>NW_027518697.1:25365000-26795000 GCF_043159265.1 Tasmannia lanceolata | reverse complement strand
CTCTCTTTCTCTCTTATTTTCTCTCCCTCTCTTCTTTTTTTTTTTTTTCCTTCTCCTCTTTTTTTTTCTCTTCTTTTTTTTTTTCCCTCTTCCTTCTCTCCTTTTTTTTTCTCTCCCCCTTTTCCTTCTCATCACCTCTCTTTATATAGTGAAAAACTTAGTGGAGAGGTGGAAATAAATAATGAGAATGGTGGGTGTGGTGGAGAATAATGGAATATATAATGGTAATGGTGGGAATGGTGGTGGGAATAATGGAATATATAATGGTAATGGTGGGAATGGTGGTGGGGATAATGGAATATATAATGGTAATGGTGGGAATGGTGGTGGGAATAATGGAATATATAATGGTAATGGAGATAATGATGTTATTTTAAAGGGAAAAATGAAGTTAGTGGAAATGGTAGAGAAAGTTAAGTCATGCTAATGGTGAGTCCCACTTTGTGGGTTCCGCAAAAGCGGGTCCCACATCAGCGGGTCCCACACAAGCGGGTCCCACATCAGCGGGTCCCACACAAACGGGTCCCACACCAGCGGGTCCCACATCAGCGGGTCCCACACAAACGGGTCCCACACTAGCGGGTCCCACACAAACGGGTCCCACACCAGCGGGTCCCACATTCTCTTTTGCTCGGATTCTTATGAATAACCCTTCTCAATACTCAACGGAAAAATACGAAACATGACGGAAACGACCAAAAATATTTAGAAATGTAACAAACGGACGCGGGAAGGAAGGACATTGGAAAACCGATGGAAAAACCCTAATTTCTTAAGGCAGAGCAAAATGGGGTGTCTACACGCCCAAGCATAGCGAACTTGGGTCCGGTCAAAATGGGGTGTCTACAGATGCCCCTCTTTGGCAAAGCCTGTGTAACACGCGAATGGCAAAGCTGAACAGACGACACATTTTGGCTGACCCGAAAGCAAAGCAATTTTTTGGGTTTTCGGGTTCTAAGGATGGTATTCACAAGGGCACACAACAAAGTAACATTAAGAGACTCATAAACAACAAGCAAATGGGAGATAACCTCTCACCGACCCATAACTCGGCAATCATGACATCTCAGTGAGATGGCTTCTCTCTAATACTCACAACTCAACTATTTAAATCAATACGCAAAGACTCTATTAAAGCAAACACAAACATACTCTTTTATAACAAAGCTTTTAAGAAAACGAACCCAATGAAATTACCTCAAAGAAAGCAGACCACTATCGATGCAGACGTAAATCAACCCTTCAAAGAATATCAAATCAAATTACTCAAAGAGTATGTAACACTCATAGAGTCTCAAATCAATCACTCAGAGAGCTTCAAACACACAGAAATCTTTATACTCAAAGAGCCTCAACTACCCGAAGAGTCTGTAATACTCAAAGGGCCTTAACTACTCAAAGAGTCTCAAATTAACGCGAAACATTTATACTCAAAGAGTCTCAACTACCCGAAGAGTCTGTAACACTCGAAGGGTCTCAACTACTCAAAGAGTCTCAAATCAACACAAAACATTTATACTCAAAGAGTCTCAACTACTCGAAGAGTCTGCAACACTCGAAGGGTCTCAACTACTCAAAGAGTCTCAAATCAACACAAAACACATTTATACTCAAAGAGCCTCAACTACCCGAAGAGTCTGCAACACTCGAAGGGTCTCAACTACTCAAAGAGTCTCAAATCAACACAAAACACATTTATACTCAAAGAGCCTCAACTACCCGAAGAGTCTGCAACACTCGAAGGGTCTCAACTACTCAAAGAGTCTCAAATCAACACAAAACATTTATACTCAAAGAGTCTCAACTACCCGAAGAATCTGTAACACTCGAAGGGTCTCAATTACTCAAAGAGTCTCAAATCAACACCAAACATTTATACTCAAAGAGTCTCAATTACCCGAAGAGTCTGCAACACTCGAAGGGTCTCAACTACTCAAAGAGTCTCAAATCAACACAAAACATTTATACTCAAAGAGTCTCAACTACCCGAAGAATCTGTAACACTCGAAGGGTCTCAACTACTCAAAGAGTCTCAAATCAACACCAAACATTTATACTCAAAGAGTCTCAATTACCCGAAGAGTCTGTAACACTCGAAGGGTCTTAACTACTCAAAGAGTCTCACATCAACAAAGGAATTGCTAAATTATCTCATAAGACCCCAGATTTATATGCCCGTGGTGTAACACGGTTCCATATAAATCCAGATTTGTATGCCCGTCATGCAACACGGATCCATACAAACCCCCTCGCAGGTATGCCTGACTCCCAACTTGTTAGGTAGGGACACACTGCGGACACTTAAAAAGTCCCAAATGTCACACTCAAAGAGTCATTCTTATTATTTTTTTTTTTTATTTTTTTTATTTTATTTTTTATTTTTAGAGATTGAAGCTTTACCAAAGCAACACGAGCCAAATACTCGACAGGAGAGCTTGAACAAAAAGAGCGTGTTCAAACTCTCTAGTCTCTATTTGAGGAGAATGTCCATTTCAAATATCAATGTGTATTTGACATCTTTTATGACGTGAGTCATAAAAGATGCCCCTAGTATGATTACTTCCATAACAAAATTCATTTGGAGAGCAACACAAGAAAAATGGGCCAAAGGCTTTCATTAATGTACACTTGGGGTTACAAACTTTTCTGATGAACACTTGGGCTTATAAGGCTCTTAAAAATACAAGAACATGGTTCTGCTCAAAATCCTGCTTCATCACTACCATCTGCTAATGCTGGAATTGGGCTGAAAGCCTATCAACCTCTGAATTGCTCTGCTTTGCACTTGTTCACAGGGGCCATAAATTCTCTGCTTCTCTGAGAGTTCTGCTTTCCCTCCTCTCTCTTTTTTTTTTTTTTTTTTTTGCCACCCCGGCTTGGGGAGGAACAGGACTCTGAAGAATTGAACTCGACTTGACAAAGGAAAGACTTTGACAAACAACGAACGAGGACATTGACGGACACCTGACTCAAATACCAAGATAGACTGAAATCTGCTTCTTAGTCTGATAGGGTTTTTTTTTTTTTTTTTTTTTTTTTTAAACAAAAAAAATGGTAAAAGCCACTCTCTTAGAGTCTTTTGAATACCGTGTTTAAAGGTGTTTCAACCCTCTTTTCAGGATTTCTGCCATGGTTATCCTCCCTTCAGATTGCTCGATTTCAACTTCTCTGGCTCAAAGAGTACCAAAAGAAGTCTTGATGGTGCTTACTTAGACTTTGAGAAGGTGCCAGAGAAAATCGAAAGTTTAGCTGGCTTTTTAAAGCCTTGTCCTCTCTCCATGAAGTCACTGCCATGACCAAATCGCCTTTTCAGGTTTTCGATTCGGCGGACCATATGCCTTAATTTTTGCCTGGACTGTCTGCCCTTGCAGATTTTCCATCCAGCAGGCTCAGCACCCTGATTTTTGCCTAAGCCGCCCTTTCGGGTTTTCAGCTTAGCGGGTGAATGACCCTAACTTTTGCCTAGACCGCCCTTGCGGGTTTTCAGTCTAGCGGGTCTAAGACTCCATCATTTTTCTTTCTTTCTGTTTCTCTACAAACTTGGGCCTGAGTACACCAGAAGGACTTTCGGGTGGGCTTAGGTTCAAACCGGTTAGACTTTGGTATGTTTGCATGTATCTGGACCGAATCTGGATCCTCCAGACTGCCTACGTATCCTTAAAGAAATTGGGAATCAGGTCACGCGTAGTTCGGGTTTAAAATCTTTTATGACGAAAGTCATAAAAGATGCCCCTGGTTTAAGTTTAACAAAGAAATTTTGATTTTGCTTTTGGCTCACAGGTTCTTTTAGCGGAAAGGGGTTTCATTATTCATTTTTTTCTAGGCCCAACGGGTTTGCAAATAGTTTAAAACATTTGGGTATTGGCTTGAAGCTCAAATCGTCCAAGGATGGCCTCCTGGTGTACTTAAGCATAATATTTTTTTAATTGATCCAGGTTTGTAGGTTCATTTAATTTTTCTCCATTTTCATTGAGCAGTCTTACGGCTTTTCCAGGCAGGACTTCATCAACAATGTAAGGACCAGACCAGTTTGGCCTGAACTTTCCTCTTGGGTCAAATACCGGTGCCCTGTAGGACTTCAATACAAGATCTCCAGGCTTCAAATCTCGGACACGAACCTTCTTATTGAAAGCTCTCTCAATCCGTCTCTGATATCCTTGGATATGATATAAGGCTCTCAGCCTCTTCTCATCTATCATCTGTAGCTCATTGTGTCTGGCCTTCGCCCATTCTGACTCTGGCAGATCGGCCTCCACCATCACTCTCAAAGAGGGGATTCTTAACTCAACAGGGAGAACAGCCTCCATTCCGTACACCAAAGAATACGGAGTCACGCCTGTTGAAGACCTGATCGATGTTCTATAAGCCCATAAGGCATAAGGAAGTTTGTTCGACCAGTCCTTATATGTCTCAGTCATCTTACTGATAATGACTTTGATGTTCTTATTTGCTGCTTCAACGGCCCCATTCGTCTGCGGCCTGTAAGGAGACGACTTGTGATGCCTTATCCTGAACTCTTCACACAGGTGTAACACTTCTTTCTTGAAATGTGATCCATTATCTGAAATCAACTCGTGAGGTACTCCGTATCTGCAAATTATATTGGTACGGATGAACTTCGCAACTGTGTTCGAAGTGATGGAAGCATAAGATGCAGCCTCTATCCACTTTGTGAAATAATCAATAGCCACCAGAATGTACTCATGTCCGCTCGAGGATCTCGGATAAATCTTCCCAATGATGTCTATTCCCCATACCGAAAACGGCCACGGCGAAGTCAGGGAGTGCAACTCCGAAGGAGGAACATGAATAAGATTCGCATAGACTTGACACTTATGGCATTTTCTTACAAATGCGAAGCAGTCTGTTTCCATTGTAGGCCAATAGAATCCAAGTCTAAGGATCTTTCTAGATAGCATCTTCCCGTTCATATGAGGTCCACAAACACCCTCATGAGTCTGCTCAATAAGTTCTGCAGCTTTATCTTCATCAACACAAAGGAGTTGTATGCCATCAAATGACCTTCTATATAGCTCTTCACCGCAAATGATGAAATTCGCAGATAACTTCTGGAGAGTTTTCCTTTCCTTGCTTGAAGCTTCCGGAGGATGACCCTTGCCTGAAATGAGGTTTCTGATATCTGTGTACCAAGGCTTCCCATCTGGACATCTAGCTGAAATCTCTATAGCATTTACGTGCGCAGGGGCCCATTGCAGTCTGATGGCTAACGGTTGAACTTCCATTGTAGCGGAGATATCTAACATCGAGGCCAAAGTGGCCAAAGCATCAGCAAAATGATTTCTGGTCCTTGATAAGTGAGTAAATGTGACGCTCTTGAATTTTTGGACTAGAGATTCCAAATACATATTATAAGGGATCAATCTATCTTCTCGAGTTTTCCATTGCCCATTAATCTGGTAAATGATCAGGATGGAATCCCCGAACACATCAATATCTTGAATCTGCAATGCTAAGGCTGCTTCAAGTCCGGCAATACAGGCTTCGTACTCTGCCATGTTGTTGGTGCACTCGAACTGCAACTTGATGGAGATAGGAATGTATTCTTTCTTCGGAGAGACCAAGACTGCACCTACTCCTTGCCCACGACTGTTTACGGCTCCATCAAAGTACATTAACCACTTGGTACTGAGAACCTCTTCTTCTTCGATATCCATAATTTCTTCATCAGGGAATTCGGCTCTTAGAACAGCATTCTCCTCAACTGGAGCATCGGCCAATTGTTCAGCTATAACCCGCCCCTTAACTGATTTCTGAGTGACATAACTGATGTCGAACTCAGACAATAACAATAACCACCTTGCAGTCCTTCCTGTAAGGGCAGGTTTCTCAAACAAGTACTTTAGAGGGTCCATTCGTGAAAGCAGAAGAACCTTGTTTGAAAGCAAATAATGTCTAAGCCTCTGGGTTGCCCAAACTAATGCGAGACAAGTCTTCTCCAAAACAGTGTATTTTAATTCATACTCTAGCATCTTCTTGCTGATGTAGTAAATGGGTCTTTCTTTCTTAGACTCAAGATCCTGCTGAGCAAGCATGCAACCCATCGCTGTATCCGTGATAGATAAGTACAACAGCAACGGCTGGCCTGGAATAACTGGTGAAAGAACAGGGGGCAAGGATAGGCATTGCTTAACCTTTTCAAAAGCCTCCTGACACTCTTCATTCCACTTCTTCGAGGAATTCTTCTTCAGAAGCTTGAAAATGGGTTCACACGTCATCGTCAGATGTGCTATGAACCGTCTCAGATACTGAACTTTGCCAAGGAAACCTCGGATCTGCCTTTCTGTCGTCGGCGGCTGCATTTCTTGAATCGCCTTGATCTTTTGCGGGTCCACTTCGATCCCTCTTTCGCTGACCATAAACCCCAAGAGTTTCCCTGACGTAACGCCAAATACACATTTACTCGGGTTCAGACGAAGCTGATACTTCCTGATCCGCTCAAAAAACTTTCTCAGGGCAACAGTGTGCTCAGGCCGAGTCTTCCCCTTTACGATCATGTCATCAACGTAAACTTCAACCTCTTTGTGAATCATATCATGAAGAAGAGTCGTGGCGGCTCTCTGATATGTAGCACCAGCATTTTTCAAGCCAAACGGCATCACTCTGTAGCAATATGTACCCCACTGAGTGATGAACGCTGTCTTCAACATGTCTTCAGGTGCCATTTTAATCTGATTGTACCCTGAGAATCCATCCATAAAGGATAAAAGAGCATGCCCAGCAGTGTTATCCACCAGGAGATCAATGCTTGGAAGAGGAAAGTCATCTTTAGGACTTGCTTTATTTAAATCTCTAAAATCAACACACATTCTGACTTTCCCGTCCTTTTTGGGCACCGGTACTATGTTAGCGAGCCATTCAGGATATTCCACCACCTGGATGAATTTTACTTCTAACAATTTCTTCACTTCTTCATAGACTTTCAACTCCCATTCTGTTTTGAGCTTTCGGAGTTTTTGCTTCTTTGGCTTAGCACCAAGGATTAAGGGTAATCTGTGCTGGACGATTTCCTCACTTAATCCTGGCATATCATCGTAAGACCAAGCAAAAACTTCTTTGAACTCTTTAAGCAGGGTGATCAATTCCTCGCGTTCTTCAGGGGATAAAGTTTTGCCAATCTTTATTTCCTTAATTGAGGTTTCATCACCAATATTCACAGTTTCAACTTCCTCATCAAGTGGTTTTGCTCGGCGACTCTCCTCCTGTTGGATCATATGTCTGATTTCAGGGGGAGTTTTGTCGGCATCCTCATCAGAGGGGGAGTCTTGATTGTTATTATTAAGATTATCAGATTTTATAGCAGATTCAGCAGATGAAATAGAGACAGGAATGTACTCAAAAGAAGAATCCTTCATTTCATTGGAATTTGAATCATATACATCAACAGACGAATTACCCTCATCGGGGGGTACAATGAACTTTGGACTCATTTTTACAGACTCGATGGAAATGTTGACACCTGCGTCAACTGACTCAGAACTATAAAAGGAAACAGCAACAGATGCTTTATTATGAACAGACTCCAACTCAATCTCGCTTGAAAAGGAAGAAACGTCGCCGATCTCAGGTGAATGGTCCTCTATGGTACCTGCATCAAAAGACTCATTAGAAGATATAGACTCTGAATCAAACCCGGAGACTGACACGTATTTATGGACGACTGACTCTTCTGAAGGGATTCGTTTGTACTGGAAAATAACCTGGGGTAGGACTTGAGAAGTCCAGTTAGTCAGAGGTTCCTCAGCCGGGGTGATAAGACGAGTTGGGTCAAGTATCAGCGGGCTCCTGCCAATCACGGCCACAGTCTGTGACCCTTCTTGGAAAAGTGAATTCAGAAGACTCGGCTCTATGTGCTCTGTCCAATCAGCCTCAGACTCTGTCTCTACAATCTGCATACCCACTGGCTCATCTTCTAGCTCAAGATCGAAGAAAATCTCAAACCCCGGAAGCATCTGACCTGTGCTCTCATCCAACCAAAACTCTGCAAAGCCACAGAAAGGAAAGGCTGCGCCTTCTTTTCGGAATCGACCGTTCATTTTCAAATCAATGGGTGCCATTGGTAGCCCCAAGCCCCGACGACGGTTTTCTGCCCATTTCAGCATCAACTGCTTCATCTCTACAATTTCCTTCTTTGTAGGCTTGTAACCTAGTCCGAACAAACCATTGAATGTTTTGAACACAGGAAACTCGGTCAAACCTTGATGATATTTGCCTAACCCGGCGCCTGGCATATAGCCCTGTCGGCGAATCATTCTGATGACATTCGAATTCGTACTGGTCAGGAAACAAATTTCCTCATTCAAAGCCTCTTTGAAAGTGATCGTAGTTACCTCTAGTGAAAACCCCGTCAAATTGACATCTTTGGATCTTTCCCCAGTTATGTCCGGAGTGATCTGCCCTATCTCGAGATCAGGATCCCCCTTTACTGTTATCACTCTGTTCCTGCGAATGAACTTCAGTTTTTGGTGGAGAGTAGACGGAACAACCCCGACCTTGTGCATCCAAGGACGGCCAAGCAACAGTAAGAATGAAGCCTTAATATCTAAGACTTGAAATTCTACCTCAAAGTCTTCTCCGCCAATCTGTATCTCAGTGACCAAAGTCCCGATTACATCTCGGCGAGTGCCATCATATGCTAGAATACCCTGCTCGGATGGAATAAAATTCTCAGGACTGAACCCCAGGGTTGCTGCGGTGCTTAATGGGCAAACATTCAGTGCAGAGCCGTTGTCAACCAACACCTCTGGCACCTTCTTCTTGTTACAGAAGACTGTGATTTTAAGAGGCTTAGTATGGTCTCGGCCCTCAGGAGGTAAATCGTCATCAGCGAATGACAATGTTTTCGCAGCTCTGGCCATGGCTACGAGACTGACAAGCTCGTCAGGTGAGGTATTAACAGAAACTTGTGCTGCATTAAGCTCTTGAAGGACTAGCTTTCTGTGCTTCGATGAGGCCATTAGTAAACCCCATACCGAGATATTAGCCTGAGTCTTCTTCAGCTGCTTTAACAGGCTCTCATCTTCTTCGTCTGCGCTCACTTTATTCTGCCTCTGATTTTCTGAGTTTCTTGCAACCCCTGCCGGGTTTTCTACACTCAATTCTGGTGGTTTGAACACTCGCCCACCTCGGGTCATGTGACGCATCTCGTTACACTGATCATCCAGCAATAGCAGTTCGTCTTCGTCCGTTCTGAAAACATAAGGTGCATTACTGACATCCTCTTCAAAGTCCTCCATCCTTAGAACATAGGTGGCTTCCTTTGCTTCTTCCAGACCAACATTCTGAAGCGCATATGACTGGGCTGAAGATGACTCAGCGAGTTCAGCATCGTCAAACGACAGCACATAAGGTTCTTTTTCTCTGAATTCTCTGAGCTCTTCATCGTCAAAGTTCAAAACATATGTTTTATCAGATGTAATAGCGCAAATGAGAGCAGAGGGATCAAGGATGGGCTCATCTACAAAGATAGCGTTTGTAGTGGGAGGAGCAACAGCACGGTGGTTGGGGAGAGGATTCTGAGTGATATTCGGCCTTTCAACTGCAAGCTCATCTTTATCGATCATGTTCTGAATCGCGTGCTTCAAGGCCAAACAGTTCTCAGTCATGTGTCCCGGGCCCCTGTGATATTCACAGTATTGATCCCTTCTCCAGTTTCCGGGCAGCGGATTAGGTACAGGTTTGACATCCGGAAGTCTGATCTTCTTGTCTCTGATCAACTTCTTAAGTATCATGGGCAGTGGAAATGGTAATGGGTCAAACTGCCTGAACTGCTTCGTCACCATTGGTCTAACAACTTCATCAACAGGCTTGGCCACTGGTCTGGTATAACTGACTGCTTGTACTTCCTTCGGTTGGATCATAGGCCTCTTCCCCTCTCGGACATCAGATAGCGTTTTGGCTCGGAGGCCCTTAGCAATAGCATCCTCGATCTGGGTGCCGGTCTTAATCAAATGATCGAAATTCTGATAGTGCTGCGGCGCCATGAAGTGAAAGTACTGCGGGGACAAGCTCTTGAGGACCAACTTTATCTGGTCTTCCTCTGACATTCTATGGCTCAGTTGGGCAGACTTGCGCCTCCAGCGCCTAATGAAAGATGTGAATGTCTCCTGAGGATTCTGCTTCAACAGCTTCAGATCTCTTTTAGTGACCTCGATCCCTTCCTCCATGGAGAATTGTTCTACGAATCGGTTAGAGATTTCTTCTAATGTCCTAATCTCTTCTGGTTTCAACCTCAAAAACCATCTTTTGGCTACCCCTATAAGAGACATAGGAAACAAATGAGCCATCTGCTCTCGACTTAAGCCATGCTGCTGGGAAAGAGTGATGAACCATCTGACGTGGTTTCTCGGACACCCAGTTCCATCATATTTGTCATAGTCTGGTGCCTTGAACTTAGGCGGGAATATGGCATTAGGGGACATCAGAAATTCAGAAATATCGAATCCCTTGGACGCTTGAACCTTCATGCTCTCAATGTCACGAGCCATCTTCTCATACTTATCGAACAACTCATTCTCCTTGTTAACCGGAGGGACAAAGTATTCCCCAGCATATTGCTCATCTTTTAGATCGATCTCTACGGGAGAGATGACTGGTCTGGTGAGGTTAGGAGATGTGGCCGGAGGAGGCTGAATGGCGGGATCTTTAGAAGTAGAGACCTTTTGAGTACTCTGGTCTTTTAGATGAGTCACCTCATCTTTCAACCCTGCTATATCTCGACACATATTTCTCAACATTTCCTGTATAGTTATCATGGGGTCCACTGGATCATTAGCCATTTGGTTGACTTCAAAAGAACCTGACAACTCTGGTGAAGATGGTAAAGGTGCTGTTGGTGACACAGTGGGATCAAAGTGACGAACAAGTCTAGATATTGAGGTAGGTCTAGACCAGGTAGGTTTAGCTTGGGTGCCCTTTTTTGAAGCGATGGTTGCTATCTTTCAGAATCCTGATTGGAAGTTAACATACTAGATCAATAATCATGAGATAAAGATTCTGAACAAATAGAGAAAAGAGTAATCTTGAAATACATCAACGGGTATGTTAATTTGGAAAGAATCCTCAATCTATTCCTTAAGGTGTTCTTTGGGTATAACCGTTCTTCTTTTGGGAATGAAAGAGTCAGGAACGATAAACATCCCTAATCAAAATAAGTTTCGATCTCAGCAACGATCATGCACTCAAAGAATACAGGTGAGATCAAACTTTTTCATCAATGATTTCGATATGATCCAGGGGTAAAAGATATATGATAAACATGGATCAATCAATGGCTCAGATAATAGACCATGGCCATAAGAATGACAAAAGTCGGGTCAAGGACCAGATCTAAAATCTGAATGATGGATATCAACAACAAGATGAGATCAAGATGAGATGAGATAGCATAAGATTGCTTTCAACAGATGGATCATGAATGACTAATCCTATGAGATCTTTGGAAATGAATGGGATTTACATCCTAACCCCAAAGGAAAAGTTTTTTAATTTTCGCACATTTTATCAGTGTTACCTGAAGGCATCAACCCTAACCCTAATCTAGCGGAGTGGAGAGAGGATCTCGACTCATGACTTTGTTTGTGTACCTAGGACCGATCGTAGCCATTGAAAGATGGACTACGGCCTAATCTAGACACAAATGGGTAGGATATCCTAAACTAGGCTCACACACACAATTGGGTAAGATATCCTAAACTAGGCTCACACACGTGATGCACATGTGTTCGTATACTACATGCATGTGTGGGTTAATCTAGGGGTAAGGCCAAGAGTTCCCTTAGCGCGAATCCATGTTCGATATACTGTACCAGTGTCCGGCGTATCAGTACGTGAACAAGAGATCCGTTTACGTACCATAAAGGTACTAGGCTAAGGGTGGAATGCTTCTCTAGCACAGAGGCACCAGGTGATGAAATCCCAGTCAACCATGCTAGATAACACTCCGGGTTCCTAAAATAGGACGTGTGTGCATGTGAGATGCAGGGGTTTAGATGAAAGTGATGTAAGTGTGTGCAATAAGTTCGCGCAATCTATGATGCCTTCAGGTTTTGTTAGATTAAGTTTGAGTAAATGTGATGAGAAAATAAAGCATACAAACTAATCTAACAAGCATAAAAGAGATAGAGTTTTCATGAGCCAGTTGAAATAGATTCAAATGAGTTATCCTTTGGAATTGTAATGAAGTTAGGTGGTCCCCAGCAGAGTCGCCAGTCTGTGGGACCCGATCCCGCGAGAGGGGTGGTGGCGCGAGAGCCGCCACGCACTATCTCTTGGTCTCTCGTACCCACGCGATTGGCGTGTGCCTTTTATTATTAATTTTAATTCATCTTTTATGTGAACTTGGGATCACTAAGGCAATCCGAATTCCACACAAAAGAGACTGACAGAGTCGCCACCTAGATGTGGGATCTAGGACCCATAATTAACCAGAAATCTAGACTCGCTACCTGGTTACAAGAATGGAAGGTATGGGGATTTATCCACCACATGCACCATTCCTGCCCGATAATCGGTCTTCAATTCAAAAAGTTAACTCTTTTAAATTCATTTTTAATGGCTCATTCAACTCTCTGTTAATGTGCTATCTATGTGACATGCATCCTATGATCTAATTTCAATGTGAATCCTAAATGTGTATCTTGATTTCTTAATTGGTTTGGATTCAATCTAAGTGAAAGTTCTCCTAAAATTCTAATTTCATGGAAAATCCTAAGTGATTTGATTGTTTCAACAGTTTTAAAAGTGATTAGCCCGAGTCCTCAGATGATCTGGTATTCATCCAAAGAAGCCTACGTATCCCCGCCTCCACGAGAATCAAGGCAACGTAGTTCTCCGCGCCTATTCTAAGCTAGGATGCCTAAGACACCTAGACTTCTATCCTAGACTCGATCTAAAAGACCGAACCGGTTATTAAAGTTTCTTGTACGATTATTTAAATTTCAGTGAATTGTGGATTTTATGACACCCTATATGCCCTAACTAAATGCAGATTAGCCCTAAACTAATGCAGGTGGTTCTTACAACCTATGTGTGACTAGGCTGTATTTCTTAAGGAAAACCAAGGGTGGACTAGCGTATCATACTCTAGTCATCACTCGGCGATATGGATCGCCGACTGACCGGACGGAGGCGCTCCTATAACTCTAGGACAGACCCCTAACTCTAAAAACAAGCACACAACAAACAAACAATCAAACAACCTATCAAAAGAAAAACCCTAACTCTAAAACTCTCTATCTAGGAGAAACTCCTAACTCTAGAAGAAGATCTTTTGAAAATAAGATTTTAAAGGTTTTTGAAGAAAGTTTAAAACGTTTATTTACAAAAAAAGTTTGGCTGGACTTGGGATGTAAATCCCAAGCTGCACTACGTACCTCGGAAGAGGATCAAGCCAACGTAGTTCGAAACGAACTCTCAAACTACGCTTCTAAAAGAAACACTCACACTTCAGATTTTTTAAGGTTTTTTTATATTTTCAAATGTTTTTGATATTTTTAAAGTTTTCAAATGTTTTTGAGTTTTAAATTTCTAATGTTTTTGGATTTTAAAGCTTTTCCAATGCTCAGGACCTTTAGATGTTTTCAATCTTAAAGGGAACACGCAAGAACAACCACAAACTAGGGCAAAGCCCTAAATCCAAAAGGGGAAACCCCGAACAAACAACTAACGTCTCAAAGAGACGAACCATAACAAGAAAGATAGCGTCCCAAGAAGAGAGAAAACGATCCAAGATCCCAAGCAAGCAAAGCTCTAATAAGACTGAGTTAGCCTCTAATTAAAGCGAAGTAATCAACAACTCTAAAGGAGAAACTCCTAACTAAAAATATTAAAGAAGGGTACAAATGAGCAAATGAGTCAATGACTCTCTAATAGCGGTGGAAAAACGAGTCAAAGACTCCACTGATAACAACTAAAGGATAGACGAGTCAAAGACTCCCTAAAAGAGATGGAAACACAAGTCAAAGACTCACTGACAACAACATCACACAAACAAATGAGTCAAAGACTTTTATATGAGGCAAAGCATGCCTCCTATGGGTACACCAATTTCGGCCCAGAATGGCATCCAAGGGAGGGAATCGTGCGCTCTTTCCTTGCGCAATTTAATACTTAGGTTATAGCATCTTATTGCCTGGCAGATCTCAGGATTTCCGTGGACAGTAACCTCGGAGCCAATAACATGTTATAGCTTAAATATCTAAATTGTCAAAGATTGGTTGCAATTGGGATACGATTATGGATGCACTGGCCATTTTTCGAGGGAAATCTAAAGACCCTAAGATTTCTGTTTCAATGGATTAATGAGTTAACATGTGACAGAGATTTAAGGTTCTTTAGAAATTTTCAGATGATTTTCAATTAATTTCGGATTTTCAATGGATTTTATCAATTTTAAACATATGAGTGTTTTTACAAGTGAAACTGTAGCAAACGAATTCGAAATGAATCAAAATTTCTACAGCAGTAAGATGGGTATCCATGCAGCTTACGGGATGAATTTTGTGGATTTGTACATTAAGCTCATATTTAATTTTGATTTAACAACAATAAGACCAGATTACAAAAATAACACAGAAACTACTAGAAATAGAAATCTAAATTCCATGAAATTTCTACATTAGTAAGATATAAGTGAAAATAGCATGCTGTAAGATTTCCATGAATTTAGAAAACTATTTACTATCAGTTTCGGATTTTTTAAATTTCAAACCAGATTATGAATTAACACTACAGCTCATATGAAACAAGATCAAAATCACTTGAAAAGTTTACAGAAGCAAGAAGTATAGAATTTAAGACTACTGTAAAAATTTGGAGAATTGTATCTGTGATTTGACATCAGTAACAATTCTCCCAAAATCTGATAATTTTCAAAGAATGCATAAAATAATATACCAAACAAAATCCAAAAATTCTCACAAATTCATGGTAGAATGTATCATTATCATATTATTTTCCCACGAAATTTCATTATTTGTGGAATCTGTTTAGTATATCTTTTAGTTTTCTTTGTTAAAAATCATGCAAAAATCCGAAAATATACCAAATAATTCTAAAAAATTCCGAAAACAGTGTACCTACCTGTGATGAGTTCCTCGCCGAATCCAAGAGCCGAAGAAATCCAAAAATCCGGCCGACGTGCGATCCGCTCCGCTTCCTTCTTTGTTTTTATATTTTCCTCTCTCTCTTTCTCTCTTATTTTCTCTCCCTCTCTTCTTTTTTTTTTTTTTCCTTCTCCTCTTTTTTTTTCTCTTCTTTTTTTTTTTCCCTCTTCCTTCTCTCCTTTTTTTTTCTCTCCCCCTTTTCCTTCTCATCACCTCTCTTTATATAGTGAAAAACTTAGTGGAGAGGTGGAAATAAATAATGAGAATGGTGGGTGTGGTGGAGAATAATGGAATATATAATGGTAATGGTGGGAATGGTGGTGGGAATAATGGAATATATAATGGTAATGGTGGGAATGGTGGTGGGGATAATGGAATATATAATGGTAATGGTGGGAATGGTGGTGGGAATAATGGAATATATAATGGTAATGGAGATAATGATGTTATTTTAAAGGGAAAAATGAAGTTAGTGGAAATGGTAGAGAAAGTTAAGTCATGCTAATGGTGAGTCCCACTTTGTGGGTTCCGCAAAAGCGGGTCCCACATCAGCGGGTCCCACACAAGCGGGTCCCACATCAGCGGGTCCCACACAAACGGGTCCCACACCAGCGGGTCCCACATCAGCGGGTCCCACACAAACGGGTCCCACACTAGCGGGTCCCACACAAACGGGTCCCACACCAGCGGGTCCCACATTCTCTTTTGCTCGGATTCTTATGAATAACCCTTCTCAATACTCAACGGAAAAATACGAAACATGACGGAAACGACCAAAAATATTTAGAAATGTAACAAACGGACGCGGGAAGGAAGGACATTGGAAAACCGATGGAAAAACCCTAATTTCTTAAGGCAGAGCAAAATGGGGTGTCTACACGCCCAAGCATAGCGAACTTGGGTCCGGTCAAAATGGGGTGTCTACACTCTTCACCACGCATGTAAATGTAACTGGTATGATTTGACGTTTCTCAGCACATTCATCATCAGCGATGATGCACTTTATGAGACAGACATTATAAGATGCAAATTTCTCTTTGAAACTCTTCTTCCTCTCTTGGTTGGGATAACAAGTGATGATATGCCATGCATATTTGACAAACGAACCTGATGAGAGTTGAAAATAAAAACCCCGACGCATAGAACAGCAACAATGAGGTGACGTGGAAATCGATGGTAACTAGCAGGAAACCACGAAGCCTGTAGGAGATGGTGATGCCCAAGTAGTGGGGTGAGATTGCAGGGCAAGGAGAAAAAAAAAGGGTTTTGTATAGGAGGATTCTTAGATCTAATGGGACCGGGCGGACGACTTGATCGTCCTTCCGCCGGAGAACAGCATTACTAGAATTGTGCTCAAGACGAGGTCGTATTGACCTGCTCTGATGCCATGACAAAATTAAGAGATTTCTGTTATTCTTGGATGAATTACAATGAGTCTAGACTAGACATTTCTTTCTGTATACAACTAGCACCAGCCTTGCCTACATGCACGTGTCGTGAGATGAGTTATCTCAGTCATCTGTGTAGTGGACCCTAAGTAAGAAGAGTGGGTGTGACGATTGGATCACGCAACTGAACCTGATCAAATAAAGAACAACTTGTGAACAAGAGAGTATAAAGTTGTTCTTCCAGACATGACCCTTCAAATGTCCTTAGACCTGAGGGATCTTATTAGTCAGTGGGCCCATTCTAGGGTCTTAGTCTATCCTATAGTGATTCTAATATAGAGTCACATTCGGATAGAGCTATATCCTAGAGCAAACCCTTGAGACCAATAGTGATACTCAACAAGGGATTCTTCGTCCTAAAATTTAGGGAATGACATCTACAATTTTGTCAGTGATAGGCATATTAAATATCCTGGTTAGGTGGATTTGATAAAAGGTTTATCGAAATGTTTCATGAAATATTGAAAAGTTTTCAAAGGATTTTACAAATGCATTTGGAGGTCGAACACCTCTTGACCAAAAATTATATACCAAGAGTGGGCCAAGGGGGGTAGGTGTCCACCCTCCGTATGACTCAACTCAGTAGATGTAGTCAAGAAGAGATGACCTGCACATACAAGATGTGATTAGGGGTAAGATGATCTGATGGTCATCTTCAGGGTTACGTCTCGATGGAGGCCACTGACCTAATGCGAATGTAGTTTAACTACAAAGCGAGATCGCAGTGGGACCTACCATAGGGTTCTGCAGGATCGAGTGCCCTGCGACGATCCCACTCATAACTCGAATAACTCGCTAACATTCAAACAGATCAGGGTTCCGCATTTTATGTAATTGCATGGACGGATACGATCCGATTTATCAATGTGGATATTTATTTTATATATATATATATGAGAAAAGTGTCTCTAGTCGGCCGACTAGAGAACCTTCTTTAGTCCGCCGACCCAAAACACAGTGGGCCCACAATGTTTGGATGATCCAAAGCATTAATTTGATAGGCCCTGACATAGATAGGGTGTGCCCAAAAAATCAGTTCCATAGGACCATCTTAACCCTTTGATTTGTGGAGCTAAAAATTGGGCAAATTAGTGAAGTTTTATACCCATCCATTTTAACATCCACAAATCGTAGGGTTGGGATGATCCTATGGAGCTGATTTTTTGGGCACACCCTATCCATGTCAGGGCCTATTAAATGAATGCTTCGGATCACACAAAAACTGTGGGCCCGCACTGATTTTTTGGCGGACGGACTAGAAAACTTTTCTAGTCGGCCGACTAGAAACATCAACCCCTATATATATATATATATATATATATATATATATATATATATATATATATATATATATATATACACACACACACACACACACACACACACACGTCTTTGTTAGTTAAGTAACAAGAGACAATGAGAGAATTTTTTGAGAACAAAATTGGACGCGTATAACTCCCAATGGATGCCAGTTATTAATTAATTAAATGGATAATTAATTAATTATTAATTATAAATTATTAAATATTATTAATATGATAAATAATAATAATAATGTGAAATCCAAATGAGGATAGTTATTCCCAAACCGGTTTAGCAATAAGAGCCAAATTGGAATGGAATTGAGAATCAGAATTGTCCTAACATTGGGAATCGTGTGGTGGGGCCCACCACACGCCCAACACTGATGGGAGACATGGGAGAACGTTTTCTAATGGGTCAAGAAGTTTCAGTTGCATAAGAACTCCTCTTGGAGATTGAATTGGTAAAATGTAGGATCTAGAATTCAAGCAATTCAACTCCAACACCAACTCTTATTGGATAAGGCCTCAAAGGGCTGGTGTGTGACTCAAAAATACACGCTCTCCAAGGATGCTTGTGCGAACCACTCAGCCATGGACGGTTTTGGGAGAGTCCCAATTGTTTTTGGAGTTGTTTGCAACTTGTCTTCTTATTTGGATAACTTTTGGATGAGAAAAATGACTTGACAAACTAAAACTCATTGTGAATATAAACAAAAAAAGGACTTCTCCCCCTTGAAATTTCGTTTTCACTCCCTCTCTCTATCTCTCTCTCAATTGCAAAATGTACATAGAAAAAGGCTTCCAATCTAGTTTTCTAATCTCTACAACAAATGTACTGATTAGATCAAACCTTATACAAGTGAATAAGAGTTATTCACATCCACTATCAACGGTGCAAAGAAAAGAATCCATCGATTCAACTTGCGGGGTTCGCGGCGTTCAGAACGATCGCAACCGTTCGAGGAGTAGATCAAGTAGCGTGGTTTGTTAATTTGTTCTTCAAAGAGGAATTTATTGATGTTTGATTAACAATAATAACTAATATAGACTCTAGGATCTTGGGCAAGAGCAAGATCAAAAAGAAAATTTAAAGTTTTAAACGATTCTACTTTCCTCTACGCATAGCGATATTGCTGGAAGGGGATAACTTTCCTTCAATTAGTTCATAAGGGATTCAATACGGTGATGCAGAGGCTGGTTTACTTACGCTTTCTCATATGCATCTCTTGTCTCCAACTATTAAGGGTCACATTTCCATATCAACTCAAGACATGGGTATTGGACTATGTTTAAACAATCGGAAATCGTCAATTGCAAATAGGAATAATCTCTGATGAGTACAAATAGGTTCTTCATAGACAAGGCTACATCAAAAAATTCTAGATGGGATCTTTGTTGTAATTGGAAGATCCCCATGGCAGCCATTATTAATATTTATTAGTTCATGACTGAACAAATCTACATCTAAGTCAATAACCAAGAAAATAGATTCAATAATACAAAAAAAAGAAGAAGGAAACAATTACAAGTAGAAAACAAGAGGTTCAATAAAGATGTTGCATCAAAAAAAGAAAACATAGCAAGGAAATAATTGTAGAAAAGGGTAGAATAGAATGGAAATGAAATAATTGCCTATCAGGGCAGAGTAGAAGAAATGATCAAGAAGGATGGAAATAAGGACAAAATTATGAAGCGAGAAAACCCAAATATGGAAAAGCCATTGTCGATCTAGGCAGAAAAGATGAAGACAATTGATCAGAGGAGAACAATGAATCAAGCAAGAAGCCCAAAGATAGAATAATATAATATCAAAGAGTCCAGGAAGAAGCATTCTAAATACATTATAATTTTTTTGCATTGAATCAACAATTTTCTTCTTCTTTTGGCATGATCTAACATAAAATATTATTAGAGTAATTACATTTAATTATCATGTATCCATTGAGCACAATAAATAAAATCTAACTAAATATAAAATACTTATGAATTCTATTGTTAATTCCTTAATTTCGGTTAGCACATTTTAATTAGTCACAATGTATATTTTGCCACTCTGTTTTATGTAGTGCTCTATGACCCCCACAAAAGAGTTCAGAACATTTTAAGTACCACATATAAGGGATGTTAGTTCATCGATGGTTCCTTTAGTCCTATCACCAATGCATAGTGTATTTTCATGGACATGTCTTGGCTTGTGAGATTGGTACACATTCTTGATAACCCAATTACTGTGGGTACACAAAATTTTGAAGGAAGAAAACCCAAATCTAGACAAGCTTTTGTAGATCTGGGAAAAAAAGGAAGACAAATAATCTGATACCAGAGAATCCAGACAAACATTCTAATCTTTTGCAATAAATCATCAAAAATAAAATTTTATATTAATGACCTAACATCAAATATTATTAGAGTAATTACATTTTCTTATCATGTATCTATTGAACACTCTAAATACAATCTAATTAAATATAAAGTACTTACAAATTCTATAGTTAATTCCTTAATTTTGATTAGTACATTTTAATGAGTCACAATGTAGGCATCTGCCACTATGTTTTATGTAGTGCCCTTTGTCCCTCGCCAAAGTTTCACCAGAATGGCTTCTCCGTTTAAGCGTATTGTGTATAAAATTATGGTACATATATATCAACATGCACATAATTTAATATATTTCAAAAATATATATTTATCTGAATCTATAGTTATGTTGAATTACTTTACGATCACTCGCACATATTGTGAATGAGAGTAGCCTAGCATGAGATATGCCTATACACATGCATGTGTTTCCCAGGCTCATAGGGTCATCTATCTTCAGGAGTTTATCCACAAATCCCAATGGAACATTTTAAGTACCACTTATAAGGGATGTTAGTCCATCGTTAATTCCTAGTCCTATCATCACTACACGATGTATTTTCATGAACATGTCTCAGGTCGGTATACATTCTTATACCCCACTTACACTGTAGATGTAGAGGTCCCATCCAACTTTGAAGACTATAAATAATTTGACTCAATGATATGTGCACTACCATTGTTTAAGAATTGCACAAACTCAGCTTGCCTTCGTTGGTAGACATTCTTGATACCCCATTTACTGTAGATATATGGGTCCCATCCGACTTGGAAGACTATCAATAATTTTAGGCTACTGTAATGTCTGCACTACCATTGTTTAATATATATAATTGCATAAAATTAGCTTGTGTGTGTGTCTGTGTGAGGGTGTATTGTTTGCAGGGGCGGAGCCAGGAATTTGGTGTGCATGAGTGTGTGGGAGAAGAGAGGAAAGGGGCGGGGGGGTTGTGGCGCGCGGAAATGGTTGTCATAGCATGTTGGGGCCCACACATCTACACTTCATGCATTAGGTGGAGCCCATAGTTTACACCTCTTTTACACTAGAGATGGTTGTCCCAAGTTTAAAATAAGGGGGCAAATGTATCATTTCCCAAACATGAGGTATAAAATAGTGAGCCCCACCACATCAAAATATCATGTGTAAAATGGTGGGACCAGCCCCATTTAAACATGAGCTGTAAAATGGTGGGACCTACCCTATGAATTGGGTGGAGATCTTGGGACACATCCCATCAAAACATGAAGTAAAATGGTAGGCCCCACCCCACCAAAACATGGTGTAAAATAGTGGGCCCCACCATATACATGTGTTTGGGGGGAGATGGTGGGCCCACCATACCATTACATGGTATGAAATGGTGGGCCCTATCATATCAAGACATGGTGTGTCAAATGATGGGGCCACCCCTGCAATGCATGGGTGTAAAAACGATAGGCCTCACCCTATGCATAAGGTGTAAAAAAAAAATCCATCGTAGAAAAAATTGCAAAAATGAGGCCAATAATCATTTGACTCTAAATCAATTTACAAAATCCAAAAGCTAAAAAGGCCTTAGGGTTTCACTTAAAAGCCAAACTCTTATTTTTGTAGTCCTTTCTCTTACATCTTGTTGGATATCCATTTTGGAGGGTAACAAGACTATCTGGATCACCCGAAGATGTTTTCCAATATAAAAGGTCTTGATTTCATATAGATGTCCACTTATGTCCTTTAAATCCCAAAATTATTTATCACCATGATCATAAAAGGTGACTTTCTTCTATTCCAAGGTGAGGGCAACTTCATAGTTGTAGTTACAAAATGTAGGCACCATTTATGTCATTTAAATCCAAAAATTGCTTCTTAAATTGATCATAAACTGTCGCTCCCCAAACCATACCCTCGGCATAGGAAATGACAACACCGTATGCCTGTAAAGCAAGCTCTATAAGTACACAAGGCTAACAAAATAATATCAGATCCAAGCATAACATAGACTAAACGAAAGGAGTTTAACAAAAATCTTTAACAAGGTTCACATAATACTCACTGTCTCACTGATCAAATGAAACTAAAAGATCTCCAAAGTTAAGCCTCGACTTTCTCGTTCGCCTCAGTTTGATCAAAATCTGAAAATTGTTAAACCACAATCACCTGAAAGCTCAGTACATAATAACAGACTACTCTAAGTGTCGACCTAAGCATATCAAGGCTCAATAAGGGTCAACAGATATAGTCAGAACTGAATGCTGAAGTCTCAAACAGAAAGAATGGGTATAGCAATAATCGAAGATGCATGTCAAAACATAATACTGAACAGAGGTGCAATAGAAACTAAACAGTTTCAAAATAGTAGTAAAAGCCAAAGGGGGTCCAGAATATAAATCCACTTCAGAATCATCGGCCTGATCCAGAAGACGTGTTATTGCTTACACTAACCATCCACGGTGTTGGAACTAGTTCGTCAAAGTTCAGATACTTGTCGACGGGGCCAACGCTCCACTCCCACTGACAGGATCCAAAACTCTAGTGCACTACCTCCACGGTGGGTATCAAAAATCCAGTATACTACCCCCACGGTGGGTATCAGAAATAACTCAAGCCTCCAGAGAAATGTCCAGAAAAAGGTGGTGAATCCAAAGTCGGTAACAAATAGTATCCACAAGTCCAGATAACGAAATAGAAGTCCATAATTGATAGTATCCAAAGGTCCATACGGTACTGAACATTGCTGATCGGAGATTTCCACAAAGGGTTCAAAGGTTCATATTATGAATAAAGCAAGCAAAGCAAGGAAAGTACAATAAACAAAGCGATGGCAAGTATAGGACTTATAGGGATCCATATGATTACAAAATAGGCATGCTAGTCCCAATTGGTTGCTGAGATAATGTAAGGACAAAGCAAAAGTACACAAATCTACTAATCAATGGGCAAATGATCAAATCAAATAGGGCTACCAATTCACCCAAAGTAGTACGTTATTACGTACCTAAAATGTTCTTTTCGAACTCTTCCAGACTCAAGATCAATCACCTAATATCACAGTCATTACATTATTATCAATAGGGAACCCCAAAATATGAACCAAAACACGAATACCCAATTCCCGAAACCAAATGGGGTCAAACGGTAATCCAAACTACAGTTCCTCTAAGTGTTTCTAAATTAACATAATTATAGAGTTTTCAAACATTTTTGGAATCATTTTTAATAGAAAGTATGCGTTTCCGGCATGTTCGTAGAGTATAAGAGCATCGAAAACAAATAAGAAACGAAGGAGTTATGAATTTTCGAAGTTTGAGCTGCCGCGCCGGACGTTCGGGATTTTGTCGGACGTCCGTCTGAGATCTAACCCCCCTCGGATTGATTTGGGCAGGACGTCCGCCTATGCGCTTACCCACTTTTTCCCGAAACGCAATTTTTTTCACTTTTTTTGCACAAAAATGGCTCTAACTTGATCATTTCTCATTGGAATTGGGCACGGTTGGGCTCGTTGGAAAGCTTAGAGCAAGGAGCTTCCAAAGAGATAAAAACCTCGCCGGACAGCGATTGGAAGTGAAAATAAAAGTCTAGGTCAAAATCGTAAATATTCACTTCCAAAGATCAAAACATGATGATCTAGGGTTCGACGGGGTTCCAAAGACACGATCAAATCCAAGGAACTCTAGATCTATCAAAGGGATTCTACCAAACACGATTTAAAGATCCAAAATCGCATCTCTCCATTCGATAGTATTAGATTTTTAAGGTTTTCAAAGACCTAACTCACTATGGACATGATTCGTACCTTGATTCACGATCTATGGCTTGAGAATCCGCTTCTCCTCTCTCTTCCATAAGCACTCCACGTCCAAGGGCTGGAGAAAACGTTTTAGAGTTTGTTTAGCCTTCACAAATCTCGAAAAAGGTATTTATAGGCTTTCTTAAAAAGCCCTAAGTGATAATTATCCGGGCGCCCTTCTGCATATGAGAGGGACGAATTTTTGCCAAGGGGTAATTGGGGTATACATAGTGTAAGGAAATTTTGTAGTTATAGTTACAAAATATGGGCAATGTGTGTGGATCATGGTATATCAAAAAGATATTCCTTACACCCCAAAACCGTCCTACTCTCTAGCCCGACTAATCCTAGGGGAAAATTGCCCTCTCTCACTCCCTAGCTCCATCCATGGTTGTTGGGACCTGCTCCTCATGGAGTGTAATTCCAGAGTAGTGTTTGCTGTGTCAGTGATTCATGAGGATAGAAGGTCGTATGCTTGTTCTTCTTAGAGGGAAGCAGGGAGATAGTCATCATCAGTAGCCTAACTTAGCCTAATTTTATCACACATGATGTATACAATAGGAAATGAAATGAGAATTAGATTAATAACTATAAGGGGACGAATATGTCACTCCCCCATGGAAGGTGGATTTATAAAGGGAAATGATATCAGCACAACCATATTTTAACAACGAGAAGAGTATGGAATGTGGGTAATAATTTCAAGCAATTACGGATTTCAGGTACTTTTTAAAACAAGCATCAAACATGGGCGATTCTTCAAAAAGGATGGGGAAAAGACCCCAATACCCTTCTGACATAAACAGAAATTTGAAGGAGCTTCCTTTTTCATTACTGGCCATTAAATTGGCACACTTCGAGGGGCTTCTTTTGGTTCGTTTGAATGTGTATTTGAACCGACATAACCTTAGGTTCATTTCTATCTTGGCCGTTGAAAATAACTAGAGATAGATGGATGCTTGACACGTGTTGAAAAACTTTTTGGAACACTGGCGCCTCTATACACAGCTAGTTTGGTTTGAATTTGAAATCTTTCTTTGAACCCATAGTCCCTTGGGTTCGTTCAAATCTTGGCCGTTGTCAATATGCATAGACTGTCGGATCCACGTCACGTGGACATCAATATGGAATGGTGGCATCTTCTAAGAATATCGCCTTTCTGTATGAGATTCCGGCGTACCCATTATTTACGCCGACTTACCCATTATTTTCGCTTACACCCTATTTTTGCCGGCGTACACCTCAATATTCCGGCGGCATTCTCTAGAATCCGGCGGTGTATTCGATATTCCAGTGGCGTACTCTAAAATCCGGCAGCATACTTGATATCTTTGAACGATGAGTGTTTCTTGAATCGGGCGGCATACTTGATATTCTAGCGGCGTTCTAAGCCAAAAGAGACGTGAGCCGTTATTATCCAAAAGATACGCATGCGCTCCCCTTATGAGGTGATTTGACGTGAAAAGTGGGCAACTTTAACGCTTTTTGATGATATTTTCACTCCCTACGTTCTCATCCTTTAAAGTTTTTAAAGATAATGATTGACGTTCTCATCCATCAGGAAGGGCAACATACAAGGACTCTGATCATGTCACAAGGGTATTGAGGTCTTTTCCCATCCCTTTTTGAAGAATCACCCGTGTTTGATGCTTGTTTTAAAAAGTACGCGAAATCCGTAATTGCTCGAAACTATTAACTACATTTTGTACTTTTCTCTTTAACAACTGCAGAGAGACCCGACTTGTCCTTTCATTTCTAATTGTCCTTTAGAGCTTTTTGGGAACTGTAATAACCCTGAAAGACAAGACATGTTAGTGAAAATATTAAAACGGGGCTGTGCTGATATCATTTCCATTTATAAAAGAAAAAATTGTTAGAAAAATGCAAAGTTTTGGTTAAATTGTCAAGTAAGGGTACGTTCTTTTTATTTGTGAAATAGGGGCTGTCAGTGCTTTTAGAAATCCCAAAGGACAAGAATACCCTCCCTTCTCTTTTTCCCTTCACCTTTTTAGCTCACTTCCCTATGCATTTTCACCTACCCTATCACCTTTTAGCTCACTTCCCTAATGGTTCCGAGATACAAAATGTGGTTCCCTAGTGGTTCCGTGGTAGAAAATGTGGTTCCCTTGTGGTTCTGGGGTATAAAATGTGGTTCCCTAGTGGTTCCGGGGTATAAAATGTGGTTCCATAGTGGTTCCGAGGTATAAAATGTGGTTCCCTAGTGGTTCTGGGGTGTAAATGGGGTTCCCTAGTGGTTCCGAGGTGTAAATGGTGGTTCCATAGTGGTTCCAGGGTATAAAATGTGGTTCCCTAGTGGTTCCCAAGTGGTTCCAGGGTAGAAATTGTGGTTCCCTAGTGGTTCCCTAGTGGTTCTGTGGTAGAAAATGTGGTTCCGTAGTGGTTCCGGGGTATAAAATGTGGTTCTGTAGTGGTTCTGGGGGTATAAAATGTGGTTCCGTAGTGGTTCCGGGGAATAAAATGTGGTTCCCTGGTGGTTCCATGGTATAAAATGTGATTCCCTGGTGGTTCCGGGGTGTAAATGGGGTTCCCTAGTGGTTCCGAGGTATAAATGGTGCTTCCATAGTGGTTCCAGGGTATATAATGTGGTCCCCTAGTGGTTCCGAGGTATAAAATGTGGTTCCCTAGTATAAAATGTGGTTCCCAAGTGGTTCCGGGGTAGAAATTGTGGTCTCCTAGTGGTTCCGAGGTATAAAATGTGGTTCCCTAGTGGTTCTGTGGTAGAAAATGTGGTTCCGTAGTGGTTCCGGGGTATAAAATGTGGTTCCGTAGTGGTTCTGAGGTATAAAATGTGGTTCCCTAGTGGTTCCGGGGAATAAAATGTGGTTCCCTAGTGGTTCCGAGGTATAAAATGTGATTCCCTGGTGGTTCCGGGGTGTAAATGGGGTTCCCTAGTGGTTCCGAGGTATAAATGGTGCTTCCATAGTGGTTCCACGGTATAAAATGTGGTTCCCTAGTGGTTCCGAGGTATAAAATGTGGTTCCCTAGTATAAAATGTGGTTCCCAAGTGGTTCCGGGGTAGAAATTGTGGTTCCCTAGTGGTTCTGAGGTATAAAATGTGGTTCCCTAGTGGTTCTGGGGTATAAAATGTGGTTCCGTAGTGGTTCCGAGGTATAAAATGTGGTTCCCTAGTGGTTCCGAGGTATAAAATGTGATTCCCTCATGGTTCCGGGGTGTAAATGGGGTTCTCTAGTGGTTCCGAGGTATAAATGGTGCTTCCATAGTGGTTCCAGGGTATAAAATGTGGTTCCCTAGTGGTTCCAGGGTATAAAATGTGGTTCCCTAGTGGTTCTAGGGTATAAAATGTGATTCCCTGGTGGTTACGAGGTGTAAATGGGTTCCCTAGTAGTTCCGAGGTATAAATGGTGCTTCCATAGTGGTTCCAGGGTATAAAATGTGGTTCCATAGTGGTTCCAGAGTATAAAATGTGGTTCCCTAGTGGTTCCGAGGTATAAAATGTGGTTCCCTAGTATAAAATGTGGTTCCCAAGTAGTTCCAGGGTAGAAATTGTGGTTCCCTAGTGGTTCCAAGGTATAAAATGTGGTTCCCTAGTGGTTCTGTGGTAGAAAATGTGGTTCCGTAGTGGTTCCGGGGTATAAAATGTGGTTCTGTAGTGGTTTCGGCGTAGAAAATCTTGTTCCCTAGTGGTTTCGAGGTATAAAATGTGGTTCTGTAGTGGTTTCGGGATAGAAAATCTGGTTCCCTAGTGGTTCTGAGGTATAAAATGTGGTTCCGTAGTGGTTCCGGGGTATAAAATGTGGTTCCATAGTGGTTCCGGGGTAGAAAATGTGATTCCCTAGTGTTTTCGGCGTATAAAATGTGATTCCGTAATGGTTCCGGGGTATAAAATGTGGTTCCGTGGTGATTCCATGGTATAAAATGTGGTTCCCTAGTGGTTCCGGCTTACAAAATGTGGTTCCCTAGCTATTCCGAGGTATAAAATGTGGTTCACTAGTGGTTGATATGTATAAAATGTGGTTCCTTAGTGGTTCCGGGGTATAAAATATGGTTCCCTAATGGTTCCGGGGTATAAAATGTTGTTCCCTAGTGGTTCCCTGTAGTTCCGAGGTATAAAATGTGGTTCCCTAGTGGTTCCGGGGTATAAAATGTGATTCCCTAATGGTTCCAAGGTATAAAATGTGGTTCCATAGTGGTTCCGGAGTAGAAAATGTGGTTCCCTAGTGGTTTCGGGGTATAAAATGTGGTTCCCTAGTGGTTCCGAGGTATAAAATGTGGTTCCATAGTGGTTCCGCAGTATAAAATGTGGTTCCGTAGTGGTTCCGTGGTAGAAAATGTGATTCTCTAGTGTTTTCGGCGTATAAAATGTGGTTCTGTAATGGTTCCGGGGTATAAAATGTGGTTCCTTAGTGGTTCCGGGGTATAAAATGTGGTTCCGGAGTATGGAATGTGGTTCTGTAGTAGTTCCGAGGTATAAAATGTGGTTCCTTAGTGGCTCCGAGGTATAAAATGTGGTTCCCTAGTGGTTCCGGGGTAGAAAATGTGGTTCCCTAGTTGTCCTGTAGTAGAAAATGTGGTTCCCTAGTAGTTCCGGAGTAGCAAATGTGGTTCCTTAGTGGTTCCGGGGTATAAAATGTGTTTCCCTAGTGGTTCCGGGGTAGAAAATGTGGTTCCCTACTGGTTCTGAGGCATAAAATGTGGTTCGGTAGTGGTTTGAGGGTATAAAATGTGGTTCCCTAGTTGTTCCGATGTATAAAATGTGGTTCCATAGTGGTTCCGAGGTATAAAATGTGGTTCTGTAATGGTTCTGAGGTATAAAATGTGATTCCGTAGTGGTTCCGAGGTATAAAATTTGGTTCCCTAGTGTTTCCGGCGTATAAAATATGGTTCTCTAGTGGTTCTGGAGTAGAAAATGTGGTTC
Source organism: Tasmannia lanceolata (assembly GCF_043159265.1). Lineage (NCBI taxonomy): Eukaryota > Viridiplantae > Streptophyta > Magnoliopsida > Canellales > Winteraceae > Tasmannia > Tasmannia lanceolata. Next base: position 26,766,104 of record NW_027518697.1, on the reverse strand, counting down.
CCTAGTGGTTCTGAGGTATAAAATTTGGTTCCCTAGTGGTTCCGGGGTAAAAAATGTGGTTCCCACGCCGGGCCCGTACGGGCCGGGTCGACCCGCGTGTCACCTGGATTTTTGCCGTATTTTTTAAGATGTTTTTGGGAAATGTTATCCGCACTACCGTATTTTGATGTGGACACTCCTCACTTTATTAAAAGTATGGTATGGCCCGCACCATAGGATGATCCAAACCGTTCATTAGATGGGCCACAGCCTAAATAGGTTGTGCCCCAAGAAGCATTTCCGTAGGTTTATCCTAACCCTCTGATCAGAATGTTAGAGGGATGGTCCTAACCCTCTATAGATCGTAGGGTTAGGATCAACCTATGGAAATGATTTTTGGGCACAACCAATTTAGGCTGTTGCCCATCTAATTGACGCTTTGGATCATCCTATGGGGGGCCATACCGTACTTTTAATTAAATGAGGAGTGCCCTCATCAAAACACAGTAGTATGGATAACATTTCCTTTTTTTGGTATGGGAGTTTGCTAGCCACCTTTGCCGAGGCAACTTCTCGGCTTGTGGCCCATCATTTGATGCAAATATTGGCAGAAGTAATATGGGTGCAAAGGTGGCTAGCAAAAGCATAATTGCAAAAAATAGTAATCATTACTTGCAAAAAATAGTAATCATTACGGATTTGTGGCTGAAGTGCTAAGTTTTAAATGAAAAATTATGAAAAAATGGAAGCAAAGTATTAAAATTACGAAAAGAATACCAAAAGGATGCACTTAGATATGACAATTACTGAACTATAAAGTTTGACTGTCTTCCGTCGGAAGTCCGAAGTTTTGTCCGGACTTCCGACGGAAGCCAGTAGAATAGGGATAATTCCAAAGATTTTTATTTTCAAATTGAGTAAAAATTCGAAGGATAATAGGGATATACATTGTGATCTTAGTGTCATGCAGGCAACTATAAATTGAAGCTTGATTTTGATGTTTTAGAATAAAAAAATGCAAAGAAAATGGATTACCAAACTCTGTTCCAAGAGTCCGACTCTCTCTCTCTCTCATGATTACCAAACCCTGTTGTAAATGGCAACCTTCAAAACCCTTCAATGGAGTTTTCCACGTTAGAAAAGTCTTGAGGAAGAAGAAGGTGATAGGTGAGAAGGTAATAAGTGCATAGAGATAGGTGCAAAAAGGTGGAAAGAAAAAAGAGGTAGGAGGGGTATATTTATCCTAAAAGCCATCTTCTTTCACCTTACAACACATTTTTTATAATTTTCAAATCACTATCCTTGACAATTTAGACAAAACTTTGCATTTTTCAAACAATTTTTCCTTTATAAAATAGCTCACGTCAATACCTATGCTGCGATTGCCGCCTCGAACTCTTGAGATGAAAACAAACAGAGAGAAGCAAACATAAACGTCAATACCTATGCTGCGTTTGCCGCCTCGAACTCTTGAGATGAAAACAAACAGAGAGACGCAAACATAAATTCTGACGCGGGAAATAGAGAGAAAGTCTTTCTTTTTTTTTCTTTTTTTTTATTTCAACTGTTTTAGGGCGATTATATTTTCACCCTCCTGCAGTACGCATGCACCCCCTTTTCACGTGATTTGACGTCAAAAAGTGTTAAAGTTGTCATTTGTTCACGTCAAATCACGTTACAAGGGTGCATGCGTACTGCAGTGGGGTGAAGAGATCATCTCCCTTGTTTTATTAATGTCTATTCAAGTCATTTAATCGTGCCGGCCTCAACTCTCTCTCTCTCTCTATTGGGAATCCTATTCAGTCTTCTCTTATGAGAGCCTTCCTCTATCTACAATTAAAATCTTTTCGTCTTCTCTTGTGCACTGCATTTCCATTCTCAGTTCTCTCTGTGTCTCGATGGCCTCTAATTCCGCTTTCAGAACTTCGCTCCGCTCAGAGAGACAAACCTCAGCAAAGACGAATTCTTCATCTGTTCGTTCGAAGCCCCCTTACAGTAAACGCTCCAATTTAAGGCCTCCCTCCAACAACCAAGACCCAGGTCCCTCCCTCTCTCTCTCTCTCTCTCTCTCTCTCTCTCTCTCTCCTTTTTCTTTTGCTCTGTTGAGAACGATTTACATTGCTGCTAATTTCATTTTTTTTGCTGTGTGAGGAATCTCACAAAAATAAATCAGAAAAGGCGTCCCTTTGCAAGAAGGGAGAGACAGAGAGAGAGAGAGAGAGTAATTCGTATATAAGTCGCTTGCAACATTTGGTTACTATGGGTTTCTTTATATGATTGTCAAAACATACAATGTGGTGGGAATCTATCTAATTATATCTCTCTGATTACATGAAAATAATAAAGTTATACTCTGTATAGATGTCTAAGAATAGTATATGTTAGGAAAGAAGAGGAGTGAAGAAGATGGGAAGTCTTCACTGGGGAGCTCCTCATGTGAATGATGTATATATAGGCCCAAATTAGGGCAACAATGTACAATGACTACAATACCCTCTACCCTACAAGTAATCACTAAACTACCCTTATACATTATTCAACACTCCAATCTAGCTGGAGTGTATATACTATGGAACTCTAGCTTGCTACAAAGAAAACTACCACAAATAACTAAAAAATAACAAAAAATACAATAAGCTCATACACACATCCAGCTTGGTATAACACCCTTCAGACTGGTGTGGTGAATACATAATGAAAGGTGTAATAACAAAAGACAACGGCCATCATGAGAGTACAATCGTCGAGATCATTGACAACAAAAAAAGGAACAGCTCCCCGTGAAGTAGCACTACGACAAGAGCAATCAGAACAGGGCCTCTTCTTGAATGAGAGCCCGACGAATAAATCTGCAAACCACGAAGGATCGAACGGAGGGACCTCGGTAGGGAAATAACAACGATCCGTCGAGCAAATAAGGGCACACTAAAGGTGCGCACATGAGCAACGGTGAAGCACTGCGAGTTGGAAAGCTAGCTAAACAGCACACCGCCAATAGAAGAAGATAAACAACGATGTGGAAACCATCGGAGACAAGATTGACTGGAAACTGTCGCTTGGAGTTAATAATAATGATAATAAGAAAACCAGCCAACGATGGGGAACTATCGTCTTGAGACAAGGTCGACGGCATCAACATCGTCGCTTGAAGATAAGAATAAGAGGAACAAGAAGATAACCAACCAATGATGGGGAAACCATCATCTAGATAGAAGGTCGATGGCATGAACATCATCGCCTGAAGAGAGGTCAATGGGAAAACCATCGCCTGAAGAGAGCCAACCAACAATAGGGACACTATCGTCTCGAAAGAAGGTCAAAGACATGAACATCGTCGCCTGATGAGAGGTTGACGGGGAAACTGTTGCATGAAAAAGAGCCAACCAACGATGGGGACACCATCGTTTGGAAAGAAGGTCGACGGCATGATCATCGTCACCTGATGAGAGGTCGATGGGAAAACCGTCGCCTAAAGGGCATATAGCCGGACAATAATACTTAAAATTATGCAAAGGAAAAACAGCAAGAACACGGATAAGAAACACGGAGAAGAAACAATGAACAATGCAAAGGAATGACAATGCAAAAAAGAGACAGAACAACCGGATAGTAGGCTTGTGGTTGGATTTTTTGTTTAGAGTTTTTAAGTGGCCGCATGCCTTCCACGGTATCCATTTTCCTTCCTCTCTTATGCCATTTACATACCCCCCTCTCCCTAGGGGTGAACATGGTTCCGTTCGGTTCGGTTCTTTTTTGGGGTATACCCAGAACCAAACCTATTGCTATCGGTTCCCAGAATTTGGAACTAGAATTGAAACACTTACCATTGGAACCGAACCGAACCAGAACCGAACTTGATTGGTTCGGTTCGGTTCTGGGTTTACCCAACCTTTTTTTTATTTTTTTTCATTTTTGGGATCAATTAATGGAATGCATGGCTCAGTTTATCATGCTAGTGATGCACTAATGCTCTATAGTCTATACTATAGAAATGAAGCTCAAGATTGGCCCATGAAAGGTTAATGCTATATTAAACTGATGCTCTATACTGATGCTCAACATTGGCCCATGAAAGTTTAATAAACCACCATGTATCAACTTGTTCAACAAAATTTAATATAGCATTGATGTTCTATACAAAATTTCATTATCTACACTCTTCCAGACAGTTCAGTTCTCAAGTCAAAAGAAAAATTGTAAAAATTTAAAACTCAATATGTTAAAAGTTTCGGTTCTGGTTCGGTTCTTAGCTCCAAGACCCAAACACAGAATTGAACAGGAAATAAAATGGGTCCCAATTTTGGGAACTGGAACCGAACCACCAAATCCTAGAACCGAACCGAACCAAATAGTTCGGTTTGGTTCGGTTCTTCGGGTTGAACCGGAACCATGTCCACCCCTACCTCTCCCTGCAAAAGCAAGGATGCAGGGAGGTTTTACAATACTGTACATGGATTGCATTTCGATTGTCGATCTTTAGTGGAGGTTTATGTCGGAACAACATCTGTTTTAGGTTAGTCTCTTTACCTCTTCTCGGTTTCTTTTTTTTTTGGCCTTGTTAGACGTATATACCCTTCATTAAGGGTATTTAAGTCATTCATTTTATTAAACATAATAAAATACATTTTCGTGGGAGGGGAGAGTAACTCTCTCATTCTTACGACTCTCCCTTTCTCTCTATCTCGTGTATCTCTCTCTCTCTCACTCGTGTATCTCTCTCTCTCTCTCTCTCACTATTACACCATGTAATATAACATGGTATCAGAGCTTCACGGCAAGATCGAAACCCTCATCCTACAAAAAAAAAAACGTATCTCCTCTGCTCAATTCCCAAAACCCTAACTTCTGAAAACCCAAACCCAAAACCCAAATCCAAACCCAACCATAGCCACCACCATTGGAAGTGACCCAAATCAATTCCTAATATACCCAAATCAATTCCCAAAACCCAAACCCAAACGCAACTATAACCACCGCCACTGGAAGTGACCTAAATCAATTCCTAATATACCTAAATCAATTCCCAAAAGCCAAATCCAAACCCAAACGTAGCCATGTAACGACCCGGATTTTTTGGATAACTCTAAACCTGGACCGTTAACAAAAGACAACAATTTTTTATAATTGAAAACTCAATTAAAAGTTTACTAAAAGGATCTAACAAGAGGATTTGACATAATTACAAAAAAAAATAGAAACAAACTAAGAATAAGACGGATAGCCGCGAAGGCCACACGACCACACCAATTACTCTATCCTCGTTCTTGCACACCCCTTTTAATTCTAGATCTCCTCGTTAGCATGTCATCCAATGTTTCGAAACCTGCAGTAAAACCCGTGCGGGAATTTTTAAGGGGTTAGTTCAACGAACTAAGTAGACTCATTCGGTACCTAAACAAATACAATTAAATTACTCTTGAATTTAAAAGCATACAAATTAATTCAATAGTGAACATGTGATAACAATTATTTCAAATTGAAACATGAAATATTAATAAAAGAACAAGCCATAATATCCATTGAATGTGAATCTCCTGATCTCATAAACCATACAACATTTTACATTTAAGCGGTTTATGTTTATTGACATCATCATGTCCACATTTGAAGCAGATCTGGTAGATGGGCGACATGTTCACATTGGAAGTTGGTGCAGGTGTTTAGCATCATGAACCTAAGAGTATTGGGGGAAGTGATCAACACTGTTGGGGTGGCCCACGACCATGTCCGCACCCACATCTTCCACAATTGTAACCACAAGAACTCGGAGGAGATTGGGTGGCAACAAAGGTATTGGCCGTGACTTGTTCTTGAGCGAAGTCTGAGGAATGCGCAAGGAAAAGTTTATGGTTGAGAAGGAGTGAGTATAACTGGTTGAAGGATGGGAGAGGTTGACAAATCGATATAGTTGTGGAGAAGGCGGCATAGTCAAGGTCACCTGCCAAAGCATAGATGAGAAGATCTTTGTCGGCAACAGGACAACGTGCGATGTTGAGGGAATCAACACTTGCTTTGAGATGGTTGAGATATTCCGTAACGGAGAGAGACCCTTTGCACACGTCTTGAAGTTTGCTTTGAAGCTGAACGATGTGAGCCGTAGAGTGAGTGGAGAAGGTGGATTCCAAAGTACTCCAAACGACATGTGAGGAATTAAGATTAACCGTTTGAGAAAGGACCGATTCAGTCATAGTGGCATTCAACCAAGTTAACAAGGACTGGCCAATGCGTTCCCATGCAAAATTTTTCAGATTAAGTTGAGGAGTAGAGTCGTCAGAAGAGAGTAGCAGACGAGGTGTTGGAGTGGTCGATCCGTCGGCAAATCGGAGTAATACGTGGCTGCTCAAGGCTGGCAAAGATGATTATGCCACAAGGGGTAATTGTTTCTCTCTGACCCAACAGAAACCAGATGAGTTATGTGGGTGAAGAGATGAGTGAAGGTAGTCATTAGCAAGGAGGCCGATGAAGCTTATGTAGGGGAGTTGGAGGAGGTGGGCCTATATATATATCCATTTTAGTCCCTATATATATCTATTTTTGTTGGAGGTGGGCCTATATATATCCAACTTAACAAGGATTTGTACACATCTTGCCCTAGCTGGGCCTATATATACATCATATTACATGGGAGCTCCCTAGTGGAGACTCTCCATCTCTCCATTCCTCTTCTTCTCCTCCTCTTACCTTATCCTCCTCATTTCTAACATGGTATTAGAGCAAAGATCCTAGGAAGAAGGAAGAAAAGAGGAGTCCCTTTCCATCTCTCTCTCTCTCTCTCTCATACCCGACGCTCCATCCTCTCTCTTTCTTTACTTATCCATTCTTGCATGAGAGATTTGGGTTTCTCTGTAAACTCACAGATCCCTAAAATCCCTCCCATCTCTCGCAATCTCCTCTCTTTGTCTCGCATATTAGGCACAGCGCAAATCCCCCCTCCCCTCCTTGCCGCGATACCCATAAACCCTTTTTTTGCGTATTTGCGCATTAGCGCATGTTGTGAAAGTTGCCTTATTTCCCACCCACGTGGGTTACTTGGGTGGGAAGGCAATAGGCAATAGGCAAAGACAAGATTGCAAAAAGGAAAGTGGGTACTTTAGGAAAACCCAAAGTCTATAAAAGAGAGTGCGTGAGTCTCTTTTGTGTGGCTAGAGAGTGAAAAAGAGAGAGGAGAGAGAAAAAGAGAAGGAGAGGAGAGTGAAAAAGAAGAGAAAGTGGGTTCTTCTTGGGTTTTTCTCTTGGGGTTTTCTCTTGGGTTTTCTCTTGTACGGTCTTGGTTTGAGAAGCAAGGAGAGGGTTGCGGGTTTATGGGTTTGTGATTAATCCATTGTGATCCTTGTATATTGTTTTTCATAGTGGAAGATCTTGTTTCTCGCCTGTGGAGTAGGCTTGGCCGAACCACGTAAAATCTCAGTGTTGATCTTGTGGCTTGTTTGTTACTTTTACCTTTCCGTTTAATTTGTGCACGATTGGATCGTTTTGCCCGGCGGATTTTCTCAACAAGTGGTATTAGAGCCATGTTGCCCATATCTTTTCCTGATTTACCACCACGCACTTTAATGCTAGGTAGTCGACACACATGCACTAGGAACCGTCCTTGCAGATCAGTAGTGCCAGAGACGAGTATGGGCTGCTACTGAATTCCAGCTTCCATCATGTCACGAATCAATCTCTCAATCTCATTCTTTTGAACGTGGGAGTATTGGTATGCCCGCACAATGGTTGGGACCGCACGTTGGTTGGGACCGCACCTGGTTGAATGGGAATGTGATGTTCCTATGATCGATGGGGTGATACTAAATTCGTCAAGAACCTTACTCATATCTTGTGGAATTGCTTCTGCTGGTTTCATGTGTGCAACATGTGTTATCTGAGCCAAATGACTCCATAGGCTGTGCTTAAGGATCTGCTGCATACTCTCATGATTAACTAGATGCACCGAACAATCACGAATACCTTCAAGGGTAAACTTTCGGTCAGCAATGGTGAAAGCGCATGTAGATCCGAAGTAAGAGGACCCAATGTGCTCAACCATTGCACACACAAAACAAGATTGCACCTTGGAGCGGGATGACAAACAGATCGGTAGAGAACAAATAATCACCAACCTTGACCTGGACGTTGGTGCAACAGCCTTTGCAACCCATACGACTAACTTCATCCACCATGACATTAAAGAAACTCCCTACTAATATCTTGATCTCTAGTCTGCGTTCCACATCTTCAACCAAAAAATTATGGTTACTCCCCGTATCGAGCAAAGCACTCACAGATTGCTTTTTTATAAAAGCATGCACCCGCATCATCTTTAACAGTGTCGAACCTGCAGCGGCATTTTTTGACACCTACGAAGATCCAATCATGGCATGTAGCGACACCCAGGAAGGTCAATGTCTACTACCTGCTCTCCTTCCTCCTCGTCATCTCCATCCAATAGAAAATTTGCAAACTCTTACAACGATGACCTGGCTTTAACTGCTCATCACAATTATAACAGAGGCCTTCGTCTCTGTGCTCCTTCATCTTAGCATAAGAGAGTAGTCGTATCGGAGGCATGGATGAACTAGACACAAGTTTGGGCTCTGCACTAGCATTCTTAGAAGTTGTGTTTGGTGTTGGTGGTGTAGGACGGGTTCCACTAGGCTTGTTAGCTCGTTTTTTGAAGTGCAAGCTTTTCCTCCTGGCATTGTGTGAGTCAGGTAGCCTCCATGAGAGAGTGCTTCTTTCGATCACCCTTCAACTCTACTCGCAAGACACTCAAATTCCTGGTTGTAATCTGCAACGTATCCTTAGTATCGTATCTTCGCTAAAGCCCCATCAAAGTTCTCATATTCAAGTGGTCCAAATCTGGTGCACAAGGCTTCCACGAATTCGCTCCATGAAGGGGTTTCATGCATGCGGTGCTACCTTTGGAACAACTGGGACGCAATGCCATCCATGAGAAATGAGGCCGGGGGAACCCGTTGATCTTCAGGTGTATTCTGATATGAGAAAAATTGTTCCACCTTATAAGCCCACTCTGGTAGGATCTCGTAAAAATGAAGAAAATTGATCTTAGCGAAACGAGGTATGAAACTATGTTCTCCATCGTGCATCCCTGTTCTTCCCCTGTGGTTTTCCATCTCAACTCGACCCGAAATTCTACCCGTTCCCTCTGCAATCATAGTAGAATGTCTAGCCAAACGATCAACAATAAGGGAGATAGTATCAAGCATGTCCTGCAGCCATAGTTGACGACTATATTTATTTTAATAGGATATTGACTGATCTAAACTAGGAATTCTGTCCCTGAAAAACCCATAGAATTGATGGTTGCAGCACTTGCCATCCGAAATTCGGAAAGCTGTGGATGCCTTCTTAAGGCCATCTCACAGAGAACACTAGATGCTGAAAATGCATTGTTTGAGGTCTGACCTCACAGGTCTCTTCAACTGCTAATGACAAATCCATAATCCAACAGTCCAACCATTATGACCAAGAAGGAAAACCAGCAATCACCCCTACAGAAGCTCAAACCAGGTGGTTCAGGGTCCCACATTTCCTTTATCATGATAGTTGGAAATTATTGAGGGGGTCAGGGTTGTAATTGTTAGTTACTATTCCACCTCTCCTTTTAGTTACTATTCCACCTCTCCTTTCAAATTCATCATGCATTTGCTCCATGCAGCATAGTAAATGTGTTAGGTTATTATGTCACAAATATCCCTGCCATTTTCAAAATATAGCGATTTTATCGCTACATTTTGGTGAAATGAAAAAATCTCGAAATAATCCTGAGAATTTAAAAAATATAGAGATATTTTCATTAACCGAGATAATATCATGATATTTTGACTATATTTTTTATTTTTCTTAATTTATATATTTTTATAATTTTAATTAATTTTATTTTTATCATTTTCCCGATATGAACCTGAAAAAATAAAAACAAAATTAATATTCCCAAGATTTCCCTTGCCGAGAAATTCCCAAGAACGATATTTGTGACTTAGTTTGTCTGTACTTATTACTACCAAGGAAGATTCTGGGACCCTGAAATCCCTATTTAATAAATATGGTATCATCTTATTGCTGTGTCTATCCAAAACTTACCCCCCAAAACAGAAAAGAACTTTGTCCTAATTTCTAGCTTTGGACTGACATATATTGGGCCAGTGGATATATCATATATATAACACACACATACAAAAATACATATATGTACACACACTATTAAGAGGCATTTGGACTTTTATATGCTCAAGAGTGGCATATATTGGGCCAAAGGATATATATATATATATATATATATATATATATATATATATATATATATATATATATATAGAGAGAGAGAGAGAGAGAGAGAGAGAGAGAGAGAGAGAGAGAGAGAGAGAGAGAGAGTATTGGAGGAGAGGTAGTAAAACAGAGTGGTTAAAATCTATAGTTTTTAGTTTTTTTTTTTTATCATGCTTCAATCAACTAACTCAAAAATGGCGGAGGATTGGTTTTGCTTAGTATGTGCTTACTGGAACTTCAAATGGCGGCGTTGTTGTCGATGGTGTAATTTAAACAATCGGGAGCACTTGCCTGGAGCTACAACCCCACATCCACGAAGGGGGTTGAGGAAAAAAATAAATAGGGTGAATTCAATTTGGAGACCCGGGGACTGGAATTGCTTATCCTGTAACTACCCCAATTTTAGATGGAGGGACAAATGTCGAAGGTGCCTTCTGACTGTGTAGGGTACTCTCTCGCCTGGGAAGGAAAAAACCAATCCGGATGCCACATTGGATAATGCTAATAAGGAAGCTGATCGATGGCCTGACTCGGGGGCGATCTCTCCTCTGATCGAGGGGGTATTCCGTCTTTAATCATCTCGGGTAAGGAAGTGGAAACAAGACTGGATACCCTTAAAAAATTGCCTCGTCGGAAAGAAGAGGAATATTTCAGGATCCCTTGAAGATCTTTGGCAGTGGGCTAAGGAATCCTGGAATATCCCTTCTCTCTCCTGTCCATGTGATCCATCAAAGAATGAGGTTTTGTTTATGTTTGAGTCGGAGGAGGAAGCCGCCATGATCCTAGCCAAAGGAAAGGTGGTATGGGATAGTAAACTGCATTCTCTTTCTATTTGGAGTACAGAGTATGTCCAAGGTGTGGAGGCGATATGTATTAACTTTTATGGCACCCCCCTTCATGTTTGGGCATTATCAATGGTTGAAGCTTTAGGTGGCTTACTTGGTCGAGTCTTGGAAGTTAAAATGGAAGGGGATCATAAACAATGTATGTCATTCGTATCAGTTAAAATTCTCGTACCGTGGTGGAAATTACTTCCAACCTCTATTCAGATCCGAACATTGGGCCAATGTTACTTTGTCGGAGTCGAAATCCGGAGTAATAGACGGCAGTTGGGTTCTGTAACCGAAATTTAGAAACCCCACTCTGGATTGGCCCCTTCCCCTCTGGCATTTGACCCTTCGAAGATCGTTTCTCAGATCTCGGAAAAACTACCGGCGATGCTGGAGACCTCGCTATCACACTGCTCGGAACTGGATAGGGAAACTGTTGACCCTATGGGGCCTTTGAATTTAAATCTCAAATTTCAGCATTTGACAACAGCATCAGGTCTCTTGCAGGGTAGTGCGCCCCCTTTTTCCTGTTCCTTCCTATGAAAGGGAAAAGAGCCTCGTCTTGGCATGTCAGTCCTATGAGTCAAAAGTTATTGAAATGTAGGCTTGTGAACTTAAGGAAAGATTTGGGTATCATTAGGCCTTGGACCTCTGGATTACTCAACCAGGGTACATATCTGGAACTTAGAAAGACGAAAAGCGCAAGACTAAGGAAACAATGATTCAGAATGGACAAGTATGATTCCGTCGGGAGGTCATCTTGTGGAAAATTACTCAAGGACAAAAGGGGCATCCCCTTGAAATTTACATAAAAAAGGGTTGAAGCATTAAAGATAAATAAATCGAGGTCTATTGAAGTCCCCTTGCTACCCAATGTATGTATTGTGAATGGATGGGGGGTGCCCCAAGCTTTAGTTGGGGTTATGATCAATTTCTTATACACTCATTAATGGTTGGACTTTGGGGGTGTGCCACCTTAACTTTTAGTGCTAAAATAATACTTATCCCTTCTATGGAAGAGCGGGAAGGTGTAAGGCCTTGGACTTGGACTTATAGGAAATCGCTTATTCAATACTTGGACTTGGCCTTGGACTTGGACTTATCCCTTCTATTGCTTACTTCTTACTTTGTAGAGAAGTAAGAAATCCATAGGAGTAGGTGTTGGGCGCCTCTTCCTCCCTCTGGGTAATCAAATCAGCAACCAGGAATGGATAATCAAGACAACACGGGTGGTTCCTCCTCTGGCTCGGTTGCGCGGAGAAGACGGTTATTCATGGAGATTATAATCTTAGAAAATATCCTCACGAGAATGAAGTCGATGACTTATGATGAGGAGAAGGCTTTTATTATTGATCCGACCCACAAAGAAATGACTAAAAAGCTTCTTCAGAAGCAGTGGAAAACTTTTAAACAAGATGCCAAGGATTGCCCCTTTACTTTGTACAGTCTCTGTGGGACATGTGAGGTCAAAGATACCCACTCGCCGTTATTTGAACACCCTTTTTTCAAACTACTGTTAGCTGAAGAAAGGGCAGAGAGGAGAATGAATTGGGAAGCTAACAAGGTGGTAGGCATCCGATTAGTGGAAGAAAGGATTGTTGAAAGAAAAAACACTTGTCGCCTGTATCGGATGCTGGAGGAACTTCTCATTGACATGCCGGATTTTCAAATCCAGCACATCTTGGAGGAGTTGGAGAAGTTCTCGGTATAGGTGAGCTGTTTAAAGGTGAGATGTTGTTGAAGATGCCCGAAAAGAGGGAGGCTCCCATAGCTTTTGGGACACTGTAAGACATTTAGTTTTTGGGGGACTGAAACGTAATTGTGGAGGCTTGGAGGAAGCTTTAGTGGTGTTTATTTTCATAGCATAGGCTAGTTTTTGTTTTAGACACTTTTAATGGTCTAGGAGTATACTTCTAGCTAATCTTATTTGATGCTATGTAATGGAAGTCGAGACCTCCGGTCCCTAATGTATCTTTCATAGTATCAATGAAATTGTCAATTTAAAAAAAGAAATAAAAATAAAAAATATATATACACACACACACACACACACACACACATATATATATATATATATATATATATATATATATATATAGAGAGAGAGAGAGAGAGAGAGAGAGAGAGAGAGAGAGGTGTCTCCAGTCTGTCGACTAGATAACCTTCTCTAGTCCGCCGACCAAAAACACAGTGGGCCCATATTGTTTGGATGATCCAAAGCATCCATTTGATAGGCCCTGACATAGATATGGTGTGCCCAAAAAATCAGCTCCATAGGATCATCCTAACCCTTCGATTTGTGAAGGTTAAAAATGAACAGATTTGTGGAGGTTTATAGGCGTACATTTTAACCTCCACAAATCGAAGGGTTAGGATGATCCTATGGAGATGATTATTTGGGCACACCCTATCTATGTCGGGGCCCATCAAATGAATGCTTTGGATCATTCAAACAACGTGGGCCCACTGTGTTTTTGGTCTGCTGACTGGATAAATTTATCTAGTCGACCGACTAGAGACACTTCTCTCTCATATATATATATATATGTATATATAAAATTATATATACAAACATACATTACATTATTCCATCATCCATTCAAAAACAAATCACTGTTCAAAATGGCATAGTATTTTTTTTGTTTTAAATATTTTCCAAAGTTTGATAAATGAAACATAACCCTAATCCCATCGATTGACAGTTCTGCACTGTTACCACAGTTCCTGGAAGAGTGCGCGTAGCTGTCAGACTTCGACCAAGGAATGCTGAAGATCTCCTTTATGATTCCGATTTTGCTGATTGTGTTGAACTGCAGCCAGAGGTGTTTAATCTTTCCATCAATAGAGATTTACGAGTACCACATAATTTCTCTGCAAATGGAGCATGGTTAATTCTCAGTGATTACAAAATACTTTATTTTAATGCGAATCTATTTCTTGTTCTCCACATGTGCATGATTCAAACTAATTTTTTTTTTTCCAACTTGGTGTAGCTGAAAAGGCTGATATTGAGGAAGAATTATTGGAGTTCAGAATCATTTAAATTTGACGAGGTTCTCACAGACAGTGCTTCTCAACGGCGTGTTTATGATGTGGTTGCAAAACCAGTAGTGGAGGTAAGTGACTAAGAGTGATGGACTGAAGATTAGGAGTAATCTTGTTTCATTACGGGCATGTTTGGCTGCCAGGAATTTTTTCCACTATAAATCGGGCGTCTCCAATTGGCGATGAGAAGCTGCTAAAATACCGGAAAAGGTCGATCCGGTTTTGAGTAGAGTTTTTTGTTTCCGGATTTTTAGCCACTTCTCATCACCGGCCGCGATTTTGTTTCCTGATTTGTAGCTGACTTCACCCTCATCTCCACTTGGAGATGCCGATTTATCATGAAAAACAATTCCTGATAGCCAAACGTGCCCTACATATTTGCAATCACCCATGAAATATACATGGATGCTTTGGTTCTGCATGTAGGCAGTTTAATGTTATCCTGGGATAATGATAAGATTGCAATGTTTAAACATATATTGCCCATTTTGATATACTTTTGCAGAGTGTATTAGGTGGGTATAACGGGACAGTGATGGCTTACGGTCAAACAGGTACTGGGAAAACATATACCATTGGTCATCTAGGTAAAAATGATCAGTCTGAGCGTGGTATTATGGTCCGAGCTTTAGAGGACATAATTGCTGCTTCCTCTCCAGAATCTGATACCGTGGCAATCTCCTATCTGGAGGTATATGAATTTTTACTTTTATGTATTTGATTTGGATATTCAACTTCAATTTTCAAATCTCTGTCTTGTTGAAGAGCTATATGTCGATCACATGTAGTATCAAATGTGGCTGGATGTTAGGTTCCTAATCTCTTATCAAATGTGGAAAAATACCTGTAGTAGCAAGATTCTGATCTACATCTTAACTCATGATGGATACATTTTCTCTAAAATTTTCCTAATTTGTTGAAACAGGGACCTATTTTTGGGTGCAAACAAACGGACGAGTCATGTCGAAGGAATACACACATACACATGCATATCAGTATATGTACATATATGTTATATATATATATGTTTGTCTATATATATATATATATATATATATATATCTTTTGTGTATAAAGAAATGAGTAATGCTAGTGAGACCGAGAGTCAGACTGAGCAGGGGACCGAAAAAATGGGTTTTCGCCACATCACAAGTGAAGTGAGCAATCCCTAGGTTTAGGAAAATCAACCAAAAAAAAAAGAAGATTTATTTTCACACGTGGCACATTCTCATCGTTGGGCTTTCCCATCGGTCGTACTCTCAGTCTCGATATCAATTTCCTAAAGAAATTGTGCACACAAACCTTCCCTTTTTCCATTTCCAAAAAAAAAAAAAAAACCTTTGGATGCAAGATAACTACTGTAATCATTTGAAACTTATACATATCAAATTACCATAGGATCTGAATCTTCATTAGCTATACACTAGATTGATTGGTCACGTATGAAAACTACAATGCTAATGTTAGTGGAGAGTTGTGCTTTTGGCTTGATTTTTACAACTTTGAAACTCATGCATGTAATAGATTCTAACAGGTTTCATAGCTACCTCAGTTGATCGTAACCCAACCTCCTTGCATTTAGAGAAGGGATGGATCCAAGACAGAGAAATTTACAAAGAAGAAAATGGGTTATCCCACTATTAAAACCCAAAACAACTTATTTCACAGGTCAATTTGAACAAATCTCTCTCTGCAACTCTTGACACTACACAGTTCATGTTGGATCGATGGACCCTTCTGTTTCGTATTCAGCCTGTTGTCAGAAACAGAGGTTTCTGCCTCCTACTGAAGATTTTGTAAATATCGAAATGAACCTCGATATGTATAGATAAGTATTAGACATCTTAGATTAATTTTCTGCATTCTTTGTGATTTTTGTAGAGAATTCTAGAAGGTCCTTCTTGAATAATTTATCCAAGTCTTCATTACATGATCGTCCTTTGATGAAGCCCAGGCCATTGGTGTGAGGATGCTAGGCTATGCATAGTTGAGATCCCATTTGGAGATCACCCCAAAAGCTCACAAGCATTTCCAGTTTCTACAAATGTAATACGAAGCATTCTTTCATCTTTCTTGTGTAATTCCTTGTGAGTGTCAGGTGGCCTATGTTGCCCAATTGTCTTAGGCTTACTTAGGCGATGTTGCACAAATGTCACATGAGTGTGAGGCAGGAGTGTTTTCGGACTCTTGACAATTGGTATTAGATTATGTCAGGTTTACTAGGTTCCTCAGCATGGGGGTGCTATGTTCATAGGCGAAGGAAACATGATGTCAGTGTTGGAGGTTATTATGGCGACAAGGG
Organism: Tasmannia lanceolata; assembly: GCF_043159265.1. Taxonomy (NCBI): domain Eukaryota; kingdom Viridiplantae; phylum Streptophyta; class Magnoliopsida; order Canellales; family Winteraceae; genus Tasmannia; species Tasmannia lanceolata. The sequence continues at coordinate 26,749,676 of NW_027518697.1, read as the reverse complement.
AGGTGCCTCCTGCAAGGATAGGTCTGTGGAGCCAAGGACGTATTGGTCATTATTATGCTTCCAGTTTTAGTTTCAGTATGCGTTCCGGTTTCGATATGCATTTATGTGGGGATGGAAGCATAAATCTTTTGGTCATTTTGTACCATCTTGGTAGAAATTTAGAACCATGGATAAGATCCCTAATCCAACTGAAGCCATCAACCAAGAAAGAGAACCAAACCAAAACCATAAGTTACACCACTCATCAAATCCAAGCTTGAAAGCATGTCTTTGTGATGCCATGATGATATCACCAGCATCCGAGATGTGGAAAATTCATCGAATCCCTGTGGGACGCTCCTTAAATATGCTTAATCGTCTTTTCATCCACACTTTCAAGTTGAGACTCCACAAGGATAGTATTACCCTACTTCATCTCATTTGATCCTGAATTTCATCTCCTTTTTTTTTTTCACTCGACCCGGCTCCTAATGTTCCATGCACCAATTTTCGTGGAAAGCCTACCAATCTCCACCCATTCGCTCCCCCTCAGCTCCATTCTTCTTGTCAAACTTCCCATCATAATTTACATTTGCGATGAGACCTTTTAGTTTTCTCTTACCCTTTTTGATGTTCTTCCGTTCTGTTAATAAAGCGACATCAGTGGTATCCCAATCTGTATTTTCTAGGTTCTGCAGAATTTTTAACATGCCACATGTGTCAACTCCTAACACTGCATTAGCAGATCCATTATGAATGACATCGGAGGCACAAAATCTCCATTTTCTGACTCAGATATTAAAGTCCTTCACTTTGGTGGAAGAGGCAAGCATATCTTTGATAACATGCAAATCCAACAAGAAGACAATACTATTGAATCTATACTACATTGACTATATATATATTAGATATGTGTGTGTAGCCCTAAGTTATCAATTCCGTTCCGTTCCGTTCCGGCCGGAACGCACCGGAATTCCGGTTTTGGTCCGGATCCGGAACGGAATGCCTATATTTTCCGTTCCGGCGGAATGGGGGAAACCCCCTATTCCGGCCGGAAAGTGCTGGAAAGTTGGAAAAAATAAAAAAAATTCCAAAAAATTACAGAAATGCCCTTATGGCTGTTGGGGAGTGTATTTTACATATTTACCCTCGTTTTATGACCGTGGGGATGCTGTTGGGAGGGCTATTTTCATCTTTTTGCAAAAAATTTGAAAAAAATTCAAAAAATTCCAAAAAACTCCCCTCGCCGGAGCGGAACAAAAAATTCCAAAAAATTCACTATACCCACTGGATTTTTTTCATATTCTTAACTATTTTTTTTTTAAAAAAAATTCCCCACGCCGGAGCAGAATGAAAAGTTTTGAACGATACGCCGAACGAAACGGCCGAAACGTTCCGTTCCAGTAGCCAAAACGGAACGGTGACCGGAACGGTATTTATAACTAAGGTGTAGTCTAAGGGCATAATGGTCATTGTAATACTTTTATCTTTATATAAATACATAAGTGAGGGGGAGCTTCTCCAACTCACTCATTTCTCTTATTCTTACACCTGCAACATGGTATCAGAGCCCAAGGGATGGTGCCCTAGGGACCATTGGTGGACTCCATCTCCTTCCCCCGTCTTCTTCTTCTCCTCCATTTCCTCTTTTTTTTTTTTCCTTTTCCTTTCTTCTTCTTCCTCCCAACCTTCCCTGCACAACCCCCCTCGCCACCTCTACTCCCAGCCCCCGCGGCCCTCCTCCCTGCTCCCAGACCCCTCGCCCCTCTCTCTTTCCACCGCACCACTCTCCCCTATCCCCCAAACCCTCACGCCTCTCCTCCCCTACCACCAGACCCTTGGCCCCCCTCTCCCATTTCCCTGCGCCACCCTCCCAGCCCCCTAGGCCCTCGCCCCTACTCCCAGACCCCTCGCCCCTTATTCCCTTCCCCCCGCCACTCTCCCCTGCCCCCAAAGGCCCTCGCGCCTCCCCTCCCATACCCCGACCCTTTCCTCCTTCTCCTCGACCCTCCAGCCCCTTGTCCCTCTTCTCCCTCACCTTCAGTTTCTCGCTCCTCCACCCAGCTCTTCCTTCACCCCTCTCCCTTCATCCACTCTCTTCTTTCTCCTTGTGCCTCTTTGTTTTCCCTTTACTAACCTTTTTTAGAACCCTAAACTTCTTCTCACTCATACCCTCTTCTCTCATGACCTAAAGCTATTTCTCCCCTCTTCTACTCAATCCGCGGCTCCGTCTCATGCCTCTCTCCTTCATTGTCTCTCCTCGGAGCCGCAGTGTCTTCTCTCGGCACATCTAGCCGCTCTTTCTTCTTTGTGCTCGCCGTTGTCATGGTTGAGCCTCTCTTTTTCGGTCTTTTTGCATGGAAGATTCCCCCATCATTGAGGATCCCTCTCTAGGCCAGCCTTCTATGGATCGTGTACCTCCGCCTCTTCCATCCTCTTCTTCGACTGGTCATTCTTCTTCGGTGGAGGGTTCATTCCAACCCATGACCACCTCCAAACTTGATGGGTCCAATTACTTGAATTGGAAAATTGCTGTGGAGACTTATCTTGTTGCTCGGCGGAAGATTTAACTTCTTCGTCAGGATCCTCTTGCTTTGACTGATCCCACTTATGAGACGTGGGAGACCGACGATGCCCTTGTTTGTACTCTCCTCTGGAAGAGTATGACCACTCAGCTTGCGGGTGCCATGATGCATCTCCCGACTTCCCAGCACATTTGGGACCATGCTGTGGCTCTTTATTCTGGCATAGGCAATCTCGCCCGCATCTGTGCCACAGATTCACAATTGATGCATCTCCGGCGTGGTGACACTCTCTCCACCTATTATAGTCTGTTTGTATCCCATTGTCAGTAGCTGGATGTCCTCATGCCTCTCACGACGTATCTCGCGACGGCAGCTCAACAACGAGATCAGTTGCGTGTAGTTCACTTCCTCGAGACGTTGGGCATGAGTTCTTACACCTTTGCTAGCAGTTTTTTGGCTCTGGCACCATGCCGTCTCTTCAAGACGTCTACTTACGTGCCCAACAGTGCCTCATTGGTGACCATTTGCTCACTCCCTATGTTGACATCCCTGCTACGGTAGCCTATGAGGCCGGTGATCGTGCTACCCATGGCGGTGGTACCTTTGGTTGTGGTCGTGGATGTGATTTCAGCCGTGGTGCTCGTGGGGTTGGCCACGACTCCCCTGCAGTTCGTGGTGGTCGACCACGTCCCTACTGCTCACTGTCGACGGGAGGGCCATTATCTAGAGACATACTATGCCCTCCATCCTGAGATGCGCCCTTCTCTTGTGCCTTGCCTTGGTAGATCCGTTCATCTTTTAGCGCCCAATGGTCCCGAGTTGAAGGCCTCATCTTCTCAGCCTAGGCCCGCTACGTCTACTGATGGTGTTTTATCTCTCAAGGGGTATATGAGGAGTCCCAGCGTCTCGGGTGGTCCAGCCGCCCCCCGACCGCCAGGTTTGCCCAGCCAGGTAGCTCTCCTGCCTCTTTTCTCACTAGCTTCAGCTCATGGATCATTGATTCCGGAGCCTCAAATCATATGACAGGTACTTCTTCCTCTCTTAGTTCGTTTTTCCACTGTTTTCTCAATCTATTATTCTTGTTGATGGGAGCACTACTCCTATCTCGGGTGTTGGGAGCATCTATCCTCACCCTGGTCTTACACTGCCCTCAATATTATGTGTTCTTAAGTCTCCATTTAGCTTACTTTCTGTTTACTAAGCATCTTCATTGCTCTGTCTCATTTTATCCCTCTTATTGTTTATTTCAGGATCTTTCGACTAGGAGGACGATTGGCTCGGGCCGTGAGGCAGATGGGCTTTATCGTTGCGGCTACGGACCTTCCCATCCCATTTTGCACAGTTCTGTCGACGCCCATCAATGGTACTGTCGTCTTGGCCACCCTTGTCTCGAGCGTTTACAGTGACATCTATTACTTCATCTCCTCTTTAGTCTTTTCATTGCGAGGCTTGTGAACCTGAAAAACACCATCGTGTGTCATTTCCTTCTATGCTTGCCCTTTTGACTTAGTGCACTCTGGTGTATGGGGTCCCTTGCGGACTACCTCTATTTTTGGCTATAGATTTTGTTGTCTTTATTGATAATTTTTCTCGCATGATACGGCTTTATTTGCTTAATGATAGGTCTGAGGTTTTCTCTACTTTTGTACTTTCCATGCCGAGGTTACCAACCAATTTGGTTGTAGTTGTACCCTCAAATATCTGCGGACTGATGACGATAGAGAATATTTCTCTAAATCCAATGTCTTCAAAGATTTTCTCTCTACTCATGGCATTATCCATCAATCTTCTTGTGCTCACACCTCTCAACAAAACGGTGTGGCTGAACGGAAGATGAGATCGTAGCTCGATGGGGCCCGTACTCATTCAAATGTGGGTTCTCAAGAGTTATGGGGTGATGCCATCCTCACAGCCTACTACCTGGCCAATCGGCTTCCATCCTCGGTTCTGGGTGGTTCCTCCCCCTTTGCTATCTTACATCCTCGTCATGACCCTTTTCCTCTCACTCCTCGGGTCTTTGGTTGTGTGTTATTTGTCCACTACCTTAGTCCCGGCCTCGATAAGTTAGATCCTCGTGCGGAACGATGTATTTTTCTGGGTTATTCACGTACTCAGAAAGATTATCGTTGCTACAGCCCTCGCTTACGTCGGTCCTTCGTCTCGGCCGATGTTACCTTCTTTGAGTCCGAGCCTTACTTTAGCACTCCTCAGGAGAGTATTCTCACTGCTCCTGATTCTGATCTTCTGCTTCCTGTTCCTGTTCTTCCAGATCCGGTTGTTACTCCTCCCTCTCGTCCCTTACCGGCACCCGAGTCTCCTTCTATTCCTGAGCCCTCGTCTTTACAAGTTCCCGTGGCTCCTCTTCCAGCTACTACGGAGACATATTAGCGCAGTTGAAATCTGCAACCCATCAGCTTCCTTCTGATCCATCGTCATCTCAGCTGGAGATCATGACCACCTCCTCTCAGGTACCTACAGATTCTCCTATTGCTTTGCGTACTCGTTCTCATAGTACTGCTGAAATAGAAGGTGACAATCCAAGAGGGGGGAGGTGAATTGGCTAATTAAAAATTTGGGGCTTAATTAAGTGGATTATGAAAATAAATTTGCCCATTGAGCCTTAACAAGTCTAACCCTTTATTAGTTATTAAATATAACGTAGGATAGGGATTAGATATGATTTTATGCTTATATACTCCAACCCTTGTTCAATGAAACATCAACACAAGTAAAGGGAAGAGATTACCAACCACCAAAGTGCAAAGAGAAGGAGAATAGAAAGCATCCACAAGGCACAAGTTTAATAGTGGTTCGGTCACGACTTGACCTACTCCACTCTTCCAAGTTTTACCTCATTGGGATCTCCACTAAAACATGAGATTCTTTAACGGGCGAATCTCAAAGCCGTACACCAACTTCTCCTTCAAAGGGATCACACCCTTTTCACACAAAGACTTGCGAGGGCACCTCCCTCTTACAATGATTCACCTTTATTAACGGGCAGAATCGGAGACCCTCACAACCAAATGAAGAAATAAAAGAAAGAACTCTCTTTGCCTCTTAGATAGGCTGATTACAACTTTGAAAGCTCACAAACACTCCAAGGAAGATAAAATGTAAAGCCTATGGAGTACTTCTTGATGGAATGTACAAATACAAGTTCAAAGAGGTTTTAACCTTTCATCTAAAAGTTTAGGTTCAAGAAGATAGGATTTAATCTTGCCAAAAGGTTGTTTAGAAAGGTTTGGATAGTGTATATATAGCCCTCAAGGAAATATGACCGTTTGGGGGGAAAATCGTAAATACAGGGTTGAAAAAGTCAACCTGCGCAAGCCCCAACGGATCTATTTCCATGTCGCGGCGGTCGACCGAGGCACGACGGTCGCCCGCCCTTATCGGGCTCTTAGTTTGAATTTCAAATATCATACCAGCGCGGTCGACTGGCCCTAGGGCGGTCGTCCGGCAAGGGCTACCTGTTTGAAATTAATTTTCGGCTTAAAAACACTATCACGGTCGACCGAACCTATGGCGGTCGACCTCCAAGCCCAACCTGGATGTTTTCTGGATTTTCGAAAAACATATCCGCGGTCGCCCGATAAATTTCGAGATGCCCTGGAATTCCAGGTAACATCCCCCGGTCGCCCGGCCTATCCCGGTTAACCGACCCTGAGTAAAATTTCATTTTTAACTTTAAATTCCAAGGGCTTTAGGCTTTGGTCTTGGGCTACAGTCCTAGGTTTTCAAACACATTTTTGGGTGTGTGTATGGTTTCCAAAGATGTAAAAAAGTTAAGTGTGAAAACCATTTGAAAACCTTTTTGAAAGTTCATTTAAACATAAAATCAAGAGGACTCCAAATACATTCTAAAAATAAGAACCTTGAGACTTCTTGGAATGTCTTTGCTCTTTGCACTTCCTTGGACTTCTTTAGCTTGAATGAACATTTTGAACTTTATTTTGGCTCTTATGACTTGTCCTCTAATCATCAATGCATGTCGAGGTACATGAGGAGTCACCATGGCATGTTCAAGTCCAAGCTCCTTCTTGACACTTGTTGGGGAAGTTGTGGGATCTTCATGTTGAGCTTCTTGACTTGATCATCTCCAAATGTAGGTGCAAATTCTTTGTTCCTTTGTCTCTTGATCCACAAGCCATGTGTTATGAAGAGTTGTGTAATGACGATTATGACATGACATTCCTATATACAACACAACACCTCAAGGCAACACATTAGTCAATAAAAGCTAATCAATTTAGTTTGCTAGCATCAAAACAAGAAGGTAAGGTGAATGATTAAACCATGGGAACCCTTGGGCTTACATTCTCCCCCTTTTTTATGATGGCAAACAAATTGATTAGGGAGGAAGGAGATAGAAAACAGATAGATGAGTATGCATGATATGATATACAAAATAGAGCGTAGCTCCCCCTCACTATATACACAATTATAATTAATGACTGTAAAACATATGGTGCATGAACATTTGGACTACCTAATCAATTTCCAAAATTCTCCTCCTTTTGGCAGCAGCACAATGGTAGAGATTTACAAGAACAAGTGGGGAGTCAAGATGACTAATAGCTTGTCTAAGCTATGTGCCTTGTATACGATATACCATTCAAGTTCTAGGAATGCTTATCAAAGAGAAAACAAAAGTGAGATGCATGATAAGCCCCCCCCCTTTTTTTTTGATCAACGGATTCGCAAGTTTAGCATAAGAATAGGGGCAATAGACCTTGTGAGCACATCACAATGATATATAGAAACATGAAGATATAACCTTTTGGCTCTCCCCCTATGAATTTGTCATCGGCCTTAGGTGAAACCTATGTTGTAGTGCATGACATGGCAGAATGATTTGAATACTTGGGCTTCATTTGCGACTTTTTGAAGCAGATAAGTATCTACCTGAGCAAGGATATGCTCAGATCTATAACTTAACCTTTCAGGTTCACAAGTTGCATTATGTAGGGGTTTTCTTGTCATAGGGCATACAAGTCTTTTCCTGAGCATGAACATGCTCAGAACTATAAAATATTTTGAGTTTAAGCTGTTTGGCTCTAGATAGTTATACATTTGCAAGTGAAAGCTCCCCCTGACTTTGTGCATCAAATCTAAATGTAAAAGTTCTAAGCACATAGGCCCCGATTTAAATTACCTTAGTCATTCTAATTTTTGCTCCATTCAAATGAGAAGTACAATTTGAATTAGAATGGATGATTATTAGACATAATATGATGACCTTGAGGCAAATTCAGTCTAATAAACACATGGATACAAAATAGTGAAAATCAACAAAATACACATCCATGGCAACCAAAAGATCATGTATATATATATGGGAAACATAAAACTCCATATACATGAACCAATGGATGGAAGAGACACACCCTCTTCACATCATGTCAAAACATCATCAGAGATACAGGAATGCTGGGTATGAGGAACAAGAACTCATCACCACTACAAAGGATAAAATCGCATAATCTCTGAATATGAAAAACAAAATGAACCATAAAGCTCAATGCCCCTTTGGGCAACTATCTAAAATCATCCAAACATATGCCAAACATGGCATATCCATCCACATCTACAAAAAGAAAGCCCCTACTGGGCATAAACGTCCATCAAGTATAAAACCCTTACTGGGCAACATTCATCACAACATAATAAGGATGTCCTACCAGCATTATGGTATACCATTTATGGTGTACCAACTACAGTCAAACTGGTGAATTCATTACATCTTTGGAGGATGCTGATCATGGGGAGGAGACGAGGAGTAAAGTCGAGGAAAATGGGATCTTGATATAGCCTATAATAGCTCATCATGCTCTCGGGCTCTCTCTCTCTCTCTCTCTCTCGTCAGTGGCTAAGGTATCCATTAGTTTCGAATGATCAGTGCCCCTCTGAATATCAGCCTTAGTAAGCCGTCCTATTTCTGCGCTCATGTGGTCAATCCATCTGACAAGATGCTCATATGATTTTTGAGGCTCAGTAGTCTGTGCTTGTTCATCTTCAGCCTGTCCCCATGGTACTCTACTAGAGTCAACTCTACTGCTACCTCCCCCTGTGGTATCTCTTACTCCCGTTTGAATCAAGGTAGAAGAATCGAGCACTGGATCAGGCAGTGTGAAGTGGGCCTTCATCAAATCAACTCCGTTATATTTTAGCAATTTAGTGATGAGCATCCCGTAGGATAAACCTCCTTTTCCCTTCTTAACTGCTTCATCCATGAATCCTAAAATAATGGTACCGAGGTTCAGTTGAATCTTCTTAATAATGCAGTGAGTTAAGAATGCTTCAAATGGCTTGATTGCATCAAGATTGTCAGCTCTTGGAGTAAAATTGTGAACCACAATTTTATGGATTATTTTGGCTTGATGATTCATTTGATTATATATAATATTTAATTTTTCACCTGTAGGGGGGAAAGATCCTAAAGTTTCGTAAACATCCTTCCTTGTGAAGTGATGGTTCTTCATGTCATATTTTCCCCAAAAGAAGATTCTCTTTTCCTTATTAGGGACATCAAAGATATTACAAATTTCTGCAACATTCAACACAAGCTGTGATTTGCAGTAGCTATTCATCACTGCTCCTCCATGTGATATTAAAAGATTTGCATAAAAGAGCTTTACAAGCTTGGGGAAGATCAAGGAGTTAGATTCTAGAATGTTACCCATCCTTGTGCCGAAAAGAGATTGAAGAGATCAAACTCAATAAGGTCAATAATCTCGACTTTCCTTTCCAAGATGATCGGCCTATCTTTGATGAGCTCGTACCTTTCTTGTGCTTGTTGATTGACGAAGTGTTTATTGGGAACTTCATTTTCTTCGGATTCGGATCTTGGCCTTTTTTCTTTATGTGCAAGCATTTTTCTTCTTGAGGATTTCATTCTAGGGTTAGGGTTTTGTGAGAAGATTAGAAAACGAGGTGAAAGATGAGGGATTAGGTGAAGGATGATGGAGGATGAAAGAAGAAGGTGAGGGATGAGAGAAATCAGTGGATTAGAGATAGATGTGAAGAGAGAAATAAAGAAGAGTTGGAATGGAGTGAAAGATAAGAAATGGAAGAGGAAGGACGAGAAAATAAGAGGAGGAAATGGAAGAGAACTCACTAGAACCCTTACTCTTGAAGTTCTTGATCGAAAATAGCTTGGAAGTGAAGAGGGAGGAAGAAAACCCTAGGAGAGAAAGGAAATGGCGGAAGTGGAAAAATGATTCGCGGATGCCCTTTAAAAAGCAGTTTTCGACCATTGCGGTCGACCGGGCTATCGTGGTCGCCCGCCGTGACCTGCCTTACTCTTTTTATTTTTCCCATTTTGACCATCCGCGGTCGACAGGGTTCACGCGGTCGTCCGCCGCGACTAACCTGTTTTGATTTTATTTTTGTCCAGGTTGCCTTCCGCGGTCACCCTCCGAGGCTCGGTCGACCGCCTCAACCCTATTTTCAATTTCTTGATATTTTCGAGGGATTTTGTGGACAAATCGATTTTCTCCTATTTTTCTTCCTTTTATGAGATTCTAATGGACATGTAAACTTGATCCCTAGGCTACGTGAGGACATCTAAAAATTCATTTCTATTTTTCAACATTTAAGCTCAAGAGAATGAATGGACATATCAATGAAGTTCTTTAGATGAGTTTTTAATGGATTTTGCTAGATACAAAATGTGACACTTGTTTAATCTATGACTAGCACTATTTGACATGTTAACTCATCTAGTTCTGGATGCTAAGTGCATATGTGTGTTTTTGCACTTAGATGGATTCTACTAAAGGATTTTCAACAAAGCACAACATATAGTCTAAAGAGGTAATTTCTTGTTTTCTTTATAGACTATAAGTGATATATGATGTGATCATGAAGCTCAATAAGCAAAGATACATTCTATTAAAAACATGACTAATGATATGTATCTATGCTTAATTATAAAATGATATATTGTTAAAGCGCAAGTGATCTAGATACATTGAATGTAATATTGAAATAGTATCTAGATAGAATTCATATGATATAACAATTAAAGCACAACCCATTATATTTGCATTTTCAATACATAGCTTTAATGGGGAATTTTGGAACCCAAATTACTTTGGTTCCAACCAAGTTTGTGTGTAGAAGTAAGTCTTTTCTTATCCACACAAACTTGTTTGATTTTACAAATCTAAGCTTGCACTTAGATTTGTGATGCCCTAATCTACTACAATATGAATATGTATATGAGTGGGTAGATGAGGAGCAACTAGAACCACAAGAATACATATGTGAACATTTTTCTTCTTGTAATCTTTGGTTCTTTAATGAGAGTTCTTCATTTACTAATTTTATCTCATTCAATTGATTTTCAAATATTCCTTTTGATGAGATGAATTAGCATTTAATTGTTCTTCATTTACACAAACATTTTTTGTATTTTTCATTTAAATCCTTGTTTGTGTTTTCAAGGCTTTCATTTTCTTTTCCAAGACTAATGCACTTTTTAATTAAGTCATCATTTTTGTTTATCAAGATTTTGCTCAAATGACTTAATTTTTCATTTCTTTCTAAAGATTCATTAACCTCCGATTTCCAATTTCCAATTTGTTTTTCCAAATCGGAAATTGAATGTTTGAAAGAATTTTCCTTTGCAAAAGATTTTTGTAGAGTCTCTTTTTGTTTAAAAATAATATTTTTATCATTTGAAGAGAGACTATCACTTTTCTCATAGGAATTTTCAAGTTTAGTCCAAATATCTTTTGCATTTGTACATGATGATACTTTCTCAAAAGCATTAGGACATAGTCCACACAAATTACAATAGAGCTTTTGAGTAATAGTTTTGCATCATTTTTAGTGCATTTCCTTAGAATAGAAAATCTCCTTTCAATGACATCTAAGATGTCAATGTCTATGGATTTGAGATAGGCAAACATCTTTACTTTCCAAGTTCTATAATTTGATCCATAAAAAAAAGGAGGAATTATAGCGGATTGGCCTAACTCAAAATCCATTTGGATTGTCACGGATCTTTATCTCTTGTAGATTTTGAATTTAAAAATCTCTTTAGGAGCCTATGCTTAGATACCAAATGAAATATAAGGTGACAATCCAAGAGGGGGGGAGGGTGAATTGGCTAATTAAAAATTTGGGGCTTAATTAAGTGGATTATGAAAATCAATTTGCCCATTAAGCCTTAACAAGTCTAACCCTTTATTAGTTATTAAATATAATGTAGGATAGGGATTAAATATGACTTTATGCTTATATACTCTAACCCTTGTTCAATGAAACATCAACACAAGTAAAGGGAAGAGATTACCAACCACCAAAGTGCAAAGAGAAGGAGAATAGAAAGCATCCACAAGGCACAAGTTTTATAGTGGTTTGGTCACGACTTGACCTACTCCACTCTTCCAAGTTTTACCTCCTTGGGAACTCCACTAAAACATGAGATTCTTCAATGGGCGAATCTCAAAGCCGTACACCAACTTCTCCTTCAAAGGGATCACACCCTTTTCACACAAAGCCTTGCGAGGGCACCTCCCTCTTACAATGATTCACCTTATTAACGGGCTGAATCGGAGACCCTCACAACCAAATGAAAAAATAAAAGAAAGAACTCTCTTTGCCTCTTAGATAGGCTGATTACAACTTTGAAAGCTCACAAACACTCTAAGGAAGATAAAATGTAAAGCCTATGGATTACCTCTTGATGGAATGTACAACTACAACTTCAAAGAGGTTTTAACCTTTCGTACAAAAGTTTAGGTTCAAGAAGATAAGATTTAATCTTGCCAAAAGGTTGTTTAGAAAGGTTTGGATAGTGTATATATAGCCCTCAAGGAAATATGACCGTTTAGAGGTAAAACCGTAACATACAGGGTTGGAAAAGTCAACCTGCGCAAGCCCCAACAGATCTATTTCCATGTCGCGACGGTTGACCGAGGGAGGCTGTCGCACGCCCTTATCAGGCTCTTAGTTTAAATTTCAAATATCATACCGGCACGGTCGACCGGCCCTAGGGCGGTCGCCCGACGAGGGCTACCTGTTTGAAATTAATTTTCGGCTTAAAAACACTAACGTGGTCGACCGGACCTATGGCGATCGACCTCGAAGCCCAACCTGGATGTTTTCTGGATTTTCAGAAAACATTTCCGCGTCGACTGGCTTACCTCGGTCGGCCGGCCCGATAAATTTCGAGATGCCCTGGAATTCCAGGTAGCATCCCACGGTCGCCCGGCATAGCCCGGTATGCCGGGCGACCGGCCCTGAGTAAAATTCCATTTTTTAACTTTAAATTCCAAGGGCTTTGGGCTAAAGTCTTAGGTTTTCAAACACATTTTTGGGTGTGTGTATGGTTTCCAAAGATGTAAAAAGTTAAGTGTGAAAACCATTTGAAAACCTTTTTGAAAGTGTATTTAAACATAAAATCAAGAGGACTTCAAATACATTCTAAAAATAAGAACCTTGAGTCTTCTTGGAATGTCTTTGCTCTTTGCACTTACTTGGACTTCTTTAGCTTGAATGAACATCTTGAACTTTATCTTGGCTCTTGTGACTTGTCCTCCGATCTTCAATGCATGTCGAGGTACATGAGGAGTCACCATGGCATGTTCAACTCCAAGCTCCTTCTTGACACTTGTTGGGGAACTTGTGGGATCTTCATGTTGAGCTTCTTGACTTGATCCTCTCCAAATGTAGGTGCAAGCTCTTTGTTCATTTGTCTCTTGATCCACAAGCCATGTGTTATGAAGAGTTTTGTAATGGCGATTATGACATGAAATTCCTGTATACAACACAACACCTCAAGGCAACACATTAGTCCATAAAAGCTAATCAATTTAGTTTGCTAGCATCAAAACAAGAAGGTAAGGTGAATGATTGACCCATGGGAACCCTTGGCCTTACAACTGCTCATCCTATTTCCTCAGTTGTTTCCTATGATTCTCTCACCACCATGTTTCAGAGTTTTGTGTCTTCTTTGTCTTCTGTTTAAGTACCGCAGTCCTTGCCAGCCACTCTTGATCATCCTGGTTGGCGTGTGGCTATGGACCTTGAGATGGAGGCCCTTTGTGTCAATCATACATGGGATTTGGTTCCTCTTCCTCCAGGAACTCGACTCGTGGGTTGCCGTTGGTTTTATGCCATCAAACACTTACCTGACTGGACAGTTGAGCGCCTTAAGGCGCACTTAGTTGCCAAAGGTTATACCAGACCTTTGGAGTTGATTATCATGAGACTTTCTCTCTTGTCTCCAAGATACCATCTGTCCGCGTTCTTCTCTCCCTTGCAGTTAAAAGGGTGGCACCTGCATCAGCTGGATGTGAAGAATGCCTTCTTACATGGCGAGCTTATTGAGGAGGTTTATATGAAGCAACCTCCTGGGTATGTTGTTCAGGGGGAGATGTCCTCCTCAATATGCTGGTTGTGGTGCTCTATCTATGGCCTGAAGTAGTCCCTAGAGCTTGGTTTGGACGTTTCACTGATGCTTTCATGCATTTTGGCATGAAGAATGTGCTGTTGATCACTCCGTCTTCAGTTATCAGTCAGTTGCTGCTGCTGGTTGTGTTCTATTGATAGTGTATGTTGATGACATTATCATTACATGCAGTGATTCAATGGGGATACACAAACTAAAGACTTTTTGCAGAAAGAGTTTTCAACCAAAGATCTGGGATGCCTTAGATACTTTCTCGGCATTGAGGTTGCTTATTCCACTCGGGGTATCTCACTCTCGCAACGAAAATATGTGTTGGACCTACTTGAGGAGATAGGTCACCTTGGGGTGAAACCAGCCTCAGTTCCTATGGACCCAAATGTGAAACTTCTTCCAGAAGGAGAGTTATTAGATGATCTTGGCAGATAGAGGAGGCTAGTGGGTAAGCTCAAATATCTTATAGTCACTCGTCCAGATATAACATTTGCTGTTGGTGCCGTTAGCTAACATATGAGCTCACCCTGAACTTCCCACATGGCAGCAGTGATTCAGATTCTTCGCTACTTGAAAGGGGCAACATGGAAAGGCCTCTTATTCATGAAGTATGGGCATATTAGGTTGGAAGGATTTTCTAATGCAGACTGGGCAGGATCTCTTGCTGATAGGCGATCCACTACTGGATATTGTACCTTTGTTGGCGGCAATCTAGTATCTTGGAAGAGTAAGAAACAGGACATTGTTTCCAAGTCTAGTGCCGAAGCAGAGTACCGGGCCATGTCACATACTAGTGGAGAGTTTCTTTGGTTACGCTCTCTCCTATCAGAGATTGGTTTCTCACCATCTTCTCCAGCTCAACTTTATTGTGACAATAGGGCTGCGATTCATATAGCTACCAATCCTGTCTTCCATGAGAGAACCAAACACATAGAGGTTGATTGTCACTTTATTCGTCAGCGAATTCATAGAGGCGAGATCCATGTTTAGTTTACTCGGTCTGTGGACCAACTAGCCGATGTTTTCACTAAATCTCTGATTAAATTGAATGACATTTGTAACAAGCTTGGAATGTATAATATATACATTCCAGCTTGAGGGGGAGTGTTAGATACTTAGATATGTGTGTGTAGCCTAAGGGCATTATGGTCATTGTAATACTTTTATCTTTATGTAAATACATAAGTGAGGGGGGGCTTCTCCAACTCACTCATTTCTCTTATTCCTACACCTGCAACAATATATTCCAAAACAGAATTCCTTTTTCCTTTTTAGAAGAACACAATGGGCTCTGAGAACAGAATTCCTTTTTCCTTTTTAGAAGAACACAATGGGCTCTGACCTTGGGTTGGTTACCATTGTGT
Organism: Tasmannia lanceolata; assembly: GCF_043159265.1. Lineage (NCBI taxonomy): Eukaryota > Viridiplantae > Streptophyta > Magnoliopsida > Canellales > Winteraceae > Tasmannia > Tasmannia lanceolata. Next base: position 26,734,392 of record NW_027518697.1, on the reverse strand, counting down.
CATATCAGGCTTAGGGCCAGGATATCAACCTAGTTTTGATAAACTACGGTGGCAGCATCGGCTATAGTTAAGTGTAGGTGCCCACTCATTTGTTAGTCTTAGGCTCCTAGCACTGGAGTTTAAGAACCGAAATGATTATGTAGAAGCATGTTTTCAATAGTTTCTTCCTGTTTTCAGCCAATATTTTGCCATAATTAGTGTTTATTGTTGTCATCATAACAACTGTTTGTTATGTGCTTTTAAACCTGGATCTATTTCTGGTTGCCCTTGCAAAAGCTTCCTGGGATGTACTACTGTTCTATGTCTTAAATATCGTTCTCGGGAATTTCTCGGCAAGGAATAATCTTGGGATATATTATTATTTTTTTATATTTTTTCGGGTTTATATTGGAAAAAAAAACAATAGAAATAAAATTGTTTAAAAATATACAAATATATAAATTAAAGAAAAAATATAAAATAAAAATATCAGGATAATATCGTGATTTTATCGTGATATTTTATGATAAAAATGGAAATATCGCTATACTTTTAAAATCCCAGGATTATTTCGGGATTTTATCGTTTTATCAAAAACGCGATATTTTGAAAATATTGGAAATGTTTGTGACATAGCTGCTGTTGTTCGGTACCAGATCATATTGTTGATGCGACAGGTTTTATTGCGCCAACCATAATTAATTTTGGCTTCACTTGCTTTTTTTCCCCTTCTTCTGTTGCTCTAGCTGTATTTGGAATCTGTACATGATTTGCTAGCACCGGAAAAGAACAATGTTCCTATTGCTGAGGACCCCAAAACAGGCGAAGTGTCCTTGCCTGGTGCGACAATAGTTAAAGTTCGAGATCTTGATCACTTTCTACAACTATTGCTAATTGGTGAGGCAAACCGCCATGCAGCAAATACAAGGCTGAATACTGAATCTTCACGTAGTCATGCAATTCTTATGGTGGTCAACCTCTCCAATCTTGTTTATCTTGATTTTTGTTTATCGCCTTTTTGTTTCAGCCCTGTTCGTTTAAGATTGTGACCACCGATTGTGAGCCCAAAACCTATTATTGGACTCAAAATTATGTTTAATTTTGAGTCCAATAATTGGTTATGGTCTCGCAATCGGTTGCATAATCTTAAACGAACAGGACCTTATTAGGATTTTTCTATTATACATTATGCCATGCATGGATACTTATTACCGCATAAAATGTATCTGCGCTGCATTTGTGTATAGGTTTATATCCAAAGAAGTGCTAAAGGGAAAGAGAACAATGATGTCTCTGGTCATGAGAATGGCAACACAGTTCATCTACATAGCAGCAATGGTGTACCTATTGTTCTGAAGAGCAAGCTACTGATCGTTGATCTTGCTGGATCTGAAAGAATAGACAAATCCGGTTTGGTTTTGAACTTATATCTTTAAGTATCTATTTTCCTAATTTGCATTGTTTCTAAGTTCAGATTACTTAGAAAATAGCACCAGTTATCTTATAATTAGTATTTTGTATGCTATTTCCAGATCTGTGGTTCTGTAAGTGAATATCATTGAACACCTAATAGACATCTCTAATGCCATGTTCGAACAACAGAAATGTCTAACTTCCTTACACTAGGAAAGCTCAAATGTTATTGAGAATGAAAAAAGAACAGAATATCCTATGGCATTTTTGCTGCAGTTTCAATATTCATCTGAACTAGATCTACATCAGTTTGGATCAAGCATCAAATGGGGATGGGTAATAAAGTAAGAGACTGGTATGGATGGAAGGTGGTAGGCATAGAAGGTTTTGGATCAAATATCAGAAAGAGTTTATGGATGGATAGATGACCTCACATCGCATCGGGGTCTCCTAGGCATCCCACCATAGGATCTAAGGCATCACAACAACTCAAAGAAAAAATAACTAATTTTATTCATCATTCATCGTGAGAAATAAGGCCATAGGCTATATATAGATAGATAGATAGATAGATATATATAGAGAGAGAGGCTTATCACAAAATTCAAGATTAGGGTAGAATTAGGACTCCTAAAACTCACACAAATCAAGTTCTAAACCTCAATTTCTATCTTACGTAGGGCTCAAACTTAAGACTCTTTATCGATGGACTTTCCTTTGTAGACTTCCTAAACCTACTACAATATCTACTAGGCTCTTAAAACAAACTCCTAGTAAGACTCAAATAGACGTAGACACCTTAATGAATTTCAACCAATACAGATATGACTAGTGTCCCTTTCACTTCAAGTTTTACCTCTTTTAACAATAGAAACCTCTCAACTAATACTATACTTTCTTTCCATGTGGGCGCTGTGGCTTAAGTGAAGTGTCAAAAACACTTGGGTTGACATTGATAATGGCACCCACTTTAATAATAGGCTAAAAAATGATAAGGGCACCCAAGATACCCTGAAACTTGTAGAATGCCAGCGATGGTCCCCACCGCAAGGGCCGCAACTGTCTAAAAATTTTATTCAAAAGGCTTTACATATATAGAACCTTCGACTAAGGCCAACTGGGTCTCTTAACAACTTTAACATGGACTTTTGGTAGCTAAAACTTGGACTCTTATTTACTTGAGACATGGACGCTTAAATCACTTAAAGCTTGGAATCTTAAAAATAAATTCTACATAGAAATAGTACTCTAATAAGAAAATGAACACTTAAAATATTCATAATACATTATGATCCCCACTTTTATGATGTATTTACTTGTCATTCTTGATTCATGTGAAGGATGGTTCCCATCACATTCCGTTCTTTTCAAATATTTTTATTTCTATACCTTATTTGTTTTCTCATTACATTATGTTTCATGTTGCAGGCAGTGAAGGTCACACGCTTGACGAGGCTAAGTCCATCAATCTTTCCCTCACTTCTCTTGGAAAATGTATAAATGCATTAGCTGAAAACAGTCCTCATATACCGACAAGAGACTCCAAGCTCACAAGACTCCTTCGTGATTCATTTGGAGGTTACACGATCTGTACTTGTCATTCATATTTTTCGCATTCTCTAAATGCTTCAAAAAGATATAGGAGTTTCTAGAATAATATTCAGGCCACTTGAATTGTGCACTATTGAATACACTCTGCAAATTCTCCTATGGGTATTTTCTTCCTGGAAATGGCTGTTTTTTTTTAATCTAAGTTGTAGTATACTATATGTAACTCATCAATACCATGGAGAGAGTTCTAGGTAGTAATCAAGGAGTTTTAATCTGAAAACTGCATTCGTTTCTCTTCATCGTGAAATAGAGGGAATGCGGATCAAATAAAACAACCATTTCTTTATTGTAAAATAAAACTGAACAGTTTTAATGTCCTTTTTTGTTACAACTTGTTCTCCATTTGCACAGTTAAAAAAAAAACTTGTTCTCCATTTGGCTAATTTTCAACTTTCTCATTGGTAGGTTAAATAGAAATTTGCAGGTCACCTTGAAATTCTGCATTTAAATTTTATTCTGTATTAACTGTCAACACCTTACTGGATTGGTTAATACTATATTATATGTCAACTGAAATTCTTCTCACTCATCTTTAGTTTCTATCGTACAGGATCGGCAAGGACCTCTCTTATAATAACAATTGGACCATCTGCACGGCATCATGCTGAAACAGCGAGCACAATAATGTTTGGTCAGCGGGTAAATACTGCATTTGGCAAATTATTTATAATTTTTCATGTCATAAATTGTATTGGCTATTGTTGTCACATACAGCCATTATTCTTTTCCTTTCCAGTAATCATAGGATATTACAATCCTTCATTGCTATGATATAGAAAAGCTATGGACACTCCCTCCCTTTTAGTGTTGCCAAATTGCCGGCACAATCATGCTTAAAATTATTGTCCACTCTTCTGTTGTTCACACATGTTGATGACCTAACCTGAGTGCCAAATTGTAAAAACATGGAGAGTATTTCAAAAAATTGCTATGTACAATCTAAAGTCTACAATTTTTGGGTAATTTTGCATGCTCAGGGTCATTTTTATGGCCGGAAAAGAAAATGATTTTTCCTTTTTGTCAATTTTATGAATAATCACAAAAATTTCTTATAAGATTCCTTTATCTCACCCTCCTAAGCAGTTTAATGTTATATGTATTTATATATCTGTATGTATGTATTTATTCTTTCACTTCTTCAGTTCCTTTTGGTTTCTTCTTTCTGAATTTTTCGCTTTTCCCATTTACTGTCATTATAACTTTAATCTTCTTGTATTCTCCTTTCCACTTCCTCTTCTATTGTTCTTACCATGCTTGACTTTCATCTTCTTTCTCTAACCCTAAGAAAGGGGCATTGCAAGAGGTAAAACATCTACTATTGGTGAGGATTCAAGGCAAGGATTTTGAAGTGCAAATAGAGTGTCTGTGACTCTAAATTTGATTAGAATTAGATGTGGCATTTTTGTACACACGTTTTGTCATTGGTATTATTATTTTATGTAATGTTAATTATAAACACTAGTTGTTCTTTCTTTGCTAAATCAGCTCAGACACTTCCAATTCCAACAATTTTTCATGCAATATCAACGTGCTGTAACAACCGATATACTGAAGGTGGAGAACTAAAACGATCTTTTTAGTTTTTACATTTAAAATTTGAGAAAAGGAAAAAGAAAAATCTTGACCCTGATTAAAGAAATACCAGCACGTAATCAAATACTCATATGCAACCAAATACAATCATTACACATAACAGATGAGATAGCAAGTGATAAATGAATAATTTATTATTAATCACAGGGACTTGTCTAATCTTGCATTGTGGAGATTCCAAAAAGCATGATTATAAGAGCAGGTGCCCTATCATCTAAACCTTCCAACCATTCATCTCATGCTATTAGCATTATAAAATATTAAATTATTTCCAATCTTATATTTAGGTGTTTAATAAAAGATTAGATGGATGGGCACCTTACCCATCAAATCACGAAAATGTTTCAATAAAAACTCCTACAGCTCCCTACAAGATAAAGAAAAAAAACACAAAAACCAAGACAGAGTATAAGGTACAGCAGAGTGACTTTGTACAGTAACTTGCATTGTTTGATCTGAGGTATAGAGAATTACCACAATTATTCAAAGAAAAATAATTAGCATCGTGTAGAACTGAATGGGAAAAGGAAACAATTGACAATTTACTTCAGGACTACCAAGTACCCCAAAAGCTTTAGTCGTTGGAGAAGGCATTATTTAATTTTTTATACTTTAACAAGGACAATCAGACAAGAGTTAAGTGGCCACCTGCCTAATCCCCAGGAATTACAAATAGTTTTCTCAAGAATCATCCAAGACCCAAGTGTCAAGGAAAATCAAATTCTAATGCTGCCTCACTGAATAAATGAATGGAAAACATTTTTTACCCATGGAAGCTACCCTTTGAATTAGAGATCTTGGTATTCCCTAATTGAAACTACCTTAAATAATGCTACCTCAGAATATTAACTACTACAGCTAAATTTTGAGACCAATTCCAAGAATAATAAAAAGAAACAGAAAAAAACACCTATGACTGTGAAATCAATAAAGAGTATACCCATTTGCTTATAGATGCATCAAGAGGACACAAAACCAAATCCCTTGTGCCACTTTCACGGAGAGGATGGAGCTGGTCTTCCACAGCTCGTCTCAAAAAATATTAGTTCGCTGCTTGTGTATCGGTTGAAGGGAGAACTTGTTCATCAATTTTGACAATGAGTGCTTTGGATGAAAATCCAAGACGTTCAGTAGGATAAGTTTGACGTTTAGAACGATGTAATGGACACTCATCTGAGGAGGAGGTTCTAGGGGGCGAAGTAGTACCTGAGCTTGGTGAAGGATATGGTTTCGGAACTTGGAGTGGGATGCCTTTCTTCTTCTTCTTTTTTTTTTTGTTGATAAGTGCCTTTCTTCCTCAGATGTAATGGACACTCATCTGAGGATGGAGCTGCCTTTCCTGTTCTCTACATTTCTGTCTTTGTTTTGATTGTTATTGATGTATTATCTTTGTATCTCTGGTGGTCCGTCTCGGCCCGCCTTCTTTAATATATTATCATCTCAAAAAGAAAAAAAGTGACTATGGGTGTCAATGTAGGTGTTGAAATCATCATAATGGGATGGACTACTTTCATCACCAAAGGAAGGAAGTAACATAGAGATGGAGGAGACAATTCCTATGGAAGATGGTCATAGTAATGTTTTCAAGAAAACTGTGTCAGGAGACATACATACGATGCTGACCAAGGTCAAAACAACAAAATCCTTTCTGACCACCTCTGTATTCTACAAAAATACATTTTCCAGCATGGGGTGAGAGTTTATCTCTCTCATGTCGAAGATGAATAAATAAAACAAATGCAATAAAAAATATGGAGCAGTGAATAGCCTGGGGGATGACCTAAAAGACTGATAATGAGATTTGCTGTGCAAGGTACCTGAAAACTGACAATTGATCAAATGGAAATGAGTAAGAGCAGCCTTCCCCCCTAAGAAAATGCTCAGCTTGGAATTCAATCAGAATGGAATAGATGGAGAGAAGATGCCTGTTCTTTCTTTCAACGATGCCATTTTGTCGAAATATATTCAAATAACTTTTTTGGGAGTGGACACCCTCGTTCTGTATAAATCTCAGAAAGTCACAAGATAGATATTCCCCCCCCGAATTAGAGCATGGAATATTTTTTCCCTGAGTGAAGATACGTTTTAACCATCTTGACAAGCACGTTGACGACATTTATAATGTTAAATTTCATTCGTAATAGTTGTAATCATGTAAATCATATATGATCATCAATAAACATGATTAAATAGATTATAACTTTTCCATTTCAAAAAAAAAAGAAAAAAAAGATGAATAGTGATACCCTTGGAGGTTTGACACTAATGCAGGTCCCATACACCCAGAATTATGAACCAATTCAAAATGTTCTTTGGTGCCATGAGGACTTATAAGGAAGAATACTTGGTTCTTTTACTAAGCAAATAGATATCACAATTTAAAGAGGAAGACAAAGAAAAAACATGAGAGACAATGCTTTGAGTCATTAGAAGGGTGTTATAGTGATTGAGAGCAAATACGGTGCAACTACAGGGCATTGGGAGACAGACGACTGATTAAATCAGCCAGGAGTGACGGTTTGGAGAGATATAGTCTGATTCAGACACAAGTTCTTAGAAGGAATTAGATTCAGGGTATACTTGGAAGACAGGGTAAGATTTTGGCAAGAGAAGTGGTGTGCCTCCATTCCCTTAAAGGAGTCATTCCCGGCATTATATCTTAGAGCAGTGTCAAAGGAGGCTTTGGTAAAATATTTCTACCACAGGAGTAATAACAGGATAATTTCAAGTCTGTCTTTTGGGATAAGTTTCTTTGATCGGGAACTTGAGATGGTGATGAGACTGATGGAAACATTATAAGGGTGTTCTATTAAGCTCTCGGGAGAGGACAAACGAGTTTGGATCTGGAATTTTTCTTGGATATTCTCTTTCAAATCGTTCTATCATCACCTTGGGCCGTGCCCTGCGACTTCCAGAGTAGCTAAAGTTTGGACCATCCAGCCGCCTCCTGGAGTATGCACCCTAGGCTGGGTTCCCCTATTTGACAGGTTCAGATGGTGGGCTTCCTTCGTAAGAGGGAAATGTTGATTGTTGACCATTGTGCACTATGCATAGAGGCAGGAGAATCAGTGGACTGCATCTTCATGCATTGCAATTTGGCTAAGGAACTATGGATCCGTGTCCTCAGCAGGTTTGGATGTCGTGGGTATTTCAAAAGAAACTCATTGAATTGTTGGAGGGTTGGCCAGCCGTCGCTTGAAGGAAAAAAGGAAAAATATTATGGAAGTATCATTTTTAGCCACGATTTGGGTCCTATGGAAGGAGAGAAATGCTAGAGTTTTTAAAGGATACGCAAAGAATTCCTCATTCCTCTTCTTTAAAGTGATAGCTTTGACCATATCCTGGATGAGGACACTTCCGGTTTCAGGTTTGTGTCGGCCTTCAATTTATGGTATGAGTGGAAAGAAATTTGTATGAGCACAGAGCAACGGCATACGATAGTCAGGAGTGGGAACCTCCGGGCTTGGGATTTTTAAAGTTAAACTTTGATGGTCCAGTGTGGGTAACCATAATCCTACAGGAATATGAGGTATCCTTAGAGCTGAGACGGGAGGTAATTTGGCCATTTCCAGGTCCCATTGGGATCTCGGATGCCTGCGAGGCGGAGGGTCAGGGCTACACACTAGGGAATACAATTACTAGACGTGGAAAGCCTCGAAAAGGTAGTTGTGGAAGGGGACTCCCTTAATGTGATTCGATGGCTACAAGGAGATCATCCGTGCCCTTGGCAATTTGCGCTATGTTTTGATGAGATTCGAGACCGAGTAGGAGAATCTCCAATCTCATTCCAGCATGTTAGAAGGTCAGCCAATAGAGAGGCTGATAGATTGGCTAGGGAAGGGATGCCTAAGGAGGGTCTAGAGATATATGATCATCTCCCTCCTTAAGATAGTTCGAACCCTTGTGACTGCCTTTGTCTGCTTATGATCTGTAGTTTTTTTAGTTTTTTCTTTGTATTGACCATCTCGGTCTTTGATTTTTCTTAATAAAAATTCCACCATTCAAAAAAAATAAAAATACTTTGTGTCATAATCAGTCTAGGTTTTAACATTGAACTAAATCTGTCTCTGTGTGGATGACCTAAATGTCTATGCCAGAGAGACCATGTGTTATGAAATGAAGATGAAGAAAGGAAATAGACAAGTGAGGAAATTTTCGCCTTATTAGCGAAAACAAAGTAAAGAAGTCCATGCTTATGTCACATCCTGATCACCCTCCCTGTGTTTAGGTCCTGTATAACACAACCAGATGGAGAGAATGAAATAGAGAAAAATTTCCTACAAAGACTAAGTTCGTATATACATGAGGAAAAACAAAGACACTAGTTAAAGATAGGGACAGATCTTGAGAGGTTTTATTCAAAACAGTTCTAACTTCAGATAGGCGTCCACCATTAACTGTGACAATTCTTTGATCACTGGTGTATTTTCAATATTGGAAATTGCACCAAGAATAGGAACTTCAATGGTCTCCTAAATCATCTGTTGGTGGAATTGTTGACGGTGCTTCTTGATCGGAGGCATTTTGGTTTGGGAATAGTAGCGTCACGGGGTTCCTCTACCACCAGAATTAATCAAATGAATTTTTTTTGACTAGATTGTTTGCTACCCCCACGACCCTCAGGTATGCAAAAACATTCATAGATTATGTTGTCCAGAGTGGTGACATAGGAAGATGTATTTCTTCTTGTAGTTGGAGACCAGATTTCTATGTGTAAGCCCAAGGGTTCTCATGGGTTAATCATTCATCTTACCTTTTTGTTTTGATGCTAGCAAACCAAATTGATTAGCATTTATGGACTAATGTGTTGCTTTGAGGTGTTGTGTTGTATACAGGAATTTCATATCATAATCGCCATTACACAACTCTTCACAATACATGACTTGTGGATCAAGGATCAAAGGAACCAAGAGCTTGCACCTACATTGGAGTCATCCTCATTTGAAGATGCTCAAGTAAAGAAGCTCATCATGAAGATCCCACTAGTTCCTAAGCAAGTGTCAAGAAGGAGTTTGGAGCTGAACATACCTTTGGTGACACCTCATGCACCTCTCTACATGCAGTGAAAATTGGAGGATGTTACAAGAGCCAAGACAAGGTCAAGATGTTCACCCAAGCCGAAGAAGTCCAAGAAAGTGCAAAGGAGCCAAGACATTCCAAGAAGGCTCATGGTATTCATTTTTAGAATGTATTTGGAGTCCTCTTGATTTTATGTTTAAATGCACTTTCAAAAGGTTTTCAAATGATTTTTATACTTAACATTTTATATCTTTGAAAACCATCAACACACCCAAAAATGTGTTTGAAAACCTTGGACTTAAGCCTAAAGACCATTGCCCAAAAGCCCCTGGATTTTAAAGTTAAAATGAAATTTCACTCAGGGCCGGTCGACCAGGTTATGCCTGGCGACCGCAGGATGGAACCTGGAAATCCAGGCAATCTCGAATTTTATCGGGTCGGTCGACCGGGTTAAGCTGGGCGAACGCGGATGCGCTTCTGTTTCAAACAGAACAATCCAATTTGGTCTAAGGCGGGCGACTGCCGTGGGTCGGTCGACCAGGATAGGTTTTTGAGCCAAATATTTTGAGCAAACAGTAAGCCCTCGCCGGGCGACCGCCATGTGGTCGGTCGACCGCGACGGTAAGAAATTTGAAAATAGAATAGGGAGCCCGATAGGGGCGGACGACCGCTGTAGCCCGGTCGACCGCCGTGGTCGAGCAAACTAGCCGTTGGGGCGTTTTCTGCTTGACTTTTTCAAGCCATTTATTCACAGTTTTACCCCAAACGGTCATATTTTCAAATACACTATATATACATGATTAAAACCTATCTCCTCAAATCCCATTTCTCTTTGAGCTTCAACCTTTTTATTTCAATAGCTAAAAACCTCTTTGATCTTCCATTTTTACATGTTATCAAGAGGCACTCCATAGGGCTTTTATTTATTTATTTCTTGGAGTGATTGTGAGCTTTCAACTTTGTAATCCGCCTATTAAGAGGCAAGGGGGTTTTTATTTTTCTTTGTTCTTCATGTGAGGGTCTCCTCTTCGGCCCCTAAAGAAAGGTGAAGAAAAGGGTCTCCGATTTGGCCCGGGAAGAAAGGTGAATCATGTGTGAGGGTTTGATTCCCTTGCGAAGGCTTCGTGCGACGGGCTTCGCTTTGGCCCTTGAGAATGGAAAAGCTTATTGTAAGAGCTTCGAGATTAGGCTTGAAATCTCACCATAGTGGAGTACCCAAGGAGCCAAACTTGGAAGAGTGGAGTAGGTCAAGTTGTGACCGAACCACTATAAAATCTTGGTGTCCTCATTGTGGTGTGCATTGTCTCTCTCTCTCTTCCTTTCCTTCTCTTGCACGTGTGGTGATTGGTAATCTCTAACCTTACTTGTGCTTATGCTTTAATTGAACAAGGGTTAGTAAATGCACTTGTGTTAAATGTTATAAACCCTAATTGCATTATGATATCCATTTGAACAAGGGTTAGTAAATGTGCATTATTAGAAAGTCTAAATCCTAGCTTTTATTTATATACATGTTTTAACAAGGGTTAGACTAATTAGTGCTTAATTAGAAGATTAATTTTTAATTTCCCTTAATTAAGCCTAAATTTTCTAATTGACCAATTCACCTCCCTCTTTGCATTCATAACATTGGACCTTGTGGTAAATTGTGTGTGAGGGGCTGTCCCTAGTGACCTTGTGGAAGGAATACCGCATCTTGTGTAGACGGAGGTGCAACATCAATGTTTGCCTGTGTATACATTCGAGTTTCCGCCTCAAGTAGTTCTGTAGTCATATTGTAAATCAAAATGTTTCCCACGACTACTAATGCCAGCATTACCTCTCAAACTTAGGTTGAAATTGTATGAGAAACTTCACAACATGTCTTGTTCCGTCCACCATCTCGTAAAATCAGAATAGTAGGATTGGATATCCTAATTATCTTGTTGTAACTTTTTTTTTTTTTTTGTGACGTAGGGTGTCCCCACCCCCTTTGGAAGTAGGACTATTCCCTACGGATGCGCACAATAGCCCGTAAACCACGCACATCGGGTAAACCCGGGTGGGATTCGATCACACGTCTCCAGATCTTGGTTGTTACTTTTAAACCACCAGAACTTCACTAAATTCTAATTAGTATCTGTATGATGTGGTTAAACATCAACAAATTCTTACTGTATACGGTGAGTTGACTAATATCATTATAGTTACTGTTAAAGTATAAAGGATTAAATAACACCGTCTCCAACAGCTTAAGCTTCTGGCGTTATTGGTAGTTTCACATGGTCTCAGAGCAAAAGGTCATTTGTTCAAATCTCCTCGACGTTTAAAATCCACATGTAATTGCCAATTGTAACGACCCTCTTTCAGAGTGGTCGCTACGAACAAAGAAACAAATAAAAACCACATGAATTTTAAAAAAAAAACCATACATACTTGAAAAATGATTCATCATGACAAACTAAACTAAATGTTCTCTTTCATTAAAATAAAATCCATAACAGTAATCAATTCTAAAATAATACCATATCTAGGAATAAAATAAAATTTCGACCGATCAACTATTACTCAGATACTACTCAAAGTCTGTAAACAAATCAAATAACTAAATATCCAACTACTGGATATTATATCAACACTTTAACTCTACGAACACGCTCCCAATTCCCGTGATGGTGAATTATGTTTGTTCGTTGGCAAAAGCCCCTTCCTCGATTTCCTCGATCCTTGTGAGGGAAAACGGGGTTAGCAAAAGCTGTGCAAAATCATCTAGTGGCTCGTATGGTAAGAGTCCACCAAAAATAAAATCTCATTATAAAAGTTTTCTTATGATTATAGATATTGCAATAATAGTATTTGAAAAGAAAATCTGGACAAGAAACATGTTAAACAACTAAAATAATAATATGTAGAAAGTAAGAAAATATGCATGTGCATGAAAAGTAAAAGATTCAATCGGCATTTCCCATCAAGGACCCTCTACCCACTTGTGGGTCTCCCTTTTTGGGCCTCCCTCCCAATATTACCATGCAGGCAATCATGCTTTTTATACGTACCTCTTTCACTCTTTACAATGAGGGCTTTTTGTGTCTCTTGCACCTACATTGTTAGCTTTTAACAAGTTCCATTTATTTTCAACAATTTCAATTATGAGCATGATATCCTTCAATAATGTAATATCATATGTAAGAGGCAACAAGAATTAAAAAAAAAACACAATTATAACTACGATTTCATTCTTGGAAACCATTGATATGAAAGTCACTATCACTTGCCTTTACTTGATTTAAATGGAAAGGATGAAGTGTAAAGTCCTACGTATCACTCGGGAAATTTCCTGAAAACACGTGTCAATGGTGTTAGCTTATTTATCTTAGTGGTTTTATTTTTCTTTAAATCCTAGTGAGCCCTTTTTAACTTATTTATTTTTCCTTACTATAAGTACTTCTAACCTATCCTTACATACAACTAGCTCTTGAAATTACAACTTTATCTAACTTGACCCCTCGTTTCTTTTTCTCACTAATCACCCTTATTTTTTTTTTTATCATTTGACACATAACAAAGATCCTCCAACTCACCAATACACACAACATTACTTTACATTAACATACTTTCACACATCACTCTTTTATATTAAATCCTTCCAAAAAACAAGGTTTTTAAACAAAATTCAAGCTCATTATTGCTGATTTTTTTTTTATCAAAACGACATCCAAACACCCTCATGTCTTCCATATAGCTTCACAAACATAATTCATAACATAATTATGCCAAAAAAAATCCTCCAAAACTGCCCTTTAAAACCTATTTTTACATGCTGATTTATTTAAAAACCAATCCAAAATTCACATACGATTCACTGCTAGACCAATAGCCTTTTGGAAAATCATACGTACACCACTCACTACAAACACATACCTATATCTTAAATTAGGATTTTACCTTAAACCCTAAAGAGATTACCCAAAATTCCCTTTTCTTGATTCAAGAAACTCATATTTTTCACAGAAACCCTAAAATACAAATCAGAACTAACATTAAAATTCAAAAGGTACCAAATTAGGGCACTTACGTGTGAAGAAGACCAAATTTCGGAGAACCCCTAGCTTATTCCCTTTTCTTCTTCTCTTTCTCTCTTTCTTTACTTTCTTTTCCTCATTTTCTCTTCTTTTCGTTTCTTCCACTCTCTCTCTCTCTCTCTCTCAGTCTCTTTTTTTTCAAGTCCTCTCTCTTGGACTCTTTCTCTCTCTAACTCTCGCCTCCCTCTCTCTCTCTCTCTACTTTTTATTACGATGACTCTCTCTCTCTTAGTCGGTTAGGTGGGAAGGGCCCACTAGAGGCATGTGTGTGTGGGTCTCATTATCAGTGGGTTTAAGTGGTTTCTAAAAAAAACGAGTGCCAATACCAAAAGCTTAAGTAATTTCAAAAAATCAAATAAAAGAAAAAGGGTGTCCTTATCAATTTGTTAAGTGATTTAATTAGGGTGTAAATTTTAATTCAAAACGAAGAAAAAAATGGTCGTTACACCAACCCAAAAAGTGGGGCCACATGTGCCACGTGTAGGGCAACCCTAAAAAGAAGGGCCACACATGAGGGGGAGTGTTAAAGTTTAAAAGATTAAATAACACCATCTCACCCGAGAGTCCATTATCAAATCCGCTCGCTCGTGTTCAATTCTGGTTTCTGTTCAAGTAAACAAATATGACATGTTTACAGGAGTCTATCCATCGCATATATGCTTCAAGGGACATCATGGCATAGCCGTCGAGGTGAAGTAGGGACCTCAAAGATCGAATGGAACGATATATAGACAAGTAAATCCCTCATTAGTAGTTTTACAGTTACTAAAACCTCGATGAACCATGCCATATAATATATTTTTTCAAGTTCATCTAACATTTAAAATTTTCCTTCCACTTTTTCTGTATTTAATGTTTGTTTTTTGTTTTCTTTCCTTCTCTCTCTTTTTATATGTCTGTGTGTGTGTGTGTGTGTATTTATGAAAAATTTGAGGATGAAGGGTTGAGGCCATAGAATTTTTATTAAGAGAGTCGGAGCGGGAGGTCGATGTTCTAGAGTCGAGGCATTAGGGATTTTATTAAAAGAGTATGAGTCGTGCTTTCATATAAAAAATAGTTATGAAGGAAACACGTTTAAAGGGAAAATATACAGGGTTCGCATTTTAAAAGAGACAATGATGAGTCGGATTTGCCCGAAAAAATAGGATTCGTGCAGGACATGGCTACGGCAAGAATCTAGGTTGTCCCACATGAATCCATGTCCGATTCGCGTGTGGAGACGTGTCGACATGGATTCAGCATAGGGGGGCAAAGAATTCATGCAACACAGCTTGGAATATTGGAATTCTCCTTAACAGTAACGACTAGTCATAGAATACCATTAAAGCTTTAGGAGATAGATGTGAACTTCTCATAAGTATGCTAGATCTGGGATCTGTACGCTAATCACGGATTGTTTTTGTAATTTACATTTCTTATTATTTTGTTTCTAAATGTTCTACAAGGGAAGTTATGTTTTGTGTTTAGGATCATGAATGCCATTTTATTATTTTCCATTTTATATATACATGTACTGCTTTTCACTAGTTAATAGTAATTGATTTAGGTGTTTTGAGCTGCACCTCTTTAATTACTATTTTGTTTGTTTAAAAAAGTCAAGTCCCCCTGTTTAAAATCATTCATAGACATCTTTTCAATAATCCTGTGCAGCTCAGAAATCGCCTTGTGTCCATTCTTTGCAGGCAATGAAAGTAATAAACATGGTCAATCTTAAAGAAGAATTTGATTATGAAAGTCTATGTCGGAAACTTGAACATCAAGTAGACTCTCTTACTGCAGATATGGAGAGGCAGCGACAGTTGAGAGATAAAGACATAGAACAGATAGAGAAAAAGCTCAAAGAGTGTCAAAACTCCTTTGGTGAATCAGAAAAGAGTTTTTCGGCAAAGTGTCAGGTAATTTGTTCTCGTAATGGACATTCTCCATGTCCTATTATGTATATTAGACTGATTAGAAGTTAATTTTTATCCATAGCAATGTAAAGTTCTGGATCTCCTGCAAGGTGGTTGTTATTTCTAGATATGTTTTCATAGTACATTTTGAATTCATGCTTAAGTTTGGCCTTAAAATTTTGTCAAAAAATTCATAAACTTTCCATTCAATTAGTTTATTGGTGAAGGTCCAATACGTTTGTTAGTGTAAAGTGATACAACATAAAATTTGTAGTAATGATTAGGAAATGCGTAGTATCTAAAACTCGATTTGACTTATATAAATAATGTATTTCTACTACTTTCTGCAATATAAGTCACAACCCAGAAAACAAGCTGAAGCACTCGACCATTACTTACTGAAAAGATGGAGTCAAGTATATTGTATGCAGTTCCAGGAAAGAGACTCAGCCAATACAACCACCTATACACTTGGAGCCTTTAGAGGCAAATTCGATTTTTTTACGTGCTGCAATTCATCATAATCCAACAGTAAATTTAGGCACCTTAGCACTATTTGATATATATATATATATATATATATATATATATATGAGGAAACTGTTGGTGAGCTTAAGCTCACCAAACTTATGGTGAGCTAGCTTGCCCAATCACAAGGGACTTTCAAATGAATGGTTTGGATCATCCTAACAAAGTGGGCCCCCATGTGATTGGGCAAGCTAGCTCACCAACAGTTTCCTCTCTCTCTCTCTCTCTCTATATATATATATATTTTTTTTTTTTTTTTTAAAAAACTTTCTCCACATATAGGGCAAACCATGGTTGCCAGAAACTCCTTGGGCAGGTGGGAAACCAGTTTCCCCTAAAACGCGTTAAACGTGTTTCGGAAACGTTTCCGAAACATGATAAAAAAATTGGAGATATGTCTCCGAAATACATGGGAAACATATGTGAAACTTTTATAGATCATGTGTGAAACGCGTGATAAACGAATGTATCACTCGTACAAAATGCATGTGAAACGGTAGGAAACATGTGTGGTACTTACGAAAATTATTTTGGAAAAACACATCAAAAATTGTGGAATAGAAATTAAAAAAGAAAACAATAGCATATATTATAAATGGAAATAAGAAAAATTCAAATAGAATTTTGAAATTAACAAAATTTAAATCTACAAAACCACGTATTTCATATTTTCCTTGTGTTTCATGTGTGTGTTTTCTATTGTTTCTAAAACGCTTCTAATGCGTTTCCTAAGCCGTTTCTCATACGATTTTCGATTGTTTTCTCATTTCTCGTTGCCCCTATATTTTTCCCACACGTTTTCCGTTTCGTTTCCCGAATTCGTTTCCAACCCTGGTAACTATGGGGCAAACTGACACTGGGGAATGTCTAATTTTAGCAGTCCCCTCTTTTGGATTATTTCTCCTCATCTCCAATTTGTTATTCCTTCTTGAGCTTTGTTTCTCATTTGGTGAATCTAGGACTGTTTGAGAACCATATTACTCCGGACTCTGGAGTATAGTTGAAATAATTAGATTTTCAATGAAGGTTTAACCAGTCTATTGTCTAATCAACTTATTTAGAACAATCTTAAGAGGAAGCTCACGTTGTTTTCTCACAAACTACTAGTAATGTACACTAGTCTTCGCTCCTTCACAAAGTGATTCCTTAATCCTTATCAAGATGCTATATGGCATGAGATCAGTAAAAAATCGAAAGACATAAGATGCCGGAGAACTTAAAGAAAAATCGTATTCCGTATGTTTTATAATGTTTTTGATCGTCAACTAGCCAGGTAGCAAATTTGTCAATTCGCCTGGACAACCTTATCAACTTTTTTTACTTTCAATTCGCCCCTTCTTTTTTTCATTTTGAAAATTAATTATTTTTTCTTTTTCTGTTAGAAAATCTTTAAAGGATAGGGAAAAACTATGTCTTCAAAAAAATAATATGTATCTTATATTGCATGCTAGCTCTATTTTTTTCTATGTGAGTTATTCCTTCTTGGTCTACTGATTAACGGAGTATCTTTTTTCATTTCTAAAACTGATTATCTTATTTATTTTTATTACAAAAATCCTTTGTATTTCCATCATTATATTGTTCTCAATTATATTATACGTTTTTTATACAATTAATGAATGAAGTTTGGCTATAGTTTTTTGTTTAGTTGATGCATATGTGTTTCTGATTGTATTAATTTTAGTTTAGAATGGACCATACTATTCCAGACATGCACGACAACGCATGTCATTAGATGACATGGTTCCGTTTCCTTGGTGACTGACATGCATACCGAAACTGAATTTAAAACCTTGCATATAACCAGAGTAACTACCTCACAAAAAATTCATTACAATCCTCATAGAAGCTTCGTAAATACCCACAGAAAGGCTCCAAAGTAGCCCACAATAGCCCACATAAAGGCTACAGAGTCATCTGAAATGACCCACACAATATAAGAGCTCTGAAAGGTGCAACAGGCCAACGAACAGGTCTAAGTCAAAGTAGTTCATAGACCTTCTATACAGCTGTGCAAGGAACCTGAATAGATTGCAAGAACACATTTCACAACAATCCACTCTTGATGAACATGGAGCCCTCACACTACGATTAGAGAGAGCACAATAGCCGCACTGCAAAAATGTATTGAAGATAGTAATGCATGATACAAGAAAGAATCTGATTCGCTCCATTGATCATAAGAATTCAAATAAGCTGATTTGATAATTGTTTGGTTGCAATAAGAATTCTTGCCGCATGACTCCTATCTTAGTTTGAAGCTGATGAAGATTGGTCTTTCGTAAGATTCTAAATAAAGTTGGTCTGCAGATATATTGTATTAGCAGATGAACATCAGTTCCACTTTTAGTATTTCAATTTATATGAGACACAGGACAAGGAGTTGATGAAGAAGAGAAGGAGCATAAATGCAGAATAGATCAACTTCCTAAGAAGCCAAAAGAGCAAAATTGATGATATATTGTGACTCTACACAAGGTAAACACAACAAGCAGGAGCGAAATGGTGTGGGCTTGAATTGGATGGTTGGTTCTGTTTTAATTTTAAAGAGTACTATTTGGTTTAAGAAATTATATTTCGGATTTTATAGTTTGGTTGGTCCTAGATGGGAATTTAATTTCTTGTGGGAAGAGTTAGGGTTTTAGAGCCGGTTTATGGTTTGTAGGCACAATTGTCAGAGTCCTGTGCAATCAACTTTCAGCTCTTGAAGCTTGACGTTTTGAACAGAAAATTTTCTCATAGTTTTCTCTTTTTGCTCGTGTCAATTTCTTATGAGCATGGTTAGCTGTAGTTGGTAGTTTTAAATATATTCTACCCTAATTCATGTCACTATGAATGTTGTAGCCTGTAGGTTTCTCTCCATCAGACCATTTGTGCTGTATTCATTTTCAAATTAGTGCAAATTAGATAGCTTGATTATAAGATTTTACTTGATCAAACACGCATCCTCTGGTTTCGTACTAATTATCCTTTTTTGCAGTTGTTAGAGGAAGAGAATATTCGTTTGGAAATGGAGATTAAAAATATGATCGAAACACTTAATCTTGAAAAGGATCGGAACAATTTGTTGAGTGGTGAAGTTGCGCGCATGGAACAGAACAAGGTTGTTACATTCTGGCGGCGTTCAGTTTGGTATTTGTTTTTCTTATATTTTCTATCTAAATTGAGCACTAGGTGACCATTCTTAAATATTTAGCTAAGCAGATGCAATTTATACTTCTTCTTTTGTCATATCCATCTTGATTTTATATTATTATTCTTAGTCTTTCTTCATGTGACATTGACAATGATAGATAGCATGGTCTAAACTATATCCTATATAGGATTGGCAACTTTTTTTTTTCTCTATTAAAGTCTTGAAAAATGTATTAAATGCTTATATGATTTCTTCAGGCACTCTCAAACAAAGGCCCCATGATCTTATTTGTTAATATTGTGAGTAAAACTAATTTGAGACTAAATACCTGATTCTTTAGATTCATTCAATATAAGCAAATTTGTTACATATGTTAAGTTTGTTTAGGTTGATTTATATTTATAGTTTACTGCAACTCTGTTACTTTTAAGTTTTTATTGTTAGATAACTACATGGTGGAAGAGAAAGAGAGAGATGATGAGAGAAAAAGAGAGAGAGAGAAAGTGTGAGAGAGTTAAAGCCCTCTCCACACGAAAACATACATACATATATACATATATATATATATATATATATATACATACATATATATATATATATATATATATTTGTATATATTACACTGGCCAAAATACCCTTAATGAGGTGCGTCTAACACTCCCTTTCAAGCTGGAATGTATATATCATACATTCCGTGCTTGTTACAAGCATCCTTTAGCCTAGCAAGCCCTAATGGTTTAGTGAACACATCGGCATGCTAATCTGTTGATCGAGTGAACATAGTGCATATTTCGCGTTTCTGAATTCTTTGATGAATAAAATGGCAATCTACCTCAATGTGTTTGGTTCGCTCATGAAAGACTGGGTTATTGGCAATATGAATCGCAGACATATAATCATAATATAACCGTGCTGGTTTTGAAGATGAGATTCCAATCTCGGATAGAAAGGAGCGTAACCAAATCAGTTCTCCACTCGTATACGACATAGCCCTGTACTCTGCTTCTGCACTAGATCTGGACACAATGTCTTGCTTCTTACTTCTCCATGAGACCATATGACCGCCAACGAAGGTACAATAACCAGTTGTAGATCTTCTGTCTGCAAGAGACCTTGCCCAATCTGCATCAGTATATCCCTTTACTCTTTCGTGATCATTTTTCTTGAAGCACAATCCTTTTCATCGGGTACTCTTCAAGTACTTGCTGATCTGAATTATTACTGCTCAATGGGATGTGCGAGGAGAATTCATAAATTGGCTAACAACTCCTACAACATACGAGACATCAGGGCGAGTAACTGTCAAATAAATCGGCTTTCCAACAAGTCTCCTGTATCGTCTTGAATTATCTAGCAAGTCTTCCTGATCTGGAAGGAGTTTGACATTAGAATCCATAGGAGTGGATGCGGGTTTCACGCCCATAGAGCTGGTCTCCTCCAATATGTCTAAAGTATACTTTCTTCGTGACAGAGAAAGCCCATAACAAGAATGCGCTAACTCCATGCGAAGAAAATATCTTAGGAATCCCAAGTCTTTAGTGGAAAACTCTCCATGGATGGAAGTCTTTAATCTCCGTATACCAGCTTGGTTATTTCCCGTAATCACAATATCATCCACATAAACTATCAAGAAGATATACCCGACTGTGGACTCATAGCTGAAAATAAAGTGATCAACCATGCACTGTTTCATGCCAAATCACAGAACTGCATCACTAAACCTCTCATCTGGAACATGATAGTGTGATTCATATCTAATAAGTATCATATCTGCAAGGTATAAGCATAGGAAGACTCATGGATGATGCCACGTGACTCAAGAAAATGCTAAAAACCATTACAGGTAGAGAAATACTCTTTGGCATTATCAGTGCATAAGCAAGAAATAGAACCAGTGTTCAAAAACTCGTTGACACGATAAGGAACTAGCCCAATTCAACAAGGATTTTTATTGGTGCGTTCCGCGTTGCGCCACATTCGCATTCCGCGTTTTGCCCTACAGAGTCATAAAAACTCCTTTGACTCTCCCGAGTTATGACCACGTCAACCGCATTCTTTGCCCCGTCTCGACAGGATTTTTCTTGGTGGCGTTCTGCGTCACATCCGCATTTTTAAATGTTGAATAGAATATTTAAATTGATTAGCAATTTCAAAGTAAAAATGACGAAATGCTTTAAAAACTTCAGAATGATCCTTAAGTAGAAACAACCATGTAGCATGCGAGAAATTATTCACAAATACAACAAAATATCGAAAAACCATATAAAGAGCCAGTACGTGAAGGACCCCATACGTCTGAATGAACAAGTTCAACGACAAACAACGAATACCACGTGAAGGAAAAGACACTCGATGGTGCTTTCCCAACTCACAAGGAGAAGGGTGGCCC
Source organism: Tasmannia lanceolata (assembly GCF_043159265.1). NCBI lineage: Eukaryota > Viridiplantae > Streptophyta > Magnoliopsida > Canellales > Winteraceae > Tasmannia > Tasmannia lanceolata. The sequence goes on along the minus strand of NW_027518697.1, from coordinate 26,712,771 downwards.
AAACGATAGTGCTGCTAATAAGCATCAACAGAAGTACAAAGAGCAGCACCAAAAGGGCTCCAATTAAGATAGTATAAGCCACCAATCTCACGAACCAAACCAATCCTCATCCTAGTCTTCAGATCCTGAAAGGTGCAATAAGAGGGAAAGAAAGTAACAAAACAATTTAAAATTGACGACAGTTTAGAGTTTTTGTCAATTGACGCACAGACAATAGACTAAGAGGAAATGAAGGAACATAAAGAGCAGAAGATAAACAAAGGCCATTAGAGATGGAGACGACACCAACCTTAGAGACAGGTGATGTAGTTCCATCTGCTAATGTAATAGAATGAGGGGCACTAGAATGGGCGAACTGGAAAGAAGTAAGGGGATTAAAATTACCAGTTATGTGATGAGATGCTTCTGAATCAATGAGCCTTGATCCAGAAGCAGATCCAAAAATAAAATAAGATGAACTACTTGGATGGCCAGATGTGGCAGTGGGCTGCTTGCCTCTATCACGTAGGCGGACAAGCTCCTCATATTTAGCGTAATTGACAAGCATAGAGTCTGTAGAGGCCGATGTAGCAGGTGCAACAAGAGCAAGGTGGGAACCATCACAAGCAACAACAGAAGAGGTAGTAGAGCGGAATGGGCGAAGCTTTGGATGTAAATCATAATAGTAGTCAACACTGTGGCTATCCATATGACAGTGGGTACAATATTGAGACCCATGACTATGACCTCCCTCCTGAATCATGACCACGTCCACGATTCATAACAACAACCGTCGGTAACCACGAGAATAATGCCAAGAACAACTAACAGCAAACAACCTCCAATACACGCGAAGGCAACATTATCAGCCGGACAATAGGAGTCTCATAAAACACAAAGTTGCAAAGAACATCATCATACAACCAATAATCATCAAGGACAGAACAAATGGCAACCAACGAGCAGCCAACAATGAGCAACACCACCACCACAATAATCACCACTAACCAACAACCAACAATTACAAAAAAAAACCACCACCGACAACACTAACAATAATCACAACCAACCAACGACCACCAAGAACCACACAACCAACGATCACCAAGCAGCATCAACCAATCCAAAATCATCGAGAATCACAAACAAATCCACAACCAACACCACCAACAACAATTACCAACAATAATCGTAACCACCCAACAATCACAAATAACCAAAACCACTATCAACAATTATCAACCAATCCACCGCCAATACTGAGCACCGAGCACCACTAACAACCAAGCGTCGAAGCAACAAACCACCAAAGAACCACCAAGATCATAAAATCAAATCACTAACAACAAATCAACATAGATCCACCACGAGATCATCAATAGAAGACCCAACAAATGATGTCACCACCAGAACCTTCTACAAACCAATCACCCCCAACAACACAAGTAATGAGAAACAATCGATCACTACCAGAGGCAACAAAAAATTCTCTCAGACATTTCATCAAACAATTGGCATGCATTTATATCCAGTAAATCCACCACGGATAATCGCCAATAAAGCCATGATGCAGGACAATACATAATTTAGGGAAAATCCTACACTCCTAGTGGGATTAAGACTTTCGGACAATTTAGGGCTTACGCGGAAAACTAAAAGAACACTTAACAACTTACCTAGGGCCGAATTAACGCCTAATTAATCTATTGGCAGCAGTAATAATGAGACTTAAATAGCATAAGTAATTGTAAAGATAGTAATTAAGTATGAACTAAACCTTATACAAATCAATCAAAGCGATAAGGATTCGTTAGATGAATAGTCTGAAACTAGGCCTATGCATGCAACCAATTAAAAGAACTAAAAGCTAATGCAAGTACCAATGAAATAGATGTCACACAAGCATGACAATAATAATATCCAATGAACAAAAAAAAAAAAAATGTCCAGTAGCAGTAAAAGGCTCAAAACGGTCCAATTTTGGGTTGTAGGGGTATTTTGGTAATTTGGCAGATCTGGGATTTTGGTTTCATACTGCTGTCCAAATCTTAAGTTAAGGTTTAGAAGGTAAAAGAAAGGTAATTCTAGGGTTTAGGTTATGATTTGATGGTAGATTTAGGCTATGGATCTTTAAAAAGGGTTTCCGGGCTTGAAAAGGGTGCAAATTTTCAATAAGGCTCAAAAGGGGTTTAAAGTTAGGGTTCATGAGTGTTTAGGCTGAGGTTTTATCATAAAAACAATCCCTCAAAAATCATAACAAGATCTTAGAGAACAAGGGAGATCTATGGATTTTGGATTTTCTAGCTTTTGGGTTTAAGAACAAAGAAAATAGAAAATCTGATTTACTAACCTTGTTTGTGTTGATTTGATTGAAGAAATAGAAGATAATAGATGAGAGGAGATGCGAGAAGAATGGCTTCAAGCCACCAAGAGGAGAGGAGAAGAGAAGAAGAATTCCAAGCCACAATAGCTCTCACAAAAATTCTCAATTCTATTCAATGTTCCAAAGTCTTTTACATTGCTTTCATAATATGTATTTATAAGAAAAGAAACCTTAGAAGATAACCTAAAGTTAAAAACTAATCTCAACCATTCATCTAATCTAAAGCAAGGCTAAATAAAGAAAAAACTTACCTAAAATAGTAATCCCGTAATAGACCTTTACCAGTTCCTAAAAAATACTCATAACTTGCTCAAAACACATCCAAATCATGTGATCTTGGGCTCGTTAGATAGTTAATTGAAAAACCTTTCTAATGATACAAAAAACACGCTAAACGGATGAGATTTGATGCCTACAAAGTAGGATACAAATAAAATGACGAAAATAGAAAGTAAATAATAAAAAAAAGTCGCCAATGTCTGTTGCTCATGCTAGAGTCCCCACCATCAGTTTCGTCCACGTCTACGCTTGTAAACCTTGAATCCATACCCATTGTTGATGTCCCCATTATTTCTCCCCGGCTTGGAAAAATTCACCTCCGGTGAATTAAATTGCTCGTACTACTCTAACAAATCTGGATCAACCTCCTGAAGCTCCTCAACTGTAATCCAGGAATCGTCGCTATCTGGTCGTCCCCGCCATCTGACTAAGAACTTTCTAATTCCTCCAGCGTGATTGGAGACAATCTTCTCATCCAAGATGTCTTCTACTACTTTTCTTTTCTCAAATCTGGGTATTGGCGGGGTAGATGAAGGTAGTACTGAAATGGGTGGAGATTGGGCATATTTGGGGTTATCAAATGCAGAAAAGGGTTCATGATATGGTGAAAGGTCTTCAACATTGAAAGTATTACTAATTCCCATGTCAGGTGGTAAATCTAAAACATTGGCATTAGCACTAATCTTTTTAATTATTTTAAAAGGTGTTGTGCCACGAGCATGTAGTTTGCTAACTACACGTTTACCATAACGTTCAGGCCTAATTCTTACCATTACCATATCACATTCTTTAAATTCTTGTAGCGTTCGATGTACATCTGCATAAAATTTGTAAGATTCATTACTAATTATAATCTTTCTTCTTATTTCTGCATGTAATTCTCGAATGTGCTGCGAAAAGACTCGGCAGACTTGGAAACTCTAGAATTGGCACTAGCTACAGCAGGAATAAGGTCACCTGGTTTCCTAGGGGAATAGCCTGTGATAATCTGACAAGGGTAAAAACCTGTACTACGGTTCATAGAACTATTATAGGCAAACTCAGCTTGAGGTAGAACTCTATCCCAACTAGATATGTGGTCACCAATAAGACACCTAAGGAGGTTCCCTAGACTCCTATTAATGACTTCCCCTGTTTGGGGATGATATGCAGTAGAGAATTTTAACTCTGTTCCCATCATTTTCTGAGAGTTAAAATATATGAGAGCTTGATGGTTGGAGTATAACACAAACTCTTGTGGTAGCAGATAGTGTCTCAAATGCCGCAAAGCCTGAACTACTGCATAAAATTCTCTCATAAGTGGTATACTTTTGCTTAGCCTCATTGAGTTTTTCACTAAAATAGGCAATTGGGTGTCCCTCTTGACTTAGAACACCACCAATTCCGACACCAGATGCGTCACATGCAACCTCAAATACCTTAGAAAAGTCTGGTAGGCGCAATACTGGGGCCTCAGTCATGAGCTTCTTAACTTCTTGAAATGCTTTCGTGGCACTCTTGGTCCACTTGAACTCCCCTTTTTTTATGCAATCCGTCACGGGAGCCATAATGGAACTGTACCCTTTAATGAACCACCGATAGAATGTTGCCAATCCATGGAAGCTTCGAACCTCATGAATATTAGTGGGTTCTGGCCACTCAACAATTGCTCTAAACTTCTCAGGATCAACTTCCACACCCTCATCTGAGACGACAAACCCAAGAAATATAACTTGATTGCTGAAGAACATGCATTTCTTCAGGTTTGCGTACAGTTTCTCTCTCTTGAGTGTTTCAAATACTTATCGAAGATGTGACAAGTGGGCAATTTTGGTTTTACTATAGATTAAGATATCATCAGAGTAAACAACCAAAAACTTGCCAATAAATGGTCTAAGCACGTGTGTCATTACTCTCATGAATGTGCTTGGTGCATTTGTTAAGCCAAAAGGCATAACTAACTATTCATATTGACCATCCTTTGTCTTAAAGGCGGTCTTCCACTCTTCACGAACTCGAACTCTAATTTGGTGATACCCGCTTTTAAGATCAATCTTAGAGAAGATGGTGGAACCAGCCATCATGTCAAGCATATCATCAAGTCTAGGAATTGGAAATCGATACTTGATAGTTATCTTATTTATGGCTCGACTATCGATGCACATGCGCCAATTTCCATCCTTTTTTGGCGTAAGCAATGCGGGTATCGCACATGGACTCATGCTTTCTCGAATCAAGCCTTTACTCAAAATTTCATCCACTTGCCTCTTTAACTCGGCATGTTCTTTGGGGTTCATGCTATAGTGGGGCAAGTTCGGCAAAGAGGATCCAGGAACTAGATCAATGGCATGCTGAATGTCTTGCATATGTGGTAGTTCATCTGGTAGTTCCACAGGAAATAATTCCTCATATTCTTTCATTAACGGCTTCACCTCAGGAGGAATTTCAATAACAACCTCATTTTAGAGGACACAATCCTCTTTTCCCACTAGAGCGTAAATCTTTTTCAGACTCTTTACACTCTCTTTCAAAATCCTTTTGATTAAGACTACCTAAGGGTTTCTTGGACTTTCTAGTGGAAGGAACGTCCTTCTTTTCAGCCACTTTGAATGGTTGCGGTGGGCATGGCTGCAAAGTAATTTTCTTGCCTTTGTGCTCAAATGAATGTGTTGGATTTCCCCTTAATGCACAACATCTCTGTCATACAACCACGGTCGTCCTAGTAGAATGTGAGCAACATTCATATCAACTACATCACACCAGATTGTGTCGGTGTATGATAAGAATTGAAGGGGCACACGACATTTCTGGGTAACCGGAATGGTTGACTGATCAACCCAAGCAACTTTGGATGGATTTGGGTGTGGCTCGGGTTTAAGTTCCATTCGGCTAACTCCATTGGGAGAAACTACATTCATACAACTTCCACTATCAATGATAACTCTACAGTTCTTGCCTTGGTGTTTAGTGAAAGTGTATTCTTCTCCAGTCCTCATCCGCCTTTGGTTGTGTGATCATACATCTCATCAAGCCAACCCTGTTCGAATTTTCTTCTGCTTCTAATTCTTCTTCCTCAGTAATATAGCCGCCGGACACATAATTTTCTTCAATCGACGTCTCATTACCGGATGTCATTGTGTGGTAATCCTTACCACTACTAGTGGGCATGCAAAGGGAAACTAAACACAAATTTGGACTCTTTTTTTTTTAACACCCTAAAAGGATTCCTAAAAAAAATTACTCTGTGCTCTGATACCAAGTTGATGTGGACAATACCTAATTTAGGGAAAATCCTACACTCCTAGTGGGATTGAGACTTTAGGACAATTTAGGGCTTACGCAGAAAACTAAAAGAACACTTAACAACTTACCTAGGGCCGAATTAATGCCTAATTAATCTATTGGCAGCAATAATAATGAGACTTAAATAGCATAAATAATTGTAAAGATTGTAATTAAGCATGAACTAAACCTTATACAAATCAATCAAAGCGATAAGGATTCGTTAGATGAATTGATAAAGAAAGATTAGTCCGAAACTAGGCCTACGCATGCAACCGATTAAAAGAACTAAAAGCTAATGCAAGTATCAATGAAATCATCACACAAGCATGAAAATAATAATATCCAATGAAGAAAAACAAAAAAAAAATGTCCAGCAGCAGTAAAAGGCTCAAAACGGTCCAGTTTTGGGTTGTAGGGGTATTTTGGTAATTTGGAAGATCTGGGATTTTAGTTTAGTACTGCTGTCGAAATCTTAGATTAAGGTTTAGAATGTAGAAGAAAGGTAATTCTAGGGTTTAGGTTATGATTTGATAGCAGATTTAGGCTATGAATCTTTAAAAAGGGTTTCCGAGCTTGAAAAGGGTGCAAATTTTCATTAACGCTAAAAAAGGGTTTAAAGTTAGGGTTCATGGATGTTTAGGCTGAGGTTTAATCATAAAAAAAATCCCTCAAAATCTCATAACAAGATCTTGGAGAACATGGGAGATCTATGGATTTTGGGTTTTCTAGTTTTAGAGTTCAAGAACAAAGAAAATAGAAAATCTGATTTACTAACCTTGTTTGTGTTGATTTGATTGAAGAAATAGAAGATAATTTATGAGGGGAGATGAGAGAAGAATAGCTCCAAGCCACCAAGAGGAGAAGAAAAGAAGTCCAAGCCACAATAGCTCTCACAAAAATTCTCAATTCTATTCAATATTCCAAAGTCTTTTACATTGCTTTCATAAGATGTATTTGTAAGAAAAGAAACCCTAGAAGATAACCTAAAGTTAAAAACTAATCTCAACCATTCATCTAATTTAAAGCAAAGTTAAATAAAGATAAACTTACCTAAAATAGTAATCCCGTAATAGACCTATACTACTTAAAAACACTCATAACTTGCTCAAAACACATCCAAATCATGTGATCTTAGGCCCGTTAGATAGTTAATTGAAAAACATTTCTAATAATACCAAAAACAAGCCAAACGGATGAGATTTGATGCCTAAAAAGTATGCTACAAATAAAATGACGAAAATAGAAAGTAAATAATAAAAAAAAAGATGCAAATGTCTGTGGCCCATGCTAGAGTCCCCACTATCAGTCTCGTCCACGTCTACGCTTGTAAACCTTGAATGCATGCCCATTGTTGATGTCCCCATCAAGCCACCAACAATAATCATCCACAACCAACAACACAATCACCACCACTAACAAATTGACCAACAACAACATACAATTATCGAAGACACCACCAAATTCACCAACATATTACAGTCGAAGACACCAAGACATGGTTCCGGGACAAATAAAGAGGCAAGGATGCCCCAAAAACATAGAAGAAAGGGAGTAGAACCACCAACTAACGTCCCGGAACCAACTATGTAAAAATAAAAATAGAAGAAACCAGCTTAGAACATGAAGAAAATAGGATTTATGGACTGATTTGAGATGAAAAGAAGATTTAGGGATTGATTTGAGAAAAAACTTGACAAAATCATGGGGTTTAAAATGGGGTTGGATGGTGCGAAAAATAAAAAAATATGGTTGGATCGTGCGATTGGAAGAAACAAGTTAGGCGTAGGGTTGAGGAGAGGGGTGCTTGTTAGGGTTAGGGTTGAGGCAGCAAGAGGTGCGTTGAGAAGAGGGCGTGCGAGTGGGTTGGGTTAAGGTTGAGGCAGCAAGAGGTGCGATTGAGAAGAAGAGTGGGTTATGGTTAGGTTTCTTCAAGGATGAGAGGTTTGATCTTACCTTGAAGCTCTAATACCATGTTAGATGACTACATGGTGGAAGAGAAAGAGAGAGATGATGAGAGAAAGAGAGACAAAGAAAGCGTGAGAGAGTTAAAGCCCTCTCCACACGAAAACATATATATATATATATATATATTACACCGACCAAAATACCCTTGATGAGGTGAGTCTAACATTTACATTAATAGGATGGGGCCAATCATTGATGGTTGCAATTTATGTAATTAAGAACTTCACTATTGTATAGAGCCCCATCATCTATGGTTGCAATTTATGTAATTAAGAGAACATCACTATTATATGAAGCACATGGGGCATGGGGTTTGTCTAACAACCAGTTACTCCAAAAGTTTAAGCTGTTGGAGAAGGTGTTATTTATTCTTTTATACTTTAACAGGGTTGAACTTCAAACTCCTCAATATCCTTACCCCCATTCTTTCTTTCTTCTTTCTTCTATTTTGCTCTTCTTTTTCTCTCTCCCTCTTTACTTTTATTCTTTCTTCCATACAAATTGGATGTGGGTGCATTATTGAAATCATAACATGGTATCAAAGCATGGTTGATCTTGAACAAGATTGAAGAGGTATTTTCATTAGTTTGAAAGCCCTAATTATCCATTCCTATTCTCTTCTATATTTTCTTTTGGGTCTCCCTTCTACTATCAGATCTAAGAAGTTAGACTTTTGCTGCTATCAGTCATTGCATGGTTGATCTATGCATTTGCATGCTTTTGTGTTGCTTCTCACGTTATATTTTTATGGTTTTTCATATATAATGGGAGTCTTATATTCCATAAGTGTTCCACATCTTATTTACCAAAAGCATCAGCCAACGTGATTTCAAGATCTAATGCTATTTTTGTTTTTAGGAGCAGCACCAACATGAAAGTTCTACGTATCAGAAGGTACTTGCAGATACAACTCAGATGTATGAGAAGAAAATTACAGAATTGATTAAGCAAATAGAAAATGAGTACGCCCGTTCCGATGGTGCTCAAGAACAATTGGCTGAAGCAAAGAAAGTTATAAGTGATCAACAAAAATCACTTCAGGTTTATTTAATCTTTTCATCATTTTCTAATTAATGTGAGCCGTTTCTTATTATTATTTTTTTCTTTTCCCTCACTTATATTTTTCAAAGCTGCGTAGTAATTCATGATATTTTTGGATGATAAGTATTCCATGATCATTCTTGCTTTCCATATGCCAAAATCTGTTGAACATTGAATTCCAATCGTTACTTCTCCTGAGTAACTAGAACATTTTCATCTTATAATTATATGCTTGTAAAGGGGACTATACATTCATTTACGAATGCAATTTTGTGTTCCTTGAAATCCTGAATTTGTTTGTCTATGAACAATTTTCCACCTTCATAGGTCTGATCTCTGGATTTTTTTTCATGCCATTCATGGTTCCAGTTTGTGATCTTCACATTTAATGCTTTGTTTTATGTGTAGAATTTGCTCTGTAGTGGATACTATTGTCAGGGACCCTATCACTAGCTTTATTAGTTCTTGAGTATATCACCCTTAACTCACTTATTGGTGTGATAATGTAAAGTTATGTTCACACATACTAAAAAAATGGGCTTTCATGGGTTTCTAAGTCCCCCGTACGATTTCCCATCTCTTCTTCTTCTTCTATTTTCTCTCTTCACCTTGCATGCATCCCTAACTTTCCAATGCTGCCTTCCATTTTGTTCCCCGTGATTGGATTTTATTGTACAACTCAACACAGGTTTGAGTTCAACTTTTGAGTTGTATAGCATGGTTGACGAGTTTGTTTTGGCCGTTTGGCCTTTCTGACATGCCTTTGGGATTTTATTCGTCCATCCTTTTCTACATATAGCCGTCCCCAACTAGTTTAAGACAACGGCTTAGTTGAGTTGAGTTGAGTTGTATCCTTTTCTAAATATAAATATTCACCTACCCTTGGATATTTTGTGGATAACCTAGATAATTCCCAGAGTTCCAAAATCAAAATTAGGCTGATCCTGGAGTGTTTTAGGGAGAATATCTTTCTGAGTTCAAAACAATAATTCCCTCTTATTTTAACAATTTGGAAAAGTGTGTTGGAAGCAAGTAGTTATGGATATATTTTTTTTAAAAAGCAAGTAGTTATGGACTTATGGTTTCTTTTGGAACAATGCACCACTCAGGCTTAGCTCTTTCCAAATGAGAGACAAGAAAGCATAAATATGATTAATCCATGTTACATTGATTTGTTTGAATGGATGACGTACCGGTGTCGGACACGTTGAATTCCATTACTTCATGATTTTCTGTGACACTTAAAAATCTTTTATCTGTTTTTTCTGAATACTCACAACTTTACAATTATCACATGTTTTGTGTTTTATTCATCCTAATAGTAAGTTGTTTATATCGAAATAAAAATTTATATTTACCTATCCAATCAGCATTACTAATATACTGCTTGTTATAACCATATCATTATGGTAAAAAAAAAATTTGAGCATTGATTTAAACTGTTCAGATTTCAGAGAATCTGCGGATCTTTCTTTTTGACGGTTGCCGAATCCGACACTCGTTACCCATGTCAAATTCAGACACTTGTACCCGTATTGATGCAACATAGTGTTTATTCAATTCATAATCTTGTACAATACATTCTTTTCAAAAAAAAAAAAAAAAAATCTTGAACCAAACCCATAAGATGCTTTTTAATTGATAGGTTCTGAGCATTCTGGCATGATGCCATTGATTATAAGTATGTTTGAGGAAGTTCAACATATCCCCACCGTTTGTAAACTGAATGAGATATTCATAATTCCAACATTACCTGGATTAATGATCCATACATGATATTGTAATGTGGTTACCACTGACATTTTTCTTTGTACGATAAACATCCAGTTCAGATTTGATTAACCAATCTTCCACATTGATTGAGTCATAGGAAAATATTTAAAGTCATGACCAATAAGATTCATTTCTACCATTCATCCCAAGTCCTAACAGAAATAAGGAGATTCTGTTTTAAAATCTAACAAGTTGATAATGTTGAAGAAGCCATCACAAAAGCCTATATCTCCAAACAAGTAGACAACTGAAGGGTTAGAAACTCTGCGCAAACATTGATAAGGATGTCCATAAAAAACATCTTTCATCATCCAATAGATCTTAGACAAATCAAAGAAGGTTTAAATGTGAAAATAAACATACACATCTCACCTCAATCTCGATCCTGAACAAAACAATTCATAATCATTCTGTTTGCAAATTCTAGATCTAACAACCCCCTGAAGACACAAATATGAATTACATCCAGATTTGCAATAAAAATACACGATGCATTGTGACACGCACAAGAATTGTAAATTCATCAAAGTCACCATAGACTGTGAACAACCAAGTTCTACGAGCTTTTAGTCTCAACTCAACTCAACTCAACAAAGCCTTTGTCCCAAACTAGTTGGGGATGGCTAAATGAATCCTTTAGAAAAATTTCATGAAGAAGGTGAAAGGAATCTACCTGGCTCTAATCCTGGCTCTAGTTGGGTTCTTCTCTGTGGATCATTTTCTTCCATTCTATCCTATCCAAGGTCATGTTCTCTATTATGTTCCTAGCTATCAAGTCTTTTCTCAGTTGTTTCTACCCAAGTTGTTTTCGGTCTACCCCTACCTCTTTTTACTCCATCAACTTGGCACGAGTCGCCTCTTCTCACTGGAGCATCCAAAGGCCTACGTTGGATATGTCCAAACCATCTTGAGCGGTGCTCTCTCATCTTCTCCTCAATTGGTGCCACCCCCACCTTTTTACGAATGTCTTCATTTTTAATTCTATCTAACCTTGTGTGGCCGCACATCCATCTAAGCATTCACATCTCCGCTACAATCACCTTATGCACATGCTGCTTCTTGGTGGCCCAACATTCTGAGCCGTACAGTATGGCTTGCCTCACAACTGTCTTATAACACTTTCCGTTCAACTTGGTAGGGATTCTACGGTCGCACAGAACTCCTGAGGCAAGCTTCCACTTCAACCAACATGCTCTTATGCGATGGTTAACATCCTCTTCAATCTCTCCTTCCTTATGTAGAAATGAACCAAGATAGCGAAAGAAATCCCTCTTAGGTACCTCCCGTGTAGTCATATTTACTACATCCTCGTCTCGCGTCCTTGCATTACTAAAGTTGCACTCCATATACTCTGTCTTAGTCCTACTTAGTCTAAAACCTTTTGATTCCAAAGTAGTTCTCCATAACTCTAACTTAGCATTTACTCCTGCTTTGGTTTCGTCGAATAATACTATGTCATCTGCAAATAACATACACCACGGCACCTCATCCTGGATACCCTCCGTAAGCTCATCCATAACTAGCATAAAAAGATAAGGGCTTAGAGCTGATCGTTGCTGCAGTCCCATTGTAATTGGAAACTCACTAGACGTGCCATCTGTGGTTTTGACACTAGTTACTGCTCCATTGTACATATCTTTAATCACATCAACATATTTAGTAGGCACTTTTTTCCTTTCAAAGACCCACCACATAACACTCCTGGAAACCCTATCATACGCTTTCTCCAAATCAATGAAAACCATATGAAGGTCCTTTTTATTTTCTCTAAATCTCTCTATTAACCGCCTAATCGAGAAGATACTTCCATAGTCGATCATCCGACATGAAGCCAAATTGATTCTCTGACACCTTAGTTTCTTTTCTTAGTCTATGCTCAATTACCCTCTCCCAAAGCTTCATGGTGTGACTCATTAGCTTAATTCCCTTGTAATTGGTGTAACTCTGAATATCCCCTTTATTCTTATAAATAGGTATTAATATACTCTTCCTCCACTCATCAGGCATCTTCTTTGTCTTCAAAATATTGTTAAATAATCTAGTTAACCAAACCAAACCCACCTCACCCAAGCATCTTCGAGTCTCAATAGGAATATCGTCAGGCCCCCTAGCCTTACCTAATTTCATATTTTTCATAGCTACTCTTACCTCTGATGTTCGGATTCTACGAACAAACCTATGAAAAGCATTATCAAGTTCTCCCAAATTCGCTATAGGTTCTCCATTAAACAACTTATCGAAGTAGTTTCTCCACTCTCTTTAACCTCGTTTTCTTTTACTAAGTATCTTTGATTCTCGTCTTTGATGCATGTTATATGATTCAAGTCCATCATCGTCCTTTCTCTCATCTTAGCAAGCTTGTAGACATCTTTTTCACCTTCTTTCGTCCTTAACCTGTGGTACAAATCCTCATATGCCTTGCCTCTAGCTTCCCTTACTGCTTTCTTAGCTTCTTTTCTAGCCAATTTATACTTCTCAATGTTCTCCTCATTTCTACACTTATGTAAACATTTATAACACTCTCTTTTAGATCTAATCGCCTTTTGGACCTCCTCGTTCCACCCCCACATGTCTTTAGACGGCGGCCACTTCCTCTAGATTCTCCAAGTACCTCTCTAGCCACTTTCCTGATATAACTAGACATCCCATTCCACATAATATTAGTCGCCTCATCAAGACTCCAAGTTCCTTCTTTAAGCAGTCTATCTTTAAACATCTTTAGTTTTTCCCCTTTGAGATCCAAACACCTAGTCCTCGGATGTCTAACATCTCTATCTTTTCTCCTCCTACGTTTAATGCATATATCCAACACCATGAGCCTATGTTGTGTGACTAAACACTCCCCGAGTATGACTTTACAATCTTTACAAGCAGCTCTGTCCTCTCTCCTAGTGAGGATAAAATTTATCTGGCTACAGTTGGTGCCACTGCTAAAGGTTATTAAGTGTGAATCTCTTTTCATAAAAAAGTATTTATTAACATCAAATCATATGCCATTGCAAACCCCAAAATATCTTCTCCGGCCTCATTCCTATTGCCAAAACCCAGTCCTTCATGAACCCTCTCAAAACCTCGACCAGTTCTTCCAACATGTCCATTTAAATCCCCTCCTATAAATAACTTCTCTCGATGGGGTATTCCTTGGACTACTTCATCCATATCCTCCAAAAATTGCCTCTTGACAGAATCATTTAATCCTTCGAGCTTTTAGTCAGTCTTTACTAAATCTACATGATTGTCCACACCATTGCTGACATCACCAGGATGGATCTGATGATGTCAGTAGTGAAAATCTTTAGAGATAAAATTGGGGGAAGTTTTGGTGATCAACTTCATAGCAGTTGAGTTACAGATTTACAATTTATGATCCGAACACACTAACACATATCTCAGAGAAATCCGAATCCAAATTCTCAGATTTGATAAGAGTGTAGCAGAGACAAATCTTATCTTGAAATTGTACTATTGTAGTAACCGCTTTTGGATTTAATAAGACGATAAAAATTCTTTGAATGATTGACCTTTAATTTTACAGTGTGTACTTAGTGTACAAGTACAATACTTACGATACCCGTACTGCTATTGTATACAATGATGCACTATCTTAAAACAATAATTTCTTATATATATGAGAAAACAGTTCCTGCGCTCGAGCGGAGATAAGCTTATCTGCGCTCGAGTGCAGGAAATATGGTGGGCCCACATTTTTTGCGTGATCCTAAGCATTCATTTGAAAGGCCCGATCATGGATGGGGTGTGTACCAAAAATCAGCTCCATTGGATCATCCTAACCCTTCCATTTGTGGGCTGAAAAAATGGACAGATTTGTTGACAAACAGTATCTGTCCATCCCCCCCCCCCCCCAATGGACACCCTAAGATGATCCAATGGAGCTGATATTTGGTACACACCCCATCCATGATAAGTCCTTTCAAATGAATGCTTAGGATCACGCAAAAAATGTGGGCCCACCCTTGTTTCCTTCACTTGAGCGCAGGAACTGTTCTCTCTCTCTCTCTCTCTATATATATATATATATATAATATATATATATATATATATAATATATATATATATATATATATAATATATATATATATATATATATATATATATATTCTTATTTACGTCTGATTTTCCTTTTGCTTAAACAAATTTTAACATATCGAAACTCATTTATTTGTGTAAATAAATATTCATTTTCAGATGAAGGGGCAAAAAGAGATGGATGTGCTTGGAATGAAGCTACAGGAGATGAATCAGCTTCATGAGATAGCTGTAAATGAGCTTCAGTGCTTAAAAACAGAAAACAGGGAATTATTGTCAGGAAAGGTGAGGTTGACAAATCAGTAGCACATACTAGAAAAACCTCTGGTTTATAATCGTAGATCAGCTACTTTTTAAGGCCAATTATTCCCATTGTTTTTTTGATATGTTAAATCACTTATAGTACTAAACCCTCAAAATCATTGAGAACTTCTACTGGTTATTCTGGAATGGTAATGCCTACACAAGATATTGCTTAACTTTCAGCATTTATGTAGGCAATACTATATGACGAACTTCAAGCACTACGACAAAAGCTATCGGATGAGGAAAAGAAAAGAATGTTTCTAGAGGATGAGATTGTCAAACTGAAGATTATTGTATTTGATAATAACATTGACCTTGAGGTAAATTACTTTCTTTCATTACTGTATGGATGGTTAGTAATTTATCATGTGTCAAACATGGGATTCATGTTTCGGCGTTTGAAATTTGATGTTCTGTAGGTTAAAAGGCCAAATATGAAAGATGATTTTGATGGAGTTCCTTTAGGGTTGAGAAGTCCTATGAGCTTACTGAAGTCAAACCAATCAAGGGAGATTATATCTGGTCAAAGGGCTTCTATTGCGAAGATCTTTGAAGAAGGCATTTTTTTCCATGTTATACTTTGGAAGTGTAATAATGTGCAAAATTTTGTCGCTGTCATGGTTTTAAATTTTGGCCGAAATACTGCAATTTCGGATTTCAGTTGGGACCGAACCCGAAATCCACCGACCTCAAAATTTCGTTGTTTTGGAAATTTCGGCTGAAATTTGGGGAAAATGAATTATTTTTCAAACATATAATATATTTCCATAATTTCGGACAAAATTTCAAAATTAAAAATTAAACCTTTTTTTTTACAGGATTTCAGCCGAAATTTTGTGATTACTGCCGAAATTTCAGTTTCGGCCAAGGCCGAAACCGAAATTTAAATCAATGCTCGCTGCATCCTCTTTAAATTCCTGACTGAAAATTGTTTGTCCTAACCTTCAGTTGGTCTTCAAAAGATATTGGCTTCACTAAGATCTAAAGACTTGGATGTCCAAATCCATGCTGTGAAGGTGGTAGCCAACCTTGCTGCTGAAGGTATTCTATTATTTACAATAGTTATAAAGTTTTATGTGAGCATGTGAACTGATGTGGTACTTTATTTCTTGATTCAAGAGAAGCTAAGTCTAATGGGGTGGAAATATTTGACTCCTTATATAAAATTTAAGGAAAAAAAGAGAAAAATATCATGTAATTTTGAGATATTTTTGCACCACGGGAATAAAAAGGAAAATATCAAGACATTATTGAAAATCTCGAGATATTTTGTCCACACGAGAATAAAAAAGGAAAATATCATGAAACTCAATAGAGAAGCTTAAGTTGCTCCCGCATTCATCCTTATTGCTATCTCTCGTGTGACTAAGACCTTCACCACCGTGGGAAACGCTAAGGCCTACCTGTCAGCCTCCATTTTCACTATTATCAATCTAACTCATTGTCATCGGTCACCTGCATACCATCTCCAACCATCTATCATGTCTTTTCGTGGCCGAGCTATTCATTTGCCCTCGCCAACGCTATACTCTGTCGCACACTCCACTCCCCTCCTCCCTTCTCTTTTTTGTTTATTTCTCGTATTTTTTCTTCTCTCCTTTCTTATTTTTGTCCCGTTTTCCCTTTATCTCTTCTTATTTGTTGGTGCAAAAAACCCAAGGAGAAGGTCCAACGATGTCGTCATTTGGAGTAAAAGGCATCGAAAAATAAAGTAAAATAAAAGGAAGGGGTGGAATCGGTAATAAAGGGGATGAAAATATATTTCTCCTCTATATTTTAAATATTTTATTTTTCCACTTTTTTCGATGTAAACCCAAAAGGAAAAAAATAAATCTCCTGCGATATACCCTCCCAAGAAACTTATGAGAAATATATTCGTGACTATGCTTATGCTTCAGAAAACTATATTCAATTCAAGGTTCAATATTATTTCGGCATTTGATCTTCCTTTTGCCTTTGTGCCACTAGAAAGGTTCTATGTATTTAGGACCTTAGGTTAGCAAATTTTTGTACCTCTACATTGCTAGAAATAATGCTCTTGAATTTCTTTTGATTAGCCATTGTTTTGCTTGAAAGGGATTGTTACGAGAGATAGAGAAAGAGAAAAATGAGTTAGGGTTGTCTCCCCCTCACTGATTTATTTATATACTTAAAAGCAAGGTACAATTACTAGAATGCCCGTAGGCTTATTCTGACACTCCCCCTGAAGCTGGAATGTATAAGTTATACATTCCTAGCTTGTTACAAATGGCACTCAACTTTGCTTTATTCAAGGGTTTTGTCAACATATCAGCCAACTGTTATGCAGAATGAGTGAATACAGTACATATCTCCCCTTTCTGAATTCTCTAACAAATGAAATAACAGTCGACTTAGATATGCTTTGTTCGCTCATGGAAGACTAGATTTGTCGCAATATAGATGGCTGCCTTGTTGTCACGATACAACTATGAAGGCGAAGGAAACACAATACCAATCTCAGACAGGAGTGACCTCAACCAGATAATCTCTGTACTAGTATGTGCCATTGCTCTGATTCTGCCTCAGCACTTGACTTTGCAATGACGTCCTGCTTTTTGCTTTTCCATGAAACCAGGTTGCCTCCCATAAAGGTACAATATCCGGTAGTCGATCTCCTATCTGCAGGAGATCTAGCTCAATCAGCATCAGAGAACCCCTCAATTCGCATATGACCTTTCCGAATAACAAGCCCTTTCCTGGTGCACCCTTCAGATATTTGAGGATTTGAACTACTGCACTCCAATGTGAAGTACGAGGAGAGGTCATGTACTGACTGACCACCCCAACGGCATAGGATATATCAGGACGGGTAACAGTAAGATATATGAGCTTGCCTACAAGCCTTCTATACCTACCAGGATCCTCCAACAAGTCACCCTCTTCTGGAATTAGTTTTACATTGGGATCCATAGGTGCAGACACAGGTTTTACACCAAGATTTCCTGTTTCCTCCAACAAATCCAAAACATACTTTCTCTGTGATAAAGATAAGCCACTAGAGGAGTATGCCACTTCTATCCGAAGGAAATATCAGAGACTTCCCAAATTCTTTGTAGCGAACTCTTTTTGTAAGAAAGCCTTTCAGTTTCTGAATTCCCCCTGAGTTACTACCTGTAATAATGATATCATCGATGTATACAATCAACATAATGCATCCTGCTGAGGATTGATGACTGAATACTGAATGATCCACATCACACTGTTGCAGGCCAAACCTTATAACTGCCTCACTAAATCTGCCAAACAATGCACGTGGAGACTCCTTCAACCCACATTAAGATTTCCTGAGTTGACAGACGGAAGAGGACTGTTGTGCAGATGTCTTGTATTCTACAGGACCCTGACGGACTAATGCGCGCGACGCACACACGGGTTGAGCTATGTGCATCGTTCTTTTGCTATTTTGTTACACATCGTGTTCGATCCGTGTTGAGAAGTATTTATCGGATTTTCTACAAACTGGTATCAGAGCGATCAGGTTTTGGGTGATTGCAGTGATGGCGAGCGCCAAGTTCGAGGTGGAGAAATTGAATGGGGTAGGCAACTTCAGTCTGTGGCAAACAAGAGTGAGAGATCTCTTGGTTCAGCAAGGTCTCGTGAAGGCTTTGTCAGGAAAAAGCAAGAAACCAGAAAAGATGAGCGCCGACGATTGGGAAGAGTTGGATATGAAGACAGTTAGCGTGATCCGTCTGTGTTTGGCGGATGATGTTGTTTACAATGTAATCGGCGAAGAGACTGCAACCGGGATTTGGAACAAATTCGAGAGTCTCTACAGAAAGAAATCGCTAACCAACAAGTTGTTTCTCAAAAAGCAACTATATGCTCTTCGGATGGAAGAAAACTCAAGTCTGTTGGGACATCTTAATACTTTCAACATGATGGTCTCGGAACTGTTGAACGTTGGAGGCAAGTTGGAAGAGGAGGATAAGGCCCTACTTCTCTTGGCGTCCCTTCCTGGATCATACGACCACTTAGTTACCACTCTTCTCTTTGGGAAGGAAACCTTGGTCACAACAGAGGTAACGTCAGCCCTCTTTGCAAATGAAAAGCTAAAGAAGACTACTGGGGAAGAACACAAGGCAGATGGCCTTGTGGTGGATGCTAACAATAGGCAGGGGCGTGGTCGATCTTGTGACAGGAAGCCAGAAGGGAGTAAATCTTAAATCCAAATCAAGAGGAGGAAGCACGATTGAATGATACTGGTGCCATAAAAAGGGGCGCATTAGAAGAGACTGCAAGAAGCGCCAGAAAGATTTGGAAGAGAAGAAACAAAGAAGTTCAAATCAAGCTAGTGTTGCAGTGGAAAGCTCTAGCAAAGCTGAAGTAGATGTTTTATCAGTTTCTTCAGATAAGGGCTATTTCCAAAATGCATGGATTCTTTAATCGGGATGTTCCTATCATATGTGCCCGAACAAAGATTGGTTTGATACGTACAAGTCATACAATGGAGGAACGGTTCTTATGGGGAACGATGCTGCCTGCCAGGCTATTGGGATAGGCACTGTGAAAGTCAAGATGCATGATGGAGTTGTACGCATTTTATCTGAGGTAAGACATGTTCCAGATTTAAAGAAGAATTTAATTTCTCTCGGGGCATTAGATACTGGTGGCTGCCGGTACAGCGCAGCAGCAAGAGCTATGAAGATTGTGAGAGGTGCATTGGTTGTAATGAAGGGAGAGAATATTGGAAACTTGTACAAGCTGCTAGGGAATACTTTGACAGGTGGAGCTGCATCAGTCAAGGCTAACGAGGATAATTCACAATTATGGCATATGCATCTGGGGCATATGAGTGAGAGAGGGTTGATGGAACTTCATAAGCGGAAATTGCTTAAGGGAGTTCTAAATTGCAAATTGGACTTTTGCAAATACTGTGTATATGGGAAGCAGTGCAGAGTCAGATTCAGGACAGTGATGCACAAAAGTGAGGTGTACTTGATTATGTTCACTCAGATGTTTGGGGGCCATCGCCAGTGAGATTACGGGGTGGTATGGAGTATTTCGTTACTTTCATTGATGATTATTCAAGGAAGTTATGGGTGTGTTTCATGAAAAGAAATTCTGAAGTTTTCTCCAAATTTAAGCATTGGTTGGCAGAAGCTGAAAATCAGACGGGAAGGAGATTGAAATGTCTACGGACTGACAATGGCATGGAATAGAGGGATGGTGATTTCTTGGCCTTCTGCAAAGACCAAGGAATCAAACGCCACTTCACTAATCCAGGTACCCCACAGCAAAACGGAGTAGCTGAAAGAATGAACAGGACCCTTCTTGAGAGAGCCAGGGCCATGAGGCTTAATGCAAACTTGTCAAAGACATTCTGGACGGATGCAGTGGACATGGCATTTTATGTGATAAATAGATCTCCATCTACACCGATTGACTTCAAACTTCCAGAAGAGGTATGGACTAAAACGCCAGTTGATTTTTCTGTATTTCGTATATTTGGATGCCCAGCTTATGTGCATATTCAGAGTACGCAGAGAAGCAAGCTTGATGCTAAGTCTAAGTAGTGTGTATTTCTCGGGTTTGAGAAAGGGGTGAAAGGATATAAGTTATGGGATCTCACTACGAAAAGATAGTAGTTAATCGAGAGGTGATCTTCGATGAGACTAGTATGCTGAAAACTAGTGGACTGGTGGAAGAGTCGGAAGAGTCACAGGATGTAGATGTGGATGAAAAACATGATGCAACACAGTTTGATATAAATGACTCAGGAGTATCTGAAAATGGGAAGGACATGATTCACTCTTCCAGGGCAGAACCATCAAGTAGCAGTCATGATGAGCAGCAAGGAGCGCCACAGAAAATAGCAATGTCAAGGCTAAAGCGGAATACTAAGCAGTCAGTCAAGTATGGGTATGATGATTTCGTTTCTTTTGCATTGATTGCTTCTAGTGGAGAACCTATGTGTTTCCAGGATGCTACGAGTGGTGGGGAAAGCCATAAGTGGGTTATGGCTATGGCAGATGAGATGGAGTCTCTCCACCAAAATCAAACTTGGGATCTTGTGAAGCTCCCCGAGGGAAAGAAATCAATTGGCTACAAGTGGATATACCGGAAGGAGGCATCTTCTGATACAGATGGAGAAAGGTACAAAGCCCATCTAGTTGCAAAGGGGTATGCCCAGAAAGAGGGTGTGGATTACAACGAGATATTCTCATCTATGGTAAAACACACCTCAATCCGTGTGTTGTTGAGTCTGGTCGCAGGGCATAATCTAGAGCTAGACCAGATGGATGTTAAAACAACATTCCTTCATGGTGACTTGGAGGAACAAATTTACATAGAGCAGTAAGAAGGATTTGTTGAAAAGGGTAAAGAGAATCATGTATGCTTGCTGAAACGGTCTCTCTACGGTTTGAAACAGTCACCTAGGCAGTGGTACCTACGGTTCGATTCATTCATGACGAGGAATGGGTACACACGTAGTAGCTATGATTGTTGTGTTTATTAGCGTGTTATCGATGATAATTCATACGTATATTTGCTACTGTATGTTGATGATATGCTAGTTGCTGCGAACACCAGGCAGGAAGTCGATAGGCTGAAATTGATGTTAAGCCAGGAATTCGACATGAAGGATCTAGGCGCTGCTAAGAAGATCCTTGGGATGGAAATTAGACGGGACAGAAAAAAGGGAGTACTTTGGCTTTCACAAGCCAAGTACATTGAACAGGTGTTGCAGAGGTTCAACATGGCAAATGCAAAACTAGTTAGCACTCCTTTGGCAGGCCACTTCAAACTGGGTAAGCACTTATGCCCGTCCACTAATGAGGAACGGGCAAGTACGTCTAACATCCCTTATGCTAGTGCCGTTGGTTGTCTCATGTATGCGATGGTCTATACGAGACCAGATTTGGCTCATTCAGTAAGCTTGGTAAGTAGATACATTGCGAATCCAGGAAAAGAGCATTGGAATGCAGTGAAGTGGATTCTCAGGTACTTACGAGGCACTACAAATTTAGGCTTGATGTATGACATGGGCAAAATTAAAGATGGGTTAATAGGATATGCGGACTCAGACTTTGCAGGAGACTTGGATGAGAGGAGATCCACCACAGGCTATGTGTTTACACTAGCAGGTGGGTCTGTCTCTTGGAAGGCTTCTCTTCAGTCGACGATCGCCTTAATAACGATAGAGGCAGAATATATGGCAGCATGTGAGGCTGGCAAGGAGGCCATTTGGATGGCTGGATTAGTTCGTGATATGGGGCTGAAGCAGGAAGAAGTCGTGTTGCACTGTGACAGTCAAAGTGCAATTTATTTGGCAAAGAATCAAGTATATAATGCCAGGACGAAACATATACATGTGAGACACCATAAGATAAGAAAATGGGTGGCCAAAAGAAGTATCAACTTGAAGAAAATGCATACAGATGACAATGCCGCAGTATGTTGACAAAGTCAGTTGCAGCGACCAAGTTTAAGCATTGCTTGGACTTGGCTAGTATTAGCCGTTGTTGATGATTGGCGATGCCCCCCCATGGAGTGGGGTGGGCACCTCATGTGCACGAGGTGCGGAGCTGTGTTTCAGAGAACACACAGCGGAGTATGATCTTCAGGTGGTTGCAGAATCTAACCCAAGGTGGAGATTGTTGTGCAGATGTCTTGTATTCTAAAGGACCCTGACGGACTAATGTGCGCGACGCACACGCGGGTCGAAAAGTATTTCGGTAAATTTCTCCATGTAGTGGCGTTGATATATAAGCCACATGTTAGGGTTGCGGGATTAGGTTTTTTATTCTTTTGTGTTTTCTTGGCCAAGAAGAAGAGACTTTGTAAACCTAGACCGAAATAGTGAAAATCTTCCCCCCGTGGACGTAGGCAGTGCCGAACCACGTAAAATGTTGTGTTTCTTGTGTGATTGTGTTTCTCTGCATCGTTCTTTTGCTATTTTGTTGCACATCGTATTTGATCCGTGTTGGGAAGTAGTTCTCGGATTTTCTACAAGGAAACTCTCCCTGAGCAACATATACCCTGGAGGTTGCTCCCTATACACCTCTTCAAGGAGGTCGCCCTGCAGAAAGGCATTCTTCACATCTAACTGGTGAAGATGCCAGCCATTATTGACTGCAAGGGATAGTAGAACTCGAACTGAAGGTATCTTTGCCACTGGAGAAAATGTCTCATTGTAATCAACACCGAAAGTCTAAGTGTAACCCTTAGCAACGAGACGAGCCTTCTGTTGAGTCACTCAACAGTACTATCAAGCAAATATTTAATGTAGAACACCCAACATCAACCAACAGGTCGAACACCAGTAGGTAGAGAAACCAGATCCCACGTCTGGTTAGAATGTAGAGCACCCATCTCAAGGTCCATGGCCGCCCACCATCCTGGGTGATTGAGAACCTCATCTAAAGACTTTGGTAATACAAAAGAAGACATAGAGAGTGCAAAACTTTTGAAAGTAGGAGTTAGACGATCATAGCAAACAAACTGAGATATAGGATGTGTAGTAGAGTGTGAACGAGTACGCGAAGCGATAGATGAGTTAGATACAACTACAGGAGAGGAAGGTGAGGGTACCTAAGTAGAGGGTAAGGAGATCTCTAGCTGTGAAGACGATTTGTCAGGGTGAGGCTGCCGTGCTTGCTGCTGACGACGTTGATATTGAAACTTAATAGGTGGGGGAACCACACTGGGAACACAGGAGTCTACTTGGCTAGGAGGGCAGGCAGTAGTGGATGGTAAAGATGCAAGAGCATTGTCCGGAATGACAGGAAGAGAGATGGACACCTCAGACTCCAACTTAGAGGGTGTAGGGACAGAAGCAGAACCGAAGAAGGGTTCGGACTCAAAGAATGTCACGTCAGCCGATACAAACCACCTACGCAGACGGGGACTGTAGCAGCGATATGCTTTCTCGGTACGAGAGTAGCCCAGAAAGACACACCGTTCGGACCGAGGATCAAGTTTATCGCGACCAGGACCCAAATGATGAACAAAGCAGACGCAACCAAAGACGCGTGGCGTTAGGGGAAAAGGGTCCTGATGTGGGTATAAGGTGCGATATGGAGAATCGCCATTCACCACAGAAGACGGAAGGCGATTTGGCAGAAAACATGCAGTAAGAATGGCTTCCCCCCAAAAAGATTTAGGAACGTGCATCTGAAAAAGTAGAGTACGTGCCACCTCAAGGAGATATTGCAATTTCCTTTCGGCTACACCATTCTGTTATGAGGTGTACGCACATGAGGATTGATGTGTAATACCATGAGAGGAGAGGTAGTCCTGAAAACCATGAGTAGTAGAGAAAAACTCACGAACGTTATCTGTACGAAGACATTTAAGACTGCAACCAAATTGATTCTTTATTTCAGCATGGAAAGATTTGAATGCAGAAAAGACCTGGGATCGGTCCTTTAATAAATACACCCATGTCATAGGTGAATAATCATCAATAAAAACAATAAAATACTTGAATCCATTATTTGACGTGACCCTAGAAGGTCCCCCATACATCCGAATGAACTAACTGAAACATACTATCGACTCAACTAACGACCCGGGAAGGGAAAGACACTCTGTGATGCTTCTCGAGTTCACACGATGAACACTAAAAAGGAGAAACAGAAGTAGGAACTAAAGATGTCTGCCGGAGGCGCTGAAGTTATGGGTGACCAAGTCTACAGTGCCACTGAAAGGCATCCATAGAACTATGTAAAGCAGTAGAAGAGGGATTACAGTCAAGGCGGTAAAGGCCATCCACTTCACGTCTCTATCCAATCGTTCTCCCAGTCGAAAGATCCTGATATACACAATAAGAAGGGAAAAATGAGATAGAGCAAGCAAGATTCTTCGTAAGTTAACTCACAGAAAGTAAATTGAAGGGAGACTTAGGGACACATAATACAGATGATAGTGGTAGATGAGGTGAAGGACAAGTGGTGCCAATACCAGTAATGAGAGTAGTGGAACCAGAAGCTAGAGTGATTGACTAAAAATCAGAAGGAAAAGAGCGAATCGAAGAGAGCTGAGACGAGTTACCAGTCATATGATTTGAGGCTCCTGAGTCAATGATCCAGGACCCTGAGCTCATGGTTTTAAATTTCGGCTGAAATATTTCGGTTTCGGTGGAAAACGAAACGAAATTCACAGTGAGTCGGAAAAGTACCAAACTTCGCCGAAACGTTTCGGAAATTTCGGTGAAGTACAAAATTTCACCTGTAATTTCGGAAATTTCGGTAAAACGTTTCGGAAATTTCCGAAATTTTCCGAAATTTCACCGTTGAAATTTTTACAAGATTTCGTCCGAAATTTCGTACTGAAACCGAAACCAAAACCGAGATTTAAAACCTTGCCTGAGCTAGAGAGTAAGGTCGTGGGTGAACTATCTGGCTGAGCAAAGCCTGCATTGGGATGGGAGGCACTCTGGCGAAGTCGTCGCTGTAACTCCTCATAATCTGCCCTCGTGAAACTGAAGGACTCATCAACAAAGGTAGAACCAGGCGCAGAAGGCACTGTGTCAGAAGGCCCATCAGTGGTGAGATGAGCGGATCGAGGTGGGCGTAGCTCTGGATGAAGCTTATAGCAATTCTCGATCTGGTAGCCATCAGGTTGGCAGTGGGTACAGTAAGGACGGCCACGTCCACTACCAACATGTCCACCACCACGGCCACGACCACGAGCTCTGGAAAAAGAACCGCCTCCTCTGGGTGGCTGAGAACCACCACCACCATCATATGCTGCGAGAGCCGAACTATCAAAGGGGAGTCGGGAAGGAGTCTCGCCAAGGCACTGCTGTGCACGAGAATAGGTCTCACGCAACGACGGAATGTTGCCTGACCCGAGTATCTGATGACGGAGATGGGTAAACTCGGGAGCTAGGCTCTCAAGGTAGTCCACCACTCGAATTTGTTCTCGCTGCCGGCAGAGAACATTAACATCAGAGGTGAGGGGCATGAAGATGTCAAGCTGTTGACATAAGAAAATAAACTGCCCATAGTGAGTCTCAAGAGACATGTCACCATGACGCAGACGCATCCACTCAGAGTAAGTGGCACAGATACAGGTGAGGTTTTCAGCTCCAGAATAGGTCACGGCAGTGTGATCCTAGATTTCCTTGACAGTTGGGAGGAGTATCATGGTGGAGGAAATGGCAGGGGTCATGCTCTGCCAGAGAAGACTACGAATCAAGGCATTTTCCTGTTCTCAACCAGTAAACGAGGGGTCCTTGGGTGGGGGGATCCTGACGAAGAAAACTGACCTTACCTCGTCCAAGGAGGTATGTCTCAACTGCAACTTTCCAGGGTAAGTAGTTGGTTCCATCAAACTTGGCAATGTTCAACTGTGGGTAAGAACCCTCCACAGGTACCAAGGTAGGAGGAGAAGAGGAAGAGATAGCCGAAGGTGGGGCAGCACGGACTTCCGTGGTCATGCCAAGAGAGGAATCCACAATGACAGGTGGCTCCATAAGGACAACAAGTGACGAGAGACTGAAATACCAACAACCAACGGTTACAAAGAGAGGACAAAAAAGAAAAAGAGTGATGGAAAAAACCAACTAATCAAAAAAACAACTCATAGTCCGGCTCCACGGGCCATGGAGAAGAACCGAGAGGGAGACATATCGAGGACGGGACGAATCCACGAAGAGAAAGTGAACAAAACTGACCTAGATCAATACATGAGATGGAAAAGATGAAGAGGGGGGTTAGTAGGGGTGTAAATGAGCCGAGCCGAGCTTGGCCAGGCTCGGCTCGACTCGTTAAGCTCAAAAGCTCGGCTCGGGTTCGGCTCGGCTCGGTCAGGCTCGGCCAGGCTCGCGAGCCTTACCGAGCTCGGGTTATATTATGTTCACACCCCTCATCTTCCCTGGACAGCCCTACTAGTGTAATTTGACTACTTTTTTTACACTATGGGGGGTGGTCCTAGTAACAAATGGGGTTCCAAAAATGAAGTGACATATTTTGTCCCCCCCTTTCACTCCCTGGACAACCCTTTTAATGTATAAATTAATATATAATATATATTTTAATATATTAAATTCTTAACGAGCCTTAACGAGCCGAGCCTGGCCTAAATTAGGCTCGGCTCGTTAAGCTTAACGAGCCTGGTGAGCCGGCTCAGCTCGGCTCGTTAAGGATTCGAGTCGAGCTTTTTTCGAGCCGAGCTCGAGCGAGCCTCCGAGCCCGAGCCAAAATTGACACCCTTAGGGGCTAGGGTTTGTGCATGTGGGCTATAGATGGAGATGGAGATGGTGAGTGGTGGGGTTAGGTCAGGGTTTAGGATTAGGTTTATGATTAGTGTTTAGGGTTAGGGTTGGGGATGGAGACGGAGAAGGTGGAGGCTGTGGTGATCCCTATGGATCAGAAACCCTAGGGCTCTCATACCATGTTACGAGAGATAGAGAAAGAGAAAAGTGAGTTAGGGCTCTCTCCCCCTCACTGATTTATTTATATACTTAAAAGCAAGGTACAATTACTAGAATGCCCATAGGCTTATTCTAACAGACATAAAAGTCAAATTTAGAGTGATGCATGTGTGAGCCACGACCAGCCAAGGATTGGCATCCGTGGGAGCCATGGCCCACCCAATGGTCCACATGGCCCTTGAGTAGCATTAGAAGAGGCCATTTTTTATTTTAGCATAAATGGATATTGTTTTATGTTAAAGTAGGGGTTCTTAAGGGGAAATGATAAATGCGTCCCTTTTCATTACTTCGGACACCCAGCTGTAGGGTACGTGGCAATTAGGTCGGTTGAATCCTTCCCATGTGAAGTACATCAACCCCTCTGTCATACATACACTGCAGCTGGGTGTCCCAAATAATGAATAGGCAAGGTTTTAAATTTCGGTTTCACAGGTAATTTTGGTCCTGTCCGAAACCAAAATTTTAGTCGAAATTCCAAAATTTCGGCCGAAATTCGGTAAAGGGCGCTCGGAATGTCGTTTTTTGGGCCAAAAGTTTAGCCAAAATTACCTAAATTTCGGCTGAAATTCTGTGAAGGAATGAAAAATTAATATTTTATCTTAAATTTAGCCAAAATTTCTGAAATTTCGACCGAAATTTGGTACGTTTTGGGAATTTCGGTTTCGGAACGTTTCAGTTTCGGTGTTGAACGAAATCCGAAATTTTGGATTTCGGTCGAAATTTAAAACCTTGTGAATAGGGGCTCATTTATTACTTCCCTTCTTAAGTGAGGGGTAATCATGTCTTTTCACTCAACTTTTTGGTAAGGTTTTATAAGGAGGTCAAGACTCACGAATTTTAGGGTTTTAGATTCTAGAGAGAGAGAGAGAGAGAGAGAGAGAGAGAGAGAGAGAGAGAGAGCTATTCTCTTGGTTTTCTCCTTAAAATACAGATTTGGAGTGGAGTTTGGCTAGATTTTTGGGTATTCTAATTCAAGTAGGGTGATTTTCCTGTTAATCTTTGTTCTCTTGATTATGGTTTAGTTATTGTTGTTCATAAGAATTAATTCTTTTTAATCTCTTATTTTCTGATTAGTTCTATTCTTTGGGCAGTTTTAGGGATTGTTTCATGCTATAATTGTCCTGTGATAGCCTATTCACATGTGTTATGGTTTGGATCTGTTCTGAAAATTATCTTGGATTGATCTTAGCTTGTAGACTCTTCCCAGAACTGCATCATTGGTGCTTGTGGAACATATCAATGCTGGAGGAACAATGCTCTATGTAGAAAGTTGTTTCTTTCTAATAAAAAAAAATCAAACGTTCTTTTCTTAAGTTGCAACGATTGTTATCATTATTTATTCCTGCTTGACCTTATTTGGAAGTTACTTTTGACTAAATATTGCATTTTTATTGGTTTATCCTGTAATAATAGAAACTTATTTGGAGGAAGTTGTCATTTTATTTATTGTAAATAGATGTTGATTTAACAACATAAGAATGAATATATATATATATATATATATATATATATATATATATATATATATATATATAGAGAGAGAGAGAGAGAGAGAGAGAGAGAGAGGAAAGTGTTTCTGAGCTCGAGCTCAAAAACTCATGTGGGCCCACATTTTTGGGGTGATCCAAAGCACTCATTTGAAAGGCCCTTACATAGATAGGGTGCCTACAAAAAATCAAGTCCATAGGATCATCCTAACCCTTCCATTTGTGGTGGGAGAAAATGGGCAGATCTGTGGAGAAACAGTATCTGTCCATTTTTCTCTCCACTTTTGAATGGGTTAGGATGATCTCATGGACCTGATTTTTTGTAGGCACCCTATCCATGTAAGGGCCTTTCAAATGAATGCTTTTGATCACCAAAAATGTTGGCCCACATGAGTTTTTGACGCTCGAGCTAAGAAACACTTTACTCATATACCGTATTTTGATGATCGCACTCCTCACTTTATTATATATATATATATATATATATATATATATATATATATATATATATATATATATATATATATATATATATATATATCGGGAAATGATCTCACCACTACCGTATTTTGATGATCACACTCTTCACTTTATTAAGTACGGTATGGCCACCATAGGATGATCCAAACCGTCCATTAGATGGGCCACAGCCTAAATAGGATGTGCCCCAAAAATCATTTCCATAGGTTGATCCTAACCCTCTATAGATCGGAGGGTTATGATCAACCTATGGAAATGATTTTTGGGGCACATCCTATTTAGGCTGTGGCCCATCTAATGGACGGTTTGGATCATCCTTTGGTGCGGGTCATACCGTACTTCTTAATAATGTGAGGAGTACGATCATCAAAATATGGTAGTGGTGATATCATTTCCCTACACACATATCTCTCTCTCTCTCTCTCTATATATATATATATATATATATATATATATATATAGAGAGAGAGAGAGAGAGAGAGAGAGAGAGAGAGAGAGAGAGAGAGAGAGAGAAGAGAGGAAAGGGTTCCTGCGCTCGAGCGCAGATAAGCTTATTTGCGCTCGAGTGCAGACACAGTGGTGGGCCACATTGGGGGGGGGATCCAAAGCATTCATTTGATGGGCCCTTTCATGGATAGGGTGTCCACCAAAATTCAGTTCCATTGGATCACCATAGGGTGTCCATTTGTGGGGCCAAAAATGGGCAGATTTGTGGACAAACAGTATCTGTCCATTTTTGGCCCCACAAATGGAGACCCTAAGATTGTCCAATGGAGCTGATTTTTTGTACACCGCCCCTCCATGATGGGGCTTGTCAAATGAATGCTTAGGATCACTCCCCCAATGTGGCCCCACCCCCCTTTCCAGCACTCGAGCGCGGATAAGCTATATATATATATATATATATGAGAGAACATTTCCTACATACTTGTGTAGGTAAGTTACCTACACACTACCTTAAAATACAGTGGGGGCCCACATTGTTTAGGTGATCCAAACCATTCATTTGAATGGTCCTCACATAGATAGGGTGTCCACAAAAAATCAGATCCATAGGATCATCCCAACCATTCAAACTATGGAGGCAAAAAATGGACTAATTTGTGAAGGTTTATACACGTCCATTTTACCTCCACAAATCGTAGGGTTGGGATGATCCTATGGATCTGATTTTTTGTGGACACCCTATCTCTGTGAGGACCATTCAAATGAATGGTTTGGATCACCCAAACAATGTGGGCCCCCACTGTATTTTAAGCTAGTGTGTAGGTAACTTACCTACACAAGTGTGTAGGAAATGTTTTCTCTCTCTCTCTCTCTCTCTATATATATATATATATATATATATATATATATATAGAAAAGAGTTCCTTCTCCCTAGAGTTGATAACTTATCTACTCCCTAGGCTTAGAATATAGTAGGGGCCACATTGTTTGGGTGATCCAAAGCATTCATTTGATGGGCCGTCACATAGATAGGGTGTGCCCAAAAAATCAGCTCCATATGATCATCTCAACCTTTCGATTTGTGGAGGTAAAAATGGACGGGTATAAACCTTCACAGATCTGTCCATTTTTTGCCTCCACAGTTTGAAGGGTTGTGATGATCTTATGGAGCTTATTTTTTGGGCACACCCTATCTATGTGAGGGCCCATCAAATGAATGCTTTGGATCACCCAAACAATGTGCCTCCACTGTATTTTAAGCCTAGGGAGTACATAAGTTATCGACTCTAGGGAGTAGGAACTCTTCTCTCTCATATATAAAATTAATGGTTCACTTTCATGTTGGCCTTATTTTTGTTGTCGCAGATTCAAACCAGGAGAAAATTGTTGAGGAAGGGGGATTGGATGCACTTCTTATGCTTTTGGGATCTTCAGATAATGCAACAATTCATCGTGTTGCTTCTGGTGCTATTGCAAACTTGGCCATGAATGGTAATCCACATAGGATCTGATTCTCATGTATTCTACTCTGATAAGAAGAGTGCATTTAAGATATCATAGAAATATAGTTTTCCGTGCTAGGACAGAACATATAGCGACCAATTATCACTTTGTTCTGTTCGGGAAAATTTGAGTGGTTAGATCCTTATCCTCTTTGTTTTGAGTCAAGGTCAAATTGCAGATATTTTTTACAACCTCTATGAATCATAACATGCAGATTGCATCTGATTGCCAAGGTGATCATGTTTGGAGGAACATTTCAGCTTGAGGAGTGTTCAAAATATGCATGTACCTTGTCTATACATGTTTAGTTGACTATCCTTTCTCTTTTTAGTTATTCCATGTATAAAAGACAAGTAATACTCGTTACTATGCTTAGTGATGAAGG
Source organism: Tasmannia lanceolata (assembly GCF_043159265.1). Classification (NCBI taxonomy): domain Eukaryota; kingdom Viridiplantae; phylum Streptophyta; class Magnoliopsida; order Canellales; family Winteraceae; genus Tasmannia; species Tasmannia lanceolata. The sequence continues at coordinate 26,681,032 of NW_027518697.1, read as the reverse complement.
TGAAGATATATAACTTGGAGACGTCAAACAAACATTTGTTTATTTGCGTCAACCATTTGAGCGGTTTATTCAAGACTTACTCGATCTAAGGTTTCCCTATTATACTCTCCGCATGCTTTTTCTCTCCTCTCTCGTAGTCTTCCATTATATGATTGAAGAAGGTTTTACATGAAGATACTCTCTTCGGTTATTCTATCCAACCATGTCCCCTTGCGTGCTTGGTTGGATAAATGCTATAATGAATTCAAAGAAAATAAAGATAAAAATATGAGAGAAAATTGTTGCTGATTTCTATGTATGACTATTTATTCGAAGTTACTAGAACTTTTTAGAATTTACTAAGCATATAATGAATTTTCTTATGCCTACTTTATGATGTTATTGTCTATGTTTCCAGAGATGAATCAAGGCTTAATTGCGAGCAAAGGCGGCATTCGGCTATTGGCAAACATAGCTTCCAAAACAGACGACCCTCAAACCCTCCGAATGGTTGCCGGAGCAATTGCAAATCTATGTGGAAATGGTAAGACAAAAATGATTTGGACCTGTTTTTCAAAGTCAGCTAATAATATGTTGAAGGTTTCATTATGTCTTCTGTACTTCCCTTCATATTCAATCATCAATATGTAGCCCATTTGCAATTTAAGAGTGGGGATGAATATTGCATCCACTTGGAGGTTAAGTTGCAGTCGAAACACATGCATTCCTGGTAGATTTATTATGAACTTATGATTCTGGCAGCATGGAAATTTCTTATTTCAAATATTTAAATAAGCCACAAACTATTTTATCCTATTTCATGAAGAATAGTTTGAAATATTGGTAAGCTCTCAAAATGAAACATGATGTCCTCCTCCCCCGCCCATCCCTGTTACCACATTTCTGCATAACTAGAAATTATCAAATATATATATATATATATATATATATATATATATATATATATATATATATAGAGAGAGAGAGAGAGAGAGAGAGAGAGAGAGAGAACGGTTCCTACACATATGTGTAGATAAGTTATCTACACACTAGCTTAAAATACAGTGGGGGCCAAATTATTTGGGTGATCCAAACCATTCATTTTTAAGGCCCTCACATAGATACGGTGTCCATAAAAAATCAGATCCATAGGATCATCCTAACCATTCGAACTGTGGAAGCAAAAAATGGACTAATTTGTGAAGGTTTAAAGACATCCATTTTACCTCCACAAATCGTAGGGTTGGGATGATCCTATGGATCTGATTTTTTGTAGACACCCTATCTATGTGAGGGCCTTTAAAATGGATGGCTTGGATCACCCAAACAATTTGGGCCCCCACTATAATTTAAGCTAGTGTGTAGAGAACTCTCTACACATATGTGTAGGAACCGTTTTCTCATATATATATATATATAGAGAGAGAGAGAGAGAGAACATTTCCTACACACTTGTGTAGGTAAGTTACCTACACACTACCTTAAAATACAGTGGGGGCCCACATTGTTTGGGTGATCCAAACAATTCATTTGAATGGTCCTCACATAGATAGGGTGTCCACAAAAAATCAGATCCATAGGATCTCTGTTGTTAAAATCTTACGATTTACGATTTGAATCTTACGATTCAAATCGATTCGTGGGTTCAACGATTCAAATCGGACATAGAATCTTTTTTCGAAAAAATCTTACGATTCAAGTACGATTCTACTTTGAATCGTGCGATTTTTACGATTTTGATGATTCTGTCTATTTTGGATTTTGAGAACTTATTGTGATTTCAAAATGAAAATCATTTCAAAATACTTTTTTATTGCTGACATTTCTTTACATGATGATTACTATAGATTTGAGTACGTACTTTGTTTACTGTTGTGATAAATTATATAATGATTTATTATATGATGAATATATTTTGTGCTTTGTTTAGTAATTTATTGTGTGATGAATATGGTTTGTGCTTCGGATTACTAATCATGAAATTTTATATTTAATTTAATAGTTTCAAATGGAAAATAGATAATTACTCTTTTTATTCTTATTTTTTACCTTTTTATAGTTTTTAATATTTTTTCTCATTTATATATATAAATCTGAAAAAATCTTACGATTTACGATCCGATACGATTCGAACCCTGTTACGATTTACGATTCGATTCCGATTTTCAGAACCTTGCATAGGATCATCCCAACCCTACGATTTGTGGAGGTAAAATGGACGTGTATAAACCTTCACAAATTAGTCTATTTTTTGCCTCCATAGTTTGAATGGTTAGGATGATCCTATGGATCTGATTTTTTGTGGACACCCTATCTATGTGAGGACCATTCAAATGAATTGTTTGGATCACCCAAACAATGTGGGCCCCCACTGCATTTTAAGGTAGTGTGTAGGTAACTTACCTACACAAGTGTGTACTCATATATATATATATATATATATATATATATATATATATATATATATATATAAAATTTCAGATCTGCTTCATCATTCACATGCATAATGTCTTGTAAGAAATTTCAATGTACTTCTTTGATGCCAGATTTTTTGGTCATATTAGTTGACAATGAAACTTCTTGTGGATTAATGCCCTTTAGGCTGTTCATGCAACTCATGTGTTCAATTTCGTCGCTGAAAATAAAATGGATCGACAATATCACTAACATTATGGACATTTATTAAAACAAGAAAGCTCAGTCTCTGGTTTAATGATATATTGAAAATCACTATGGCTCAGATCTCAAACACATTCCACATATCATTCTACCGAATGAGTGGAGCAAATTTATAGAAGACTTGGGTTTGTTTCTGCATTGATGGACACGTTTGTGATGGCAAGATTTCTCTGATGTTGTAGACAACATTTATTCAGTATCATTACTCTGAGCCGTCAGCATTTTCAAAGAATAATGTCTTACCATGACAGTGTTATAATGAAGTTTGCTGGTTGTAGTAAAGGACTAAAGGTTGTTGTAGTTTCAAAATTTTGGATGATCTCTGGTCTGTGGAGCTATTCTGGCATTTGGATGCTACCCTCCAAGGATACACATGAGGTTCCAGCCTTTTTGCACCTGACTCTTACTAGGCCATAGTCCCTCTGCCCTTCTGATATGTACTAAATAAAGGAAATCTTGAATAGTTTTACTTCACAATTCAGAACATTTATGACAGTTGCAGTGCATGGAGGTTGCAGCCTTTTCTCAATTACCTTCATTTGTTTAGCACCCTGAAATCATCTAATGGATACCAAATATAGGAAACCTGAATAGTTTGTCTTCAGTCTTCACAATACACTAAATTTGGTCATTTGCAATCTATGGAGGTTACTAAAGTCCCTTGTGCAAAGTGAGAGGAAAACTAGTCAGTATATTTAATTGTAAAGTAGCTCAAAATGAAGTTGGCTGACAGAAATGGGACTTCATGTTCACTTTATTGTCATGTTATCTTGTCTAAACAGTTGTGATAGTTATAGGTCCCTCATCTTTGTTCTTGGCATTAAGACATGGAGTTTCTTCCTTTGAATATTGCTGTGAGTAGAAGTGTAGGGTCATTAATAAGGAAAATAGCTGTGGGGACAACCAATGTATTTTGGCTACCTGTTATGGTTTCTCTAGCGAGCAACTGGGGGAACTGTCACTCAGTTTCTCATTTGAGCAATGGAACACGTGGCCATAAGATACGGCCATCCCAAATATCACAGCGAAACACGTTGGCTACTCTTGATAGGGGCACATGGGTGTTGTGGCACATTGGGGTGCCGTGGCCCATGAATGCTTTTTGCATGGCCTAGCTGGCTAGATGCATGGGTGTTGAAGACCCTTGGTCAGGACCCAAATATTCATGGGAGGTGCAATAGCCAAAGGGGTGTCAATATCAGTTTATGACCCGAGTGCCCAATTACCAAAAAAGGAGTATGATTCTACAACACCTTTGGTGGGCACTCTTGGCTAAGGTGGGACGATGCCTCAACCCCTTAGGCACATATGAGGACACAGAACTTTGGTGGTTGGCTGTCCTTGGCGTGGTGTTGTACGAGGCAAAGCGGGAACTGTGTCGCAGTTCAGAGTTGCCTTTAGCGAGCCTTGAGTGTTGTCTGCAAGTTTTCTTGGCTTTCGGTACACCTTGTGGAAATTTAGAGACTTGCCATGAGTGTCGAGGTGACTTCGGTCACCCTTATGAGACGGAGGTCCATGCTGCTTAGTTATGCCTTGGACGTTGATGTGTGCAATGTCACATTGGTGTTGAGGAAGAATTGGAACATCATGTGCAACAGTTATAACATCTGAAGTTTATTAAAACATACAAAAGGAGTAAAGAAGTGACTGTGCATGATCCAGAATTGGGGCTCAGAAATGAGCCAAGAAGGAGGGGAGAAGTTGTTCGTGAGAGAGAGAGAGAGGGTGACCTTGATAAGGTCAACTTCAAGGACTTTTCAAACCAGCTATGATTTAGAAATGAGTCAAGAAAGAGGGGAGAAGTTATTTGAGAGAGAGAGAGAGAGAGAGAGAGAGAGAGAGATGGTCACCTTGATAAGGTCAACTTCAAGGACTTTTCAATCCAGCTATAATTTTTTTTTTTTTGAAAATTGACAATTTCATTGATACTATGAAGATTACATTGGGGACCAGGAGTCCCTACTTGCATTATATAGAATCAATCAAGGGTGGCTAGGAGCATACTCCTAGGGCAGTAACAAGCCAAAAGAAGAGATCTTCAGGGTCATCCACTACAGTGAAGTCTACACTTACATGCGCTGCCATCCTGTCGAATAATTATTTCACTTCCCTTTCGAATTCTTCAACTACTACCCTTTATTTCTTGAGATTCCCGCTCTCATCTTTTCAAAAACAGGGAGAAGGCAAGGCATTCATCAAAATAGACTTGTCATCATCATCTAAATAATCATTCAGATTGTGCTTTTGGGCAAGTCGCCAAAACCGAAAAAACGTCCTCCATGCTAAGCTGGATCTGGGATTCTGGTAGGAGAAGGAGAAAGACCTCAGAATCTTGTCCAGGGATCCCAGAGATCTTCTGCTCGTAGGCTTTTCTTCCACCAGCCGGATACCCACTGCCTTAGTCACATCCCATTTTTGCCTCCTCACAACCCTTTTTCGAACCCAAGTAGCTTAAAAAAAGAGTGCTTGTACAACGGTGAATGGGTGTCCTTTATCAGGATAATCCCACAGAGTCTATACCCAGTGAACGGCCCGACTTGAGACTCTAGCCCGAGTTGATTCCAGAGCGCACAAAGAATGGATAGCCGTCTTCCAGAGCAAGAAGAGGATTCTCTTGGATCACCAGGAGTTGCCATTCCTCCTTTTATAATGGTAGCCAGGAAGATGAAGTCTTTCTTTAGGCTTGAGAGGCTCTTCAAAATATCAGGTTGAGGGTACCTTTTAATACCAACTCTAAGGCCTTGAAACATCCGCTCCTAGAAGGGAGCGCTAGAACAGAGAGAGCCGAAAAGACGCGAGATGAATGACCAACTTCCCAACTACTGAGAAGAGATAAGTTAATGGATGCATCCACATACGCTTTAATCACTATAGCCTCTCTCAGCCCCAAAAACCAAAACCTACAACCATCTAGGACCTATCCTACCAGATTTGGAATAGAATTTTGGGAGCTTCAACAATCTGCTGTTTATCTTCCTTGACTCTGATTTTGAAGCTAAGATATTCTCCAATATATTCATAAAGAAATTTTCTTGTGATCTTGGCCCCCTGGCCAGGGAATTTGAACCATCATAAAAACCGCAAGGGGCTCGATAGTCAAAGCTCTTCCTGGCTCTTTGGTGCAGGCCAACTGTCTTGGTATTCGTGAATGGTGCATTCAGCCAAGCAATTTTCCGTCTAGGGGCAGGGTATTTAGGCTTAGATATCTCAGGACTCACCAACGGTAGACCTGAATGGTCTGGATTCCTCTCTTCAGGTCCCACTACACCTTTTTCGAGGCGAGCCACAGGCACTTTCTTTGGCGGCCCAACCTGAAGATTTGATTGGTTAAATTTGAAATTTGAATTCCAAACGGGACCCAATGACTCACCAGGCGAACACCCCTTACTTGCCGGGGATCGATCCGCTAGCGAACGAAAACCCGATTCTGGGATAGCGGGATCAAAATTTTCCTTAGGAATATCTACTCCAATGGTATAGGTCTGGTCTAAAATTTTCGTTTTAATGCAGGAATTAAGGAAATTCCAGCAGGGGGTTAGAATTTTGGCTGAGACATAACTAATACAATTTTGGTCGTTGCCTTCCATCTTGGTTTCTACAACCTTACCAAAAGGGCCCCCTAACGCCTCCATCGTTGAAACAACCCAGGAGTGCAAAGGGATGCCATAAAAGTGAACCCAATGAGCATCCTCTCCTTGAATAAATTCATTTTTCCATGATGAGAGGGAGATTAAATGATTATCCAAGGCCTCAGGTCCCTTAGCAAGAATCTGTAATGCTTGTGATTCTGTTTCAAGCATAAAAAAACTTTATTTTTCGCCAACATAGAAGGACAATGTATAGATGGGATTTCCCAGGACGCTTGTGCCCATTTCCAAAGCTCCTACAATGTCTCATTATGATTTTTCTTTTTCCCTATCAGGCAAGCTCTTAGGGAACTCATTCGCACATCCACTTCCATACCCGAGATAGATAAAACTGGACTCCTTGAATTTTTATGACGATAATTGTTGCCCGAATCAGGCCAAAGATCAATCCTCACCACCATTGGATTCTCCCCAAGAGGATGAGCTAGCACGAGGAACCCATTTTGAGGGGCTTATTGCCCGATGACACCAGCGGCATTCATCCCGCCATTTGAAGTTAAGATATTGACAGGGAGAGCAAAACCGTACTCCTGATCTATTATCTTGATCATGCTTAAATCTTGCTTTGGGTCTCCCCCCTCCTCCCCGAGATGTACTAGTTGAGGGGGTCAGATTCGATCTAGCTTGCAAACACCTTTTGCATCTATTCCACCATCTAAAATTATGGTAGCGACAATATGGGCATTGTCAATCCTCCACCATCCCAAGAGCAAAGAAAATGGAAAATCTGATTTGCTAACCTTGCTTGTGCTGATTTGATTGAAGGAATAGAAGAGAATAGATGAGAGAAGATGGTTCTAAACCACAAGAAGAAGATAGAAGAAGAAAGCCCAAATCTCTGGTTTCAAGCAAAACGTCAATTCTATTCAATAGAAGCCAGCTATAATTTAGAATACAATGGATGCAATTGGGACCCTCTTCCAAGTGTCTGAATCGAACTATTTAGGTTTAGTTGTATATTTAGTTTGGTGGGGTCCAATGCTAATATGTTCAGGTTTTATGTTTTATTTTTCAGTATGGACTTTATGTTTTATTTCAATGGGGTCCATCAGTCACTATTCATGTGAACAATAAAGTGAATAGTAACAGGTATTTCTAGTCCTATTAGGACTTTCTTGGCGTAGCAATAAAGGGTAATATATGCATATGAATAACTTTGGAGTTTTAAAAGACATTTCTATAAGAAAAATCTGTGCAGGTTTTTGCTAATTTTTTTTAGTGGTTGCTCTTAAGAGGTGACCCTCCATATGAAATCGCTTGCAATTACTTTTCGCAAGTTTTTTTGGTAGATCAATCTTATGGTTGTATCAACCCGGAGCTAACAACCCAGATTTGGGGCAAATTTTTAGACATTTTTTTTTCTTCAGAAATCCCAAAACCCGAATCGCTACCCCAAAAGGGAAACAAGTGGACAAAAGGAAAAAAAAAACCAATACGACTCACAAAGTAAAGGTTCTTTGCCCGAGAAGGCCACATGGCCAAACACTCTTTCTTCTATCCCTTTAGCTCCCTTGTTTGAGTTCATGTTATCATGTCATTATCTGTACCTACAAGAACTGTAGTAATTGAGTCAAAAAGAGCTGAACAAGATCCCTTAGTGGGCTCACATAATAAAAGTGCCCAGTAATGAAATTGTATTATAACAATGATACTTATGTCAATGAACAGAATAGGCAACAATTTGAATAGAGATATGGAAATTGAAATAAGAGTATGTGTACGATAGTCAAAAGCCATGAGAACAAAGAAAGAGGATATCAATGGATTATAGTAGAGATAAATAACGCAAGAATCAAAACCTCGTATTGGAGGAAAAACATAGATAGGTACTATAAAAAAATCACATCGTATATCAAAGTATACGATCTCATATCCGAATCATCATATGTATATATCCCAAGTCATCATCACCTGGCCGAAGCGGGTGGAAGCATAGGTCTTTGCATATATATAGGTCAATAACGTTACCATACGGCGACAAGGAGTATATGCATAAGATCATACGTTTTTTTTTTTTAAATCACATCCTTTCAAAACTCTCTTTTTTTCTTTGAAATTCCAAGGTACAGAAATATGATGCATGAACATAGGGAATATGACTATAATATTAAAACCATTAAAGGAACCATTATTATGAGAGTCCGCTATCACTTGCCTTATTGTTTGACTGTGGAAGGAGATGGAAGGCTCTAAGTATCAATCGAAAAGCAATCCTGTACAATTTACATATCAAGCGTGTTACCATTGGTTCAAGTGTTCAATTCTTTTCTACTAAACTTGTTCGTATTTATACCAAATTTATTACTAAAACTCGGAGAGACTTCAACTTAAACCTAACTGTTGATTTCTTCGTAAACCAATTGTTATAACATATTGTATCATTATCTATAAATCTGATTTCTTTTGAAAACCAAAATAAAATGATTATTTAACCCCTTTTAGGTGCCGATTTTAATGAAAATCAGCCATTTAAGGCTTATATAATACATACTTATCCCATATCTTTCATACAAAACCATATAGGTATGTTCTATAACAATTTTATCGAAGATGTTTATACAAAACAACCTATTTAAACATCCAGACTTATTGATTTTGTTGAAAATCAGCACCATAAGACCTAGATACATTATTTATATATCACATACGTTACATAAAACACTTGCATGAGTTATATAATTTATATACGATAAAATCTTTACAAAATAGCCCTTAAACACACTGTTTTTGTGCTGAATTTGTTGAAAAACTACCATAAAAATCATATACGACACACCTAGGTATCATATCTTTCACGAAAAACATCTTACATAATTTATATGACAAGTACTCGATGAAATCTCGAAAAAACAATCACTTTTAAGTGCTGATTTTTAAGGAAAACAATGACAAATCCTCTAGAAAATCACGAGTATAGGTTTAGACATCCAAAAATAATTCGTACTCTACTCTAGATTACTCCAATTGGGGTTTTTCGTAAGTAAAATACAATACATATATTTTTAAAGCATAAAATTTTAAAAAGAAAATTTAAAATAAGTTTCTTGATTAAAAAGAAAGTAAAGAAATCAATAAAACATTGTTAAAAACCCAAATTAGGTTAAAACAAGATCAACAAAAGCAAAAACATTGAATTTAAACAAGAAATTACGAAAAACATAGTTTTCGAGCACTTACTCGAAGACGAAAAACCAATCAATGCAAAACCATAGCTTTTCTTCTTCCTTTCTCCTCTTCTCCTCTCGTCCTTTCCTTCAATTATTTAGTGATTAAAAATAACCCTAGATGGGTTTATTTATAAACCTAGCCTAGAGTTTTATTTCAAGAAGGATTCCAATTATTAGATTTCTAATTATAATCTAATACTAACTTAAGAGGGAATTATAATCTAATACTAACTTAAGAGGGATGGAAATATCAATATTGGGTTTGCTAGCTTATTATAATATATTATTAGTATTTAGGTTATATTAGGTTACTTCTACATTTATCTTTTTTTTTTTTTGAATGGTTACATTTATCTTTTTTTAAAATAAAACAACTTAAAAGTTACCTAATAAGACAAAACTCGTAACTATGCCTAACCCTAACAAAAAAAGAGTCATAACTTGTTCAAATCATGTCCGAATCGCTAAAACTTGGGTCCGTTGGATAGATATTCGAAATACCCATCTACCGGGACCAAAATCATGTCTAACGGACAAGATTTGATGCCCCAAAAATAGGTTATAGTAAAAGTGACGAAAATACATTATGATCGTTGATTTTTTAAGATCGTTTAATCTAATGCAGGATAGGAAAGACACAAGAATCTTACAGATTGGGGATCGATCCAACATCTAATTTACATATCCTACTGTCCGAAAACACAAAATTGAAGATCTAGCTGTTAATCTTTGATCGAAAGATCTATGGTCTAGATTTAATTAGGATTTGTATCTTTATAGGCCCTTGGTGGGACCGGGTCATTACAAGTACACTTTTTGATCTGTTTTCAAGTAGTGGTAAGTTATTTCCCTTTTCATCTTCAAAATACACTTTTTGATCTGTTTTCAATTGGAGGTAACTTGTAATTTCCCCACAATAATTTGTTTCTTTGTGATTCTAGATCTGATTATATTATTTAAAAATGTAATCAAGAGCTACGCATTGGCTCTTGTAACGACCCGGGTTTTTGGACATTTTTTTTTTTCAAATCCCAAATCCTGAATAGCTACCACAAAAAAAGAAACGATATAAGTCCTAATTGAAATATACCAATTGCAAGACATTTTACCTACTTCTTCCGATCCCACACATCCTTTAATTTCCGTATTCCTTCTTTCAAAAAAAATATACCAAATATATATTTTTGAAACTAGGAAGTATAAAAGAATTTAAATGCCATTGATTAAAATCGATCAAACTTTAATTTGTGTACACTAATTATAATTATGAACTCCAACATTATTAAAAAAATTTAGTAAGAAAGATTAGCATGAATAAAAGGACTAAGGCGATCCTCCCGCCAAAACTATAAAGCCACTGCCTTGACTCGGCTCTCGATCATTACGCTTCCTATTAAATCTTGTGTCTTCCAGTGTCGCAAAACCTGAGATATATATAGCAACATTAGATACAACGATCTAGCAGAGTCATTCAGCTACCCAAACAAGTATAGGGATCAATAAAAGAGTGAAGCAATAACATAGTCTACTGAATAGAATGACCATATGGAATAAACAGGAATAAAGCTTAAGAGGTTAAATAAGATAATAAGAATAAGAGTGACAAGAAAAGTAGATAAACTGTGTGAAATATGCATGAAATATGGGACGGATACCCATGGTACTCCATCTTCCCATAGCCTTTTACATTGCCTGCACGGACTGCCCACTTCCCCGTCCAAAGATAATGGTCGTGAGGTCTTGTTACTGCAGACCCTACTGCCTCATGGACTCTTGGTCTTAGAGGATTCCACATCTACAAGGGGTTGCGCTCACCTAGGAAGCACGGGTACTCTCCCGGGGCTCCCGCACCCGACACGTATGGGGTGCGGGTACGTCCGGGTACGCCCCGGGTACGTCCGGGGTACGTACCCCATTTTTTTTAAAAAAAAAAAACTAGTTTTGGTGGTTGGGTGCGTGTCGGGTGCGCACCACGCTTACTTGACACGTCCTGCTTCTTCCTGCTGCTTCTCTTTCCTCTCCTGTACTTCTCTCTACTTTCCTGTACTCGGTATTGACATGTAAACCATTTAAGTAAATGTCTTTTACTTAAAATTTACATGTAAATAACGGAATACCCCCATTTTGGATTTATTAAAAATAGTTTCAACACCCAAATCTAAAAGGAAAAAAAGTCAACTCTCCAATTCTAGTACAAAATTCAAAGAAAAAGGGTTGGGTCAAAATTTTAACTTTCTTAACTTCCAAACGGTGGGGTATTTTTCAAATTTTAAAAATTCATAAAATCTATTTTGTCCAAACATTATTAAATCCCAAAAGTCCGGTAAAAAAAATCTCATAATTTGGTCTCTAAAAATTATTTATCTTGTCAGGCACTGGTCAACACACTGATGACAGACTTTTTTTTTCTAATGAATGATGTATTGATGCCTCATGTTATGAAATATGGAACTTAAGCACTTATGAAATGAAGAGTAATATTAGAATTTTCCATTTTGGTGATGTTATTGTTATTTGATTGCTCTACAATTATTATTTTTTAATTTTTATAAATATATAATAAAATATTAAAATATATTATTATATTCGGCGTACCCGAACGTACCTGCACCCGGTTTTTTTGGCAAATCACGTACCCACGTACCCGTGTCGTGTCGTACCCGCACCCGTACCCGTACCCGTGCTTTGTAGGCGCTCACCACCTGTGTCGTCTAAATATCCGGAGATTGGCTCAATGGCCTCCCATCACCCATCCCATTAACCTTGTTCATGCAATATTTCTTACCTTTCTGAGGATTAATGGCATAGCAATAATTTCCTTTTTTTTAAGCAATACAATCCGCTATCGTTCAACGGGTATTGCATTCCATTTCTATAAGAGAACTAAGAGGTCTCGGCATGTGACATGTTACCATTCAAAGAAACTACATTATTGTATCTACTTCCCTTATTGAAAACCATACAAAGTTTAGGTTTAGTTGTCACATGCCTTATCAAACCTGATATGTTAGAAATTGAAGCGACCTCCAAGTGCGAGTGGGAAGCGACCAACCTGAGAGTAAGGAGACTACCTTTTCTTATTGAAAACCATACAAAATTTAGGTTTAGCTGTCACCTGCCTTATCAAACCTGATATGTTAGAAATTGAAGCGGCCTCCAAGTGCGAGTGGGAAGCGACCAACCTGAGAGTAAGGAGACTACACACACTAAGTTTTCCATTTATTTCACAATTATAAGTCCTATTCTTAAGGTAGGTTAGGCCTTTGGATGAGAAGAAGTGACTCGTGCCAAGTTGATGGAGTAAAAGAGGTAGGGGCAGACCAAAAACAACTTGGGTAGAAACAGTGAGGAAAGACTCGAGGGCTAGGAACATAACAGAGAACATGACCTTGGATAGGATAGAATGGAAGAAAATGATCCATGTAGACGAACCTGTTGAGAGAGGTAGAGAAAAGAGAGAAAGTAAAGAGTGAGAGAAAAGATTGAGTTAGGGTTCTCCCCCTCACTCATGTAATATAAATAATAAAGAGTGAAGTACAAAGACAAGTATGCCCTTGGGCATGACAATAAAGACCTAAAGACTTGTTAACACTCCCCCTCAAGCTGGAATGTAGATATCTAACATTCCTAGCTTGTTACAATTTTCAACTAACTTAGCTCTACTTAGAGGCTTCGTGAACATGTGTGCTAATTGATCTGTAGATCTGGTAAACACGGGAGATATGTAACCTCGCTGAATCAAATCTCTAATGAAATGACAATCCACTTCAATATGTTTGGTCCTCTCATGGAAGACTGGATTCGTGGCAATGTAAATGGCGGATTTGTTGTCACAGTATAACTGAGCTGGAGAAGAAGGAGGAAATCCAATCTCTGAAAGTAAGGAACGTAGCCACATGAGTTCCCCGCTCGTATGAGACATAGCTCTATATTCTGCCTCGGCACTGGATTTAGACACGACATCTTGTTTCTTACTTCTCCATGAAACAAGATTACCTCCAATAAAGGTGCAATATCCTGTAGTAGACCGCCTATCAGCCGGAGATCCTGCCCAGTCTGCATCAGTGTATCCTTCAATTCTCTGGTTCCCATGCCTCTGAAATAACAACCCTTTACCTGGCGAACTCTTCAGATATCTCAATATCTGAATTACAGCAGCCCAGTGTGAAGTGCGAGGTGAGCTCATATGCTGGCTAACAGCGCTAACTGCAAAGGTAATATCTGGACGTGTAACAGTAAGATAAATGAGCTTACCAACTAACCGTCTGTATCGCCCTGGATCTTCTAACAGGACTCCCTCCTCAGGGAGTAATTTCATATTCTGGTCCATAGGAGTTGAGGCAGGCTTGACTCCCAAACAACCTGTCTCATCAAGAAGATCCAGAACATACTTCCTCTGTGAGAGGTAGATACCCCTAGTCGAATAGGCAACCTCAATGCTCAGGAAATACCGAAGAGGACCCAAATCCTTAGTAGAGAACTCTGTCTGAAGGAAGGATTTGACCCTCTGAATGCCACCTGTATCGCTACCAGTGATAATGATATCATCGACATATACTATCAATAGAACATAACCAGCCTGAGACTGAAAACTGAAGACGGAGTGATCAACTGCGCACTGCTTCATGCCAAAGCGAATAAGTGTAGCACTGAACCTCCCAAACCAGGCTCTCGGAGATTGTTTGAGACCATAAATGGATTTCCTGAAACCTCAAACAAGAGATATCTCCCCCTGAGCAACATATCCAGGAGGTTGCTCCATATAGACCTCTTCCTCCAAATCACCATGAAGAAAGGCATTCTTTACATCCAACTGATGAAGATGCCAGCCATGATTCACAGCAAGGGATAGCAGGACACGGACAGAAGGAATTTTCGCAACTGGTGAAAAAGTCTCGCCATAATCAATCCCATATGTCTGCGTGTACCCTTTGGTAACAAGTCAAGCCTTAAGGCGCTCAACTGTGCCATCAGAAAGGTGCTTGACTGCATAAACCCAACGACAACCAACGGGGCGAGCATCATATGGTAGAGGGACCAAATCCCATGTCTGATTGGCCTGAAGGGCCTGCATCTCAAGATCCATAGCCGCCCGCCAGCCTTGATGATCAAGTGCCTCCTGTAGAGTCTTAGGTAGAGAAATAGAGGACAAAGACGAAACAAAACTACGAAATACAGGGGTGAGAAAGTCATAAGACACAAAAGAGGAAATGAGATGACCAGTACTGCGAGACCGAGTGCGAGAGGCAATGGGAGAGTCAGAATATACCTCAGAAGTGGGGATCTCTGGCTGAGATGATGGCTCGGGCGGGGCTGAATGAGCAGCAGATTTGGCCCGACACTGATACTGCTTCAATGGTTGAGGTAGAGGGGCTGCACAAGGCGCTGACGTCGGCATAACAGTAGAATCAACTGTAGGGGAGGAACTGGACACCGGAGGTGTAGAAACAGGGATGGGATCAAGAAGAACCGGAAGAGGAAGAACAGGAGTATGCGAGGAATCCTCTTGAAGTGTAGAGGGGGAGGAATCCAACGAGATGGACGGACTAAAAAATGATTGAGTCTCAAAGAATGTAACATCCGCCGAGACAAAAGATCGTCGTAGGCGAGGGCTGTAGCAACGATAACCCTTTTGGGTAAGATACACCGTTCGGCGCGAGGATCCAACTTATCTAATCCTGACCCAAGAACGTGGACAAAACAGAGACAGCCAAAAACTCAAGGTGTAAGAGGGAAAGGGTCAGAGGTAGGACGGAGAATCGAGAACGGAGAGGTGCCACCAAGGACCGAAGAGGGAAGCCTATTCGCCAGGTAGCATGCTGTGAGTACAGCATCAGCCCAATAGGTCTTAGGGACCCGCATCTGAAAGAGTAGTGTCCGGGCCCCATCTAACAAGGAGCGAAGCTTCCTCGCAGCCACTCCATTCTGCAGAGAGGTATGAGCACATGAGGACTGATGAAGAATGCCGCGCGAAGAGAGGAATTCCTGAAAACCATTTGAGTAAGAGAAATATTCCTTTGCATTGTCAGTGCGAAGACATTGGATAACACATGAGAATTGATTACTAACTTCAGCATAAAAATCACGAAACACAGAAAAAACTTCAGAACGATCTTTTATTAAGTAAGTCCATGTCATACGTGAATAGTCATCAATAAAGACCACAAAATAGCGAAATCCAAATAAAGAGGTAGTCCTCGCAGGACCCCATACATCAGAATGAAGAAGAGCAAAAGGGTGTGAAGCCCGACTAACAGTCCTAGAGGGAAATGGCACACGATGATGCTTCCCAAGTTCACAGGCCTCACACTGAAAAGGCCTAACAGATGAAGAAGGAACGAAGGGAATCCTGCGTAAACGCTCCATAGACGGGTGACCTAGACGGCAGTGCCACTGGTATGCATCGACCAAGCCATGTAGAATCGGATGGGACGGAGTGCAGTCGAGACGATAAAGACCATCCACCTCACGGCCCGAGCCAATCGTCCTCCCAGTAGAGAGATCCTGAAAAAGACAATATGAAGGAAAAAATGAGATATAACAATGAAGATGCTTTGTTAATTGACTAACAGAAAGTAAACTGAAAGGTGACTTGGGGACACAGAGCATAGATGATAATGTAATGCCTGGTGAAGGGGAACAATTGCCAACACCAGTGATAGGAGAGGTACTCCCATCAGCAAGAGTAATAGAACGTGAAACAACATGATGAAAATCATGTAAGGATGACTGGGTACCTGTCATGTGATGAGATGCTCCCGAATCAATAATCCAGGAGTTAGAACTAGAGAGGAACGAAGCAGGAGAACTACCTGGCTGAACAAGACCAACAGTAGGAGGGCGGTTGGCAGACCTGAAACACTGTAGCTCATCATAGTCGGCACGAGAGACGACCATCTGATCGGTCGGAGTAGCCAGTGGTGTCTATGAGGGGCTGTCAATAGGAGCAGGCGAATCTGGAAGGGCAAGATGTGCAGTACGGCCCTGACGAGGATCTGGAGTGTGACGCAGCTCTGGATGGAGATCAAAGCATGTCTCGTGATAGTGACCCTCACGCCTACAATGAGTACAATAGGGCCGAGCTCGACCTCCACGGCCACCCTCTCGACCGCCGCCACGTCCGCCTCGGCTAGTATCGCAACCACGGCCGCGACCAAAAGTGCCTCCTCCTCGGGAAGGGCGGTCAGCGGCTCCTTAAGCAGCAGTAGTCGAGACATCCACGGGAGTAGGAACAGTAATGCCAAGTGCACACTGCTGAGCTCGTAAAAATACCCCCTGAAGAGTGGGTACAGTACCAGACCCAAGAATGTGTCGTCGAAGATGAGTGAACTCTGATCCAAGACCCTCAAGGAAATGAACAACACGGAGCTGATGCCGCTGTCTGGTTGCCGTGGTAAGATCAGTGGTGAGAGGCATAAGAGCATCCAGCTGCTGGCAATAGGAGACAAACTGTCTGTAGTAATCATGGACTGTAGAATCACCACACCTGTGACCCATCCAGCGCGAATAAGTGTCGCAGAGACGGGCGACATTCCCCTCACCAGAATATAATGCCGCAGTGTGCTCCCATACCTTTTTGGCAGTAGGGAGATCCATCATGGTGCTAGCAATGGCAGGGGTCATACTCTGCCATAGAAGTGTACGAACAAGGGCATCATCTATATCCCAATCATCAAAGGTAGGGTCAGTCTCAGGAGGGGGATCACGACGAATAATAGAAATCTTTCGTCGGGCCGTCAGATATGTCTCCACAGCAATCTTCCAAGTCAAATAGTTGGATCCATCAAGACGGGAAGTGGTAATCGGTGGGAATGACGCATCCACCGAAGACAAAGACGACGATGCAGCCTGACGCGGGTGGGAACTAGTAGCTATAGCTGGAGTACGAATAGTAGGGTCCTCAATACGAGGGGTATCTTCCATAAGAGACCGGGAAGAAGACTGAAGAGGACCAACAACGAGCAGGTAGAGACAAGGATGAAGACTATAAGCAAGCTAATAGACCGCGGCTTCGTGAGGACAACATACGCATAAGGGAGGCATGAGATAGCCTCACGACATAAGGACAAAGTCGAGACAACTCCGAGCCACAAACATCGCAATGATGTAAGTACAAATCCAGAACAACACCATGAAGATAGTGATCAAGCCGAACAAGAAAATCTAGGGCATAGCTATGACCCAAAAGAGGAAGAAGAGATTATGATGGATCAGATTAGGGCAAGGAAGAGTGGGGAAAAGAGGGTATTGTAGCAGGAACGGTAGTGATGTACTGTAACGATGTACTGTAGCAGTACTGTAGCGATGTACTGTAGCTAGCAAAGAATGGAGGGGTTATGGTTAGGGTTAGGGATGGAGGTGGAGGTTAAGGTTAGGGTTAGGAAAAAAAGAAGGAAAAAGAAAGAGAAAAAAAATGGCCCTAGGCATCCATGCCCTAGAGCTCTGATACCATGTTGAGAGAGGTAGAGAAAAGAGAGAAAGTAAAGAGTGAGAGAAAAGATTGAGTTAGGGTTCTCTCCCTCACTCATGTAATATAAATAATAAAGAGTGAAGTACAAAGACAAGTATGCCCTTGGGCATTACAATAAAGACCTAAAGACTTGTTAACAAAACCCAACTAGTGTCAGGAGTAGATTTAGTTCAATTTGAGCCAAGTAGATCCTTTCACTTTCTTCATGAAAATTTTCTAAAGGATTCATTAGCCGACCCCAACTAGTTTGGGACAAAGGCTTAGTTGAGCTGAGTTGAGTTCATATGTTACAACAAAGGTTGTGCTGTGATTTATATTTTACCTGGAGTTATTTGAGAATTGGATAGAGTTGGA
This sequence comes from Tasmannia lanceolata, assembly GCF_043159265.1. NCBI lineage: Eukaryota > Viridiplantae > Streptophyta > Magnoliopsida > Canellales > Winteraceae > Tasmannia > Tasmannia lanceolata. Next base: position 26,662,736 of record NW_027518697.1, on the reverse strand, counting down.
TTATTCTTCTTTAAATCTAAATAACCAAAAGGTACCCATCGACTTTTGGTTCTTATTTTTCGGTAGTTGATTCAAAATAAACTGGAGTGTCAAATGTAGATTTGTTCTATTAGAGTGTCAAACGTAAATTTATTCTACATTTAGATGCCTTAGCCCGAAAGATAGCCGGACTGGGACATGACATGGTCATGCCTCATGGGTTGACGGAGCGCATTGGATCTTGGTGCGACCATGTACCTTTAGTGTTGGGGTCAGAGAACTTGGCAGAGCCGAGCATGCTAGGGGCTTACCTCTCCAGCTGGCTTTAGTTTCCATGTGGGATATTCGATCCTATAGATTGGTTCATGGCATGGGTCTATGCCATGGAGAGTCGGGTTGCGAGACATTACAGATTGGTGTGTGGCATGGGTGTGCCTTGCACTTGCACAAGGCTAGAGAAGTTTTTGTTCAATTTGGCTCATGATGCAGTTGGATCATGAGGTGTGGGCTTAAATATGCGCATGACGATTGAGAGCTACAGGCATGGATTTAAATTTCGGCCGAAATACTCGGATTTCGGCCGGGACCGAGACCGAAATTTTAAGATTTAGACCAAAATTTCCACCGAAACCGAAGTTTCGGTTTTGGCTGAGGCCGAAACCGAAACAGAAACAGAAACCGAAATTTCAAGCCTTGGTCCTATAGGCACATAATCTTTAGTAATTAGTGCATTTTGAAAAAAGCGCAGGAGGTGTCATGTATATAAGACTTTCAGGGCCTTGCACTGGAGTAGGCTGCTCTTGACATACGATATGTTGGGGCGCCGCATGGGATTGTTGTCAAGGATAAAGTGAAGTCCTGTGACACATGGTTCTGTTTTGCTTTTGCATCCCGTAGCACAACTCTATTTATAACCACTGATGCTAATCTGTTTGAGTATAAAATGAGTTGTAGAACATACCTAAAAAACAGCTGTTGCAGAGTTAATACCTTTTAAGTTTTCTTCTGTTCTCTTCAGCCTTTGAAGTTTTCAATAGTATTTTCATCAATTAAACCATAGGAAAAAATATAGGAAGCCGAAATGTCCTATTTGGATGCACACTTTCTTTCTTCAAATTAAAAGAATAGCTCAAAGTCTTTTATGCTGGAAAACAGTAGGTTTAGATTATCCTCAAGTTCCATGGTGTATTGCTATCCTTTCTAAGTAATTTATACCAATACCAGATTACCATATGTTTGGCTCTGAACTAAGTGACTTGGTTTTGGCCCTAACTGAGCCATAACCAGTAAGTATTCACTTAGGTTCTAGAAACTCAAAAAGATCGTTGATTTGCACATTTTTCCCGACTTGGCTGAATCTATAAGAATACCCATGTACTCATTTTCCCTGTTCTCTTCTATTTATATATTCATGTATCAATGTATGTATCATTTTCCAGCACTTTTTAAGGTTTTCCATTTATTGGTTTAACTTGGCCATAGTCAATCGAAAACTTGGCTATGGAAACTCACCCAAGCCTATGAACAGGTTCACTTTCTATGGATTGATTTACTCGATAGAAGCTTTATAAATGTAGGTAGCATAATATTTTTTAACAAAATAGCTTCTATGCTCTATTTAGAAGTGTGATTCATACTGTTGGAGAATTTTATAGGCATTACAAAATTAGGTCCTAATTCTAATATTACTTATTTTTTGATGCACGTGTTCATGTTGACAGAAAAAATACATGTGATGCTAAAAGAAGATGGTGGGACAAAGGCTCTCCTGGGAATGCTGAGATCTGGGCATAGCGAAATTATAGGACAGATTGCTAGAGGGATGGCAAACTTTGCAAAATGTGAAACGCGAGGAATCAATCGAGGTCCTTATACAATTTTTTTCTTTAATCAGTTATATGTTTGCAGGTTGAGGTATGCTGAACTCAAGGGAGCCATTGCCAAAATCAGATGAAAGGGCGCCCCCTTTGGTTGTATGTCACCATAGTGCATTTAATATTCTTTGACTTTTGCATTTCTTTAATGCACTTTGGTGATGTGCAACCAATGGGGTGATGTAGGACTAGGAAGAGAAATAGGAGAAATGAGAGAAAAGGAGAAGATGAAGAGAAGAGAGGGAAGAATAGAAGAAGAAGAAGAATAGGAGAAGAAGTGAAGAATTAGAAGCAGAAGAGAAGAGATAGGGGAGAAGTAGAAGAGGAAGAATAGAGGAGAAAGAAGAAGAAGAAGAAACATGTAGAGGGGAGAAGCCAATCAATTCAATTAACCATCCAAAAACTTAATAATCTTTAATACATGAGGCTTATATATAGGCAATGGAACAGAAATTCCATGGAAAATAAAATCCCTCAAAACTAAAACATGGAAATAAAATCCTAGAAACTAAATAACTTGGAAATAAAGTCTAAAAGTCCTACTGGGAAAATATGCCTCTTATTGGCCTACAATCTGCATCATTCTCCCCTGCTTGAAAAGAACTCGCCTCGAATTCTAATCCGCCTGGATCAAATACGTAGATGACCCACTCAAGTAGTTGTAGTCATAATCCGTAGGAGGCACTCTTGATATATAAGACTCGTGATAACTGTCAAAGTGATCTGAAATGCTGGCCGAACGATAGGGAAGAAATCGCACATGTAGAATCACAAATACGTGAACCTCTCCTAAGAATCAATGAAGCGGGGAAAATGGCAATGCACTCCTCTTGGACTGGCATGAAAGCTACAGGAAGTACCAATCCATGACCATCCTCCAAAATATCAACACCTGCTGGTATCTCCTCAGGCTCAATGGAATCATCAATAAAATCCTCTGCTAGGGCGTATTTGGCTCAATGCTGTCGACCATTGTGCTAAAATCCTCTGTCGGAATATCCACGAGATACTCAACACTGCCACGATGCTCCTCTGTGTCAACAAAGCTCGACAATCTGCTCAAAGATAGGGCAATCCTTCGTAATATACTCTCGATCATCCGTCTCAGGTAATGGCTTAAAAGTTAAGTCACTCGGTGCTGACTCACAATGATGCTCGGTCGACTCAGTCAGTGGAGCAGCCTCACGTGGGCCTGCTACGGCTCTAACAATCACTAGACTATCTGGCTCTATATGGGACATCTCTGACTCAGCATCTGCCATCATGGACTCAGTATCTAACATAATCAAGGGTTCAACTATAATGATCTCATCAACACTTGCATCTGGTTCCTCAATAATATCATCGACAAGTGGTACGAGGGAAGAAGTAGTGAAGTGGCTCTGCAAATCCGACTCACGTATGCGACACTCTTGATATCTGGTAGCTGCTACAATTTCGACTTCTCGTGCACGACGGGTTGTAGCCTTTCTCTCATGGCGGGTTGTGGTTTCTTGTTCACAGCGAGCCGCCTCTTCGCGTACTATCCTCTGCTCGTATCGATAAAGAGCTACTTTCGCATAAGCGTAGAGAAACCCCTCAGGAACCTCCTCCCATTGATGGAATGGATGTTCGCCTGAGTGACGGCGCTTCGCCTCCATGTGTCTCCAATAATGCTACGGAATGAGGTTCGCCTAAGTGACGGCGCTTCGCCTCCATGTGTCTCCAATAATGTTGAGCTTGTTCTCTCATAGTTTCCCGGGCTCCGTAGATGGGCGCTCTGACATCATAGTCGTAGCACACATAATATGCATCCAAAGCATAGATCCATTGTAGACATGCATCCTCATAATAGCTATTGTGAGTGTGTGGGTGTCCAAGGAAGAAAGAGGGGTATGAAAATTTACTTTTAAAATAATTAGCAGGACAGGGGGTGCCAAGGTAAAAATAAGGGGTGGAATAATGTTTGGAGATAAGGAGTGGGGGAGTGCCCAAGAGAAGACAGGGGGGGGGGGTTGAAAAAAAACACAGATTCGATTCAAGGTACCCTTCTCGGTTACGTTAACAGGAATAGGGGTGACATGATCTATATGAATTTATCTTTGCCTATCACTATAGGTTATTGATACAAAGAAATACAAGGTAAAGTATTGCGACCTGCAGTGGCAGGTTAGAAAACTTGGTCTGCAAGTTCTCACACTTTATAAATGAAGTAATATGCCCCTTGTTTTGGATCACACGTACTGGTGAGAATAACTGTCAGGTAACTTGCATTTTATTTTGAGAAACTAGCTGAGCAAGTTCACCTCCTTCCTTTTCATTGAATGACCCGTATAGCTACTGGTAGGTGAGAAGGCAAGATAAATATTCTTTACTCAAACAGCTGTCCTCCTTTCCTTTTTTTTCATCAAACACAGCAACAATACTTTTCCTTTTGCCTTGTATTAAGCCTCAAATAGAAGTGGGGACCACCCTCATACCGTAATCTACTAGTCATGTTTCCTTATTTGATAGCTATAGTGATAACTGCCCTTATTTGATAGCTACCAAAGCATGAACTATCGGATGGATTTCCTTCCAAAATAGGATACGAAAAATTCCCTGGGTTACTTGCGTGAGGAGATCTCAGCCCCGGCAACGAAGGATCGAGCCGGAGACTTCGGCAGGAGTTCGTGAGATGGGCGGAAGGCTGGCAACGAGCCTTACATGTCCTTGTAGATCTTCGTATAGTAGAAACTAGAAACAGTTGGTTCACTTCCATCCGGCTGTCACATGGTTGTTAGAAATAATACAACGTAATATTAATGAGGTGGCATTGTGTCTTTCTTGGAATTTCTTGCAATATCTGTTTTCCATCTATCCCACAGTCCTATAATTATATGACAACCCCTCGGTGAGTTGCTGAATGTACCCACATATTGCAGGCCACAAGAAAGGTCGGTCTGTACTTATTGCAGATGGTGCACTCACATGGATGATTGCTAATTCTTCTACTACATCAGCTTCAACCAGGCGCCATATTGAGCTTGCTCTTTGTCATCTGGCACAAAATGGTAAAGCTTTAGGATGGTCTGCTTTTACTTACTAGCATTTTCAATTCCATGCGATCTTTTTAAAACCATATGACGTCATATGTAATGCAGCTAAATGAGCCCTTGAGAGAAAAAGAAGGGAACTGACGGAATGGCTGTGCAGAAATAAAATAAAAGTTGCAGCCAAATTTTATCAACTTTTAAAAAACATATTCTCCAATAGGGCTGACATGTTTTTATGCCGAGCTTAAGTTTGGTCATATGGTTTTAAATTATTGTGTGAAACTGTGAATTACCATAAATATAATATTTGTAAACTTAAAGCTGAGCTAAACTACACATTTAACTTGTCAACTTCTCCCTTTCGTACTTAAATTCACTACATTCCTGTGTATATCATTCTATATTTTTGAGATACATTTGGATGTGCCTGTGTTTATATATCTTCATGGGAGTGGGATAGGAGATATAATCATAGCTGCAAATATCTTTGATATTTTCAAAAATTTTGCGATATTTACGATTTTAGGATAAAACAACAAAATCCCAAAATTTTGCCGAGATTCTAAAAAATCACCCAGATATCTTCATATTTTATTTTTATCGTGAAAATATTACGAACATATCCAAATAAATTCATGATATTATTTTAATTTTATTCTTAAATTGTATATTTATATATGTTTGAAATATTTTTTTCCCTTGTTTTTTTTTCTGATATAAACTTGAAAATAATAAAAAAAATTAAAAAATCCCGAGATACACTTGTTTGTCACGTGTTTGTCTATGAATATAAGAAATTCAAGAGACAAATATTTTCGACTATGGATATAATCACGTGTTTGTCTCCCTTTTGCAGAGGAAAATGCTGAGGATTTCATATCTAGTGGAGCAGTGAAGGAACTAGTCCATATATCTCATGATTCTCCCAAAGAAGATTTACGCAACCTTGCAAAGAAGACATTGAACAAGAACCCATTATTTCTGGCAGAGATGCAAATCGCACGGAAAAATCAACAGTGATGTTCACCTATCACCGATCCTTTTTATTTAATTAACTATCATTCTATGTATTTTGCATGACAGCTTTAGTCAAGATATACATGACTTTCAAAATTCAGTGAAGAAGCAAATAGCTTGAAACTGTGGTCTATGGAGGGTCCTTGTTATGATCAAGTATTATTGTTTGTAAAGTTAAATTCTTTATAGACATTTTCCATTTTGTCATAGCATATTATTAGGGTGAAGTAAAATATATCTGTTAGCCATTGTTCATGAGAAAATATCAAGAAATCTTGTTTTTATCTTGACAATGCTCCCATTTCCTGATTATATCAAACATGGTAGATTGTTTGGTTTATAGTCTGATCTAATGAGAAATCAATATTTTTTTTGGTTTTCTCACAGAGCTATAGATAGTTTGCTGATCAGTATGACTCTTATTTTAAATTTCATGTTTGTGTATAAAATGGAAAGCATCTGTGAAAAACATCATGGCATGTTTTAATAGAAAATGCAGTTTAAAAAGATTGAAACATTACAATCCGTTTCTCTAATGCAGATGAAATGAATGGTTATTGTTGGACGTATTTCTCACGTATGAGGGCATACTTGTAATTTTCCTATATCTTTTATAAATATGATTTTCATGTGGGAGGGAGAACCATGTTCATGTTATCTTCTACATTGGATAATGAGGAGAGAAGAGAAGAGGTAGGAGATGAGAGAAATGATGTGAGAGAGTTGTTCGCCCTCCCACACGAAATCATATTTATATAAGATATAGGAAAATTACAAGTATGCCCTTATACATGAGAATTACATTCAACATCCCCCCTCAAGGTGGAATATATATATCATACATTCTAAGCTTGTTACAAGTATCTTTCAACTTATCAGGCCCCAGTGGTTTGGTTAACATATCTGCAAGTTGTGAAGATCTAGTAAATGCTGTGCAAATTTCACCTTTCTGAATTCTCTGATGAATGAAGTGACAAATCCAGTTTCCCATGAGTGTCACTTCATTCATCAGAGAATTCAGAAAGGTGAAATTTGAACAGTGTTTACTCGATCTACAGATCAGCTTGCAGATATGTTCACCAAACCGCTGGGTCTGCTAAGTTGAAAGAAGCTTGTAACAAGCTTGGATTGTACGATATATATATTCTAGCTTGAGGGGAGTGTTGGATGTATTTCTCATGTATAAGGGCATACTTGTAATTTTCCTATTTTTTATAAATATGATTTTCGTGTGTGAGGGAGAACAACTCTCTCATATCCTTTCTCTCATCTTCTATCTCTTCTCTTCTCTCAGAGTTTACCAGCCGTAAGGAAATGGAAAAATGCTAACAGGGAGTGGCTGTTAGCCTTTTTTTAACAGCCACGTTTTGGGCCCCACTTGTGGCGAGTGGACATTGTTAACCCAAATGGTTTCCAAGGGTTCAACAGATCACCCATGTTTTGATGATTAACAAACCCAAATTGATTAGCCTTAATGGATTAATGAGTTGCCTTGTAGTGTTGTGCTTTAGATAGGTTCTTCAATGGTCATATCCAACCTTGCACTACACTATGCCTTGGCTTGAGGATCAACATTTACAAGTGATCAATAGGCCTAAGAACTAACCTCCACACTTTGTTTCTTTCAAATTGGTTTAGTTCCTCTTGCATGGCAGTCTTTCAAAATTCATCATTTTCGGCTTCTTTAATGGACTTGGGTTCTATTTCGGTTATGAATGCTATGTTGGCACACACATTTCTATAGTGAGATCTTGTCTTTACTCCTTGAGAGGTTTCATCTATGATTTGAGTAGAATGATGACTAGACATGATTCTACTATGTTTAGGAGGACCTTCAACTTCAACTTCTTCTATTAGTTCACCTTCTAGATCAAGATTCTCTAATGGTTGAACTAGTGAATCAACTTGACTAGGAGGCTCTAGTAGATTGGCATCATCATCATCTTTATCAATGACTTTAGGAGGTTCAAATGACTCATCAAATTTAACATGCACGGACTTTTCAACAACTTGAGTTCTCTTGTTATAAACCCTATAAGCTTTACTATGAGTTGAATAGCCTGAGAAGATACCTTCATCGGATTTTGAATCAAACTTGTGCAAAGTATCTTTCATGTTTAAAATAAAATATTTACACCAAAAAACTTTGAAATAGCTAACTTTAAGGGGTGTTCCACTCCATAATTCGTAAGGTATTTTGTTAAGGTGAGGTCTAATGAGCACTCTATTTAAAATATAGCAAGCCGTGTGAACGGCTTCTGCTCAAAATTTTCATGGGACATTGTGCTCATTTAACATTGTTCTAGCCATTTCAATGAGTGATCTGCTTTTCTTTCAACTACCCCGTTTTGTTGAGGTGTTCTTAGAGCCGAGAAATTGTGCTTGATTCCATTTTCATTACAAAATGAATCAAACTCAACGTTCTCAAATTCGGTTCCATAATCACTTCTAATTTTATTTATAAAAACTCCTTGTTCATTTTGAATTCTTTTGCGCAAGTTGACAAATTTTTTGAAGGTTTCATCTTTGCTAGCTAAAAACAATACCCAAGTAAATCTAGAAAAATCATCAACAATTACATATACATATCTACTTCCACCTCTACTACTAGTCTTCATGAGACCAAATAGGTCCATGTGAAGAAGTTGTAGTGGACAAGATGTAGATATTACACTTATGGGTTTGAAAGAATCTTTAGTATGTTTTCCATGAATGCAAGCACTACAAACTTTATCTCTAACATACTGGAGCTTAGGTAGCTCTCTCACTAGCTTCTTAGAAGATAATCTTGAGATCAAATCCATATGAGCATGACCAAGTCTTCTATGCCATAGCCAAGGGTTATTTTCCATAGCGGAGAGACATTGGATGTTTTGATTCTCAAGGTCCTCTAAGGCCATTGAGTACATGTTATCATTTCTATATGCAACAAATTCTACTTCATTATTCTTAGCATTCAAAATCTTGCATCTATCTTTTTCAAAAAGAACTTTATGACCAAGATCACATAGTTGACTAATGCTTATCAAATTAAAAGAAAGACCATCAATAAGCAACACATGTTCAACTTTATTAGCTTTAATTTTAATGGTACCTTCATCGATGATTTTGATTCTTATGTCATCCCCAAATGTAACATTTCCTTGGTGGCTCATGGTGACAAAGGCGAACTCGGCTACGCCTCCCGTCATATGCCTTGAGCAACCACTATCTAAAAATCATTTGTCCTTTGAGGGCTTTCCTTTCAAGCAAACCTACAAAAATCAAAACTCATGTTGAAGCTTTAGGTACCCAACTTTTCTTGGGTCCTTCAAGGTTAGCAACATCATAAAGTTCATCTTTTCTAACCCAAACAAAATTAGATGCTTTTGACTTCTTAACATTACATGCAAATCTTAAGTGTCCTACTCTACCATAATAGTGACAAGTAGGAACAAACGAGCTACAAATTTATTCTTGAATGAGGCTTCTCTCCTTTGGAAAATGGTTGGTATCCAAGACCAACTTTTTCTAAAGAGACAAGCTTGTTTTCAAGAATTTCATTTAACTTGTTTTTTTCACAAGAAAACTTTCTAAATGATAAATCTAATTCCTTACATTTCAAAACAAGTTTTTCATTTTCTTCTTTCAAGCTCTTGTTTTCAAAAATTAATTTATCAACTTCTTCATTCAAGGCTTTGTTTTTCAAAATCAATTTTTCACTTGTATTAGTTTGCAAATCAAGTTCCTTTTTCAAATAGCCAAAATCTCTAGTTATGTCTTGTAAAGATTTTTTCATTGTTTTAGTTTTAGCAATTTTCAAATCTAGATTTTTATGGAGTTTTTCACAAGCAACAAAATTCATCATTAGAGAATTCTTAACAAATGTCATCAAGATCATTTACCAAGGAAATGAAGATATCATTTGTTACTTTGGCAAGTCCCATGAAGCAAAGATCATCTTCATCTTTTCCATTTGATTTATTTCCGGATGAAGCACTCCCTTCATCCCAAGCCGCCGCACATAAAGCCTTCTTGCCATTTCTTCTATTCTTCTTGTTTTTGTCATTGTTGTTGTTGAGTGGGAAATTTGGCGTTATGTGACCCACCTTCTTGCAATTGTAGCATCTCATCTCCTCTTGGCTTGAAGGTCTATTTCTTCCTATGCTTGAGTTGCCTCATTTCTTATACTTGAGAAATTTCTTGAATCTCTTAGTGAAGAGAGCAAGATCATCATCTTGTATGTCTTCTTCACTCTCTTCTTCACTTTCAACTCTTGCTTTGAAAGCTATCATTTTCTTTCTGGTGTCTTCTTTTTGTTTGTTTAAAGTTTCTCTTCCTTTTAAAACCATTTCAATAGTTATCAAAGAACCTATTAAGTCCTCTAAGCCCATTTTTGATACATCTTTTGCTTCTTCAATGGCGGTGAGTTTAGGATCCCAATCTTTAGGTAAAGATCTAAGAATTTTAGTGACTAAATCCTTGTTGGACAATTGTTTACCTAAAGATTTTAAGCCATTTGTTATATTAGTAAACCTAGTGTGCATTTCGACTATTGTTTCATTTGGGTCCATCATGAAGAGCTCATATTCTTTAAAGAGAAGATTCATCTTAGACTCATTGACTTGATTTGTTCCTTCATGTGCTACTTCAAGCATATCCCAAATCTCCTTGGCGGATTCAAGAGTCGAAACTCGGTTAAATTCCTCGTGAGATAAGGCACAAATCAAGGCATTCATGGCTTTAGCATTTATGGTGGATTCTTTCTTTTCATTGTCATCCCATAGTTCCATGTCAATGGTGGGTTCCTTATATCCATTTTGAATACTTCTCCATACTTCAAAATCTAAGGATTTTAAAAAGACTTTCATTTTAGCTTTCCAACAGGGATAATTCAAGCCATTGAAGAAGGGAGGTCTAGTAATGGATTGCCCCTCACTACTTTGAGAATAGGTTGCCATTTGGATCTTTTCCTTGTATGTTTTCAAGAGAAATCATATATAAGAGCCTATGCTTTGATACCAAGTGAAATTCCACTTAGCAACCCAAGAGGGGGTGAATTGGGTTTCTTATCAAATTTTACGGATTTAAAAACTTTGATTTGCACTAGTTTTAGTTTGTTTAGAAAACTAAAATTAAGATTCAAATGCAAAAGTAAAAAGCTTACCACAAGAGAAGAAGAGAAGAGGCAAGAGAGTAGACACAAGGATATTTATTGTGGTTCGGTCTTAATCCAAGACCTACTTCACTCTTCTCAAGTTGCTCTCCTTGATGATTCCACTATCTTCTCCAGGGAACTTAAATACGGTGTTCCTTCCACCTTGTACAAACCGAGCTTCGCGCTCCAAGGGTTCTCTGCGGCGCCCTTTCTTACCAAATACAAAGAAGAAATGAATATGTAGCTTGCTTGCCTCTAGATAGACTGATTACATATAAAGTACGCTCACTCTCACTAGAAAAAGATGAACAAATAAAAAGCCTAAGGTCTCTCAAGAATAATCTAAGGTAAAGGCACAAGAGAGAGAGGGAGAGTGAAAATCTTAAGGAGAATGAGAATAAATGCCTTTTAATGCTCTTATAATATTAGGTAAACTCCTTAAGTAAGTTCCCAAGAGTCCCAAGGTTCATATATATAGGGGAGCAACAAATATGCCTTTTTTAAGCTCCCCAACGGTCTTCTTGGAGTCTGGGTTCGGAGCTCCGAGCGAACCACAGTCCCTATTTTTTTTAAAGCTGGAACAATTCTCGGAGTTCCGAGCTCGGAGCTCCGAGAATAATCTCGGAGTTCCGAGAAGCCTGAACACAGCATATAAAATGTATTTTTGTTGCTGTTTTGGTTTGGGCTTTGGGAACTCAATTCTATCATGTTAAATGGAATGTCATGAGGGTCCAAACATGTGTGGACACCACTATGAACATTTACTAACCATTTAAGATCGATTTAGGTTGATTTTAACTCTCTTTTGTGCCTTTGACTTAGACTATACATGACAAACCAAATACATCCTAAAATTGCTTGGTCTTCAATCTTGTTGGCACTTTGTAGAGGCTTTGACATGTCTTCAATCAACTCCTTTGATGCTTGAGCCAAGCTTGAGCTTTTGAGTTTTTTCATCCTTGTTGGGCTTGACTTCAACCTTGACTTTGAATAATCTTGACTCGCCTTTGTGTTGGTATTGTCTTGCTTGATTGGCCATTGTGTTAATGATGTCTTCTCAAAGTATTTGATCTCACTTTGAGCTTGAATGATTTTGCCATTTGTTGTGCAATCTTGAAGGTGCTAAAGCTATGAACATAATCACTTAACCAATGAAAATCATTAGTATATAAAACTTTTTATGTCAAATTGAGTTTGTTAATCATCAAAATATTTCAATGGGAGTACTTGTAGAACCCATTGGCTAACAACGTGTGTGCATGTGATATGCAATGGTTTGGATGAAGTGATGATAGTGTGTGGAATAAGTTTTCGCAATCTATGATGCCTTTAGGTTTTGTTAGATTTAATCTGTAATGTAATGTGATAAGAAAATAAAGCATAGCATACAAACAAATCTATCGAAGAGCAACAGAAAGATATAAGATAGAGATTTTATGAGCCGATTAATCAAATTCAAGCGAATTATCATTTGAAATTTTAATGCAGTTAGGTGGTCCCCAGCAAAGTCGACAGTCTGTGGGACCCAATCTCGCGAGAGGGGCGCGGCCCGCCTTGAGCGGCGCGTGCTTTTGATTATTGATATGAATCATCTTTTCAGTGAACTTGGGATCACTAAAGCAATCTGAATTTCATACAAAAGAGAATGACTAGAGTCGCCACCTAGGTAAGGGACCTAGGACCCATAAGTGACACTGCAATGATCTGCGATCCCAAAAGTCTAGATTCGTTACCTGATTATGATAATTGAAGGTATTGTGATGACCCCCATATGCACGATTCTTGTCCGATAATCCTGTCTTCAATTCCAAAGATTAACTCATTTAAATTTCTTTTAAAATGCTCATTTAAACTCTCTTGATGTGCAAACTATGGGACATGTATCCTAGATGATCTAATTTCAATGTGGTTCCAAGGTGTATCTCTTAATTATCTTGATTTGTTTGGATTCAATCTATGTGAGAGTTATCCTAAAATCTAATTTTGGAAAAATCTTAAGTGATTTAATCAATCTAATTTAGGATTGGAAAATGATAAAGAAATAAAGAAAATAACCCTAAAACCCTACTGGAGTGTGTATGGTTGACTTGAGCTTGGAGTGCCATCCAAGCTGCCTACGTACCCAAGCCTCACTGGGATCAAAGTCGACGTAGTTCGGTGCGCCTAAACTAAGCTACTTATGCCTAACTCATCTAGCACACCGATCTAAACTGGACTCACTGTTTCAATAGTTTTTTAGAGATTAATTAATTCAAGTTGATTAAGTTTTAATATCTTAGGACTCCATCTAAGATGCTATATGATTCTATCTAAATGCAAGACACTCCCTAGACTAATGCAGGTGGGCCCTACATCCTAGGTTAACTAGGCATGTCCAATAGGGAAAGAGGGTTAACTATGTGAACTCTAATCTAAAGCTTAGTTACTAATCATTGCAACCAGCTGTGATGAAGCTTACTACACTCCTAACTTTAAGACTTCTTAGAACTTAGGATTCAATCGTGACTTGGGTTTTCCTAAAGGGGCTCTACAAGGTTCCTACGAAGTGGGACTGTGACCAACAGTTCCAGAATCATTTTGCACGTGGGTTCGGCCAACCCAATTTATTAAGTTGGTCATTTTGATCTTTTAGGGGTCCCTATCATCTAGAAATCAGGGTATTCTAAGGCTCTAAGGGTAAATTCACCTAGGCTAGGATTTTGACCAAAATAGCAAGTTGTGAAGACTCTTAGTGATTTTTTGGGATTTTTGCTTTAGTAACTTAAGTATTATGATGGTTCTGGAATATGTGGTTGTTCTGGAATTTTTCAGAATTTTATGAATTATGATCAATTTTTAATGATTTTTATAAATTTAGACAATTTATCGATGTTCCAAAACAACTTATAGCAAATATAGTCCAATTTGGTCCAAAACATCATTGAAACATGCTCATAACATTATTAAATTGCAATAGAAATTTCAGGCATTTTTACTGTGTTTTACTATTTTTAGTGTATTTATTTAGATTCAAGTTGATTCAAATAAAAATCACTAAAAAATCAATTGAAACCCTATTTCCTTTGATATCTTTTCTTTTTATTTAGAACGGCTTCTCTTCTAACAAAATAAGCACTAACATAGATTGGTCTATCAAATATCATATTATATTATATTCGTAGCAAACAACATCACATGAATTTTCTATCAAAAGCGTGGAAGAACAAAAAGATACACCCTAAAGCGTGCTACTACTACGATCTAACCATGAGTTGTAAGTGTACTAACCTTTTATTTGCTCATCCAATGGCTCAAAATCCTCACCGAAGAAACCCTTTTGATGACGCTTTGTTGTAGATCCAAGAATTGGCTCTTTTTTGGAGAAATCAACCATAGTTGAGGAAAAACGATCTAATTGCTATAGATCGACCCACTAGAAACTCTTGACCACCAAAATCTTTGACAATCAAAGTTGAATTCTTTAAATTCTTTGCCTCAAAAGATTTACGAATACCAAAGATAACAACCCAACACAGTAGTTTCAGCCGATGATTTTGGGCTCACCAAAGTAATTTCGGCCAATGATTTTAGGCTCTAGGAGGTCTCGGTCAATAATTTTGGGACCCGAAGATTTCAACAACAAAGATATTTGATCGAAAGAATAGTTTTGTAGCAAGGACGGGTCTAAAGGAAGAATTGTTTTGTGGCAAGGACGGGTCTCGAGGATTCGGTAACAAGACTTCCAGAGTGGTTTGGTAACTTAGAAGACAGATAGAATCATGAGAGATGAGAGAGTGAAGATATGAAATCTCGGTTCAAAGTGCATGTGTAGGAGAGATTGAAAACAAAGCTAGAGAATTAGAAGAGAGGTCGAGAGATAAGCCCTTCTAAAAAAATATACCTAAAAAACCAGAGAGACCGAAGTAGTTGAATGACCCAATTCAAAACGTCAGACCTTCTTCTTTTTTTTAGAAAGAAAGTGTCCCATGTTTCTTTTGGAATAAAGAGGACTACCCACAAAAGTGACTTTCTTTCTTTTTTATATATCTTGAAAAGACAAGAGAGAGTGTGTGGCCAAACTTTGAGAGATATGATCAATATCTTTTTGGGATTTTTGCTGATTAGTCGCTACATGGCAAAATAATTGCTTATTAGTCCCTAAGAAAAGCATATTAGCTGAAATATCCTACTTTTAGAAAATATTTGCTAAAAGGTCCCTATAACTCACGAACTTCAATTTTCTCCATAATATTCTCGTTAAAAAACCTTCAACAAAAAATCATTTTAGGAAATAAATAAATTGAAAATCCCTCTAAAATAAATTAAATAGGATTGGTTTGAGTTATCTTTTCTTCACAGATAAATAAAGTAAGAAATTTTAGGAATATTTTTCGTTTTTACCTTTTCTAAGAAATTCCTATCTTGGTTGGATTACAAGAAAATATCTCTGATGGAAAGTTATTTCTATGGAAATTTTTTTTTCATTGAGGAATTATGTCTGATCAATTGAGAGGGACAACATCATAAATCGAAGGTCCCTAACTAAAAACTTGAATAGGGTTGGTTTACCTTATCTTTTTTTTATGTGTAAGAAATAAGAAATTTTAGATTTTTTTTTTTCTTTTCGAACTTTTGTTTTGGGAATAAGAACTAGGGTTTGGCTTCTAATCTTAGGAGAAGAAGAAGGGAGAATGTCAAAGGGAAAGTCAATATTGGAAGAGATAATATTATTGCTTATTTGCTAGTTTTTTTCCAAAAATACTGTGAAATCCCACTAGGCAACCCAAGAGGGGGGTGAATTGGGCGTCTTTATAAAAACTTTCTCTTTTGAAAACTTTTACTTAAATCACCCTAGTTTTGTCCCTTGTTAATTAAGTTGAAATATTTAAGCTTAATCAAATATCACAAATTTATATAAGCTTAAAAACCCTTGTTAAACAACACACTTGATTAGGAGATTTAGTGGCCTAATTAACAATGTAGAGGTATTTAAATAAAATGCCAATGCTAACTCACTCAATTCTAAATATGTAATGCAAAGCACAAATAAGAGAGTCAGAGAGGGAGTGAGACATAGAGAAATACCAACACAAGTGACACAAAGATTTATAGTGGTTGTAAGCCCAATGGTTCCCAACTTGTCATCCCCATCTTCTTTTGATGATTCCAATCTCAAGTGATTTTATATCACTAATATGTTTAATTGTCGTAAGTTGTAGATCATGATTGTTCTATATCAAGGTTGCTTGGATTGAGGCCAAGAAACTCTAATTGGACCACATTCGGCCAAAGTCATTGGCGATCCAAGAAGCAAGAAGACTTGAAGCAGTGCAAGTGAAGATCATTCTCCTTGAAGTCTTTTAGATTGTAAAGATCCAATCCTAATTTAGGTTTTGAGAAGCATAAATGAAGTAATCACACACCCCTAAATGGACTAACATGTTCAAGTGATTGTCCTTGTGGTGTTCCAACACTTTGGAACCCTCATAACAATCCCATCTAAGTATAGAATTAGAAACCCTTGAAGCCCAAAACAAATCAGCATTTCAAACTTGAAAACCCGCTGGAAATAGGCTTCTCGGAACTCCAAGAGAATTCTCGGAGTTCCGAGCTCAGAACTCCGAGAAAGTTCTCGAAGCTCCGAGAAAGTTCTCGAAGCTCCGAGAAATGGTCCAGTAACTATTTTTTATCTTCTGTTTGTATTCCCGGAACTCCAAGAGAAATTCTCGGAACTCCGAGAAAGTCTCTCGGAACTCCAAGAATACTATGTCGAGTGAAAAATTATACCCGTGGTTTTTGATAGAATTACGACTATGCCCTCAAACAGTCATATTTGGGTTTTTCTATATATATG
Source organism: Tasmannia lanceolata (assembly GCF_043159265.1). Taxonomy (NCBI): domain Eukaryota; kingdom Viridiplantae; phylum Streptophyta; class Magnoliopsida; order Canellales; family Winteraceae; genus Tasmannia; species Tasmannia lanceolata. The sequence continues at coordinate 26,645,882 of NW_027518697.1, read as the reverse complement.
TGTGTTCTAAACTTCACTAATATCAATTCTAACACTCTAAAACTATATTTGAACATCCGAAGAGTGAATCAAGCTTGTTTATGCCTCTCATCCTCTAGATTTAGGATTTGGATCATAGGCTCTCATTTGTACATCTTCTTCAAGATTGTAACCCTTTGGAAGGGATTTTTCTTTGTTCTTTCTTTCTTGATAAACCGTGTATTTGGGTGAGTGTTCGGAGAAGCGAAGCCCTCTCTCCGTGGTGAGGATTGCCACCAAGGTTAAAGCATTTGGACATTGTAATTGCCACCGGTCGTCGCCAAGGTTAAAGATTTGGACATTGTAATTGCCACCGGTCGTCGCCAAGGTTAAGAAGATCAACATAGTGAAGCCATCAACGTATTTGGTTGGTGGAGTGGAGTAGGCCTCGTGTATGAAGACCGAAACACTTTAAATCTCGAGTGCACTCCTTCTTGTCTCTTGCTCTGTTATTTGAATATGCACTTTAGATTTAACTTAGTTGCTTAAATTGTGTTTTGATCTCTTAATCTCTAATTGGGTTAAAAAGTTTTCAAAAGGTTAAATTTTGTTTTTACAATTAACCTATTCTCCCTCCACTTAAGTTGCTAATAAGTATAAGTGGGCCTATCATTGGAATTTGATTTGGTATCAGAGTCTTGGCTCATAGAAGAGATTTTTTAAACTTTGGTAAGGTTTTTCAAAATCTAAAAAGGGAAAGATTGTTGGCAAATTTTCTATTTGTGAAATGACAAACATGATTGGAACTGGACTTTCGGAAGGCCATTCCACAACTAGACCTCATTTCTTTGATGGGTCCAACTATGGACATTGGAAGACAATGATGCGCATCTATTTTCTTTCGATAGATGTGGAGCTTTGGCATATTGTTAACAATGGATACACTTTGCTTTCCAAGCCATTTGAATAATGGAATGTTGTTGAGAAAAGGCTAGCAAACTTGAATTACAAAGCTATTAATTCTTTATTTTGTGCCTTATGTACGGAGGAATTTAATAGGGTAGCTCTTTTTTATTCCGTCAAGGTTATTTGGGATACCCTTGCCATTACCCATGGGGGAACATCTCAAGTCAAGGATTCCAAAGTAAACTTGTTAAAGAGCAAATATGAAATGTTTAGAATGAATTTAAATGAAAGCATTTCCGAAATGTTTACCCGATTTTCTGAAATTACAAATGAATTGGCTAATCTTGGTAAATCTTATCCTAATGATGAGCTTATGGGTAAGTTGCTTAGGTCACTTCCTCCACATTGGGATCAAAAGGTTACTGCCGTACAAGAATCAAAAGATCTCTCTAGGCTCACTATGGAGGAGCTTTTAGGATCTCTTATCACTCATGAGATGCTCCTCACTAGCCAACAAGAGGAGAAGAAGCCAAAAGAAAAAGAGAGTAGGTCTCTAGCACTCAAAGCCTCTAAGGCGGACTCATCTTCCTCAAGTGAAGCGGATAGTGATGAAGAAGAAGCATTAAGCAAATTCAAAAGCTTATGGAGAAAGAAGCACAAGAAAGATAAAAAGAAGAAGAAAGAAGAAAAATAAAGTAACTTAAAGGGTGGAATAAGATGTTACAATTGTAAGAAGACAGGACACAAAAGACCGGAGTGTCCACTTCTCAAGTCATCATCCTCAAAGTACAAAGGAAAGAAAAATGATTGGAAGAAGAAGAAAGGTCGTGTAGCCGCTTGGGATGCATCAAGCGCTTCAAGCAAGAGCTCAAGTGAAAAGGAAGCAAATAAAGATGATCTATGCTTCATGGCACTCACCCATGAAGATGATGTAAATTCAAACCCTTCTCATAGTTCATCTAGTAGTGATAGTGGAAACATATCTTATGATGAATTATGTAATACTTTGCATTCCCAAATTTTTTAAAAAAAAGTTCTTAAGAAATCTATTTCCAAATTAGAAAATGAACTTGATATTTTGAAAAATGAATCATCTTCTTCCAAATCTCAAGCTCAAGTACAAATTGAAAATCTTTAACTTGATATTGAAACCCTTAAGGGTAGTTTGGATGATAAATATTGCCAAATAGTTAATTTTCAAAATGTGGCAAGCTCTTCCAAATGTTATGAAGATGACAATAATGATATTTTGAATCAAATAACTCATCTTCATAATGAAAATGAAAGATTAAGATTATGTCTTCATGGATTTTTAAATGGTGATAAAATCATTGACATAATCTTGAACAAGGCTAGTCATGGACCTAAGCATATGTTTTATGATAAGACTAGTCTATTTAACCCTCATGTTAGATGCCATTATTGTGGAATTTATGGTCACTATCAATTCCAATGTGCATCTAAGATTATGGATTGTGGTGGGACCAAGAAAGCTTGGGTTCCCAAAGCCCCCACATGATTCTATTCATATTTTGTTTAGATTAGGGGCTTGCACTTAAATTTGAATATCATTCAATTATGGTTTTTAAAATCTCCTCTTGTGTTGAATTGGTATTCTAAATAGGGGGAGTTCAATGTTTCATTTTTCTTTGAAAAAGGGGGAGCTTAAAATTAAAAATTTTATCTCTTGAATTTTTTTACCCATCTTTTTATTAATGACAAAGGGGGAGAAAAATCTAGAGTAAGAAGAATATGCTTGCTATTATTAGAAAATCTCTTGTGCTTGTCATCATAAAAAATGGGGAGATTGTAAGCCCAATGATTCCCAACTTGACATTCCCATCTTCTTTTGATGATTCCAATCTCAAGTGATTTTATATCACTAATGTATTTGATTGTCTTAAGTTGTAGATCATGATTGTTCTATATCAAGGTTGCTTGGATTAAGGCCAAGAAGTTCTAATTGGACCACATTCGGAAGCCAAAGTCATTGGCGATCCAAGAAGCTTGAAGCAATGCAAGTGAAGATCATTCTCCTTGAAGTCTTTTAGATTGTAAAGATCCAATCCTAGTTTAGGTTTTGAGAAGCATAAATGAAATAGTCACACACCCCTAAATGAACTAACATGTTCAAGTGATTGTCCTTGTGGTGTTCCAACACTTTGGAACCCTCATAACAGTCCCATCTAAGTATAGAATTGGAAACCCTTGAAGCCCAAAACAAATCAACATTTCAAACTTGAAAACCTGCTGGAAATAGGCTTCTCGAAACTCCGAGAGAATTCTCAGAGTTCTGAGCTCGGAACTCCGAGAAATGGTCCAGTAACTATTTTTTATCTTCTGTTTGTATTCCCGGAACTTCGATAGAAATTCTCGGAACTTTGAGAAAGTCTCTCGGAACTCCGAGAACACTATGTCGAGTGAAAAATTATATCTATTGGGGTTTTCGACAGAATTACGACTATGCCCTCAAACGGTCATATTTGGGTTTTTCTATATATATGTGTGTTCTAAACTTCACAAATATCAATTATAACACTCTAAAACTATATTTGAACATCCGAAGAGTGAATCAAGCTTGTTTATGCCTCTCATCCTCTAGATTTAGGATTTGGATCATAGGCTCTCATTTATACATCTTCTTCAAGATTGTAACCGTTTGGAAGGGATTTTTCTTTGTTCTTTCTTTCTTGAAAAATCATGTATTTTGGCGAGTGTTCGGAGAAGCGAAGCCCTCTCTCAGTGGTGAGGATTGCCACCAAGGTTAAAGCATTTGGACATTGTAATTGGCACCGGTCTTCGCTAAGGTTAAGAAGATCAACATAGTAAAGCCATCAACGTGTTTGGTTGGTGGAGTGGAGTAGGCCTCGTGTATGAGGACCGAACCACTTTAAATCTCGGATGCACTCCTTGTCTCTTGCTCTTTTATTTGAATTTGCACTTTAGATTTAACTTAGTTGCTTAAATTGTTTTTTGATCTCTTAATCTCTAATTGGGTTAAAAAGTTTTCAAAAGGTTAAATTTTGTTTTTACAATTAACCTATTCTCCCTCCTCTTAAGTTGCCAATAAGTATAAGTGGGCCTATCTTTGGAATTTCAGTGATTCAGCCAACGGCCTACTCCACTCTGTTCAAGGTTGCACTTGAGGATTTCCACTACTGAAGTCTCCATCACGCCCGGCTCCAAGGCTTTTACAACCTAAGGGAATTAACTCTTGCCACCTTTACACCGACTCTCCTACTTCGCCGAGTTCTAGGCGCTTCACCCAAGGGAATTAAACACGGATGCCCTTGCCACCAAACAAACTTTCCATGGAACTTACACGGCGTTCCTTTCACCAAATTACAACGATGAAGAAGTTAAAAGCTTTGCCTCTATGAGGCTACAATGCAAGTTGAAGCTCACTACAAATCTCTCAAATAGATGTACAAACTATAGCCTAATCCACTCTCAAATGATTTCTCAAAATCAAGGCACAAAGAGAAGTGGGAGAGAAAAATCCAAAAATGATGGCCAAATAATTTTCAAGGGTTCGTTAGAGTTGGACCATGTTCATTGTTCATTTTAGACCATTTGAATCGGTATATATGAAATCCCAACTCAATATGACTATTTCAGGGGCAAAACAGTCATTTTAAGGTCAAACAGTCAACTAGCAGATTACTCGATTTCTAGCAATCGGCTTTCGACTTGAAAAATTCATATCTCCTTCGTTTCTTGTCGGATTTCGAGGTTCTTATACTCTACGGATATGAGAAAATGGAAAGATATCTATTAAAAATATTTTTTAAAATATTTGATAATGTTTTAAATAATTTGTGATAGGATTTAGTTGCTGGTCTAGGTTGATTCTTCGAAACTCTGTTTTGTTTAATGTTGTGTTGAATGCCATATAGCTCCAAACTTGTTGGTACAGCACCATGGCCATTCACTTATCCATTTAAGTCATTAAAGGGTGTGTTAGTCTCTTTGGAAAATATATTTTTAAGGGGTTTTAAGATGTGCCTTAATAAAGAGAAAACACAGGAGAGATGGGTGATACAATCTACCCTTTTTACCACTCTCTTGAATGAACTCTTGAGGTGGCCATTACTTGATCTTCTCTTTGAGTGCATGGCTTGTTTTGGGATCTTCAATGTTGAGCTTCTTTGCCTGACACCTTCCAAGGATGATGCCACCATTTGGTTCAAGCTTTTTGGCAAGTTGTTGATTCACAAACTTTGGCCTTCATTGATCTTCCTTTGTTTGTTTAATGCTTTAAGATGACTAATGTTGAGCTTCTCCTTGGTTAATCCTCCAAGGTATGATTGATCCAAGTATAGTTTAGCTCATTTGCATTGCGTTTGGTCCATCTTCAAGCGTAGGCCATCAATGGTGTGTTGGTGCTATCATGGATTAACCTGTGAATTTCCTGTCCATAGCAACACTCAAGGCAAACAATTAGTCTATAAATGACTAATCAATTTGCGTTTGTTAATCATCAAAACAAGGTGATTAAATGAACCCATGGGGAACCCTTGGGCTAACAATCTCCCCTTTTTTTATGATGACAAACTAAATTGATTAGACAGGTGGGAGGAACCTCTTTTGAGGATTATATAAATAAGTTAATAGATACTACTCCCCCTCAACATATGCATGAGTTATATTCACAAGTTATAGTACAAGAATGCGTATGATTATTGATCTAATCAATTACACAAATTCTCCCCCTTACGGGATTGGTAAAATAGAAGGATTAAGCATTTAAGCACAATACATAAAGCATCAAAGATATACAATGAGAATATGATGCTCCCCTAGCTTTTTTTCATGATTAGCCAATAAAATCAATGTATATATGGCATGATAAGAGACAATCAACATAGGAAAGGAATAATCACAAAACAAATCAAGCCTATGTTGGCAAAACAAAGAGACATTACCATTTTTAGCACAATATTTTAGGTTATATCATAGTAAATGAATAAAACCAATATAAATCTACCCGATGAACCATAATATAATAATAAATTTGCAAGTTAAAGCTTATATTTTGCTTATCATGAAAGAAAACAAGCAAGTTTAAAGTTTAGCATGATATGCCCCTAATTTTTTAAATTCCTATTAGAATCTTATCATGAGGTGATGTGTAGTTATAGACTCATCATGACAAGCAAGAATAGATATTTTTCAAGTTAAAAACATTCTCTTAAATTGTCACGCACAGAAATCAACATTTGATCCTAGTATGGACTGACAATGAGCTCTATCATGGATATATGGATAGCCAAGTGAGAATACACATGATAGGATGTGCAAGTTTTAGCTCTTGTTAGAAAATATTAAAAAGATAGATCATTTAAGTTTTTTTTTTTAAGATATGCAACATAGAGCACAATTAGTGGGGAAATATTATAATGGACAATGTGAGCATCTCACAATGATCCATATAAATATAGAGATAACAAGAATTAGCTCTCTCCCTTAATATTTGTCATTGGCCTTAGGTAAACGTAAGAATTAAGGCATGAGATGACACAATAGGCCAAAGATGTGAAAGTGAATACATGGCCAATAAAGCTTATCAGGATATATAGAGTGACTCACATTATAAGCACATGATAAGGAAATATTTTCATAGGAAATTGGATAATCATCTATAAGAAATGTCCTATGAAAGAAATTCTAGAGACTATGCAACATAGAGCTCTAGAATGAGAATACTTATGCTTGGAATATATGATAACATGTATAATCATCCAAGATAAGTCAAAGGCCTAAAGGGTATAACACTAAGTTCTAGGCTATGGGCTTTTTATCTATACAAAAAGAAAATGATACCAAAATAAGAGCACAAGACAAGTCTAAAACAACACACATGGAGCAACCATGCTCCAAATGAGTGTACTTATCATATGAGGAATGATATACACATTTAGAATCATATGATAAGACATAAATGACAAGATTAACTTTCAAGCTCCCCCTTTGAAAAAGGATCATGCAATGCATGAATCTAAAGGGTTGTCCTCACATAGGATCTTTAAATGAACAATTTTAGATCAACCCTTGGGCTACAATGACACTCTACTCTCTATGTGTCGGTTTATCATGAATAAAATTGTAGCCATAATCTAGCTCTACATGATAAACAAGCATAGCAAAAAAGATTTTCAATCTTTAGCTCATGCCCCCCCTAAATGTGATATCATATTTTTCAAATTCAAGCTTTACTTTCCTAAGTATGTAACATACATAATTAGCTAGGAAGATCGCATATAATTGTATACCTATTCATGTTTGAGATATTGTTACAAGGCCACATGGTTAAGTATTTTAATTATGATGATGGTACCGTCCCTTAAGAGGGCATAAGCACCGATTGAATGGCTTTTAACTTAAGGTTTGATATCTCATAAATATAGATACTATCAAACAATGGGTGATAACTATAGAATATATATAAACCAATTTGAGCTCAATTCTATAGGACTAAGACATAGTAAGAATGGCCAATAAAGTACCATGTCTTAGAGAGACATCCATGGCTCATGAAGGTGAGAGTATACCACAATGGGTAATCATGAGAAAGATATGATCAATATCAAGGCTCCCATGGACAATCAACAATGTTTGGACAAGTTAATCATGACAAATGAAAGAATTGGTCCAAACATCTACATCCTACACCCACAACCACCTATCTAATGACAAGGCATTAAACACAAAGTGCATAAGCCCATGGAAAACCAAAGTATGTGGGAGACAAGTGTTCTCATCACAAAGAATAGTGTACCAACCACCATAGTGTGTATATGCCCAAATAAGGTACTAGATTCAAATGATATTTTCAGTTTTTACTCAAGTGAGTTTTACATGTTGAATCTAGACTCATTGTCAACTTTCCCTACATAATGTAATCTTATATGACTTTAAGGGAAGACTCCAAGGACTCTAAGGATGTACCTATCAAGTGATAACACCTTGGACACATGTATTCCAAAGAGAACTACCATGACTAAATACATATGATATTATCTAACTTTCAAGGTTCATACTAGTCCTGAGAGTATCCAATTAAAGCTTTCGGGAATACAAATGCTTTAAACCTATCAATGATTTCTTATTGCTTTTAATGATAACTATTAAGCGCATAATAAGAAAGTCTTGTGTGGGGATTGGAAGGACAACTAGTTGCTAAGCAATATGTAACTATATTTACTCACCTAGAGCATAAAAGATGTCTAAGAGGTCATCATTTTCCTAGATATGGCATTTAATTTCTTAGTTTTGCTAGAAATGATATATAAATCACTTTAAATACCAAATAATCTAGCAAAAGCCAATTTTGTCCATACTAGAGTTCAAATATGAAAGATATACACGTATGGGTTTAACTTGAACTCATGGGGATGTTGATATTCATGTAAGATCAATCATGGTTTTCACATTAAGTAATCTATTGTGGCTTGTCATGTGGATTAGTACTAAGTGCAAAGTGATACAAGTCATAATGTGTAAACTTAGCCAGATACATATAGATACATAATAATCAAGCAAGATAGATCTAGTGTATCTATAATTTATTTCTTTTCAAAAGAGATGTGATCATGAAGCACATAAGGCTAGATGCAAGGAACTCAATATATTTTAAGCATACACCATCTAGCATGCAAAACTATAAAAGATATAGTATTATGCTCAGCCTAGATACATAAAAAGAGTTTGTGATGTCCATATGTACCTAGAAATCATAGTTTTCATAAAATTTAACAATCTTAGCACAACTATAGACTAGATATCAAAATGGGATATCTAGGGAACCTTTTCCAATAGATATAACAATTAAGTATAAGGATATAAATCCATGATTTTTAAACAAATAAGTACATGGTATCTATTCCATCAAAATCTCTAAAAGATATTTACATTTTAAGCTCAAATTATCAAAGTCTTATAGTAAAACAAGTTTAAGCATATAGACTTCGGAATTTCAAAAAGATATTTATCAATAAGGCACAAGTGTATATAGATACATAGGAATCAACCTAAGCATATGGTATCTATACAACCAAATTTTCAAAAGATTTAACATTTTAAGCACATCCCCTAAATCTACTAAGTACATGAAATGACTCAAGTAGGGGGTTTAGGAACCCAAACCGTTTTGGGGTCCAACCAAATTTATTCTATGTGATGTGTCTTTTATTTTCCATACAAATTTGGTTGATTTTACAAATCTAAACATGCATTTAGACGTGTAATGTCCAAATCTACCACAATAATCACAACAAATAGAAGCATGTGTAGATGGACTAGATGAATAACAAGAATGTTTACAATCACAAACAGGTTTAGCACATTTTTCTTGAAGGGTCTTATATTCCAACTCAAGTTTTTATTTTTCTAATTTCATCTCCTCAAGTTTATCTTCCAAGCGATCAATTTCATGAGATGAATTAGCTCTTAATTCCTCTTCATCTTCTTTCAAAAAGTTAAATTTTTTAATAAGCTCAAAGTTTTTCATTTTGCAAAACTTTACACTTTTTAACTAAGTCAACATTTTTGTTTATCAAAATTTGGTTAAGTTGACCTAATTTTTCAATTTTGCCCAAACAATCATCAACTTCTATTTTCAAGTTTTCAATTTCATTTTGCAACTCGGAAATTGAAGTTTTGAAATTGTTCTCGTTTGCAAAAGACTTTTGAGAAATCTTGTTTTGTCCAAAGGTAGTATTTTCATCAATAGAAGCACTAAGACAAATATTTTTCTCATATAATTTTCAAGGTTGGTCAATCTTTCTTTTGCATTTTTACATGAAGAGATTTTCACAAAAATATCACTAGATATACCACAACAGAATGCAATCATAGCTTTTGAGTTTAAAGAAAACATATTCAAAGCAAGCTTGTTGTATTTTTAGGTAAGGTGAAGCCTTTATCAATTATGTCCATTATATCATAATCTATAGATTTTAGAAAGAACCTCATTTTGACTTTCCACGATCCATAGTTCGTTCCCTCAAAGATGGGAGGAACAAGATAGGATCGTCCTTTCTCAAAATTCATAGGGGTTGCCATTTTAGATCTTTTCTCTTGTAGAAATTTGAAATAGTCAAAGATCTATAGAAGAGCCTTTAGCTTTGATATCAAGTGAAATTCCACTAGGCAACCCAAGAGGGGGGGTGAATTAGGTGTCTTTATAAAAACTTTTCCTTTTTAAAACTCTTACTAAAATCACCCTAGTTTTATCTCTTAGTTTTATCCCTTGTTAATTAAGTTGAAATAGTTAAGCTTAATCAAATATCATAAATTTATATAAGCTTAAACACCCTTATTAAACAACACACTTAATTAGGAGATTTAATGGCCTAATTAGCAATGTAGAGGTATTTAAGTAAAATGCCAATGCTAACTCACTCAATTCTAAATATGTAATGCAAAGCACAAATAAGAGAGTGAGAGAGGGAGTGGGAGATAGAAAAATACCAACGCAAGTGACACAAAGATTTATAGTGGTTCGGCCAACGGCCTACTCCACACTACTCAAGGTTGCACTTGAGGATTTTCACTATTAAAGTCTCCACCATGCCCGGTTTTAAGGCTTTTATAACCCAAGGGAATTAAATGATGATGCTCTTGCCACCTTTTGCACTGACTCTCATACTTCACCGAGTTCTAAGCGCTTCACCCAAGGAAATTAAACACGGATGCCCTTGCCACCGATTCCAAACTCTCCAAGGAACTTACACGGCATTCCTTTTGCCAAATTTACAACGATAAAGAAGTTAAAAGCTTTGCCTCTATGTAAGCTACAATACAAGTTGAAGCTCACTACACATCTTTCAAATAGATGTACAAAGTATAGCCTAATCCACTCTCAAATGATTTTTCAAAATCAAGGCACAAAGAGAAGTGGGAGAGAAAAACCCAAAAATGATGGCCAAATAATTTTCAAGGGTTTGTTAGAGTTGGACCATGTTCATTGTTCATTTTAGACCCTTTGAATGCGTATATATGAAGTCTCAACTCAATATGACCGTTTCATGGGCAAAACAGTCATTTTCGGGTCAAACAGTCAAGTAGCCGTTGGGCCACAATGGCTTTTTTTTTTCTTCCTGGTTGTTTTCTCAGAGCTCTAAGAAATGTCTCGGAGTTTTGAGAGAAATTCTCGGAGCTCCGAGACTGGATTTTCAACAATCTGCTTCCAACTTGAAAAATTCATATTTCCTTTGTTTCTTTCAGATTTTAACGTTCTTATACTCTACGGATATGAGAAAAATGAGAGCTATCTGTTAAAAATATTTTCAAAAATATTTGAAAATATTTTAAACAAGTTTTGGTAGGATTTAGTTGTTGGTCCAGGTTGTTTCTTCGGAACTCTGTTTTGTTCAATGTTGTGTTGAATGCCATATGAGTCCCAACATATTGGTACACCACGATGACCATTCACTTATCCATTTAAGTCCTTAAAGGGTGTGTTAGTCTCTTTGGAAAATATATTTTTAGGGGTCTTAAGATGTGCCTTGATAAAGAGAAAACACAAGAGAGATAGGTGATATAATCTACCCTTTTTACCACTCTCTTGAATGAACTCTTGAGGTAGCCATTGCTTGATCTTCTCTTTGAGTGCATGGCTTGCTTTGGTTGAGCTTCTTTGCTTGACACCTTCCAAGGATGATGCCACCATTTGGTTCAAGCTCATTTGCAAGTTGTTGATTCACAAGCTTTGGCCTTCATTGATCTTCCTTTGTTTGTTCAATGCTTTGAGATGACTAATGTGGAGATTTACCTTGGTTGATCCTCCAATGTATGATTGATCCAAGTATGCTTTAGCTCTTTTGCATTGCGTTTGGTCCATCTTCAAGCATAGACCATCAATGATGTGTTAGTGCTATCATGGATTAACGTGTGATTTTCTATCCATAGCACAACACTCAAGGCAAACAATTAGTCCATAAATGACTAATCAATTTGCGTTTGTTAATCATCAAAACAAGGTGATTGAATGAACCCATTGGGAGCCCTTGGGCTAACATTTTGGAAGGGAAATAAAAAAACGCTAAAACAGATTAAATGGGTTTGGAGTAAATTTGCCATTTTAAAATTTTAAATGGTGAAAATTGAATTTCGTGAGTTTTAGGGACCTTTTAGCAAATATTTTCTTAAAGTAGGACTATTCAGCTAATATGCTTTTCTTAGGGACTATGTTACGTGCTTGTATGGTCCCACATAGGCATAGTCACGTTAGAAATTAGCAAGATTTTCTTTGTGGTAATAATCTTTTCTTATTTGGTAGTATAATAATTAGCAGTTATGATAGCTATAGAAGTAGTTGCTATTTGATAGGGATTTGATAAGGAAGTTACCTATTTAATATAGGTGACTAGACGATTTCGTTGGGAGGGAGCGCCTACTTTCATGGGGAGCATCACGTTTGTAAACATTTATTTAAATCTTGTAAACAACATTGGAATGAATGAAGAAAGTTATCCCAAATTTGTGTTTTTTGCACAGAAAGGAGGAACGACCCTTCCCTTGAAGTGGGTCAAGAGGCCGATCTTCCCTCTGAGAAGATCAATTCGAATCGGGTTCATAGCAAAGTGGTATCAGAGCAAGGCATGGATGATCTAAGGATCAGACGGTTGGAAGCTGTGGTGCGCTCTCTTGCTGTGGGACAAGCGAGAATGATCAAAACAATGGATGAGATGTTTTCTGCTGTGAATGCAAAGTTCAACAAGATGAAACTTTTGTTTGGCGTGAATACAGAAGAGCCTCCATGTTTGAAAGAGCTAAATTGAAAATTCAACGAGAGCACTGTCGAGAAGGCTTGTATGATAAAAAAGAAAAGAAAAACTAGGAAAAGAGGTGGAAAGAACAAGAGAGAAAGAAATCAGATAGAAGAGAAAACGCCACAAAAGAAAGGTGTCACTGATTTTCAGTATCATCGAGTTCGCTGCCGAAAAATCCGTCATTCCTCTCCATCTGTCCAACATCACCAAGAAGATTCTCATCCACGAACATCAGTGCGTCAAAATTCTAATAAAGCTTCGATGGAGCCATGGATGAAGAGCTTGCTCAATCGGTCACAGGTTCATGGCATCCCACTTTGCCGAGACAACATGCCAACATCTCTAAGGCCTTATTGGTACCCTGACTGTCCAACGTTACTTGTGTGGCTCAACAAAATCATTTCCAATACGATTTGGGATCTGGGTGTGTAAGCCCAAGGGTTCCCCATGGGTTCATTCAATCATCTTGTTTTGATGATTAACAAACGCAAATTGATTAGTCGTTTATGGACTGATCATTTGCCTTGAGTGTTGTGCTTTAGACAGTCCTACACAAGTCAAATCATACTAGCACGCACCTTGTTGGCCTATGCTTGAAGATGAACCAAACACAATGGCAAAGGAGCTTGGAACATACTTGGACCAATCACACCTTGGAGGTACCAAGGAGAAGCTCATTATCAACCATCTCAACGCATTGAACAAACAAAGGAAGATCAATGAAGGCCAAAGCTTGTGGATCAACAACTTGCAAAGGAGCTGGAACCAAATAGTGGCATCATCCTTGGAAGGTGTCAAGCAAAGAAGCTCAACCTTGAAGATCCCAAAGCAAGCCATACACTCAAAGAGAAGATCCAGCAATGGCTACCTCAAGAGTTCATTCAAGAGAGTGGTAAAAAGGGTAGATTGTATCACCTATCTCTCTTGTGTTTTCTCTTATCAAGGCACATCTTAAAACCCCTAAAAATATATTTTTCAAAAAGACTAACAGACCCTTTAAGGACTTAAATAGATAAGTGAATGGCCATGGTAGTGTACCAACATGTTGGGACCCATATGACATTCAGCACATGAATGAACAAAACAGAGTTCCGAAGCAACAACCTGGACCAGCAACTAAATCCTATCAAAACTTGTTTAAAACATTTTCAAATTTTTTTGAAAATATTTTTAACAGATAGCTCTCATTTTTCTCATATCCGTAGAGTATACGAACATCAAAATCCGATGCGAAACGAAGGAGATATGAATTTTTCAAATGAGACACTGTTTGCTGGAAATCCAGTCTCGGAACTCCGAGAATATTTGCGGCGCTCCGAGAAATGATCCAGGTTATAAAATTAAAAGCTCTATTTGAATTCTCGGAATTCCGAGAATTTGCTCCGAACTCCGAAAAGTGTTTTTGTTCAAAAAAATATAGCCATTGTGGTCCAACGGCTAGTTGACTGTTTGACCCGAAAATAACCGTTTTGCCCCTGAAACGGTCATATTGAGTTGGGACACCATATATACCCATCTCATGGGTCTAAAACATGAGAGGAACATTGTCCAACTCTAACAAACCCTAGAAAATCATTTGTGAATCATTTTTGGGTAATTTCTCTCACCAACCTCTTGTGCCTTGATTTGAGAAAATCATTTGAGATTGGTTTAGGCTTAAACTTGCTTATTCTTGAGAGCATCCTTGGAGCTTCAACTTGCATTGTAGTCTACATAGAGGCAAAGCTTTTATCTTCTTCTTTATTCGATCGGTGGCAAGGGTACCCGTTGTTTTTAATTCCCTTGGGTGAAGCGCTTAGAACTCGGCGAAGAAGGAGAGTCATTGTAAAGGTGGAAGGGCATCCTTATTTAATTCCCTTGGATTGTAAAAGCCTTGGAGCCGGGCGTCGTGGAGGTCTCAATAGTGAAAATCCTTAAGTGCGACCTTGAGAAGAGTGGAGTAGGACGTTTGCCGAACCACTATAAATCTTTGTGTCACTTGTGTGATTGGTATTTCTCTCACTCCCTCTCACTCTCTTATTTGATTATTTGTGCTTAGAATTGAGTGAGTAGTTAGCATTGATAATCAACCTAAATATCTTAACCTTGCTAACTAGGCTATTAAAATCACCTAATTAAGTTTGCTAATCAACAAGGGTTTTGAACTTATATTAATTTGTAATATTGTTTAAGTTCAACTATTTCAAACTTAATTAAACAAGGGATAAGTCTTGGGTGAAATCTTAGGAAAAGTTCTTAAAAGGTAAAGATTTTATAAACATCCTATTCACCCCCCCCCCTCTAGGTCGCCAAACCAAGTCACTACTTGGATGTCAGGGTGGAGTAAATTATTTTTTCCAATTAATCCAACCTTGGGGGGACAAGGTTGACTTCAAGGGGGGAGGAATGTTACGTGCTTGTATAGTCCCACATAGGCATAGTCACGTTAGAAATTAGCAAGATTTTCTTTGTGTTAATCTTTTCTTATGTTGGTAGGATAATAATTAGCACTTATGGTAGCTATAGAAGTAATTGCTATTTGATAGGGATTTGATAAGGAAGTTACCTATTTAATAGGTGACTAGCCTATTTCCTTGAGAGGGAGCACCTACATTCATGGAGAGCATCACGTTTGTAAACATTTATTTAAATCTTGGAATGAATGAAGAAAGTTATCCCAAATTTGTGTTTTTTGCACAGAAAGGAATGACCCTTCCCTCGAAGTGGGTCAAGAGGCCGATCTTCCCTCTGAGAAGATCAATCCGTTGCGATCCAAATCGGGTTCGTAACAGACTAATAAGCAATTATTTTGCCATGTAGGGACTAATCAGCAAAAATCCCTATCTTTTTCCTTTTCTTTGAAAACGATTCCAAGCCATGTTAGGTGTTTTCCTTTCCAAGAAGAAGAAATTGCTATTTTTCATAGAAACCATGCCAAACTTATTTAGGTGTGCTCCCTGTATAAGAAATGTCTTTTTTCAAACGAGTTGCTATATCTCACCAAATCTTTGCAAAACACTTTGTTTCCCAATGCTAGCGGCTTTCTAATTTTTAGAGAGAGTGAGTGCAACTTGTTGCCGTTTTGATATTTGGGAGAGAGAAAGCAAGCCACCAACTTGCTATAGTAAGAATGGGTGAGCCCAAAATGCAACACGTTTACAAATGGAAAGCATCCCTTCTTTGACCGAAAACTCATATTTTCCTGTATTTGGTGCTTTCTATTTTCCAACAAAATCACAAATTTGCTTAGGCTCTCAAATTGATGACATAACCATTTAGGTTCACAAGTTGCATGAATTGAGGTTTTCTTGTCATAGAGCAGAGAAGTCTCTTCCTGAGCATGAACATGCTCAGAACTATAAAATAACTTTTGAGTTTCAGTTGCTTGCCCTTAGAGAATTGTATATTTGTAAGTGAAAGCTCTCCCTGACTATGTGCATCTAATTTAAATGTAATAGATCAAGGCACATAGAACCCATGATTTAATTAATCACCTTTAACCATTCTGATTGCTTCATTCATAAACCAATCACACTTTGAATATGAATGGATGATTATTAGACAGAGGATATGAGTTTAAGGCAGATGGTCTAATAAACACATTGATAAGAGAATGAAATCAGTGAGGTACAAATCCATGGTAACCAAAAGATCATGTATACATATATACGAACTATAAAGCTCAATATACATGATCAAAATGGAAGATTAATACCACATTTATTTTATCACT
Source organism: Tasmannia lanceolata (assembly GCF_043159265.1). Classification (NCBI taxonomy): domain Eukaryota; kingdom Viridiplantae; phylum Streptophyta; class Magnoliopsida; order Canellales; family Winteraceae; genus Tasmannia; species Tasmannia lanceolata. The sequence continues at coordinate 26,629,532 of NW_027518697.1, read as the reverse complement.
TCAAGAAACGATAAAAGTGGTATTTGAAAATCTCTTGAAAGAAGTAAAACTGAACTTCTTTTATTCTATTCTGCGCTCTTCTATTGATGAATGTTTAGAAGAGCTTAGATCAATGTTTGACCTTTTCTTCCATGTAAGAGAGCATCTTTTGACAAATCATTTCGGATTGAGAGATTAGGTACTTGTTTTAATTCTTCTCCTTCATCAAAGGGTCATCCTTGAGAGGATGATCATGAAGTGCACATGCCAGTCTTTAGACAAAGTCTTTAATTTTCTTAGTCTGAGTTCTTCCTTCACTGTGGAAGAATGTAGAGATAGACACAGAAAAATTGAGTACATCTACCATCTTATTACATCTGGCACGATGGAAGGTGACAAGTACCATAATTAAGCTACGAAGGACATACTCTGAGTGGGGTCCTCCGAAGCTAAAATCTTGGAAGAGATGATGGGACATGACAAACTCAAAAATATTTTTAATCTTCCTTCTTCCAAGAGATTGTCATTGGCCTTTGATAATTCTTATAATGCAAGGCCTGATAATACACAATGGCTTAGATATGAATGTAAAAACATAGCCATTAGAACTTATCATGATAAAATATTTTCATTCAAAAGTACATGATAAGAGATTAGTTCATAGGAGATAGGATGATCATCTCAATCACTATTCTATGAAGAAGAGTTCTATAGATTTTTCAAACTCTAGAATAATATACTTATCATTAGTAGAGATAGAAACATATAAGTCTATCTAAGATAAGTACAATGCCTGAGAAGATATGGCACTGAGGCACAGGCAAAGGAATCCTGTCAAAAGATGAGAGATGATCTCAAATTTAAATAATAGGAGAGAACCCAACTACAACACACATGGAGAAATGTGGCTCCACATGAGTGTACTTATCATATGTGATGCACATCACACATCATATGATAAGGTGGATGGCCAGACATTGAGCATGTATAGCTCTCCCTTTGTAAGTGACTCATACAATGTATGAATCCAAAGGGTTGTCCAACCACATAGACACCAAGGGATTTAAAGGTGAATGATTTTCAAACCACCCTTGGGCATGATTGCTACAAGTAGTCATATGATATCCAAAGAGATGACAACCTAGCAAACCATGCTCCCCCTAAATATGTGCAAATAATATATATATATATATATATATATATATATATATAACACAAGGCATATATGGCTTATTATGGTTAAGATGTTGGTTAAAAGCCAAAGTAATTAGATGTTTTAATTAAATATGAGTGTACACTCTCCAACTTACTAGGTAAGAGGACTAAGAGTACCAATTGAGTGGTTTTTAAATTTAAGTTTACCATCTTTACCGTACCAGTAGCATACAAGGGGAAAACTATAGAATACATATATAATATCAATTAAGCACAATTCTATAGGACTTAGACATTATAAAGGGATCAATAGAATCCCATGTCTAAGAGAGACATCCATGACTCATGCAAGTTAGAGCATTCATGGATAGTCTACTATGTTTGGATACAATGATCATGGTCCAAACATCTATGCCTACATCCACAAACCACCATATAAAGATAGGGCATTTAAGCATAAAGTGCAAAAGGCCCATGGAAAACCAAGATGTGTGGGAAATAAGTGTTCCCATCACAATGTGTTACATGATGACCACTACAATGAGTTGCTGCCCAATAATGATACTAGATTCCTATGATATTTTCAGCTTTACTCAATTTAGTTTCATACATTGAATCTAGACTCATTTTTAATTCTCTACACAAACAAAGATATTCATGTAGGACTGTAGAGAATAATCCAAAGACTTCTAAAGAATGTCAAGTGATGAACACCTTAGACACATGCATTCCAAAATGAACTACTATGACCAGATAGTTTTATCTTAGTCATGAGAGGATATTCATTTTAAGCATTTTTGGAATACATCAATTTAACCCATCAAGATTTCTTATGCATTTAATGATAATCATTAAAGACATAAGAATGGGTTTGAAGGACAACTAGGTGCATAGTAATAAACATACTTACTCACCTAGGGCAAAGGATATATAAGAAAGGATTTGAGTGGATTTTCTTAGACATGGCTTGAAACACTCAATTTTGCTAGAAATGATATTCTTCCTAAGTTGAATATACAGAGATCTAGTAAATGCCAAAATTATCTTAAAAAGAGTTCAAGGATGCAAGGAATGAACTTGAAAGATCAATTTGAACTCAAGGACAAAAATGATGGTTAATTTTCATGGAAGCACACATATGGTTCTCATATTTAATTTTCTATGGTGGATTTGCTATGTGGATGCTAAGTGCACAAGTGATGTGATTTGCACTTAGATAGGCTTTTCTAAAAGATATTCAATAAGCACAAAAATAAAAAAGGATATGATCAGTTAAGCTCAAATGAATATAGATACATCGCAAGATAAAAGCATTACATATATGAGATCTATATTCATGGATAAAAGAATATGACAATTAAGCTCAAGAAAACTAGATACAAAATGTATTCAATGAATTTAAAGTATCTAGCATGAATGTGAATGATATAACAGTTAAACATAGTCTCTAAACTAACTCATTTACTAATTAGATTAAAGGGATTCTTTTGGAACCCAAATCCCTTTGGGTCCATCCAAGTTTGTTTGTGGGAGTGTACATTTTCTTATCCAAACAAACTTGTTAGAATTCGCAATTCCAAGCTTACACTCAGAATTGTGATGCTCAACTCTACCATAATAATTATAATTGGTCGATGGGGAGTATTTAGAATCATAAGACTTAGAAGTGTGTTTATCTTTTTCTTTATGAAGTCTTTGATTCGTAATGGAGAGTTCTTCATTCATTTGTTCTTCATTTTCACAAACATGTTTATGATTTTCAACAAGTTCAATGTTTGTGATTTCAAGGCTTTTAATTTTTTTCTCAAAGGCTTGCATCTTTGAAATAAGTCAACATTTTTATTTATAAAAAATATGCCCAATTGACTTAATTTTTCACTTCTTTTCAAACTTTCATTTATTTCCAATTTCAAATTAGAAATTAAATGTTTGAAAGAAATTTCATTTATAAAAGATTTTTCTGAAATCTCTTTTTGTCTAGAAAATGTATCATCTAAAAAGAGACAAATATTTTTCTCAAAAGTATTTTCTAATGAAGTCCAAATATCTTATGCATTGATGCTATTTGAAATATTGTTAAAATGTTTGGAGTTAAACCACAGCATAGTAAAATCATAGCCTTTAAATTCATGGAAAATAATTTTATATCTCCTTCAGTGCATTTTCTTGAAAAAGAAATTCCCTCTTTAATGACATCTAAAATGTCATTATCTATGGATTTGAGATAGGCTTGCATTTGTGCTTTCCAAGCTCCATAATTCGTTCCATCAAAGAATCGAGGAATTAGGGTGGATCGGCCTTTCTCAAAATCCATAGGGCCTGTCACAGATCTTTTCTCTTGTAGATTTTTAAGATTTAAAAATCTCTTTAAGAGCCTAGGCTTTGATACCAAATGAAATACAGGTGTGGCAATCCAAGAGGGGGGGTGAATTGGTCAATTAGAAATTTTAGCCTTAATTAAAGGAGATTAAAAATTAATCCATTTAATTAAACACTAATTAGTTTAACCCTTGTTCAAATATGTATATCAATAAACTCTATGGATTAAACTTTCTAATCATGCACATTTAGGTAACCCTTGTCCAAATAGATATTATAATGCAATTTAGGATTTAGACATTTATCTTAAGTGCATTTACTAACCCTTGTTCAATTAAAGCTTAAACATAAGTAAAGTTAGAGATTACCAATCACCACACGCGTAAGAGAAGGAAAGAAAGAGAGAGACAATGCACTCCACAATGTGGACACCAAGATTTATAGTGGTTTGGTCACAACTTGACCTACTCCACTCTTCCAAGTTTGGCTCCTTGGGTAATCCACTACGGTGAGATTTCAAGCCTAATCTCGAAGCTCTTACAATAAGCTTTTCCATTCTCAAGGGCCAAAGCGAAGCCCATCTGCACGAAGCCTTCGGCGAGAGAACACACCCTCATATGTCGTCTTCACCTTTGTTCACAGGCCGAAGAGAAGACCCCTCTTCACAATTCTTTCCGGGCCGAAGAGAAGACCCTCAATGAAGAACAAAGAAAAATAAAAACTCTCTTGCCTCTTAATAGACGGATTACAAAGTTTAAAAGCTCACAATCACTCCAAGAAATAAACAAATAAAAGCCCTATGGAGTGGCTCTTGATAACATGTAGAAATGGAAGATCAAAGAGGTTTTTAGCTTTTGAAATAAAAAGTTGAAGCTCAAAGAGAAATGAGATTTGATCTTTCTCTAATATTTAAATCTTGTAGAGATAGGTTTTAATGATGTATATATAGTGTATTTGAAAATATGACCGTTTTGGGTAAAACTGTAAATAAATATCTTGAAAACGTCAAGCAGAAAACGCCCCAACGGCTAGTTTGCTCGACCGCTGCGGTCGACCGGGCTACAGCGGTCGCCCGCCCCTTTCGGGCGCCCTATTCTATTTTCAAATTTCTTACCGTCGCGGTCAACCTGCCACATGGCGGTCGCCCGGCGAGGGCTAACTGTTTTCTCAGAAAAGTTTGCTCAAAAACCTATCCCAGTCGACCAACCCATGGCGGTCGCCCACCGTAGACCAAATTGGATTGTTCTGTTTGAAACATAAGCGCATCCGCGGTCGCCCGGCTTAACCCGGTCGACCGGCCCGATAAAATTCGAGATGGCCTGGATTTCTAGGTTCCATCCCGCGGTCGACCGGCCCTGAGTGAAATTCAATTTTAACTTTAAAATCCATGGGCTTTTGGGCAATGGTCTTTGGGCTTAATTCCAAGGTTTTCAAACACATTTTTGGGTGTGTTGATGGTTTTCAAAGATGTAAAATGTTATGTATAAAAATCATTTGAAAGCCTTTTGAAAGTGCATTTAAACATAAAATCAAGAGGACCCCAAATACATTCTAAAAAAAAGAACCTTGAGTCTTCTTGGAATGTTGTGGCTCCTTTCCACTTTCTTGGACTTCTTCGGCTTGGGTGAACATCTTGACCTTGTCTTGGCTCTTGTGATATCCTCAAATCTTCACTGCATGTAGTGAGGTGCATGAGGTGTCACTAATGGTATGTTCAGCTCCAAGCTCCTTCTTGACACTTGCTTAGGAACTTGTGGGATCTTCATGTTGAGCTTCTTAACTTGAGCATCTTCAAATGAGGATGACTCCAATGTAGGTATAAGCTCTTGGTTCCTTTGATCCACAAGTCATGTGTTGTGAAGAGTTGTGTAATGGCGATTATGACATGAAATTCCTGTATACAACACAACACCTCAAAGCAACACATCAGTCCATAAATGCTAATCAATTTGGTTTGCTAGCATCAAAATAAGAAGGTAAGATGAATGATTAACCCATGAGAACCCTTGGGCTTACACTCTCCCCCTCTTTATTTGTCATTGGCCCTAGGTGAAACCTATGTGATAGGGCATGACAAAGCAGAATGATTGAAAAGCTGAGTGATTTAAACACTTGGGCTTCATTTTCAACTTGCAAGAGATGAGTCTCTACCTGAGCAAGAATCTGCTCAGATTGATGACATGACCATCTGGGTTCACAAGTTGCTTCGAATGGGGGTTTTCTTCTCGTAGGGCAGACAAGTCTTTTTCTGAGCATGAACATGCTCAGAATTAAAAAAAACTTTTTGAGTTCAAGTTGCTTGCCACTAGAGGATTTGCAGGTGAAAGCTCCCCCTAACTATGTACATCTAAACTAACTGTAATAGTTCAATGCACATAGAACCCATGATTTAATTAATTACCTTTAACCATTCGGATTGCTCTATTTATAAACTAATCACACTTTGAATATGAATGGATGATTATTAGACAGAGGATATGAGTTTAAGGCAGATGGTCTAATAAACACATGGATAAGAGAATGAAATCAATGAGGTACATATCCATGGCAACCAAAGATCATGTATACATAGATGAGAACCATAAAGCTCAATATACATGATCAAAATGGAAGATTAATACCACATTTCTTTTATCACTTCAAGAAATAATAAAAGTGGTATTTTAAAATCTCTCGAAAGAAGTAAAACTGAACTTCTTTTCTTCTATCCGGAACTCTTCAACTGATGAATGTTTAGAAGAGCTTAGATCAATGCTTGACCGTTTCTTCTATGTAAGGGAGCATCTTTTGACAAATCTTTCCAGAATTGAGAGTTTGAGTACTTGTTTTAAGTCTTCTCCTTCATCAAAGGGTCATCCATGTGAGGATGAGCATGAAGTGCACATGCCAGCCTTTAGACATGAATCTTCAATTTTCTTAGTCGCTGTTCATCCTTCACTATGGAAGAATGTAAAGATGGACAGAGAAAAATTGAGTACATCTACCATCTTATTACATCTGTCACTATGGAAGGAGACAAGTACCATAGACAAGCTACGATGGACATGATTTGAGTGGAGTCCTCCGAAGCTAGAATCTTGGAAGAGATGATGGGACATGACAAACTCAAAAATATTTTTAAATAATCCATCTTCCAAGAAATTGTCATTGGCCTTTGATAATTCTTATAATGCAAGGCCTGGCAATATACAATGGCTTAGATATGAATGTAAAGAGCACAACCATTGGATCTTATCATTATAAAATATTTTTATTCAAAATACATGATAAGAAATTACTTCATAGACAATGAGATGATCATCTCAAGCGTTGTCCAATGAAGAAGGATTCTAGAGATTTTTCAAACTCTAGAACAAGATACTTATCACTGGCAGAGATAGAAACATATAAGTCTATCTAAGATAAGTATAAGGCCTAAAAGGATATGGCACTAAGGCTTTAGGCCAAGAAAACTTGTCAGAAGATGAGACATGATCTCAAATATAAAGAATAGGACAAGACCCAACTACAACACATATGGAGCAATGTAGCTCCACATGAGTGTACTTATCATATGTGATGCACATCAAACATCATATGATAAGATGGATGGGCAGACATTGAGCATGTATAGCTCTCCCTTTGTAAGTGACTCATACAGTGTAAGAATCCAAAGGGCTGTCCAACCAAAGAGACACCAAGGGATTTAAAGGTGAATGATTTTTAAACCACCCTTGGGCCACTAACGCATGATTTGCTAAGGTTTAAGGTATCAACCTAGCATACCATGCTCGCTAATAAATATGTGCATATAATATATGCATAACACACACAGCACATATGGCTTATCATGGTTAAGATGTTGGCTAGAAGCCAAAGTAATTAGATGTTTTAATTAATGATGAAGGTACAATCTCCTTCTCAACAAGTAAGAAGGCTAAAAACACCAATTGAGCAGCTTTTAACTTTAAGTTTACCATCTTACTATGTACCTGGAGAATAACTATAGAATATACATATATTATCAATAAGGCACAATTCTATAGGACTTAGACATTTTAAGAGGGATTAGTAGAATCCCATGTCTAAGTGAGACATCCATGGCTCATGCAAGTGAGAGCATTCATGGATAATCTATCATGTTTGGACACAAGAATATGGTCCAACATCTATGCCTACATCCACAAACCATACAAGCACAAAGTGCATAAGCCCATGAAAAACCAAAATGTGTGGGATACAAGTGTTCCCATAACAATGTGTTACATGATAATCACAACAATGAGAAGCAGCCCAATAATGGTGCTAGATTCCAATAACATTTTTAATTTTTCTTAATTGAGTTTCATACAATGAATCTAGACTCATTTTCAATTCTCTGCAAAATATATTCATGAAGAACAGTAGAGAATAATCCAAGGACTTTTAGGATATATCAAGTGATAAACACCTTGACCAAATGCATTGCAAAATGAATTACCATGACTAGATAGTTTTATCTTAATCATGAGAGAGTATTCATTTTATGCTCTTGGAACACATCAATTTTAACCCATCAAGATTTCTTATGCATTTAATGATAATCATTAAGCACATAAGAATGGGTTTGAAGGACAACTAGGTGCATAGTAATAAGCATAATTACTTACCTAGGGCAAAGGAGATGTCTAAGAAAGGATTTGAGTAGATTTCCTTAGACATGGCTTTTAATACTCAATCTTGCTAGAAATGATATTCTACCTAAGTTGAATATACCAAGGTCTAGCAAATGCTAAAATTATCCTAAATAGAGTTCAAGAATGAAGGGAATGAACTTGAAAGATCAATTTGAACTCAAGGGCAAAAAGGGTGGTTTATTTTTATGAAAGAACACATATGGTTTTTACATTGAATTTTCTATTGTGAATTTTCTTGTGGATGCAAAGTGCACAAGTGATGTGATTTGCACTTAGATAGGCTTTTCAAAAAGAATATTCAATAAAGCACATGAGCAATGATACAATCTATTAAGAACATGAATAATGATGAGTATCTAAGCTCAAAATTAAAAAGAAATATCATTAAGTTCATGAAAACTAGATACAAAAGTATTCAATGAATTAAAGTATCTAGTATGAATATGAATGATAAAATAATTTAGCATAGGTCTTAAACTAACTCACTCACTAATTAGTTTAGAGGGATCCTTTGGAACCCAAATCGCTTTAGTTCCATCCAAGTTTGTTTGAGGGAGTGTATCTTTTATTGTCCAAACAAACTTGTTAGATTTCACAAATCTAAGTTTGCACTCAAATTTGTAATGTCCAGATCTACTACAATTAGTACAAAATGTTTTGGTAGATGTGGAACAACTAGAATCACAAGACTTAGAAATATGTTTATCTTTTTCTTCTTGAAGTCTTTGATTCTCAATGGAGAGTTTTTTTATTTATTTGTTCCTCACTTTTACAAATATGTTTATATTTTTCAATAAATTCAATATTTGTATTTTCAAGGCTTTTAATTTCTTTCTCAAAGGCATTGCATCTTTGAAATAAGTCAATATTTTTCTTTATTAAAAATAAGCTCAATTGACTTAATTTTTTATTTCTTTTCAAACATACATTTATTTCCGATTTTAAATTTTCAATTTGAATTTTCAACTCGAAAATTGAATGTTTAAAAGAACTTTCTTTTGCAAAAGATTTTTGAGAAGTCTCTTTTTGACTAAAAATTTTATCATTTGAAGAGAGACAACTATTCTTCTCATAAATGTTTTCTAATGAAGTTCAAATATCTTTTGCATTGATGCAATTTGAAATATTGTCAAAAATGTTTGAAGTTAAACCACAACACAATAAAATCATTGCCTTTGATTTCAAGGAAAATAATTTTAAATCACTGTCAGTGCATTTCCGTGAAAAATAAATTCCCTCTTCAATGACATCTAAAATGTCATGATCTCTAGTTTTGAGATAGGCTTGCATTTGTGCTTTCCAAGCTCCATAATTCGTTCCATCAAAGAATGGAGGAATTAGGGTGGATCGGCCTTTCTCAAAAACCATTTGGATTGTCACAGATCTTTTCTCTTATAGATTTTTAAAGTTAAAAATTTCTTTAAGAGCCTTAGCTCTAATACCAAATGAAATACAAGTGTGACAACCCAAGAGGGGGGTGAATTGGCAAATTAAAATTTTTAGGCTTAATTAAGGGGAGATTAAAAATTAATCCATTTTAATTAAGCACTAATTAGTCTAACCCTTGTTCAAATAGGCATGTTGATCAAAGCTAGGGTTTAGCCATTCTAATCATGCCCATTTACTAACCCTTGTTCAAATATATATTACAATGCAATTAGGGTTTATACATTTAAATCAAGTGTATTTACTAACCCTTGTTCCATTAAAGGCATAAACAAGTTAGGGTTAGAGATTATCAATCACCACACGTGCAAGAGAGATAGAGAGAGAGAAAGCATCCACAAGGCACAAGATTTATAGTGGTTCGGTCTATCACAAGACCTACTCCACTCTTCCAAGTTTTCCTCCTTGGGATTTTCACTAAAAATGATGAAGCCGTACACCCGACTTCTCCATTTCCAAACGGAACAAACCATTTCTGAACGAAGCCTTGAGAGGGGACACACCCTCTTACATGATTCACCTTTGTTAACGGGCTGAATCAGAGACCCTTGCCATGTCTTCTCAATTCTTAACGGGCCGAAGAGAAAGCTCTCATCTTCACCTTTGTTAACGGGCCGAAGAGAAGACCCTCATCTTCACAATTCTTACCAGGCCAAAGAGAAGACCCTCATGAAGAACAAATATAAAATGAAAAACACTCAATGCCTCTTAATAGGCGGAATACAACTTTGAAATTCCAAGGGTGGTCCCTAGTATGGCAACTAATGAGGAGGAAAAAATTAAGTTCCTAACAAGTTTTAATCTTTTGAAAAACTCAAACCCAATTTTGAAGATTAAGAGATCAAAGATGAAAATTAAGCATGCAAGTTAAATCCTAAGTGCAAATAAAAGAAAGGCAAGAGATAAGAGAGATTGCACCCGAGATTTTAAAGTGGTTCGGTCCTCCAACGCAAGGCCTACTCCACTCCACCAACCAAACCCGTTGATGGCTTCACTAATTGATCTTCTTAACTTCGGCGAAGATCGGTGCCGATTACAATTCCAATTGCTTTAGCCTTGGTGGCAATCCTCACCACGGAGAGTGGGCTCCGCTTCTCCGAACACTCGCCCGAATACAATCTTGATAAATAAAGAAAGAACTAAAAACAATCCCTCACAAGGGTTTACAAACTTTGTAGAAGATGTACAAATTTGAGCCTAATGATCCAAATCCTAATCTTAGAGGATGAGAGACATAAACAAGCTTGAATCACTCTTAAGATGTTCAAATAGAGTTTTTGAGTGTTAGGATTGATGTTTGGGAAGTTTAGAATGCCCATATTTATAGAAAAACCCAAATATGACCGTTTGATGGCATAGTGGTAATTCCTGCAAAAATTTCCAACGGCTATAATTCTTACCGTTATAGTGGTCTCGGAGTTCCGAGAAATTCTCAGAGTTCCGAGAATTTCTCTCGGAGTTCCGGGAATACAAACAGAAGATGGAAAAATTCTACTGGACCAAATCTCGGAACTCCGAGGATTTCTCGGAGTTCCGAGAAGCCTATTTTCAGCAGATTTTCAATTCTGTTTCTTTATTCATTGGGGCTTCCAACTCTACACCAAGTTGGGATTGTTATGAGGGTTCCAAAGTTTTGGAACACCACAAAGACAATCTCTTAAACATTTAGGGTGTGTGAGATTAACTTAATTTATGCCTCTTAAAATCTAATACTAGGATTGGATCTTATACATTCTAATATGACTTCGATCTTCAATAGATTCTTCAAGTCTTCATTCGTCTTGGATCTCCAATATCTTTGGCCTTCATAAGCAGTCCAATGAGAACTTCTTGGCCTCAATCCAACCAATCTTGTCTTAGCACATTTAAGATCTACAACTTAGACATGCAAACACATTAGTGATCTTAAATCACTTATGTATTGGAATCATCAAAATAAGATGGGAATGCCAAGGTGGGAACCATTGGGCTTACAATCTTCCCCTTTTTTATGATGACAAGCACAAGAGATTTTCCAATAAAAGCTTACATATATTTCCTTACACTAGATTTCTCTCCCCCTTTGGCATCTATCAAAAAGATGGGGTAAAAGAAAATCAAAGGGATAAAGTTTTCATTTTTTTAAGCTCCCCCTTTTTCAAGGAAAAAGACAAACATAGAACTCCTCCTATTTAGAACTTTTATTCAACATAAGAGGGGATATTTAAATAACCATAAAAAGATATTCAAGTTTAAGAGCAAGCCCCTAATCTAAGCACATTTGAAGAGAATCATATGCGGGCTTTGGGAACCCAAGTTTTCTTGGTTCCACCACAATCCCTAATCTTAGATGCACATTGGAATTGGTAATGACCATTGATTCCACAATAATGGCATCTAACATGACGGTTAGATAGACTAGTCCTATCATAAAATATATGATTAGGTCTATGACTAGTCTTCTTCAAGATTATGTCAATAATTTTGTCACCATTTAGGAATCTATGGAGACATAATCTTAACCTTTCATTTTCATTATGAAGATGGGTTATTTGATTTAGAAAATCATTAGTTTCATCTTCATAAGATTTGGAAGAGATTGCTACATTTTGAAATTGTGCTAATTGGCAAGATTTCTCATCCAAAATACCCTTAAGGGTTTCAATCTCAAGTTTAAAATTTTCAATTTTTACTTTTGCTTGAGATATGGAAGAAGAAGATTCATTTTTCAAAAGATCAAGTTCCTTTCCTAATTTTGAAATAGATTTTTTTTTTAACTTTATTTTTTGAAATTTGAGAATGCAAGGTTGTGCACAATTCATCATAAGATATGTTTTCACTATCACTACTTGATGAATTACAAGAGGGGTTAGAATTTACCTCATCTTCATGGGTGAATGCCATGAGGCAAAGATCATCCTTATTAGCTTCCACTTCACTTGAGCTCTTTCCCGAGGTACTAAAAGCATCCCAAGCGGCTACAAGACCCTTGTTCTTCTTCCAATCCTTCTTTCCCTTGTACTTCGAGGAAGATGACTTAAGAAGTGGACACTCCGGTCTCTTGTGTCCCGTCTTCTTACAATTGTAACACCTTAATCTTCCTTCTCCTTCATTTTCTTCTTTCTTCTTCTTTTTATCCTTTTTGTGTTTCTTTCTCCATAAGCTTTTAAATTTTCTTAACGCTTCTTCCACATCACTATCCGCTTCACTTGATGATGAGTCCGTCTTGGAGGCCTTTAGAGCTAGAGATCGACTTTCTCTTTCTTTCTCTTTCGGCTTCTTCTCTTCTTGATGACTAGTGAGGAGCATCTCATGAGTGATTAGAGATCCTACAAGCACCTCCATAGTTAGCGTCTTGAGATCTTTTGATTCTTGGATGGCGGTGACCTTTGGATCCCAATAAGGAGGAAGTGACCTAAGCAACTTAGTCACAAGCTCATCAGTAGGATAAGATTTACCAAGATTAGCTAATTTATTAGAAATTTTAGAAAATCGGGTATACATATCGGAAATACTTTCATTTTGATCAATTCTAAACATTTTATATTTGCTCTTTAACAAGTTTATTTTGGAATCCTTGACTTGTGATGTTCCCTCATGGGTAACGGCAAGAGTATCCCAAATAATCTTGGCGGAATAAAAAAGAACTACTCTGTTAAACTCCTCCGTAGATAAGGCGCAAAACAAAGAGTTTATAGCTTTGTAATTTAAATTTGCATACCTTTTCTCTATAACATTCCATTCTTCAAATGGCTTGGAAGGCAAAATGTAACTATTTTTTACAATGTGCCAAAGCTCCACATCTATCGAAAGAAGATAGATGCGCATCATTGTCTTCCAATGTCCATAGTTGGACCCATCAAAGAAAGGAGGTCTAGTTGTGGAATGGCCTTCCGGAAGTCCGGTTCCATTTTTGTTTGCCATTTCACAAATAGAAAGTTGCCAAAGATCTTATGATCTTTCCCTAGTTAAAATTTAAAAAAACATTTACCAAAGTTTTTAAGAAAAGAAAATTTTTTAAGAGCCAAGGCTTTGATACCAAGTGAAATTCCAAGGGTGGTCCCTAGTATGGCAACTAATGAGGAGGAAATAATTAGGTTCCCTAGTATGGCAACTAATGAGGAGGAAAAAATTAGGTTCCTAACAAGTTTTAATCTTTTGAAAAACTCAAACCCAATTTTGAAGATTAAGAGAGCAAAGATGATAATTAAGCACGCAAGTTAAATTCTAAGTGCAAATAAAAGAAAGGCAAGAGATAAGAGAGATTGCACCCGAGATTTTAAAGTGGTTCGGTCCTCCAACACGAGGCCTACTCCACTCCACCAACCAAACCCGTTGATGGCTTCACTAATTGATCTTTTTAACTTCGGCGAAGATCGGTGCCGATTACAATTCCAATTGCTTTAACCTTGGTGGCAATCCTCACCACGGAGAGTGGGCTCCGCTTCTCTGAACACTCGCCCGAATAAAATCTTGATAAAGAAAGAAAGAACTAAAAACAATCCCTCACAAGGGTTTACAAACTTTGTAGAAGATGTACAAATTTGAGCCTAATGATCCAAATCCTAATCTTAGAGGATGAGAGGCATAAACAAGCTTGAATCACTCTTAGGATGTTCAAATAGAGTTTTTGAGTCTTAGGATTGATGTTTGGGATATGGTGCTTAGGGAATGTCGAGCTTCTATCTTCGATCCATGGGAAAAGTTTAGACCTAACTGGTCTGGCCCTTACGTTGTTAATGAAATCTTGCCCGGAAAATCCGTCAGACTTCTTGACCAAAACGGGGATAGAATTCCTGAACCCATTAACCTCGATCAGTTAAAAAGATATCACTCTTAGAAACAAATCAAAATTCAAACTACGCGGACCAAATCCCATCCTCTTTGGGGTACGTAGGCAACCTGACAAACTCAGGTTTGGTCGCCCTTTTGGCACAGCCCAAACAGAACCCATCACATTACCCCTTTCGATTATTTTCCCCATAGAAAAGCCTCGAACTACGCAGACCTGATCCCAACCCTTGTTTGGGGCACTTAGGCAACCTGATCATCTCGGGTTCGGTCACCATTGGTAAAACCAATAAACCTTTTCAATATCTCTACAAATCTCCCAAATGTCCAGAACAAGAAGATCTGAAGATCCGCTAAGTTGAAAACCTGAAAGGGCAGCTTAGGCAAAAATTAGGATCATCATACCTGTAGGAACACAACCTGAAACTTTGTTCCTAGCAAAAATTAAGGTTTAAATGGTCCGCCAAGTTGAAAATCGACAATGGACGACTTGATTCTTCGTAGGGCATATCTTCGGAATGACCAGTCAGAGATTTCTCTGATCCAAAACAAAATGAGTTAATACTTCAAACATCTGGACCATGATTAAAAACCAGGGGCAGGAAACACTGCCTATGCGTAAGAATATTTAAACTCGTCTATCTAGAGTTCCGACTTTCCTAAATAAAACAAAAGCATTTGTTTCATTAAAGTCAAGTCTCCCTCCTTTCCTCCCTACATGGGAATTCAGAAGAAGAAGAAGAAATTTCATCTTTTCCTCTCAGCTAAACATTTGCCCAGCTTAGGTAATCGTATGTTGAAGAAAGGCACAACAAATTCCTTTATCTTAGAAGGTCATGATCCAACTCAGTATTTCAAGTCTCAGAAGATTAGCTCAGTACCCTGTGTACAGATCTCAAAAGACCAGCTCAGCACCCCGCGTACAAATCTCAGAAGATCAGCTCAGCACCCCATGTACAGATCTCAGAAGATCAGCTCAGCATCTCGTGTACAGATCTCAGAAGATCAGCTCAGTATTTCGTATACAGTTCTCAAAAGATCAAGATCCAGTTTTGGTACTCTGTGTACAGAAAAGAAACGTTCGAAGGAATGTAACTTTGCCATATGTGGCTATCAGCATGTATCTCCTTTGTGTTTACAATAAAATTGCTACCCTAGTCTCACCTCATATTTAGTTTTCTCTTGTCTATGGGAACGAATACATTAGGGGTATTTTTGTATTATTATCACATAAATATGATTAATATTACAAAAATACATGATCAAATCACTAAGAAACCATGCTCGAAAATCAAAAGTCAGCTTTTAAAATATTCAAAATCAAGTTGTTTTAAGAACTATACTATGGGCATTTTTGAAGAAATAGTCATCTAGAATGGATGTCTATTTATACAAAAATCTACTTTTCTCAGGAAACAACAAACGCGAATAATTGTAGATAAAAGCAAACCAGTCAAAAGTGATCCATATATATATATATATATATATATGTGTGTGTGTGTGTGTGTGTGTGTGTGTGTGTGTGTGTGTGTGTGTGTGTGTCTGATCAATTACAAAATACATCTCATCCCCAACTGAGGGAATCAAAAAGAGAAAAACATAAACAGAATACGCTAATCATTGCTCTGGAGGTGGTGGATCTCTTGGTTCTTGCTCTGGACGATCCTGATGTAGATTGACAGGAGGTGTAGTAGCTGCTCCATGCTGAGAAACTGAAGAATCTCCCGGCTTTCTAAAACCCATATGAACATCGTCCAAGATACGATGAAGTGAACTGGAAGTCATCGACATCCCTGTAACAAGTAACCCTCGACCGAGTCAGGCTCACCTCAAGTAGCTGCGGCTGCTCTGTCACTAGGGCCAACGTCTGGCTCTGAAGGAGGAGGCGCATACATGCCCTCAGGACCTACTCCAATCCTCACTCTTGTCGCCCGGACGGTGCTCTGTCTCGCCAGCCTCTTACCCCGCCTATGATCAGGCGAGGTAGTCTCAGCAACCTCTGGGTCCTCTAGGACATAGTCCTCATCAACCTCATCATCTCTATCGTCGGTACTGTCCCGACCCTCTGCTGCAGGCATCTCTGGCCTGTACACCTCCTTTGGCTCAGGGTCTCCCCGCCTCTGCCTCATCCCTTGTACCCACAAGATGTATCAAAACATCAAGATATATCAAATCATAGGTACAAGAATTCAATTTCAGAAAAGAGAAGAGCAAATACATGTCTGGTCCGTGGACCCGCTCGCAACCAATCTCTGTCTTAAAATCTCTATCTCATGCTGGAGCTCAGTTATGAGATGAGCGTCCTCCTGTCGAGCTGCCGCCATCATCTCATTCTTTCCTATCTCCTCAGTGACAAGTGATCGTAAAGCACCCACCATCAGCAACAGCTGATTTGCCTGATTACGAGGGATCTACATTTGCCAAGTAAAAATCAAATCAAAAGTGCAAGCAAATTTCAAATTTTGAAATTAATGCATAATCAAATTCACTTACTCCGGGATAGGTCTTCGGAATAGGGTATCCAATCGCTCCAGATGGAAGAGCCAGCTCAAACTCCCCTCTCCTTTCACAGGAAGGTATCGTCCAGCCTAGCAGCGGAAAGTACTAATGAAGTGAAGATGGACCGGCCTCTAAAGAATAGGGTCGAGTACCTCGTCTGCAAGGCGCTCGGGCAGGAGCCCTCAGTACAGCTGGTGGGCGTGGAGCTGCCCTCGCCGGAGAAGTGGACATCGAGGAAGACGCCATCACTGGCTCTTTCCCCATGCTGCGAGTAACATGTTTCTCTCTCTAGCGCTAGTGTTGTTGGAGCAGCCTATCTGATCACTGGACCACCTCTTGCCGCAACGGCTGTGGTCCTGATAGCAGCATGAAATGCCCTGTCCTCATCATAAGGCTCCTCTGTGGGCGTAGGTGCCTCAGGGACATCACCTATCTCCGGATCCTCCTGTAGAAGACAAAGGATTCACATCAGATATTGTATTTCAAAATCAAAGCAATCCAAAGTGAAAGAAAGAGAGGAAGGTATAAAGGAATACCTCTTCTGAGGTCAAAGGACCCATCAACTCAACAGAGGCCCAAGCTCTGTAGTCTCTTGGCCGGAAGTGGTCGTCCGGGACGATGAATCCCTCTGTCTGTAAGACAACTCGCTGAGCCTCAAGCAGCCAGTCTATGGTCCTCAAACTGCCGGCAGGATCATAGGGGATCCCCTGACTCTCGTGCCCTAGCGACTATCGGGCAATCCTATCAGGAACGTATATGGCTATTCCCATGTGGCAAACAAACGCCACCGTCCTCCGACTACTGCTCCTCGCATAGGCAAGTGCATCACCCATGATATCTGGGTGATCATCCAAGGGTCTCCATCGAACCTGCCAAGTCATGAGCTGTGCATCAAATGCATTGAATATATTTCAAATTGAAAAGTGCAGTACTGAAAATGAAAGCAAATTAAAGTACTCACAGTATCCAACTGAATCCGGTCTAACGGTCGACGAACCTGATCTGCCGAGTTTAGAGGACGTGACCCTGTCTCACCGACTGTCTAACGTCTCTGCGCTGGAAAGAAAACCCTCGTCGGCTCCCTCGGTACAGGAGCGAGAAGGCCGAAGCACTCGTAAGCCCATGCATGTTCAAAGTCATTATAAAACATTTCAGTTGCTTAAACAGTTCATAACATGAACTACGAATCATGAAGAAGCAGCTAGAATATTTTCGAACTTAAAGAGAGAAGGGATAAAAGCGTACCGCCCAAATGTACCAGAGACCGCACAGAGAGTGTGATCCGTCTCGCGACAAAGCATCCATCTCACGGATCAGATAAGCGTAAGCTGCTCCTCCCCAGTCGTATCCTGCGAGCCTGTCAACGTCGCGGATGATACTCAAAAACTCTCTCCGAACAGTATTCCCTGTGTTGCTAAACAAGGCGCGGCCCAGAAGGCCCATAACGAAGCTCCTCGCCAACTGGCGATAGTAATCATCTCCTGCTGCTGGTCTGGCTGGCCAATGATCTAATCGGCTCATCTGGAGCCTCGGCAAAGAAGCATGTGCAAGTCTACCATCCTGGTCCAGAGGGTCGTGCTCTGGCACTCCTAAAAGTACCCTAACATCTACCTCTGTAACATCAGTCAGTTGAATGGGGATCCCTCCCATTCGGAGTCCTGTCAGCGCAGAAAAGGCTGCAGGAGTCATCATGACTTCCCCAATCGGGAAGTGAAAAGTGTGGGTCGTCTCCCACCATCTCTTAACAAGGGCAAACACGAAGCCTGTACCCACCCCCTCAGAATCGGTATAGACTAATCTGTCTAAACCCGTCCCCGCTATATATGCCTGAGCTCGGGGGTGTAAGACCTCCCATCTAGTTCTGGTGTCTCTCATAGACCCCCTCGTAACCATATGAGGAAGAGCCTATATCAAAGGCAACGAGAAACGACTAAAGAACTATACTACTTAAAGAAGAGCAAGCGCCAAAAGCTAAAATATATATTCCTAAGTCTAGGAATTATAAAAAGCTAAGTTCAAGAGCGTACCTCTTCGACGTGAAACAACCGCTAGACGTGTCCAACCGTACCTCTCAGAAGCGTACCCTGGTACCATGAAACGCGATCCCGTTCCTCATCCCCTGAGGACTCCCGCCCTACGTCTCTCCTCCGAATATGAGGCCGGCGCACCATATCTGCTGCAAACTGAAGAAAACTCAGAAATCTCGCAAAGAACGCGAAGAACACTAAAAAACCCCAAAGAGAACTCAAGAACCTCAAACTCAACTCGTCAGAAAATGAGAAAAATGAAGGTTGTACAGGTACTTAAACCTGTACAGCCCTCCCATTTTCATCCCACCAATTCGTCTGAGACGAATTTGGGGGAATATTCCCCCGATTTCGGGAATATTCCTCCCAATTCGGTCGTTTTCACCGCTTTTCACCTGTTTTACTCACAATTCGTCGGCGAATTCCGCCAATCTTTCAGCTTTGGATTAAACCAGCTCTCTGGGCAGTGACCAGACCTTTCAAGTGTGTTTATTCGAAGTGTTCTCGGCAGAATCAAGTCTCCTGTACTACCGATTCAATCAAGGATTCATGCATCTTTCTTCGCAAAGTCCGCTTACGGCTTCCTCTAGGCATCAACCACCTCTCAAGCCTTTGCTTTAGGATTCTGGAACCCTTGATGACAAGCCAAAGCATCCTACATCATCCCCGGCGGAATCCTAAGCACCTTTTAAACAAGTCTCGTGCCGCCCCAAATTCAATCTGAGACGCATGAACATCCTGATTTCCCCCCACTTGAGCATGTCGATGTCTACCCGTTATTAGAAACTTTCTAAAGGCAATCTTATGCCACTCAAAGCCTCCTTTAACAAAGCAATCCTCCTCACCAGTAGAGTCAAAATTCTACGTCAGGACGTCTCTCACCCAGCGGACCAATCAATCGCCCAGCGAGGCTAGGGAAAGCCAAAAATCCTTTCCATAACGATTTGCCTGATAGTGGATTTATCCAAACATGGGTCAATCAAGATCAATCTCGATCTTTCGGCAGATGTTTACATCCCCTTCAGAATCGATTCTTCAATTCATCGACAATATGTCGATCTTTTCCTCCCAAATTATTCGGATCCCCTGCAAAGTTTGCAAAGTAAACATGGGTCATTCAAGATCAATCTCGATCTCTCAGCGGATGTTTATATCCCCTTTAGAATCAATACTTCAATCCATCGACAAGATGTTGACCTTTCCCTCCTGAATTATTCAGATCCCTTGCGGACTTGGAAACCAAATCCCAACCAAGTCCCCAGCAAAGATTGTACCTGCGTCCACAATAGAGTTTGTGACCAAACCAGACATTTAAAAATCAGCAAAAGCCTCATGAGGCATCATCCCCTGCAAGAGTCTTTTGAAATACTTTCAACCATTGTAAATCTGTTTCCACGTGGTATCTAATCCGAGTTTACCTGTTACGACGCGTTAGCTCTCCAGGGTAAGTCCGTCTGAACACGTTAGCCATTTCAAGCCAGTGTAAATCCGTTTCCACGCATCTGAGTCAACCCGTTATGACGTGTTAGCTCTTTAGGGTAAGTCCGTCTGAACATGGTGGCCCTTTCAAGCCAGAATAAACTCATGACTCAATTCTCCAGCAAAGTCGATGAAATCTGTCTGAACACGGTAGCCCTTTCAAGCCACTGTAAACCCGTTTCCACACGGTATCTAATCTAAGTTAACCCATTACGACGGGTTAGTTGTCCCTGGTAAGTCTGTCTGAACACGGTAACCCTTTCAAGCTAGTGTAAATCCGTTTCTACGCGGTATCTAATCTAAGCTAACCCGTTGTGACGCGTTAGCTCTCTAGGGTAAGTCCGTTTGAACACGGTAACCCTTTCAAGCCAGTGTAAATCTGTTTCTACACTGTATCTAATCTGAGCTAACCCATTATGACGTGTTAGCTCTCTAGGGTAAGTCCGTCTTAACACGGTAGCCCTTTCAAGCCACTGTAAACATGTTTCCACGCGGTATCTAATCTAAGTTAACCCGTTACGACGCGTTAGCTTTCCAGGGTAGTCCGTCTGAACACGGTAACCTTTTTAAAGCCAGTGTAAACCTGTTTCCACGCGGTATGTAGTCTAAGTTATCCCGTTACGATCGTTAGCTTTCCAGGGTAAGTCCGTCTGAACACGGTACCCCTTTCAAGCCAGTATAAACTCATTTTCACGTGGTGTCTAATCTAAGTTAACCCGTTACGACGTGTTAGCTTTCCAGGGTAGTCCGTCTGAACACGGTAACCCTTTCAAGCCAGTATAAATATGTTTCTACACGGTATCAAATCTAAATAAACCTGTTACGACGCGTTAGCTCTCTAGGGTAAGTCCGTCTGACCACGGTAACCCTTTCAAGACAGTGTAAATATGTTTCTACGCGGTATCTAATCTAAGCTAACCCGTTATGACACGTTAGCTCTCTAGGGTAAGTTCGTCTAAACACGTTAGCCCTTTCAAGCCAGTGTCAATCCGTTTCCATGCAGTATCTAATCCGAGTTAACCCGTTACGACGCGTCAGCTCTCCCGGGTAAGTCCGTCCAAACACGGTAACCCTTTCAAGCTAGAATAAACCCGTTTCCACACGGTATCTAATCTAAGTTAATCCGTTACGACGCGTTAGATTTCTAGGGTAAGTCTGTCTAAACATGGTAACCCTTTCAAGCCAATGGAAATCCGTTTCCACACGGTATCTAATTCGAGTTAACTCGTTACGACACGTTAGCTCTCCAGGGTAAGACCGTCTGAACATGGTAACTCTTTCAAGCTAATGTAAATTTGTTTCCATGTGGTATCTAATCCGAGTTAACTTGTTACAACGCGTTAGCTCTCCCGGGCTAACCCGTTATCACACGGTAGCCCTCCAACACAGTGTAAACTTGTTTCCGCACTGTATCCAATCTAAGCTAACCTGTTGCGACTTGTTAGCCCTACAGGGTAAGTCCATATGAACACGGTAGCCCTTTCAAACCAATATAAATCCGTTATCACACGGTATCCAAACCGAGCCAACCCGTAATAACACGATCGCTCTCTAGGAAATGTTTATTGTTTTTACACAATAACTTTCCAAACCAAAAGTGTTTCGGTCCTGCATTGATCCTGCAAATCAAATCAAAGCCCGAGTAAGACCATTTATATATGGTAACTTGTCAAAATCAGACACTGTTTAAACACAGTGTCGTATCAAAATCTTGCGTAAGATCCGTCGTATCAAGCGACTGATGTCGCTTTGGGATTTCTGTTATCAGTGTTCGCACTGGATGTCAAAATGACATCCCCAGAGGTCCCTCCCCAAATAGGTGTCCTTAACCTGACCCAGAGGTTCCTCCCCCAAGTCATATGTCCTAAATCTGACTTCCGATGACGCTCCCGGCTGTTAGTAACGACATCCATCCCAGGGCTCGTTCTAATGGTCGTATTTCTAAAAAAATTGTCAGCGAGAGGTTTCCACTCACTTGAAAGCAAGACTCCTCGATGAATGTTGTACACCAGAGGATCCGATGTGAATCTTGCAAGCTTATTATTAGTCTCCATTGAAATTTTTTTGTTGTCGCCTTACTTTGGCATTCAGGTGCCTTGCACCATCTACCAAAGAGGGGCATCTGTAGACACCCAATTTTGTCAAGAATGTATTAGTGATAGCTGACACGAGGAAGAACCTTATGACGAGTTCCAGAGCACCTGTCGTGTTTCTCTCAATCTCTCTTTAGGGTACCTAACGATGTTTTCAACCACCGAAAGCCTGTTTTAATACAGCAGCAACCCTTTTGAGCAAACCAAAGGCCTATTTACACAACACCCATCTTTTACGACATAAACTAGTAAGTCTGTTTGCACATGGCACTCCCAATCGGTAGACTAACCTAGGGTTTGAAACTCTCTTTTTATCACCCAAAGGACACCCTCTCTCTCGAAAGCGCCCGATGTCAGATTCATTGGAAAGCCTTGAACACAAGGAATCCAACGGACCTGACTGCGTACGAATCGGAGTCCAATCGGAAGAGATATGGATGACCGGATGCATTAGCAAGAGAGGAAACCACCACCACCCAGAACCCTGTTTAAACACAGCAAACGCTTTTGTCGTCAAACTAGAAGCCTACCCACTCAGTACTCGCCATTTACGGCATTCGTTGTTGAGCCCGTCTGCACATGGCATTCCCAATCGGTAGGTTAACTTTGGGTCTGAAACTCTCTTTTGGCAACCAAAGGGCACCCGGTTTTCCGAAAGCACCCGATTTCTGGTCCATTGGAAAGTCCTGAACACAAGGAATTCAACGGACCTGACCGCGTGCGAATCAAAGTTCAATAGGAAGAGATATGGACGACCGAAAGTACTAATAAAAGATAAAAATACTACAAAATAAAACGGAGAAGAGACGAACTATCGCGGCAACCGGGGATGACATCACCCAGATATTTATGGGTGATGTCATCACCTGGGTCGAGCCCAGATATCTTTTACCCCTCCCCTATTTGGAGGGGGTAAGGTCTTTTAACACTTATCTCTCCTCTCTCTCTCTCTCTCTCTCTCTCTCTCTCTCCCCTTAGGTATATACACCTTCTTTCGGTGTATTTCTCCATTTTTTCAAACCCCAAACCCCTACAGAAAATCAGACAGAAACCCTAGTTAGCTTGCTTTAAAAGGGAGAAAGTAGAGAAACACTAGGTAGCTACTTTTGGACGTCGGCACTCCGCCGAATTTCTGAAGGTTCAGAGCGTGTTTTTTTGTTTACACCGTTGTTCTGCCGAATTTTACAGAACTACGAGCTACTTTTCCATAGTAGCGCCCTTGTTCTGCTGAAATCTCGGTAAACTCGGAGGAAAATCGGATATACAGCACCGTTGTTCTGCCGAAAATCGATTTCTCCGCAGCCTCGAAGGCCCCCTTTTTAATATAAGCGTGGTAGCGCTACCAAATTTCAGAGAACCCAACGCCCTATTATCAATATAGCATCGTGGTTCTGCCGAAATTTCGGCAATCTCTGAAGTCTCATTCTTCCAACAAGCGCGGTTACGCTGCCCAACTCTTCAGTGGTAAGATCAGAAAACCTAAAAAATGTAATCTATTTACATTTCTGTCGTAAAGTAAGTTGCAAAATCAGGCTCTGCCGAAAGCAACTTACGATACAAACCTAAAAAATGTAATCCGTTTACTTTTCTGTCGTAAAGTAAGTTGCGAAATCAGGCTCTGCCGAAAGCAACTTACGATACAAACCTAAAAAAGGTAATCCATTTACTTTTCTGTTTGGTATTTACAAAACGGGTAGTGTGGGTTTCATCGCCTTGATGTCAAGCCCCTCTACCTAACTTTCACTAATTTTAGCATTTTACTGCTTTCTGTAGTTTTACATTTGCACAGTAAGATACGAGGTTGAGGTGTCAAAGAGACTTGTTCTGCTATGGCCGAGCGCTTGAGACATTATTCCCTCCGACTTGCTCTTTACTTTCTACAATTTACAGCTTTTTGCATAGTAGAGTACGAGGTGGTGACATCATAGGATCTCGGGAGCACAAATTGCCCCCTGAACTTATGATATAAACCCCTCTGCTTTACTTTTACTTTTTGTACAGTCATTTTCCGTTTGATTTAAGTTAACCTGGTCGTGAGTAGTTGCGAGTTCCTTTCGGGGACGTAAACAACTTACAACACCGATCAGGTTAATTATCGCTTATTTTTCGTTTTCTTTTGTAAATTCATTCTATTTACATTCAGAATTAAGCATAATCTAACAAGGGAAATAAGATCAAATCCTTTTATTTTAAATCCTTCCAAAATGCCAATCTAAGTTAAGAGACCGGATTAAGCCAGGCGAGAGGGGTGCTTAGGACCTTCCCCAATTGTAACCACAACCCTTACCTGGATATCTGTAAGGACCGTGCCTTAAGCAAACAGAGTAAGATATAAGGTCCTAGGCCCAGAGCAAAGGAACCCTTAATTACTATTCTTCCAATGAAATTCGAGTCGTTACTCATTTCCTTGGAAGAATAGACATGGGTCCTAGGCCCTAACCTAGGTGGCGACTCTGAGTTTCTCTAACTTGTGAAGTTAGGGCTACGGTCCCGAGTCCGCAAGTAGCGCATATCAAATAACACCCCCTACGTAAAACCCGATTGTGGTGATCCCCTGTCGTCCTGTGCAAACACGGGAAAAAACTGGCTCCCACAGTAAGGTATTGTTTCCCACTCTATGTATTTATTTAGATCACCATCGGACTATCTAGACCCTAGGATCCTGAGTTGATGGGCAAGATTCATCAAAAGTTTTTATACCATTCGATATTTAGTTCCACTGGGCATTGCAATCTCGCTTGGGGATTCAAACCCTTCTAACAACGAAGGCTCCTCAAGGCGGACCTACTAAGGGAGATGGAATCTCTACAATAGTAGGGCCACCAAGAGTGTGCCCAAGGAGACAACTCTTATGATTGGGGAAGCTTCTTTGAAATTCTTAGATGTAGGGTTGGTGAAGATTCTCCACCCAAGCACCTTGGCATAGGTGAAGTTCATCCTCCCTTCTCGGAAGGAGTAAAGGTTTTTATAGAACTCGCGGAACGAGACAAGATTTGTGCTTGATCGATGTGGGACTAAACTTTTGAACTTTTTAACGGAAAAGACGTCGGGGCGTACGGTTGGCCATATGGATGGCCGAGTAATGATGATTTTCCAATAGTGTTGAAAACGAGCGTGTGTGTTGGAGCTCAGGTTGTTGTTGGGCTCAGGGTCCGGGTCTGTTATGAGCTCGGGGCTCGGGTGTGTTGTTTGACCTTGGGGCTCAAGTGTGTGATGGACCTACGGCCCGAGAGCTTTGTCAAAAGTGTTTTAGTCCTTAAGAATGAGTGCGGATGACTCGTCGATTGGGTCCTCAGACTTTCGGTTTAGAAATATAGCTTCGGTCTAAAATTCATATTCCGTTTCGCAAGCCTATAAAAGGCCTTTCTCCTAATGACAAAGGGATTCATCGTCGGGTTTGCCGCCACAGGCTCCCATTAGCCAAGCGAAGGAAAATGGGGTGTCTACACCTAGATCCTCTAGGGAACCCCATTTGACTGACTGAGAGTTAGCTCACTCCGTTGATTACCATTTTACATATCCTGAGGGCTGACTTTGGACGGGATTGGGAGGAGGGTTGAGCGGACGTGCCTGGGTTATCTAGCCTAATTGTTATTTATTATTATTTCAGTGAGTAAAGGGATTATACACTTGTTGGTTTATAGGATGGGTGTGAGACAATTTCATTGTTCAGTTGATTACCTTTCGGTGTAGAATATTGGTACTATGGTTATTTGATCTTTCAATTGGGAATAAACATTAATTAAATATGGATATTACTCGATATTATAGCATTACACATATTTGGTGCTATCACGTGCCTGGACATATGCCCGGTTCGGGCCTTGACATAAAGAGCACCCCTCTTGTATGGAGTGGTAACTTCTATTCCTGTAGTCCTCTTGTATGGAGTGGTAACTTCTCCTATTCCTGTAGTTATTTTTCTGTCTACCTCAACTGACTTGTAGAGAGAGAGTGTGTCACCTCCCAAATGCCACCCTAGGCGTAGGACATGACAACACCGTATACCTGCAAAGCAAGCTCTATAAGTATACAAGGCTAACAGAATAATATCATATCCAAGCATAAAATAAGCTAAACTTAAAGAAATTTAGCAACATCTTTTACAGGGTTCACATGATAGTCACTGTTTAACTGATCAAATGAAACTAAAAGACCTCCAAAGTTAGGCCTCGACTTCCTCGTTCCCCTCACGAGGATTAAAGTCTGAAAATGTTATAAACTACAGTCAGCTGAAAAGCTCAGTACATAATAAAGCACTACCCTAAGTATAGGTCTAAGCATGCCCAGGTTCAATAAGGGTCAAACAGAAAGGTCAGAACTGAATACTGAAGTCTCAAATAGAAAGAATGGGTATAACGATAATCAAAAG
The DNA here is from genome assembly GCF_043159265.1 of Tasmannia lanceolata. Classification (NCBI taxonomy): domain Eukaryota; kingdom Viridiplantae; phylum Streptophyta; class Magnoliopsida; order Canellales; family Winteraceae; genus Tasmannia; species Tasmannia lanceolata. Next base: position 26,602,738 of record NW_027518697.1, on the reverse strand, counting down.
AGCATGTCAAAACAGAATACTGAATGGAGGTGCAATCGAAACTAAATAGTATCAAACAAAAATAGCATATCAAAACAGAATACTGAATGGGGGTGCAATCGAAACTAAATAGTATCAAACACTGATCAAAGATAGTATCAAAACAGAAGTCAGAGCCAAAATCAAAATGTAAATCAAAGCCAAAAAGGGTGTCCAGAATATCAGAACAATAGTCAATACCAAAGGGTGTTCAGAATACAAAGTCCAGAATGCAAACTCCCCTTCGAAGATCTCCGGCCTGGTCCAGAAGGCACGTTATTGCTTACACCGACTGCCGACGGTGTTGGAACTAGTTCCTCCAAATTTTAGATACTTGTCGACAAGGCCAATTGTTTTACCCCCATATGGCAGGGTTCGGAAGTCATCGCGTACTACCCCCACGACTGGGTCCAGAGTTGCAAATTGATTTAGCCCCATATGGCAGGGTCCAAAAATAACCCAAGCCTCCACCAAAGTGTCCAGAATGCACGTTATTGCTTACACCGACTGCTGACGGTGTTAGAACTAGTTCCTCCAAATTTTAGATACCTGTCGACAAGGCCAATTGTTTTACCCCCATATGGCAGGGTTCAGAAGTCATCGCGTACTACCCCCACGACTGGGTCCAGAGTTGCAAATTGATTTAGCCCCGTATGGCAGGGTCCAAAAATAACCCAAGCCTCCACCAAAGTGTCCAGAACTGATAGTGCCAAAATTCACAATAGATAGTGCCCAAAAGTCCAGATAAGGAAACAGAAGTCCAAACAGAAGGTATCAAAGAGTCCGTATTAATTAGTATCAAAGAGTCGATAAGGATGAGAGACATAGCTCAGATAAAGGGTTCCATAGGGATTTCAAAAGTTCACTTTATAGGTAAAATCGAGAATATCGTGGCAAGGGCAAAAATCAAAATAATCCATATCAGTACAAAGCCAAAGAGTCCATATCAAAGCAATATCATAACGAAACTAAAATCAAATGGTCCATAGCATAATAAGAATTGCATGCTACACCCAAGCGATAACTGAAATCGTATATGTAGAAATCGAAGGTACACAAACAATAATATATGTAATTAAAGAGAATGGATTAGTAGTACGTTATCACGTATCTCAAGACCGAATGTCTTTCCTCAAATGCACCTTAAGGGTCAGTAACCAAAAAACCAATGACTCCGACGCTCACTACAGATGCCGACGATCGGATCGCTCTCCTATTCTGCTCTTCTTTCCTCTTCTCCCATTCAGGCTTGAAAACCAATGAGGGAATGTCCTAGGTCCAAAATTTGCCATAGGAGAAATCGATTCGTGCTGACTTTGAACTTGTTCATCTGAAGCTCCCTCCGTGAGCAGACATCACCTTCATGCCTTTCTTAGCGAAGCTCGATCAAAGAAGTCAGAAGCTTCTCCCTTTCATTTCATAAATCAGAGCATATAGAAGAGACCTCCCTTTTGATTAAAAGTGGAGAAACGCATGGCTAGAGCCCAAAAAGGACCAACTCCACGGCCTTCTCCCTTCACATGCATAATCAAAACTTGAAGAGATGAAATTCTATGAGAAACCGTCCATGAGATTGACTGATCCGATGGAGGTTTCAAGTAAACTAGAGATTAGGGATTTTATCTAATCCAACAAGACTTGTATTTTATTTTTAAGGTCTTCTAATTGATGGCACCTCGAGGTTCTTTTATTCCTTCACTTTGTTCATGGTACACGAATAGAAAAGGAGTGAGTTCATCTATCCTCTTTGCTCAACAAGCAATTAACTCAAAGATAAGAACTTTGACCCTTCAAATCAGCAATATACAACTCCAATAATAAAAGAAACCTTTCCTGTATGGACTCTACTGCACATCTAGACTAGGTGGGACTCTTGCCTTGCTCGACCCTCTTTCACCGGATACATCTTCCTCAAAGCATACAACCGGGAACCCTTTTCTACCTTTTTAGATATATAAATATAGAAGATGATTTATAGCTTCCAATTAAAGTACAATTGGAAATGCAATAAGTCTGGAACGTCCCTGCACTTGGAATGTGAGGCCCCATCTATTAGACCTCTTACAGTGGCCGAGCTCTTCCTTTTTATTTCACTAGTTGCCGTTTCGAACGGAGATCTTTCTTCCTTCTCCAACCTCCCAACCTAGAGAGAGAATCCTAGAAAAGTAACTTACCTGAGTATGGTAAATCCTCTTTATCGGATAGAAGTATAGAACCCAAAGGGCTCTGTGCAGTTAATCTTTCTATCTTACCCTTTCCTAATTGGATACCATTACCATTGGCTTAAATTAAAAAGGAATTTGGTTTGTCATGCCCAAACGACTTCCATAGTCTCTTTCTAATATATATATATAGTAAATGGGTTAAAAGAAACTTGCACAATATTTGTAATCCGATCCACCCATTCAATTCATTAGTTTCTTAAAACTTCCTAGATTATCTATTTCTAAAAAGGGAAATGCTAGCGTCCATCACAGAGCGTCCAGCGTCCATCGCAGATGGTCTGTTGCATGTCAGACAAGCCACACAGGCTCACTTTACAGCAGCTTTTGTCTTCACTAATGAGGTGGCTCATCTGACCTACAACAGACCTTCTGCGATGGATGCTCTAAGATGGACCCTAGCAAATCCCTTCTAAAAATGGGCTATCCCAAGGAAACTTCCTTCTCCTTTCTCATTGGTTAACATTCAATGACAATGATTATAAATTTGGCTAAATGATCATTAAAACCATTTTGATATTGGCACTCCTTACATGCTAAAAAAAGAAAATTTATATATACCCAGTTTTGGCAAAAACACCCATTTAGAAAATTGGGTTTTGTTACGGTGGAGCCGTGTATTAGAGAGAGAGAGAGAGAGAGTATTAAAAATTTTAAATTTCAATTTCATTTTCAGTTTTCTTCGAACAATTTGCCCTACGGCGTAATTGTCAAATTCAATTTTTTCACTTAATTTGACAACATCAATTTTCTTGACTTAATTTGCCAACTTCAATTTTATTGACTTAATTTGCCAACTTCATTTTACTGTAGGGCCCGTTTGGATACCTCATATATTGTATTTGGATTTGGAATTGAATTTTGAATACAAAATGAATAGATCCGGCAACTCATGTTGAAAGAGGGAGGGGGGTACTTCCTAGTGGAGGGGAGAGGTTGAGGAGCAGAGAGGGTGAAGGAAACTGCTAAGATCTGTGGATTTCCAATTTCTTATCTGCACAGCATATTTGGAAATCTGTTTTTTTTCACTGTCAGTTGCTGAATTGGAAATCCAAGAATTTGATCCGGATCCAAATTACAATGCAAAAAGGGCTGCAAAATGTGAGAAATCCAAGTAAAAATCTTCTCTACATCCAAACGGGCCCTTACTTAATTTGCCTAATCCAATTTTCTTGACACAATTTCCCTTACATATTACAATTCAGGTTCCATTTTTTGACTCAATTAACCTTGAACATTTCATATTTTTAGTCCTTAAATATTTAGGTCTTTTGGGTGTGAAACACGATTCTTGAAATATTATATTTTTTGATGATTGGGATTATTTTCGCTAGAGACAACCAATTCAATGAGATATATCTAGTTTGGGACTCTTTTAATGGATGCCAAGTTTCTCAGTAGGTAGTATAAATATTCCATGTCAGTAGAAAGCGCACCCATTGACCTTTTTACTTCACACCAGAAAAAACATTACAAGAAAAAACATTTCCGAACCCATGTAACCATTTTTCAGATGATTAATAGCTAGAAATACCAATAACTTAATCAGCAGCAATGCAAACAACGTGAGAATAAGTCAATGGAATGCATCTTTCAACAACATATACAAAAGCTAACCAAACAACACAACAAAACCAACAACCAATGACCCTTCCATCGAATCAATTCTATGATCAGGAAGTTTTGGAGCCTTCGACTCCTTCCCAATGAGGATTCCCTATAATTTGCATTGAGTGGGACTTCTAACCTTATTAAAATTTCGAATGGGGACCAGATTACAAATTATTCGTTTGTAAATCAGTTTACTCCAAAACCCAGTCAGAATCACTGTTTAGAGTAATGCAAGTGGAGAAGAGTGGACTTGTGTCCCTACACCCTAATGTGATCCTATCGGTTGATATGATTCGGTGAATCTTTTCAAAAAAATATTAAAATATTCATTTGCAATCAAGAAAAAAAATCTCCTACAAGAATCTTACTGAGTACTCACTTATGCCCCACCTGTTTGGATTGCTAGAAATAAAATATTTTTGACAGAAAATTTTCTTAGGAATTTTTTCTACAATTTAAAGGGAAATGATATGATTATGCTTAATTTAGAGGGATATGATCATAAATTGAAGCCCCCTTTAGGTAAAAAATGAATAAGATTGGTTTAAGTCATTATTTGTGTGTAAAAATTAAGAAATTTATTTTATTTTTTCTTTCCAACATTTTTCTGAAAAACGTTGCATTCCAAATAGAAAAACTCCGGCATATCAACTCAAAAGTTCTCAAAAAACCCAAAAAATCCTAAAGGCCAATTTTTATTGAATCATTCAAAGTAGTCATTTACAATGCTTTGATAACATTTATTTGTTAGAAAAAGAAACCCTAAAAGCTAACTTCAGATCTATGGAATTAATCTTAATCATCCATCTTAAGTCAACTCAACTCAACAAAGCCTTTGTCCCAAACTAGTTGGGGTCGGCTAAATGAATCTTTTAGAAAAATTCATGAAGAATGTGGAAGGAATCTTTCCGGCTCTAATCCTAGCTCTAGTTGGGTTCTTCTATGTGGATCATTTTCTTCCATTCTATCCTATCCAAGGTCATGTTCTCTGTTATGTTCCTAGCTATCAAGTCTTTCCTCATTGTTTCTACCCAAGTTGTTTTCGGTCTGCCCCTACCTCTTTTTACTCTATCAATTTGGCATGAGTTGCCTCTTCTCACTGGGGCAGAGGCAACTAGAGCTAGAATCATCCATCTTAAGTAACATAAATAAATTTATAAACTTGAAAAAAATAACACTTAAATAAAAATCCTATCGTAAACATGTACCCATCCTTAACTTCCTCAAATCACGTCCAAATCACGTGACTCGTTAGATAGGTAATTGAAAAAATTTTCTAAAGATACCAAAATCATTGCTAAATAAACAAGATTTGATTCCTAAGAAATAGGTTACAAATAAGATGACCAAAATAAAAACTTAATGAACAAATGACGACGCTTCCATGCTTTGTAGTCAATGACAAACTGCCAGTTCTTGGTGGTTTTTGCCTGCATAAAAAAGCCCAACTCAAATCCCAAAAGCTCAACCCACGTTGCACCCTGAAGTTGTGTACATATGAGACCTTAACCATTCTCATTGTATGCTAGAGCTTGGATCTAATGAATGGTTTGCTGGTTCTTTAGGGTGGTCCTTCATTTTTCGCCCATGTGGCTAGGCTTTAGCCCCTCCTATTTGTTGTTTCCGCATTTTCTTTCTATACATATTTTTAGGTCCGCCCGGAGATTCTTTTCAGTTTTAAAAATTGAATGGTTCACTGAAAATTAATTGGTTTCAACCCCTGCTAAACTTGAATTCAAGGTAAAAAGCTAAACCCAAATTCCAAAAAAAACCAATCCAAGTTGCACCCTTATTCTGTGTACATATAAGAAGAAATTAAACCATTCTCATTTTGTAGACTTGATCTTGGATCTAATGAATCGACGATTCTAACCATCAGATCAACGAGATGCATGTCACACCCATTTGCCACATGTACGTGTTAGATTGAAGGATACAAATTTTTAGTGATCTCTCACGGGTGGGTATCGAGAACTGTCACAATTACCAATAGTTTAATAACATTATTTTATTAAGACTAAGATTACATCGTAAACAGGTCATTTTTAACACAAACTTTCCACTGTCCCAATAACCAATAGTTTAATAACATTATCTTATTAAGACTAAGATTACATTAGCAACAGGTCGTTTTTAACATAAACTAATTTCCACGGAATCCAAAGCTGAAATAAAAATAAAGAAATGAAAATCAGTGTATGTTTGTCTTTGATTCTTGAATATGCCCACCCTAGTCCCCTATTCGCAATGACATATATTTCTGAACGTTGCAGTGAATCCGTACTTAAGCATACATCACACCATGTAAAAATAAAAATAAAGTAAATTTGCAGAAGAAAGAAAATCTTTTGTACCATGTCTTGTCAAGTTGTCATCAAGATAAGATCAAACAACAAAAACTGGTCTGAATCTCCCCCACCTTACCTTTGAAATCTAATGATTTTACAGTCAATAGTACAAGACCTTCCCTTGGGATTTGTTAACCCTAGTTGCACTTTGATCAATAAGGAAGAGATTGCATGAATTAGTACTAATCGGTTGTTTAATCTCCTCAAGATCATACTGTAATGAAGCTTCTTCCCACATACCAATTCCCTTCTGAAGCCCATTACCAAGCAAGAGCTTGTGGTTTTCTTCAAACCCATTATAGAAATTAGTGTCAAAAACCATATTCTCACCATTTTCATAGCCATTTATCTCTCCTCCAAACTTGATGACACTATTGTTTCTTTGATTGTGCATTGGGCTTGAAAAGCTCACATTCCCTTGAATGAGAGAACAGGTATTGGAGAGATCTTGTGAGATTGGAAAACCTGTTAGGCCAATGAGAGGTTTGGAGGTGGTGTAACAGTTGGTTGGTGGTGATGATTTTTCAAGACTAAATGGGAGAGGTTGTTGTGGTTTTTGTTGAGAAGGGAGAATCCCAAGCAGTTTCTTCTTCAGCTTTGTGTTCCAGTAGTTCTTGATATCATTGTCAGTCCTGCCTGGTAATTGGGAAGCCATAATAGACCACCTGGAATAAGTTCATGGAATAAGTTCCATAAGAGGCAATATATGCTCTTCTCTAAAACTGGCATTCATGCACAATGAATATCTAAATTTAGCAGATTTTATATACCCAAAACAGGTATATATTTTCAATCATCATTTGTTCAAATTTCCATTAACATTTTTCACAGAAAAAGGGGGAAAATCAGAATATAAAGGAAACCCAGATGAGTTTATATCTTCTAAGTAAAAGATGTAAAGTATAAATAGCAAAATTTGTAGAACCCATTGAGTCACCTGCTTCCAATAGTAGCAAAGAGAGTGCAAATCACCCTATCTTCATCATCAGTGAATTCTCCATGCTTTATGTTGGGCCTCAGATAGTTGAGCCATCTCAATCTGCAACTCTTTCCACATCTCTTAAGGCCTATTCAAAGTAATCCAATCAAGATCACACACAACACAACAACAACCAAAAAAAGACAAAACAAAGAAGTAAATGATAAAGAAAGCTTAATATTTTTCATGAATCGGTTTTGTTTCTCATGATGTAATATTACCAGCTCTTTGTGGAAGAGCTATCCAATTCCCACCAGTTCCAAACTTCTCTATGAACTCTTTGAGTTTGGTATCTTCTTCTGGGGACCACGGTCCTTTCTTCACATTTGCCTTGTCACAACAAGGAGCCCTTCCCATATCTGTTATGTTTCTGATTTTGCTTTTCCTTGATGAGAGATGAAACTAGGCCTTCAGGAAAGGGATCTTTCTAGATGGCTTTGGTGGTTTGGAAGCGATAGATATATTTGTGTTTATATTGGTTTATTTTCAAGTCAATGGGCAGCCCTAACTAATTTTTCAATCAGTTGTAACCTCCTTTCTCAGATATAAAACCTTCCATTTTAAATGATAAAACGAAACCCTTATCTACCTTGGTTTCTTCTGTCTTCGCTTTTCTCCTCTCCATACAAATAAGAAAAAAAAAGTCTAAGCTAGCTACAACAAGTGAAACCAATGTCCACGGCCCTATCAAACGTGACATTTTCAAAACTATTTATAGACTAAGAGTAACACACAAGCTTTACTAATTGGTTGCCACCTCTCTTACCAAAATACCCTCATAAAAATTTAAAATGAAGCTTGTATGTTAGTCACAAGCTTCATATTAATATCTAAAGATTTGCTAGGTAACTTGGCGGAAAGCCATTCCGTAACTGGCTTTTGTGTCAGAGAACAGCCACATAAGTTCACTTTTTAGCTGATTTTGTCCGATTACTTTAATTCACCAGGTGGCAGTCTCTCCCGCAGAAGTCAAGAGTGAAATGACATTCTGCAAAATTGCCTAGAAAATCCCCTATAGCAAATGTATCTAGATAAATACTTGTATGATTCGGGATAATATATCATATCACCTGCATGTTACACGTTGGAAGGGTTTTGACTCCCGGACGAAATTACTACGCGAAGCGGAACTTAGAAATCGCATAGAACAAAAAATTTCTCACTGATTTCGCCCGTTAACCCAGGATCCTATGGTCTAGATGATCTAATGGTGATTCAAATCAAAATATATGACATTAAAATACCTTTGTGATTGACTGTAATATCGCCTTTGCTTAATCTACTTCTCGAATTGCCACGAACGATCTAATCGTCACGGAGCCGCAAGTTGAACCGCGAAGGGAAGTTGACGAATTTTTCTTCAAACATATGTACTGATTTATCAACACTCTTGGATGGAAATTTTATTTTTCTTGACAGAGCTTTTGGTTTTGTAAAGATATTGAACTAGAAAGCAAAGAACTAGAAGAGAAAAATTTTAGAAGTTCTTCCAAAGAAGGGAGGACGTTTTCCCAACCAAATATCTGTAGAAAACGTTCTCATATGTGTTTATATAGTTTTTGCTTTCCTCCTTCAAAGCTTTCAATTAATTCTTCTTAAAACTAGCTAATTCAGAAAACTAGCTTTTTATCTTTTTCACTAAATAGAAATAAGATTTAATTGGAAATCATTAATACTAATTTGGACATATTTCCCACAAGTGAAAAAAAATTCCACTCTAAAAAATGTTCCCAATTTTCTCAAATCAAACTCCAAAAAAATCTTCTAAAATTTTTCCTACATTCTCTTTTTTTCCACTTTCCCACTACAAAGCTGCTAGCCAATTTTCGACTTTATTTTTACACTATTACATGGCCAAATTTGAAAAAATCATATGATACAAAGTTGTAGATCTTTCAAAGTTGTTCGAATCGAGTACTTACAAACTCAATTTGGCCAACAGATCAGAAAGTTATAACTGTTTTAGTAAAACTAGTCTATAAGCTTGTTATTTACTTTTTTCTAATTAAATAAACTTATTTCCACCCATCCAATAGGATAAAAGCTCCATCCATAATATTCTATAATTCTCAAAATACCTCTAAGTTAATAATTAACTCTTTGGGTATTCCAAATGTGTCATACGGTGTGTATACACCGAAGGAACTATGTAAATATTTCCCTCGCATCAAATGCAACGAATCTACTACGTCCGTATAATCTAGTAAATGTGGGACCTTTATCTAGAGGATATAAATGGGTCATTCGAGTTATGAGTGGGATCGTTGCAGGGATCCAACAGTCGATCTTGCATAACCCAATAATGGGCCCAACTGCGATTTTGCTCGGTAGTGAATAACAACAATCGCATTGGATCAGTGGCCTCCATCGAGACGTAACCCTGATGATGACCATCAATTCATCATACCCCTAATCACATCTAATATGTGCAAGTCCCTTCCCCATTTCACATCCTCCGAGTTTAGTCCTATGGGGGGTGACAACTACTACCCCCTGGGCCCACTCACAGTCTACCTTCCATTCAAGCAGTTAGGGCTCGCAAATGCATTCAAAAAATCATTTAAAAAATAATCAAATATATTAGTAAAATCTTTGATAAACCATCTATCAAATCCGATTGGCCAAGCTATTTTATAAGCATAGTGCTCTTACCGAAACTGTAGATGATATCCCCATAGTTGGGGCGGAGAATTCCATGTCGGGTATCACTATTAGCCTCGTGGGTTTATCCAAGACTCTAGTACTGTCACTTGGTAATCTCTAGAAGGACCACGGTTAGATAGGCAAAGAATCAAGGCTGAATCCACAGACCAATATGGCCCCTCAGGTCTAAGGACATGTAAATGGTCATATCTGATAGAATAGCCCTACTAACTCCTGTCCATAGGATATTCTAGTGTGATCATGTTCAGTGCGCAATCCCTATTGTCGAACCCACTCTTCTTATTGGGGCTACTACTCAAGTGCCTGAGATAAGCCACTTCATGATACGTGCATGTAGACAAGACTGGTGTTGGTTGTGTACAAGAGGAGATGTCCAATATCGACCCCAACTAGGAACATTTAAGGACTACAAAGAACCGTGAAACCATATCTGCCTGCTCCTTAAAATCCATGAATCCTTGAGCATGGTCTTCCTACTTTGCTACCTAAGGATGAATGTGTGACGAATAATAAGCACATCACACATATTCAATCATTAATTACCCATTAGATGTCATGAAATATTTCCTTTATAAAATTTAATGTGACAATACAAAATGTACTGGCTTTTAGGGCACTAACTCTAACAATCTCCTACTTAGCCTCAAAGCCAGTCATGCATATATTGCAGACCCATTCCCTCAGGTTCTTGTCAAAACTCATTTTTACTAAGGGACTTGGTCAAGAGATCCACCACGTTAACCTCTGAAGCACTCTAATGTATGGCTACATCACCCTTGTTGATGATCTCGGGTATCGTTAAATACCACCGAAGGATGTGCTTTCACTTCGGTTGAGATCTCAGTTCCTTTGCTTGAGCACTTTGCCCCTTGTTGTAATCAGACAACATAAGGGGCTTTCCAACAGAGTGAACAAACCTGAGTCCATGCCAGAACTCATACAGCCATACAACCTCTCTCTCTCTCTCTCTCTCTCTCTCACCATATCTCATATCACGGTATACTATACCTCAATCGTAGGGTCCTAAATAGTATCTTGCTTGAAAAACTTCTTCAAATAATTAGCTAAAAGTGAAAGTCCTTCATACCTTTGACATGAGATTATCATCTGTGTCTATTTATCCATTGATGATCTCATCATCCCACCAACTAAGTAATGCTTAGTACTCTTAAGTAACTAGAAAAGTATGCTCTACCATTTTACAATGCTTAGGACATGGGTCAAAACAAACACATGCTGACCTCAGTCATGTAGTGACAGATATTCGGCTTGGTACTCAGCATGGCCCACATCAGACTGCCCACAGCAAATATATAGAGACTGATGCTAATCCTCTGCTCCCCTTAGACGTCCCAAAAGACATCATCTTGGAAAGCCTATTTCCATACCGAAAGGAAATTAACCCTTTCTAGGAGTCTATCAAACTGAGCCTAGCCAGTATACTTTCCAACTTTCCTTGGACATCTGTGATATTCTATTTCTGATCCCTAAACACTCTATGGGCCCACAATGCAGGATTCTCAAATCGTTCATGGCAAAGCAATTGGAAATGCATATCCTGTGTAGAACATTGTTCCTATGCCATTTTCAATATGCTGTACATTATTTAAAACACAACACTAAAATATATATCACATCACTTCACTAATCTATTTGTAAAAACAAGCCTCCTTCATGTTTTGTGAGAGGCCGAACTCTTTGATCTCTTTACCAAAACTGGGTTTCCAGCTGTCTCTCAATCCATAGATTTCAACAAATTGCACAGTTTTTTTATTACTCTTTCTGGTAACCTCAAATACCTTCAAGGTGGAGCATATGTATTACATGAATGTTTTCATTCAAGAAGGCGGTCTTGATATCCACTGCCAGATCCTATAATGCTATTGTGCTACTATTATCAAAAGAATCATAATGGATTGTAGGTTAGCTATAGGTGAAACTTTCCCTTATATTCAATACCATCCATTTGAGTATAGCCATTTACCATTAGCTTAGCTCTACAGATCTCCACCTTTCCTCTTTTAGTCCTTCTTCCTCCTATAGATCCACTCATGTCCTCTAGGATCCAAGCCCTTTGGTGGGTCTAATAGAGTCAAGACATAATAGGAATATGTAGAGTCCGTCTGGATCATATTTAGTTACTTGTCTGGATCAATGTCTTACATCATCTCCTTGTAGTTTCGGTGATCCCATCTCAACCCCGTCAGAGACCATACTGTAATCTTCACTCAGATAGACACATCTATCAAGCGGACTGATCTACCTATAACTACATAAGATTTTTGGAATAGGTTAAGTACTTTTATGCTCACTATCCTTAGATGTCTTATATATTGTACTTTTAGGTTTGATCAACTATCGCAACCCTTTTCCATTTGCATGCATTTAAGAAGATAACTACTTTCAATGATACACCATTGCGGTTTGCAAAACAGTTTTGTTCACCTGGGTATGTAACCCTTTATCCCCTTAGGATATCCAATAAAGACATACAATTCGGAACTCGTCTCCAATTTTCAGTACCTTACTTTTTCACTTGGGCTAGAAAAATCCCATATCCTCTAGACGATTCAATGAGACGTTCTTGCCCTTCCATTTCTAATATGGAGCCCCTGGCACTTATCCAATTGAGACTCGGCTAAGAATACATAGAGCATCGTTTCTAAGGTGTAGCTTCAAAGAAACAAGCATGCTTTGGTGAAGATCATCATCGAACTATGTCCAACATGATTCGGTTTGTCCCTTTTGCAATACTGTCATCAAATGACGTTGAAAATGGAATCCACTGAGAGATAACGATTTCACTCATACGTAAGTAGTCCTTGAACATATCCGTGAGGTTTTCTTCTTCCCAATGAGATGAAGATCTTTACTTACCACCCTTGTTCTTTACTTCGTTCTTTGGACTTTTCAAAGATCTATAACTTGCAACGCTTTAGGTATAGGAAGCTATACCTAGAATTATCTATAAATACTATGACGTAGATGAACCCACCTCTAGACGGATAAGAGGAAGAGTCCATACACGATAGTGTGAATCTATCCCAACAAATCCTCTATCCTTCCACTCTTGCCCATAAGGAAAATTGTGGTCATCATAACCCACAGACATGGTTCACATATTGGATAGAGTTCCACATGAATTAAATGCAATGAAACCTCCAAAACTAATTAGTGATATGTTCTAAGGTAATATGACCTCAATCGAAGGTATCAAGGATAAGTTAGGTTTACAACATCCCTTGTTCTTTCAAGGCAACATACACTGTTTAAGCTCTACGCTCTTAGCAATTTTAACTTTGTTTGAGTAGGATTGGACCATTTATCAAAGTACCCTTACCTTCAAAATTTCATTTGTTTTCTAAAATAATTTTTATGAAAAGCAATCTTGTATTCAAGTAAAATATTTTTTTAAATAGAAAACTCATTTCTCGTTTTTTAGGATACCGATAAATGTCCTCTCATCTATAATAATTCCCTACCTCTAAAATAAGTTAACCTATACAATCCTATAGTCTTGATTACAACCATTGTGTCATTCCGACTTGTAGGTAGCGCTTTTCTTTGGTTAACGTTCTACTTTTCTTAAATCCTTACAACACTTGCAAATGTGTGTGATTGCATAAATATCCACACTAAGGAAAGTAGGACCAATCATATTGGTTTCCACAATGAAACATTTTTCATTGCTTTTAGGCGACTATTGCCATTGTTCTTTACCATAATTGGATCATGTCTCTTGGAATTTATTCATTGCCAACTTCCTAGAAGTTTGACTCCATCCTCCAAAACATATCCTAGATATTGGCCAATATATCTACGGTTGTCATTGATCCCTATTACTGTTTTTGAAGCAGTCGAATCACTGACTGCGAAGATGTGACATTTGCCATGTCCTTTCCACTATGCCACTTTACGAAGAATTTCTTATCAGTGGCATTTGGACCAAGTACTTTAAGCACCTCTATGATTAGAACGTAGTTGACTCTAATCATGCGGTGATAATTCTAGTTAAGTTCCTCACCCAATTTATGAATCACATTCTTTTATCTTCTTGGGTCATCTAGCTTAAGAGTCGAAGGAAATCGTATGCAAAGGAAAATGAGGCTAATTGAAGCAAATACCCACGTTTAGTTTATAAATTTCATGACATTAATCCATTGGATCTGGATTTTTGATCTACGATGGTACTTCCCATTGAACATCTCATTCACGGACCCCTCAACCTCGTGAATCAAGAGAAATTCAAAGATTTCTCAAATGGGCATCGGAAACTCATTCATGCAACCATGACCATTGGCTTTTTAGACCATTCTTGCCTTGAATAAGCAGATTCATCTAATCCATCATGTCCAACATAACATCTAATTTAATTTGGCCTCCAAGCATCGCAATGTGTATATCCTTTGGGCATCAACACCCTTTACTTGGTTAAGTCAAAGCCACCGCCTCGGAAACATATACAAAACTACAATGGCTTCTGCTTTGGCATATGACCACTGCAATTTCATACACTTTCCTTATCCAAGTAGGAATATGACAGTTGCTCTAGCTAAACAAAATAGGATCAGCTTCTACTTTGGCATATGATCGTCCCATTCTTTATACTAGCCAACAGTCAGATGGCTATGGAAGGCCATGAGGACCATTCTTTCAACTGAATACCCATTTAACAAACTTAATATTATCAAGGAGGAAATTGAATGTGGGAGTATCAAATTATACTAACCATTTTTTTAATCTAACCATCCCTTAGAAAAATAAAACATATACATGCAATCATACATAAGCAACAATGCCATTAACCATGGATCACATAGAAAATGTAAAGAAACCATCAACTAAGGCATCAATCACATGGAAATGAAAATTACACCATGAAAACATACACATCCATGAACCCAATTTGGTATCTTGGATTATAGAGATTCTCCCACTGACCTTATTTGAATAAGGGAATCCCTATAACACCATATTACCAAATTGAGGGTGAACTATGGACAACGAAGTGCTTTCGCACTACGAAAAATCCACCGACCTCAAGGAGAATTTCCAAAGGATTATACCTTTGATTTTGCCTCATCAAATGTAGCAAAGAAGGTCTGTAATATCAGCGTGCATGTCCATCCTCGGTTGGATCGAATTCTGCCACCATTCGCCAAACAATCTGGAGCATCACCTTGCCACAGTTCCCACGATCCATCCGTTAATTTTCAAGAGAGCGATCTCATCCTCAAAAAGTCTCTGACAGGCAAAAAAATAAACTAACCTAGTGTCCTACACTAAGCCTATGTAATCTATACATTAGGAATAATCTCCATGATAAACCAGTTGTCCGCACAACTGCCCAGAGGGTAAACATCAATGAAATAAAGAAGAATTAATTACATTGCAGACTTTAAAATATACAAACCAACAATAATAAATATCTGAAGAATATATCAGAACCATTCATCACAAATAATTCATTCATCCCATGCATGAATTGAGGTATAGAATCCTTTTTGTCCAATATTCACCAAAAGCGATCAATTTGCACAAAATTCAGCTTCATTAATTTTTAATTAACCTAACAAGTTACAGATTTCCATGAAAAGAAATTAATTTTTTTAACATCTATGAAATTAGCATAAAAAATTTTGTGCGAAAACAAGATTGTTTGGTTGTGAAACACACAAAACAGTCATCTATCGGGGACTTATCCGGGTAGCATGACCTATCGGGGACTTATCCGGGTAGCATGACCATTGGAACAATATAAGTGAGAATTAATTATTCCGTTGCCAAATCAAGGTTATCGTCATGCTAATAACATCCCAAATCAGTATTTGAAAGGTTTATACCTGGGTTATAGACTTTCGAAACTGTTTTGAGATCGAACGGAAAAAATCCTGTTAATTCCCGCAGTGAAACATTACATTTTTTGGCACAACCTCAAAAAATCATATGTCACAATCCGCTTGTTGAATTTCTATGATTCTTGATGCGTTGGACTCGTATTTGAGTTTACTTTACAACCATGAAAATTCCAGCAACCAGATCGTTTCCATTGATTTTTGCACAACAGTCCCCAAGTCTATTAAATCACACAACAGGCTAGGAACCCTGGATAGCCGGGATAAACGTCCGGACTCAGATAGGGTAACCGCATGATCTATCTTTAGTTCGTTAGCCTCCTAATCTATTCCCCAGTTAGCTCTGATACCACTTGTTAGAAGGATTTTTACCCCCGGGGCGAAATCGCTACGCGCAACGGAAATTTTCTCGCCGATTTCGCCCATTAACCTACGATCCTAGGCTCGATGATCCGATGGTGATTCAATTAAAAATATAAGACACAAAAATACTTTTGTGACTGACTGTAATATCATCATCTGCTTAATCTACTACTCGAACAGCCACGAACGATCTGATCGTCGTGGACCCGCAAGTTGAACCAATGGATTCCTTCAAATTGTCCGAAGTGAAGTTCAAGAAACTTTTTTACAAACAAATGTACTAATCAATATCAGCATTCTTTGATGAAAATTTGGTATTTCTCGATGGATCTTTTGGTTTTGCAAAGATATTGAACTAGAAAGCAAAGAAATAGAAGAGAGAAGAGAGGAGAAATTTTGGATATTCTCCCAAAGAAGGGAAAATGTTTTCCTAATAAAAAATCTGTAAAAAAGGTTCTCATATGTGTTTGTATAGTTTTTGTTTTACTCCTTTAAAGTTTTCAACTAATTCTCCTTAAAACTAGCTAATTCAAAAAACTAACTTTTTATCTTTTTCACTAAGTAGAAACAAGATTTAATTGGAAATCTTTAATACTAATTTGGATGTATTTTCAACAAGTAAAAAACATTTTTCACTTTGAAAAATGTTCCCAATTGGCTCAAATCAAATTCAAAAAAAATCTCTTAAAATCTCTCATACACATTCTCTTTTTCCGCCTCCCTCTACAAAGTTGCTGACTAATTTTTGACTTCATTTTTGGACTATTAGATAGTCGAATTAGAAAAAATCATACAATACATAGTTGTATATCTTTCAAAGTTGTTCGAATCGAGTATTTGTACACTGAATTTGGCAAAGAGATCAGAGAGTTATGACTGTTTTAGTAAAACGAATCTGTAAGCTTGTTATTTAATTTTTTTTAATTAAATAAATTTATTTCCTTCCATCCAATGGGATAAAAAAAGCTCCATCCATAATATTCTATAATTCTCAAAATACCCCTAAGTTAACAATTAACTCTATGGGTATTCCATATACATCCTACGGTGTGTAATCACCGAAGGAACTATGTAAATCTTTTTCTTCACATCAAATGTGATGAATCTAGTCATTCCGTATAATCTAGTAAATGCGGGACCCTTATCCAAATGACATAAATGTGTCATTCGAGTTATGAGTGGGATCGTTGCAAGATTCGATGGTCAATCCAGTAGAACCTATTAATGGGCCCCACTGCAATTTTGCTTGGTAGTCAATAACTACAATGGTATTTGGATCAGTGGCCTCCAATGACGTAACCCTGAAGATGACCATCAAATCATCATACCCCAAATCACATTTAATATGTGTAAGTCCCTTCCCCATTCCACATCTTATGAGTTGAGTCTTAGGGGGGTGGATAACTACTACCCCTTGTGACCACTCACGGTATACCTTTGTAGACACCTCATTTTGACCTGACCCAATTTTCCAAATTTGAATAAAATCCCCAAAGTCGAGTAAAATCCTGAAATCAAGTGAAGTCTCGAAGCCAATTTCTAATGTCCAAAGCCGAGCTCTTAAGTTGGAAAACCTAAAGTTGAACTCTGAGCATCCCAGGATTGAGCCATAATTCTGAGTCCCGGTCTCTTCAATCATTTTTCTGAAATTTGAAAAAATCACGAAATACCGCTGAGTTTTGGTATTGACACTCCCCTACTTTGAATCCCCAAGTTCCAATGACACTAGCTCTATCATATTTTGGTATTTTTCATCAACCCATCTTGTCTTTTAGTGTTTAAAAGATTATCCAAGGTTATTGCATTTCCCAAGAATAGAAAAGACAAGCCTAGTTCGTGCAAACATCAAAGCGGTTGTTCTAATAGCATTCCTTTCTTTTATCTACATAAGTGAGGTGAATTATCCAGTCATAGTGTGCCCATATCAACCTCATGAGCAACAAAAAACAAGACCCAAATATGGCACCATTTCCTTGCCTAGCAAGCCCCCTATAGTGCAAAAGGTAGTCATAAAGTACACTAGAGTAAGGGCTGTCCAGGAAGGGAAGAAAGGGGGTAGGTATATCATTTTCTTCATCATTTGTTTTTGCCCAAGCCACCCCTTGTAGCTGAAAAGAGTAGGGGTGTAAATGGATATTCGAAAATTCGATTACCGTCCGCATCCGAATCCGTTTAAAGCGAATATTACCCTGATCCGTTTCAAGTGGATATTATCCGAATCCGTTTATGAGATATCCGGCTATTAGCGGATGCGAATTTGGTAAATGGTATATCCGATCCGTTTAACATCCGAATCCGAGAAGTAAATCCTTTTTATTTATTATTAATAATATCGTTAATATTTATTTTTAGTAATGACACACTATCTTTTGTTTCTAAAAGAAAAGTGAATTTTCTTTTTAGAAAAAAACAAAAACCAAAAAGTGTTTGGCATAGGAAATGAAGTAATCTCTCATTTTAAGGGCATTCTTAGAGTTTGACATGGCTTCTTTATGAAGCAACAAATGTGGGTTGTAGGATGAAAGAGACAAATGGATGATGATGATTGAAAGAAGATGTCAGAGTTTCTAGAGAATTCTAGAGCAAAAAGGCCATAGTCATTGATGGTAAATGGACGGCTCAGATCAATTTTTCAACTTAGGGCTATATAAAAACCCAAAATGCAATTAAAAGATGGGACTTCTAAGGTTTGCAAGGAGAAGCAAGAGAGAGGAGAAAGGATGAGGTTGAGACACCATCTTCGGCATTCCTTGGTGCCTCAAATCCCACCAAAATCCACCGCCGCCCCTCTCCACCTTCTCACAGCCACCTACATCACCGCCAGTCACCTCCATCTCTAACCCAATCCCCATTTCCATCCTCATTTCTCTTCATCTTCCATAATCAGCACTTCCACTTCCCCTGTTCAAAATAGCCCAAACCCATTCCATCATATACATAAAAAAAAAACCAAAGACCACTACCAACACCATCATCCATCCCCACCGCCTCTCTCTGCCTTTGTTTTAAAAGGAAGAAGATGATCTTTTATATTTTGGGGTTTGAGAGTTAATTTTGTGAAGATAAGGTAGAGGTCTGGTTTTAGGGTTTAGAAAATTTATTCGAGGAGTAAGAAGGAGAAGAAAGATAAAGTGCTGCAATAAAATGTTCGAATTTACCGGATAAACGGATACGGATAATATCCGAATTCGAAAAAATATCCGACGGATACGAATTCGGTAATAGATATTAAATATCCGTCAAATTCGAATCCGAATCCGAATTCGGATAGTGTATATTATAATCGAATTCGGATATAGCCATATCCGATTCGAATTCGATCCGTTTACACCCCTAGAAAAGAGTGTCTAGGGGCTGTCCATAGGAAGAAAGGAGGCGAATTTATTATGCCCTTTTAGATGGCATCGAAATAGGGCTTTTGAGGAGATTGTTCATAGTTTGGCTCCCAACAGAGAGAGAGAGGTAGAGAGGGAGAAACATGGAGCAGAGAGGGAGAGGGTTTGCTCCAGCCTCCATCTCCGGCCATCTTCCTCATCTTTCCGACGAGACACCGTCCATTATCATCATCACCACCTCCATCAAATTCGGTTTTACCCCCACCACCAAAGCCCTTTTCTTAAACCCCATTTTCTACCCTAGTTTCTACCCAACCTGATCTCTTCTAGATCCAGCCATTGAAACCCATCTTCAACCTACAAAACCTAGATCTATACCTCTATTAAACCCATTTCCATTGTAGCATCTTTCTCAAACCCATTTTCGTTCACAAAAGAGAGGAAGAGCTACAGAGAGAGAAATTGCAGAGGAGAGAGCTGAGATCGGGAGAGGGCATAGAGCTGATATTTAAGATTTTATTGAGGGAAGAAAACTCCTAATTGCAGAAAAAGATTAGAGGAAGGGGAGAGCTACAAATAGAAGGAGAAATTGAGAGATAGGGAGAGGAGAAGCCACCATCCACCATCTTCAATCTCTGGCCCCACTCCATCCACCCTTTTCACCTACCATTGTAGCCCTCAAACCCCACCCCAACAGCAGCCCTTTCCCATTTAAACCCTCTCCTCACCATCATTTCCATCAACAATTTCTCAGCCACCATTGTCAATATCCTAAACCCTATTCCATTTGTTTAGAAAAATCAGCAGAGAGAGTTGAGGAGAGAGATAGAGTGAGAGATCAAGACAGGGAATGGAGATAGCTTGACTCGGTCCTATTCTCTCGGGCAGCTCAACATCGATTTCCGGTGCTCCGATCCCAATGATCATTTCGGTGTGTCGTCACCATCTTCGATAAATTTCACGGACAAGAAGGTAAGCCTCTTTTCATTTATCCTCTCTACTGTGATCTAAACTTCATGTTCTAATGGTGTTGTGTGATGCTTCTCCTCTGCTCCTCATGATCAGATTTGTGGTGATGTATTTCTTGCATTTCATGACCATTTTAAGTGGAAAATTATTGTCTGAATAGAGGTCTGTTGTTAGGATTTTCATTAGTGTCAAAATCTATATTCTTTCTGATTTCTTCTTGATAGAGAAATAGTAATTCCATGATAGATTTTGTGAAAAGTAGTCTGCAAATCAAATGAGATTTCTATTTCAATTGAGATTTCTCCTCTCTGCTACTTTGATGTATGGCTTGGGAATTATCTGCCCACGGTGTATACGAGTTTAAATTACTTGGGGGGTATTTGCGAAATTAACTATTTGTATGGGTATATGCCTTAGAGATCATCATTTTTTTGGCATGTTAGGCATGAATCAATGGGTAATTCACAAAGTAATCGTGGTCACCTACTACTGTATACTAGAGTGTATAACCCAGAGATTTCTCTTGAAGGTAACTTCCTGATTATTGACACTCTTTCGTCCAAGTACTTAAGATATGGCCTTAATCTAGACCTACTGTTTAGTGAAATGGGTATTTAAAAAAAAAAAAAAATCTTAGAACAAGGATATTGTAAAAAGAGGTCTTCTACCCGCCACCAGATTGATATGATCCAACGCTATTGTGAAATTTTAAATGATTCTTACTGAATACTTCAGGTTCATTCAGTTAGAAATTTACATCGTGCTTGTCCTTCAAAAGGATTTCCCTTGTGGTTTTCTTAGTGTTGCCAAATGAGTTTGGAGTCTATTGAATGATTTCCATTGAAGATTTTGAGTCTACTTTATTATACCAAGAAATGTGAGCCTTTTGTTTGATTATCAAATGCTGTGAGTTTGCTTTATTTGATCATCAAATAATCTAAACTCATTTGTTTGGTCATCAAGTGATGTATGTTTGCTTTGATGGATTTTCGCGTCCTCACTACAAGAAACGTGACATTTAGGGGTGGACATTTAGGAGCGGTCATAAAATCCGCCACCAATTGTGGTTCCGCCAGCGGTCTAGACCGCTGTTGAATGTCCCCCAAAGGACTAAACTCTGCAGCGGTCATGACCACTTCTAAACATGAAATATGACAGCTTGTATAAACAAGCAACTTGAGCGCGAAAATTTTATTCGTCCCACGAGAGTCATTTTCTTTGTCCTACGTTACTTTTTTCCCCATTTCTAGGATTTCATCTCTTCTCGATTAACAGAAATCAAACGAGACTTTTTTCCCCACGACCACCTCGGATTTCAACCGCCTATTTCTACCATCACCTCTGATATTTGGGCTTTATCATCTCTATCAATCTCTTTCTCAACTTTTAGGGTTTGGCAAAAAGGGGAAAAAAGCGTTTGAGGAGAGGTTCAGTTAGGGTTTTTGCAGAGAAAGAAAGGAGGATGCGATTCCTTTTAGGGTTTGGCTGAGGAGAAATAGGAAGAAGAAAAAAGAGAAAGGCATCGGCTCTGTGCTCAATCCCCTCTAACCTATTCTCTCTTTCATTCCACCTCTCTCCTCTTCTTGTTCATGTAGGGTTTCTTCTTCTTACTATCTCTCTCTATCATCATCTCATCTCACAACTATTTCCCCTTTCCCTCCCTTTCGCTATTGCCCTAAAAATTTTGCTCTGTTTTGGAATTTCGTCGAAGAAATCCCTGGATTTCGGATAAAGGTAATCATCTCTTTAGGGTTTCCATCTTTATTTTCTAGGATTTCTTCTGTTATTTCTTTCTGATTGTCTCATTTCTTCTCTGATTTTTCGTTTTTCTGTTTTCGGGGTCTTTTAGGGTTTAGGGTTTGAAGAGGAAGAAGAAGAAGGTTTGTTTTTTCCCTTTATTTCTTGCTTCTGATTTATGTTTATTCTCTTTTCTTCTGATATTTACAGTTTGTGGTTGTTTTCTCTTTTTTTCATACTTTTGATTTCCATTTCTTCTTCTCTTCTCTTCTGTTATTTTTTTTTTTTTGGATTTAAATGGTTTATTTCTCCTTATCTGAGCTCTTGTGTCACCATTAAACTTTTCACTTAATATATTGTTTCAAGCGAATTTGGAGGGCAGGGAATTAAATAAATTGACAGATAAGAAGTATTTTTCCCGTGTGATTCTTAGTAATGATGTTACTGATCCACCTTAGTAATTTAATTGATTTGTACAATTGTTTAAGAAAAGGTGAAGTAACTTTACAGCTAGAGTAATCAAGTCATACTGTTTCTAAACCAGCATGCTCCTCTCATAACCATTGTGACACAAATGCTTGTGGTGCTATCATTAATTGCATTCGTTCACTCCAATTTTTATTGTATCTTTTCTTGTTCTGTAGAACATGACTTCTCCATAGGAGAAATTTCAGATTGCACATTATATTAAATTTGGAGAAAGACATTAGATAAGCTCGGGAGCGGAGGATTTCACCAGGAAAAAATATGAGATTGGATTCCAGCTCGATTTATAAGTAGTGGAAAGAATTAATGATCTGCTGTGAAATTGAGGTACATAGATTGGTGAAGGAAACTCATTCAATAGGAACTGAAATGAAGCTAAGCATTATGGACATAACATAAGAGATTATTATGATTGTGGCTTTTCTCATTGCCTTCCTAGACAAAGACAAGAAGGTAATGAGAAAAGCAAGCATTCAAGGTAATGCCAACAGATTTAAATTTCATTTATAAAACTGAATTTAAGTGAGTTGAGTATTGGAAAATTATGTTTATGTCTAAATAGATCGGATTTGTATGAATATTGAAATAGTCATCAAATTGCATGATACTTGGTGCATGAGATGATCCTGAATTGTTTCTTTTTATTTATGCTCCCATCATGAAAAAAAGAAGCTCATTTGAAACTAAAGCTTAGATCTATTATTCTGAAAATTAGAACCTATAAAAGCTTTAGGATGCAATCTATGCAGTTCTAACTTGTAAGATTGTGATATTAAGCGCCCTAGAATACCAAAGCACAACCATCAATCTCCTTGTTAAAGGAAGTATGGTGCTTGAAGACATAATGAAAAAGCTTGGGAAAAGAGAGAAAAAAATCATACCTACCACAAGAGGCATGAGGGATGTTGGAATGCCTCTGTATAAAAAAAATAAAGAAAAAAAAAATGCTCATATTGGATTTAGCAGCAGTCTAGACCACTAATAAATGTCATTTTACGGACTAAAATATGCAACCATCATGACCGCTTCTAAATGTTAAGCAAGACCGCTGTTGGTAATTTCCCCTCTGTTCTCATCTCGGTCAGGGGTTTTGAGGCCAGATTTGGTGTTATTGGAGCCTTTTAGGGTGTGTTAAGAGAGGGATTTTGGTGGGTTCTTGATCTTTTTATCATATTAGGGCTTTATTTCTTGGAGATGTTAGATTTTGAGGTTTTGATTTTGCTTCTGAGTTATTTATTTCTTTCATAATCTTTTGAATTTGTGGGAAGGGCTGTGAGGTGAAACTAGGGTTTGTTCTTTGATTTTGGTTGCTGAAGTTAGCTTCTCTGAATTGTAGGGCTAGGGAGAGGGCGAGCTTGGTGATTGTGATATTGATCAAAGAAGATGTGGGTTGGGGTGGGTTTAACCCTTTGTGAAGGTGTTTTGGGGTTTTGATTTTTTAGAGTACAATTGGGATTGTGGGAATCAATTGAAGGTATTTTATGTTCTTTTGCATGGTTAATTTCATCCAATAGATGCTTTATGATCTTAGAACTCATTAATAATAATGTACTTTTTGGAATTGTATATATGTTGTTTTTCTTAGTTGGAATACGGTTGGACTGTAGAAGCATTGGCTGTGGTGCATTTTGTTGTTCGTATGATGCATAAAGAAGTTTTTAAATCTCATTTTTATTTCCCCTTGAGTTGATACATGTGCTTTGGTTCACAAAATTCCTACAAGTTAATTATTCTTAGAGACAATCATTTACTTCTTCAGTGAATATCCATGATATTAGGGACAATCATATCCGGATTGACCATCCGACCGGATCTCCATGGTGGTTTCAATTGTACGCGTTTCTTCCCATCATTTTCGTTCTGTTCTGGAGAAAATTAGAAAAATAATCATGGATAGAAGTTGGATTCAACTTCCAAGGTACGGCCACCTGAAGCTTTAGTTTTCCAAATATAGTATAAATTAGAAAGGAGATTCATTATTTTATGTTGTCTAATGTGTGTCTGGATTTGAATAAAATAGGAATGACCCGGCGTACGAGGAAGGTGTTGTTCAATTTCTTAACTTCGCATTTGCTCATGGAGCTCTTGAAGGAAAGATATTCTGCCCGTGTACGAAATGTGGCAACGTTAGAAGGGTTGATAAAGATGATGCCATGGCACATTTGCTATGACATGGGATGTTGTCGGGCTACACTAGATGGATTTATCATGGGGAAAGGTCATCTCGTGCTATGGATGATAATGCTTATCGAGTGGTCGATGAACTAATTATAGAAGATGAAATGCATGAAGTGTTAAATGATTTATATCCAAGGTCGAACCACGATGATGATGGACAAGCAGATGAGGGCGTTGAGCTAGCAGATGTAAGTAGGGACGGGCCTGGTGCAGATGCGGAGAAGTTTTATAAATTATTACAAGATGCAGAGCATGAATAATACCCTGGAAGCAAGTTCACAAAATTATTTTTCGTGGTTCGGTTGTTTCACATAAAGTGTCTGAATGGGTGGAGTAACAAGTCATTCACCATGTTGCTTGAATTGTTAAAAGATGTACTTTCCGAGAGTGCTGCACTACCGAAATCCTTTTATTAAACGAAGAAGATTGTTGGGGATTTGGGCCTCCATTACGATAAAATCGATGCATGCCCTAATGACTGTATGCTATACTGGAAGGAAGCCTCCAACGAGGAGACATGTCGCATGTGTGGGGCTTCAAGGTGGAAAACAACTGAAGGGTATTCGGAAGATCAGGGAACTCATTCATCCTCTAGATACCCAAAAGTTCCTGCAAAGATTCTGCGTCACTTCCCTTTAAAGCCGAGGTTGCAGAGGCTATACATGTCTACCAAAACGGCTTCTTTCATGACATGGCATCATGACAACCGTACCAAAGATGATATATTAAGGCATCCTGCAGACTCTGCGGCACGGCAAACTTTTGACTACATTCACCAGTGGTTTTCATTAGAGCCTCGCAATATTAGATTTGGGTTAGCAAGCGACGGATTCAATCCATTTAGGACGATGAGTGTTGCTCATAGCACATGGCCTGTTGTGCTCATTCCATAAAACTTGCCACCATGGACGTGCATGAAGCAGCCATATATAATGATGTCGTTGCTAATTCCTGGCCCATCTAGTCTAGGAAATGATATTGATGTCTACTTACAACCCTTGGTTGAAGAGTTGAAGGAACTATGGGAGACAGCCTATGATGCATCGAAGAAAGAGAATTTTCAAATGCATGCAGCACCTTTGTGGATGATTAGTGACTTTCCTGCACATGCTAACTTGTCGGGATGGAGCATCAAAGGAAAACTTGCATGTCCTTCTTGCAGTAAGGACACCTATTCTCTTCGTTTGAAGCATGGAAGAAAATTTTATTACATGGGTCACCGGCGTTTCTTAGAGGAGAACCACAAATTTAGGTTTGAAAAGTTTGCTTTCGATGGCACTGTAGAAAAGAGGTCAGCTCTGATTCCCCTGTCAGGGACACAGGTATTGCATCAATTACAAAGTATTAACACAACATTTGGCAAAAAGAAAGATACCGATTCGAAGAAGAAAAGCACCCGTAAAAAAAAAAGTGGAACTGAGGAGAATACATTGGACAAAGGAAGTTCTGATTCTGCAGCTAAGAAAAAAGAGAAAGCCTCATGAGGAACACAATTGGAAGAAGAAAAATATATTTTTCAGTCTGCCGTACTAGGAAACACTCCTACTGTGCTACAACCTAGATGTGATGCATATTGAGAAGAATGTATGTGACAGCGTAATTGGGACATTACTGAATATTGAAGGAAAAACAAAGGACATTGTAAAAGCACGGCTAGATTTGCAAGAAATGAAACAAGAACACTTCACCTGATAAATAATGAAAGGAACAAAACATACTTGCCCCCAGCATGTTTCACAATGTCTCCAAAGGAGAAAGAAGTTCTTTGCAACATCCTGAAGGGCATTAAAGTTCCAGATGGCTATTCGTCTAATATCTCGCGACGTGTGAATGTTCGGGAGCGCAAGCTTTCCGGGTTAAAGAGCCATGACTGTCATGTTTTGATGCAGCAACTGCTTCCGTTAGCTGTACGCTCATCATTGCCTAAGAATGTCAGCTCGGTATTGATTGAACTATGTAACTTTTTTCAAGAGTTATGTTCAAAAGTCCTTAATATAAGTGACCTCCTCCAACTCCAAGATCGGATTGCACTAACACTTTGCCATATGGAAAAGATCTTCCCTCCTACCTTTTCTGATATCATGGTGCACCTACCTATACATTTAGCAGACGAGGCAATATTGGCTGGACCGGTACAGTACCGATGGATGTACCCCATAGAGAGGTATGCATAGTTCATGAAATTGTTTTTCATACTTGAAAATTTATTCGTATTAGTGAAAGTAATGAAAAGTTGTTTTCATTTAGGTGCCTGCTCACATTAAAGTCATATGTGCGCAATAGAAGTCGTCCCGAGGGATCTATTGCAGAGGGGTACCTGACAGAAGAATGTATAACATTTTGCTCGAGATATTTTGAAGGTGTTGACTCAAAGTTGAATCGACCAATTAGAAATGATGAGGATATTCCGAGTGAAATCGAAGAAGGATTCGCTATTTTTTCCGTAGCAGGACGCCCTATAGGCAACGCTAAGACGTGCCTTAGATCAAATCATTGTTGATCAAGCACATCGATATGTTCTCTTCAACTGCCCTGTAGTTGAACCATTTATTGAGTAAGTCAATTAAATTGTCTAACCATTTATTGAGCAAAACGTTAAAGCTCTTTTCTCTAACAAACATTAATTTGTATGCAGAGAACACCTTAAACATATTCAAACGCAGCATCCTCGTGCTAGACCAAGGGTTATAGAAAACATTCACAACAAAAATTTTCCAACTTGGTTCCGCACACATGTAAGTTTGTTATGAACCTTACGCAAATCTTCAAGTTTATTTAGCAAACATGTTGATCTTTGTAATTGAACAATCAAATTCTAAATAGGTTCAAGAGTTGCATCTTTCAAGAAGTGAGCAGCTATCAAAAAAGCTTAGATGGTTAGCCGGAGGTCCATCGACCGTCGTTACGAAATACAAAGGGTTTATTAGTAAAGGTTTCTGCTTTCACACGAAAAGTCGCGAACGGTTAAGAAAAACACAGCATAGCGGGGTTGTTGTCACTGCAAGTACAAGACGTTTTTCAAGCTCTAGGGATCGGAATTCAATGGCAGGAGATGTTAGTTATTACGGTGTTTTGACAGATATCATGGAACTTAACTATTATGGAAGACTGAAGGCATTACTTTTCAAGTGTGATTGGTTTATGTTCTAACACCGGACAGTGGAATGAAAATAGATGAGTTCGGTTATACGGTTGTAAATATGGCACAAGAAATTTATAAAGATGAGCCTTTTGTATTTGCATCTCAAGCTGAGCAGCTATTCTACGTGCAAGATCACCCTAGCAAAAAAGATTAGCACGTGGTTGTGAAGACGAAACCTAGGGAATTGTATGACGTGTGCGGGGAAAATGAGGAGGCATATGTCCAGACCGAGGCAGTGGAAATCCAAAATTTGGAAGACATTGGTATCTGGGAACGGACAGATATAGTTGGGACATAATTTGATGAACCGTTGGAAACCTTGACCCAGAAAATTCAAGATGATGACGAAGAATGTGATAGTGAATCAGATGATAGTGACGAAGATGATACTGACGATGCTAATGTTGACATGTGGTCACTAAACTCTTAAATCAATTTTATTTATTTGGCAAAACTGTAAATTATTATTTTCAATTGGCTGTTAGTTTCATGCAGGAGCATCCACTAGAATATCTACAATTGGCCCTTTCATGCTTATTATTGTAGTATTTTTTTTTCATTTGACGCATTAGCCTACTAGTAGGTTAGTTTGTTTATTTGATGCATTAACCTAGAGACTTGTTAAATTATTATTCTTACCATCAAAATTTTAAATTATTATTCATTGTTGTTATTTCTATGATTTTGTTCTCTCATTGTTATTTGACCCACTTTTAAATTGTGAAATTGTTCTTTTTTTACAATAGTTGTATGTTTTTTAATTTAAATACTAATCTCAATTGATAATTCTGTGCAGGTAATCAGAGATGACACGACAAAATCTTTTGAGGCCATCGTCACAGTTACAGGATCAAGATTCATCTGATGATACTCAGGATCACTACCAGGATGACTTGGCTCAGCACCTGGATGAGCTGCCACACTCCCAGCCCTCAGAGACACAGGATGTTCCCTCCTCGTCGAGGAGGACTCGGGGTCCAACTTATTGCAAAGAGACTTGGGGAAAACAAGGCTCGAAGAAGAGAGTGAAGTTCAATTAGTTGAGCCAGCCTATAGGTAAAACAGGGAAAAAATTCACGAATTTCCTAGGCTCTGTTGCGAGAATTGGTCCTAAGTTGCCCATTGACTATCTTGATTGGAGAGAAATGCCGAATGAAAACAAAGAAGATGTGTGGGATATTGTTCAGGTACGATGAAAATGAAATTTATGTTAGATTTTCTTATTGCATTCGCTTTAATTCCATCATATTATTAACATTTTACATGACCTTTTAGCAAACTTACGATGTTCTTGAGATACATAAGAGTTGGGTGATTGGTAATATCGGTCTAAAATGGAAAAATTGGAAGTGTAAGATCAAAAAACAGTACTTCGATGAAAATATGGTATGCCCATAGCCGAGAGTAGAACATTCGCAATGGAGGAAACTTTGCATCCATTGGCGCTCCCCGCTGGGTCAGGTAAAATGTGATATTATTGTTTCGATTTTTCTGTGATTTCATTCAAAGATTTATAATTTTTATTATTATATTAATTCTAAATTGCAGGAGCGGAGTCAAACCAATAAGGCTAATAGGTCAAAACAAAAAAGTATGCATACTGCGGGAAGTAAGTTTCGCAATGATACGTAGTGAGGCGAGTGGGAATCTTAGCCGCACCGAAATGTTTAAGCGTACTCATATCAAGAAGAATGAGAAGCCTGTTGATCCAGCCTCAGAGGAACTGATGGTATGTTAGGATATAAAATGTTTATATTTATATATTTTTTGGTTTAACTGGGTAGTTTTCTTATAAGTTATCTTTATTTTATTTTCAGAACAAATTTAAAGAGTATGAGACACAACATCCAGAGGCTACCACTACCAGCATTGTTGCTAGGGACGGCAGCTTTGCCCAGTGCGTGGGATCAGAAAGGCGTGGCCGAGTATGGATGATGGGATATGGTGAAAACTTGACTAACACATTTGGGTGATCCTCAAGTTGCATGAATTACTGTACACAAATCGAACAACAAAGAGATGTAATTGAACAGCTTAGGGAGGAGAATAGCCAGTTTAAGGAGGCTATTACCAAAAAGATTGATGATTTCATATCGACTTACATGCGCAGCCAGGTAAAATTTGAATTTTGTTCGTTAGGAGTTAGTTATAAATATGTGATATGATGCTTTTGAATGATGGATCTACCTTAAAATATTTAAGGCTCCTGCTGAGGGGACACCTACACGAATGGATGCTTCGTCCCCCTCTAGTATCAACACAGATCGCTCCCGCCCTGAGGTATAAATGGTTTTTACGTTTCCATCAAATTAATCTTGTATTTTCTTTAGTATTATAATTTTGGAGTGTAAATGTACTTGACTTCATTTCTTTAATGTTGCTAAGGTTATTTTGATGAGCATGAAAGAACCGAGGCTTGAAGTGGCCAAGGGACTTCTTGTGAGTGATGATCCGATGACTCTAGTTGATGGCAAACCAATGGGAGATGGATTCTCTCTGGTTAGTATCAGGGTTGCAATGGTGGGTACTGAACCTCTGATAAGACCATCAGGACAACGCAAAACTATTAGAGACGCCACAGGAGGACATGTGCCATGGGTTTCTTCCTTTGTAAGTATATGATACTTTTATTTATTAGTAAGTTTATTTAGACTTTGTTGAAGCTGTCACTCATTCGTATCTTTTTTTTTTACAGGTCAAACGAACAGGAAGCACTTAAGCCACTTTCTTGTGTCTTTTCTATTTCTGTTCTTTAGTACATGCATGGATTTTCGTAACTTTTTGTATGGGGTTTTGATGTACTTAACCAAACACGAAGCACTTCAGTCACTTTGTCTTATTTCATTTCTATGGTTGATGTATGAACCTTTATATTTCATTTCTAAGTTTGAAGTAATGCATCATTATAGTCAATCTACACATGTAGTGTATTTTACCACATTATGTTATTTTTATGTAAGGTATTTTGATGTACAACTCGTACAAATTTAAGCTATTTAATGTCTCTGTGTTGTCTATTCCAAAAGGGAACTTTATAAGGTATAGAGATGATGGTTGTTGGGATGTTTTGGAGAGGGGGCTGATGGTGGATTGTTGAAGAAGGTGAGGAGAGGAGATTGTGGGTGATGGAAAGGTTGGTTGTTTGGCCCAAAAGAATTATGATATTTCTTTATTTGATAGCTTTACCAGTGATTTTATTAGATGTTACATAGTTAGTACTAACATATTTGATAGTTGTGTGCTTAAGTATATGATCCAGGTCTCTATGATTTGGTTTAGCCTCAAAGAATGGAATGGCTTTGTTCAACAGGTACCCATTATCATGTATAGATCCCATCATATTAATGTTAATATATTTGATGAGAATCATTTTCATTTCGTGAATGAAAACAATTCAATATAGCATGGACCCCCACCCGCAGCCACATGTGAGTACTGATTTGTATATATAACATATTTGGCCGAACTGACTTTTAATTAATATTTTACTTGTAAAAGTTGTTACCTAAAAAATCGGTTACCACAGGATCCTTTTGGTTTGCGACCAGTCCATTGTAAGGCCTAGTAGATAAATGATTTGGATCAGAAAACCACTAAGCCCCACCTACATTTTTGTGAAAAACTTAAGCCTAACACTCTGCTCGAGCTCTAATTGCCATGAATGAGTATTGAGAACTATGATGAATATTTATCTCATCATGTGGTCACATTTGCCTTCTTAATAATAGTACCCGTGATTGATTTCTTTAGTTTTTTTCATTATTTTGTTATCTAGCTGTGACTTGGAGGTTAGATTTTTTATTTTTTTTGGTAAATGTGGATGGTTAAATTTACAGGGACTACATGTTGAGCCAACAACTAGTGGACTTTGTAAATGAACAATTAAAAGTTGTAAGTGGGCAATATCTTTTCTTTCTTCAACTTGATTTGCCATGTTGTATCAGAAATAGGTTTGAGGAAGTATCATCAAGGAAAAGTTAGAAACTTACAGGAACTTGATTTATTTTAGCATCCGATGATAACCATATTAGTACAGGAAATCTGGGCTATAGCATGTGAGAGCAGCCACCTCATATGAATTAACTGAATAAGACAAAATCTAAGCCTGTGTGGTTGCTCTTACATGCAACAGCCCAGCCGTGGAATCCCTTATATTAACATAGGAAATTTGGAGGTTGATATTACTTCTATAGTTAAGTTGGTTATCTTCTTTACCATTTAATTCATTTTTATAATAATATACGAAATTTATTTCATCTTGATTGTCTGATTGTCATCTTTTCTTCAATCATTTTGCTTGGAGGCCCTGCATGGGATCCTGGAGTCCTTGTTTAGAAGGTAAACCGAACATGGAATGAGTGAAGACATGGCATACGAAAACATTGTGGAGTGCATAATGGGAATAGTATCAAGGACCATTTCAACATAGGTTGCTAATCTTGTCTTTTGGAAACTTGAATGCTTCACTTTGTTTCGCCGTTTATTGTTCAAATGTACTCATATGCAAATGTGTTTGTTTCTTGCAGGGATGCTGTTTGTGAATAACTCTTTGCCCAAGGAGGGGGAAAAAGGAATTTCAGGCTGAATACAATGCATCATACTATCCATGTATGGACATTTTGTATGAGTGCATCATACTATATCACATGTGGAAATGAAATTTGCAGTGTTGTCTTGGTTGGGTGTCGATTCTATGTATCTTAATTTGACTTTACAGTAATCAACAAGAATGAATGAAGGCGAAAAGTCCACTGATGCAAACACTTTTTTTTAATGTTGATGTGAACATTGATCGATTGAAATAGTATAGTTTTTGGTTTTTATAAAGGGAAAGGTGTGCGTACTCGGTCGAGTAGATAAGCTTATCTACTCGGTCGGGTTAAAAACAGTAGGGGCCCACATTTTTGGGGTGATCCAAACCATTCATTTGAAAGGCCCTTACCTATATAGGGTGTCCACAAAAAATCAGCCCCATAGGATCATCCTAACCCATCCAACAGTGGAGGGAAAAATGGGCAGATTTGTGGACAAGCTGTGTTTGTCCATTTTCCCCATTTTTCTCTCCACTGTTGCATGGGTTAGATGATCCTATGGGGCTGATTTTTTGTGGACACCCTATCTAGGTAAGGGCCTTTCAAATGAATGGTTTGGATCACCCAAAAAATGTGGGCCCCCACTGTTTTTAACCCGACCGAGTAGATAAGCTTATCTACTCGACCCAGTACGCACACCTTTCTCTTTTATAAATGTGATGTTTATATAACAGGTTCTAATTGTAAAACAAGTTATGTATCTAACAAATTTGTTATTCCCGTGTTTTGGGATCTGTTGAAAATTAAATTTAAAAAAAAAACAGTAACTTTTAGCGGCGGTCATGACCGCTGCTGGATGCTGCAAAATCCAGTCCAAAGTTAGATATTTAGTAGCGGTCTTGACCGTTGCTATATTGGCAAACCTCGACTCCTAGGACGAGAAAACAGCAGCGGTTTTGAACCGCTGCTAAATAGTTACATACATAAGCGGTCCTTTTAGCTGCGGTGATAACCGTTGCTAAAACATATAGTGACTCGATCTTTAGTAGCGGTCAAATAACCGCTACTAAAAGTAATGGTAGCAGTTTAGGCTGATTTTAGCAGCGGGCAAGACTGCTGCTAAAAACTCTTTTTGTTGTAGTTATATTTGTTATTCGAGGATGAAAATCTTCAAACATAAAATTTTTACATAGGACCGAGTTTCTGCTAAAGAAGCCATTTATTTTGTGTCATTTGCAAGCATGCATTTCACCATTTTTTGGAATTCTTGCTTAAGGAAAGGGCTACTCATCTATTCATCTTGATTCCCTTATGATTTTGCTTATGTCCCCAACCTTTAGTCATTGTTTTGCGTCGCAGTCTCTAGGTCTTGGATTTCCAACTTGTCTTACTGTGGGACCCGATCCCGCGAGAAGGGAATGGCCCGCGAGCCGCCTTTCTCTCTCTTGGTCTCTAGTACCCACGCGAATGGCGTGTGTTTTTTATTATTGATTTTAATTACCCAACCAAGCAGGCAGCAATCAAGCCATAGGGTGCAAACATACGTGCAACCCAGTACCCATAAGGGCAGGGGTAATCCGCCGAGCCTAGCAAGGTGTGATTTAATTCATTTTTTTCGTGAACTTGGGATCACTAAGGCAATCCGAATTTCACACAAAAAAGAGTGACAAAGTCGCCACCTAGATGAGGGATCTAGGACCCATAATTGAACAGAAATCTAGACTCGTTACCTGATTACGAGAATGGAAGGTATGGGGAGTTACCACCACATGCACCATTCCTGCCCGATAATCGGTCTTCAATTCCAAAAGTTAACTCTTTTGAATTTCTTTTAAATGAATCATTTAACTTTATATTAATGTGCGAACTACGTGACATAAATCCTAAGATCTAATTTCAATGTAATTCCTAAATGTGTATCTTGATTTTCTTAATTTGTTTGAATTCAATCTAAGTAAAAGTTCTCATAAAATTCTAATTTTATGGAAAGTCCTAAATGATTTAATTACTTTTAATTTAAGGATTAATATACAAAACCCCACCACTTATGTGTGGAGCCGACTCAGGCTTAGTATGCCACTCAAGTATCCAAGTTGCCTACGTATCCCAGTCACATTGGAATCAAAGTCGATCGTAGTTCGGTGCACCTGAACTAAGCTACTTATGCCTAACTCATCTAGGACACCGACCTAGACTAGATTGACTGTTTTAACAGTTTAAGAGAAATTATTTAATTCAAGTTGAAGATTTTATTATCCTAAGACTTCATCTAAGATGCTATATGGTCCTATCTAAGTGCAAGACGTCCCTTTGACTAATGCAGGTTAACCTATATCCTAGGTAACTAGGCCCGTCTTAAGGAAAAATTGGGTTACTACTGTAACTAGATCTATGGCACGGTTGCTATCCATAGCAAGCGGCAGTGATGAGGCTGGACTCGTAACTCTAGGACTCCCTAAAACCTAGGACATGATGTGACATAAGTGTTCCTAAGGGGGCCCTAAAGGTCCTTACGAAGAGATATCGTTATCCAACGGTTCCAAAAGCATTGATCAAATGATCTTAATTTATTAAGTAAATAATTTTTAATTTTTAAAAGATTTTCTATTCCTAACATCTAAGGGATATCAAAGGCTCTATAGTTGGCAAATTTCAACCTTGAGTTGCATCCATGGAAGGGCATCGTGCTCTCAATCCTTGTATAATTTAATACATAAATTATAGTATATTATTGCCTGGCATGATTCTCAAGATTTCAGTGGACAGTGGACAGTGGACCTCGGAGCCAACATACTATAATTTATATGCTCAAATTATGCAGGAACGATCACAATTAGTATACGATTATGAATGCGATCTCGGCAGTTAAACCGTCATAGCCTAGTCAATTTACAAAGAGAATCTATAACCTCTAGGGTTTTTGTTTCAAATAATTTCAAGGTTAAATAAATGATGAAAAATTAGGGTTTTCTGGAAGTTTTCACTGACTTTTGTGTTGATTTGCTATTAAGTTGTGATTTATTAACATTAAGACTAGATTGCTAGGATTAAACAGTAATCCTAAGCAATCGTACTCCAAATTCATTGCAACTTTTTCAGTACAATATATGAATGAGTTTAGACTACTAGAAGAGTTTCATGAGTTTGGAATAAGGTTTGCTATCAATTTTTGAATTTTCAAAATTTAGGTCAGATTATAAATTAAAAAATCAACTCATAGCATACGAATCTCAAATCAAGTAAAACTGTTACAGTATAGATAGAATCTTGGTATTAGACTACTGTAAAAATTTCAAAGGTGTTTATCAAGATTTGATGCCAATTAAAATTCACACAAAATTGGAATAAAATCAATGAATCAATTAAAAAGTAGACTAAATGGTATCCTAAAATCATGTACAAATTCCAGTAGATATAAAATAGGTTATATGATTTACCTGCAAAATTTCAAGACCTAATAATTAATGCTCCTCAATAAAATTGATTTTGAATAAAAAGGGGATTTCAGTTCCTAGGAATTAAAACCCGTTTTTTATAAGAAAATTGTGAAATCATATTAAACCTTTGTAAAATCTTTTGAAAATTTTTCACTAATCTTCTAATGACCTAAACTACTGGTTTGTAGGAAAAAGATTCGAAATGTCATTAGTTTAATGTAAAAAAGAATTACGACACGTAAAACGAAGAAGTGATTAGAAAACAAACAAAAAAACCTTTTTTCGAAAAAACAATTTCATGAGAAATTCAATTTATTATTGAACATTAATTCTGGAGAGTTTCATCAATTTTTAAAACCTTTTGATTTTTATTAAAAATGGCTGAAATGTAAAATAATTCAAAAAATTTCAAAAATTTTTGGGTTGTCTGGAAATCAAAACATTGGTTTGGAAACAAGATTTCACAAATTTTGAACATGGTTTGATATACTTTTGGCTTCATTCATCAAGAAATAACCCCGAAAGGGGTTATTTTTTGAAAAATAGAATGAAAATTAAAACGGCCAAACCGCGATTGGAAATTAAGTTTCCAGTAGTATTTTATTTTATAGAAATCCCAAAAAATATCATTTTTTAAAGAAACCCACGTTTTCAAACACTTGCTTTGATAATCCGATTTAAATCCATATTGAATAAAAAACGAAAGAAAATTATTATTAAATGAAGAAAAATTAATTTTTTGGTGAAATTTTGGATTTTGAAAAATTATAATCTATATTATAACATACTGGAATTTCAAGGAAAAATTCAGTGATTTGATTTATCAAAAGTAAAACCCTAGCATGTTTTTTTACTTTTGATATTACAAAGATAAAGATCCTACCGTTGATTGCGCTCTTTCTCTCTAGGGTGCTTAGATCCGAGGTATACGCTTTGTCGCACCCTTTTATATGATGAGGAAGACCCAAAAAACACCCCAAAGATCCTTGATGTGTGATTTGTTGAAGAAGAAAAGGGAATTCATGAATCACTTTTCTAAAGAACCCTTGAGAGAAATGAACACACTTCAAGAGAGAACAGGTTTCTTTCTTTCTTTTTTTTTCTTGGGAGGAGAGAGAAAAATGACGAATTTGGATTTTTTTGAATCCTTCTTATGATTGTTTGCTTTGATTTTTATACAAAAAAGCTAGGGTTAAGAGAGAAATAATAGATTCCAATGTGAGAGCTCCCATTTTTGGCTTGTTTCAATTTTCCCCTCTTGCTTTCTTTCTTTATTGTTTCCAAATTGGATTTGATTCCAATCTTAATTTCTTGTCAATCAAGATATGATATTCTCATTCCACATTTCTTCTTTGGAAGAAAACTTTTTTAAGCAATGATTCATCTTTTCATTCTTTCCTTCTTTTCTTTTTTTATTCTTTTTATTTTTCTTTTAACAAATATGATGTCACCATTGTGACATCATCAAGGTTGGGTGCTCAACTCATGTGGGTCAGCCATGTGGGGCGCCCACCATGGTGGTCGACACATATGGGTGAACCCATATGAGGTCCATCTTTATGGGCTTTAGCCCAATGGGCCATTTTACACGGGTTTCAGGTTTTTTTCCTAAAAATTCAATAAAATCTTTCTAAATTCAACATTTTATATATAGACCCAACCCATTTGACATTTATGGTGCATCCCTAACACATGATCGAACCATCTTGTTTGGAAAACAACTTTTCGGACCAAAATGCCCCTATTTGAATTTAGACATCCAAATGCGACCAAAATACCCTCAGATTGGTTCACCCCTAAAGGGAAAAATTAAAAAGGGAAAGTATTTGTGGTCAAACTTCAAAAATAGAAAATTTTAAAATTGGGTCCTTTCGGTGAGCAATATTAAACATGATCATTTGCTATCTCCTGAAAATACCCAAAATGTCCTCAACAATTAGAATTTCCAAATTAAGAGAAACCCCTGAGAAACTCTAAAAATAGCAGCTTTTTCAAAATTTGTAAAATCACTCAAGATTTCTCAAATATAACTCGGGGGTCAAACGAGACACATCGGGGGAATGGCCAAAATACCCCTGTAGTGTAAAAATTGGCAAAAATGAAGGAAACCCAAAAAATTCTAAAAATAACAGGTTTTTTTTCCAGTTGGTTGGAAATTTGAATTTTCATCTTCTAGATACCATTGGAACACCCCTAGAACCTCTAGGATCGCGAATCAACTTCAGAATTCCTTCAACGAGGCAAAATCTACCCTAAAGTGCACAGATGCTTAATCCTAGGTGGAATACGGACTCAAAACTTGACAAACTACCAAATCTTTTGCTTTTTAAAGTATAGCAAAATTGGGGTGTCTACAGATGCCCCTCTTTGGCAGAGATGGCGTAGTCATCGAATACCAAAGCAAAAGTGACAGAGCCATTTTGGGCAGCTTTAATAAACAAAGGACTCTAGACAAAATGCAAGCTAAACGCAAACATATACTTCCTAATGCAAGACTGAAATACTCAAGAGGGGGGGGTGAATTGAATTTAACTCAATATTAGGCCTTTTGAAAATTATCTATAAACCCTAATTGGAATTTTTCTTCACTTAATTAAATATTTGGTTAGTGCAAATATACTTGAAAGAACAAAGTGAAATGCCAAACCAAAACAATAATGGAAATGCAAGAGTGAGAAATGACACACCGATATATAGTGGTTCGGCCAACGGCCTACTCCACTCTACTCAAGGTCGCACTTGAGGGATTCCACT
The DNA here is from genome assembly GCF_043159265.1 of Tasmannia lanceolata. Taxonomy (NCBI): domain Eukaryota; kingdom Viridiplantae; phylum Streptophyta; class Magnoliopsida; order Canellales; family Winteraceae; genus Tasmannia; species Tasmannia lanceolata. The sequence goes on along the minus strand of NW_027518697.1, from coordinate 26,564,108 downwards.
ATTGGAGACCTCCACGATGCCCGGCTCCGAGGCGGTTACAATTCCAAGGGATATTAAACAAGGATGCCCTTACACCTTTACAAAGACTCTCCTTCTCCGCCGAGTTCTAAGCGGTTGCTCTCTAGGGAATTAAAAAAGGAATGCCCTAGCCACCTATACAAGATTTGAAAGAGAATAGCTTGGCTTCTTCTTGAAAGCTTGATGCTCTTTGTAGACCCTTGATTGCTCTTCAAAGATGGTGATTTGCAAGTGAAAGCACTACTATATCCAAACTCAAAAGATTCACAAGTGAAAGGCAAGTTTGGGATGAAAAACAAAAAAACTCAAGCTAAAATGGATTGCAAATGTTTTTGATGCTTAAGGATGTTTTTCAAAGATCAAGAGAGAGTGAAAAACTTCTCTACATGTTGTATATATAACCACACCAAAGAATATGACCGTTTGGGGGTGGACATATCAAAAACCAACAATTAATTTGAATCCCAACGGCTATTTTTTAGTCTGTCGCGAGGTTCTCGGAGTTCCGAGAATTCTCGGAGTTCCGAGAAATATTCTCGGAGTTCCGAGACAACGGCCAGAAGAAATAAAATTTCTACTGGACCATTTCTCGGAGTTCCGAGAAATTGTCTCGGAGTTCCGAGAAAGTGTCCAGATGCTACTGGACCTTTTCTCGGAGTTCCGAGGGAACTCTCGGAGTTCCGAGCTCGGAGCTCCGAGAAAAATTCTCGGAGTTCCGAGAAGCCTAAAAATCCGCAGTTTTTGATTTTTATTGCAAATTTGATTTTTAGCTTTTGGAACTCAACTCCTATGGTTATTTTGGAATGTTTATGAGGGTCCCAACATGTTGGTCCACCACATAACCATTCACTAATGCATTTTAAGTTCTTAAGTGTTCTTTGAAAACCAAGTTGAAAACACTTTGCCTTGACTTGGAAATCTAAAGAGAAAGGATGTACAATGATACCTATGCAATCTTCAACTTCTCTTTAGTCTTGGTCTTCAATTGATCTTCCATCTTGTGTATGCTTGCTTGAGAGATGAGGTGAGCTTCACTTAGCTCCTTTGACTCTTGTATGGGATATCTCCAAGCATGACCATGTTGTGTGTTGGTTTCTTCAATGATCAACCCTATCTCAAACACAACACTTCGAAGCAAATTGATTAGTATTCAAAAACACAATCAATTATGTTTAGAATCATCAAAACAAGATAGGAGAGTAGACCCTTGGGCTTACAATCTCCCCCTTTTTGATGATGACAAACAAAATTGATTATGAGGTGTGTGTGGAGTGACATAGTAGGCAAGTGAATACTAGAACTCCCCCTCAATATATGCACACATATAAATGATACAAGTTATAAGCAAGTGGTGCATATAGTCAATTGAATAGATAATCAATTTCAAACTTCTCCCCCTTTTGTCATCGACAGAAAGGGTGTAAAAAAAAATAGGAGTGGATAACTCCCCCTGAATCAATGCTTATGGTATAAAATTATATAACCAAGTAATGCACATATACCTGTTCATGATCGAGATGTTGACATATGTCAAGATGTTAGGTATTTTAATTAAAGTGAAGATACCTCTCCAACTTAGAAAAACTAAGAAGGCTAAGAATATCAATTGAGTGATTTTTAAGATTAAAAATTTGACATCTCATTCATGCAGATACTACCAAACAAAGATTATATATTTAAATACTATATAGATAAGCTGGTTAAAGGCACAAAGTATTTATTTGGCAATTTCTTTGATTTGATCCGCACTCCATATGTTTAAGGCACTTCGGATATAGCAAATTCTATCATCACTAAGGGGTTTTGTAAAGATATCCGCTAATTGTTCTTCAGTGTTGATATATTTTAAGCAAATATCCCCTTTTTGTGAGTGATCTCTGATGAAGTGGTGCCTAATCTCAATGTGTTTTGTTCTTGAGTGTTGTATGGGGTTCTTTGTTAAGCTTATAGCACTAGTATTGTCACATTGGATGAGAATATTTTCCATTTTGATTGCGTAGTCCATCAATGTGCTTTTCATCCATAGGACTTGAGCACAGCAAGCTCCAGCTGCCACATATTCTGCTTCTGTTGTGGACAGGGCTACTGAATTTTGCTTCTTGCTAAACCATGAAACAAGTGATTTACCCAAGAATTGGCAAGTCCCACTAGTGCTTTTCCTATCTACTCTACATCCAGCAAAGTCTGCATCTGAATATCCGATGAGAGTGAAGGAAGATGATCTTTCATACCACAGTCCTAGACTTTGGGTTCCTTTTAAGTACTTGAAGATCTTCTTAACTGCCGATAGGTGAGATTCTTTAGGATCCGATTGAAATCGAGCACAGAGACAGACAGTAAACATAATGTCTGGTCTGCTGGCTGTCAAATAGAGCAAACTACCTATCATACCCCTATACAATTTCTGATCCACAGATTTGCCAAATTCATCTTTTTCTAGCTTAGCAGTAGTACTCATGGGAATTCTTGATGTCTTACTGCTATCCATGCCATACTTCTTTAATAACTCCTTTGTATATTTTTCTTGATTTAAAAATATTCCATTTTTGTATTGTTTAATTTGGAGTCCTAAGAAGTAGGTTAACTCTCCCATCATGCTCATTTCAAATTCATTTTTCATTAAGGTTGCAAATTCATCACACAATTTTTGATTAGTTGAGCCACAGATGGTATCATCCACATAGATTTGGACAAGGAGGATATCATGATTTTCTCTTTTGATAAATAAGGTTTTATCCACCTTTCCCATCTCGAATCCCTTTTCAACTAAGAAAGTGCAAAGCCTCTCATACCAAGCTCTAGGAGCTTGCTTTAATCCATATAAAGCTTTATCAAGCCTGAAGACATGATTTGGATGTTTGAAGTCTTCAAAACCAGGAGGTTGCTCAACATACACTTCCTCTTGGATATAGCCATTTAGGAAGGCACTTTTGACATCCATTTGATATAGTTTAAATCCTTTATGAGATGCATATGCCAAAAGTATCCTAATAGCCTCCATACGGGCAACAGGAGCAAATGTCTCATCATAATCTATCCCTTCCTCCTGATTGTACCCTTGGGCTACAAGCCTAGCTTTATTCCTAGTGATAATTCCATTTTCATCCAATTTATTTCTATACACCCATCTCGTGCCAATGACTGGATGATCACTAGGTCTAGGTACTAGCCTCCATACCTTGTTCCTTTCGAATTGACTCAACTCTTCTTGCATGGCCATCAACCAATATTCATCCTTTTCTGCTTCCTTGATGGATTTTGGTTCCAATTCGGATAGGAATGCCAAATTATTGCTCACACTACGATAGTATGATCTAGTTCTTACTGGCAATGTGGCATCACCTAAAATTTGGGATTCAGGATGATCTACCAATGTTCTCCTATCCCTAGGCAATGAGTTATCATTTTCATTTTCTACTTCCTCACTAGGTAATGTATGACTTGTTGATGCATGAGGAGGAGCACTCAATTTTGGAAAAAGATGTTCAATGGGTTCATCCTCATCATGTGGCATTTCTTGTGGTGTTGGCTCTCTTTCATCAAATGTCACATGCATGGATTCTTCTACTACTAGGGTTCTCCTATTAAATACTCTATATGCCTTGCTATGAGAAGAATACCCTAAGAATATTCCATCATCCGATTTCCTATCAAATTTGTGTAGATTATCTTTGATATTTAAAATAAAGCATTTACATCCAAACACTCTAAAATAGCTTATATTTGGTTTCAAGTTTTTCCAAAGCTCATAAGGTGTTTTCTTAGAGATTGGCCTTAAGTATACCCTGTTTATGATATAGCAAGCGGTGCTAACCGCTTCCGCCCAAAAATATCTAGGGAGATCATTTTCATGCAACATTGTTCTAGCCATTTCTTGGAGAGTTCGATTCTTTCTTTCTACTACTCCATTTTGTTGAGGTGTTCTAGGTGCGGAAAAATTATGTTTAATGCCATGTTCATTACAGTAAGTGTCAAAGTGTACATTTTCAAATTCCGTTCCATGATCACTTCTAATGTGGGAGATGGCAACACCTTTTTCATTTTGAATTTGATTGCATAATGTTAGGAAGTTTTCATAAGTTTCATCTTTGTGTCCTAGAAATATGACCCATGTGAATCGTGAGTAGTCATCAACAACTACAAACACGTACCTCTTTCCACCTAGGCTACTAGTCTTCATTGGTCCAAAAAGATCCATATGAAGTAGCTCCAAGGGGTAGGAAGTTGAAATCATATTTTTAGGTGCAAAAGAGCTTTTCAATTGTTTTCCTAATTGACAAGTTCTACAAATGTGATCCTTGATGAATTTGAACTTAGGCAATCCTCTAACACTGTCTTTTGAGGAGAGGGTCGAAATGAGATCCATTCCGGCATGACCCAACCTCCTATGCCATAGCCAAGAATCCTCACTAATGGCATTTAGACAAGTCACTTTTTGGAGTCTAAGATCATCTAGTCCAATTGTATAAATGTTATTGTCTCTAGACCCTATGAATTTTACTTCTCCATTTATCTTATTTTTAACAATGCATTTGTCGGGATTGAAGACAACTTCAAAACCATTATCACATAATTGACTAATGCTAATAAGATTATGGGACAAGCCATAAACAAAGAGTACATCATGTATGGGAGAGGTAGAGTTACCTATGGTGCCTTCACCTTTGACTTTTCCTTTCTTGTCATCTCCAAAGGTAACTTCTCCACCATCCTTGAGTGATAGGGATGCGAATTGAGTGAGATCTCCGGTCATGTGTCTAGAGCATCCACTATCAAGGTACCATGTGTTCCTCTTGTTGTGGCTTTTAAGGCATACCTACATAGGAATAGGCAAGTGAGATCCCTTAGGTACCCAAATCTTCCTAATCTTGCTATGTTCATTTGTTTTCACTTTAGAGTTCAATTTGATCTTATCTTGTTTAGCATGCAAGCAAGCAACTTTATAATGACCTAACAATCCACAATAAAAGCAAATTTTGGTACTACTAGAGGAAGTCTTTTCAAGTTTGTTTTTATAGTTAGATATTGTGGTATTCCATCTATGTCCAAGTCCACTTTTGTCACTTGACATTCTTTGAAGATTTACAAGTTTATCCAATTTTAATGAACTATTTTCAAATTTTTCAAAGAGTTTCTTGAGTTCATCATATTCAAAAGATAGTTTACCATTTTCATGCTTTAGTTTGTTATTTTCAATAGAAAGATTTTGTCGATTTTCATTCAAATTCTTAATGGTAGCATTTAGCTCATGAATCTCTACTTTGCATTTTTCATTTTCATCATCTAAGAATTCATGATCCCTTTTTAACCAACCAAATTCTTTTGTCATGTTAGCAAGAGAATTTTCAAGTGATGCAATTTTATCAAATTGAATTTCAAGTTCATCATTTGCACTTTGTAAGGAATCTAAAACTTCTTGTAAGATAATGACATCATTTAAAGTGTTTACCTCATTGTTGTCGTTTGTTGAGGCCATGAAGCACACATTTCTTGCTAATAGGCAATCTTCCCCATCATTTTGTTCGCCTTCGCTTTCAATCTCCTCATCCCATGTGGCGGACATTCCTCTCTTGCCTTCTCTTCTCTTGAAGCGGTTGTTTGAAGTAGGTTCATTGTTGAGTGGACAATCCGGGCGAATGTGTCCAAGCTTCTTGCAACCGTAACATCGGGGTTGAGAAGATCCATCACCAACTTCTTCTTTCTTCTTGAATGGAGGATTGGTCCTTCTATTTCTCATGCCTCCCATGTTTCTTTGCAAGAATTTGATCCTTCTTGTTAGGAGAGCTACTTCATCCTCGATGTCTTCCTTTGCATCTTCACTTTCACCTACATTACAAGCAAAAGCAATTCCTTTTCCTTTTTCGATTTTAGTTTCGATTTCGGGTGCTTTTGTTTTGAAAATCATTTCATGTGTGATCAAGGATCCTATAAGTTCATCTAGGTTCAAAGTGTTCATGTCCTTGGCTTCGGTGATTGCGGAGGTTTTGGATTCCCAAGACAAAGGTAGGGACCTAAGAATTTTAGTTACTAAATCTCTATTGGAAAATTGTTTTCCAAGTCCCCTTAATCCATTTACAAGATTGGTGAATCTAGTGTACATGTCGGCAATTGTTTCATCGGGTGTCATTTGAAAAAGTTCGTATTGCCGAAAAAGATGGTTCATTTTAGATTCTTTAACTTGATTGGTTCCTTCATGGGTGACTTCTAGAGTGTCCCAAATTTCCTTAGTCGAATTCAAATTTGATACTCTATTGAATTCTCCGGGAGATAGAGCACAAATGAGAGAATTCATGGCTTTGGCATTATAATTCGAAGCTTGTTGTTCGGCTTCGGTCCAATCATTCAAATTTCTTGTGGGTAGGATATATTCATTATTAATTGCTCTCCACATTTGATAGTCTTGAGTTAAAAAGATTTTCATTTTAGTTTTCCAAAAACCATAATTTGTACCATCAAAATAGGGTGGCCTAGTGTTTGAATAACCTTCATGATGTTGAGGGTAGTTTGCCATTTTTGAATCTTTACTCTAAACCGGTTAGGGTTTTCAAAAAAAATAGAGACGAGGCTCTGATACCAATTGAAATACTCAAGAGGGGGGGTGAATTGAATTTAACTCAATATTAGGCCTTTTGAAAATTATCTATAAACCCTAATTGGAATTTTTCTTCACTTAATTAAATATTTGGTTAGTGCAAATATACTTGAAAGAACAAAGTGAAATGCCAAACCAAAACAATAATGGAAATGCAAGAGTGAGAAATGACACACCGATATATAGTGGTTCGGCCAACGGCCTACTCCACTCTACTCAAGGTCGCACTTGAGGGATTCCACTATTGGAGACCTCCACGATGCCCGTCTCCGAGGCGGTTACAATTCCAAGGGATATTAAACAAGGATGCCCTTACACCTTTACAAAGACTCTCCTTCTCCGCCGAGTTCTAAGCGGTTGCTCTCTAGGGAATTAAAAAAGGAATGCCCTAGCCACCTATACAAGATTTGAAAGAGAATAGCTTGGCTTCTTCTTGAAAGCTTGATGCTCTTTGTAGACCCTTGATTGCTCTTCAAAGATGGTGATTTGCAAGTGAAAGCACTACTATATCCAAACTCAAAAGATTCACAAGTGAAAGGCAAGTTTGGGATGAAAAATAAAAAAACTCAAGCTAAAATGGATTGCAAATGTTTTTGATGCTTAAGGATGTTTTTCAAAGATCAAGAGAGAGTGAAAAACTTCTATACATGTTGTATATATAACCACACCAAAGAATATGACCGTTTGGGGGTGGACATATCAAAAACCAACAATTAATTTGAATCCCAACGGCTATTTTTTAGTCTGTCGCGAGGTTCTCGGAGTTCCGAGAATTCTCGGAGTTCCGAGAAATATTCTCGGAGTTCCGAGACAACGGCCAGAAGAAATAAAATTTCTACTGGACCATTTCTCGGAGTTCCGAGAAATTGTCTCGGAGTTCCGAGAAAGTGTCCAGATGCTACTGGACCTTTTCTCGGAGTTCCGAGGGAACTCTCGGAGTTCCGAGGGAACTCTCGGAGTTCCGAGCTCGGAGCTCCGAGAAAAATTCTCGGAGTTCCGAGAAGCCTAAAAATCCGCAGTTTTTGATTTTTATTGCAAATTTGATTTTTAGCTTTTGGAACTCAACTCCTATGGTTATTTTGGAATGTTTATGAGGGTCCCAACATGTTGGTCCACCACATAACCATTCACTAATGCATTTTAAGTTCTTAAGTGTTCTTTGAAAACCAAGTTGAAAACACTTTGCCTTGACTTGGAAATCTAAAGAGAAAGGATGTACAATGATACCTATGCAATCTTCAACTTCTCTTTAGTCTTGGTCTTCAATTGATCTTCCATCTTGTGTATGCTTGCTTGAGAGATGAGGTGAGCTTCACTTAGCTCCTTTGACTCTTGTATGGGATATCTCCAAGCATGACCATGTTGTGTGTTGGTTTCTTCAATGATCAACCCTATCTCAAACACAACACTTCGAAGCAAATTGATTAGTATTCAAAAACACAATCAATTATGTTTAGAATCATCAAAACAAGATAGGAGAGTAGACCCTTGGGCTTACAAAGACCCTAAACGAAGTCCTAGAATTGGAATGGAATAAAAAATTATTTATTCTCGCTACCATGAGCTGATAGTTCAGAATAAATGGAGAAATGAATTCAATCTAAGAGCGAAAGTCACGCAACTTAGAATGAAAAATAATCTCGATGCGGCGCCGTTCACAAACGGGCAATGAGAGAATGGGATATCATTTTCGAATGGATTCTGAAGAGAAGGAACAAAGATCGTTCTCAAACGGTATTTAGAAGAAAATGAGACACCGTTCACAAGTGGGCTCAAGGAGGATAAGAGTCCATTCACAAATGGACTTGAAAAACGAGACACCGTTCACAAACAGGCTCAAAGAGGATATGAGGCCATTCACAAATGGACTTGGAAAATGAGACACGGTTCACAAACTGGCTCAAGGAGGATATGAGACCATTCACAAATGGACTTAGAAAATGAGACACCGTTCACAAAAGGGCTCAAAGAGGATAAGAGACCATTCACAAATGGACTCGGAAAATAAGACACCGTTCACAAACGGGCTCAAAGAGGATAAGAGACCATTCACAAATGGACTCGGAAAATGAGACACTGTTCACAAACGGGCCTAAGGAGGAATGAGACCATTCACAAATGGACTTCGAAAATGAGACACTGTTCACAAACGGGCTCAAAGAGGATAAGAGACCATTCACAAATGGACTCGGAAAATAAGACACCGTTCACAAACGGGCTCAAAGAGGATAAGAGACCATTCACAAATGGACTCGAAAAATGAGACACCGTTCACAAACGGGCTCAAGGAGGACATGAGACCATTCACAAATGGACTCAGAAAATGAGATACCGTTCACAAACGGGCTCAAAGACGATATGAGGCCATTCACAAATGGACTCGAAAAATGAGACACCGTTCACAAACAGGCTCAAGGAGGATATGGGGCCATTCACAAATGGACTCAGAAAATGAGACACCGTTCACAAACGGGCTCAAGGAGGATATGACGCCATTCACAAATGGACTTCGAAAATGAGACACCGTTCACAAACGGGCTCAAAGAGGATAAGAGCCCATTCATAAATGGACTCGGAAAATGAGACACCGTTCACAAACGAGCTCGAAGAGGATAAGTGACCATTCACAAAAGGACTCGGGAAATGAGACACCGTTCACAAAAGGGCTCAAGGAGGACATGAGACCATTCACAAATGGACTCAGAAAATGAGATACCATTCACAAACAGGCTCAAAGAGGATATGAGGCCATTCACAAATGAACTCGAAAAATGAGACACCGTTCAAAAACGGGCTCAAGGAGGATATGGGACCATTCACAAATGAACTTCGAAAATGAGACACCGTTCACAAACGGGCTCAAAGAGGATAAGAGACCATTCACAAATGGGCTCGAAAAATGAGACACCGTTCACAAACGGGCTCAAAGAGGATAAGAGACCATTCACAAATGGACTCGGAAAATGAGATACTGTTCACAAACGGGCTCAAGGAGGACATGAGACCATTCATAAATGGACTCAGAAAATGAGATACCGTTCACAAACGGGCTGAAAGAGGATATGAGGCCATTCACAAATGGACTCGAAAAATGAGACACCGTTCATAAACGGGCTTAAGGAGGACATGAGACCATTCACAAATGGACTCAGAAAATGAGATACTGTTCACAAACGGGCGAGTAGAAGATAAGAGACCATTCCCAAATGGACTCGAAAAATGAGACACCGTTCCGAAACGGGCTCGAAGATAAGAGACCATTCCCAAATGGATTCGAAAAATGTGATACCGTTCACAAACAGGCTCGAAGAATTTTAAGAGACCATTCCCAACTGGACTCGAAAAATGTGACACCGTTCCCAAACGGGCTCGGAGAAGATAACAGACCATTCCCAAATGGACTCGGAAGATGAGACACCGTTCCCAAACGGGATCGAAGAAGATAAGAAACTATTCCCAAATGGATTCGAAAAATGAGGCACCGTTCCCAAACGAGTTCGAAGAAGATAAGAGACTATTCCCAAATGGATTCGAAAAATGAGGCACCGTTCCCAAACGGGTTCGAAGAAGATAAGAGACCATTCCCAAACGGACTCGAAAAATGAGACACTGTTCCCAAACGGGCTCAAAGAAACGAGATAGCTTCGATTAATGAATTCAACAACGAAGAATTTAGAGATTTTTCATGAATTTGAATTTGACGTAAGACTGGGTTTGATGAATTTTAGATTTTTTGAACTCAATGAAATCAGGGATAGTAGAGATCGTGCCCGATAAAGATATTGGAAACTAAGACTTTGACGAATGATGAGACGACAAACCTTAGGAACGAAGAAGCATGACTAACGAGATGGTTTAGGAACACTTTCATGAAGCTTCAACAAGATTTTTCACAAAGAGACTGTTGGTCTTGTCTTCTGGGGATTTTGATAACTGAAACCTTGATCTAAATACTTGAAATTGGTAATCTAGAACAACGGCTCTCTTGGATACTAACATGAAAAAGTGGGATTTGCCTCTTGACTGGAAGGAAATTCTGAATTTTAATACTTCATCTTTCTGAGAAATTGGCTCAACTACCATTGCATCTGAGGTTCTTCCAAGCTTAAGGTGCCTTCCTGAGGTATGATCTTCTTACTGGAACTGGGCTTTCTGATGTTTCTACTTCTGAATTCTTCTGAGTTGATCTTCTTTGAAATGAAGCTGTTTGACTAGATTCTCGCGCTCTTTCAGGTATAATCGTAGGGAGCTGACGAGGCCGGATCTCCTTCACCGAGACAGTTGCATCATTTGGACATAAGGACGACGATTGACTCTTTCTAAGGAGAAAACTTAAATAAAATGCACTGCTCAAAGGATTGAGGAGCTCTGAAGGAGTGAACTTAGAATAACAAAGATTGATTGACTATACTGACAAATAGAGTGATGCTTCTGACTTAGTTAATATTTTGTTTGGTAAGTCTATCTTTTTGAGGAATAGTTTCTCAATTGGTAAATACTGGACTTTTTCCTTAAAACAGTAATGCCTCAAGGATTTAATTACGACTCCTAAGATTGCTTAGCTTCAATGCCCCTAGTTTTGAGGATGGCACTTGAATTTGCCTGAATTTCTGTTGATCTTCAGTCTTGATACCGGCTGTAGCCTTCTTATAATGATTCTCTTACCGTGACCAAGTCACCTTTTCGGGGTTTTTAACTTGGCGAACCGTATTAGCCTTAACTTTTGCATGAACCACCTTTCTAGGTTTTTGATCCAGCAGGCTATCCCCTTAGCTTTTGCCTAAGCCGCCCTTTCGGGTTTTTCAACTTAGCAGGGGAATGATCTTAAATTTTGCCTAAACCGCCCTTTCAGGTTTTCAGTCTAGCAGATCTTCAAACTCCGTTCTTTTTTTTCTTTTTCACTTTTTGTGTTTCGGGACCTAGATCATTAATTCTGAACACCGGAAGAACTTTATAGGTAGGATAGGGCTTTTCAAAGAATGATTTAAGATTCAACAAAGATTTCAACCGAACCTGTGAACAGGTTGCCTACGTATCTCAGGGTAGGAATCAGGTCGTGCGTAGTTAAGGGCGAATGCCCCTAGTTTGAAGATAAATTTTTTGAAGGTTAATTGATTTTTCTTTTTTTTCTTTCTTTCTGGAATGATTGACTTCTCTTCTTTTGGAACTTGTCCCTCTCTTTTTTTTCCTGGAACGATTGAATTTCTTTTCTTTTGAAATGATCAAACTCGATTTTACCGAGCTGCCTACGTACCCCAATGTAGGGATCAGGCATAGCGTAGTTCCGGACGGATGCCCCTAGTTTGATTGGTTTTTAAGAAAATTTCATTCAGGCTTGAAGGATTTGCAAACCGATATTCTTTTGACGCTGGGTTATGATTTTGAGACTTATTCGGCCAAAGGAGGCCTTCCGATGTTCAGATTGGGAATCGATCTAGGTTACTAGAGTCCCTATGGTAGTGATTATTTATTTATTTTTTCTTTTTTTTTTCACGAAGTTTGACGGCATTTCCTGGTAAGAGATAATGATTCTTCTTCCTTCTGGATATTGATAAGTAATTTGACTTTGAGAGTGCATACTGGTTTTTGGACATCATTTCATCCTTGAATCGGTGGCCCTTGATATTTTGATGATCGCTCTGAGATGATTGCTCTTGCACTTTTCATATTGAATTTGATGGCTTTACATTGTCACTGGTGAAACCTGTGACCGGGGCCATTGACTGGAGATATGGAAGTTGTTCGAATCCATGCCCCTTGTATAGCATGTGATATTCACTTCATTCTTTCTTGAACCTTCTATCTGGGTCTTTCTCCTGGCATTAATGGTAGCGTTTACTGGACCTTCTCTTTATTCTCGAAATAGATTATCAATTCCTTACATTCTTCAGAGGGTAATGTATTTTCAATCGGCATTCACTGAATCAAAGTTTCAGTGCCAATGTTTATCACTTCAATTTTATCTTTGAAAGGTCAGGATTGGCGCTCCTCTTGTTCAAGTAATTGTTCTGACTCAAGTGGAGTTTCGTCAATTTTGTCCTCATTTGAGAAGGGAGTCTTACTTTAAGATCAGAAGCATACTTAAGAAACAGACACAAATGCACTATTGAGAGTGAAATTTTATTTAAAGAAAAAGCTATTACATCTGACGACCTATCCTGAACATGCTCATGATTCACAACTCTAAATAAAATGAAAAGCAAAAGATAACTTGCCTGGACTAGGCATTGACCTTGAACTGTAAGACCGGACTCAACAATTGTACTGACCATGATGGCTGACTCAACATAAAATAGTAAATGACTAAAACTTTAACCGCTGCAACTGTCTAGCTTTGGAGGCTCGGCGAAGGCTGGTTCACATTAGGATAGCAGCTACTAGAACATCTTCACTGTCTGTATCTTCTTCTTCTTCAAAAGGATCTGACCCAGACGTTCAGAGGTAGGTTCTAAGGCACAGATAAGAGTGAGAGGATCAAAATTTGGGTCTCCTATGGTTATAGCATTGACAGCAGCAGCAGGGTTTGCATGACCAGGTAATGGGTTATTGGTAGCATTGGGTGTTGGCTCGAACACAAGGCCTCTATTGTCGAGCAACTTCTGGATTCTGAATTTTAGGGCAATGTAATTATCAGTGAGATGGCCAGAATTTCTATGGTATTCGCAGTGTTGATCTGCTCGCCAATTTGCTGGCAAAGGATTGGGAGGAGCCCTAATGTCGGGTAGGGTTATGCGACCTGAGGCTAGACACTCCTTGAGTATCTCAGATGGTGGAAGAGGGAGGGGTAAATTCTGTCTGGGCCTGTGGTCGAGGTGCGGCAGCAGGTTGGGTATAGTCCATCACTATGGGGTTTTGAGGTTTTGGAGGCTGAGGCTTGGAGTGGGAAAGGTTATTAATTTCAACTGATGGAGGCTTCCTGAATTCTCTGGTATTCGGGTTACTTCGGTTAAATACTCCTTGAGCCATAGTTTCCTTAATCTGTGTGCCTGCTACGATGAAGTGTTTGAAATCTGGATAATATTGGAGCTGAGAGGATATATTCTTCATAATCATCTGGACCTGTTCTTCTTCAGAAGGGCGCTCCATCATCTGCGCCTCTAACCTTCTCCATTTTTTCACAAAAGTTAGGAAAGACTCCTTCGTATCTTGTTTGGTCCTCCCCAGACCTTTTCTGGTGATCTCGGTGCCATCATCATACTTGAACTGTTTGATAAATTGCTCCCCTATGTCTTTCCATGTCTTATAACGAGTTTTGTCTAAGACCATGAACCATCTTCTAGCAACTTTAGTGAGGGAAACAGGGAATAGTTGGGCCATATGCTCGGGAGATACACATGATGGTAAACATCTGCAAGTGAGTGACGGGACAACCAATGCCGTCGTATTTGTCAAAGTCTGGCATCTGGAAGTTTGCCGGGAGACGGATTTCAGGGAGCAATGTGAGGTCACTCGGATTGAAACCTCCTTGATCTTGACATTGCATATCTTGAACTTGCTTGGTAAGACTGTCCAATTTTTTCATAACCGAACTATCAACCATCGATTGAGAAAGTTTACTGTGATCTTTGTTGTACTGCTTTTTCTCAAACTCTTCTTCAGTTTTATCTGGGATAGGGATGAAAGTTGGCTGGGCTGGTGCTGCAGAAGTAGCTGTATGGTGCATGGGCTCTTTACCTTTAGAACTAGAAGGCGATGGCCCGAGTTTCTCAGCAAGTTGGGCTTTGATGGCCTGATTTTCATCTTTGGTCTCTTGTAATTGCTAGAGAATTAAGGCAAGAGTTTCAGCAACAGTAGCGAGCGAAGGATTCTCTTGGTTTTCTGCCATGGGTGAGGAGAAAGAAGGGGACGCCGAAGTCCTCACAGAGGGTGGTGGAGAGACAGATTTTCTCTCCAACTATGAAGAAGTCTGAACCCAAGGAGTGGTAGACTTAGCTATGGTGCCAACTTCCTGTCATGGAAACAATGAACACGAGGTATATGAGCTTGACATTCATGGAGTATTTCTTCTCAATGACTGAAAAATATTATGGAGTAAGCAAGTAATTGGGACAATAAGATGAATCCTAAAGGACCAAAATATGACAATGATGACAAAATCGTATAAGGAAATTCTCCTAGTTCAAGGATGATGACAAAATCGTATAAGATTTCACAAATTTTGGACATGGTTTGATATACTTTTGGCTTCGTTCATCAAGAAATAACCCATTTCGAGGTTATTTTTTGAAAAATAGAATGAAAATTAAAACGGCCAAACCGCGATTGGAAATTAAGTTTCCAGTAGTATTTTATTTTATAGAAATCCAAAAAAAATATCCTTTTTTAAAGAAACCCACATTTTCAAACACTTACTTTGATAATCCGATTTAAATCCATATTGAATAAAAAACGAAAGAAAATCATTATTAAATGGAGGAAAATTAATATTTTGGTGAAATTTTGGATTTGAAAAACTTATAATCTATATTATAACATACTGGAATTTCAAGGAAAAATTCATTGATTTGATCTATTAAAAGTAAAACCATAGTTCTTTTTATATTACAAAGATAAAGATCCTACCGTTGATCGCGCTCCTTGTCTCTAAGGTGCGTAGATCTGAGGTATACGCTTTGTCGCACCCTTTTATATGATGAAGAAGACCCAAAGAACACCCCAAAGATCCTTGATGTGTGATTTGCTGAAGAAGAAAAGAGAATTCAAGAATCACTTTTCTAAAGAACCCTTGAGAGAGATAAACACACTTCAAGAGAGAAGAGGTTTCTTTCTTTCTTTCTTTTTTCTTTTATTTTTTAGGAGGAGAGAGAAAAATGACAAATTTGGATTTTTTTGAATCCTTCCTATGATTGTTTGCTTTGATTTTTATACAAAAAAGCTAGGGTTAAGAGAGAAATAGTAGTTTCCAATGTGAGAACTCCCATTTTTGGCTTGTTTCCAATTTTCCCCTCTTGCTTTCTTTCTTTCTTGTTTTCAAATTGGATTTGATTCCAATCTTAATTTCTTGTCAATCAAGATATGCTATTCTCATTCCACATTGCTTCTTTGGAAGAAAACCTTTTTAAGCAATGATTCATCTTTTCCTTCTTTCCTTCTTTTCTTTTTTTATTCTTTTTAATTTTCTTTTAACAAATATGGTGTCACCATTGTGACATCATCAAGGTTGGGTGCTCAACTCATGTGGGGCGCCCACCATGGTGGTCGACCCATATAGGTGAACCCATATGAGCTCCATCTTTATGGGCTTTATCCCAATCGGCCATTTTACACGGGTTTCGGGTTTTTTCCGTAAAAATTCAATAAAATCTTTCTAAATTCAACATTTTATATATGGACCCAACCCATTTGACATTTATGGTGCATCCCTAACATGTGATCGAACCATCTTTTTTGGAAAATAACTTTTCGGACCAAAATGCCGCTATTTGACTGTTAGACATCCAAATGCGACCAAAATACCCTCATATTGGTTCACCCCTAAAGGGAAAAATTAAAAATGGAAAGTCTTTGTGGTCAGACTTTATAAATAGAAACTTTTAAAATTGGTTCCTTTCGGTGAGCAATATTAAACTGGATAATTTTGTATCCCCTGAAAATACCAAAAAATGCCCTAAACACTTAGAATTTCCAAATTAAGCGAAACCCCTGAGAAACTCTAAAAATAGCAGCTTTTTCAAAATTTGTAAAATCACTCAAGATTTCTCAAATATAACTCGGGGGTTAAACGAGACACATCGGGAATGACCAAAATACCCCTGTAGTGTAAAAATGGGCAAAAATGAGGGAAACCCCAAAAGTTCTAAAAATAACAGGGTTTTTTTTCTTCAGTTGGTTGGAAACTTAAATTTTCATCTTCTAAATACCATTGGAACACCCTAGAAACCTTTAGGATCGCGATTCAACTTCAGAATTCCTTTAACGAGGCAAAATCTACCCTAAAATGCACAGATGCTTAATCCTAGGTGGAATACGGGCTCGAAAGTTGACAAACTACCAAATCTTTTGCTTTTTAAAGTATAGCAAAATGGGGGTGTCTACACTTACCCATATCAAATACCATTCAGCCTTCATTATGTGACACATTTCAGTTTACCCCAATGATAATTCCTTGCATTTTATTCCACTGAGTATATGCAGGTACTTGTTTCCTCTAGGTTCACAGTCCATACTTTGATACTTGAGCCTCCCGTTTCTCTCCCTTTAATGGGCATTCTGTACTTTTAATGATGTTATCTCTTTTTCTTCCCTTTGGGTTTTGGGCTGATGCTTGGACTTTGTTTATGACTTGTAGGACTTTCTATCGTCTTCAGTATTCTCATTGGGTTTTGGATTAGTTATTAGCGTCTACTCTTCAGTTTTTTGAAATTTTCCTCTTGTATTAGGCTATGACGGAATGTTTCTTGAGCCACCCCTTTGCCCTTCATGCCCTTTTCCCCATCTCATCATTTCTTTCATGGGTTTAGGGGTTTCCCCTTCTTTGAGATCACCCTTTCTTACAGGGCTTAGGGGTTCCCTTTTCTTCGAGATCACTAATTCGTATAGGGTTCAAGGTTCTACCTTATCTTCTTTCGGGACTATTCTCTTCACGTTCCTTGGGGTACTCTTTGCATTTTGGGATCCCATCGATTTTGGAGACACTTCGTCATCTCCTCCGGTTTTAGGCGATGACAGACGACAACCTCTTGAGCCAAAACTCCCTTCAATTAAAAGGGATAAACGAAAATATTTTAAAAGTCCAAAAACATTGGAACATTTTAAAACATTAAAAACATTTGAAAACCAGAAAACTTCAAAAATAGCTAAAGTGTTAAAGTTTTAAGAGTAGTTTAGAAAAGTTTATTTCCGAACTACGTTGGCTTGATCCTCTTCCACGGGGTACGTAGGCAGCTTGGGATTTTATCCCAAGTTCAATCAAACTTTGTAAATAAACCGTTTAAACCTTTCAAAAATATAAAAATATTTCAAAGCTTTCTCAATAAACATTGTTTTCAAAAAGCTCTTTCTCTAGAGTTACGAGTTTATCTTAGATAGAGTGTTTTGGTTGTTGTGTGTTTGTATTAGAGTTAGGAGTTTGTCCTAGCTAGGAACACCTCCGTTCGGTCAGCTGGCGATACTTTTCACTGACTGATGATTAGGTTAGGATACGTTACTTAACCTATGGTTTTCTTTAGGGTTACAGCCTAGTTGCACATAGGATGTAAGGCCCACCTGCATTAGTTTAAGACTAACTTGCATTTAGTTAGGGCAAATAGGGTGTCCTAAAATTCACAATCCACTAGAATTTAAATAATTACACAAGAAGCTTTAATAACTAGTTCGGTCTTTTAGGATCAAGTCTAGTTTAGTGGTCTAGATGTCTTAGGCATCATAGTTTAGAATAGACGTGAAGAACCCCGTTGCCTTGATTCTCGTGGAGGCAGGGATACGTAGGCGGCTTCGGATGAACATCAGACCATCCGAATAATCGGGCGACAACGTTTAGAGTCTTAGGATTTGTTGTTAATATTTTAGAGTCTGTATTTATGGTTACCATTGTTTCTTGCGTGTTTTTCTTTTAGATTGAGATTATTTCCCTATTTGATTATTCACATGTTTAGCTGTAGCACTTGCTCATGTTCTATTGATCACATGCTTAGTTGTTAGTTGCTTTACTGTTTTTCTCGCTTATCATATCTCATTATACTTGTTCCTTTATTTACCTTATACCTTTAGCTGTAGTATGCTTGTGTTTGCCCACCAGAACTTAAACACCCATTAGGTATGACATTCATAACTTAGGTATGCTTAGGTGACACTTCTTTTATTTATTTTGTATGTGCTTATGATCCCCGGGTCATGCATGTTTAGGTAGACATTTTTCTCGGGGATATTTGTTTCCATTTCACATGATTTTCGCCAAAAACTCTTCAAAGTTAATAATAAATGGCATAAGAGACCGGGTGCTTGCACTCGGGTGAAGTGAGGTGCTCTTCGGACCTTCCTCATTCGTAATCAGGCACGAACCCATATATATTTCTGGTTATCCATTGCACAGAGGATTTGTTTTTATGGGTTCTAGGACTGACTTCCCTGGATGGCGACTCTAAGTAATTTTAGGTACGTCTTGGTTTCGAGCCCTGGCTCCAGATCAAGAGGTATCTCATTCATTTATCGCTACTCGTGCTATGCTATGAGGGTGGCACCTGTAAACCCTAATTGGGGGGGTGAATTGAATTTAACTCAATATTAGGCCTTTTGAAAATTATCTATAAACCCTAATTGGAATTTTTCTTCACTTAATTAAATATTTGGTTAGTGCAAATATAATTGAAAGAACAAAGTGAAATGCCAAACCAAAACAATAATGGAAATGCAAGAGTGAGAAATGACACACCGATATATAGTGGTTCGGCCAACGGCCTACTCCACTCTACTCAAGGTCGCACTTGAGGGATTCCACTATTGGAGACCTCCACGATGCCCGGCTCCTAGGCGGTTACAATTCCAAGGGATATTAAACAAGGATGCCCTTACACCTTTACAAAGACTCTCCTTCTCCGCCGAGTTCTAAGCGGTTGCTCTCTAGGGAATTAAAAAAGGAATGCCCTAGCCACCTATACAAGATTTGAAAGAGAATAGCTTGGCTTCTTCTTGAAAGCTTGATGCTCTTTGTAGACCCTTGATTGCTCTTCAAAGATGGTGATTTGCAAGTGAAAGCACTACTATATCCAAACTCAAAAGATTCACAAGTGAAAGGCAAGTTTGGGATGAAAAAACAAAAACTCAAGCTAAAATGGATTGCAAATGTTTTTGATGCTTAAGGATGTTTTTCAAAGATCAAGAGAAAGTGAAAAACTTCTCTACATGTTGTATATATAACCACACCAAAGAATATGACCGTTTGGGGGTGGACATATCAAAAACCAACAATTAATTTGAATCCCAACGGCTATTTTTTAGTCTGTCGCGAGGTTCTCGGAGTTCCGAGAACCATTCTCGGAGTTCCGAG
Organism: Tasmannia lanceolata; assembly: GCF_043159265.1. Taxonomy (NCBI): domain Eukaryota; kingdom Viridiplantae; phylum Streptophyta; class Magnoliopsida; order Canellales; family Winteraceae; genus Tasmannia; species Tasmannia lanceolata. Next base: position 26,544,513 of record NW_027518697.1, on the reverse strand, counting down.
AATTCTCGGAGTTCCGAGACAACGGCCAGAAGAAATAAAATTTCTACTGGACCATTTCTCGGAGTTCCGAGAAATTGTCTCGGAGTTCCGAGAAAGTGTCCAGATGCTACTGGACCTTTTCTCGGAGTTCCGAGAGAACTCTCGGAGTTCCGAGCTCGGAGCTCCGAGAAAAATTCTCGGAGTTCCGAGAAGCCTAAAAATCCGCAGTTTTTGATTTTTATTGCAAATTTGATTTTTAGCTTTTGGAACTCAACTCCTATGGTTATTTTGGAATGTTTATGAGGGTCCCAACATGTTGGTCCACCACATAACCATTCACTAATGCATTTTAAGTTCTTAAGTGTTCTTTGAAAAACAAGTTGAAAACACTTTGCCTTGACTTGGAAATCTAAAGAGAAAGGATGTACAATGATACCTATGTAGCTTTCAACTTCTCTTTAGTCTTGGTCTTCAATTGATCTTCCATCTTGTGTATGCTTGCTTGAGAGATGAGGTGAGCTTCACTTAGCTCCTTTGACTCTTGTATGGGATATCTCCAAGCATGACCATGTTGTGTGTTGGTTTCTTCAATGATCAATCCTATCTTAAACACAACACTTCGAAGCAAATTGATTAGTATTCAAAAAACACAATCAATTATGTTTAGAATCATCAAAACAAGATAGGAGAGTAGACCCTTGGGCTTACAATCTCCCCCTTTTTTATGATGACAAACAAAATTGATTATGAGGTGTGTGTGGAGTGACATAGTAGGCAAGTGAATACTAGAACTCCCCCTCAATATATGCACACATATAAATGATACAAGTTATAAGCAAGTGGTGCATATAGTCAATTGAATAGATAATCAATTTCAAACTTCTCCCCCTTTTGTCATCGACAGAAAGGGTGTAAAAAAAAAATAGGAGTGGATAACTCCCCCTGAATCAATGCTTATGGTATAAAATTATATAACCAAGTAATGCACATATACTTGTTCATGATCGAGATGTTGACATATGTCAAGATGTTAGGTATTTTAATTAAAGTGAAGATACCTCTCCAACTTAGAAAAACTAAGAAGGCTAAGAATATCAATTGAGTGATTTTTAAGATTAAAAATTTGACATCTCATTCATGCAGATACTACCAAACAAAGATTATATATATAAATACTATATAGATAAGCTGGTTAAAGGCACAAAGTATTTATTTGGCAATTTCTTTGATTTGATCCGCACTCCATATGTTTAAGGCACTTCGGATATAGCAAATTCTATCATCACTAAGGGGTTTTGTAAAGATATCCGCTAATTGTTCTTCAGTGTTGATATATTTTAAGCAAATATCCCCTTTTTGTGAGTGATCTCTGATGAAGTGGTGCCTAATCTCAATGTGTTTTGTTCTTGAGTGTTGTATGGGGTTCTTTGTTAAGCTTATAGCACTAGTATTGTCACATTGGATGAGAATATTTTCCATTTTGATTGCATAGTCCATCAATGTGCTTTTCATCCATAGGACTTGAGCACAGCAAGCTCCAGCTGCCACATATTCTGCTTCTGTTGTGGACAGAGCTACTGAATTTTGCTTCTTGCTAAACCATGAAACAAGTGATTTACCCAAGAATTGGCAAGTCCCACTAGTGCTTTTCCTATCTACTCTACATCCAGCAAAGTCTGCATCTGAATATCCGATGAGAGTGAAGTAAGATGATCTTTCATACCACAGTCCTAGACTTTGGGTTCCTTTTAAGTACTTGAAGATCTTCTTAACTGCCGATAGGTGAGATTCTTTAGGATCCGATTGAAATCGAGCACAGAGACAGACAGTAAACATAATGTCTGGTCTGCTGGCTGTCAAATAGAGCAAACTACCTATCATACCCCTATACAATTTCTGATCCACAGATTTGCCAAATTCATCTTTTTCTAGCTTAGCAGTAGTACTCATGGGAATTCTTGATGTCTTACTGCTATCCATGCCATACTTCTTTAATAACTCCTTTGTATATTTTTCTTGATTTAAAAATATTCTATTTTTGTATTGTTTAATTTGGAGTCCTAAGAAGTAGGTTAACTCTCCCATCATGCTCATTTCAAATTCATTTTTCATTAAGGTTGCAAATTCATCACACAATTTTTGATTAGTTGAGCCACAGATGGTATCATCCACATAGATTTGGACAAGGAGGATATCATGATTTTCTCTTTTGATAAATAAGGTTTTATCCACCTTTCCCATCTCGAATCCCTTTTCAACTAAGAAAGTGCAAAGCCTCTCATACCAAGCTCTAGGAGCTTGCTTTAATCCATATAAAGCTTTATCAAGCCTGAAGACATGATTTGGATGTATGAAGTCTTCAAAACCTGGAGGTTGCTCAACATACACTTCCTCTTGGATATAGCCATTTAGGAAGGCACTTTTGACATCCATTTGATATAGTTTAAATCCTTTATGAGATGCATATGCCAAAAGTATCCTAATAGCCTCCATACGGGCAACAGGAGCAAATGTCTCATCATAATCTATCCCTTCCTCCTGATTGTACCCTTGGGCTACAAGCCTAGCTTTATTCCTAGTGATAATTCCATTTTCATCCAATTTATTTCTATACACCCATCTCGTGCCAATGACTGGATGATCACTAGGTCTAGGTACTAGCCTCCATACCTTGTTCCTTTCGAATTGACTCAACTCTTCTTGCATGGCCATCAACCAATATTCATCCTTTTCTGCTTCCTTGATGGATTTTGGTTCCAATTCGGATAGGAATGCCAAATTATTGCTCACACTACGATAGTATGATCTAGTTCTTACTGGCAATGTGGCATCACCTAAAATTTGGGATTCAGGATGATCTACCAATGTTCTCCTATCCCTAGGCAATGAGTCATCATTTTCATTTTCTACTTCCTCACTAGGTAATGTATGACTTGTTGATGCATGAGGAGGAGCACTCAATTTTGGAAAAAGATGTTCAATGGGTTCATCCTCATCATGTGGCATTTCTTGTGGTGTTGGCTCTCTTTCATCAAATGTCACATGCATGGATTCTTCTACTATTAGGGTTCTCCTATTAAATACTCTATATGCCTTGCTATGAGAAGAATACCCTAAGAATATTCCATCATCCGATTTCCTATCAAATTTGTGTAGATTATCTTTGATGTTTAAAATAAAGCATTTACATCCAAACACTCTAAAATAGCTTATATTTGGTTTCAAGTTTTTCCAAAGCTCATAAGGTGTTTTCTTAGAGATTGGCCTTAAGTATACCCTGTTTATGATATAGCAAGCGGTGCTAACCGCTTCCGCCCAAAAATATCTAGGGAGATCATTTTCATGCAACATTGTTCTAGCCATTTCTTGGAGAGTTCGATTCTTTCTTTCTACTACTCCATTTTGTTGAGGTGTTCTAGGTGCGGAAAAATTATGTTTAATGCCATGTTCATTACAGTAAGTGTCAAAGTGTACATTTTCAAATTCCGTTCCATGATCACTTCTAATGTGGGAGATGGCAACACCTTTTTCATTTTGAATTTGATTGCATAATGTTAGGAAGTTTTCATAAGTTTCATCTTTATGTCCTAGAAATATGACCCATGTGAATCGTGAGTAGTCATCAACAACTACAAACACGTACCTCTTTCCACCTAGGCTACTAGTCTTCATTGGTCCAAAAAGATCCATATGAAGTAGCTCCAAGGGGTAGGAAGTTGAAATCATATTTTTAGGTGCAAAAGAGCTTTTCAATTGTTTTCCTAATTGACAAGTTCTACAAATGTGATCCTTGATGAATTTGAACTTAGGCAATCCTCTAGCACTTTCTTTTGAGGAGAGGGTCGAAATGAGATCCATTCCGGCATGACCCAACCTCCTATGCCATAGCCAAGAATCCTCACTAATGGCATTTAGACAAGTCACTTTTTGGAGTCTAAGATCATCTAGTCCAATTGTATAAATGTTATTGTCTCTAGACCCTATGAATTTTACTTCTCCATTTATCTTATTTTTAACAATGCATTTGTCGGGATTGAAGACAACTTCAAAACCATTATCACATAATTGACTAATGCTAATAAGATTATGGGACAAGCCATCAACAAAGAGTACATCATGTATGGGAGAGGTAGAGTTACCTATGGTGCCTTCACCTTTGACTTTTCCTTTCTTGTCATCTCCAAAGGTAACTTCTCCACCATCCTTGAGTGATAGGGATGCGAATTGAGTGAGATCTCCGGTCATGTGTCTAGAGCATCCACTATCAAGGTACCATGTGTTCCTCTTGTTGTGGCTTTTAAGGCATACCTACATAGGAATAGGCAAGTGAGATCCCTTAGGTACCCAAATCTTCCTAATCTTGCTATGTTCATTTGTTTTCACTTTAGAGTTCAATTTGATCTTATCTTGTTTAGCATGCAAGCAAGCAACTTTATAATGACCTAACAATCCACAATAAAAGCAAATTTTGGTACTACTAGAGGAAGTCTTTTCAAGTTTGTTTTTATAGTTAGATATTGTGGTATTCCATCTATGTCCAAGTCCACTTTTGTCACTTGACATTCTTTGAAGATTTACAAGTTTATCCAATTTTAATGAACTATTTTCAAATTTTTCAAAGAGTTTCTTGAGTTCATCATATTCAAAAGATAGTTTACCGTTTTCATGCTTTAGTTTGTTATTTTCAATAGAAAGATTTTGTCGATTTTCATTCAAATTCTTAATGGTAGCATTTAGCTCATGAATCTCTACTTTGCTTTTTTCATTTTCATCATCTAAGAATTCATGATCCCTTTTTAACCAACCAAATTCTTTTGTCATGTTAGCAAGAGAATTTTCAAGTGATGCAATTTTATCAAATTGAATTTCAAGTTCATCATTTGCACTTTGTAAGGAATCTAAAACTTCTTGTAAGATAATGACATCATTTAAAGTGTTTACCTCATTGTTGTCGTTTGTTGAGGCCATGAAGCACACATTTCTTGCTAATAGGCAATCTTCCCCATCATTTTGTTCGCCTTCGCTTTCAATCTCCTCATCCCATGTGGCGGACATTCCTCTCTTGCCTTCTCTTCTCTTGAAGCGGTTGTTTGAAGTAGGTTCATTGTTGAGTGGACAATCCGGGCGAATGTGTCCAAGCTTCTTGCAACCGTAACATCGGGGTTGAGAAGATCCATCACCAACTTCTTCTTTCTTCTTGAATGGAGGATTGGTCGTTCTATTTCTCATGCCTCCCATGTTTCTTTGCAAGAATTTGATCCTTCTTGTTAGGAGAGCTACTTCATCCTCGATGTCTTCCTTTGCATCTTCACTTTCACCTACATTACAAGCAAAAGCAATTCCTTTTCCTTTTTCGATTTTAGTTTCGATTTCGGGTGCTTTTGTTTTGAAAATCATTTCATGTGTGATCAAGAACCCTATAAGTTCATCTAGGTTCAAAGTGTTCATGTCCTTGGCTTCGGTGATTGCGGAGGTTTTGGATTCCCAAGACAAAGGTAGGGACCTAAGAATTTTAGTTACTAAATCTCTATTGGAAAATTGTTTTCCAAGTCCCCTTAATCCATTTACAAGATTGGTGAATCTAGTGTACATGTCGGCAATTGTTTCATCGGGTGTCATTTGAAAGAGTTCGTATTGCCGAAAAAGATGGTTCATTTTAGATTCTTTAACTTGATTAGTTCCTTCATGGGTGACTTCTAGAGTGTCCCAAATTTCCTTAGCCGAATTCAAATTTGATACTCTATTGAATTCTCCGGGAGATAGAGCACAAATGAGAGAATTCATGGCTTTGGCATTATAATTCGAAGCTTGTTGTTCGGCTTCGGTCCAATCATTTAAATTTCTTGTGGGTAGGATATATTCATTATTAATTGCTCTCCACATTTGATAGTCTTGAGTCAAAAAGATTTTCATTTTAGTTTTCCAAAAACCATAATTTGTACCATCAAAATAGGGTGGCCTAGTGTTTGAATAACCTTCATGATGTTGAGGGTAGTTTGCCATTTTTGAATCTTTACTCTAAACCGGTTAGGGTTTTCAAAAAATAGAGACGAGGCTCTGATACCAATTGAAATACTCAAGAGGGGGGGTGAATTGAATTTAACTCAATATTAGGCCTTTTGAAAATTATCTATAAACCCTAATTGGAATTTTTCTTCACTTAATTAAATATTTGGTTAGTGCAAATATAATTGAAAGAACAAAGTGAAATGCCAAACCAAAACAATAATGGAAATGCAAGAGTGAGAAATGACACACCGATATATAGTGGTTCGGCCAACGGCCTACTCCACTCTACTCAAGGTCGCACTTGAGGGATTCCACTATTGGAGACCTCCACGATGCCCGGCTCCTAGGCGGTTACAATTCCAAGGGATATTAAACAAGGATGCCCTTACACCTTTACAAAGACTCTCCTTCTCCGCCGAGTTCTAAGCGGTTGCTCTCTAGGGAATTAAAAAAGGAATGCCCTAGCCACCTATACAAGATTTGAAAGAGAATAGCTTGGCTTCTTCTTGAAAGCTTGATGCTCTTTGTAGACCCTTGATTGCTCTTCAAAGATGGTGATTTGCAAGTGAAAGCACTACTATATCCAAACTCAAAAGATTCACAAGTGAAAGGCAAGTTTGGGATGAAAAAACAAAAACTCAAGCTAAAATGGATTGCAAATGTTTTTGATGCTTAAGGATGTTTTTCAAAGATCAAGAGAAAGTGAAAAACTTCTCTACATGTTGTATATATAACCACACCAAAGAATATGACCGTTTGGGGGTGGACATATCAAAAACCAACAATTAATTTGAATCCCAACGGCTATTTTTTAGTCTGTCGCAAGGTTCTCGGAGTTCCGAGAACCATTCTCGGAGTTCCGAGAAATATTCTCGGAGTTCCGAGACAACGGCCAGAAGAAATAAAATTTCTACTGGACCATTTCTCGGAGTTCCGAGAAATTGTCTCGGAGTTCCGAGAAAGTGTCCAGATGCTACTGGACCTTTTCTCGGAGTTCCGAGCTCGGAGCTCCGAGAAAAATTCTCGGAGTTCCGAGAAGCCTAAAAATCCGCAGTTTTTGATTTTTATTGCAAATTTGATTTTTAGCTTTTGGAACTCAACTCCTATGGTTATTTTGGAATGTTTATGAGGGTCCCAACATGTTGGTCCACCACATAACCATTCACTAATGCATTTTAAGTTCTTAAGTGTTCTTTGAAAAACAAGTTGAAAACACTTTGCCTTGACTTGGAAATCTAAAGAGAAAGGATGTACAATGATACCTATGTAGCTTTCAACTTCTCTTTAGTCTTGGTCTTCAATTGATCTTCCATCTTGTGTATGCTTGCTTGAGAGATGAGGTGAGCTTCACTTAGCTCCTTTGACTCTTGTATGGGATATCTCCAAGCATGACCATGTTGTGTGTTGGTTTCTTCAATGATCAATCCTATCTTAAACACAACACTTCGAAGCAAATTGATTAGTATTCAAAAAACACAATCAATTATGTTTAGAATCATCAAAACAAGATAGGAGAGTAGACCCTTGGGCTTACAAGCCCAAATTTCATGAAATTTTGTTTCCAAACCTATTTCTGGATTTTCCGTTCACCCTAAAAAATTTTGGATTTTTTTGACTTTTTTTAATCCGAATTTAAATTATTTTAAATTCGGCCTATTTTTTTATAAATACCAAAACGTTTTGAAAATTGATGAAAAATTTCAGAATTAAAGTTTAAATATTAAGTGAATTTTTCATGAAAAAAAGTTTCGAAAAAGATGTTTTCTTTACTGTTTTCTAATCAGTTCTCCGTTTTATGTGCCGTAATTCCTTTTCGTATTAAATTAAGAATCTTTGAAATTTTTCTTGACAAACCAGTAACTTAGGTTACTGGAGTGTTAGGAAAAAATTTCCAATTGGTTTTGCAAAGTTTTAATATGGTTTGTAATTTATTTTAATAAACGGGTTTCAATTCTTAGGAAACAAATTTACCTTTTCTATTTACAAATCAATTTTATAGAGTATTTTTAATTTTTAGGTTTTCAAATTTTGATTGAAAATTTTATACTCTATTATATATCTACTGAAAGTTTTTTTTTGATTTTAGGATACTATTAGGTTTGCCTTTTAATTAATTCTTTATTTTCATCCGATTTTTGTGTGAATTTTAATTGGTATCAAATCGTAATAACAATCTTTGAATTTTTTACAGTAGCCTAATATCATGATTAAATTTATACGGTAGAATTTTACGCTAATTTGAATGCCATATGCTATATGTTTCTTTGTTAATCCTTAATCTGACTTGAATTTTGAAAATTCGAAAAGTGATAGTAAAACTTAGTTAAAATTCATGATACTCTTTTAGTAAGTTACAATTATCCATATCTTGTTACTGGAAAAGTTTTAACTGATTTGGAATTCGATTGCTTAGGATTTCTGTGTAATTATGTCAATCTGGTTTTAATGTTAATAAATCACAACTTAATAGCAAATCAACACAAAAGTCAGTAAAAATCTCCAAACCATCTTAACTTTTCATCATGAATTCAATCCCTAACTTATTTGAAACAGAAACCTTAGGGTTCATAGACCTCCCATGTAAATTTGCTATGTCACGATAGTTCAACTGCCGAGATCACATCCATAATCGTATACTAATTTGATCGATCCTGCATAATTTGAACATGTAAATTATAGTATGTTGTTGGCTCCGAGGTCCACTGTCCATGAAAATCCTGAGTAACATGCCATGCAATAATATACTATAACTTAAGTGTTAAATTATACAAGGGTTGAGAGCAGTATTCCCTTCCATGAATGCAATCCAAGGCTGAAACTAATCAAGCCCTAGAGCCTTTGGTATTCCTTAGATTTTAGGAAATGAATACTTTTAAAGAATTGAAAATCATTGACTTCGGCAAACTGAATTGATTTAATCATTGTCCTTGGGACCGTTGGATTGCAGTTTTCCATCGTAAGAACCTTTAGGGCCCCTTAGGAACACTTACGTCACGTTGTGTCCTAGGTTTTAGAGAGTCATAGAGTTAGGAGTCTAGCCTCATCATGGCTGTTTGCTATGGATAGCAACCGTGCCACAGATCTAGTTACACTAGTAACCTAATTTTCCCATAAGACAGGCCTAGTTACCTAAGATGTAGGTTCACCTGCATTAGTCTAAGGGATGTCTTGCACTTAGATAGGACCATATAGCATCTTAGATGATGTCCTAGGATATAAAATCTTCAACTTGAACTAAATAATCTCTCTTAAACTGTTGAAACAGTCAATCCAGTCTAGATCGGTGTCCTAAATGAGTTAGGCATAAGTAGCTTAGTTTAGGTGTACCGAACTACGTCGACTCTGATCCCAGTGAGGCTTGGGTATGTAGGCAGCTTGGATGCTTGATGGCATACCAATCCCAAGTCGATTGAATTAGAATTTTAGGAGAACTTTCACATATATTGAATTCAAACAAATTAAGAAAATCAAGATACACATTTAGGAATTACATTGAAATTAGATTTTAGGATGCATATCACGAAGTTCGCACTTCAATAGAGTTAAATGAGCCATTTAAAAGAAATTCAAGAGAGTTAACTTTTGGAATCAAAGACCGGATTATCGGGTGAGGATGATGCATGTGGTGGTAACTCTCCATACCTTCAATTCTCGTAACCAGGTAACGAGTCTAGATTTATGGTTATTCACGGGTCCTAGATCCCTCATCTAGGTAACGACTCTGTCATTCTCTTTTGCGTGGAATTCGGATTGCTTTAGTGATCCTAACTTCACGGAAAAGATGAATTAAATCAATGATAAACGGCACAAGCCAACCGCTTGGGTACGAGAGACCAAAAGAGAGGGAGGCGGCTCGCGGGCCATTCCCCTCTTATGGGATCGGGTCCCACAGAACTAAGCTACATGCCTGAGACATCTAGGACACCAATCTAGACTGGAATGACTGTTTCAACAGTTTAAGAGAGATTATTTAGTTCAAGTTGAGTAGATTTTACTATCCTAGGACTCCATGTAAGATGTTATATGATCCGATCTAAGTGCAAGACATCCCTTAGACTAATGCAGGTGAACCTACATCCTAGGTAACTAGGCTTGTCCTATGGGAAAAAAGGTAGTTAGTGTAACTAGATCTATGACTCAGTTGCTAATAATAGCAATCGGTCGTGATGAGACTGAACTCCCAAACTCTAGGACACCCTAAAACGTAGGACACAATGTGACGTAAGTGTTCCTAATTGGTTGTAAAGGTTCCTATGAAGTGATACCATTATCCAACAGTTCCAAAAGCATGGATTAAATGATTTTAATTTATTAAGTTAATGATTTTTAATTTTTCAAAGATTTTCGATTCCTAACATCTAAGGAATACCAATGGCTCTATTATTGGCAAGTTTCAGCCTCGAGTTGCATTCATGGATGAGAATCGTGTTTTCTACCCTTGCATAATTTAACACGTAACTTATAGTATGTTATTGCGTGGCATATTTCTCAGAATTTTGGAAGACCAACCTTGCTAGCTCTCCTTGTCATAGGGTAAGTAATAATTGGATATACGCTTTGACTTACCTTTTTAATCGCAAAAGAAACCCAAAGAATCATAAACTAGCCTCCAATATGTTGAATGTATTGAATACGTGAAAGCACTTTGTGAAGAACCAAGTGGAAGAGATGAACACCAAAGAAACAAAAGAGATGAATGAATTCTAAGGAGGAAGAAAGAGAGATGGATGAATTTTATAGAGAAAGGCCAAAGGTTGTGCTTGCTTTGTTTTTATGGAAAAAGTTAGTGTTAGATTGGATTTGGAAATTTCCAATGTGAGAGCTCCCATTTTTGGCTTGTTTCTAATTTGTGCTTTAACTTTCTCATCCTTTGATTTTCATAATGAACTTATTTCTAAACATTGTTTCTTGCAAGCTAAGCAATGCTAAATTACACAATGAAGATCCTTCAAGATCAATTTAGAAGCTTTCTCACATAGGAAACTAGCTTTTATGAATGATTTTCGTCAAAAAGGGTTGTCCGACATTTGAGCTCATTTTTAACCTATTTAAAGGCTGAGTCAGGAAAAGTCATAAACTAGAAAGTTGTAGATCTTTTCGAGACGTTCGAAACAATTATATTTTGTAAATTTTTTGGATGAGAAGGTAAAACGTTATATCCGTTTTAGTGACCTAATCATACAAGCCCTTTCTAATTATAACTCTTCATTTCTTTATTATTTTTTAAAAAGAAATATGATGTCACCAACCACCTCATCCCATGTTGGACGTTTTTGCAAGTGGCCTCCTCATGTGGGGCGCCCACTTATGTGGCCGACCCACATGGGTGGGTCCACATGGACCCCCACCTTGTGGGCTTTAGCCCAATGGGCCTTATGGCATGTATTTTGGGTTTTTTTTAATAAAAATTCAATAAAATCCTTTAGATTCAAAAATTTTATTGATAAACCCAACCCATATGACATTTATGGTGCACCCTCGACATATGGTCAAACCATCCCCTTTAGAAAAAATAATTTTGCGGACTGAAATGCCCCTATTTGATGAGTACACCTCAAAAAGTGACCAAAATGCCCTCGAACGGGAATCGCCTTCGACAAAGAAAAGTAAAAAATAGAGAGTCTTGAAGGAAACTTTCAAAAATAAAAAGTTTTGAAAATCACTTTATTCAGTGGACGACTTCAAACATGACTATTTGGCATTGCCCGAAAATGGCCAAAACGCACTCAACACTCAAAATTTCCAAATCAAGCGAAACCCCAGGGAGGTCTAAATTTAGCAGGTTCTGCAAAATTCATGGAATCACTCAAGATTTTTTAGACACAAACCGGGGGTCAAATGAAACACATTGGAAATGACCAAATTACCCCCGTGGTGCAAAAATTGATAAAATTAGGGAAAACCTTGAGAAATTTCAAAAATAACAGGTTTTCTTACTTGATTGGAAACTTGAATTCTCATCTTCCAGAGACTAATGGAACCCCCTAGAGACCTTCGTGATTGCTAATCAACTTCAAAACACCTAAAATGATGTGAAATTCACCTTAAAATACAAGAATGCCCAACCTAATGCCGATGATTGACATAGACCAAACAAACCTTTCACTTTTTAAAGCGTAGCAAAATGAGGGTGTCTACAGATGCCCATCTTTGGTAGAGATGACATAGTCATTAAATACCGAAGTAAAAGTAACAGAGCCATTTTGCGTAGCTTTAATTAACAAAAGGTTCACTACACACAATGCAACCTAATTGCTTCCTAATGCAAGACCCTAGACAGAGTCCTAGAATTTTGAAAAATTGGATTATTCAGATGAAATTCTTTGTCATAGAGGCACTAAGCTTTTTCTCTAGGGCAGAAGAAAGAATATTTTTGGTTTAGAAGCTCCTGCGCTTTTACTCTAAACCAAAAGGAAGAAGAATATCTCGATTCAGAGGCACTTTCACTTTTTTTTTGAAAATAGGAGAAATGGAAGATGAAATTTTGGTTTAGAGGGACTTTCGCTTTTTCTCTGAAAGGAAAATGAATTTTCAACCCAGAGGCACCTTCGCTTTTTCTCTGAAAAGAAGGGAAAATAAATTTTCAATCCAAAGGTACCTTCGCTTTTTCTCTGAAAAGAAGGGAAAAGGGATTTTCAATTCAGAGGCACCTTCGCTTTTTTTTTTTGAAAGAAATGAGAGAGAATTTTCAATTCAGTGGCACCTTCGCTTTTTCTCTGAAAAGAAATGATAGAGAATTTTCAATCCAAAGGCACCTTCGTTTTTTCTCTGAAAAGAAAGGATTTTCGATCTAGTGGCACTTTCGCTTTTTCTCTGAAAAGAAAATGGAAGATAGATTTTCGATCTAGAGACACTTTCGTTTTTTCTCTGAAAAGAAAATGAGGTTGAATTTCGATCCAGATGCACTTTCGCTTTTTCTCTTAAAAGAAAAGGAAGATGGATTTTCGATACAGAGTCACTTTCGCTTTTTCTCTGAAAAGATAAGGAAGATAGATTTTCGATCCAGAGGCACCTTCGCTTTTTCTATGAAACGAAAGGAACAATAATTTTCAATCTAGAGGCACTTTTGCTTTTTCTCTGAAAAGAAAGGATTTTTTTATCCAGAAGCATTTTCGCTTTTTCTCTGAAAAGAAAGGAAAATGAATTTTCGATCTAGAGGCAATTTCGCGTTTTCTCTGAAAAGAAAATGAAAGATGAATTTCGATCCAGAGTCACTTTCGCTTTTTCTCTGAAAAGAAAAGGAGGATGAATTTTGATCCAGAGGCACTTTCACTTTGTCTCTGAAAAGAGAAGGGGGTTGAACTTCGATCCAGAGGCACTTTCGCTTTTTCTCCGAAAAGAAAAGGAAGATGGATTTTCAATTCAGAGGCACTTTCTTTTCCTCTGAAAAGAAAGGAAAAAGAATTTTCAATCCAGAGGTACTTTCGCTTTTTCTCTGTAAAGAAATGGAAAATGGATTTGAATCTGAACTTGATTTGATGACCTGAAATGCACTTGAATTTAGAAATTTGAAATGGACTTGAGTTGATGATTTGAAATAAACTTGAATTTGAAAATTTGAAATGGACATGAGTTGATGATTTGAAATGAACTTGAACTTGGAGATTTAAGCATGAACTTGAATTTGATAAATTTGGAAATTGATGAACTTTAGATATGTGAAATTGGATTCGACAATAAATAGATATTGTGGAAGACCAAAATTCAAACGAATGACAAGACAACGCATATCAGGAGCTAAATGCAATGGCTATCGACATTTATCCCTAGAGAAGAAATGATGAAACACGACTTATGAGAATTGCTAAGAATGCTTTCAAGAACTTTTAAGAAGAGGTTACTGCCTAAAGACCATTGGTCTTCATTACTGAAGATTCTTGGTATTCATAATTGAAACCCTGATCTAAATACCTGAACTGGTAATCTAGAACAATGGCTCTCTTGGATACTGAAATTGGAAGGTGTGATTTTTTTCTGGCAGGCATTTTGACAAATGTTTCTCGACGGTAATGGTATGCAATACGCTGGAAAGAAATTCTGAATTTTAATGTTTCATCATGCTGAGGAATCGGTCCAACCATCGTCAAGTATGAAACTCTCCCAAGCCTATGGTGCCTTTCTGGGACATGGTCTGCTTAAGAAAAATGTGCCTTCTGATGTTTTGCTTCTAAATTCTTTCTGAAGTGGCTTGCTTAAACCGAATCTTTCATATGACGACTCATGGAGTTCTTCCATCAAGATTTGTAAGGCTCAAGTGCAATTGCAGATAAGCTGCCGCCTTACCTCTTTCATCAAGACAGTTGCGACCTTTGGACTCAAAGACAATGACTGACTCTATTCAAAGGGGAAATCTGGTAAAAGACATTATTCGAATAATCAAGAATTTCTGAAAGAATAGAAATTGATGGACTGACTAGACCAACTCAAAGTGATGCTTTTAACTTAGTTAACATTTTGTTTAGTAGGTCTGGCCTTTCAAAGAGTAATTTTACAATTGATAAACACTGAACTTCTCCTTTTAAAACAGTAATAGTCCAAGGATTTGAATACTACTCCTTTGATTGCTTGGTCTCATGCCCCTAGTTTCGAGGATGCAAAGTGTGCATGCTTGAACTTCTTGAATCCTCGATTTTGATGATGGATATAACTTTTTTGGATATTTTATTTTACCATGACCAAGTCGCCCTTTTCAGGTTTTCAACTTGGCAGACCGTTTGACCTTAACTTTTGCCTGAATCGCTCGTTCGGGTTTTCAACTCAGCAGGCTATCCCCTTAACTTTTGCGTAAGCTGCCCTTTCGGGTTTTCAACTTAGCAGGGGAATGATCTTAAATTTTGCCTAGACCGGCTTTTCAGGTTTTCAGTCTAGCAGATCTTCAAACCCTGTTCTTTTCTTTTCTTTTCTTTTTTCTTTTTTTTGCATTGGGACCTAAATCCTTGATTCTGAACACTGAAAGGACTTTATAGGTTGGATGGGCTTTTTCAAAGAAAAGGCTTATGGCTTTGCAAAAATTTTGACTGAACCCATAAACAGCTTGCCTACGTATTCCAGTGTAGAAATTAGGTCGCGCATAGTTAAGGGCAGATGCCCCTAGTTTGAAGGTAAACTGATTTTTCTTTTCTTGATTGACTCTATTTTCTTTTCTTTTCTTTTTTTTATTGACTTACCGGCTGCCATTCCAGTTAGTTGAAAGATCGGGCTATAGAGGCAGAAAAGGGGGCGGGGTCAACGCAAATTCTTTCTTTTGATTGATTGACACTCTCTTTTCTTCTTTTTGGAACTATTGAATTTTTTCTTTTGAAACGACCGAACTCGGTTTGACCGAGTTGCCTACGTACCCTAGTGTAGGGATCAGGTCTCGCGTAGTTCGGGGCTGATGCCTCTAGTATAATGGGTTTTGAAAGAAAATATTATTCAGGCCCAAAGGGGTTTGCAAAAAGGGTATTCTTTTTCACACTGGGTCATGAACTTGGGATTTGTTCGGCCAAAGGAAGCCTTCCAATGTTCAGTTTTGGAATTGATTTAGGTTGATAAATTTTCTTTATTATTTTTTTCGCAGAGTTTAACGGCATTTCCAGGTAAGAGATAATGTGACTTCTTCTTTCAAGATTCTGATATGCACTTTTGACTTTGATGGAGTGAAACTTGTTCTTTAACATCCTCCATTTATGAATTGGTAACTTTTGATATTTGACGATCGCTTTTCAATACTTGCTCTTGAACTCTTATCTTGAATTTGTTGGTTTCATATTATGAATTTGGGAACCAAGGTCATTGACTGGAGATATGAAAGTTGTTTCCAATCCATGCCCCTTTATAGTATATGTCTCTCACTTCCTTCATTCTCTTTAGCTTTCTATCTATGTCTTGTCCCTGGTATCGGTTATAGCGCTTCTAGATAGTCCTCTTATCCTCGAAATGAGTTTATTTCGTGCTCTTTTGGAGGGTAATGCATTTCCAATTGGCATTTACTGGATTAAAATTTTGGTGCCAATGTTTATCTTTTCAATTTTCTCTTTGAGAGGCTGGGCCCGACGCTCCTCTTGTTTGAACATATGCTGCCAATCAAGGGGAGTTTCATCGGTATCTTTTTTCTCATTTGAGGAGGGAGTCTCATTTTTATTTATTAAGATCAGAAGCAATCACTGAAACATTATTAGGAAGCAAATTTCATTTAATAGAAAGACACTATAAATGATGACCTATCCTGAACATGCTCAGGATTCATAATTTTTGGACTTGAAAATAAATGCAGAAAAGACTCACCCGACTAGGCGTTGACTCTATAACCTTGTAAGACTAGACTCAATTTCTGAACTAACATATTGATCGACTCAACACAAAATATTAAATGACTGAAACTTTAACTTTAAACGCTGCAAAGGTCTGGCTTTGGAGGCTCGGCAAAGGCTGGCTCATCACTGGTATCTTCAACCTCTCATTCTGCAACTGGACCTGTGCTTCTTTCAACCCTGGGTTGTCTTAAGTATTGAGATTTACCGGCGGTGGTATTGCATGACAAAATATTAAATGACTGAAACTTTAACTTTAAACGCTGCAAAGGTCTGGCTTTGGAGGCTCGGCAAAGGCTGGCTCATCACTGGTATCTTCAACCTCTCATTCCGCAACTGGACCTGTGCTTCTTTCAACCCTGGGTTGTCTTAAGTATTGAGATTTGCCGGCGGCGGTATTGCATGAGTTGGCATAGGATTATTGATAACGTTTGGCCTCTGTTAAAATGCCAATTTTTTCTCATCAATCAACTTCTGGATCACATACTTCAAGGCTATGCATCGATCAGTGACGTGGCCCGGGCCCTGATGGTAATTGCAGTGCTCATGTGCTCTCCAAGTTCGGGGTAAAGGATTGGGAGGTGGTCTAATGGGAGGCAAAACGATGTGCCCTGAGGCTAAACAATCTTGTAAGATTTTAGAAGGTGGAACAGGTAGAGGATCAAAATCCTTCTTTGGTTGCTGCTGGGGTGCGACCATGGGTTAATCATAATCCATGACTATAGGGTTCTGAGGTCTCGGCAGTTGAGGATTGGCACGAGAGACACTGCCAACCTCTTTGACCTGTGCAGGTGCAGGCTTCTTAAAATCTCGGATATTAGGATTGCTTCGGTTATACACCCCTTGTGACATTGCTTCTTCAATTTGTGTGCCAGCATTAATGAGGCGCTCGAAGTCGGGATAGTACTGTAGAGACATGTGATAATAGAGCTGAGGGGACAAGTTTTTGAGTATCATCTGAACTTGCTTCTGTCAATCATCTGTGCTGCCAACCCCCTCCATCTTTTCACAAATGTCAAGAAAGACTCCCTTGAATCTTGTTTGGTCTTTTCCAAGTCTTTCTTAGTGATCTTTGCCCCGTTATTGTACTTGAATTGCTTCACAAACTGTTCAGCAATGTCTTTCCATGTCCTATAGCGGGTCTTGTCCAATCCAAAAACCCACCTCCTAGCTATCTTAGTTAAAGAAACCGGAAAAAGCTGTGCCATTTGTTCAGGAGATAAGTTTTGAGGTTGGCACATGATAGTGAACACCTGGAGATGGGAAGTAGGGCACCTCGTGCCATCATATTTGTCAAAGTCTGGCATCTGAAAATTCTTCGGAAGCCAGATTTTCAGGAAGAGTGTGAGATCATTTTGTAGACACCCCATTTTGTTTTGTTTTAATCAACAAATAAATTAGTGTGTTAAATCCATGTGAGAACCCCCTCTATCATTGATTTATATGTTTTAGGTCATTAATATCTTGATCTGACTTTACGGATCATCAATCGGGACAAAATAAGCTAGGGTCACTTCATAGCCCGGACCCTGATTCCATTCCGAGACCCGATTTCCGTAAATCGTTAGATCAATGGCAGATCATGACCTGGGTCTAACCATCCAAAACCACCTAACCTCTCCTCTCATCCTAACCATTCAAACCTCACCTAACCTCACCTAACCTCTCCTCCCATCATAACCATCCAAACCTCACCTAACCTCACCTAACCTCACCTAACATCACCTAACCTCACCTAACCTTACCTAACCTCACCTAACCTCACCTAACCTCCTATCCCATTCTCCTATAAATACCCTCTCATCTCACCAAAGAAAAGGAAAAAAAAAAAGAAAAGAGGAGAGAACCCCTCTCTTAGAAAATTCAAGCCCTCTCTCTAGACCAAATCCCTCTTCTCCATAAGTTTGCATGGAATATCGTCTACAAAAAGGTATGTCTTTTGGAATTTTATTTTCTTTTCTATATTTGTAGGATTGAGTGTTGTTTTGCGTATATTTTGGTTGATGTCATGTTTAATTTTGTACTAGTTTGGCCTTGGTCATGTTCTCACTTATGCTAAATATAATTAATGTGTTAGGGTCATTAGAACCTATTTGCAATGGGATGTTGAAATCATTGGCTTGTTAGGGAATTTAGATTTCTTTTGGGAAAACAATTCATTAAAAATTTTGAACATTTACAAGAAAGAAAACTTGAATTTTACATGAATTATCAAAACCCATTTAATTTGGCTTACAAAACCTCCATCTTTCAATTGATAACAACAGCCCCCACTCCAATTTGATAACAACAGCCCCCACTCAATCTCAAGAACCCAATATCCATACCCCACCTTGCCAAGTAGATAAAAACAACCCCTTTTTCAAACATCCCATTTGAATCTAATCTCAGGCCCATTCAAGCCATTTTTCATATTCACCGTCTTTTAATCACTAAAAAAATAAGAACTATCAAAAGAAAACATGGGGGTGCCAATATCATTCCCGTCATAGTGCTAGCTGTTAGACTTTAAACAGATTTTTCGACCTCTAAACAACAGAATCGTGGGAAATGGTTAACTACAAAGTCGTAGATATTTTCGTGCCGTTTCCAACGAGTATTCGTGCTAGATCAGACAGCGAGCGGTTAAAAAGTTAAGTCCAAAATGGTTGCGGCACACCTTTAGGCATTTCCAGTTTAATGTTGCTGTCCTTTTGTTTGCAACACAAATTCGAACCTCTAAATCACAGATTTACAAACAATGGAGAACTACAAAGTTGTAGCCCTATAAAAGATCTTTCCAACGCATGTTTGTACGTTGAATTTGGCCAAGCGGTTAAAGAGTTACGACAGTTTTAGTGGGCTGCATTTGTCAGATCTTTTAATGGTCAATGGTTTGTCGAATTTGTGCAATTGTCAAAACTTGGTTGTGTTAACGTCATTTTCCAAACCAAAATCGAAAGACATTAATCTAAAGTACATCCAACCTAAAATTAACAAAACTAAAATTCACCCATTTAAAATCCACTGATAAAAATCCGTTAAAAGCCATTAACCAAAAGACCACTAAAAATTTCAAATGAAACTAAAACCTTCTAAATAAACAACTTTAAAAGCTACCAAACACACTAAATACCTTCAGATAATAAAAGCTTCAAGAAAACTCTAAAAGTTTCCACAAACCCAAAAGAATTCGAGATTCCCAAGAGCCGGTGGATTCAAAATTCCTTTAGGAACCCTTAGAGCCCAATTTAGGAACACTGGTGTCGTGTCGTGTCGTGTCCTAAGTTTTAGGGAGTCTTAGGTTTTAGGGAGTCCTAGAGTCAGGAGTCCGGCCTCATCACGGACGCTTGCTATGTATAGCAACCGTGCCATAGGTCTAGTTACACTAGTCACCCAATCTTTCCCTAGGACAAGCCTAGTAAACTAGGATGTAAGGCAAACCTGCATTAGTCTAAGGGACCATTTGCATTTAGATGAGAATCATATAGCATCTTAGATGAAATCCTAAGATAATAAAATCTTCAACTTGAATTAAATAACTTCTCCTAAAACTGTTGAAACAGTCAATCCCGTCTAGGTCGGTGTCTTAGTTGAGTTAGGC
This sequence comes from Tasmannia lanceolata, assembly GCF_043159265.1. Classification (NCBI taxonomy): domain Eukaryota; kingdom Viridiplantae; phylum Streptophyta; class Magnoliopsida; order Canellales; family Winteraceae; genus Tasmannia; species Tasmannia lanceolata. The sequence continues at coordinate 26,524,650 of NW_027518697.1, read as the reverse complement.
ATATGTAACTTAGCTTAGGTGCACCGAACTACGTCGACTCTGATCCCAGTGAGGCTTGGGTACGTAGGCAGCTTGGATGTCTGATGGCATACCACCCGCGAGTCGGCACCACAAACAAATTGTGGTGTTTTGTATATTAATTTTCTTGTAAATGCTTAATCAAATCACTTAGGACTTTCCATGAAATTAGAATTTTAGGAGAACTTTCACTTAGATTGAATCCAGACAAATTAATAAATCAAGATACACATTTAGGATTCACATTGAAATTAGATCATAGGATGCATGTCACTTAGTTCGCACATTAACATAGAGTTGAATGAGCCATTTAAAATAAATTTAAAAGAGTTAGCTTTTGGAATCGAAGACCGATTATCGGGCAAGAATGGTGCATGTGGTGGATAACTCCCCATACCTTCCATTCTCGTAACCAGGTAGCGAGTCTAGATTTCTGGTTAATTACGGGTCCTAGATCCCACATCTAGGTGGCGACTCTGTCAGTCTCTTTCGTGTGGAATTCGGATTGCCTTAGTGATCCCAAGTTCACAGGAAAGATTAATTCAAATCAATAATAAAATGCACACGCCAATCGCGTGGATACGAGAGACCAAGAGAGAGAGAGCGGCGGCTCGCGCCCCACACCCCTCTCGCGGGATCAGGGTACCACAGTTTGGCGACTCTGCTGGGGACCACCTAACTTCATTAAAATTTCAAAAGATAATTCATTTGAATTTAATTTAACTGGCTCATAAAAACTCTATACTTGTTAGATTAGTTTGTCTTGTTTTATTTTCTCATCACATTTTACTCGAACTTAACCTTACAAAACCTGAGGGCATCATAGATTGCGCAAACATATTGCACACACTTACATCACTTGCATCTAAACTCTTGCATCTCACGTGCACACACGTCCTATTTTAGGAACCCGGAGTGTTATCTAGCATGGTTGACTGGGATTTCATCACCTGGTGCCTCTGTGCTAGAGAAGCATTCCACCCTTAGCCTAGTACCTTTATGGTACGTAAACGGATCTCTTGTTCACGTACTGATACGCCGGACACTGGTACAGTATATCGAACAGGGATTCGCGCTAAGGGAACTCTTGGCCTTACCCCTAGATTAACCCACACATGCATGTAGTATACGAACACATGTGCATCATGTGTGTGAGCCTAGTTTAGGATATCCTACCCATTGGTGTCTAGATTAGGCCGTGGTCCATCTTCAAATGGTCACGATCGGTCCTTAGATACACGAACAAAGTCATGAGTCGAGATTCTCTCTCCACTCCGATAGATTAGGATTAGGGTTGATGCCTTCAGGTAACACTGATAAAATGTGAAAAAAAATAAAAAATAAATTTCCCTTTGGGTTAGGATATAAATCCCATAATTTTCAAAGATCTCATAGGATTAGTCATTCATGATCTATCCGTTGAAAGCAATCTTATGCTATCTCATCTAATCTTTTGATCGTGCGTCTTTCGTTCTTCTGTCATACGATTCGATCGTATCTTCATGCCATCCCCTAACTGGCAGATGCAGAATCTCACAATCTTTCGATTATGCGTTCTCATGATCTGATCATGCCTGGTCCAGATAATCCAATCTTGCTTGTACCCCTGGTCTGTTCCTCCTCTAGGGGCTACCTTTTTCAAGATTATTTTGCTAAGTCCTTCAGAGTTCACTCTCAGAATCATTGAGCTAGGGGCATTTCCCTATGCGAATCAGTCATCATTGTCCAAAATTGAAAGTATCAGCCATGATGATGTTCAGAACGAACCAGCCTTCGCCGAGCCTTCAACGCCAAACAGTTGCAGCAGTTAAAGTTTTAGTCACTTACTATTTTATGTTGAGTCAGTCATCATGGTCAGTATAATTGTTGAGTCCGGTCTTACAGTTAAAGGTCAATGCCTAGTCCAGGCAAGTTATCTTCTGTTTCCCTTTCTTATTTAGAGTTGTGAATCCTGAGCATGTTCAGGATAGGTCGTCTGATGTAATAGCTTTTGTTTAAATAAAATTTCAGTCAGTTCCAAAAAGTTCACTTGTGTCTGTTCTTAAGTGTGCTTCTGATCTTAAAATAAGACTCCCTCTTCAAATGAGGACAAAATTGACGAAACTCCACTTGAGTCACAGCAATTACTTGAACGAGAGGAGGAGCGCCAATCCCAACCTTTCAAAGATGAAATTGAAATGATAAACACTGGCACTGAAACTTTGATTCAGTGAATGCCGATTGAAAATACATTACCCTCTAAAGAGTGTGAAGAATTGATAAAATTATTTCAAGAATAAGAAGATTGTCTAGAAAAGCTACAACCGATACCAGGGGCAAGACATAGATGGAAAGCTCAAAGAAAATGAAGAAAGTGAGAAGATATATGCTATACAAGGGGCATAGAGTGGAAACAACTTTCATATTTCCAATCAATGACCTTGGTTCTCAAATTCATAAAGCCAACAAATTCAAGATGAAAAGTTCAAAAGCAAACAATGAAAAGTGATCATCAGATATCGAGAGTACGAATCCATAGATGGAGGATGTCAAAGAACAAGTTTCGCTCTATGAAAGTCAAAAGCACGTATTAGAATCTTGAAAGAAGAAGATCCATTATCTCTTACCTGGAAATGCCGTCAAACTCCGCGAAAAAAAAAAAAAAACAAAAGAGAAAAAAAAATAATCAGTACCAGAGGGACTCTAGTAACCTAGATCGATTCCCAATCTGAACATCGAAAGGCCTCCTTTGGCCGATTAAATCCCAAAATCAAAACCCAATGTCAAAAGAATACCGATTTGCAAACCCTTCGAGCCTAAATCAAATTTTCTTGAAAACCCATCAAACTTGGGGCATTCCCCCGAACTACGCGAGACCTGATCCCTATACTGGGGTACGTAGGCAACTCGGTTGAACCGAGTTCGGTCGATTCAAAAAGGAAAAGAAATTCAATCCTTTCAAAAAAAAAAAGAGAGGGACAAGTTCCAAAAGAAGAGAAGTTAATTGTTCCAGAAAGAAAAGAAAAAAGGAAAAAAAATCAAACAATTTATCTTCAAACTAGGGGCATTCGCCCTGAACTACACACGACCTGATTCCTACCTTGGGATATGTAGGCGACCTGTTCACAGGTTCGGTCGAAATCTTTGTTGAGCCTTAAGCCATTCTTTGAAAAGCCCTATCCTACCTATAAAAGTCCTTCTGGTGTTCAGAACTAATGAGCTAGGTCCTGAGATACAATAAAAAAATGAAATGATGATGAATAAGAAAAATAACGGAGTTTGAAGATCTGCTAGACTGAAAACCTGAAAGGGCGGTCTAGGCAAAATTTAAGATCATTCCCTTGCTAAGTTGAAAACCCGAAAGGGCGGCTTAGGCAAAAGCTAAGGGGATAGCCTGCTGGATCGAAAACCTAGAAAGGTGGTTCAGGCAAAAGTTAAGGCTAGCGCGGTCCGCCAAGTTAAAAACCCTGAAGAGGTGACTTGGTCACGGTAAGAGAATCAGTATAAGAAGGCAACAGCCGGTATCAAGACTGAAGATCAACTGAAGTTCAAGCAAATTCAAGTGATATCCTCAAAACTGGGGGCATTGAAGCTAAGCAATCTTAGGGGTCGTAATTAAATTCTTGAGGCATTACTGTTTCGAGGAAGAAGTCCGGTGTTTACCAATTGAAAAACTATTCCTTGAAAGGATAGACTTACCAAACAAAACATTAACTAAGTCAGAAGCATCACTATGTTTGTCAGTATAGTCAGTCAATCTTTATTATTCTAAGTTCACTCCTTCAGGGCTGCTCAATCCTTTGAGTAGTGCCTTTCATCTAAGTTTTCTCTTTAGAAAGAGTCAATTGTCGTTCCTATGTCCAAATGATGTAACTGTCTTGGTGAAGGAGGCCAGGCCTAGGCAGCTCCCTGCAATTATACCTGAAAGAGCTCGAGAATTTAGTCAAACAACTTCATTTCAAAGAAGATCAGCTCAGAAAAATTCAGAAGTAGAAACATCAGAAAGCCCAGCTTCCGTAAAAAGATCATACCCCAGGAAGGCACCTTAAGCTTGGAAGAACCTCAGATGCAATGGTGGTTGAGCCAATTTCTCAGAAAGATGAACCATTCAAATTCATAATTCCCTTCCGGTTAGTTATCCTGGTCAAGAAATGTTTATCTAAACACTTGTCAAGAAGCAGATCCCGCTTTTCCATGTTAATATCCAAGAGAGTCGTTGTTCTAAATTACCAATCTCAAATGTCTTGTTCAAGGTTTCAGTTATCAAAATCCCCAGAAGACAAGACCAGCAGTCTCTTTGAGAAAAATCTTGTTGAAGTTTCATAAAAATGTTCCTAATCCATTCTTGCTAGTAATGGTTCTTCGTTCCAAAGGTTTGCCGTTTCATCATTCGTCAAAGTCCTAGTTTCCAACATCTTTGTCGGGCACGATCCATAATATCCCCGATTTCATTGAGTTCAAAAAAATAAAAAATTCATCAAATCCAATCTTACGTCAAATTCAAGTTCATGGAAAATCTCTAAATTCTTCGAGCCCGTTTGTGAACGGTACCTCTTTTCTCGAGCCCATTTGCAAATGGCCTCGTCTTCTCCTTGAGCCCGTTTGTGAACGGTGCCTCATCTCTCGAGTCCATTTGTGAATGGTTTCGTCTTCTCCTTGAGCCCATTTGTGAACGGTGCCTCATTTTCTGAGTTCATTTATGAATGGTCTCATGTCCTCCTTGAGCCCGTTTGTGGACGGTGCCTCATTTCTCAAAAAATCAAAAATTCATCAAATCCAATCCCCAATTCAAAAAATCCAATCCTACGTCAAATTCAAATTCATAAAAATCTCTAAATTTTTCATTGTTGAATTCATCAATCAAAGCTATCTTGTGTCGTCGAGCCCGTTTGTGAACGGTGCCTCATTTCTCGAGCCCATTTGTGAATGGTCTCGTCTTCTCCTTGAGCCCGTTTGCGGACGGTACCTCATTTCCCAAAAATAAAAATTCATCAAATCCAATCCCCGATTCAAACAAATCCAATCTTACGTCAAATTCAAGTTCATGAAAAATCTCATGTCCTCTTTGAGCCCTTCTGTGAAAGGTGCCTCATTTCTCGAGGCCGTTTGTGAATGGTCTCGTCTTCTCCTTGAGCCCGTTTGCGGACGGTACCTCATTTCCCAAAAATAAAAAATTCATCAAAACCAATCCCCGATTCAAACAAACCCAATCTTACGTCAAATTCAAGTTCATGAAAAATCTCATGCCCTCTTTGAGCCCGTTTGTGAACGGTGCCTCTTTTCTCGAGGCCATTTGGGGATGGTCTCGTCTTCTCCTTGAACCCGTTTGTGAACATGTTTCTCATTCTCTGAGTCCATTTGTGAATGGTCTCATGTCCTCTTTGAGCCCGTTTGTGAACGGTGCCTCTTTTCTCGAGGCCATTTGTGAATGGTCTCATCTTCTCCTTGAGCCCGTTTGCGGACGGTACCTCATTTTCCAAAAATAAAAAAATTTATCAAATCCAAATCCTTAATTAAAAAATAAAAATAAAAATCCATTCCTACGTCAAATTCAAGTTCATAAAAAAATCCCTAAATTCTTCGAGCCCGTTTGTGAACGGTGCCTCATTTCTCGAGTCCATTTGTGAATAGTCTCGTCTTCTCTTCGAACCCGTTTGTGAACAGGTGTCTCATTCTCTGAGTCCATTTGTGAATGGTCTCATCTTCTCCTTGAGCCCGTTTGTGAACGGTGCCTCATTTTCTGAGTCCATTTGTGAATGGTCTCGTGTCCTCTTTGAGCCCGTTTGTGAACGGTGCCTCATTTCTCGAGTCCATTTGTGAATGGTCTTGTCTTCTCCTTGAGCCCGTTTGTGAACGGTGCCTCATTTCTCGAATCCATTTGTGAATGGTCTCGTCTTCTCCTTGAGCCTGTTTGTGAATGGTGCCTCATTTCTCGAGTCCATTTGTGAATGGTCTTGTCTTATCCTTGAGCCCGTTTGTGAATGGTGCCTCTTTTCTCGAATCCATTTGTGAATGGTATCGTCCTCCTTGAGCCCGTTTGTGAACGGTGCCTCATTTCTCGAGTCCATTTGTGAATGGTCTTGTCTTCTCCTTGAGCCCGTTTGTGAACGGTGCCTCTTTTCTCGAATCCATTTGTGAATGGTCTTGTCTTCTCATTGAGCCCGTTTGTGAACGGTGCCTCATTTCTTGAGTCCATTTGTGAATGGTCTTGTCTTCTCCTTGAGCCCGTTTGTGAACGGTGCCTCATTTCTCGAGTCCATCTGTGAATGGTTTTCTATCCTCCTTGAGGCCGTTTGTGAACGGTGCCTCATTATCCAAGTCCATTTGGGAATGCTTCTTATCCTCGTTGAACCCGCTTGTGAGCGGCGTCTCATCTCCTTCTAAAAACTGTTTGAGAGCGATCTTTGTCCTTTCCCTTCAGAATCCATTCGAAAATGATATCTCATTCTCTAATTGCCCGTTTGTGAACGGCGCCGCATCGAGTTTTTATTATTATTCAAGTTCTAGGGTTTCATCTAAGGTTTTGCATTATGTTAAGGTGCGTTGTATCTAGAGAGTCCTTTGTCGATTAAAACTACGCAAAATGGTTCTGTCATTTTTAACTTTGGTATTCAATGACTACGTCATCTCTACCAAAGAGGGGCATCTGTAGACACCCCATTTTGTTTTGTTTTAATCAACAAATAAATTAGTGTGTTAAATCCATGTGAGAACCCCCTCTATCATTGATTTATATGTTTTAGGTCATTAATATCTTGATCTGACTTTACGGATCATCAATCGGGACAAAATAAGCTAGGGTCACTTCATAGCCCGGACCCTGATTCCATTCCGAGACCCGATTTCCGTAAATCGTTAGATCAATGGCAGATCATGACCTGGGTCTAACCATCCAAAACCACCTAACCTCTCCTCTCATCCTAACCATTCAAACCTCACCTAACCTCACCTAACCTCTCCTCCCATCATAACCATCCAAACCTCACCTAACCTCACCTAACCTCACCTAACATCACCTAACCTCACCTAACCTTACCTAACCTCACCTAACCTCACCTAACCTCCTATCCCATTCTCCTATAAATACCCTCTCATCTCACCAAAGAAAAGGAAAAAAAAAAAGAAAAGAGGAGAGAACCCCTCTCTTAGAAAATTCAAGCCCTCTCTCTAGACCAAATCCCTCTTCTCCATAAGTTTGCATGGAATATCGTCTACAAAAAGGTATGTCTTTTGGAATTTTATTTTCTTTTCTATATTTGTAGGATTGAGTGTTGTTTTGCGTATATTTTGGTTGATGTCATGTTTAATTTTGTACTAGTTTGGCCTTGGTCATGTTCTCACTTATGCTAAATATAATTAATGTGTTAGGGTCATTAGAACCTATTTGCAATGGGATGTTGAAATCATTGGCTTGTTAGGGAATTTAGATTTCTTTTGGGAAAACAATTCATTAAAAATTTTGAACATTTACAAGAAAGAAAACTTGAATTTTACATGAATTATCAAAACCCATTTAATTTGGCTTACAAAACCTCCATCTTTCAATTGATAACAACAGCCCCCACTCCAATTTGATAACAACAGCCCCCACTCAATCTCAAGAACCCAATATCCATACCCCACCTTGCCAAGTAGATAAAAACAACCCCTTTTTCAAACATCCCATTTGAATCTAATCTCAGGCCCATTCAAGCCATTTTTCATATTCACCGTCTTTTAATCACTAAAAAAATAAGAACTATCAAAAGAAAACATGGGGGTGCCAATATCATTCCCGTCATAGTGCTAGCTGTTAGACTTTAAACAGATTTTTCGACCTCTAAACAACAGAATCGTGGGAAATGGTTAACTACAAAGTCGTAGATATTTTCGTGCCGTTTCCAACGAGTATTCGTGCTAGATCAGACAGCGAGCGGTTAAAAAGTTAAGTCCAAAATGGTTGCGGCACACCTTTAGGCATTTCCAGTTTAATGTTGCTGTCCTTTTGTTTGCAACACAAATTCGAACCTCTAAATCACAGATTTACAAACAATGGAGAACTACAAAGTTGTAGCCCTATAAAAGATCTTTCCAACGCATGTTTGTACGTTGAATTTGGCCAAGCGGTTAAAGAGTTACGACAGTTTTAGTGGGCTGCATTTGTCAGATCTTTTAATGGTCAATGGTTTGTCGAATTTGTGCAATTGTCAAAACTTGGTTGTGTTAACGTCATTTTCCAAACCAAAATCGAAAGACATTAATCTAAAGTACATCCAACCTAAAATTAACAAAACTAAAATTCACCCATTTAAAATCCACTGATAAAAATCCGTTAAAAGCCATTAACCAAAAGACCACTAAAAATTTCAAATGAAACTAAAACCTTCTAAATAAACAACTTTAAAAGCTACCAAACACACTAAATACCTTCAGATAATAAAAGCTTCAAGAAAACTCTAAAAGTTTCCACAAACCCAAAAGAATTCGAGATTCCCAAGAGCCGGTGGATTCAAAATTCCTTTAGGAACCCTTAGAGCCCAATTTAGGAACACTGGTGTCGTGTCGTGTCGTGTCCTAAGTTTTAGGGAGTCTTAGGTTTTAGGGAGTCCTAGAGTCAGGAGTCCGGCCTCATCACGGACGCTTGCTATGTATAGCAACCGTGCCATAGGTCTAGTTACACTAGTCACCCAATCTTTCCCTAGGACAAGCCTAGTAAACTAGGATGTAAGGCAAACCTGCATTAGTCTAAGGGACCATTTGCATTTAGATGAGAATCATATAGCATCTTAGATGAAATCCTAAGATAATAAAATCTTCAACTTGAATTAAATAACTTCTCCTAAAACTGTTGAAACAGTCAATCCCGTCTAGGTCGGTGTCTTAGTTGAGTTAGGCATATGTAACTTAGCTTAGGTGCACCGAACTACGTCGACTCTGATCCCAGTGAGGCTTGGGTACGTAGGCAGCTTGGATGTCTGATGGCATACCACCCGCGAGTCGGCACCACAAACAAATTGTGGTGTTTTGTATATTAATTTTCTTGTAAATGCTTAATCAAATCACTTAGGACTTTCCATGAAATTAGAATTTTAGGAGAACTTTCACTTAGATTGAATCCAGACAAATTAATAAATCAAGATACACATTTAGGATTCACATTGAAATTAGATCATAGGATGCATGTCACTTAGTTCGCACATTAACATAGAGTTGAATGAGCCATTTAAAATAAATTTAAAAGAGTTAGCTTTTGGAATCGAAGACCGATTATCGGGCAAGAATGGTGCATGTGGTGGATAACTCCCCATACCTTCCATTCTCGTAACCAGGTAGCGAGTCTAGATTTCTGGTTAATTACGGGTCCTAGATCCCACATCTAGGTGGCGACTCTGTCAGTCTCTTTCGTGTGGAATTCGGATTGCCTTAGTGATCCCAAGTTCACAGGAAAGATTAATTCAAATCAATAATAAAATGCACACGCCAATCGCGTGGATACGAGAGACCAAGAGAGAGAGAGCGGCGGCTCGCGCCCCACACCCCTCTCGCGGGATCAGGGTACCACACATTTAAGTTAAAGGCTCCTTACTCTTGAATCTGCATATTATCAACCCTCTTAGTTAGTTGTTCCAACTTTTCCATAACCGACTTATCAACTGGCAATGAGACCGGATTGTAGTTCTCTTCACCATATTGTTCTTCATCAGTAACATCAAATGGGCCATGAGGAATGGGAATCACCATAGGCTTAGGATGAAGCTCTAACATGACAGGGTTCATGGGTTCTTTGCCCTTTGAAGGTGAAGGAAATGATGAACTAAACTTTTCGGCGAATTGGGCTTTAAGAAACTGATTATCTTCTTTGATTCCTTTAATTTTCAAGGAGTGCGGCCATCAAAACTTCAAGGTTATTGGCCTGAGGGTTCTCAACGTGTTCTGCCATGGGTGTAGATGGAGAAGCTTCCAAAGGAGATGGGGGAGGTGACTTCCTTACCAGACGAGAGTCTATTCGAACCCAAGTTGCTTGAGCGGGATCATGGTGACTGCTCCTGACATGGAAACAATAAGTACAAGGTATAAGATTGAGATTCAACATGTATTTCTTCTCAATGATTAGAAATGACTGTAGCCTTTGCAAGCAATGGGATGACAGAATGAATCTTGAAATGAGCAAGGTATGACAATTGCGACATGATAGTAAAGGGGAATGCCACTAGTCTAAGGACTATGAAAATGAACACTCAATTATTAAGAGAGAAGATTTGAATAATGCTCTTAGTGCAAAGTAACATAATCCTATACTAGGAATGCAATGAGCTCGAACTCGGGTGTCATGGAATAGACTTTCTTAACTAGAATGAGACCAATGAGTTCTTCTAATACAGCCTTAGGTATGAGAGACAAATAGACAGACAATTGAGAGAAAATGATAACCGTGACAATGATCCGAACAAAGACTGATGAGGTAATGGACCGATGAAATGGGCTTTCTAAACCTCAAGATAATGAATATTAAGCAAGGGAAATTTAGAAGATGAAACTAATGAAAGCAACGAGATCAGATTTAATGGGATCATGAATATGGAGACAAAATCACCGTTCTTGATAGATGAATCATAAATGAAGAATGATACAATTAAGATGATATCGTACATAAGGGATAATCTAAGAAGATAACATATGAGATCTTGGAAAATGATGAGATTTATATCCTAATCTCAAAGGGGAAGTTTTTTAATTTTTTTACATTTTATGCAATGTAACCTGAAGGCATCAGGTCCTAACCCTGGTCTAGCGGAGTGGAGAGAGGATCTCGACTCATGACTTGTTTGTGTACCTAAAACTGATCGCAACCATTGGAAGATGAATTACGGCTTAATCTAGACAAAAATGGGTAGGATATCCTAAACTAGGCTCACACACGTGATGCACGTGTGTTCATATACTATATGCATGTGTGAGGTGATGGGGTATAAAAATAGCAGCCTATTAGCTGCCGACACGTGGCCAGAGGATGGCCCACCGCAGACCCCGCGTCAGCAGGGGTAGTTTGGTAGTTACAGCAGAGTAGGTGAGCTCGAACCTATAGCTGGCCGACACCTGTCCTGGAGTAATAACTCCCCAACTACCCCAGTTTTCCCTCTATAAAAGGGCTTCCAAAGCTCATAAAAAGGGTATGCAATAACTTCTCACCCACCACTCTTAAACTCGCTCTGCACTCCTGCTCATACTGACTTGAGTGTCGAAGGGTCTGTCCGGAGTAACACTCTGGGTTGGTCATTCTGACCTCGTTTGCTCTTTACGCACGACTCAGCTACTCAGCTCCCTCACCTCGGCTTCTCGGGTCCTCCAGCTCGGCTCTTACGTCACTGTCATATCTGTTACCGATTTTAGGCCTAACAGATTGGCGCCATCCGTGGGGCCGCAAACTAAAAGCTATTCGAATCCCCTTACAAAATGGCAGGACGAAGGACTGCTCGAGTACCAATTGCACGGACTGCCCGCGCAGTGCTACCTCGCAGGACCCGGAGTGAACGAATCGCCTCACAAGTGGTGGCTACTTCCGCTACAGCCGAACAGAGCCCGGCTCGTTCGGACCATCTCAATCCTACACCAACTCCGGATCAAGTGCAAGCTCTCTTTCAACAGATGACGGCCCTTGTCGGTCAGTACCAGCAACTACTCCAGGCGCCTCCCCAACCTCCTCCAGAGGCTTCGCAACCTGTCCAAGAAAGGTCGCGCGCTTATAGGGGAGAGTCAGCGCGCCACGATGAAGACCGGACTCACCACTCCACCAGGTGAGTCCATCACTCCAGAACAAGGCACGCCCACACAGGACCTCACAACCGCCGGAGATCGCGGTCCCGTTCTGCATGAAAGCATCGAGCCCAAGAGGACCTCGCGCTGCAGGAAAAACTCCGGCCTCATCGTAGGAGTCCGGAAAGTCAGTCCGGCTTTGCGGCGAGCCAATCGGTGGAGAGAAGTAGGTCACCAGACAGTAGAGCTGATCCGATGCTACAGAGGATGGAAGAAATGGACCACCGAATAGAAGAGCTGGCAAAGGATCAGAGCCGGCCCGCTTCGAGGGCGTTCTCAAGCAGAACGCTGTTCATCGACAATGTCATGGGTGCCCCAGCGCCCAGAGGATTTAAAATGCCAACTGTCCCGCATTACGACGGGACCACTGACCCTGTGGACCACTTGGAGACGTTCAGGACAATGATGCTCCTCCACGATGCGTCAGACGGCTTCCTTTGTAGAGCCTTCCCGACCACACTGACTGGTGTGGCAAGGGACTGGTACTCAAGGATCAAACCGAACTCCATCAGCAACTTCGATGACTTCGGGGAGGATCTGGTCCGCCACTTCATGAGCAGCCGTAGGCCAAGGAAAACAACAACATCCTTGATGGCCTTGCGGCAGGAGGATAATAAACCTCTGAAAGCCTTCGTCAGCCGCTTCAACAGGGAGGCACTCCAAGTACCGAATCTAGATCCCTCAGCCGCTACAAATGCGCTTCTCGCAGGTGCTAGATCTAATGATTTCCGCCGAGCAGTGGCCCGCCGGAATCCGCACTCTCTAGCAGATCTAATGGACGGGGCAGAGGAATATATATCAGTGGAAGAGACACTGGCTGCCCTGGACTCAAATCGGAGGAGAACCTCTGAAGACAAGAACCCTACTAAACAGCGTAGGGATGACAAGGCCGTCAGAAGAGAAAAGTCCCCCCAGAGGAGGGAGGAAAACTTCACCCCTCTTAACACCCCCCGGAGACACATACTGGCCGCTATCAGTAGAGAAGAGTTTGTGCGGTGGCCGACCAGAATGATCTCCAAGGGAAATAGAAGAGACAAGTCAAAGTACTGTCGGTTCCACAGCGACCACGGTCACGACACGGACGAATGCTGGCAGCTCAAGGAAGAAATCGAGCAGTTGATTGGCCGGGGCTATTTGAAAAAAAACGTCCGAAGTGACGGCCACAGAAGTGAGCGCAAAGGGAAAAGTCCCCAGGGCCGGAGCCCTCGGCGGTCACCGCCGCCCCCTGCCCGTGGTCAATCTCCTCCGCCATCCAGTACGCAACCAGAGGCACCGCGATCCCAGCCAAGGGGGGTCATCGGCACAATTATGGGCGGACCGGCGGCTGGGGACACATCATCTGCTGCAAGAAAAGCATATGCACGTCGAGTCAACCCCGTGCACACATGCAACAAGAAGATGAAGACGGACAATGAGATCTCCTTTTCAGACGCGGACCTCGACAACCTGATACTGCCACACGACGACGCTCTGGTCTTAACCATGCTCGTCGCAAACTGGGAGTTGAAGAAAATCCTGGTCGACAATGGGAGTTCGGCCAATATTTTGTACTATCATGCTTTCGAGAATGATGATAGGTGACGACCGCTTAAGGCCGGCGAACTCAGATCTGTTCGGTTTCTCAGGAGAGGTCGTCAAAGTGGAGGGACAGATTGAACTCCCAGTCCTCGTCGGAGAGCCGCCCTGCCAAGCTTTCGCCATGGTCAACTTCCTGATAGTGAGGGCCACTTCGGTCTATAACACTATCTTGGGACGGCCTGGCCAAAACATGATCCGCGCCGTCGCTTCAGCGTATCACCAGAAGATGAAGTTTATTACGCCTAACGGCGTGGGAGAAGTCCAGGGAGACCAGCCCCAGTCCAGGGAGTGCTATGCCATGGCACTCAAAAGGCAAAGATGCATCAGAATCCTTGCCGATTGAACTACTTGATCTGAGAGACGAAGCACAGGTGACTGAACCCGCCGAAGACCTCAGAAAATACTATCAGTAGTAGGCTACGCGGCGTGAAAGTGATTTTGTAAATATACACTGAATGTGAATGATAGAAGCTCTTTTGCAAATCTCTTCGTACAACTCAGAAACCCAGTTCGCTAAAACTCGGGTACTCATTATTTGGAAACCCAGTTCGCTAAAACTCGGGTACTCGCTGCTTGGTTCGCCACGGCTCGTCTCCGCAAAGATCGGGAGCCCACTCCTGGTCCGGAACTGGCCCGGATGCAAAAACCAACGCCGCTCGGAAACCCAGTTCGCTGAAACTCGGGTACTCTGGAAACCCAGTTCACTAAAACTCGGGTACTTGCTATTTGGAAACCCAGTTCGCTAAAACTGGGTACTCGCTGCTTGGTTCGCCACGGCTCGTCTCCGCAAAGATCGGGAGCCCACTCCTGGTTCAGAACCGGCCCGGATGCAAAAACCAATGCCGTTCGGAAACCCAGTTCGTTAAAACTCGGGAATTCTGGAAACCCAGTTCACTAAAACTCGGGTACTTGCTATTTGGAAACCCAGTTCGCTAAAACTGGGTACTCGCTGCTTGGTTCGCCACGGCTCGTCTCCGCAAAGATCGGGAACCCACTCCTGGTCCGGAACTGGCCCGGATGCAAAAACCAACGCCGCTCGGAAACCTAGTTCGCTAAAACTCGGGTACTCTGGAAACCCAGTTCACTAAAACTCGGGTACTTGCTATTTGGAAACCCAGTTCGCTAAAACTGGGTACTCGCTGCTTGGTTCGCCACGGCTCGTCTCCGCAAAGATCGGGAGCCCACTCTTGGTCCGGAACCGGCCCGGATGCAAAAACCAACGCCGCTCGGAAACCCAATTCGCTAAACTCGGGTACTCTGGAGACCTAGTTCACTAAATCTCGGGTACTTGCTATTTGGAAACCCAGTTCGCTAAAACTGGGTACTCGCTGCTTGGTTCACCACGACTCGTCTCCGCAAAGATCGAGAGCCCACTCCTAGTCCGGAACCGGCCCGGATGCAAAAACCAACGCCACTCGGAAACCCAGTTCGCTAAAACTCGGGTACTCTGGAAACCCAGTTATCTAAAACTCGGGTACTCATTACTTGGAAACCCAGTTCGTTAAAGCTAGGGTACTCGCTGCTCGGAAACCCAGTTCGCTAAAACTAGGGTACTCGCTGCTCGGAAACCCAGTTCACTAAAACTAGGGTACTCGCTGCTCGGAAACCCAGTTCGCTAAAACTTGGGTACTCGCTGCTTGGTTCGCCCCGGCTCGTCTCCACCAAGACCGGGAGCTCACTCCTAGTCAGGAACGGGCCCGGACAGAAAACCAAACCCTTACGAAAACCCAAGTTCAATAAAACTTGGTCATCCTAAGCCGTTCAGAACATCTCCAGCCAGACTGGATATAACGCGTGGGTAAAACTTAACTTGAAGAAGGTTCATCCATCATCTCCAGCCGACCAGGATATAGCGCAGTGCGCTACAGGACAAAACTCTAGTCATCTAAGGCCGACCAGGACTCGGTGCGATTCGCTATAAGACAAAATTCAATTTCGTCTTTTAGCAGATTGCACTATATTCAGTTCATCTCAAGCCAAACTGGATATAGCGCAAAGCGCTACAGGACAAAATTCAGTTCATCTCAAGCCGAACTGGATATAGCGCAAAGCGCTACAGGACAAAATTCAGGTCATCTCAAGCCGAACTGGATATAGCGCAAAGCGCTACAGGACAAAATTCAGTTCATCTCAAGCCGAACTGAATATAGCGCAAAGCGCTACATGACAAAATTCAGTTCATCTCAAGCCGAACTGGATATAGCGCAAAGCGCTACAGGACAAAAATCAGTTCATCTCAAGCCGAACTGGATATAGCGCAAAGCGCTACAGGACAAAATTCAGGTCATCTCAAGCCGAACTGGATATAGCGCAAAGCGCTACAGGACAAAATTCAGTTCATCTCAAGCCGAACTGGATATAGCGCAAAGCGCTACAGGACAAAATTCAGGTCATCTCGAGCCGCACTGCTTTTCCAGGCCGGACTGACGGCTTGGCCGCACTAATTTTCCAGGCCGAACTGACGGCTTGACCGCACTGATTTTCCAGGCCAAACTGACAGCTTGGCCGCACTGATTTTCCAGGCCGGACTGACGGCTTGGCCGCACTGATTTTCCAGGCCGGACTGACGGCTTGACCGCACTGATTTTCCAGGCCGGACTGACGGCTTGGCCGCACTGATTTTCCAGGCCGAACTGACGGCTTGGCCGCACTGCTTTTCCAGGCCGAACTGACGGCTTGGCCGAACTGCTTTCCAGGCCGAACTGACGGCTTAGCCGCACTGCTTTTCCAGGCCGGACTGACGGCTTGGTCGCACTGCTGAACTGACAGCTTGGCCGCACTGCTTTTCCAGGCCGAACTGACGGCTTGGCTGCACTGATTTTCCAGGCCGGACTGACGGCTTGGCCGCACTGCTTTTCCAGGCCGGACTGACGGCTTGGCCGCACTGTTTTTCAGGCCGAACTGACGGTTTGGCTGCACTGCTTTTCCAGGCCGGACTGACGGCTTGGCCGCACTGAATATGACACGTCCGCTAGATGAGAAAAATCAGATTTTCCGGGCGGAACTGACGGCTTGGCCGCACTGCTTTTCCAGGCCGATCTGACGGCTTGGCCGCACTGATTTTCCAGGCCGGACTGACAGCTTGGCCGGACTGGATATGACGCGTCTCGCTACACGACAAAAATCAGTCCGGCCCAAGCCGGACTGACAATTTCCGGACTGATTCCCAGGCCGGACTGACAAATTTTCGGACTGACTCACAGGCCAGACTGACAAATTTTCGGACTGACTCACAGGCCAGACTGACAAATTTTCGGACTGACTCACAGGCCGGACTGACAATTTCCGGACTGATTCCCAGGCCGGACTGACAAATTTCCGGACTAACTCCCAGGCCGGACTGACAATTTTCGGACTAATTCCCAGGCCGGATTGACAAATTTCCGGACTGATTCCCAGGCCGGACTGACAATTTCCGGACTGATTCCCAGGCCGGACTGACAAATTTCCGGACTGATTCCCAGGCCGGACTGACAAATTTTCGGACTGATTCCCAGGCCGGACTGACAATTTCAGGACTGATTCTCAGGCCGGACAGACTCCCACCGATCAAAGATGTAACTCACCACACTTCCCCAAGTCACCATAATGACTTGGAGAACTGGGGGCAACTGATGGGGTATAAAAACAGCAGCCTATTAGCCGTCGACTCGTGGCCCGAGGATGGCCCACCGCACACCCCGCGTCAGCAGGGGTAGTTTGGTAATTACAACAGAGTGGGTGAGCTCGAACCTATAGCTGGCCGACACCTGTCCTGGAGTAATAACTCCCCAACTACCCCAGTTTTCCCTCTATAAAAGGGCTTCCAAAGCTCATAAAAAGAGTATGCAATAACTTCTCACCCACCACTCTTAAACTCGCTCTGCACTCCTGCTCATACTGACTTGAGTGTCGAAGGGCCTATCCGGAGTAACACTCCGGGTTGGTCATTCTGACCTCGTTTGCTCTTTACGCAAAACTCAGCTACTCAGCTCCCTCACCTCGGCTTCTCGGGTCCTCCAGCTCGGCTCTTACGTCACTGTCATATCTGCTACCGATTTTAGGCCTAACATGAGGTAATCTAGGGGTAAGGTCAAGAGTTCCCTTAGTGCGAATCCGTGCTCAATATACTGTACCAGTGTTCGACGTATGAGTACGTGAACAAGAGATCCGTTTACGCACCATAAATGTACTAGGCTAAGAGTGGAATGCTTCTCTAGCACAGAGGCACCAGGTGATGAAATCCCAGTCAACCATGCTAGATAACACTCCGGGTTCCTAAAATAGGATGTGTGTGCATGTGAGATGCAAGGGTTTAGATTCAAGTGACGTATGTGTGTGAAATAAGTTTGCGCAATCTATGATGCCTTCATGTTTTGTTAGATTAAATTTGAGTATGATGTGATGAAAAAATAAAACATACAAACTAATTTATCAAGCATATAGGATATAAGATAGAGTTTTCATGAGCCAATTAAAATTAATTCAAATGAGTTATCCTTTGAAATTTTAATGAAGTTAGGTGGTCCTTGGCAGAGTTGCTAGTCCGTGGGACCCGATCCCGCGAGAGGAGCGCGACGCGTGACCTGCCTCTCTTGGTCTCTCGTACCCACGCCAATGGCGTGTGCCGTTTTTTATTATTGATTTAATTCATCTTTTCCTTGAACTTGGGATCACTAAAGCAATCCGAATTTCACGCAAAAGAGAATGACAGAGTCGCCACCTAAATGAGAGATCTAGGACCCATAATTGACCAGAAATCTAGATTCGTTATCTGATTACGAGAATGAAAGGTATGGGGAGTTACCACCACATGCACCATTCTTGCCTGATAATCCGGTCTTCAATTCCAAAAGTTAACTCTCTTGAATTTCTTTTAAATGGCTAATTTAACTCTATATTAATGTGCGAACTATATGACATGCATCCTAAGATATAATTTCAATGCATTTCCTAATGTGTATTTTGATTTTCTAAATTCGTTTGGATTCAATATATGTGAAAGTTCTCCTAAAATTCTAATTTGGGAAAAAGTCCTAAGTGATTTAATCAATTTTAATTTAAAGTTTTAAATGATGAAAGAAAATAAAAACTACCCTAAAAAACCCCACTGATTGTGTGTGGGGCTTACTCGTGATTGGTATGCCATCAAGCATCCAAGCTGTCTACGTACCCAAGCCTCGCTAGGATCAGAGTCGACGTAGTTCGGTGCCTGAACTACGCTACATGCCTAAGACATCTAGGACACCAATCTAGACTGGAATGACTGTTGAAACAGTTTAAGAGAGATTATTTAGTTCAAGTTGAGTAGATTTTACTATCCTAGGACTCCATCTAAAGATGCTATATGATCATATCTAAGTGCAAGACATCCCTTAGACTAATGCAGGTGAACCTACATCCTAGGTAACTAGGCCTGTCCTATAGGAAAAAAGGGTAATTAGTGTAACTAGATCTATGACTCAATTGGTAATAATAGCAATTGGTCGTGATGAGGCTGAACTCCATAACTCTAGGACACCCTAAAACCTATTACACAACGTGACATAAGTGTTCCTAATTGGTTTTAAAGGTTCCTATGAAGTGATACCGTTATCCAACAGTTCCAAAAGCATGGATCAAATGATCTTAATTTATTAAGTTAATGATTTTTAATTTTTCAAAGATTTTCGATTCCTAACATCTAAGGAATACCAATGACTCTATTATTGGCAAGTTTCAGCTTCGAGTTGCATTCATGGAAGAGAATCGTGCTTTCTACCCGTGCATAATTTAACACGTAACTTATAGTATGTTATTGCCTGTCATATTTCTCAGGATTTCCATGGAGAGTGGACCTTGGAGCCAACAACATACTATAATTTAAATGCTCAAATTATTAAGGGTTGATCACAATTAAGATACGATTATGAACGCTATCTTGGCGATTAAACTATCATAGCATTGCAAATTTACAAAGGAAATCAATGATTCCAAAGGTTTCTGTTTCAATAGTTTAAAGATTGAATACATGATGTGGTATTAGAATTCTCTGAAAATTTTTATAACAATTTGAATTTATTTCGATTTTATTAAGGATTTCAAAAATTTCAGTTCAGATTATAGATTTACACATCAACTTATAGCAAATCTATGCGAATTAGGCTGAAATGTTTACAGTAGCTTTTGCTTGACCAGAGAAGATTACTGTAAAATTTTCATAGATTATAAATATGTTTTGCTATCAGTTTTACAATGTTGAAGAGTTATGTCCAGATTATTGATTTAAACAATAACTCATAGCAAATCTAATCCAAATAAGTTCAAATTTTTACAGTAATTTGATCTTACCCAGAGAAGGTTTCTGTATAATTTCTATGAATTGTAAATGTGATTTACTATCAATTTTTTATTTTAAAAGTAATTGTCCAGATTATAAAATTTCAAAGAAACTCATAGTAAATCTAATCAAAATAGGATGAAAATTTTACAGTAGATGCTCCTGGACCAAAGAAGATTACTGTAAAAGGTTCATGAATTTTAAAGATGATTTACTATCAATTGTCGATTTTAAAATTATTTGTCCAGATTATGAATTTACAAAGAAACACATAGTAAATCCAATTCAAATCACTCCAAACTTTGTGAACACTTGTACTTACAACAGTAAATCTCAATAAAATATTTTCAAAATTTTCAATTGCAATTTACTATTTTTTCCGATTTAATATGGCATGCTTGAGTTGGCATAAAAAATCATAAACAAGTATCTAACAGCAACCAAAAATCTTGAAAAATTCAGAAGAGATTAGGTGAAGTCTTAGTTACTTGTCATTCAAATTTCATCACCGGAGACTACATATCTTTCGAAAATAAGTTTTTTCCAAAAATACCTTTAGGATTAAATAATTTTTTAAACCCCTTAAATTAAATCCAAAATTCTTCAAAAAACTCATACTGTTTCAAAACTTTAAAAGTCTATTATGTTTAAATTTTCATTGATTTTTTATCTGTTTTGACATCTTTTTAAATTCGATCTTGAGAATTTTACCCCTTTAAGGGTAAAGTTCAAAACGTCAAATCGTGGTCAAAACGGAGTCAAAATTTTTGGAAATTTCAGATTTCTATGCTTCTTAATACACCAAAGACTCAGAGATTGAAAAATTCAATAAATTTCAAAGGTTTATTAAAGTTGCTTTGTAAAGTGAATTTAACTCTCTTAATTTCAAAATTTAGATTTTAATATTAAAAAACATATTTTCAAAGAAACATTTTAGAGTATGAAATAACCTCAACCTGATTTCATCTCCTGAAAATTTCACATGAAAACAATTTCATATTCATAGCTTTTCAAAGAAAATCATAAATTCAATCTTAGCATGCTTCTAGTTTAAACTACATGAAAGAGAGTTTTGGAAGACCAACCTTGCTAGCTCTCCTAGTCTCTAGGGTAAGTAATCCTTAGATATACGCTTTGACTTGCCTTTTTAATCGCAAAAGAAACCCCAAAGAATCATAAATTAGCCTCCAATATGTTGAATGTATTGAATATGTGAAAGCACTTTGTGAAGAACCAAGTGGAAGAGATGAACACCAAAGCAACAAAAGAGATGAATGAATTCCAAGGAGGAAGAGAGAGAGGGATGAATTTTCTAGAGAAAGGCCAAAGGTTGTGCTTGCTTTGTTTTTATAGGAAAAGTTAGGGTTAGATTGGATTTGGAAATTTCCAATGTGAGAGCTCCCTTCTTTGGCTTGTTTCCAATTTGTGCTTTGACTTTCTCATCCTTTGATTTCCATATTGAACTTATTTATTGCCCTTATTTCTTGCAAGCTAAGCAATTGTAAATTACACAATGGAGATTCTTAAAGATCAATCTAGAAGCTTTCTCACATAGGAAACTAGCTTTTATGAATGATTTTCGTCAAAAAGGGATGCCCGACGTTTGAGCTTATTTTTAACCTATTTAAAGGCTGATTCAGGAAAAGTCATAAACTAGAAAGTTGTAGATCTTTTCGAGACGTTCGAAACAATTATATTTTATAAATTTTTTGGACGAGAAGGTAAAACGTTATGGCCGTTTTAGTGACCTAATCATACAAGCCCTTTCTAATTATAACTCTTCCTTTCTTTATTATTTTTACAAAAGAAATATGATGTCACCAACCACCTCATGCCATGTTGCACATTTTTGCAAGTGGCCTTCTCATGTGGGGCGTTGTGGGACCCGATCCCGCGAGATGGTCGCGAGCGCGCGAGGCGCCACGCTCTCTCTTGGTCTCTCGTACACACGCGAATGGCGTGTATTTTTTATTATTGATTTTAATTACCCAACCAAACAGGCAGCAACCAAGTTATAGGGTACAAACAAACGTGCAACCCAGTACCCGTAAGGGCAGGGGTAAGCCGTCGAGCCTAGCAAGGTGTGATTTAATTCATCTTTTCCGTGAACTTGGGATCACTAAGGCAATCCAAATTCCACGCAAAAGAGAGTGACAGAGTCGCCACCTAGATGAGGGATCTATGACCCATAATTGACCAGAAATCTAGACTCGTTACCTGGTGACGAGAATGGAAGGTATGGGGAGTTACCACCACATGCACCATTCTTGCCCGATAATCGGTCTTCAATTCCAAAAGTTAACTCTTTTGAATTTCTTTTAAATAGCTCATTTAACTCTATATTAATGTGTGAACTACGTGACATGCATCCTAAGATCTAATTTCAGTGTAATTCCTAAATGTGTATCTTGATTTTCTTAATTTGTTTGAATTCAATCTAAGTGAAAGTTCTTCTAAAATTCTAATTTCATGGAAAGTCCTAAGTGATTTAATTACTTTTAATTTAATGATTAATGTACAAAACCTCACCACTTATGTGTGGAGCCGACTCGTGATTGGTATGCCATCAAGCATCCAAGCTGCATACGTACCCAAGCCTCACTGGGATCAGAGTCGACGTAGTTCGGTGCACCTGAACTAAGCTACTTATGCCTAACTCATCTAGGACACCGATCTAGACTGGATTGACTGTTTCAACAGTTTTAAGAGAAATTATTTAATTCAAGTTGAAGATTTTATTATCCTAGGATTTCATCTAATATGCTATATGGTCCTATCTAAGTGCAAGACGTCCCTTAGACTAATGCAGGTTTACCTACATCTTAGGTAACTAGGTTTGTCATAGGGGAAAAGTGAGGTGACTAGTGTAACTAGATCTATGGCACGGTTGCTATCCATAGCAAACGCCCGTGATGAGGCTGGACTCCTAACTCTAAGACTCCCTAAAACTTAGGACACAACGTGACGTAAGTGTTCCTAAAGAGCCCCAACGGCTCCTACGATAGGAGACCGTAATCCAACGGCTCCTAAGACACAGATCGAGTTAATTCGATTTGCATTGTGGCTTATCTAATGGACGGTTTGGATCATCCTATTGTGGTTCTTAGTTTAGATGGCCTAATACTTGTGAGAATGACTGTATTTATATGGTTTTAAACACTCAGAAGTACTCATTATACCTAGGAACTACTAATTATACTTAGGAACCACTAATTATACCTAGGAACCACTATTTATCATTATATAGTGGTTCCAAGCTATAAATAGTGGTTCCAAGGTATAAATAGTGGTTCCAGAGTAGAAATATTACTTCACACAATTTAATAGTACTTCATTGGGTGTCAATGTTGCAATGAATTTATGAACAATGGGTTAAATAGTTTTCTAAACACTCGGATGTCATGGTGGTTCATAGTTTAGATTGCCTAATACTTATGAGAATGACTAATACTTATGAGAATGACTGTATTTATAGGGTTTTAAACACTCATTATACCGAGGAACCACTAATTATACCTAGGAACCACTATTTACCATTATGTAGTGGTTCCAAGGTATAAATAGTGGTTCCAGAGTAGAAATATTGCTTCACACAATCTAATAGTACTTCATTGGGTGTCAATGTTGCAATGAATTTATAAACACCTGTATGACGGAATGGTGGAAAGGTCAACCTTTTCACATGTTTTACACCTGTCTAACGGAATGGTGGAAAGGTCGACCTATCAAGGCAAATTCCCACATGTTTGTAGATATGCTATAAAGGTTGACCTATTATGGCAAATTCGCACCTGTTTGCGAAGAATGTAAAAAAGTCGACCTTCAAGTGTGACCCGTACAATACTATTTGCATTGTATTTCATTAGATCACCTTGTGGAAATGATTTTTTAGGCACAACCTATTTGCATTGTGGCTTATCTATTGGACGGTTTGGATCATCCTATGGTGTGACCCGTACAATACTTTTTTGAAAAATGCTGGAGTATATGGGTTTACACCATATAAAAACTATTTCTCATGAAGAAACAATATAGGTCTTCCCTACCACTAAGTCAAAAGCCAAAAGTATTTATGTAATTGAACACAATTTGTAGAAGGGCAGTGAAAAATCCACCTCGTATTTTTCAAAATGGACTATACAGCCCACACCATAGGATGCTCCAAACCGCCCAATTGATGGGCCACAACATAAATAGGCTCTGCCCCAAAAATTATTTCCATAGATGATCCCAACAGTCCAATCTATAGAAGTTTCCATAATCTAAGTCCCTCTTTAGATCGGATGGTTAGAATAATCCTATGGAAATGATTTTTGGGGCATAACCAATTTACGTTGTGGCCCATCAATTGGGTGGTTTGGATCATCCTATGGTATGGGCTGTATAGTATATTTTGATAAATATGGGTTGAATTCATCCTAGAAGGGAGTTGTACAATGGAGTTTTACCAAAGGCAAGACTTTCAACACTTGGCATGGGGAAGAAGAATTTAAAAAAGGTGAGCAGGGTTTGTGAAATGCATTGGGATCCGTTTCTAAAAAATGTAGAGGTAAAAGCAACTCAAGAGCATTCTTGTCTTTAAACATACCTTGGGATGCGTTTCACCCCTTTTTGAGAATTTAGCCAACTTAACCATTTTTTGAGATTTTCAATTAAAAATCACATTTTTTTGAGAATTTTCCCTAAAAAATTTAAAGTTAAATTAATTTATTTTATTTTCATATAAAGATTTAGTATTATGATTGAAAAAACTCAAAACATGTGGTAATTGTAAAATGGGATTTGCTAGCGTCCATCGCAAAAGGCATTTCGAGGCTGGTCTGTCGCATGTCAGACCATCCACCTCGTGAATGGAGACAACAGCGGTGTCCATTGCAAAAGGAATTTCGCGGCTAATCGTTCGCATGTCAAACCACCCACCTCGTGAATGGAGACATCGCAAAAGGCATTTCGAGGCTGGTCTGTTGCATGTCGGACCATCCACCTCGTGGATGGAGACAAAAGCTGTGTTGTCTCCATTCACGAGATGGGTGGTCTGACATGCGAACGATCAGCCGCGAAATGCCTTTTGCGAAAGACGCTCGCAATTCTCTTGTAAAACTATGGTTGTCGTATTCAGAAAAGGGATTTTGCTAAGAGCCATCGTGGAAGGCACTTCGTGGCACGGCTGTTGCACCAGAGAGAGAGAGAGAGAGAGAGCAGACACATAGGCTCAGATTTTGTCTTAATCATTTAATTCATCCGAGGTGGCTGCTCTCTGATGCAACAGTCGTTGTGCGAAAAGCCCTCTGCGATGATGGTCCCTAGCAAATCCCTTCCGGAAAAATAGATAATAGAGATAAAAAGAAGTGTCACAGAAAATCTTGACGTAGAATCCATGTAACATGACCGACAACTATTACAGTTATCACTTATACAACAATGAAAACCAGGGAAATGATATTTCCCCCCTAGCAGCGAACCACTCTCACAGAAACCGTTCAAGAGGGGGATTTTATCCGTTCATGGGGGCGGGGGAGTATCAGTGCCCTGAAAACCAATCAAAAGGATTTGGGTTCGGAGAGTGCTGGAGGAAGAATACCTGTCCTGCAGATCTTTGGCTCCCCTTCGGGCTTTTGGCTTGAAACTACTGTTGCTCCTACAATGGTTTTAAATTTCGTCTTAAATCTGAAATTTTGGATTTCGGTTCGGACCGAAACCAAAATTTCGGATTTCCCAAATTTTGGAAAAAAATGAATTTTTTTTTAAAAATTTACTATTATTCAGAAATTTTGCAAATTTCGCCCGAAATTTAATTAATAAAATAATACTTTTCTTTATTACTGGATTTTGGCCGAAACCAAAAACCAAAATCAAAATTTAAATCCATTGCTCCTACCACTAACCACCATCATCACCATAAGATCACCATTGAATCAAGCAAATTTGTACTATAGGTGCTAGATATCCAAGTTTTGTGTTGGGAAAGTTGCCTTATTTCCCACCAATCATGGGTTACTTGGGTGGGAAGGCAAGAGGCATAGAATAGAAATTGCCTTTTGGGTTTTTTGGAAAACCCTAGTATAGAGAGAGGGTTTTTCTCTCTTAGGGTGTGGCAAGAGAGTGTCGGGGTGTGTCGGCTGCCTCAAAGGAGAGAGAAAAAGAGAGAGAGAAGTAGAGGAAAATAGAGAATTAGAAGAAGAAAAGGGTTTATTCTTGTTGGGGTTCCTTCTCGGGGTTTTCTCTTGGGTTTTCTCTTGCGGGTTTCTCTTGGGTTACTCTTGTACGGTCTTGGGTTTGAGAGAGCAAGGAAAGGGTTGGGGGTTTGTGGGTTTGAGATTAATCCATTGTAATCCTTGTATTTTGTTTTTCTCATAGTGGAAGATCGTGTTTCTCGCCTGTGGAGTAGGCTTTGCCGAACCACGTAAAATCTTGGTGTTCATCTTGTGGCTTGCTTGTGTTTATTTTAATTTTCCGTTTAATTTGTGCACGATCGGATTGGATTTGCCCGACGGATTTTCTCAACAAGTGGTATTAGAGCTCAAGTGGAGCGATCGTTGAGGGAGTGATCGTCGAGGCCGGGTGGAGTGATCGTGGATGTTGTGGTAGGATCGCGGTGAGAGCGACTTTTTTGGGGTGGAAAGATTGCCAAAGAAGATTCTTGTTCGAGGTGGAACGATACACCGAGAAGTGAGAAGTAATTTGAGATGGCGGTAAAATCGAGTTCTACTCAGTTCAACATCGACGGATTTGACGGAAAGGGTAGTTTCACCCAATGGCAGATGGGGCTGAAGGACATCCTAGTTTAACATGGATTAGCTAAGGCGTTAAAGGAAAATGATGGGAAGCCGGAGAAGATAACGGGTGCCGAGTGGGAAGACATAGAGTCGAAGGTGGTCAGCACGATTCGACTATGTCTTGCAGATAGAGTTATGTTTAACGTTATGGAAGAAGAAGATGTGCCTAAATTATGAGAGAAGTTGGAAAAGCTTTATATGTCAAAAAGCTTGGCCAACCGGTTGTATCTAAAGCGGCAATTGTACGGGCTGAAGATGCAGGAAGGTGGTGATCTTCTGGAACACATCATGGTGTTCAACAGGCTTGTGGATCAACTCCACAATGGTGATGAAAAGTTGAAGGAAGAAGACAAGGCCCTACTACTTCTTACTTCACTTCCTAATTCGTATGACAACCTGGTGACGACTTTACTGTATGGCAAGGATACGATAAAGTTGGAGGAAGTTACGACATCGCTTTTATCAAATGAGATGTACAAGATACATGTTCTTGGTGTAAATGAAGAGCATGGGTTGGTTGTTGATGGTGGGAATCAAAGAGGAATGTCGTCTGACAGGAGATCTGGTAAAGGCAGGTCAAGATCCAGGATCGGCGGAAAGGGCGTGCAGTGTTACCGTTGCAAGGAATATGGCCACATCAAGTGGGATTGTCTAAAGCGAGCTGACCAAGCCGACAATGGTGCTATGAATACTGTGGTGGCGACGGATGAGCAGAGCGAAGTGTTTGGAGACATTCTAATAGTTTCCTCAGGTAATCACACTTCTCATGATGAGTGGATTCTAGATTCAGGTTGCTATGTTCATGTATGCTCCAGGAGGGAATATTTTGATATGTTTCAGGAGATAAAGGCAGGCGTAATGTCCTTGGGTGACGGGTCTACTTGTGACGTCACGCGAGTTGGAACGGTAAAAATCAAAATGTTTGATGGAGTGGTTCATACTTTGGGTGGTGTGGCGTATGTCCCAAAGATGCGAATGAATCATAGTGTCTGTTGGCCGGTTAGACTCCAGGGGTTGCAGGTATTCAGCTGCAGGTGGAGCCATAAAAATCACACGTGGTTGTATGGTTCTGATGAAAGGAGAGAAGTGTGGCGGATTATATCGTCTGGTTGGGGACACGGTGACTAGTGTTCCCAAGATCTCGATGGTTAGATGGAAACAGAGTGGTAGCGCGTGCACGAGTAGGGTCTCTTTTGCAGTTGGTGCAGAGACATGTTTCCAGGTTGCAAATAATTGTGAGAGGATGACAGTACCTGCGTTAGAGAGGATGGATCGAGATCCCTCTCCAAGGTTGACTAGGTGAGTCAACGGGTTGGTAGTTACACATGTGCATCGGCCGTATTGATCGAATCGGAACGAGTCAGAACCAGGATGATTCGAGGGTGTGTAGCTGGTACTTCGGAAGGCCAATGGTGGTTTGCGACGAAAGCGGACCTGTGGCGACATCGATGGAAAATCTTCAGATGGCTGGAAAATAAGCCAAGGTGGAGATTGTTGGGAAAGCTGCCTTATTTCCCACCCATCGTGGGTTACTTTGGTGGGAAGGCAAGAGGCATAGAATAGAAATTGCCTTTTGGGTTTTTTGGAAAACCCTAGTATAGGGAGAAAGGGTTTTTCTCTCTTAGGGTGTGGCAAGAGAGTGTTGGAGTTTGTCAGCTGCCTCAAGGGGGAGAGAAAAAGAGAGAGAGAGAAGTACAGGAAAATAGAGAATTAGAAGAAGAAAAGGGTTTATTCTTCTTGGGGTTCCTTCTCTTGGGTTTTCTCTTGTGGGTTTTTCTAGGGTTACTCTTCTACGGTCTTGGGTTTGAGAGAGCAAGGAAAGGATTGCGGGTTTGTGGGTTTGAGATTAATCCATTGTAATCCTTGTATTATTTTTCTCATAGTGGAAGATCGTGTTTCTCGCCCCTGGAGTAGGCTTTGCCGAACCACGTAAAATCTTGGTGTTCATCTTGTGGCTTGCTTGTGTTTATTTTACTTTTCCGTTTAATTTGTGCACAAACGGATCGGATTTGCCTGGCGGATTTTCTCAACATTTTGCATTAAATTATAGTTTGCTATAGGTGCCATATATTTAAGCTGTATAAACATTACTGCTGAGAAAAAAACCCAGACATGCGTAGGTGTGATTAGTGGTATCGGACCCATGTTTTCTCATAATCTACCTTAGACTGTCTCCTGACCCGTAGGTCCTGACAAATGATAGAATTCTAGCTGTTGTTATCTCACTGATGGCTCGGGCCCCATCGCAGAGGCGCCTTGTTTCATATATTTGAATTAGCCAAGAGAATTGAAAAAATAGGGGATCGGAGTATATTAGATGCCATTTTAGAAGATACCCATGAGATCATAATTGAGCTTCTGTAGTCTCACATCTGCATAAGCCCCTTTCTGTAATGAGGATGTTGTGCAGAAGAAATAAAAGGAAAACATTGCAAAGAATATGTAGCACCCATATCTAAAAAGACTAACTATTTGATCGAACAACATATATACAAGGAAATGTCAGAGAAGCTTAGACAGTGAATTATCAGTATCGATGGCCAGCTGTTTTGATAACAGTAACTTCGTAATGGACTGAATAGATGACTCATATCCTTCCTGAATTAGAGAGCCTCAACCCATTCTAGACGTTTTAGTAGTTTGGTTACCTCAGTAGCAAAATCTTTAAATCATCAACCGTATCATCTGCTGACTCTGAGAATATTGTTCTGTATGTTATCCCTGGTAATCAACTCTCTCTTAGGATCAATTCTCCAATGACCATCAACAATGAATTTTATCTGGTAGTAGATGACGAGGTCAAACACATAATTGCAATGACATATAGCATGCCTTCTGATATATTCATTTAAAGATTAAATTAAGTAATAAAAAACACCATACACCTAACACTAGAATGAAGGTGGAAAATATCAAACAGCACCATGAGTTGCAATGTGTACCCTGATTAAAATGGTTCAATAAAGACACGAGTTTCGGAAAGTTAAATAAACATCAATAAAAATGCTGGATAGACAAAACAATAGTTACCAACTTGAGAACAATGATGATCTATCGTCCATCAACTCATCCATTCAAAAGTTCAATTGTAAACAATGACTACGATGGAAGTATGGTTGGCGAAGAAATGACAGATTGATCAGATTTTTATTTCTATGAAACAATAGATTAATATGGTTTTGATTTCTCATACATCCGACATAATTAACAAGGAATATGACCTATTCCATTATTGCCAAAGTTTCATGTTTTGGATTCCGTATGCGTTTTGGATATGATGGAAATGAAAATGTGTCAATTTTGGATGGAAATTTGTGTGAAAATCATGTAAAATTATGGAAACGAATGGAAACATATGCAAATGATGAACATTTAAGACGAAACTTCCCAAAGTGCAAGAATAAACACATATACACACTAAAAAAAGCATCACATAAGCAAAACGACAATCTATAATGGCTCAACAAAATCGAACAGCTAGTGACATGCACATGCCTGATAATTTAGTATATACCACATTTCACACATAATTCATATAAATATTTATAATTTTATATACAGACCATACAACACATTTCACATGCAATTCATATAAATATAATTACGTAATACACACTTGTATAATATACCACGAATACACTCGAAACTATGGTTAAAATACTTCGGTCAGGTCCTACAAGTTAAATTATCAGCAGACCATGACCATTGTTTGGCATATGCATCCGTAAAAGTCATTACCAAAGATTGGAAGAACCTGCCACCATTCATTAACTTAAGATAGATGGTAAGAGCATTTTAGTGGAGGTTAAGATTGCGCATGAGGATAATGGCATTAATGAAACCTCATATATTGATGTCACTATGCCCAGCGAGAGCATTCAAGGCGATGAAGGCCAGAGGTCTGGTGAGAGGCAACTAGAGGAAAACCCTTTCCAGGAAAAGGAAAGGAAAGGAAAGGAAAATCAATTATCTCGCATGGACAGGAAAAAGAATTCCGACCCTTGCTCCAGGACAAATTCAAAATTAAACCAAGGCTTGACTAGCCTGAGATGTCATTGGCTGGTATGTAGAGGTCCCCAACTCAAGAGGAAGGCCGATTATTTAATTCAAATAAGCACGTCGTCTTTAATGCAAGGACACGTGTTAATACTGGAATGGATTTCCAAGTATCGAGGGGAAGGAAGATATGATGGTCAGACGCCTGCTGCCTCGAAATGAAGGAAGAAATTAAGTAGCTCAAAAGTATCGACTTGGAATACAAATAGAAGAAATTTGGAGAGAAGATCTCTTGATAACAAACATGTCAGTAATAATAAGAAGCCGAAAAAGGTTCCGTATAGATAAAGGAAACTCCATGCACAACCGCTGGTATTATCGAAAACATTATGACAGGCTCACAACCCTAGAGTCTTCTAAGGGTGGTTTTGCACTATATCCGAGGCTTCGAGCTAGGCATTCTATTACAAGCAGAGAAAAGATAAGGAGAAACATACTAACCAAAATCGGATTGATAATGGATGAATTTGAGAAGAGTGGAGACTCGGCCCCCTCAAATGAAGGTGGGAGAACTGACTACAAAGGGAAAAGAAAAGTAGAATGCTTGGGGGTAGAGAAGAAAGGGACTTTCTAAAAGAGTGGATATGAAAAGAACAGGGCAAATACTGGATCGGCAATGAAGAGTGAGATTGCAATGGAATATCTAAAACATCAGTGGAACAAATTCGAAGAGGAGGCAAAAGGAAAAGAAGAAGAACTATTTCAATTGAAAGGAAAAAGGTCGATTGAAGAGGTGTGTATTCCGGTGTACAAGCTACCGTTTTCCAAAAGCGTTTGGAGGATGAACGAAAGGCGCTCCGGGAGGCAAGTGGAGACGAAGAGGAGCATCAAGAAGAGGAAGGATCTGCTAATATAAGAGATTCGTTGGATAGGGATCTAAGAGGGAAGGTCAAGGATTGTCTTACAAGGGCGGAGCAGCTCCTTGAAGAGGAAGGGGAGAAAGTCTCTAGAGAGGTAGAGGTCACTACACAGGAGGATGTGGATCAATCTCAATCAGAATCATAAGGAGAAAGGACAGTTCTGGAGGAAGAGGAGCAAGCGAGTTCTGAAGAGTTCGAAAAATGGCTGAGATGGGAGACGTGTTGGGAATAGGCTAGAAGGAGGATGTTGAGGAGACGAAGAGAATGCTCTTTGAAATTGAAAAGAGAGATGTGGAAGAGAAAAAGGGCAAGACCCCTGGCCGTGGGACTCGAGCACTTAAATCTCTCAGGAAATGAAGGAGGGTCCATTTGTAAATATGTTGTTTTTGGGGTGTTGGTTTTTTTGGGAAAATGGTTATTAAGTTTTGTTAAGTTTAGGGTAGGCGATGGAATCTGTTTCTTGATGGAAGGTTAAGAGTGTTGGGGCTGAAGCGCAGGTTAAAAATTTCTTTGTGGAAGTTTAAGTGAAGTGTAGATGGTCTATCTGAGTGTGCTTGAGGGACTCGAATCTTCGCTGCTCAGGGGAGTTCTCTCCCCTAAATATCCATCCTACCTCTCAATTTACCAAGGTGAGTGAAAAAATGCTTTAGGTTCTTGATGTATTTCAAGACATAAAATTCCTTGGGTTCATTGCTAGTATCATCGTTGTGGAGGCCTCATGGCAATGCCTGGAAAGGTTGTTTCTGAAACGTTCAATGCAGAATTGATGGTATAAGTGTTATGTGAGGTTGTTCTGATGTTGAAAGCGTCCTGAGATGTGGATGGAGGAAGATTACATGCAGTTTTTATTTCTTATTTTATGTTTCTTTTTTGGGATTCAAGAGTATGCTCTTGGATAATCGGTATTCTGCTTCCGCACTTGATTTAGCTACAACTTCTTACTTTTACTTCTCCATGACACCAAGTTACCTCTAATAAATGTGCAGTATCCAGTAGTTGACCTCATGTCTGCTAGAGACTAAACCCCTCTAGCTTCTCATGACCATATTTCTTGAAACACAGACCTTCCCTGAGGTGCCTTTCAAATATTTAATGATTTAGATCACTGTTGCCCAATGAGAGGTACATGGAGAACTCATGAACTGACTGACCACTCCTACTACAAACGAGATGTAAGGACACGTGACGGTTAGATAAATGAACTTCCCAGCTAACCTTCTGTATCTACCGTGATCATCCAACAAGTCTCCTGATCTGGAAGAAGCTTTACATTTGGATCTATGGGTGTAGTTGCAGATTTTATCCCTAGCGAGCTTGTCTCCTCTAATATATCCAGCACATATTTCCTTTGTGGCAATGAAAGTCCACAACGAGAGTAAGCTACTTCAATCCCAAGGAAATACCTGAGAAGAACCGAGTCTTTAGTGCAAAACTCTCCTTGAAGGAAAGTCTTTAAACCCTGTATGTCGGTTTTGTCATTCCCAGTGATCATCGTATCATCCACATATACTATAAAAAATATACATCCAGCAGCAGACTAGTACCTGAAGACTAAATGATCAACTGCGCACTGCTTCATATTGAAGCACACAATTGCATCACTGAATCATCCAAACCATGCCTGAGAGTTTTGCTTAAGCCCATAAATTGCTATATGAAGACAACAAACTGAGGAGCACATCTCCCACTGAGCAATATGCCTAGGAGGTTGCTCTATATATACCTCCCCAGTAAGGTCACCATGGAGAACACATTCTTAACATCCAACTGATATAAGGGCCAGTCTCGATTAACAGCGTGGGAAATCAATACACGAACTGAGAGTATCTTGGCCATGGGCGAGAAGGTCTCTTTGTAATCTACGCCAAACGTCTGAGTATACCCCTTCGCAACAAGACGCGCTTTAAGTCGTTCAATAGCCCCATTTGGAAGGTACTTATGGTGAAGACCTAGCAACACCCAATAGTTTGAGCTCCAGATGGAAGAGGAACCAACTGCCACGTTGGATTAGAGTGGAGGGCAGCTATCTCGGCATCCATGGTAGCTCGCCACCGAGGATGAACAAGAGCATTTGAAACAGACTTAGGCACAGTGACATAAGACAAATTAGAAACAAAGGAACGAAATGAAGATAAGAGACGATCATAAGAGACAAACTGTGAAATAGGATGAGCAACAATACGAGAACGAGTACGAAAAGCAATAGGTAAATCAGATACAGGTGAATTAGGAGCTACAACAGGAGGTAAAGTACCTAAAGGTGAGCTAAAAGACTGGGGAGTAGGATCATTGGGTGGAGATGATGCCTCTGTAGTAGGATGCAGAATCTGTCGTGGTCCATGAGTATAAACCTGCTGTTGAGAAGTAGTAGTCTCTGGAGGAGCTGGCAGTTCAGAAGAGGCAGGCCATGCTCAGCAACAGGAGCAGGAGCTGCAACGAAAAAATAAGTAGACTCAAAAAAGGTAACAACCGTGGAAACGAAAGTTTTCAGCAAGAGAGGACTGTAGCACTTGTAACCTTTTTGGGTACGAGAGTAACCCAGAAAGATATACTTCTCCGCACAAGAATCCAACTTGTCAAGACCGGGAGCTAACTTTTGAACAAAGCAGGTAAAACCAAAGACACGGACAAAGGAAAAAGAGTCACCCAACGGATATAATACAGAAAATGGTGTCTGATCTGATAAGACAGAGAAAGGGAGACAGTTCCATGAGAAGCAGGCTGTGACAACCGCATCCCCTAGTATATACTGTGGGCACTCTCATCTAGAAGAAAAAGAGTCCGAGTCATATCAAGCAAATATTAAATCTTCCTCTCAGCAACTTCATTCTGCTGCGATATACATGCACATGAAGATTGATGGATAACACCACGAGAATCAAGAAACTGATGAAATCCATTACACATGGAGAAGTATTCCTCTGCATTACCAGTACGCAAGTAGTTAATTGATCGTTTAAATTGATTTGCAATCACATAATAGAATGAATGAAATGCATAGTCAGGGGTATCATCAGTTATCCCACAGATCTCATGTGCCACAACCATTATGAATTACATAACTAATAAAAAGAAGTGGTGCACCATTCTCTTCCTTTGTTCAACCTATGACACATAATCTAAACTTTCAGTTACGGATGTTGTGTACTTGGGATTTATGTAGGACTCAACTCAACTCAACTAAGCCTTTGTCCCAGACTAGTTGGGGTCGGCTAATGAATCCTTTAGAAAATTTTCATGAAGAAGGTGAAAGGATCTACCCGGCTCAAATTGACTAAGTCTAATCCTAACAGTAGTTGGGTTCGTCTACATGGATCATTTTCTTCCATTCTATCCTATGCAAGGTCATGCTCTCTGTTATGTTCCTAGCCCTCAAGTCTTTCCTCACTGTTTCTACCCAAGTTGTTTTCGGTCTGCCCCTAGCTCTTTTTACTCAATCAACTTGGCACGAGTCACTTCTTCTCACTGGAGCATCCAAAGGCCTACGTTGGATATGCCCAAAAGGGTTCTTCTTCATGAAGAAGGTGGGATTTATGTAGGACTGTTGTCCAAAAAATAAAAATAGAAAACTTATGTTATGCTATAGAGGGCATTTTCAAAAAAAAATTCTGGTATAGATGCATCCCATTTCCTTTCAGGAAATTGGCTATATCACAAGCCTAAAAAGATGTCACCAATAACTGTCCATGATTCTCCCAAACAGACCTGTGTAAGCCCCCGCAGTGTTGGCATATTAACCTCTTTCAACAACTGAAGAAATCTTCTACTCTATTGCTCTTGTCCTCCTTTAGATTCCATCTAATGATCAAGGCCAAAAGACCCATCACCCTGCTATCTCAACACTATACCTAATCACCACCCTCTTACTACTAGCCAACTGATGAAGGCTTGGGCAGACAACAAAATGTTGTTTCCTCAACCCCCCCTAGCAATACATCCTCCCAAAGCCTCACCTAACTCCCAACCTTTACCCTAAAGTAACACCTTCCTTCAAGCATATTTTCCAGGTTCACAATTTGGTCTGGCTTGGGATTAGTTTGAAGTTTGAAATTCGTGGGGGTGCCTAGTTAACCCACGAAAGTTGTATAGTTTCTTGAGAACGCAAAGCCGGATCAAAGTACAAAAGCAGTAAAAAAATAAAGGAAAATGAAACATAACAAGATTTGCTTGGTTAGACCATATGCCTGTGCCTATCGAGGAGCTGAAAAGAATTCCACTGCATATGAGATTAGGGTTACAAGCTTTTCTCTCCCTCACCACTCTCAAAGCCCGTACCTGAATTTATTTTTGGTATGGTAACCAAAAAGGACTACGCCCACTCCCCCAAAGAGAATAAAAATTTTAGATTGGTGTAAATTGTTAATTACTATCCCGGAGATCACTCACCAACAGAAGACAAGACATCAATCATTGGTAGTTAGTTGTAGGAATAAGATTAGACTTTCCATGTCTTGAGAAGTTTGAACAATTGAAGATGGAGACAAAACTTTAGCTTCATGTCATTTTTTTTCTTCTACTTGAATAGCCATCTTAGCCTGAGTAGGGACATCGTCCAAAGACTTGAATTGTGCAACAATTGACTATCTTGGCTTCATTGTTTGTGCCACTGATAGAAGGCAAAGATCATAACAGGTTTGGCATGATCTCATCAAGAGTCATGGACGAGCTTGGCCTTAGCCATGGTTTTAAATTTCAACTGAAATCCGACATTTCGAACTTCGGCAGGGACCAAAATTTAAAATTGAAACCGAAATTTAAAATTGAAACTGAAATTTAAAATTTCGGCCGAAATTATAAGATTTACACCAAAATTCCCACCGAAATTTACACGTTTTCGGCTGAGGCCGAAATCAAAACTGAAATTTCAAACCTTGGTAACAGCACAGTGCTGTTTGTGTTTACCTGAGAGGCAATCCTTTTTTTTTTTTCACTTTCTGTTTCATCGTCTTGATTTTTCTTTCGACTTGGACAATATGGTTTCTCCAGCATTAGCGGTACGCTTGATTGCTTTGAGGTCCGTTTTTTACGCTTATGGGTGATCTACCATCCTTCTTCAGTGGTCATATAATCAGGGCAGTCGGAACCCAAATCATACAGATTTGAGCACATCATAATCTCGTAGAAGGATGGTCTGCTTCATTAATGAGACGTTGAATTTTATTTTTGAGGATTTAGAAACCTCAAGAGTGTCGTTAAGCTGTTAACGGACCCAGTTCGGATCAGATCCACCTATGTCTATGTCACAATCCATTTGGATCCTAAATCGGTCGGGTCTGCAAACCATAAACTTTGTGTTTGTGTCATGGTCCCATTAAGAATCAAAGCTGCAGGAAGGGTTGTATGTAACCCCCGGACGAAATCGCTACGCACAGCAGAAATACAAATCGCGTATAACAAAAAATTTCTCGCCGATTTCGCCCGTTAAACCCAAGATCCTAGTGTCTAGATGATCTGATGGTGATTTAAATTAAAACAAAACATTAGAATTATTATCTTTGTGGCTATCCGCAATAATAGCCTCTGCTTGATCTACTCCTTCAAAGGCCACGGTTGATCTCATTGCCGCGGACCCGCAAGTTTAACCGATGGATTCTTTCAAGTTGTGCGAAGAGAAATTGAATAAGTTTTATTCAATTGTGTAAGCCGATTTTATCAGCACCTTTGGATGGGAAATATGAATTTTCTTGATGGAGCTTTAATGGTTTTTCCAAAAACTACAACTAGAAGTGGAGAAACTAGAAGAAATAGAAGAGAGAGAAGAGAGGAAAATTTTAGACGTTTGGGAACCGAGAACGTTTTTCCCAGCCAAAAATGTGTAGAAAACATTCTCAAATGTGTTTAAAAGTTTTTTTATTTCCTCCTTTAAAGTTTCCAATTAATTCTCCTTAAACTAGCTAATTTAGAAAACTAGCCTTTTATCTTTTTCACTAAATAGAAATAAGATTTAATAGGAAATCTTTTAATACTAATTAGGAAAACACCCTTTTCCCCTTTGAAAAACATTCCCAATTGGGTCAAATCAAATTCCAAAAAAAAATCTCCTAAAATCTCTCCGACATTCTCCCTCTTGTCACTTTCCCGCTGCAAAGCTGCTGGCCAAATTTTGACTAATAGATGGCCGAATTTGGAAAAGTCATAAACTACAAAGTTGTAGCCCTTTCAAAGTTGTTCGAAACGAGTATTTACACACTCATTTTGGCCAAGAGGTTAGAAAATTATGACTGTTTTAGTAAAACGAGTCTATAAGCTAAACAAAACACTTGTTATTTAATTTTTCTCATTAAATAAACTTATTTCCTCTCATCCAATGGGATAAAAGCTCAATCCATAATATTCTATAATTTCCAAAATACCCGTAAGCTAACAATTTACTCTTTGGGTATTCCAAATGCGTCCTACGGTGTGTATACAACAAAGGAACTGCGTAAAATCTTTTTCCTCGTATCAACTGCAACGAATCTAGTCCTTCCGTGCAATCTAGTAAATGTAGGATCCTTATCCAAAAGATATAAATGGGTCATTCGAGTTATGAGTGGGATCGTTAAAGGGATCCGACGATCGATCCTGCATATACCAATGATGGGCCCCACTGCGATCTTGCGCCGTAGTTAACAGCTACAATCGCATTGGATTAGTGGCCTCCATCGAGATGTAACCCTGAAGATGATTGTCAAATCATCATACCCCTAATCACATCTAATATGTGCAAATCCCTTCTCCATTCCACATCTACTGAGTTTAGGCCTACGGGGGGTGGACAACTACCAACCCTGGACTCACTCGTGGTATACCCTCCAGTCAAGCAGTTAGGGCTCGCAAATGCATTTGCAAAATCATTTCAAAAACATGTTTTAATAAAACATTTGATAAACCATTTATCAAATTTGCTTGGCCAAGCTATCTTTATAGGCCTAGTGCTCTAACCGAAACTATAGATGATATCCCCTTAGTTGGGGCAGAGAATTCCATGTCGGGTATCCTTATTAGCTTCGTGAGTTTGTCCAATACTCCAGTACTACCCTCAAGTGACCCATAGAAGGACCACGGTTAGATAGACCAATAATCTAGGCTGCGCCCACATACCAATATGACCCCTCAGGTCTAAGGACATGTAAAAGGGTCCTGTCTCATAGAATAGCCTTACAAACTCTTGTCCACAGGCTATTCTAGTGTGATCACGTTCAGTGTGTGATCCTATCATCGCACCCACTCATCTTGCTTAGGGTCCCACTACCCAAGTGACTGAGATAAGCCACTCCACGACACGTGCATGTAGGCAAGACTGAACTGGTTGTGTACGGAAAGAGATGTCCAATCTCGACCCCAACAAGGAACCTTTAAGGTCTGCAAAGAACTTGGATACCATATCTCCCTGCTCTCTAGGATCTGTGAATCCTTGAGCATGGTATTCCTACTTTGCTACCTAAGGGCGAATATGTGACGAATAACAAGCACATCACACATATTCAATCCTATATTATCCCTTAGATGTCATGAAATTAAACCTTTATTAATATTAAAGTCACATGATATATGAAATGTATTGGCTTTTAGGGCACTAACTCTAACAAAAGCATCTGTCAGAATGTCCTCTGTTGGATCCTACCGAACTGGGTATCCAATCTTGAAATAGCAGGCTCCCTCTCATGGATCCTCAGAATTTTTTTCCCAAGCCCAGTGGTGGGGGCCGCCCTACAATAATTCAGATGGGCTTCCTAGACAGACAGTCTCGAAACTTTGCACTTCTCATGGGCCCAATTGATACACCTGTCACAATTCCCAGATAATAACTTATCACTGGGCCCATCTTACCCTCTTCTTTAGAAATGTAGTAAAAAAAATTTGTTTTGTTGTTCCAAGAACAATATTTAAGGTCTATGGAAAATACTGGGAGGATATCTATTTAAAGTTAAGAATATATAACAATAAATAGTACAATATTTGCGTCATGGTATAATTATAGTACAATATTTAAAGTCTATGGAAAATACTATTATACTGATGAGTACATGAAAAATATTGTACAGATATTGTATTTGCGTCATCTATAAATTGTCATTGACGACAATGAAATAAACCCATTTTCAGAACCTAATGCTATAACTATATACTTCATACCTATTTACTTTTGTAAGAACCGGTAAAATATATATATATATAAATATAAAAATGGCCTCATAGGTGGGTAATCATCGGCCATTACTCATTTTCCCCAAGTTAATCGGGCATGAGGACATCTGGCATAATGGGGCGTACACGATTCGAACCCAAGTCTAAGCTA
Source organism: Tasmannia lanceolata (assembly GCF_043159265.1). Classification (NCBI taxonomy): domain Eukaryota; kingdom Viridiplantae; phylum Streptophyta; class Magnoliopsida; order Canellales; family Winteraceae; genus Tasmannia; species Tasmannia lanceolata. The sequence goes on along the minus strand of NW_027518697.1, from coordinate 26,485,011 downwards.
AGATTGAACGGCTTCCTACCACTAAGCCACCGCCCCAGATGTCAACAAAAACGGAATAGATATATATATATGTTAAAAATTTCCAATAGTCACTATTCACAATAGTCACTATGCGAGATTACTATGCAGAAATACTATGCAAGTTCACTATTGAGATACACTATTTAAAAGTATTATTCACAGTAGGACCCACCGAGTACTATTTACAAACGAGTCCCACCATCAGTAGGTCCCACATCAGCGGGCCCCACACCCGCAGGTCCCACATCAGCGGGCCCCACATCAGCGGGCCCCACACAAGTAGGTCTCACACAAGTAGGTCCCACACAAGCGGGCCCCACGACCAGCGGGTCCTACCACCAGCGGGACCCATCCCTAGTGGAAACGAAAATATCATCGCACCGACGAAAATAATAATAAAAAAATGCAAAAATACTATTGACCGACAAAATTAATAATAAAAAAATATTATTAACTATGCAAAATACTGTTAACCGACGAAAATAATATTTTAAAATAGTAAATAGTTTTTACTATGCAAAAGTACTATGCAAAAATACTATTGACCGACAGAAATAATAATTTAAAATAGTAAATAGTCTTTACTATGCAAAAAGTACTATGCAAAAAAATGTCTATAAATAGAGGAGGAGGAGGAGAAGAAAAGGAGAAGAGAAGAGAAGAGAAGAGAAGAGAGAGAGAGAGAGAGAGGAAGAGAAGAGAAGAAAGAGAAAGAGGAAGAGAGAGAGAAGAAGGAAAAAGAAAATCCACTACCAAGTAAGTCTTTTATAATAGTCTCTCTTTCATGGTTGGTTCTACCACCTAAAATTATTTGAAAGCAATGATCTCTTTCAATGGTTGGTTCTACCACCTAAATTACTTAATGATCTCTTTCATGGTTGGTTCTACCACCTACCTATATTTTATTTGAAGTAATGGTTGGTTTTACCACCTATATGGATAAAGTAATGGTTGGTTTTACCACCTATATACTTAACGGTGAAATGCTAGCATAGTAACCGTAAAGTAAACTTTATCAACTTATGGTGAAATGAATAGTGACATGATGAGGCCCACATGAATAGTGACATGCGGGGCCCACATAAATATTTCCATGATTTTTACTTTCTTTTGCTCGTAGCGACACGACGGAAATCGGGTCGTTACAGTTGTGGTATCAAAGCCCGGGTTTACGGAAACCCTGGTGCTTGTGGGTTGTGTCGTTAAGTAGGGTTAGATAGCTAATAGGTGACATATGATGTGTCACATTTCAAGGGTAAACTGGAAAAAAAAAAAAAAAAAAAAATTGATAGTGGTCCACCATCAAAGAACTTGTGCCCCCACTGTGGAAGGATTCACGTTGGGCAATGCTGGAGAAGAAGGGATTGCCCTAAGGCACCAGCCTTCATCCAAAACCGCCCACCTTCGCCACAATATCAACCAATGCAAACAAATCAGCAGAACCAGGGAAGAAGAAATCAGTACCGCCCTCTTACCCAAGATAAGAACGCACAGCCAGGAACTGAAAAGCGTTTCTTCGCCCTAATCAACGATGACAACGAGGTACAGGATGGGGCAACAGAAGGTCAGAAAACTTATTTATAAATTTTGGATTATGGGAAACAAGGGAATTCATAGGAGTCGAGGTACAGGATGGGGCAACAGAAGGTCAGAAAACTTATTTATAAATTTTGGATTATGGGAAACAAGGGAATTCATAGGAGTAAAATGTCTGCCTAGAATAGAAGATTAGTAGTATTTAAGAGGCAGTGCAGATTATGATGGATTTCACAAGACGTTAATTTCTAATCAAAATTAAGATTTACAAAGTAAAGGAGATGATCTTAAATTATCATGTGTCGAGATTCTGATTATCAAGATATCTAGGTTATGGGCGTAGGAATTTCGGGGACGAAATTTTTTTAAGGGGGGTAGAATGTAAGAACCGGTAAAATATATATATATATAAATATAAAAATGGCCTCATAGGTGGGTAATCATCGGCCATTACTCATTTTCCCCAAGTTAATCGGGCATGAGGACATCTGGCATAATGGGGCGTACACGATTCGAACCCAAGTCTAAGCTAAGATTGAACGGCTTCCTACCACTAAGCCACCGCCCCAGATGTCAACAAAAACGGAATAGATATATATATATGTTAAAAATTTCCAATAGTCACTATTCACAATAGTCACTATGCGAGATTACTATGCAGAAATACTATGCAAGTTCACTATTGAGATACACTATTTAAAAGTATTATTCACAGTAGGACCCACCGAGTACTATTTACAAACGAGTCCCACCATCAGTAGGTCCCACATCAGCGGGCCCCACACCCGCAGGTCCCACATCAGCGGGCCCCACATCAGCGGGCCCCACACAAGTAGGTCTCACACAAGTAGGTCCCACACAAGCGGGCCCCACGACCAGCGGGTCCTACCACCAGCGGGACCCATCCCTAGTGGAAACGAAAATATCATCGCACCGACGAAAATAATAATAAAAAAATGCAAAAATACTATTGACCGACAAAATTAATAATAAAAAAATATTATTAACTATGCAAAATACTGTTAACCGACGAAAATAATATTTTAAAATAGTAAATAGTTTTTACTATGCAAAAGTACTATGCAAAAATACTATTGACCGACAGAAATAATAATTTAAAATAGTAAATAGTCTTTACTATGCAAAAAGTACTATGCAAAAAAATGTCTATAAATAGAGGAGGAGGAGGAGAAGAAAAGGAGAAGAGAAGAGAAGAGAAGAGAAGAGAGAGAGAGAGAGAGAGGAAGAGAAGAGAAGAAAGAGAAAGAGGAAGAGAGAGAGAAGAAGGAAAAAGAAAATCCACTACCAAGTAAGTCTTTTATAATAGTCTCTCTTTCATGGTTGGTTCTACCACCTAAAATTATTTGAAAGCAATGATCTCTTTCAATGGTTGGTTCTACCACCTAAATTACTTAATGATCTCTTTCATGGTTGGTTCTACCACCTACCTATATTTTATTTGAAGTAATGGTTGGTTTTACCACCTATATGGATAAAGTAATGGTTGGTTTTACCACCTATATACTTAACGGTGAAATGCTAGCATAGTAACCGTAAAGTAAACTTTATCAACTTATGGTGAAATGAATAGTGACATGATGAGGCCCACATGAATAGTGACATGCGGGGCCCACATAAATATTTCCATGATGGGACCCACATAAATAGTGACATGCGGGGCCCACATAAATAGTGACATGATGGGGCCCACATAAATAGTGACATGCAGGGCCCACATAAATAGTGACATGATGGGGCCCACATGAATAGTAGCATGTGGGGCCCACATGAATAGTGAACACAGGGAACCTTATTTTAGGACATAAATGGACACAGAAAGGACAAGTGTTGTCTGTGTGATATTAAAAGGACCTAGACTAAAATAAGTTGACCTATTTCACTTATTTGCCTACAGGAGCCATCTCGTCCTACTGCGACTATAAGAAAAGGCAGGTGACAGCTAGACCTTGTCTTGTAATGGTATTCAATATAATTGTCTATGCAATGTAGCTCTGCTTATAAATTGCCTGATAAATACCTGCTTAGTGAATTTATACTCGCTTGCCTGGAATCAAATGAATTGAAATGAATGCTGGAATCAAATGAATTGAAATGAATGCAGGAAGAAAGGCAAAGGTAAGTAATTGCATACATGTTGCATACATGGGGGAGAGTGAAGGGGAACATAAGGGTGTGGTGGAATCATCCTGGGACCTAAGGTCCAAAGGCCAACGCGAGAAGCGTGTACTGCCTTTCGTTGGCAAACCAACCAAAAAGGGAAAGTATCCCCGAGGGATAGTATCCCCGGCTCGGCAAATGCGAGACCGTAATCCAAGTCCATAACGTCACTACCTTCAGACAGGGGTAGTGGTTAGCCGTGCGGCAAGGACACCGGCAGAAAAAAATAAAAGAAAATGAAAAAGTCAGAAAAGAACTGACAGAAAAAATAAATGGGGGAAAAGCCGGATGTACCTGGGGAATGTGCTGTCTCATTTTATAAAATTGTTGCATACATGCATACATAGCATACATTGAAATTATTGTCACTCCTTTGATTTATATTGCCATGGGCATTGTAATCTTTATTCTAAACATTATTGAAATGTGGATTTTATTGTATGCACTGTTATTATTGTCTCTTTTACTTTGCTCGGTCTTTGGATGACCCTGCTTTGACGTTGATTCCTCCACCACAGGGGTTGAGGCATTAGATGGCGGAGCATTTGCAAATGAAGGAACCATGGGATAAGGGACTGTGTGATCAGAGAGTTCGTTCCTGGAGTCCTTGCATTTTGACGTCTTACGTCATGTATCATTTTTAAGTTGTAATAAGATTCTATCGGGATCGTCGTTGATGCTTGTATAAAAAAAAAAAATATTTCCATGATTTTTACTTTCTTTTGCTCGTAGCGACACGACGGAAATCGGGTCGTTACAACTTTACACTTGGTTCAGGAAAATATAATTGCATGTAATACACAAGGTTTTAAATTTCGGTTTCGGTTTCAGTTTCGGACCTCAAGGAAATGGAAATATTTCGGTTTCGGTGGAAATCATGTAAAATCATGGAAATGCATGGAAACATATCCAAATGATGGAATTTTAAAATGAAACTTCAGGCAATGCTCAAACAAGCATAAATATACACTTAGAAACCATCACATAAGCAAGAGAGTCATCCATAATTGTTTAAGAATGTGAACATCTTGTGAGATGAGCTCATGTCTTAAAAACAGTCCACTATTTTCTACTTGGACAGCCCCTTATAGTGTAGGAGATGTCATTAATACACTAATGGGGGCTGTCCCAATTGAAAAACAAGGGCAGGTATAACACTTAATGGTAATTTTTGTTTTTTCATTTAGTGAAATCATATCAGCATAACCATGTATTAACGGTTGAACGGATAAAACACTTGCAGTGGTTGTGGTAATATCATTTCCCATCCCCTTTTTTATTTGGGACAACCCCCTCTAGTTTTAAACAATAGTAATAAATACACTTGAGGGGCTGTCCCAAGTAAAAAAGGACATATGGTTGTGGTGTTATCATTTCCCATCCGCTTTTTTTACTTGGGACAGCCCCTTCTAGTTTTAAACAATAGTAATAAATACACTAGAGGGGACTGTCCCAAGTAAAAACGGGGGCATATGGTTGTGGTGTTATCATTTTCCATCCCCATTTTTTTACTTGGGACAGCCCCTCTAGTATTAAACAAAAGTAATAAATATTCATTGGAGTGGGCTGCCCCAAGTAAACAATGAGGTTGTCCCAGTTACAGCTATAAATTTGGGGATTTTTTAAGAGATATGCACGCCCCTTTTTTTAACTTGGGACAGCCCTTTTTTGTGTATATGTGACCACTCTTTTACAGTAGAGGGGCTATCCCAGTTAAAACAGGGTGGATACAATCATTATAGTTAAGATATAATTAGATCAATGTCTCATGGCTTGGGGCAGAGAGATTCTGCCGAAACACAAGCTCTGTATTTGATTTTTGAAGATTTGACGTACGGGGGACAAATAATACACAAAATATCAGAGGGGTCTGGGTCTCTCGTAAATGACACATGGGGGTCAAAACCCGGTTTACGAAGATTGGCATGACGAAAATGCCCCTCTGGCAGAAACAGAAAAGCTGACAGTGATTTGACTTTGAAAATAAAAATACATTTCAGTTTTCCCTCCTCTCTTCCCTCTTCTCTTCGTTCGTCTCTGTTTTCTTTTCCTCCTCTCCTCCGACAACAGCGATCTCGACGGCGATCACGACGGTGAGGACGAAGGTGAAGCACGTATCAAACCTCCAAAACACCAAACCCTACCTGGTACGTCGTTTCCTTCCCTTTTTTTCTTCAATCTGTGTTTATTTTATTCAATCTGTTTTTTATTTTTTAAAAAAAGGAAAATCAGGTTGAGAGAGATGCAAAAGGGGGGGGGGGAATCCTTTTTTATTCAATCTGTTTTTTATTTTTTTCATTTCATATATATGTCAGTTACTGCATTTCCTCCTACAGAGTAAAATAGTTGTAAATGCTTGTAAATGCTGTTTGTTGGTGCTAGGGTTTTATGTTTTACATTAATTTGTGAAATGGAGAAATGTTATGCTGTTTTTTTATTCTATGGTTTTAATTTGTACATTAATTTGTGAAATGGAGAGAGGGGATTTCATTTCATATATGCGTATGTTACTGCAAATCCACCTACAGAGTAAAATAGAGGTGCATGCTATTTGTTGATCCTAGGGTTTTATTTTTTACGTTAATTTGTGGAATGGAGAAATGCGATTTCATTTCATGTACATATCACTTACCGCATTTCCATCTACAGAGTAAAATAAATGCAAATGCTCGTCTGCTATTTTTTTATGCTAGGGTTTTATTTTTACAATTTGTGGAATGGAGAAATGGGATTTCATTTCATATAAGATGTGGACAGAGGAAATCTTGCTATTATTTTTTTTTGTATGCTTTTCTGTGCCTGGAAGGAATGGCAATTTATATAAATGGCGTGAAGTAGATGTAAATGTTCATGTTAGAATTCTCATGTGGCGATTTAAAAAGAGGAAAAGAGCAGATTCAATGTGTAGGAGAAAATCACGATTTGAAGTCTGACGGTAATTCAAGTCATTTGAGATTCAGGAAGCCAAGTCTATGGTTCGCTTCTGTCAAAATAGCCAAAGAAAATATCCAGGTGGCTCGCGGCAATGCTCCAATGAAAAATATCCAGGTCCCCCTTTACTACTAGTAACCCAATTTAGGTAGTTGGAAACCCCTGAGTCTGAACTTCATGACCATGGTTTGTAGTTGATGGGCCCTCTATGGGGACTTCTTCTACCCCATTTAAAGGCCAATAATACCTTCTTCAATACCTTGTAGAGCTCCCCTATATTGCCCTTCAAAACCCTCTTTAGGTACTAGTGACCCCACCTAGGTACCTGAAAACCCTTTTGTGTGAACTTGAGGACCATGGTGGGCAGTTGATGTGCCCTCTATGGGGACTTCTTCTACCCCATTTAAGGACCCATAAGACCCCGTTAATACCATGTGGAGACCCATGTAATGCCCTACAGAATCCCCCTTTACCTACTACTAACCCAATATAGGTAGCTGGGAACCCTTAAGTGTGAACTTCATGACCACGGTTTGTAGTTGATGGGCCCTCTATGGGGACTTATTCTACCCCATTTAAGGGCAATTAATATCTTCTTCAATACCTTGTAGAGCTCCGTTATACTGCCCTTCAAAACCCTCTTTAGGTACTAGTAACCCCACCTAGGTAGCTGAAAACCCTTTTCTGTGAACTTGGGGACCATGGTGGGCAGTTGATAGGCCCTCTATGAGGACTTCTTCTACCCCATTTAAGGGCCAATAATATCTTCTTCAATACCTTGTAGAGCTCTCCTATATTGCCCTTTAAAACCCTCTTTAGGTACTAGTACCTCAATATAGGTTGCTGAAAACCCCTTTGTGTGAAGTTGAGGACCATGATGGGCAGTTGATGTGCCCTCTATGGGGACTTCTTCTACCCCATTTAAGGACCCATAAGACCTTCTTTAATACCATGTGGAGACCCATGTAATGCCCTACAGAATCCCCCTGTACCTACTAGTAACCCAATATAGATAGCTGGGAACCCTTGAGTGTGAACTTCATGACCACGGTTTGTAGTTGATGGGCCCTCCATGGGAACTTCTTTTACCCCATTTAAGGGCCAATAATATCTTCTTCAATACCTTGTAGAGCTCCCCTATATTGCCCTTCAAAACCCTCTTTAGGTACTAGTAACCCCACCTAGGTAGCTGAAAACCCTTTAGTGTGAACTTGGGGACCATGGTGGGCAGTTGATGGGCCCTCTATGGGGACTTCTTCGATCCCATTTAAGGGCCCATAATACCTTTTTCAATACCTTGTAGAGCTCCCCTATATTGCCCTTCAAAACCCTCTTTAGGTACTAGTAACTCCACCTAGGTAGCTGAAAACCCTTTTGTGTGAACTTGGGGACCATGATGGGCAGTTGATGGGCCCTCTATGGGGACTTCTTCCACCCCATTTAAGGGCCAATAATATCTTCTTCAATACCTTGTAGAACTTCCCTATATTGCCTTTTAAAACCCTCTTTAGGTACTATTAACCCAATATAGGTTGCTGAAAACCCCTTTGTGTGAAGTTGAGGACCATGGTGGGCAGTTGATGTGCCCTCTATGGGGACTTCTTCTACCCCATTTAAGGACTCATAAGACCTTCTTTAATACCATGTGGAGACCCATGTAATGCCCTACAGAATCCCCCTTTACCTACTAGTAACCCAATATAGATAGCTGGCAACCCTTGAGTGTGAACTTCATGACCCCGGTTTGTAGTTGATGGGCCCTCTATGGGGACTTCTTCTACCCCATTTAAGGGCCAATAATATCTTCTTCAATACCTTGTAGAGCTCCCCTATACTGCCCTTCAAAACCCTCTTTAAGTACTAGTAACCCCACCTAGGTAGCTGAAAACCCTTTTCTGTGAACTTGGGGACCATGGTGGGAAGTTGATGGGCCCTCTATGGGGACTTCTTCTACCCCATTTAAGGGCCAATAATACCTTCTTCAATACATTGTAGAGCTCTCCTATATTGCCCTTCAAAACCCTCTTTAGGTACTAGTAACCCCACCTAGGTAGCTGAAAACCCTTTAGTGTGAACTTGGGGACCATGGTGGGCAGTTGATGGGCCCTCTATTGGGACTTCTTCTACCCCATTTAAGGGCCCATAATACATTTTTCAATACCTTGTAGAGCTCCCCTATATTGCCCTTCAAAACCCTCTTTAGGTACTAGTAACCCCACCTAGGTAGCTGAAAACCCTTTTCTGTGAACTTGGGGACCATGGTGGGCAGTTGATGGTCCCTCTATGGGGACTTCTTCTACCCCATTTAAGGGCCAATAATATATTCTTCAATACCTTGTAGAGCTCCCCTATATTGCCCTTCAAAACCCTCTTTAGGTACTAGTAACCCCACCTAGGTAGCTGAAAACCCTTTTGTGTGAACTTGGGGACCATGGTGGGAAGTTGATGGGCCCTCTATGGGGACTTCTTCCACCCCATTTAGGGTCCCATAATACCTTCTTCAATACCTTGTAGAGCTCCCCTATATTGCCCTTCAAAACCCTCTTTAGGTACTAGTAATCCCACGTAGGTACCTGAAAACCCTTTTGTGTGAACTTGAGGACCATGGTAGGCCGTTGATGTGCCCTCTATGGGGACTTCTTCTACCCCATTTAAGGGCACATAATACCTTCTTGAATACCATGTGGAGACCCATGTAATGCCCTACAGAATCCCCCTTTACCTACTAGTAACCCAATATAGGTAGCTGGGAACCCTTGAGTGTGAACTTCATGACCACGGTTTGTAGTTGATGGGCCCTCTTTAATACCATGTGGAGACCCATGTTCATTGTTGAAGCAGTCATGGTTCACTTGTTTTATCTTGGATTTCATTTTTTTATTATTGGTCCAATGGTGGTCATTGAATTTCAATAGCTAGTGCTAATCTGCTTTCTTTCTCAAAAGGTCTGATGCCCATGTGGACCAAAATTTGTACAAACCTCCTAATCTATTTTGGGGGTTTGTCCTTGTTGTTGCTGTGCTTTGAGAAAAATCATATAGAACACTGATCTTTGCATTTATTGGTCAGCTCTTTTGTTTCTTGTTTGCTTTGTTTGATATCTAAGAAGCCAGACCTTAGAGGTTACAGACACGATACATAATTTCGGCTTAGTATGAGAATTGTAATAATTGTTGGTTTTCTTGCTAGCTTTTCTTCAAAATAGTAGTGATTGGGAATGAGTTTATGCTATGGGTTGGATTTTATTGATTTTCTTGCTAATTTCTTTTAGAGATGATGAGGATCAGAATTTAAATGATGGTCAGTATAATTGAGTTTTTGGGTTATGAATTGATCTTGGTGATTTTGATTTGGTTGTTCATTGCCATACAGTTTTTATCCGGTCAGGAGCCATTGCAAAGCCTTGAAAGATGTTGATGCGAAAAAGTGATAGACTGAAAGTAAGAAAGGCTCCAAGAAGGTCAGAAAGGAGTTTAAAAGGGGAGGAGAGGAAAATGGGAGCTGTGAAGAAGAGACGAACACATGTAAGTGTGTATGTTGTTAATTGTATCAATCATAGTAAGTTAATTCATTTACCACATATATTTTGGCGATGTAATTTGTTTTGCAGGCTCCATAAGTCCCAGCACGATGTTCTCCAGCTTCTTTCAAATCGGCAATGGACAGGATAAAGTTGAAGCCAGTCCATTCTGATGCCATAGAAAAGACTCATTTTCGACATCTGTTTGGCATGGAGGACATTATCATGCACAAGCCTCTCATAAGAGCTATCCACGATAAGTGGACTCCCGCCACTAAGACGTTCACGTTAGGGAGTATAAATGTCCCCTTCCTTCAAAGCGATGTTGCATTGGCATTAGGACTGCCACTTAGTGGAGAGAGAATGGAGGTGGTGAGGGTTCTCTCATACGAGTGGAGCCTCCAATGCAAGAACTAATAACTGTGCACACTTTCAATTAATCCACTTCTCCTCCTTCATCCGAGTGGAGCCTCCAATGCATTGTCCGTGGAGTAATTACGTGAAAAAAGGAGCTGCACAAGGTACACCCGACCTACAAACAGCACCACCACACCGAATAAGTATGGAATCGGGGAAGTTTGATACTACTTATTGACCTCCATAAATTACGTATGACGTACCTATTGAAAACGGGGGCAGAGGGTCCAATGGCAGTTTCATCGGGCAGTTGTCTCTCCATGGGAGGTTCTCAGCAAGTCCTTTTGTTGTGGCCAAGTTTTCCACAGATCGTACATTTGCGATGCACTCCACTCTGCAATTCGCGGTCAGATCTTCTCGTACGCGGCCGTCCAGGTGGTCTTTTCGCTATTGGAGGTAATACAGTGTTGAGAGGTTCTGGAGGCACTTCCCATTGAGTGTGATCTACTGTAGGATGAAGCACCTTAGAGTACGTTTCCCGATACATCTCTATACGAAACCATTTATGGCAATAATCGTACTCATCAAAATCCGTGATGGCAATGGCTGTCATGGATTGTCCGCACGATAGCCCAAGCGTTTGGAACTCACGACATGTACAGGTTTGTTGCAGCAAGTCTACGACATCATGATGATCACGGGACCTTACTTCAAATTCGTGCACACCTACTCGATAAGCATCATATCTGCGACCTTGCTTTGTTTCCCATTTATGGCCCATCGCTTGACGTTTCTGTATGTATTCAGAGCTCTTAAAACGAGTCAGCTCCACCGCAGCTGCAATCGGCAATTTTCTAGCATCCTTTAGCACTCCATTGTAACACTCCGATCTATTGGTCGTCAACACATCATATCTATCCCCCTTAAAGTAGAAACTAGCCCAGTTTTCCTTGGGAATAGCGGCTATCCAGTTGTGTGCATTTTCACTCCTCACCTTAATTTTTTCCATTGTGTCTATGAAAACACTCTCTCTCAAAGCCCTAGCAGCTCTCCAAAATAATTTCTTAAGTAAAGGGTCTTTGAAGTCGGTGTACAAATTAGCGGCGAGGTGACGCATGCAGTAGCTATGGTTTGCAATAGGCATTACTTTAGGCACTGCTTGCATCAACCCCTTTTGTCGATCGGAGCATAGGGCGAATGCGCCTATCCCCTCCAGCAATACGTGCTGCTTCACCAAATAGAGGAACCAACACCAGCTATCTTCGTTCTCAGTCTCGACAACTCCAAAAGCTAATGGAACTAATCCGTTGTTCCCGTCTACCCCAACTGCGATCAGTAAGATTCCAAGATACATTCCACGTAGATGCGTCCCATCGACCAAAACTATCGATCTGATTGTTCGCTGGAAAGAACGTATGCTGGGACCAAATGCCCAGAATAAGCGAGCAAATTTATCATCTCCCCCTGGACGTAGATCTCTCGCTCGAAAAACACGCATGTAGGTGCCCGGGTTTGTTCTCATCATCTCAACTATCAGTGCAGGCAGCAAGCGGTACGAGTCCTCCACATTTCCACACTTTATTTCAAGGATGATGTTCATCGCAAGGTGTGCTCTCCGGTAGGTCATGGTTATACCCCAGTGCGACTTGATGTACTGTCTTATGATCCTTGTCCCGACATCTTCTGGACGATCAAATAGGGGTAAGCATGTCTCGGCAACCCATGGTGATGTAGCTAGATGGTTATCATTGCCCTTTAAGTGAGATGTACACGTATGGTCGCTGACAAACTTCTTCACTAACACATAAGTTATACGGTTAATGCCTGATATACGCCACTTGCAACATGGTTCCTTGCATATAACGGCATACTTCTTGGGAGTTGACCGTGACTTCTTGAACATGAATCGCTGCCGAATTGCATACTCCTTAACGGCCTTCTTGAACTGCTTCATATTTGGATACATAGCCCCAACAGTTAACTCATCAAACCCAAGATTATCTGCATCTACCTCATCAGCCCCAACATACATGTTGTCTACTTCGACTGACCGACTTGTGCCAGCAGGTAGAAATGGCCGACCATTGCCGGTAGGGGGAACCACTTCTATTGCCTTAAGGTTTTCACCAGAATCTTCGTCGTGATTTTAATTTCCATTATAATTTTCATGATCATGGGCGGCCTCATCACCCTGCTCATCCTGAACCTCAGCCTCAGCCTCAGCCTCGTCATCATCCTCATCATCATCCTCTGCAGGATCATCATCATTGTCATCTTCAGTTCTAAATTCTTCCAAATCACAGCCGAAGACATGAAAATCATCCTTGAAAACATTAATATGCTCTAACGGCACATCTGCATCCTTCCCGGGGACAATGATATCTTCGGAGATATGGTTCCCATACATATCATCCGAGAAGTTTTCATTTAGGTCAACTCGAACCCTACACAGTTCAACAATATAAAATCAGGATAGTAGATTGAGTACTTGAATATAAATAAAATTCTACAAGACATATCTTGAACTAAATTGTGCCGAGTCACCTCCTATGCTTGTATTACCCAATTCTGTTTCATATTCTCTTTGTAAGTCTACTTCAAAACGAGAGTCGGGAGTGACAGTTACTCGTTCCGGTGGATATCTTAGGTGTGTAATCGGTGGAACGGAAGTAGGAGGTATGCTGCATTATGAGAGGGATTTTGAGAGGGAATCGGTGGTACAGAAGTCAAAGGTATGGCCAGGTTATGAGAGGGAGTTCGCGGTGAAAAGGAAGTAGGAGGTATGACATTGTTTGGGGGCAGAATAGAAGAATACGATGAATTTAGGCCATTGTCAATTTTTGTTATGTATAGCATCACAGAGTTGAAAGTATCTTTCTCAAGCACCTTAAACAACGTTTGGAAGATATCATTGCTATCGACTTCGATTAGAGTGCTTATGTATGGATCAACAACATATCGACATTTGATGGATAGTGACACCCGTCCTCTAATACTCCCAATTCGACTGTGGATTAGAGCCTCCAATTCTTTAAGATTCATTCGGGGACTTACCAACAAGAATTTCTTACTCCCACCAACATATTCCCAATTAACTTCATCCTTCAGTATGCCATCATAGTGTAACAGTAGAGAAAGCATTGTGCGTGCCAGTTTACGAAGACCTGCAAAGGGCCGACAAGATATCATAAGAACCACTACGTAAAGGGGGCTTCTCAAGGCGAATAAGTAGAGGCCGGCTTAACCAAAACCTTGGGAGGCACACGTTGAGGAGGTGAACCAGACAACTCTGGTTCTGAAAGAAGAAAATATGAGCTTCCTGATTGAGAACTTGTCTGCAAAAGGATTATATGATATGGTTAAGACTTACACATGACAAGAAGATGATAACATTTTTATTTAGAGTACATTTAATTTAGAGTACATTTAATACCAGACTAAGGCATGCAAATAATTGCACATAACTGAACATTGCATTTCAAGTATACAGGTCACAGTACCAAATCTAGATTAAAGACGAAATCTACCAGAAATTAGTTTAACATGTTAGATCTGGCAAGGATATAATATTTTCTTAATTAAATGACACCAGAAGGGATTATGGGCCCTTAAATGGGGTAAAAGAAGTACCCTTGGAGGGCCCATCAAATCCGGAACATGGTCCTCAAATTCAAACTCACGGGTTTTCAGCTTCATAAATGGGGTTACTAGTACCTAAGGGGGGCTTCTCATGGGCAATAGAGGGGAGCTGTGCATGGTATTACAGAAGGGATTATGGGTCCTCAAATGGGGTAGAAGAAGTACCCTAGGAGGGACCATAAATCCAGAAGATGGTCCTGAAGTTCAAAGTCATGGGTTTTCAGCTACAAAAATGGGGTTACTAGTACCTAAGGGGGGCTTCTCATGGGCAATGGAGGGGAGCTGTGCATGGTATTACAGAAGGGATTATGAGTTCTCAAATGGGGTAGAAGAAGTACCCTTGGAGGGTCCATAAATCCAGAAGATGGTCTTCAAGTTCAAAGTCATGGGTTTTCAGCTACAAAAATGGGGTTACTAGTACCTAAGGGGGGCTTCTCATGGGCAATAGAGGGGAGTTGTGCATGGTATTACAGAAGGGATTCTGCGCCCTCAAATGGCGTAGAAGAAGTATGTTTGGAGGGTCCATCGAATCCAGAAGATGGTCCTCAAATTCAAACTCAGGGGTTTTCAGCTACATAAATGGGGTACTAGTACCTAAGGGGGGCTTCTCATTGGCAATAGAGGGGAGCTGTGCATGGTATTACAGAAGGGATTATGGGCCCTCAAATGGGGTAGAAGAAGTCCTCATAGACGGCCCATCAACTGCCCACCATGGTCCCCAAGTTCACACTAAAGGGTTTTTAGGTACCTAGGTGGGGTTACTAGTACCTAAAGAGGGTTTTGAAAGGCAATATAGGGGAGCTCTACAAGGTATTGAAGAAGGTATTATTGGCCCTTAAATGGGGAAGAAGAAGTCCCCATAGAGGGCCCATCAACTTCCCACCATGGTCCCCAAGTTCACACAAAAGGGTTTTCAGGTACCGAGGTGGGGTTACTAGTACCTAAAGAGGGTTTTGAAGGGCAATATAGGGAAGCTCTACAAGGTATTAAAGAAGATATTATTGGCCCTTAAATGGGGTAGAAGAAGTCCCCATGGAGGGTCCATCAACTACAAACCGTGGTCATGAAGTTCACATTCAAGGGTTCCCAGCTATATTGGGTTACTAGTAGGTAAAGGCGGATTCTGTAGGGCATTACATGGGTCTCCACATGGTATTAAAGAAGGTCTTATGGGTCCTTAAATGGGGTAGAAGAAGTCCCCATAGAGGGCACATCAACTGCCCACCATGGTCCTCAACTTCACACAAAGGGGTTTTCAGCAACCTATATTGGGTTACTAGTACCTAAAGAGGGTTTTGAAGGGCAATATAGGGGAGCTCTACAAGGTATTGAAGAAGGTATTATTAGCCCTTAAATGGGGTAAAAGAAGTCCCCATAGAGGGCCCATCAACTGCCCACCATGGTCCCCAAGTTCACAGAAAAGGGTTTTCAGCTACCTAGGTGGGGTTACTAGTACCTAAAGAGGGTTTTGAAGGGCTATATAGGGGAGCTCTACAAGGTATTGAAGAAGGTATTATTGGCCCTTAAATGGGGTAGAAGAAGTCCCCATAGAGGGCACATCAACTACAAACCGTGGTCATTAAGTTCACACTCAAGGGTTCTCAGCTACCTATATTGGGTTACTAGTAGGTAAAGGGGGATTCTGTAGGGCATTACATGGGTCTCCACATGGTATTAAAGAAGGTCTTATGGGTCCTTAAATGGGGTAGAAGAAGTCCCCATAGAGGGCACATCAACTGCCCAACATGGTCCTCAAGTTCACACAAAGGGTTTTCAGGTACCTAGGTGGGGTCACTAGTACCTAAAGAGGGTTTTGAAGGGCAATATAGGTGAGCTCTACAAGGTATTGAAGAAGGTATTATTGGCCTTTAAATGGGGTAGAAGAAGTCCCCATAGAGGGCCCATCAACTACAAACCATGGTTATGAAGTTCAGACTCAGGGGTTTCCAACTACCTACATTGGGTTACACTAGTAGTAAAGGGGGACCTGGATATTTTTCATTGGAGCATTGCCGCGAGCCACCTGGATATTTTCTTTGGCTATTTTGACAGAAGCGAACCATAGACTTGGTTTCCTGAATCTCAAATGACTTGAATTACCGTCAGACTTCAAATCGTGATTTTCTTCTACACATTGAATCTGCTCTTTTCCTCTTTTAACATTGCCACATGAGACTTCTAACATGAACATTTACATCTACTTCACACAATTTATATAAATTACCATTCCTTCCGGGCACAGAAAAGCATACAAAAAAAAAAATAAGAGCAAGATTTCTTCTGTCCACATCTTATATGAAATGAAATCCCATTTCTCCATTACACAAATTGTAAAAATAAAACCCTAGCATAAACAAATAGCAGACGAGCATTTGCATTTATTTTACTCTGTAGGTGGAAATGCGGTAAGTGATATGTACATGAAATGAAATCGCATTTCTTCATTCCACAAATTAACGTAAAAAATAAAACCCTAGCATCAACAAATAGCATGCACCTCTATTTTACTCTGTAGGTGGATTTGCAGTAACATACGCATATATGAAATGAAATCCCATCTCTCCATTTCACAAATTAATGTACAAAATAAATCCCTAAAATCAAAAAACAGCACAACATTTCTCCATTTCACAAATTAATGTAAAACATAAAACCCTAGCACCAACAAACAGCATTTACAAGCATTTACAACTATTTTACTCTGTAGGAGGAAATGCAGTAACTGACATGTATATGAAATGAAAAAAATAAACAAACAGATTGAATAAAAAAGGATTTCCCCCCCTTTTGCATCTCTCTCAACCTGATTTTCCTTTAAAAAATAAAATAAAAAACAGATTGAATAAAATAAAAACAGATTGAATAAAGGAAGGGAAGGAAACGACATACCAGGTAGGGTTTGCTGTTATGGAGGTTTGATACGTGCTTCATCTTCGTCCTCACCGTTGAGATCGCCGTCGAGATCGCTGTTGCCGGAGGAGAGGAGGAAAAGAAAACAGAGACGAACGAAGAGAAGACGGAAGAGAGAAGAGGGAAAACTGAAATGTATTTGTTATTTTCAAAGTCAAATCACTGTAAGCTTTTCTGTTTCTGCCAGAGGGGCATTTTCGTCATGCTAATCTTCGTAAACCGGGTTTTGACCCCCATGTGTCATTTACGAGAAACCCAAACCCCTGTGATATTTTGTGTATTATTTGTCCCCCGTACGTCAAATCTTCTTGATTTTTTTTATTTTTGTGGCTTGCATTAAATGGTGTAAATCATTTTTTCATTATTTTAAATATCAAATTGCTTTGGGCAGAGATCTCTGACGAAAAGCAGCCTATTTTTTTTAATTTTGTTTGACTTTTGTGGCATGCATTGAATGATGTAAATCATTTTTTCCCTATTTTATATATCAACTGGCTTTGGGCAGAGATCTCTGACGAAAAACAACCTATTTTTTAATTTTGTTGACTTTTGTGGCTGCACGGAATGCATTTCAATACTCCAAATTTACATTTCCGATTCAACGAAATTTCGGCCGAAATTTGCTGAAATTGCCGAAATTTCGGCGACACAATGTAATATTTCGAATCCATGTACTTTCGGTGTTGGACTTGAACGAAACCGACACATTTCGGCCGAAATTTAAAACCATGGTAATACATTGGTGAAAGTGACTATGATTTCAGTCAGTTATAGAACTAGATCATTATGAAAAGCAAATCAAAAGTTATATCAGTGCACCTCATAAATCCCGGGATAAAGCCATAAGACCACTGACCACAATGAGGATTTCCTGCGACATATGTTTTAAGTGTGAGCCCATAATTGTATCAGTTAGTTCTTTTATGAAAATAAACAATGCCAGTTCAATTTATAAGAGAATGGAATAAAAGAGAGAAAGTTCTTCAGAGGTAGTAGTAACATTATTAAGCGGAAAAAATAAAGATATCAGCAACTCAGATTTGTTTCGTGTCGAAAAAATATCCAGGCTTGCTCATAAAGTATAGCCATAATCTCCACTTTCCGACCAAAAAACTTGAACAGTTACTAATTTACCTTACAATGCTTGCCACTTAAATCTCACTTAATCAACACTCCAAGATTAGATGACAAGATTAAGACTCATTCATTTTCTTTTCCTGTGATAGGTGAGCTGCTATTGACCAAGAAGGTAGATGTGTAGACTAGTACAGTGAATGAGGATAATTAGGCAATGAGGAAATGACATAATAACGGGAAGCAGTGGCATCCATAGGCATTCAATGGGTGAGATCTTTCACATTGATATAACAGGTGTGGTGAGTAAGAACAAGTACCAAAATTTTCTCCATCTACCATGACTTGCATGAATGTCTTACACAATGGAGAAGCCACGAATAATTTTCTAGCTAGAAAATTGTGCCACTGAAATCCAATGAGTTCCCATCACGATCAAGACAATTGTTATATTTTATGCTATTTACTGTTTTAGCCTTTATTGTAGCGAGTAACACACGGTATTTTTTACTTTATGTTTACCTTTCCTACTGTTAAGCACATGTGGCAATGATCTGGGCCGAACGGATCAAGTGGATTCAGTCATGAACAGGGAATCCTCCCTGTCAGATAGGGTATGGATACACCTTATGGATTGGGTGCATTTAAAAAATCTATTTCTTCATTGTTGGCTTCTGTGTAAACAGATTCAAAACAATGATGTATAGACAATGTAAACCACAATATTTCAATATTGCATGCAGCCTATTGGACCCTATTCTTATTTTATAGTGAATAACAAACTATGATGATTTGATAACAGATTAAAAAAATTAAATAATGAGTGAAATCCAGGATGGTCCAATCAGAATTCGAGTCAGATCAGGAACAAGCACATTGGATGTGATCCAATGAGGATTCCATTAAGATATTTACCCAAAAGAAAAGTCGCTGATTTGACTTTCTCTCGGGCTTTTGCCATCCCTACCATTAAGAGTTCAGAGTTCTATTTATTCCACTTATGAGCTTTAATGTAATTTAATATACAAGTTCAATAAATTTAAGTGTATCATCCTCTCTACATGATGGGCAAGAAGAATTTTGAAAATTTTTCACGTCACCAGAGGCCAAGAAGCCCAACAACCCACTGCTCCTTGCTTCTTTCTGACTAGAAAGAATATCTATTTCTTTACTTCTTGCCTCTCATTATAATTATTTTATCCAATCCCATCTTGTCGTGAGAGTGTTGTTTGAGTTAATCCAAGGCAATAATGATAATGAGAGAAATAAGAGAAAATTGAGAACATAGTAAAATGAAGGGGTTTGAGTTGCATTTTTATGCCAAACAAGACCCAAACAACATAATCTGTCCAATTTCCATCAACATACTCTTTCAGGACTGTTTTGCGCAGAGTTTTTATTCTATTCATTGTTCTTGCTTGTGTTTTTTTACCCTCAAGTGTAGATCCAAACTAGATCTACATCAAATTTGGTATCGAGGCCCTAATTTCTTGAATTTCTGCATATTTTATTGAATTTTGACACATTTCTTGAATTTTTGCACATTTTCAAGAAAATTTTCCAGTCTGATCATGAAGTTCAAAGTTTCTCCTGCTTAGTCTACATCAAATTTGGTATCAGATACAGAGCCGGAAGACATTCTCATTTCTCCGCGATCCGAAGCTTTGAATTTCGTTTGAATTCTCAACACACTTGAGCGATTTCTATCAGATTCCCAATTTGAACGATCTTTGTTTGATCAATCATCATTTTGTATTGAATTCATGACTTTGTTGAACTCTCTCATTATGATGTTATGAATTTATGCTGGTTCCAGTTGTGGTAATGAGCCTGAAAAAGATTGCAAAGGGTTTGAGTCAGCCATTACTCTATACTGTAGAAGTTATTAGGGTTTGAGTCAGCCATCACTTTATAATGTAGAAGTTACTAAGTGTTATTTCTTTATATTATGATGAGAATTTTCATGCTATGGTATGGACTATGTTGGGGTAGATTAGTCATTAAAATTATGTACTTAAGTGGGGTCAAGGATGTAATATTTTCCTTTATTGACTCGTGAAACTCAATAAAAGGGGGAGCTGACCGCCTTCCCCCAATTTTGGATGCCCAAACGCTTTACCACTACTTCTACAATTTCTTTGTCTTGGTATCAGAGTAGATCCTAGATTTCAACAGGCTTGTCCTCCTCAAGATCTAGATGTCAGTAACCAAGATAAGCATAGAAGGATCAAGGATCCTTAACTAAGGTTTGGATCGAGAAATTCTTTTTATCTTCCATATGACCAGCATAAGCAGTCCTACAACCAGTAGATTAGATGTGTATTCGTGTTTGTGTTATGAATTTCCAGTATTACTGAATTATCAGGAAGGATATTCCTCCATTTTTTTTGTAATTTATGCTGTGTTAATCAATCCCTGTGACTGAGAGGTACCACCAATGACTAATCTCTCCCTCCATCCCCTCTGTCTGTCTTTATGTTTGTCTATCTGTCTGACAAATAAGTATTCTCGCCAGGCTATTAGGACATAAAGTAAATGGAAGCACAATTGCCATATCATAAAATTCAAATTAAATGGGTAGACCAGTAAGGAAACAAGCATTACCCCATAACATATAACAAGTACAATTTGCCTATTGAGAAACATGGAATTAAGAATGACTGCTATTAAACAAACGCACACAAAAAAATTATATAGAATGAAGGGAATGGAAATGAACAACCTCGACATTGTTGGTTTGATCATTTTAGATGAAGGATTTAAATCCATTTTAATTGGATGATGCCACCCATTGAAGCTACCTGCTACCTCCACAATTTCACCATTCCCCAAGTATTCTATCTGAACCTATTTCAATCAAGTAACCAAAATCACTCCATTAGCCGACAAATATAAAAACAAATGGCTATAATTTGGTGATATATGTTCAAAGTTAGCGTTATAGCATTTCAATACATTCTAAGCAACAATAGCATTTCAATACATAGAATATAGCAAAAAGAGTAGTTCAAAAAAATAGGATTCTAGACATGTAACTTAAGCAAAGAACTTACCTCTTTTAGTCCAGAAAGACTTTCTTCCACTGCTTGTAATTCTGCATCTTTTGCTGAAATTATTTTTTGCGAATTGCCAATCTCATTGTTTGCCTTACTTTGCAAAAAGGATAAGGCAAGCTGAAGGGAAAAAAAGGCTCAGCTTCAAATTAAGAAATGTGGCAACTGTAAATGGTAGAGCACTAGACTACAACAAGGGTGTTCTGAAATGTTTCAAAACTAATATTTTTTCAAAATATATCCCAAGTTTGACTAGGCAAAGATATGACTGTTTGAGTTTGACCATTGATAACTGGAGAATTTAACCATGTTCGACCTTTGCAAAAGAAGTGTCTTGAAAAATAGTAAGGTTTTCCCCGAGAGTCACCTAAATCCTATTGAAGAGTCACTTTGAGATTTGTGAATATAAGTCTGAGAAAAGTAAAACAAGTTCTTAAACTGCTTCTAGTTTAATCCATCTGGATGTGTTTAAAAGTACAAGGTTTCCAAACGTTGCATGTCACTACTACATAGCGTTGTCGGAAACATACTCGCTTGGGTTCAGATAAGGCAAGATAGATTGAATGGATTGGATTGAAGAAAATGAACTAGTTAAACAGATCGAGGGATGGGATAGGAAGACACAACTGATTGATAGATTGTATCCATTGAATGAAAAAATACAAGCATCCCATTCTTTTTAGATACCCTAAACTTAATGGAATTCATAGGCATTTATTCAAGCATTTCCCATTGGACAGCAATACCATACCCCAAAATCTCTGATGAACTAAATTCATAAATTCAAGTGAAAAAATGAATAATGGGTCACAGTAGAACTTGAAGCCATTGAGTTTTACTTTTCACTACTTGATCTCAGTAAGAGTTTAGCTAGAAAAGCATGACATAACTAATTAGCAAACATGATTGTAAACAAGCAAATATAATTCATGTCTGACTCTATCCATATGTTTCTAACAACTAGTGAGACCTGCACCAGCAAGAGATTGGGAATATAAGAAAATAATCAGTTCAAATGTTCAAAAGAAGATTAATGGCCATGAATCATGATATTCACCCCTCAAGAACTCAAAGTTACAAAAATGTGGAGGGGAAGGCTTTATAGGGAGGTAATTGGGGGTGGTTTCCGAATGAGAGCCTTTAGCTTTTTCCGGGGGTGTGGGGACTCGGAAAACCTGATGCCAAATTTAACTATCGGCTGAAGCCGAAAATTTTCGATTTTGGTGGTAGCCGAAACCGACATTAAAATCTTGGTCTAATCCGCTACTTGGTACAAAGTTTTAAAATGAAAAAAATAATTGATAGCTTTATGCATAATTGTGAAACAATTCTATTACATTGTATATATAAGCATATATGTCACATGCAGGATAGATAATGAGAAATAATAGGTATTTGTCTATTTTAGATGGAAAACATTATGAAGGATAATTCCAACACCAATACAAGAATAGCACATATACCTTCTCACTCTCAATTTGTTGTTTTAACTGAGACAGCTCCAATTCCTTTTGATGCTAAGCAAAAATGCAATTAAAATTATTATGATACTCATATAAGAGCGAAATTTATTGTGCGCAAGCAAGCAGAATAGCACTTCAAGCACCAGAGAGCAAATAGGAGATATACCAGCATTGCTTTTAGACGATCAATATTGATTTGATTGTCATTAGTGCTGCCCTGCAGTACAGAATAGCAAACTACACAATCTATAAATTATAAAATCAACATCTGAAAAAGAAAACCCAAATCGACCTTGTTGGATGACTACCACTTTAAAAGCCACGTCCTCACTGTTTGGCCCTTCAGATGGCAAACTATCCCTATAAATCATTTACAATAACAGAAGAAATGCAATTAGATTGTGACACAAACTTAATTGTATTAGTGCTTTATCCATATACTGCAACATGAATAAGACTATCTGCAAATGTACTAAAGAACAAGTAGCAAATAACAGAATATAATGGAAGCACAGTTAGCATTCCATTAAAAAAAAAAAAGGAATCAAAGTTCATGAAAAAGAGGGTCAGTCGAGATCCAAAAGTAATCACGAAAGTGAATGAAATATCATGCTAGTGATACCATTCAAAAAAAAATATCATGCTAATGTCAAGAGTTGGCCACATATAGCTCCATTTGCCACAAAAAAGTGGTGGGCTAGATCAATGGGATTTACAAAGATTTTCAGTGAATTTTTGGATAAAGTTTAAGTAGATTTTAGTGGGCACTGTGTCATGAAAATGTGAATAGTGTTTTTAGAGCAGCAACATCTAAGCATTCTTTTTTTTATTTTTGACTACTCTAAGATAGAAATTGGGCTTTATTTAGGTTGATATAAGGGATGAAATTGATCATATACCAATGTCTAGGATTAAACTAGTGTTTTAAAGTGTTTTGGGCCTATATATATATATATATATATATATATATATATATATATAGAGGAAACTGTTGGTGAGCTTAAGCTCACCAAACTTATGGTGAGCTAGCTTGCCCAATCACATGGGGGTCCCACTTTGTTAGGATGATCCAAACCATTCATTTGAAAGTCCCTTACATAGATGGGGGGTGTACCAAAAATCAGCTCCATAGGATCATCCTAACCCCTCCATTTGTGGAGGACAAAAATGGACAGACACAAATCTGCCCCATTTTTGTCCTCCACAAATGGAGGGGTTAGGATGATCCTATGGAGCTGATTTTTGGTACACCCCCTATCTATGATAAGGCCTTGCAAATGAATGGTTTGGATTACTCCCCAAAATGTGGGACCCATGTGATTGGGCAAGCTAGCTCACCATAAGTTTGGTGAGCTTCAGTTTCCTCATATATATATATATATATATATATATATATATATATATATATATAAAGAGAGAGAGAGAGAGAGAGAGAGAGAGAGAGAGAGAGAGAACGGTTCCTACACACTTGTGTAGATAAGTAATCTACGCACTAGCGTAAAATACAATGGGGGCCCACATTGTTTGGGTGATCCAAACCATTCATTTTAAAGGCCCTCACATAGATAGGGTGTCCACAAAAAATCAGATCCATAGGATCATGACAACCCTATGTTTTGTGGAGGTAAAATGGACGTCTTTAAACCTTCACAAATTAGTCCATTTTTTGCATCCACAGTTTGAATGGTTAGGATGATCCTATGGATCTGATTTTTTGTGGACACCTTATCTATGTGAGGGCCTTTAAAATGAATGGTTTGGATCACCCAAATAATGTGGGCCCCCATTGTATTTTAAGCAAGTGTGTAGGTAACTTACCTACACAAGTGTGTAGGAAATGTTCTCTCATATATATATATATATATATATATATATATATATATATATATATATATATATATATATATATATATATATGTAGGAACTTTTGATGTTACTTTTTAGGAGGTTGATGAATGTCAAGAGTGTTCCCTTTCGAGGATTTTGGGTTCTACGCTAAATTGATCTTTTGTTGATCACGTCTGTTTTTGTCTTATCTCTATCTAGCTTGTTATTGAAGATTTATTGATTTTTTGTGTAGACATCAAAGTAAAGTAGAAGAGAGAAATGGAGGAGAAGAAGAAGAACAAGAAAGGGGAGAAGATAAGTTGTGAAATAGGATTAAGCTTTCCTTCATGGAGCATCCCTATTTTATTCATATTAGTGAAAATGTACTAAACATATAAATGCACTTAAGTGAATAACACATGTAACACATAAAGAAGCCAACGAATAAACACGAAAAATAATATATCTTACAAAACAACAATTGGATTAGTTCAGTTGGTCAGAGTGTGGCTGTTCTAGTCTTCAAAATGCCATTATAGAAAAAATCATACAACATTCCACCCGCAAATTGGTGCATACATGTAAAATTGTCTAGTTTGCAAAGTGCATCTTGATGTTGACCCCAAGAAACAGTTGGTGAGGATGTCAGAAAGGAGACCTTATGATCTCACACAGGCAATGAAGCACGGATACGGGTACAACACGATACAGGTACGTGGATACGTGATTTCTTAAAAAAATAGGAAACGGGTACGTTGGGGGTACGCTGAATATAATATATTTTTATATTTTATTATATACTTATAAAAATAAAAAATAAAATATTTTGTTAAAGAATTCAAACAATTTAATTGGAGAACAATCAAATAACAATAACATCACCAAAATCTAATATTACTTCACCAAAATCTAATATTACTTCTAAGTTGTTAGGTTTTTAATTATGGGATATATATATTATAGATATTTTGATATATTCAACCCCTCTTTTGGACACAACCCATATATTGTAAATCTGTAATTTTCGATTTAATTTGAACCGGGTGCGCACCCAATACGTACACAAACCCGGGTGCGTACCCGGTACGCACCCAAAGAGTACCCAAGAGCACCCGCACCCGATACGCACCCGACACGGGTACATGGACCTCCGGAGAGTACCCGTACTTCTTAGCACACAGGGAACAATAATAATCTCGGCATCCACCTTTACCCTAACTGTTAGAAATGGGAATTAGGTTAATGAGGAAGAAGAAGAGGAATCGAGAGATGGAGTATCCACTAGGGAGCTCCTCATATAAATGATGTATATATAGGCCCCAATTAGGGCAACAATATACAAAGACTACAATACCTCCTAAACTACATGTAATGCCTAAACTACCCTTACATGTTATTCAACACTCCCCCTCAAGCTGGAGTGTATATACTATGGAACTCAAGCTTTCTACAAAGAAACTACAACAAACAACTAAAAATAATAAAAAGTACAATAAGCTCATACTCATCCAGCTTGGTATAACACTCCTCAAGCTGGTGTGGTGAATACATAATTAAAGCATAATAAAAGATAATGGCCACCATGAGAGTACAATCGTTGAGATCAGCGGCCACAAAAAAGAAACAGCTCCCCCTGAAGCAGCACTACGGCAAGAACGATAAGAACAAGGCCTCCCTCTGAATGAGAGCTCGACGAATAAATCTGTAAACCACGAAGGTAGAATAGAGACACCTCAACAGGGAAATATTAGTGATCCAACGAGCAAAAAGGGCACACCAAAGGCGCGCACACGAGTAACGGCGAAGCACCCCGAGTGGGAACATCAGCTAAGCAGCACGGCGCCAATAAAAGAATAATAATAATCGGAAAGGTGATCGGAACCAACTCGCGATGGGGAAACCATCGTTTGGTGACAAGGTCGACGGCACGAACATTGTCGCCTGAAGAGAACTAATCAACGATGGGGAAACCATCGTCTGGTGATAAGGTCGACGGCATGAACATTGTCACCTGAAGAAAACCAACCGACAATGGGGAAACCATCGTCTGGTGAGACAAGGTCGACGGGGACACTGTCGCTTGGAGAGAACCAACCAACGATGGGGACACCTTCGTCTGGAGACAAGATCGACGAGGACACCATCACTTGAAGAGAACATCGACCAACGACGGCGGAAAGCACATCGCTAGGGGCAAATAAGGTCGACAGCCACGCTAACGACTAGGCATATAGCCGGACAATGAAAAGTGGATTGCAATGCAAATCACGATGAACACGTAAAACTACGCCAAGAACATGAAGGAACAACGAACAATGCGAAAAAATAACTCACAATACGAAGGACTGGCAATGAAAAAAAGAAACCAAACAACCGAAGAATGGTGAAATACAACAAATAGAGAAGACAACACGACAGACGAGGGAGAATAACCACCAACCAACCACAATAAGAAGGACGAAGAACATAAAGGAATCACCAACAACACTCCCCTCGGGCGAGACTACATGAGGCAGGAGACAACAAGTTAGGAAAAGTTAACAAAGAAGACAATACCAAGGCAATAACAACAAGACAACAAGAAAAGAATACAAGACAACACTAGATAACACTGACAAGACTCCCCCTCAAGTTGAAGGCCGAATACCTTCAACTTGCAAAGAAAAGAAGACTTTCAAGGCACAAAATTCCTCTTAGACATTTCATCAAACACTTACGGTGGACATTGGAGTTGGAGATGAAGACAAAGGCACAACAAAAAAATATATAGAAAAGATAAAATATGGGATTTGTTGTGGAGATTGGGAATGGAAAAGGGTCTAGAGGAGTAGATCTAAACCAAAAAAATATAGAAAAGAGAACGGATAGGGTGGAGTTTTGGGATGACAAAAAAGGATTTGGGAAGAAGTTTTCTTCCCAAAGGGGATGGTAGTGAGAAAGTATGGAAAAATAAGAGATTTGGGGTTGAGATTTGAAATTCAAAAGAGAAAGAAAAGAAGGAATATGAGATTCGGGGGGGGGGGGGAGGAAAAAGGGATCCATGGCAAAGTAACGGTCTCCAACTTGTGCAAGTGTGAGAGAAATCAGGGAGCTGAATGGAGAATGGAGAGTTGTCGTAATGGGGATTGACGCAAGGGAGAGAGAGAGAGTTTATGGAAAAAAAGAACAAAATGGTCTTGCGAAAGCCACAGAATGTGGTTTACGGAGAGAGAGAGAGAGAGAGAGAGAGAGAGAGAGAGAGAGAGAGAGGAGCAAATAAAGGGAGAGATATTTTAGGGATGTGAGAGAGAGAAGGAAAATATGGCAAAACTGAAAAAGGGTTAGCGCATTTGCGGAAAACACACAATACGGTGAGAGATTTTTGAGAGTTTCTTTTCTTTTTGTGATTTGCGGCAACAGAGAAAGACAAAAAAGAGAAAAAAAAGAAGCAAGGGATAGGGGAATTACGCGCGAGAGAAAGAGAGAGAATGGTGTGATGGAAATGAGAGGATAAAACTCTTCTTTTCTTTTTTCCTTTCCCTAGGATCTGCCATGAAAACTGAGAAATACCTTCTGGACAAGGATAAACCACGATGTGCAACAAAAAACACCAAAAGAACGATGCAAAGAAACACAATCACACAAGAAACACAAGATTTATGTGGTTTGGCACTGCCTACGTCCACGGAGGAAGATTTACGTGGTTCGACACTAGCTCGATCTGCGCATGCCTCGCGCACATTAGCCCGTCAATGGTCCTGTATAATGCCAAAATACAAGACATCTGCACAAACAGAAATGAAGTTAGGGTTAGAGAGGAAGAAGAAGGGAATGGACGGATGGAGAGTCTCCACTTGGGAGCTCCTCGTGTAAATGATGTATATATAGGCCTAAATTAGGGCAACAATGTACAAAGATTACAATACCCCCTAAACT
Source organism: Tasmannia lanceolata (assembly GCF_043159265.1). Lineage (NCBI taxonomy): Eukaryota > Viridiplantae > Streptophyta > Magnoliopsida > Canellales > Winteraceae > Tasmannia > Tasmannia lanceolata. The sequence goes on along the minus strand of NW_027518697.1, from coordinate 26,456,587 downwards.
ACATGTAATGCCTAAACTACCCTTACATGTTATTATATTCAACACTAACAAAGTGACAATCAACCCCTATATGTTTGGTTTTCTCATGGACCGCAGGGTAATGGTTGTTTTGATTGTTACAGTAGAGCTTCATAACAGTGTCATTGAGCAGTGTTTGAAGCCACATGAGCTTAGAACTCGCATGAGCTATAGAATCTCTACTCCTATCTCTCTGAGAAGTGTTTGAAGTCTTACTTTTCCAAGTGACTGGATTACCTCCAACAGACATACAAGAGCCCATACTGGACTATCAATCATTATCTGCGCCAGCCCAGTCTACATCAGCATATCCTTCTAAATCCATATGTCCCGCTTTGCATATAGGACTCCTTTTCCAGAAGCCTCCTTGGGATATCTCAAAATTTTTTGAACCAATTCTAAGTAGAATGAGATCAATGCATAAACCGTCTAACTATGCTTGCCGTGTAGACAATAACAAGATGAGTATTCGTAAGGAAAATGAGCTTTAACAACAGGCCTTTGGTAGGATCCCATATCAGCGATCAACTCCCTCTGTCAGTCTCGTAGTTATTAATTCTGTTTTGTTTCGTCCAGGATGGAAGAAATGTTTCGCTGCATTTCAAAAAACGGAAAAAAAAAATGAAAGGTTTTGCTCAGAATTCCAGTCTAACCCGATGCATTTTGTTCCATTTCGTTCCATTCTGTCCGTTCGATTGAAAGCGCGTAAAACAACCTATTTTGGACAAAACCGCATGAAAAATCCAATTTCATATTTTTGTGGTATACTTATTATTGTTCTTTTTTTTACCCTCATTAATGAATGTTTAATGAGTGCTTGAAGGGCATTTCATGCCTTTTAAACACCACTCCCGACCCAAAAAAAGAAAAGAAAAGAAAAACACATAAAAACCATCATTATGTACTTTTGCAGAACCAATTTCTTTCCTAAAAACCTACTCTAAGCTTGAAGACAAGGCCTTTTCGCCATTTTGTCATACAATATCTAAGCAGTGATTTTGAAAGAGGTCGTATTTTAGCGTTTTCTTAGACTCATTTCGGGTTTTTTGTTGTATCTTCCATTTTCATTTATTCTCTTCTCAACATGAGTTTGGGACCTTCCAAAGGAGCATATTCCAATTGTTCTGCTCCCGTTAAATTGGATGATTTGGTATGGGCATATTGTTCATTGGTTCTAGGTTAACGAAATAAAACGATTTGCTTATTTTGGCAGTAAAGTTATATGTGGGTGGATGTATCACTTGATTAAATGAACATCTGGTGGGCCTTCTTGGCAAAGTAACGACATTTAAGAAGGTTTAATCGGATATAACATGACGATTTATGAAGCTTTAGGAGGATTTTAAAAATGAAAAATCTAGAAAGAATATAGTTATGGCAAAGATTGGTGCGTGAGGGGAAGAAATGTTGCAAAAGGTAGTGGAAAGAGGAAAATGTATCAGAAGAAACAATTTTTTGCCCCTTGGAACAACTGTTGGAGCTCACCTAGGCATAAAAGGTCCTTTGGCTATGAAAAAAACAATAGATCGGGCTGAAAGGGCGGTTGGCATGCTCTACTATGACGCCAATATCCCTTTCAGTGTTACAAATTCTCCTTATTGGCAACAATGTTTGATGCAGTTAATGCAGTGAGTCAGGGTATAAGGAACCCAATTTCCATAACTAAAGGGGAAAAATAATGAAGAAAACGGTACATGAGATAAATAAATGCTTAGCCAAGTTCAAATTATTTTAGATTGGCAGATGGTTCAACGGACACACAACAACTCAACTCAACTCAACAAAGCCTTTGTCTCAAACTAGTTGGGGTAGGCTAAATGAATCCTTTAGAAAAATTTATGTTGTTTTTCTTTCTGTGGATGCATCTAGCATAGTGTAGAATGTCGTTGATTTATTTTTTATTTGATCGTTACAAAACTTTGTCCAGAGAGTATCGTATATAACTGACAATGATCCTAGGTCCAAACATGCAGGGAAGATGCTGGTGATGAAATATGGAACTTTCTACTATACCCCATGTGTGGCTAATTGCATAGATCTTATGCTAGAAAACTTGGTCAAATGGAAGATTTTCCAATTATTGCTAGCATGATAGAGAGCTCGGAAGATAACCAAATTTATATATAACCATGAGTGGTTGTTTCTCTTGACGTGGAATGAGTTTAAAAAGGAGAGATTTGTATTGTCTTGGTTGAACGAGGTTTACAACAAAATTCTTGATCATACAGTCTTATGGTGCATATGAAAACTTTGTAGCAAATGTTTGGCAATCAAGCTTAAAAAGCTAAAGGATAACTTGAGGGAATGGAATAAACTTTCTTTGGAGATGCCATACAAAAGTTGGAGATGTAAAGAATTTAACCAACCTTGTTGAAAGAACAATATGATATGAATCCTTCCAATGAAAATGACAACAAATTGGTTGATGCCAAGCAAAGATTTGAACAAGCTCTTCTAATCTTAACGAAAAAAACACCAAATTCTTCCATGCTTCCATTAGCCACGGCAGAAAGTATAGCTCTATAAGGAAGATCTATAGTAATGACAAGTGCATGGAAGACCCCCATTCAAGAGGTTGCTTATGATTTTAGGAAGTTATGTTAGAGGAGGGGGGTCATTGAGGATGATGAGTTGTCGGATGCCATTCCTACGTTGATTAGTGAAGAAGAAAACAAAATGCTCCTTAGTATGCCGAATGAGGATAAGGTAAAGAAGGTCGTATTCAGTCTTCCTGAGGAATCACTCCATGAAATACGGGTGTGACAACCCAGGGGGGGTGAATTGGTCAATTAAAAATTTTGGGCTTAATTAAATGGATTATTAACATTAATTTACTAATTAAGCACTTATTAATCTAACCCTTATTCAAATATTCAAGATAATGAAATTTAGGGTTTAGATATTACTTTAAGCCTATTTACCCTAACCCTTGTTTTAATAAAACATAAATACAAGAAAGGGTAGAGATTACCAATCACCACAAAGCGCAAAGAGAAGGAGGAGAGAAAGCAACCACAAGGCACAAGATTTACAGTGGTTCGGTCTATCACAAGACCTACTCCACTCTTCCAAGTTTACCTCCTTGGGGCGCTCCACTAAAACAGTGAGATTCTTCAAAAGGCGAATCTCGAAGCCGTACACCCGACTCCTCTAACTCCAAAGGGAACAAACCCTTTCTGTACGAGGCCCTGACGAAGGGCACACCCTCTTACAATGTCTTCTCCTTTCTTAACGGGCTGAAGAGTAGACCCTCAAAATGTCCTCACCTTTGTTACTGGGCCGAAGAGAAGACCCTCAAATACAAATGAAGAAATAAAAGAAAAACTCTCTTGCCACTTAGATAGGCAGATTACAAACTTTGATAGCTCACCAACGCTCCAAGGAAAGATAAAATGTAAAGCCAATGGAGTTCCTTTTGATAAAATGTAAAAATCAAGTTCAAAGAGGTTTAGCTTTTGATAGAAGGTTTTAGCTCAAAGGAAAATGAGATTTGATCTTTCTAAAATGTTCAAAAGCTTGTTTAGATAGGTTTTAATAGTGTATATATAGTGTATTTGAAAATATGACTGTTTGGGGGTAAAACTGTAAATAACTGGGTTGAAAAAGTCAACTTGCAAAAGCCCCAACGGCTAGTTTGCCCGACCGCCGCGGTCGCCCGCCCCTATCGGGCGCCCTTTTATATTTTCAAATTTCTTACCGTCGCGGTCGACCGACCCCATGGCGGTCGCCCTGCGAGGGCTACCTGTTTGCTCAAAAATTCGGCTCATAAAACCTATCTCGGTCGACCGACCCACGGCGGTCGCCCGCCCAAACCCATGACATAATGGTTCTGTATCAACAGAATGGTTCTGTATCAACAGAACCCATTCCGCGGTCATCCGGATTGACCCGATCGACCAGCCCGTTATTTTTCCGCAAGTGCTGGAATTCCAACAAGCTTGCAGCGGTCGCCCGGGAGACCCCCGGTCGACCGGCCCTGGTTAAAATTCCATTTTTACTTTAAAGCTTAGGGGCTTTTGGGCCATGGTCTTTGAGCTTAAGTCCTAGGTTTTCCAAACACATTTTTGGGTGTGTGTATGGTTTTCAAAGATGTAAAAAGTTAAGTATGAAAACCTTTTGAAAACCTTTTGAAAGTGCATTTAATATAAAATCAAGAGGACTCTAAATACATTCTAAAAATAATAACCTTGAGTCTTTTTGGAATGTATCAGCTCCTTTGCACTTCCATGGACTTCTTCGGCTTGAGTGAACATCTTGAACTTGATTCGGCTCTTGTGACTTGTCTTCCAATCTTCAATGCATGTTGAGGTACATGAGGTGTCACCATGGCATGTTCAACTCCAAGCTCCTTCTTGACACTTGTTGGGAACTTGTGGAATCTTCATAATGAGCTTCTTGATTTGAACATCTTCAAATGATGATGTCTTCACTGTAGGTGCAAGCTCTTCGTTCCTTTGCTCCTTGATTCACAAGCCATGTGTTGTGAAGGGTTGTGTAATGGCGATTATGACATGAAATTCCTGTACACAACACAACACCTCAAAGCAACACATTAGTCCATAAATGCTAATCAATTTGGTTTGCTACCATCAAAACAAGAAGGTAAGGTGAATGATTGAACTCATGGGAACCCTTAGGCTTACACTCCAAGACTAGATGGGTTTGATGGTTTTTTATCCAGACATTGGTTGAATAGTATCAAGGATGGCCTTGTGAAGTGATGAGGACCCCATCACTGACATGGCCAACTGATGCAGGTGCATCCCTCCAGATCGCGCCGAATGATTGACAAGATTATCAGATCCCTGATCAGATTTTTCAGAACCCTTGGATCAACAATCAGGCAATCCAGATCGTCAATCAATCTCAAGATTATGGTAAAGAAGTTCCATTCATTGCCTGATCATCAAAAGATCGTAGATCAGAACACCGACCAGATCAACGACTCATGTTGATCAAACAGTTAAATAGAGTGTCTTTTCTTTATATTTTAATTTGAAATTTTGTTTTATCAGGACTCTTGGACGAATTTTATATAGAGTTGGTTGTCCAAGTAATCCAAGATTTTAGGGAGTTAGAGTTTAGGAGTCTGGGTTATTTTGGGCCAATCAAAAGAAGCCTTGTTTTAGGAGAGTTCTACAAGTTATAGGAAAAGTAGGAGTTAGGTGTTTCTTTCTTTCAATAGGATTACGAAAGCTAGCAAGTTCTACAAATACATGATTGTAAAAGAAATTCATGAAGCTTTTGATGAAATAAAATTTAGATTTATAGGAATTTATATTCCTCGTCCCTCAGAATTGTTGCCGGAAAAACAAGCCACCCGTTGCTTGTTGTTGCCCATCCGCGCAAGGCACCTGCTGCTTGCTCGTTGTCGTCGAAGTCCCTCGATGTTTCCACCAAAGTCTTTTTCAAAGTAAGCACACAATCAGCCCTTATTGTTGTTGTAAACCGATCCCAAAATCCAACACTTTGTTGAACCCGAACCTTCTCCTAAAACCTACCCACAACCATGGTTTGAAATTTTGGTTTCGACTAAAATTTCGGACTTATCCGAAACCGAAATTTAGGGCGAAATTTTGTACACGCTCACGAAATCCCGGATTTTTTGGATGAAATTTTGATCGAAATTACCGAAATTTCGGGCTCGTTCGAAATTCTTTAATGCATTAAAATATTATTATTTAAATTTCAATTTCGACGAAATTTCCGAAATTTCGAACGAAATTTGGTAAATTTCAAGAATTTCGGTTTCGGTACGTTTTTGGTTTCTGTCCTCACCGAAATTCGAAATTTCGGTCGAAATTTAAAACCATGCCCACAACCCAATCCCATAGCCGTAGGAAGCCATCAAACCCAGATTCTAAGTGTGGCTGAGAACTCCACTTTTAGCAGCCCTTAACCTGTTATTCTCAGACCTTATAATCAGCCTATCACCATGTTGAAGCCATCCTTACACCTTCGAATTTCAGCTACTGTCCTCTAAATTTTAGGCAATCAAAACCAGTATGTTCTGGATTTTCTTGGCCTCTTTCAACCTATTAAAACCTAGCGCAAAAACCTTAGCAATTAGTCTCCAAGACTTCAGCCACCTTAGTTAGTCGACCACCCATTGCTGCCTTCTCTCGTTGATTCAAATAAATAAATAAATACACACAACTTGCAACCTGTCTTTAATCGATTAACACCCACAACCTTACAGTAGCATATCGGCCACCTCTTATCTCTTTCTAACTTAGCCGATCACCCCAGCGCAGACAACCCCTTCATAAATCTTCCACCCCATTAACTCTTTCATCAAGCCATTCAAAAAACCTTCTTGAATCAAGAATCCAACCACCAATCGTAACTACCTTCCTTGAATCTTTAAGCAACCGGATCAAGAACACCAATAACTTCCATTCTTATACTTGTAACCACCTTCCACCTTTAACTAATTACCCATATAGCTTCCTTACACAACAACATCCTTCCAATTAAGATTTCTCTTAGTTTCAACTCTTTTGATACCCTTTTCAACCCTTCCAACGCCCTTTACAATTTTTCTTCTCCTTTCCTTAGCCTTTCATCCCTTTTCCCTTTACCCCTAAAGCTTCCGCCCGCGTATCAACTTGTATCAGAGCATTCCATTATCTGCCCCCTCATTATTTGGTATCAGAGTATTCCGCTATCTGCTCTTGCGTCATTTGGTGTCAGAGCACTCCGCTATCTGCTCTTGTTACCAACCAAGTAGAGGACGATGTTCTGAGTAGGCTTGATCATCCTAAAGCTTTAAGGAGATCAGCTAGACTGAAAGAGAAGGCAGCTAGGGGCATGGACAGGGAAGGTAAGGACATGGCACAAATGCAAGAAGGAGTGGTATCATTTGTAATTTTTTGTCTTAGTAGAATGTATTCGTAGGAGGGGCATACTTGTAATATGAGTGAACTTGAGGATCATAGTGAGGCCTTTTAAAATTGGGAGGGATATGGAGTTGGAAGCCCACTACAAGTAGGATTTTCATTTGAATTTTTAGGACTTTTGCTGATTTTGAAGAACTTGTAGACCCTAGCTTGGGGAGAGAGAATTCCAGTTTGTAAGAATAACTTTGAAGCAAGGTTTTAAATCTTGGTTTCAGAATGCATTTCGGTCCTCACCGAAAGCGAAATTTTTGCCGAAATTTCATTCGAAATCCATCGAAATCTAAAAAAGCAATATTTATCTTCCCAGAAATTTCGGGCGAAATTAATCAAAATTTTGGCCGAAATTTCATTGATTTCGCCCGAAATTTCAAGGAAATATTGAATAATGAATTTTAAGGGATTTTCCTAAAATTTCGGACCGAAATTTCGGTCGAAATAAAGTAACGTTTCAAGTTTCCCCAATTTTGATTTCGGTATCCACCGAAACCCGAAATTTAAAACCTTGCTTTGAAGGTGGTTAGAGAGGAATTCCTGAAATTTGAAGGCCTTCCACCTATTCTTCTTAGCATGATTTCATCACTATGCCTGAGTATCTTCTTGTTGTTTCCTATTAAAATTTAAATAAAATCTCAATTTCCATTCATTCTCCTCCTGTTTTTCATTTGAATTTCAGCTCAATTACAGCACATTACTGTTCATACTATGTTTTGAACAGTAATTGACTGTTTTAGGACTGTTCTTGCACAATTCTTAGTGTTCTTTCTTGTTCTTGATGTTCGTGATTGTTTGTTTAATTATCAATGTTCTTTCTTGTTCTTGATGTTTGTGATTGTTTCTTGATCAAATTCTACATTTCAAAGTTAGATCTACCTCTGATCTACATCAAATTTGGTATCAGAGCAAGGATTGGAATAAATTCTCATTTCTCCACGAGCCTCAAATCAAATTTTCGTTTGATTTTCACATCGACTATGTAATCTATACAGGATCCCTATTTCGGACAAATTTAATTGATGAGCATATTGCATATTTTTCCAAGTATGCTTTAGTTTGCTTGTCAATACTTGCCAGCATGATTCAAGCCAGTTAAAAAGTTCCTAAATGGCAACATCATCTCATAAACTTCACAAACGTAGAGGTTTATTATCCACAACAGCATTACTTTCCCTGGCAGGTCCTAATTTACAAGCAAGTTCAACACTTACTAATGATACCATGGAGGAAGCTAAGATAAATTAAAACAAGTACATCGAGCACGATTATAAAATATTAGAAAAATCTAAACTAATCCACTGGACTTAAAAAACGCAAGCAATTTCTCTGAGAAGTCCTTTATAGCCCCATATGTGCCTTCACTAAAAAAAACCCATATGCGCTTCACTAAAACACCAACCTGTGAGGGTGGTGTTCCATTGATGGAAGAGCAGCCTGTCCAGAAGTCACTGATGTTTCATTCAAGTTTGAATAAGTATTATTCCCAATTGCCTCACCTGTTGGTTTCCCGTTGCTGACGCTTCTATATTCACCCGAAGCACCTATTAGAAACTGATACTTCGTAAGACAACCCACAAAATTGAAGTTTCAGCTCATGAGATGCAAAGAAACACAATAGACTGATTAACAAATCCTTTTACAATTTGACAATGTTCGAAGAAATTGCAAAAAATGAAAAAAAAAAATATATGGGCCAATAGACTGAGAAAACAGACAAAGGTCAGCAATCAAAAGAAGTGGCTATTAGGCATTATTTCCTTCAACGTGTTGAGCATTGACACATGTGCAAGGACATACTTTTCAAATTCAAATTCAAATTCAAATTCATACTTTTTTTCCAAAAAAAAAAAAAAAAAACAATATATGATGTAGGAGCGTAAATACAAAGACGTAATGAATTGCATGAAATAAAACAGAAGAATCAAGCATATGTTACATAGTGGGTTCATCAAGCTTTGAGGTAGAACCAATAAAAATAGATGCAAGGATAAAGCTCAGACAGTATTTGTTCACTTTTCTTTCTATCAGTTACAAAAATTTGTATTAAATTTAGAAAATTAAAGTTCAAATTATGGTAAATCAGGATAACAAGAATGAGATGCTAAAACAAATTAATGGTCTCCCTAAAAAGCAAACAGGCCAATGAACTTGTTTCCAGATGAACATGTAAGGACACATGTAGAATGCTACACAAATATAAATTTATCTTGATTGGGTTACCAAGTTTCCAAGAGAGATTCACGCCCTTGCTAGCTCACCTAATAACTTATTGTGTCGGCCTCTATCTTAAGCAGTCTGGAAATATGAAATGAGAGCTTTGACACCTCATAAAATGGTAGCAATGCATATACCTTACATACAGTATATGCATATATCATAAAAGTAGCAAGCTTCACAATCGGACTAAAGGCCATAATCAAGTTGAAATCGGGGTGATCTGTTACGTGACCAAATGGGTCCCACTTGGCTGAAATAAATCAGTTTAGATTTCTGTTATTTTTAGATTTGCTTTCTAGTATTTTAGGATAAGTAGGAGTCTTATTGATAAGGGTTAGCTAGATTAGAGATTTTCAATAAATAAAATGGACACAGCCTTTTTAGAGGAATGAAGAAATTTGTTACAGAAATTGTGTTTTGTGCACAAAGGAGGATTGATCCTACCCTCGAAGTGGATCAAGAGGCTGATCTTCCCTCTAAGAAGATCAAATCTGGGGTGAATTTCAGGTTCGTAACTAGTGCTATCAGAGTCGTCGATCTTGCGTCATGGCTGCGTTCCGGGAGATTTTGGATTCTCTACATGATGATTTTTGAAGGATCAAGGAACTTGTATTGAAAATGATAGAAGGGCATAGATGGTTTGCGGAAGGTTTGGATGGAATCAGTCTAATGATCGAGGAAATGTGCAATGATGAAGAAAAGCGGAATGATGTTCGGGTCAAGGAAGCTGCAAGAATTGATGGCGACAAGGCTGAGTTAGTTGAACATATTACCGAAGAACATATTGATTTTTGCAAAGTTACATGGTATATTAACTATGGTAGCAAAGGAGAGAGAGAGAGAGAGAGAGAGAGAGAGAGAGAGAGAGAGAGAGAAACAAGAGAGATAAAGGGTGAGAGAGAACCAATTGAGAGAGAATAGGCGTGCGTGTGGGAGAGAACAAAAATTAGTTCTCTCCCTCACGCACGACTAATATTTATATATTATTGTATATACCCAATATGCCCTTACATATATAATGTATTTATTCCACACTCCCCCTCAAGATGTAATGTATATATCATACATTCCAAGCTTGTTACAAGAATCTTTCAGTTTTGCTGATCCTAACTGTTTGGTAAACATATCTGCGAGCTGGTATGTAGATCGAGTAAAAACAGTGCGAATTCCACCTTTCTGAATCCGATTACGAATGAAGTGACAATCTACTTCAATATGTTTGGTGCTTTCATGGAACACATGATTTGTCGTAATATGGATTGCAGACTTATTATCACAATATAATTGTGCTGGAGACATTGATGAGAACCCAATCTCTGATAAGAACGAGCGAATCCAGATTAGTTCACCACTCGTGTAAGACATAGAGTGATATTCCACCTCTACACTTGACTTGGAGACAACGTCTTGCTTTTTGCTTCTCCATGACACCAAATTTCCTCCTACAAATGTGCAATATCCAGTGGTTGACCTCCGTTCTGCAGGAGATCCTGCCTAGTCGGCATCACTAAATCCTTCTACTTTCTCATCACCATGTTTTTTGAAACACAAACATTTCCCCGATGTACCCTTCAAATACCTGATAATCTGAAAAACAGCAACCAATGGGAAGTACGTGGAGAGCTCATAAAGTGACTAACCATACCAACTGCAAATGATATGTCTAGGCGAGTAACAGTTAAATATATCAGTTTTCCAACTAGTCTTCTGTACCTACCAGGATCATTCACCAACTCCCCTTGATCCGAAAGAAGTTTAACGTTCTGGTCCATAAGGGTAGATGCAGGTTTCACTCCCATTGAACCTGTTTCGTCTAAAAGTCCAACACATATTTCCTTTGTGACAAGACCATAATGAGAATATGCTACCTCAATATCGAGGAAATACCTTAAAAGACCCAAATCTTTCGTAGAGAATCCTTCTTGGAGAAAGGATTTCAATCTCTGAATACCAGATCTATCATCTATTGTGATTACAATATCATCAACATACACTATCAGAAAAATATGCCCAGCAGTGGACTTGTGACTAAAGTCCAAATGATCAACAGCTTCAACAACAACCACCAGTAACGAACGACGATAACCCCTAGAAGAAACCAACAACACACCAACAAACAAAATTCATATGCGACAGAATCAGCAATGAACAACGATAACCCATAGAAGAAACCAACAACACACCAACGAGCAAAATCCATATGCGACAGAATCAGCAATAACGTAAATGAAGAGAAGGGAACAACTCACATTACGAGAGGACAGCGTCAGGGTTTGGATGAAGGGCTCCGGAAAGTGTATAGATTGGAATAGGGGGTGCGGTTAGGGTTATGGGTGTGAATAGCATGTGCGGATAGGTTTTGGGTCATGAATAGGGGTTCCGGCTAGGGTTTTGGGTGTTGGGGTGGTGTGGCTAGGGTTTTGGGGAGGTGCGGCTAGGGTTTTGGGGACCTTGGTTTGGGCGGTTGGGTGGGGAGGGGTAATAGGAGGTTGTGAGGTAAGAGGATTGATGATTAGGGTGTAGTTAAAAAACCCAAAACAAAAAACTTCAGTCACAAAAAAAGGCTATTAGGGTTAGGGTTTAGGGAAAGAAGAAGGAAAAACCTACCTTTCTTCACCCATTGCTCTGATACCATGTAAAGTAACATGGTATATTAAATATGGTAGCAAAGGAGAGAGAGAAACGAGAGAAATAAAGGGTGAGAGAGAACCAGTTGAGAGAGAGAATAGGCGTGCGTGTGGGAGAGAACAAAAATTAGCTCTCCCTCACGCACGACTAATATTTATATATTGTTGTATATACCTAATATGCCCTTACATATATTGTGTATTTATTCAACAATTTTTTTCAACTATTCCATCGTTCTATCATTTCGATGCGATGCCAAGAAAAATCGTATTTCTTTCCAACTTAGATCACATCGGATTTTGAAGGCGGGGTTTGAATGATCACGGTCTCTATTTTTTAAGAACTAACCAATAGGATTTGGGATCCCGGCGGAATAAAGCATTTTCACCATTAATCCAACCTTGAGAGGGCAAGGTTGATTCCAAGGGGTGTGGAATGATACGTGACCAAACGGGTCCCACTTGGCTGAAATAAATCAGTTTAGATTTCTGTTATTTTTAGATTTGCTTTCTAGTATTTTCGGATAAGTATGAGTCTTATTAATAAGGGTTAGCTAGATTAGAGGTTTTCTATAAATAAAATGTACGCAGCCTTTTTAGAGGAATGAACAAATTTGTTACAGAAATTGTGTCATGTGCACAAAGGAGGATTGATCCTACCCTCGAAGTGGATCAAGAGGCTGATCTTCCCTCTAAGAAGATCAAATTTGGTGCGAACCGATTCATGTTCGTACCATGATGTACCTTATTATATATTCTGAGGGTGATTTAGTCAGTTAATTCTTAGAGTAGCATTAATTATTCCTCACTACAAAATCAAGGTTTATACTTTAGTGTAATTTTTCGACTATAACTAATGCTTATCTCTCTAAGGCATGATGTGATGGGACCATCGTAGGGTCATATTTTAATGTTTAAGTGTGTTTTAGGTGTCTTTTAAGTCCTTTAGGTTATAGTAGGGGTATTGGAGTCTTTTTGCATCAAAATAACTTATGTTATGTGAGTTATGGTTGTTTTAAATTTGCCCCACATATGTATTTCGGGATTTTAAGTGGGAGCATGCCTTTAAGTCATTAGAAAAGGGTAGTTTGGTCCTTGGGGTTTTCTATTTGGTTTGATATGAATACTTTATGTTGGGTTTGTAAAAGAGAACACTTCTTTCATTTCGCTATGAGATATGGAGAGCTTCTTGGAGAAAAAGGGTTTCATCTTCTTCTTCATCTTCTTCGGTGAGATGCCAAGGATTCTTCGGTGAGATGCGAAAGAAACTCATTGTGTGAAGCCTTGAGATAAGTAGCATACTTTTATTACTTGTCATCTATTGATTTACTATTTTCTCTCCTCTTTTAGTTTTTCTCCCATTACCCATCTTGCCAAAACCCTAAACCTATCTGCTATTTTCTTTGTTTGCCTACCTTCTACCCCAAACCCCTAAAATATCCGTTAAAAAAATTCTCAACCATAGAAATATCATTCAAATCCCTCCACATCCCGTGTCTCTCTCGTTTTGTCCCAAAACTTATTTTACACCTTCCCAGCACCATTCGAAAACCTCACGGCATATGTCTACACCACCCCAAATCTATCCTAAACCCCGTGGAATTATTTACACAACCTAATAACTTATTTTAGGAGCCAAAATCCTATTTTTCACCCTGCATCAGATTTGGTATAGGAGAGAAATATGAGTTCAACATTCGATCGTCGAGCTTCAATTTGGTATCATCAGGGCTCAAGGTGGAAACATGTCCTTTAGGTGCACTGAAGATCGAATAGTTGAGATATTGGAAAACTTAAATGCAAAATTTGATGGGTTGCTGTCACTTGGATCGTATTCACCAAGATTTTTATGCACCTCTTCTAGCCAAGACTCCACAGGTTGCACAGATTCAGGAGTTTGTGTCATATTTTAACTGGGGGAGAATGATGGAGACCATCATAGGGCCGTGTCTTTTAAGTCCTTTATATTATAGTAGGGATACTTAGTCTTCTTACATCAAAATAGCTTAAGTTCTTTGAGTTATGTATGTTTTAAAGAGGTCATACATGTGTATTACGAGATTTTAAGTAGGAAGCAAGTAAGAGGGTAGTTTGGTCAAAACGTATTGGCTTTTTTTAGGATTTGAGAAAGTTTTAGTTCTCTTCTTCTTTCTTATATATTGTAAGCCTAAGGGCACTATAAAAAAAAAGAATGCTATGTCATGTTATGAATGAATGAAAAGATTTGAAGTTTTTTCCTCTTTTGTGGATGTGATGTCTACGCCTTGCAAAGGTGCGATGCCATGATCTTCCCTAAGGCGCGATGCCTAGGAACCCCTTGGTGTGATGCCTTGGGTTTTTGGTTTGTGAGATTCCGACCTTGCTATTTATCTCATTCATGTTTCTTTTTTCTAGTTTTTCTCATAAATCACCTTCCCGGGAACCCGAAAACCTCTCTTGCATTATTTTCGCTTGTCCTCAACACAAAACCCCTAAAATAGCCATTAAAAATATTTCTCAACTGTACAAACATCATTCAAATCCATCTCTATCCCGTTTTTCCCCAAAACTCAATTTACAACTCCCTGGCATCCTTCGAAAACTACCCGGTTTTTGTCTACACAACTCGAAACCTACGCTAAACCACGTCAAATTTGGTATCAGAGCGAAATTTTGGTTCAACAGTCTATCGTCATGCATCAATTTGGTATCAGAGCTCAGGGTGGAAACATGTCGTCTAGATGCACTGAAGATTGAATAATTAAGATATTGGAAAACTTAAAGGCCAAATTTGATGGGTTGTGTTGTGGCCAAAATCAGGGATCTATTGATGTGGCAACAAATAATAGAAAGATAGACTAGAATAGTAAGTTTTTTGGGATCCGAACCCCTCTCTTTGAGCATTAGGAGGCTATTTAAAGTAGTAGGCTGAAGAGGGGTTAGGAGTGAGATTACCTTAATGCCCCTGGACGAGTGTCGTCTAGTGATTGGGCAAGGGCTTGGTCTAGAACTTTCCAAATTAGGTAAAATTGTGCACATACCCTTTGCCACTTGGCGGCTTATGATTGGACCATTATTTTTACCCCCATCAGTTGCCCCCCGATTCCTCAGGTCGAGTTTCGAGCTGGGGAAGGAATAGAGCGTTGACGGGCTAATCATTTATGGCTGGTGTTGGTTTGTGTGTCTCGTTGCATTGTTTGTGCTTCAGAGGGAGTTCTAGTCGTAGTTTTAGTCACATTGGGACTTATAAGATTTTCACTTTCCTTCTCCACTAGTGCCCACTATGGGGCTTGGCTACCGTTTTGTATGAATTGTGCTCTGGCATTTTTTTCATATTTTTTAAGCATTTAAGCTCTGTAGGGAGTTCGGATTTCATTTTTGTATGAACTATGCGTTTGCATTTTCGACAAAACTTTAGGTACAAAATGAGGTAAAGTGAGTTCAGCTTGCTCTAAATAAGAGCTACGCCTTAGCATTTTTGAGAAACTTTGGGTTCACATGCTCACAAAATGAGCCAGGCTCGCTCCTCTTATGAGCTAGTGCTTGCAATTTTTCACGAAATTTTGGAAGCAAACGCCCTTAAGTGAGTTCGTCGGGCTCTTTATATGAGCTACAACTCTTGATTTTGACATTTGCATCTTTTGTGGGGCTGTGAGCTTTTGATGTTTTCACTCTTCATTATTAATTAATGTTTCTATATTTATACAATGCAAATGTCTGTCTTTTGTGATATTTCCACCCCCCAAGGGGCCATAGTGAGATCGGCTTGTGTTTTTGCCGAAGTGCATTTTATATGCTTTGGGTGTTTTTTGATATCACCACCCTCATGTTTTTGTAACATGTTTCTTTTGCTTTGAGTTTTTGATATTGCCACCCTTCTAGGGGGCCATATTGAGTTCTGATGTCCTTTTGCCTAAGGTGCATTTTGAATGCTTTGGGTGTTTTTTTATATTGCCACCCTCATGTTTTTATAACATGTTTCTTTTGATTTGAGTTTTTGATACCGCCACCCCCCTATGAGGCAACATTGAGTTCAGCTTGTGTTTTTCCGAAGTGCATTTTGCACATTTTTGGGCTCTTTTTTATATTGCCACGCCTCATGCCTTTATGATATGTTTGTTTATCTTTGAGTTTTTGATATCGCCACCCTCCTATGAGGCAACATTGAGTTCGGCTTGTGTTTTTGCCGAAGTGCATTTTGCACATTTTTGGGCGCTTGTTTATATTGCCACCCCTCATGCTTTTATGATATGTTTGTTTATTTTGAGTTTTTGATATCGCCACCCCCCTATGAGGCAACATTGAGTTCGGCTTGTGTTTTTGCCAAAGTGCATTTTGCACATTTTTAGGCGCTTTTTGATATTGCCACCCCTCATGCTTTTATGATATGTTTGTTTATTTTGAGTTTTTGACATCGCTACCCCCTTATGAGGCAACATTGAATTCGGCTTGTGTTTTTCCCGAAGTGCATTTTGCACATTTTTGGGCGCTTTTTGATATTGCCACCCCATAAATCGTACCAGTGGTAGATGAGGACAGGATTTTGGCTGGAGAAGAGTCGATGGGGGGGGGGGAGAAATCAAGGGAGCATACATGTAAGAATCGGAGATCAGATAATCAACCATCTTGAGGAATTTCTTATTCCTTTTGATCGATTTCTTCTGTACTTCCAACCCCTCTCTGTCGGAGTACCTTTTAGGGTTTTTCGACATCTTCATCCTTTTTCGCTTTTTAGCTCACTGCTCGAGCTAGGACTCCAGGGCATTAGAAGCGAGGTTTGGCCGTATCTTCGAGCTAAGTTTTCGTGGAGTTCTCCAGTGAATCTTAGTGATGCTTGAGAGCTAAGTTTTCATCATTTTGAGCTCAACTTCTCCTTTGGGTCGTGATTTAGGGCATGAGATTTCGAGGGTCGTGCTCCTTATATGAGCTAGAATTCGCAATTTTCCACAAAATTTCTGCCTCAATGCTAAAAAATGAGCTCGGCTTACTCCTTTCATAAGCTATAACTCGCAATTTCTCGCGGAATTTTGGAACCAAACGCCCTCAAATGAGTTCATCAGGCTTTTTATATGAGCTACAACTCGTGATTTCTTGTGAAATTTTTGGGCTCAAAGCGCCCTAAAGTGAGTTCGGCGGGCTCTTTATATGAGCCGCACCTTGTAATTTCTTGCGGAATTTTGGGCTATAAGGCCTTAAAATGAGTTCGGAGATCTTTATAAGAGTTGTGTCTACATCTGAGACTCTGGTTGAGGAGGTTGTTGTTCCTCAGGTAGAGGGGGAACAACGACCTGAGAGGCTAAATGTCGCTCCTGGTGATCGTTTCTAGGAGCGGACTTAGCGCGCTAAGCTGTGTTTGTGCACGCGCTCTTCCGAGCAGCTATGCTAAGATCAACTAACGGTTTTTTGTTCGAGTCCCACGGATGGTGCCAATATGTTGCGGCCAAAATCAGGGATCTGCAGATGTGGCAACAGATAATAGAAAGATAGACTAGAATAGTAAGTTTTTTGGGATCCGAACCCCTCTTTTTGAGCCTTAGGAGGCTATTTACAGTAGTAGGCTAAAGAGGGGTTAGGTGTGAGATTACCTTAATGCCCCTGGACAAGTGTCGTCTTGTGATTGGGCAAGGGCTTGGTCTAGAACTTTCCAAATTAGGTAAGATTGCGCACATACCCTTTGGTACTTGGCGACCTATGATTGGACTATTATTTTTACCCCCATCAGGTTTTACCCCCATCAGGTTGCTATGTCACTTGGATTGTATTCACCAAGATTTTTATGCACCTCTTCTAGCCAAGACTCCATAGGTTGCAAAGATTCAGGATTTTGTGCCAGAACAATCATTCCCAATGCCTTTTATGAAGAGCGCGCAATTAAAGCAACGGACCAAAGCCGTAATCGTTATCCAAAGCCAGTTCCGACGTAAATTAGCTCATAAGTATATGTTAGAAAGGTTGAAAAAACCGAGCAAAATCGCTACACGTGACAGAAAAATAAACTGTCTAGAACAAAAATTTTGCTGTAACCCAGAATTCCTAAAGACAATTGATTTTATTGTGATTTAATAAACACAAATATAAATACCTTTAGTTGCTGTAGAAAAGAACACGTCCGCTTGATCTATTCCTCGAAAATCCGTTGGCGATCTAATCGACGCGAAATCGCAATTTGAATCGATGGATTCCTTCTGTTGCGCAAAAGATATTGTGTACAACTCTTCGTTCACTTTATAATATGATCTGTATCAGATTATAATATGAGAATATATGTTTAGATCAATGGAGCTTAGTTGGATGATTGTCTTTGACCTTCAAAAGACAAAACTAGTTGATGGAATTAAGAGAGAAGAAGAGAAAGACTTTGGGGTGTCTTTACCAATTTCCAGCACATGGAATTATGGAAGAGCTATAGAAAACTCCAGCAATGTCTTGTATTTATAGAGTTTTCAAATTCCATAGGTATAATCCAAAGTTTCTAGAGAAATCCCCCAAAAACTAAGGAAACTAGTTACAATCAGAAGCTCCAATTGGGGAAACAAGCCACCCCACAATTGGAAACCCACATGGGGTGTCCCAAGGGGGATTGCTTGCTGCCGAAGCAACCTTGGGTTGCCTTGTGTGGTGTTCTTTGTTTCCGATTTTGTTTATTCAATGTTTCTTCTCTCTCCCATTCCTATTCCATCATATGTGTGGCTTTAATTAGTCAAAACAAATCAAGCAATAAGAATTCAAATATTATTTGAACTCCAAATTGATAATGGCACACCACATGGGGCGTGTGGGCGGCGTGTGGGCATGGGTCCCACCCAAATTCGTCCCATGTGGGTCCACTTATCCAATTCAATACTCCCATTGCATTCTTTATTTAATTCCTAATTAAATTAATGCAATCCAATCCTATCCAATAGGACTAAAGCTCCAATATAATTTATGATATTCCCAAATACCCTTATGGTTAATACTTAACCATTTTGGTATTCTCAGTGTATCTCATAGTGCATATACACTATATACATTGTGTAGATCCTTTCAATGCATCCAATGGCACGAAACTAGTTCGTGTAAGCAGCTAAATAAATGTAGGGCCTCTATCTAATATATTCTAATAAGTCGATCGAGTTGTGAGTGGGATCGTAGCAGGGATTTAACGGTAGATCCTGCAGAACCCACAAGAGGGCCCCACTGCGATTATTGCTCCGTAGCTAATGCTACACTCGCATTGAGTCAGTGGCCTCCATCGAGAAATAACCCTGAAGATAACCATCAAATCATTATACCCCTAATTACACCAAATGTGCAAGTATTTTCTCCAAGTCCACATCTACGGAGTTGAGTCCTACGTGGGGTAGACATTAATTACCCCCTGGGCTAAATCATGGTATACCTTTCAGTCAAGCAGTGTCGGCCCACAAATCCATTTGCTAAAGCCATTTCAAAACTTATTTTGTGAAATCCTTTTGATAAACTTCTCATCAAATCCACCTGGCCAGGTATTTTTCTAGGCCTACTGCTCTGACCAAAACCGTAGATGTTATCCTATTAAATAGGCAGAGAATTCCATGCCGGGTATCACTATTGACCTCGAAGGTTTGTCTAACACTCTAGGACTACCCTCTAGCAACTCCAAGAGAATCACGGTTAGATAGACAAAAAATGAGAGACTCGCCAACAGACCAATATGACCCCTCAGGTCAAAAGACATGTAAAGGGTCCTGTCTGGTAGAATAGCTCAACTGTCTCCTGTCCAGAAGCTATGCTAATGTGATCCAATTCAGTATGCAATTTCATTGTCATACACATTCTATCTTGCTTAGGGTCCACTACTCGAGTGATTGAGATAAGTCACTCCACATCTCGTGCATGTAGGCAAGATAGATGCTAGTTGTTACAAGAGGAGGTGTCCAACCTCAACCCCAACTAGGAACTACTAAGGTCTGCAAAGAACCGGAATCTCATATCTCTTTGCTCCCTATGATCTGTGAACCCATGAGCATGGATTTCCTACTTCGCTACCTAATGACAAATATGCGTCAATAACAACATATCACACATATTTAACTTTTAGTAGCCATTAATTGTCATGAAAAGAAACTTTTATTGATTAACATGCGAAATATACTGGATTTTAGGGCACCAACTCTAACAGTCTCCCACTTGCCCTCAAAGCCAGATGCATATATCTCAAACCCATCCCCTCAACATGCCTGTCAAACACTTTTTGACTAAGAGGCTTGGTAAAAGGGTCCGTCACGTTATCCGCTGAGGCAACCTTTGCAATAGCCACATCCCCTCCGTCAATGATTTCCTGTATCACATGATACTTTCGAAGTACATGCTTGGACTTCTAATGAGACCTTGGTTCCTTTGCTTGAGTAATCGCTCCGCTGTTATTACAATACAACGTAATGAGTCTCTCGACAGAGGGTACGACTCCAAGGTCGTCCAAAAACTTTTGCAGCCATACTGCCTCCTTCGCTGCTTCACTTGCAGCGATGTACTCAGCCTCAGTCGTGGAATATGTTGTGGGTCTTACTTGCAACTTCTCCATTACACTGCCCCATTCACTAACGTGAGCACAAAACCTGATGATGATTTCATGTCATCAACGTCAGACTGAAAGTCTGCGTCGGTAAAACCAGAAACGACTAACTCATCTGCACCTCACCGTAAACTAAATAATAATGTTTAGTTCTCCTAATATACTTGAAAATATGTTTAATTGATGTCCAATGCTCTAGACCTGGGTCCGACTGATATTTGCTAACCAGACTTACAAAGTGGCAGATATCTGGTCTTGTACATAACATAGCATACATAAGACTTCCAAAACCAAAGCATAGGGAATGTTATTAATAACCCGCTTATCCTTTGGTGTTTTGGGAGACATCTTCTTGGATAGCTTGATTCCATGCCTGAAATGAACTAATCCCTTTTTGGAATCTGCCATGTTGTACCTCGCCAATATCTTATCTGTGTAAGTTTCTTGTGATAGCCCAAGCTTCCTATTCTTACGGTCCCTAAACAATTTAAGTCCTAGAATGTATGAAGCTTCTCCCAGATCTTTCATAGCAAACGTGCTTGAAACGCATAACTTTGTACTTGATAATATTCCTACATCATTCCCAATGAGTAGAATGTCATCTGCATATAGAACCAAGAATGTTACCGTGCTCCCACTGACCTTTTTATAAACACAAGCCTCATCGACGTTTTGACAGAAGCCAAACTCTTTGACTTCTTGATCGAAACAAAGGTTCCAACTATGGGAAGCTTGCTTCAATCGATAGATGGATCTTTGCAACTTGCATACTCTTTGACTACCCTCTCCAGCAGTCTCAAAACCCTCCGGCTGGACCATATAAATATCTTCCTAAATGTTTCCATTCAAGAAGGCGGTTTTGATGTCCATCTACCAGATTTCGTAATCATAGTGTGCAGAGATGGCTAGTAAAATTTTAATGGACTTTAGCGTGGCTACTAGTGAGAAGGTTTCCTCATAGTCAATACCAGCCTTTTGACTATAACCCTTCGCCACTAGCCTAGCCTTATAGGTCTCCACCTTTCCATCAGGGCTTTTCTTCCTCTTGAGCATCCATTTGCATCCAATGGGTTTAATACCCCCAGGTGAATCAACCAGAATCCAAACCTTGTAGGAATATATAGGGTCCATTTCGGATTTCATAGCGTCCATCTATTTTCCCTCATCGATGTCTAGCATCGCCTCTTTGTAGTTAAGGGGATATGTATCTTATGTATTCCCTTCACCCAAGTAGACAAGTCTATCAGGTTGTCTGACCTCCCTACTACAACTTCGGAGTGTTGGAATAGGTTTAGTGGGTACTTGCTCAACGTCCTCTTCCTCATATCTCTTTATTGGATTTTCGGGTTGCTCTTCAAGCAATCCTATCATTTCCGTTCGCGTCTTGAATGAACTCTTCTTCTAAGAATGCGGCATTCTGGCTCACAAAACAGTTTTGCTCGCCAGGGTTATAAAACATATAACCCTTTCTTTCCTTAGGATATCCAATAAAGACACTTATTGGTTAGTGCCTCCAACTTTTCAACACCTATCTTTTTAACATGGGCAGGACAACCCCATATCCTCATATGATTCAATGTGGGTTTTCTACCCGTCCATGTCTCATATGGAGTTCTTAGTACTAATTTAGTTAGTACTCGATTAAGGTTGTAGAGCGTCATTTCCAGGGCGAATCCCCATAGAAACAGAGGTGCCTGTGCAAAGCTCATCATAGATCGAACCATGTCTAAGAGTGTCCGATTTCTCCTCTCTGACACACCGTTTAACTCTGCTGTTGCAGGTGGAGTCCATTGAGAAACTATTCCATTTTCTTTTACATAGTCTTTAAACTCATCCGAGAGGTACTCTCCTCTCCTGCAGGAACGAAGTGTCTTAATCTTCTTGTTTAACTGGTTTTCTACTTCACTCTTGAACTCTTTGAAGTTTTCAAAGGTTTCAGACTTACGTCGCATTAAGTACAGGTAACCGTACGTTGAATGGTCATCCGTGAAAGTCACGAAGTAGACAAACCCTCCTATCGCAGGATGAGAAAGAGGACCACATACATCGGTATGTATCAATCCCAATACACTTTCACTTCTTCCACGCTTGCCCTTGAAGGGAATTTTAGTCATTTTTGCCTTGCAAACATGGCTCACAAGTTGGAAAGGGTTCCACTTGGATTTAATCCAATGGACCATCTTTCACTAACCTTGTGATCCGCTCTAGTCCAATGTGACCTTATCGAAGATGCCAAAGATATGTTGGAATTATCGTGTCCCTTGCCATTTTGAGGTTTGGAACATCAACACTTGGAATATTCTCAACATTACATGCGTTCTCTAAGGCGCTAATTAAGTATAGGCCATGACTCATTGTACCTTCCACAATCAAGGAATTTTCCTTTTTAATGAAAACGGAAGTTTTATTAAAACTAATAAAATATCCATCATCAAATAACTTTGAAACTGAAATTAAATTCCTTCTTATTGAAGGTACATAGAGACAATCCTTTAATATTAGATAACCGCCTAAGAACGTCAAGACGTAGTCTCCTACAGCTTAGACCGCAACTGTTGCTTCAGTTCCAACCTGTAGGGTGAGCTCGCCCTCAGTCAACCTTTTGATTTTCAGGCAACACACCTGGAAAATACAGGACCAATCATATTGGTTTCAGCAACAAACACTTGCAACATACTTGAGGTAGGCTTGTTGCCCTACTTGGTAGCTAGATAGCTCATGCAGTTCCACTTCCAATGTCCAGTCTTTCCACAATGGAAGCAACCATCGTTGCCCTTGGTTGACTTTTTTTTAAAGTTCTTGCCACTGACATATTCTTCTTAGAGCCTTGGCCTTTTGCTCTTCTTTTTCCTTTACCTTTCGGCTTAGTTGCTGAGGGTACACTACCCTCTGCTAGGAAGGCACTTTTCTTATTACTCTTTTGCAGATCCTCAGTTGTCTGAAGTTGATTCATTAGCTCTATGAGGGTCATTATCATTTTGTTCATGTGGTAGGTCATAACAAACTCTTTGAGTGACCCACATAGGGAAGAAAAGACAATGTCGATCTGCGTCTCAGCATCCATGATGGCTCCCAAGATGTCGAGATCGTTTAGATAGCCCATCATATTTAGCATGTGGTCTCTAACTGGGGTTCCCTCTACTATCTTGGTGGATATTAGGCCTTTAATCGCCAACAGCCTAGTTGTGCGATATTGCTCTCCAAACATTTCTTTAATATTTAGCATTATATCTGAGGCCACTGCCATTCCAATATGTTACAGATGTAGCACATTGGACATAGAGCCAAGGATGTAACACTTTGCCATCTCATTATCCTCAAGCCACTTAGACTTTCTATCGTGGTCTGTTTGAGGCGCATCGGGACCAGGTAGGTCAGGCTCCTCAGTGGTAAGAACCCAATAAACTTTAGCGGCTGTGAGCACTAGCATTAGGTTCCTTTCCAGTAGAGGTAATTTGCACCAGTTAACTTATTTTCATCTAGAATCTTAGTTAATGGGTTGAATAAAGCTATGGTATCTACGTGCAAAGGAAAGAGGCATAATTAGCAAAACTACCATTTTAGTTAATTTCATGACATATCCATCGGATCCGAAATTTTGATCTACGATGGAACCGCCCACTGCACGTCTCATTCACAGACCCCTCAACCTCGTGAATCAAGAGAAATGCATAATTTCTCCAATGAGCATTGGAAACTTATTCAACAACTTTGAATAAGTGGATTCACCTAATCCTATGAGATCCGATTTATGTTCGGCCTCCAAGCATTGCAGTATGTATATCCTTTGGGCGTCAATAACCTTTGCTTGGTTAAGTTATACCTACCGCCTGGGAAAATTATGCAAATCTACAATAGCTTCTGCTTTGGCATGTGACCAATGTATCAGGTGCATTCTCCTTATTCTAGTTGGAATCTAACGGTTACTCTAGTCAAGAAACATGATCAGCTTCTGCTTTGGCATGTGACCGTCCTATTTCTTAGACTAGCCAACGGTTAGATGGCTATGGAAGGCCACGAGATCTTGTCCTATCTACTTAACCCCGTTTATCAACTTAATATTATTAAGAGGGTTATTTAATGTGGGAGTAATAATTATCATTGTGTATGTTTGATTAGGCAACCATTGCATAAAAGTAAAACATACATAGCAAACCAAACCATGCCATCCATCACATGAAAAGCAAACAAACCATGGAAATAAAAACACACCATCCAAGAAACCCAATTTGGCATCTTGGATCATAGAGATTCTCCCACTAACCTTACTTGAATAAGGGAATCCCTACAACACCATATTGCCAAATTGAGGGTGAATTATAGGCAACTTTGTACGACGGCACAAGGGGAAATTCGCTGACCTCAAAGCGAATTCCCAAAGGAGTGTAATCAGATTTGCCTCATTATATGAAGCATAATAACATCAGCAACATCAGCAGTTGCGTCCCTCTTTTGTTGGATCGAATCTGCCTCCATCTGCCAGTCAATCTGGAGCATTCCTATGCCGTAGTATCCACGATCCATCGATTGAGTTCCAAGAGAATGATTTCATCCTCAATTGGTCTTGGACAAATAAATATAAACTACCCTAGTGTCATACACTAGCCTAGATAATCTATACATCATCATCAATTTTCATGGGAAACCAGTCGCCCACCCAACTGCCCAAAGGGAGTACTTTAAAAGCTTAAATTATTAAATTATACTGTGGACTTTAATATTACAAACCATAATATAAACCATCAAATCATAAAATCATGCATCTCATGCATGAAGTGAGGTCCAATCTCCCTTTTGCCGATCTTTCACAAATAGCGATCAAGTCGCACAAAAACCGAGTTAATTCAATTTTGATTAACACCCAACCATTCTGATTTTAATTAGAAATATCATAAAACACTTTTATATGGTCTACTAAATCAGCGTACAAAATTTTGCGCGAAAACAAGATCGTTTGATTTGTGAAAAACAAAATTGTTCCATAATAGGAACACAATCCGGATAGCATAACCATTCGAGTAACTTTGAGTGGGATATAGTTACTCGAATGCTTTCTCAAGGATCAGATCATGCTGCATACACCCCAAGACATTATTTGAAAAATCTATGCCCGGGTTATAGGCTTTTCAAATCGTTTGGGGTGGAGAAACAAAAACCCAAATCAATTTTCAGAATTAATTTCCTGAATTCTAGCAACTTGTACCAAACTTTGAAAAATCATATCTCTTAAACCGCTTGTCGGATTTTGATGATTCTTAATGCGTTAGAATCGTATTCGAGTCTACTTTCCAACCATGTAAAGAGATCGGTCCAGAAATCCACCATGCGATTCAGTTTTGCTGTTTTTCAACAAACAGTCCTATGTCTATTAAAACACACAAAGACTAGGAACCTAGGATAGCCGGGATAAACGTCTGAACTCACAGTAGATCACCGCATGATCTATCTTTAGTTCGTTAGCCTCCTAATTTATTCCCTAGTTTGCTCTGATACCACTTGTTAGAAAGGTTGAAAAAACCCGAGCAAAATCGCTACACGTGGCGAAAGAATAAACTGTGTAGAACAAAATGTTTGCTCTAACTCAGGATTCCTAAGGACAATTGATTTTATAATGATTTAATAAACACCAATATAAATACCTTTAGTTGCTGTAGAAAAGAACACGTTCGCTGGATCTACACCTCGAAAATCCGCCGGCGATCTAATCGACGCGAAACCGCAAATTGAATCGATGGATTCCTCTTATTGCGCAAAGGATCTCGCGTACAACTCTTTGTTCATTTTATAATCTGATCTAAATTAGATTATAATATGAGAATATATGTTTAGATCAATGGAGCTTAGTTGGATGATTGTCTTGACCTTCAAAAGACAAAACTAGTTGATGGAATTGAGAGAGAATAAGAGAAAGACTTTGGGGTGTCTCTACCAATTTCCAGCACATGGAATTATGGAAGAGCTGTAGAAAACTCCAGCAATGTCTTGTATTTATAGAGTTTTCAATTTCCATATGTACAATCAAAAGTTTCTAGAGAAATCCCAAAAACTAAGAAAACTAGTTATAATTGGAAGCTCCAATTGGGGAAACAAGCTACCCCATAATTGGAAACCCACATGGGGCGTCCCAAGGGGGATTGTTTGCTGCCAACAGACCAATATGACCTCTCAGGTCAAAGGACATGTAAAGGGTCATGTCTGGTAGAATAGCTCAACTGTCTCCTATCCACAAGCTATTCTAATGTAATCCTATTCAGTACGCAATCTCATTGTCGTACCCATTCTATCTTGCTTAGCGTCCACTACCCAAGAAATTGAGATAAGTCACTCCATATCTAGTTGTGTACAGGAGGAGGTGTCCAACCTCAACCCCAACTAGGAACTACTAAGGCCTGCAAAAAACCGGAATCCCATATCTCCTTGCTCCCTAGGATCTGTGAATCCATGAGCATGGGTTTCCTACTTCGCTACCTAAGGACAAATACGTGTCAATAACAAGTAACACATCACATATTTAACTTTTAGTACCCATTAATTGTCATGAAAAGAAACTTATTGATTAACATGCGAAATATACTGAGTTATATGGCACCGACTCTAACAGTATTACACCAGGATTCAGAAAGCGGTTGTCATCCTTCAAAGCTGGTTCCGACAAAAGTTAATTCGTGAACATTATATGAGAACCAAGAGAGCAACAATTGTCATACAAAACGTTTGGAAAAGGAAAGTCGCCCGTCGTAGTCATCAGGACTTCAGATTACAACAAGAAAGTCATCGATCATAATGTTTGGACCCTTGCCAAATTTTTACTGGGTCGAGGATACACAAGTAGAAGCCTGCAGACTTAAGGAAGCGGAAGAACCGAGTTTCTCTTTGCCTAAGCTTACACGTCATCAGGAATACATCGAAAGCGCACATGGTTATCACACTACTTCAAACCACGACATGACTGCTTAAAGATGCTTGTGCATTGGAAGTACATAGTTAGTTCGAAAGGACTACGTATACGACAAGTGCGAGGCTTCCAGTTTAGGAACTCTTACTCAACATGCCAATCAGTTTATTCGACGGGGTTAAATCTTTTCAAGAGGAGGGGAATGACGGGGACCATCGTAGGGCCATATTTTAATGTTTAAGTGTATTTTAGGTGTATTTTAAGTCCTTTAGGTTATAGTAAGGGCATTAGAGTATTTTTGCATCAAAATAACTTATGTTATGTGAGTTATGGTTGTTTAAATTGGTCCCACAAATGTATTACGGGATTTTAAGTGGGGGCATGTCTTTAAGTCGTTAGAAAATGGTAGTTTGGTCCTTAGGGTTTTCTATTTGGTTTTGTTGAATAATGTATTAGGTTAGTTTAGACATTACTTGTATTAGTTAGGGGTATTGTAGTCATTGTATGTTGTTGCCCTAGTTTGGGCCTATATATACATCATATTAATGAGGAGCTCCCTAGTGGAGACTCTCCATCCTTCACTCATCTTCTTCTTCCTCTCTTCTAACCCTAATCTCATTTCTAACATGGTATCAAACCCAATGGGCTGATCCTTCAAGAAGGAAAGAAGAAGAGTATCTCCCTCCATGCCATCATCCCTTTCTCTCGTATCTCTCTCGTATCTCGTTTTCCTCTCTTTATCTCTCTATAGTTTCTCCCTCAATTCTTCTCCTCGCTCGTGTCCTTCTCTCCTCCTCCTCCTCCTCCCACTGCCCCTTTTCCCTTATCCCTAACGCCTCCATTCCCTGCTACAGTAAGCCACTACAGTAACTGCTACAGTACCGCTACAGTAAATCGCTACAGTAACCTGCTACAATACCCAAATAAATAAATAAACCATTTCTATACTCTAGAAATCTCACTCTTTCTCTTTCATTTCATCAAACCCATTTCGTTTTTAACCCATTTTCCCTCTATCGTATATCTCAAAACAAAACAAAAATCATGTTTGTATTACTTGTGTAAACCCATTTTGGGTTCTCCTCCACTCCAAAGCTCTCTTTATTTTCTCTTCTCTATAGCTTTTTTGGCCTATGGCCTTTGTCTTTCTCATCTCATCTTCAAGGTGCACCCCAAGTGTTTGATGAAATGTCTCATAGGGATTTTGTGCCTTGAAAATGTTCTTTTTGTTTCAAGTTGAAGGCCTTTGGCCTCAACTTGAGGGGGAGTGTTGTCTTGTATTGTTTCTTGTTGTTCTCTTGTGCTTGTCTTGTTGTCGTCTTCTTATCATCTCTTTCTTTCTATTACCTTCTATGTCTTTTATGTAGTTCTTCAAGGCGCTATTACCTTC
This sequence comes from Tasmannia lanceolata, assembly GCF_043159265.1. Lineage (NCBI taxonomy): Eukaryota > Viridiplantae > Streptophyta > Magnoliopsida > Canellales > Winteraceae > Tasmannia > Tasmannia lanceolata. The sequence goes on along the minus strand of NW_027518697.1, from coordinate 26,428,032 downwards.
TATGTCTTTTGTGTAGTTCTTCAAGGCGCGCACCAAGTATTTAATAAAATGTCTAAGAGAGGTGTGGTGCCTTGTTTGTCATCTTTCCTTTGTCTTCTTCTCTACGGCGCACACCAAGTGTTTGATCAAATGTCCGAAAGCGGTGTAGTGCCTTATTTGTCTTCTTTTCGTTGCAAGTTGAAGGTATTTGACCTTCAATTTGAGGGGGAGTGTTTTCATTTAGTTCTTTGTGTCTTTTCTTAGGAGTGTTGTCCACTTTGTTGTCTTTTCTTGAGGGAGAGTGTTGTTAGTGTTGTCTTTGTCTTCTTGAGGGAGTGTTGTCTTGTTTTTATGTCTTGTTTTTCATGTCTCTTCGTGTTGTTCGGCTTTTTGCCTTATCCCTTCATGTTATCTTCTTCCTCCTTTTCCGGGCGATGGCTTCCATATCCATCGTTAGTCGGCTCTCTTACAGGCAGTCTTTTCCCGTCGACCTCTACTTTCCGGGCGATGGTTTCCCCATCGTTGGTATGCTCTTTTCAGGCGACGATGTTCATGCCGTCGACCTTGTCTCTAGGCGATGATGCCCCCATCGTTGGTTAGCTATCTTCCTCTTCTTATCTTCAGGCGACGATGTTCATGCCGTCGACGTTGTCACCAGACGATGGTTTCCCCATCGCTGGTTGGTTATCCTCTTCCTGTCTTCTTATCTTTTCAGGTGACGATGTTCATGCCGTCGACCTAGTCTCCAGATGATGGTTTCCTCATCGTTGGTTGGTTATCCTCTTTCTCTCTATCCCTTCTCTCCAGGCAATAGTTTCTCCGTCGACCTTGTCTTCGATGGTTTCCTGTCAGTTGCTGCCGTCGACGTTGTCACCATCGTTGTCGACGTTGTCACCAGACGATGGTTTCCCCATCGCTGGTTGGTTATCCTCTTCCTATCTTCTTATTTTTTCAGGTGACGATGTTCATGCCGTCGACCTAGTCTCCAGATGATGGTTTCCCCATCGTTGGTTGGTTATCCTCTTTCTCTCTATCCCTTCTCTCCAGGCAACAGTTTCTCCGTCGACCTTGTCTTCGATGGTTTCCCCATCAGTTGCTATCCTCTTCACTTAGCGTTGTGCTGCTTCGCCAATGTTCATTGTGCGCACCTTTGGTGTGCCTCTTTTGCTTGCTGAATTGTAGCTGTTCTGGCCATGACGCCTCCATTGCCCTCGATATGCGGTTATGTTCGTCGTGCTCTCATTCAGGGAGAGGCCCTATTTGATTGCTCTCGTTGTTGTGCTACTTCAGGGGAGCTACTCTTTTGATGGACATTGATCTCGATGCTGTTCATGGTGGCCTTTGTTTTTTTTGTTTATGTTTTTCATTATGTATGTACCACACCAACTTGAGGATGAGTGTTATACCAAGCTGGATGTGCATGAGCTTCTTGTACTTTTTTAGTTGTTGACGAAGTTCTTTGTAGCAAGCTGGAGCTTCATAGCATATACACTCCAGCTTGAGGGGGCGTGTTGAATAATGTAATAGGTTAGTTTAGACATTACTTGTATTAGTTAGGGGTATTGTAGTCATTGTATGTTGTTGCCCTAGTTTGGGCCTATATATACATCATATTAATGAGGAGCTCCCTAGTGGAGACTCTCCATCCTTCACTCCTCTTCTTCTTCCTCTCTTCTAACCCTAATCTCATTTCTAATAGGTTTGATATGAATACTTTATGTTGGGTTTGTAAAAGAGAACACTTCTTTCATTTCCTATGAGATATGGAGAGCTTCTTGGAAAAAAATAGTTTCATCTTCTTCTTCTTCTTCTTCTTCTTCTTTAGTAAGATACCAAGGATTCTTTGGTGAGACGCCAAACAAACTCATGGTGTGAAGCCTTGAGATAAGTAGCATACTTTTATTATTTGTCATCTATTGATTTACCATTTTTCTCTCTTCTCTTTTAGTTTTTCTCCCATTACCCATCTTGCCAAAACCCTAAACCTATCTTGCTATTTTCTTTTTTTTCACCTACCTTCTACCCAAAACCCCCAAAATATCCATTAAAAAAATTCTCAACCGTAGAAATATCATTCAAATCCATCCATATCCCGTGGCTCTCTCATTATGTCTCAAAACTTATTTTACACCTTCCCGACACCCTTCGAAAACCTCTCGGCACCCTTCGACAACCTCCTGGCATATGTCTACACCACCCCGTGGAATTATTTCCGCACCCTAATCACATATTTTAAGAGCCAAAATCCTATTTTTCACCCTGTATCATCAGATTTGGTATAGGAGAGAAATATCAGTTCAACATTCGATTGTTTAACATTCGATCGTCCTGCATCATGAGGATTAGTTGCCTTATTCTAGATTGTGGATTGCTAAACATGGTAGCAGAGCACCGTGAATCTTGAAAATAGATCTATTATTTACCCAAAACAAAACAGGGGAAACAAACTTTCATCTGTCAATGGAACTGTTCCAAGTCTTATTACAATCCCATAATAAACCAGTTTTTGGTACTAGGAACCTTTACAACCATGTTGAGTGTCTGGAAGCTAGGAATTTTTTTTCATGATAAATTAGTGTCTCCAAGTGGTGAGAGAGGGTAGGGAGGGTGGGAGGAGAAAGATTTGAGGGGGCACGATTGAGATAAAGGTGAGAAGTGGCTAAAAATCAGGAAATAAAAAAGTAGTGTTTTTTGTTTCCTGATTTTTAGCCACCTCTCACCACTTGGGAGACACTAGTTTATCAACTCAACTCAACTCAACAAAGCCTTTGTCCCAAACTAGTTGGGGTAGGCTAAATGATTCCTTTAGAAAAATTTCATGAAGAAGGTGAAAGGAATCTATACGGCTTTAATCCTGGCTCTAGTTGGGTTCTTCTACGTGGATTATTTTCTTCCATTCTATCCTATCCAAGGTCATGTTCTCTGTTATATTCCTAACTATCAAGTCTTTCCTCACTGTTTCTATCCAATTTGTTTTCGGTGTGCCCCTACCTCTTTTTACTACATCAATTTGGCACGAGTCGCCTCTTCTCACCGGAGCATCCAAAGGCCTACGTTGGATATGTCCAAACCATCTTAAGCGGTGCTCTCTCATCTTTTCCTCAATTGGCTCCACCTCCACCTTCTTACGAATGTCTTCATTTTTAATTCTATCAAACCTTGTGTGGTCGCGCATCCATCTAAGCATTTGCATCTTCGCTACACTAATCTTATACACATGCTGCTTCTTGGTAGCCCAACATTCTGAGTCGTACAGCATGGCTGGTGATGGCGGGCGTCGGACAACTACTCTAACGGTGAAGAGAATACACAAAGAAAAAGCTAGAAAGGTTGTGAAGGTTGAGAACACTTCACAGATTTGGAGGAAACTCCAACAGTTGAGAGCAAAAACTCTTCACAAAATCTTTGGATGGTCCATCCACATCGTGTAAGCCTCTGCAATCCGATCATACGATCCTGCATTAGCTGGCGTCACAGCTATCGTATAAAACTTTCCCTTCAACTTGGTAGGGATTTTACGGTTGCTTAGAACTCCTAAGGCAAGCTTCCACTTCAACCAACCTGCTCTTATTCTATGGTTAACATCCTCTTCAATTTCTTCCTCCTTATGTAGAATTGAACCAAGAGAGCGAAAGATATCCCTCTTAGGTACCTCCTATCCAGTCATATTTATTACATCCTCGTCCCGCCTCCTTACATTACTAAAATTGCACTCCATATACTCTGTCTTAGTCTTACTCAGTCTAAAACCTTTGGATTCCAAAGTAGTTCTCCATAACTCTAACTTAGCATTTACTCATGCTTTGGTTTCGTCGATTAATACAATGTCATCTGCAAATAACATACCACGGCACCTCATCCTGGATACCCTCCGTAAGCTCATCCATAACTAGCGTAAAAAGATAAGGGCTGAGAGCTGATCCTTGGTGCAGTCCTATTGTCATTGGAAACTCACTAGATGTGACATCCGTCGTTCTGACACTAGTTACTGCTCCATCGTACATATCATTAATCACATCAACATATTTAGTAGGTATTTTTTTCCTTTCAAGGACCCACCACATAACACTCCTAGGAACCCTATCATACGCTTTCTCCAAATCATGGAGACACTAGTTTATCATGGAAAAAAAATCATGGTAGCCAAATGTGTGCCCTTACATTCATCAATGATTAAACTGTACAGCTATTGCATGTTTTCAAGCTAAAGAGAGGTGGTCTATGGGACAGCATGAATGCCTTCATACAAAGTAATGACATCTCCTCCCAAATCACTTATAAATTTGCCCCTTCCTATGCGTAAAATGTATTGAAAATCAAGGGTCTTTAGGAAGAAAATAATAACAGGATTTTTTATACGAGTAACCAAGAGACAAAGCATCTCTTTTCCCGGTCGCTAAGCTGGGTTGTAGTGGGGGCCTAGTACAAGGTTAGTAACATAAAAACAATTACCAGTCAACTACAACATATCGAGTGTCCTACATGATTTTAGTGAACAACCAACAGGAACAAAAGTTGTTCAAACTTCTAAGCCATTAAAAACAAATTGTAAAAGCCAGAAAGCAGGAACCGAACCCAGAATAGAAATTTCACCTAAAAAATGCAGGCATAATACGAGAGAGGATCATTTTAGTGCCAACTTTGAAGCAGAAATATATTGACAAGAAACAATTACGGTCAAGTAAGGGCCAAAGCAACTTCCTACAATTAACTACTTAGAAAAGAAAACCCATTTATCATGAGAAAAAAAAGGTCAAAAGGAAAGAGAAATGCATTAATTAGATATGACCTTCAAAAGGAAAGAGAAATGCATTAATTAGATATGACCTTCATTTCAGAATTACCTTCAACTATATCCAACTCCCCATTCCGAATAAAGTTCGCTGCCATTTCATGCAAAGATGGACTTATCGAAGATTCTACCGACTCATAAATTTGGATGCCAGAGTTAGTCAAAACATCATTTGCACTGGAAAAATGCATTTCCACCATGGAAGCTTTGGCTGAAAAGAAAGCATCTTCAGACAATCCATTCATTTGTTTGCCATGATCTTCTATAAATGGATGAAGCTATCAAGAGAAGTCTCAGAGTCATTGTACAATGAGAAGCTAATGTATGAAACTATAAGAGAAAGAAAAACCTGATGATTCATTTTCACAACTACTGCTAACATCTTGATTTTCATCTGAATTTCTCTCTGTATTGTTCTCAACTTTAATTGGGTTCATGAGAAGTTCTGCTATTAGCTTGTATCCCCTCCGCCTCACAATGTTTGCAAGATCTTTCCTACGAGAAAAAACGACATGAATTGAACCTTAGACAGGCTGCCAAAAAAGAAGGGTTACATTAATCATACATGATAAGGAACTTAATTATTAAGTGCACAACCAAAATTCTTAAAAACGGTTCCAATAACTTGTCTATAGTATCTATACTACAAATTTATAAAATTTAAATGCAGGGAAGGGTAATGATTGAGACTTGAGAATCACCATCGGCACAGATGGAAGAAAAATGGGCAATCAGTAAAAGAAAAAATATCGAAAAATATCCCTACGAACCTTGAATTTTTTTTCAAAACTTGTAATGAATAAACGGTAGCAGGAATTGACTCGTTTAAGTATCCAGAATCCAAACTTAACCAACCCAAGCATAATATGTGAATAAGAATATACGCCATTTACAAGAAGAATAAGATCTTGAAAGGGATTAGTCATATTTAATATATAATAGAACAGGACAAGCTCTAATAGGCTCACTACATTCTAATTACATTTGTTATATTCCTAAGAACTACTGAGCCAAAATTATCCAAACAGACACTCCTACAAACATACCCGAGGCGGCAACGAAGCCTAGTGTCCATAGTTGGCTAGCTTTGATAATTAAAGTGAACAGTGGGAATCCAATCATTTCTAACCTTCAAAAATGCTTCTCTTCAACAAGCTGGATCCTTGTGTAATCTTTTCTCACAGATTAGGAGATCACTGGCTAGAGAAGATAGTTTTGCAACCATTAAAAAAAAGAGTGAGAGTTTTGCAATAGCTCGGTCTAAGAAACTAATGTGGATGATGACCTTTTCAAGGAGAGTAGCGAATTTATTGGTTGATGATTCTCAATGCCTGCAACATATTTGAGTCAGAGTTTAAAATTTCAACCGAAATGGCACGTCTCGGCCAAAATATTTCAGTTTCGTCCAAGCCCGAAACAAAATTCACTATGAACTGGATTTTTACAAGAGTTCGCCAAAATTTCTTTTTCATCCTTATTTACAAAAAATTCTACTTAAATTTTAAGGATTTCCCCTGAAATTTTAAAAATTTCCACTGGAATTTAAAGATTTCCACCAAAATTGCTGAAATTTTCACCAAATTTTAGATATTCCATGAAAATTTTAAAAATACCAAAAAATTTAACCTAATTTTACATGATTTCGGTCAAAGTTTCCACCAAAACCAAAATATTTTTGTTTCGATGGTGGGTGAAACTGACACCAAAACAGAAATTTAAAACCTTGTTTGGAATACTCCTAAAAAAGATGGGAGCTTAGACAAGCATAAACGGAATCTCAGGCCGCATTAAACTCGAAAATATTTACTTTTTCAATTTGAATCTCCCAAATACCATGTTTTGATATAAGTAGACCCAAGTTCAGCCACTAACAAGCTTGAAAGAATTTAGTGATATCCCCAAAGGAGTGGAATATGTCTTAATAGGAAAATAATGTGCCAACCAAGGAGAAGAGTACTAGGATTTAAGAGGTCTAATGGATTTTGATACTTCCTAGGTTGCTACTGATGAATATGACTTGTGGATTGCCATCATCAAACGCTAAAAAGAATTGTTTGAGATCTGCTAGCTTCATCAAGTAGGCAGAGCAACTAGACCCAATATGGTGGACTTGAAGAGATAATTGAAATCCCAATAGGCAACACAAGAGGGGGGTGGGGGGGTGAATTGGGTTATTAAAATTTTTGCCCTAATTAAGTGTAATGTTAAAACCAATTTTAACACTTAGCAATTATAAGTTCAATTAGGGGATTTTGAAATCAATACAAGTCTAAATCTAACCCTTGTTCAAATAATTATAAACACAAAGAAAGGTTAGATATTACCCATCACCACAAGAAGAAGGAGAAAGAAGATAGGAGACGACGCAATCATGTATAGTGGTTCGGTCACAAACGAACCTACTCAACTACCCAAATACTTGGTCTTTCCTTGGGATTTTCTTTCACTATATGAGATTCCACACGCTGAATCTCCTGGCTTTACAATCAACTCCGCCAAGGGAACAAACCCCCTTTATATAAACCGCGTCCAAGGAACAATCCCTTTTCGCGAAACCGCCTCCAAGGAAATCACTCCTCTTTGCAAACCGCCTCCAAGATAGTGATCCCTCTTCGCAAACCGCCTCCAAGGAAATCACTCATCTTTACAAACCGCCTCCAAGGTAGTGATCCCTCTTCGCAAACCGCCTCCAAAGGAAAAGCTCATCTTCGCGAGTACAATGAATAATAAGGAAGTTTAAGCTCTCTCAAGCCTCTAAATAGGCAAATAATACAATGAATAGCTCACCAATCACTCCAAATGATTACAAATAAAAGCTATAAGGAGTGCCTCTTGACAAGAAGTAAATGCAAGAATAAGGGCACAAGAGGAAGAAGAAGTCATTTTGATTTTCAAGAGTATAAGCTTTAGGGTTTGAAAAATGATAGTTCAAAAGGCACTTTGGAAGGTCTTGAATGAGGTTTAAATAGCTCAAATGTTTTTATGACAGTTTGGGGGCAACACTGTAAATATTTGACCATGAAAAAGTAAGTCGCCCAAGCCCAACGGCTAGTTTTCCAGACCGGGCAGTCGACCGGGGTACGGCGGTCGCCCGCCCTTATCGAGCGCTTCTTTTTAATTTTGAAAGTTAAGCTTCCGCAGTCGACCGTGGTTATCGCGGTCGCCCACCGAGGGCTTCCTGTTTGTTTTATTTTTTCATTCAAAACCTATCCGCGGTCGACCGAGCCAGTGGCGGTCGACCGCCAAGACCTTTCTGGATTGCTCCAATAAATCTAGAAGCATATCCGCGGTCGACCGGGATGGCCTCGGTCGACCGACCAGCTTTCGAAAGGTGATTGCTGGAATTCCAGCAACCCTTCCGCGGTCGCCCGGGGGACCCCGATCGACCGGCCCTGCTTTGAAATTTAGTTTTACAATTTAAAACCATGGGGCAATGGGCTAAGGTCTTTAGGCTTCTTTTCTATGTTTTCAAATACCTTTTTAAGATTGTCAAAGTATGTTTGAAAAAGGTTTTGAAAACATCAAATCATGCAAATAACTCAATGTCAAGAGTACTCTACTAAACACTAAAGCCTAATGAACCTTAAGTCTTCTTGAATCTTCGTCTTCTATGTACTAGCATGAAGTACTCACTTGGAAGAGTCTTCTATCTTGCTTCTGTGCTTGTGGTTTCCTTGAATCTTCAATGGTTGTAGGATGACCACCAATGCTTGACTTCCTCCAAGTTGAGCCATTCTTCTCTTTGCTTGGCATGTTTGTAGGATCATTGACTTGAGCTCTTCCGAGGATGATGTTTCCAATATGTGTACAAGCTCGTTGGTTCATCGTGCATGTTAATCCGCAAGTCATGTGTTGAGTTGTGTTGTGAAAATGGCAATATAACATGTACAGTTCATGTCTAAAGCACAACACTACGAAACAACACATTAGTCCATAAAGACTAATCAATTTGAGTTTGCTAGCATCAAAACAACAAGGTAAAGAAGATTAGTTGAACCACCCTTGGGCTTACAATCTCCCCCTTTTTTATGATGGCAAACCAAATCGATTAGGAGGCAGGAGATATCAAACTAATAGACAAATACACATCAAAAGATATAAGCAATGAAGCATTGCTCCCCCTCACTATATGCACAAATGTAATATGGCAACATAAAGCTAGAAATGCATATAGACTATGGACTACCTAATCAATTCAAAATTCTCCCCATTTTGGCAGCAGCAAAAATGAAGGTTTTAACAGTGAAAGTTCAAGATATAGTGCCAAGCAGTGCAATAGCTACTCCCCCTATCTACTTATCATGGATATGAGATGATTCAAGTGAAATATGCATGATAAGAGCAATCAAACATAGAGATATAAGAAATCAGTGTAAAACATTCCTATGTTTGGTCTCAGGTAGAGCTATGTGGATGGGCATAGGTAAAGGATGTCAAAATACGAAAAGCTACTTTTATGGCCCATGAAACTAATGATGATATGACATTTAAGCTCATCTAATGCTTATCAAAAGGGTTTTACAAGTATCATACATCATAAGCAGTTTTTTTTTTTTATTTGATCTATAAGATGCAGATGTTAAGCACAACAAATGGGGCAATGGATATTATGAGCACATCACTATGGTCTATATAAACACAAGGATGAAACAATTTGGCTCTCCCCCTATGTATTTGTCATTGGCCTTTGGTAAACTTATAAGGCAAGGCATGACAATACAAACTGGCTATGGATATGACAGTGAGTGACTAGCCAGAGAAACTTATCATGGAAATTGGGTGCAAATGACTTATAATGCACATGATACGTGTATTAATTCATAGGAAATGAGATGATCAACTGAAGCACTATCCTATGAATGGGAGTTCTAGAGAGTTTTCAGAATTTGAACTCTAGAACAAGATACTTATCACTGGAAGAGATGATACATATGAGTTCATCCAAGATAAGTCTAAATCCTAAAATGATGTGACATTGAGGCTCAGGCTAAGGGAACTTGTCATAAATGAGAGCTGATCTCAGAATAAAGGCATGAGATAAGACCCAACTACGACACAAATGGAGCAATGAGGCTCCAAATGAGTATACTTATCATATGTAATGTAATACCCATATCAAACACATATGATAAGACAGAAAGAACAGATATTACATATATAGCTCCCCCTTTGTTAGTGACTCATACAGTGTATGAATCCAAAGGGCTGTCCAACATAGAGTCACCAAGGGTTTGAGAGGTGATTAGTTGAAAAATAACCCTTGGGCTACAATTACATGTTTGCTAAAGATGCTCAAATGATATCAAGTGTGGTGAGATATCGTAGGAACACATGCTCCCCCTTACTATGTGCATATAATTTATATATAGCAATTCAAGACACACATGACTTATCATGGTTAAGATGCTGGCAAGAAGCCAAAGTGGTTAGATGCATTAATTAAAGTGATGGTACCGTTCCTTCAAGAGAAGGCATGAGCACCTATTGAATAGCTTTTAACTTTAAAATTTAACATCTTTATCATTCAGCTAATACCATACAGGGGGTGGTAAATACATATAGAGTGTTATACTTTTTGTCACATGAACCACGCACCTAGGAAAATGAATTCGACCATCTAAACATGTTATCGTAGGACAAGCAACTCTATCATAGTGAGCACAACTAGTTCTTTTAAGATTTTCTATAAGATGCAAACTAGTTTGCATCTAAGTAGAGGAAATATCTAATTATATGAGATTTCCAAGGTTTGGATTCAATTTCATCTATCCCTCACAAGTCTTTCCAATGTGTTTTAATGGATTAAACTTTATTAACACAGCACATTTCATTACAAGTTTTCTTTTTAAAGCCAATTATATGCAAATCTTATTTTTAGCACACTTTTGGCTTTTTAGGCATAATCTCATAATTTTAATGATGTTCAACTTGCAATAAAGTCATGAGATACAAGTTTGAGTATATGATGGAAGTTCAAATAACTCAAACTTACAGTGATCTAGCTTGGGAGTCTTTACTATGATATACATACATCTGTAACTTTTTTTTTTTTGAATGATTTAAACATTGAAGTACAATCAACTAGAGTCAAAGAGATCAATTTACTTTAAAAGTATAGCATCTAGCATCCGAGATCACAAAATATATAACTTTTACGCACAAAGTGACTAGATACAAGATTTTTTTATCACAATCAAGTGCAAGGTATCTAGTAGCATGTATAAATGATACAACATTAAAGTATAACCCCTAAATCTACTAATGATATGAAATTGTTCAAATAGAGGGTTTTGGAACCCAAACCAACTTGGTTCCAACAAGGTTTGTTCTATGCAATGAGTTTTTTTTAATCCAAACAAACCTATATGATTTTACAAATCTAAACTAACATCTAGATTTGTAATGCCCACAATAATCATATGATAAGAAGCTAGTAGATGAAGAACAAACATCACTACAAGAATATTTATGAGCACAAGCATGTTTAGTACTTTCTTGTAGTTTGTGAGCTTCCAATAAAAGATTTTCATTTTGAGCTTTCATCTCTTCAAATTCGTTTTTCAATTTGTTCACTTCAAGAGATGTGTTAATTTTTAATTCTTCTTCTTTCATTCTCAAGGTGTAAAGATCTGCAATTATTTTCAAATTTTCTTCTTCCTTTTTACTGGATAGCTTGAGTTTGTCATTCAATTCATAGTTTGTAATTATTAAGTGCTTATTTAACTCAAGCAACTTGATTTCCTTGATTTTGTATTCTTCCAAATTTTCTTCCAATTTCTTTATTGTGCATAACATAGAGTCAACGGATTTTTTTATTACTAAATCCTTTTTGTTTCTTTCCATTAAATCTTTATTTAGCTCATCATACTTCATTTTAAATTACTCACTTTCATTTATGATATTTTCAGTGTTTGGTGAGACAATTTTACTTGTATTGTACTTGTAAAGATTTTCAAGTGTGTTCCACAAGTCCTTTGCATTTTACATGAAGATACATTATCATATACATTTGAATTTAATGCACAACATAATGTAATCATAGCTTTACAATGCAAGGTGAAGTTTTTGATGTCCTTTTCATTTGGCTTTTTGGTGTTGAGAAAAGTATATCCCTTTTCTATTGTTTGTCAAACACCAAAACCTAAACTCTTAAGATATGTCATCATACGGATCGACGAAGATCCATAATCCGAACCATCAAATATGGGTAGTCTAGATGCCATTGGTTGCCTTGGATCTTTTACTCTTGAAGGTTTTCAAAAGAAAGCCTATGTAAGAGCCTTAGCTCTGATACCAATTAAAATCCCAATAGGCAACACAAGAGGGGAGTGAATTGGGTTATTAAAATTTTTGCTCTAATTAAGTATAATGTTAAAATCAATTTTAACACTTAGCAATTATAAGTTCAATTAAGGGATTTTGAAATCAACACAAGTCTAAATCTAAACCTTGTTCAAATAATTATAAACGTAGAGAAAGGTTAGATATTACTAATCACCACATCAAGAAGGAGAAAAAAGATAGGACACAACACAATCATGTATAGTGGTTCGGTCACAAACGGACCTACTCGACTAACCAAGTACTTGGTCTTTCCTTGGGATTTTCTTTCACTATATGAGATTCCGCACGTCGAATCTCCTGGCCTTACAATCAACTCCTTCAAGGGAACAAACCCCCTTTATACAAACCGCCTCCAATGAACAATCCCTTTTCACGAAACCGCCTCCAAGGAAATCACTCCTCTTTGCAAACCACCTCCAAGGTAGTGATCCCTCTTCGCAAACCGCCTCCAAGGAAATCACTCTTCTTTGCAAACCGCCTCCAAAGTAGTGATCCCTCTCCGCAAACCGCCTCCAAGGGAAAAGCTCCTCTTCGAGAGTACAATGAATAATAAGGAAGTTAAAGCTCTCAAGCCTCTAAATAGGCAAATAATACAATGAATAGCTCACCAATCACTCCAAATGATTACAAATAAAAACTCTAAGGAGTGCCTCTTGACAAGAAGTAAATGAAAGAATAAGTGCACAAGAAGAAGAAGAAGAGTCCTTTTGATTTTCAAGAGTATAAGCTTTAGGGTTTGAAAAATAATAGTTCAAAAGGCTCTTTGGACGGTCTTGAATGAGGTTTAAATAGCCCAAATGTTTTTATGACCACTTGGAGGCAATACTGTAAATATTTGACCAAGAAAAAGTAAGTCGCGCAAGCCCCAACGACTAGTTTTCCAGACCAGGGTGGTCGGCCGGCGTATGGCGGTCGCCCGCCCTTATCGGGCGCTTCTTTTTAATTTTGAAAGTGAAGCTTCCACGATCGACCGTGGTTGTCGTGGTCGCCCGCCGATGGCTTCCTGTTTGTTTTATTTTTTCATTCAAAACCTATCTGCGGTCGACCGAGCCAGTGGCGGTCGATCGCCAAGACCTTTATGGATTGCTCCAATAAATCCAGGAGCATATCCGCAGTCGACCGGGATAGCCTTGGTCGACCGGCCCGCTTTCGAAAGGTGATTGCTGGAATTCAAGCAGCCCATCCGCGGTCACCCGGGGGACCCCGGTCGACCAGGCCTGCTTTAAAATTTAGTTTTACAATTTAAAACCATGGGGAAATGGGCTAAGGTCTTTGGACTTCTTTTCTATGTTTTCAAATACCTTTTTAAGATTGTCAAAGTATGTTTGAAAGAGGTTTTGAAAACATCAAATCATGCAAATAATTCAATGTCAAGAGTACTCTACTAAACACTAAAGCCTAATGAACCTTGAGTCTTCTTGAATCTTCGTCTTCTATGTACTTGCATGAAGTATTCACTTGGAAGAATCTTCTATCTTGCTTCTGTGCTTGTGGTTTCCTTGAATCTTCAATGGTTGTAGGATGACCACCAATGCTTGACTTTCTCCAAGTTGAGCCATTCTTCTCTTTGCTTGGCAGGCTTGTGGGATCTTTGACTTGTACATCTTCCGATGATGATGTCTCCAATATGTGTACAAGCTCGTTGGTTCATCGTGCATGTTGATCCGCAAGTCATGTGTTGAGTTGTATTGTGTAATGGCAATATGACATGTAAAGTTCATGTCTAAGGCACAACACTACGAAGCAACACATTAGTCCATAAAGACTAATCAATTTGAGTTTGCTTGCATCAAAACAAGGTAAAGAATATTAGTTGAACCCATGGGAACCCTTGGGCTTACAATAATTGAATTAATAGAAAAATAAAAGTATGAAGCAACATCAGCAGGAAAGAGTGTAAATAACTATTTCTTATATTATCTTAAATAAATCTAAAAAACTTTTGAAATCTATAAACCTACCTAAAATTTACTTAAAAATATCACTTGCTTTTGCTAGCCTAAAAAACTTAGTCAAATATCTCTAATTGCTAAACTCATTCCTCATAACTATAGAGACACAACATTACCCTATCTAACAGATCTATTCACCTTTTTTTCAAAATAAAACATAAGCATCTAAAACAGGAAAACTCCCTCCTGCTCTCCCTTTCTCTCACCTTTTTTAGAAACCATCTCTCTCTCTCTAAAAGTCAAAGCTACTCCCCAACGTCCCCCTCTCTTTCTCATCTTCTTCTACAAAACGGACAAAAACAAAAGAAAGAAAAAACTGTGTCCCATCTTCTCCTCCCTCTCCTCTCATCTCATTATCTCTTATAAGTTATAATAAAGAGACAACAACAAAAAAGAGGCCAAAGCCCTCAAGTATTACCATATTTTTCTTCTCATTTCTTATACAATCTCAAATTGGGACAACACATTGGATAGCGCATCCACAAGATCCTCACACTGGGCCCCTGCGGGACTCCACACTCCTCATTCACATCAACGTTGAATCCTCCATCAGCGACAGTTATGGCAGAATGCAAGGATCAGGGAAGCAATAAAGCCCTTTTATTGATTTATTTTATTATTAGTATTTGTGTACGAATAGTTCCTTTGATTTTATATATTTGGTTCAAGATTTAGTAGTTCACCATTTGTTTCGCAATTTAGGGTCGAAGCTTATCTTGATCCAGAACAGGCACGATCTGTGGACGATCATAGGTCAACTGCAAGATATCGCACCTTTGTCGTAAGAAATTTGGTCATATGGAGAATTACGAAATAGTCTATGGTAGCCAAATCAAGTGTCGAAGCAGAGTACAAGGCTATGCCCCATGAAGTAGCAGAAATCCTTTGGTTAAAGATCATGTTATTACATTGAAGGTATAATTAGGCAGTACCATGAAGCTTTACCGTGACAAGAAGGATGCTAGAAGTATAGATCACAGTCCAGTACGGCTTAAACACTTTGAAGTGGGCCAAGATTTTACCAAAGAGGTAGATTCTCAAGAAGTGTGTCTGTTGTACATGAAGATTGGAGATCAGTTGGTTGATGTAATGACAGAAGGGACGATAAGATCCAAGTTGGAAAATGTTTTGGGCAAGCTGGGCAGTTCTTGAGAGCGATGTTGACTTCTATCATATTGTAGACCTATGGGGGCATTTTAGTCTATTGTGTACGACTCAATGAAGTAAAAGAAGTAAAAAAGGGTTAAAGCCCCAAGTCATGTTTGACAAATTTTTCACTCTTCCTCTCTTCCCTTCCTTTTTTCTTCTTCCTTTCTTCTCCGAAACCCTTTTTTTATAGGTAAGCTGGGATCAAACCCCCGATCTCACCCTTTTTTTATAGGTAAGCTGGGATCAAACCCCCTGACCTCACTGTGAAAGAACACAGTCTTTACCAACTGAGCTAGAGGCTCAACCCGTTTAATTTTTTATTATTTTGATATTGTGGTATGCATTACAAAGCACGAACAAACCCTTGTAAACCAAGCTTGAGGAATTTTTTCTTTTCCTCACTTCCTCTCTTCCCTTTCTTCTCCTTTTCTTCTTCCTTTCATCTTCTTTGATCATCATTCACACAAGTTTCAATCATTCACACAAGTTGCAGTTTTCAACTATATGTACTGCTGAAGCAGGCTCTAACCTACAACACAATTTTTACTAAACACTCCTCAGCAGAAAAGCGATAGGCTGGCCTAGTAGGGTTCTAAAATATTCTATACAGCTTCTTCAGCACCTAATCCATCCAAAACTTGTGAACCTCGGTTTAAATCATTGTCCAACCAAAACCCATCATCTGCCTATTTTTGTTGGCCATATTCATTATGGCTGCAGGGTACAGTGAGTCCCCAAAGTTCTCATTTAGGCCCTGTTTGAATTGCAAAAAAAAGAAACATTTCTGAGCGAAAAAAAAAAAAAAATTCCTTCTACAATCTTGAGGGAAATGAGATCATTGTGGTTAATTTAGAGGGATGCCATCATAAATTGAAGGTCCCTCTAGATTAAATTTGAATATGAATGATTCAAGTTATCTTTCGTCAAGTGTAAATAAAGTAGGAAATTTTAAAAACATGTTTCCTTTCCAAACTTTTCCAAAAAATTCATGCCATCCAAACAGGGCATTAGAACAGACAACCCCAAAATTTTCACTAAAACCAGGAGAAGAAGGACAAAATATATAAATGTAACTACATATAAAATAGCATATTATAAAAATGCAATGAGCAGAAATATGATGCAACATAGAAGCAAAGATAGTAATCAACCAACCTTCCATGTTTGGATAGCTCCTTGAGCGAAGGGGCGCGATTTTCTGGAAGCCCATTCATGGATATGAATTCTTTGAGATCATTGCAAAGTTCTTCATTGCTTTTAATAGGCCTAGTTCTGGATTTCTTGCTTTCCCTTTTGCCCAAATACCATCAGAACATAAGACAAAAAATAACAAAAAAAGAAGAACAAACAAAACATAAAGACAAGCATCTTGGCAAGTAACTTTGAGAGAAAAGAAATGACTTGGGTTGAATAGAGAAAGATAAAAAAAACCTGGAATTGTTGCTTGAACAAGCAATGATTAGGTTTCTGCAAGATGGGATTTGAAGGGTTTCCCATTTGGGCTGTTCTTCTACCTTGAGAAAGGGGCCAACAAAGTAAGAGAGCCTATGTGAAATACATGAAAAGCTTGAGAAGTGACATAGGGCCATGTAAGAGACGAGGAGAGTAGAGTGGAACTAATACATAAATGTAAAGGAGGCGAGCTTTCTCCAATCTTTTTAGTTTTGAGGCTGCCGTCTCTCTTTTTTCTTTTGTTTTTTAGTGATCAGTAGCAAAATGATACTGTCTTGATGACCAAAAAGTGGCATTAGCCACCGTACACGTGGCATACTGGTTTACTCTCGTTTAGTGATCTGGATCGTTGATCTGGTGGGTCAACAGGGTGCTCATTTGTTAGAAGGAATGGCATTTTCATGATTCATCAACCTTGATTAGATGGCAAGGACCATTATATTTGACCCCCTTTCTTCCCCAGGCCACCCCTTGTAGGGTAAAATCTAGGGGTGCAACTTGGGTCGGGAAAACCCGACCCGCATCAACCTGACCCGAAAATAGCATGGGTCGGGTTTAGAAATCTTGGGTCCTGGATAGGGTTGGGTTTTAGTTTAAAAATCCGGCTCAATCTTGGGTTTAAAGAAAAAAACCCGAAATCCGAAACTGACCCGACTTATGTTGGTGTACTACGACATTTTAATTCATCTCTTGAATAACATAGCAAATTACTTTTCAACATATTGATATAATTGTTTTCATTGAGGTGATCATTAGGGCTTCAACTCGGGTCGGGCGGGTCGGGTTTTGAAGAACCCAACCCTACCCGAGAAATATCTCGGGTCGGATTTTTTTCCAGAAAACCCACGATTCCCAAACCCGGCCCTACCCATGATAAATCTAGGGTCGGGTCGGGTTTTTTTCATTGACACAATTTTTTAAGGAAAACTTTTGTTTGGCAAGGCAATTCAACTCATAGAAGTAGAAAAACTCAAGCATGGCAAACTCTTTAGTGCATTAACTAATAACTAGTCCAAAGAGAATAAATTGATGCATTACCAAATGAAAATGATTACACTCATATGAGATAAACAACAAACTATTTAATGCATTAACTATTTAGTTGAAACTTGAAACCCTAGAGCTAAAGGGGGGAAACGAACAGAAGATGGAAAGAGTCGTTGTGATTGCGTGTGTGCGTTCGTGAGTTTTCACTTTTAAAGTAACAAAGTTTTAGAAAAAAAAATACATACTATAACTTAAGTAACTCGAGTCGAGTCGAGTCGGGTCGGGTCAGGTCGGGCCCCTTCAAACCCGGCTCGACTCGAGATTCATGCGGGCTTTTGGATCATAAACCCGGCTCGACCCGAAACCCGAGAAACATGAACCCAACCCAAGCTATTTTTAGGTCGGGTTGATGCGGGTCGGGTAAAACCCGACCCAAGTTGCTGCCCTAGTGATCATGTTTCCTTCTTAAATTTATATACTTAGATTACATTAATTAAGAGATTTTTGGTGTGAGGATTTGTTTCTTTTTTCTACAATGCGTCAACGTGAAAAAACCCGACCCGACTTGACCCGACCCAAGAATTATCATGGGTAGGGCCGGGTTTGGGAATTGTGGGTTTTTCGGAAAAAAAAACCCAGCCCGACCCCACCCGAGATATTTCTCAAGTAGGGTAGGGTTCTTCAAAACCCGACCCGCCTGACCCGAGTTGCACCCTAGTAAAAAGTGTGGTCATAATTCATAAATACACTAAAGTGGGTGGTCGGGGGAGAAGAGAAAGCGAATATATCACTTACCTTTTACTTAATAGTGATTTAAATGAATAAGGCATTTCTCTTCTTATTATACAACAAGTGTCTTGATCCTTTTAAACTATCACCATTCTCATTAGGTGGAATGGTCACTCTTTTGCATGATCCCATCCGATGTACGTGGTATCTAGCACCTTCCAGGATGTCAGGAAGAACCAATCACCCTAGTCGAGCTTCGCGAAGAAAAACCTATTTTTCCATTCCTGGATGGAGCTCGGTGGCCCCATCAAAACACTTAACCCAAGGGCGGAGCCAGGAATTTGCTCCAAGGGAGGGGGGGGGAGGGAATGGTTGTTACAAAATGTTGGGAAAATCCCAATAATTCTAGAGATTTTCTACGCAGCATGCGGGTGGTCTAGTATTTTTCAAAAAAAAAAAAAAAAAACTATGAGGCCCACTTCATTAGATGCTCCAAACCGCTCATCTGTTTGGCCATAACATACATAGGCTGCACCGCGTAAACCATCTTCGTAGGATGATACTAACACTCAACCCTCACATATGTAGAGGTCTCTATAACAGGAAATAAAAATATAGATGTAAGGGTTAGGATCATCCTATGGATGATTTACAGGGTGCACATTGTGGCCAATAAATGAACAGTTTGGAACATCCTATGAAGCCATTCCCTTTTTGAAAATTACTAGTAAAAGGGCACATGCGTTGCACGTGTGACTTGGGTATTTTACAACATAAAATTGCAAAAAAACATATTTAATTTACAACACAAATTCATGAGACATTTTCATAGTGGCCGGGCCGGGCCGGGCAGCAGCCATGTAAACATTAAACAAATATGGGGTGGTCAATACCCTTGTGAAAATTCAGGAGTGATACATTCATAAGGTGTTGTACCCTAATAACTTCACATTGAGCTCGAAAAAAGTTGTCAAACTGCATTGCAATTTCTTCTTTCCATCAAGGAAGCATTGGCTCTCCAAAGACTCCAAATGCTGCGACTTTTACTCCATTGTGTCATCCAACAATCTGTCACCTTGAAAGGCCATAATCCAGAGAACACTAATAGACCACACAAAAACATGTCTGACAACATAAACTCATTAACTAACTAAAGAATGATTAATTCATATATGTGATTCGAAGATAAACATACAGCCATCAATAGTTTTTGTCTTGAATCATATGGTGGTTATGATCTTGGGACAATAAAACTAATCACAAACACTATCACTACAACAGAAGACTGGCATGCAATGGCACTAGACTATATGAATGTTAGTAATTTTTATGAATATTGTCCAATATTTTTAAAGAAAATGACTAATTTTTTTAAAAATATTAAAAATAAATGAAAATTAATTGTTCTATCTTGAAGAAAAAAATCCAGGTAAATATCAAGATGTTTTGATATCATAGACATCTATTGAGATCTCTCTAGCTGACTTCATTTTGTTTACTAATAGAAATTTTAATGACAAAATAATATAAAAATAATATAAACATGTAGTGAAACTTACATACAAACAAACCAAAACTAAGAAATACTCAGATCTACAAAATCGCCAAGAAGCAATACAGATAGAAAAGTAACTACAATAGCAACCATAGGTAGTTTATTTGCAAAATCCTACCATGAATAACTACAATAGCAACCATAGGTAGTTTATTTGCAAAATCCTACCATGAAAAACCCATTTGACTGGAAAGAGAAACTTTTCGCCTGTATTGGAAAATAAAAGAACATCTTTTCCAATAAACATTTTTAATATTTTTAATGGCAATACTAGCTCCAGTAAATATTTCAACCTTGTGGACAAGTTTCCTGCCATAGAAAAGTGAGATGTAAGGATCCTGAAGTAACATTATCATGTAACATTTTATGGGAGCTAATCCTGCTTGCGATAAGCATGCTTAGGAATCTCCTTTTTTTTACCGTGAAAAAGATGCACTTTCGTATCGTACAGGCTATCAATAAGTTAACGGTATATAAGATTTCAGTAGGGGTATAGTTTATATTATGACATTGTTTTTTTATCTAACTCCTGTATGAAAATATGGCATATCCTCAACAATTGATTATATTCTTCCTCGAACCTGCCCACTTATCTTGCTCTTTCCCATGCTTGCTCCCATCAGTAGGGCAAAGTGACTTCATAACCTTCACTACTTATGCGAGATTTGATTGATGCCTCTTCCGCCATAATGATCACCGGAGAAACTTTCTTACGATCTAATTTCCTTTTAAATCAATAAAGAATGTGCATATCTGAATGCATATTGTGCTCTTACAAGTTCTAAAGGATAAGAGTCTTGGAAAGTAATCACAGTCACAGCATCAAATTAAGTTGTAAAAACCTAGTTCGTAATGCAGCTAGTGCTCAATCTTCACTAACCTACTAAAAGAAAAGAGTTGTGTTTCTGCAAAGAATTTTGATATGTAAAAAAATATTGTGTTCCTATAGATTAAAATAACTACTCAATCTCAATTTGTTTGTATCCCATTTACAGCTTGCTCCTATATCTTTATGGATGCTACATATTAAAACCACATTATTACAGACACAACGGGCAACTGACTTAGCATAGTAATCAACTATTTTATTTTAATGACAGATTAATTTAGCAATCAAGTGAGGTAAAACAAACATCAAATGTATCCAATTTTGCGAAAACTACAAGCCCACTCAAAGACCTCATGTTTCAGCAAAACAATTGAAATAGAGATTTTCCTCTTCTCAAGTCTAAAATAAATTTCAATACAAAAGGGTAGCAAAATAACCTATTATTTAAAGCTCTATGTAATCTAGAAAATTCTAAAGCTCATGAAAATAACCAAATAACTGAAATAGGCAATATAAGGCAGTCATTCGTCAAGCATATCCTAATTTTGTAGAACTTGTGTGTGCATTCACATAATTGACATCATCTTCGTTTACACCCGTCTCTTGCAAATCCTCCTCTATACTAAGAAGGACTATGTCACTTAAAAGATCATGATCATCAGCAGGTCAAAAGCATAATAAGATAAAGTGATAAAAAAATTTCATTAAAAAAAAGAGAGAAATTTCTTCCCTATAAGTTCATCAAACCTTTTGGATGAGGTTGTCATGTGATAAGCATCACATGTCATACTCCCTCCAAGGAACTCTGCATATATTTTAACTCCCTTAGACTGATAACCATTTAATCGTGTTCCATGAATACACTTTTTATTCAACATAAAACTATAGGGAAAAAAAGATAAAGTATGCTAAACAGAAGATTTGGAATAAATTTTAGGATGGTTATAAAGAACCATGTTCCAGTTCTTCCAAAAGGAGCAAGTTTGCTCCCTCTCCCATGAGCCATCGCGATCCTCGAGAAGGTAATGATCATCATTTATCAGTACAGATCAAAGTTCCAAACCATAATTCTTCTTTACTAATAAAAAATATACAGTAGAAATATGCTAAGAGGAGTTAACTAAAACCGTTAAAAGATATAGAATGATAAATGTAGATTCTACCATGTCCCCTTCTTTTCTCACAATTTCCTTCAACAACATCTAAACAGACATTTAGGCTATGTGCCTGCTACTATTTTTAGTATTGATGCTAATATTAAATTAGCAATGAAGATAAGAGGTAACATGAATGCTCTTTACTGCTGGCTTATTGAGAAGCTTCAGCTTCCTCTCCACTTTCAAATCCTTTTCCATCGTGGATTCTGCACTCCCTCTCCCATTTACACCATTGCCCAAAACCATAAAATATCATTGCCACCAAAACCATGTTCTATTTAAAGGAGAGACTTGCAAACCAAAAACATATTTAACCTTTGTAACAAGAATTTTGTGACAAAGCTTGCAAACCAAAAACATATTTCTTACACTCCCTGTGAAAAAAAAGAATTGTTTAACTTACACCATAGGATGATCCAAACCGTCCAATTGATAGGCCACATCGTAAATAGGATGTTCCCAAAAAACACATTTCCATGCGATGATCCTAGCCTTGCAGTCTATAGAGGAACGACATATTTAGGAAACATGTATTGATTAGAGGGTTGTAATTGTCCTATGGAAATGAATTTTGGCACACAACCTACTTGCATTGTGGCCTATCAAATGTACGGTTTGGATCATCCTACGATGTAAGCAATACAGTACTTTTTGAAAAACAGTACTCACTATAAGGACTTACACTATATATAAAAACTCTCAGAATCACATCATTTCCCTCTAAATCACGGGGAAACGGGTCAAATGGGCCGGGTCAAACAGACGCGGAAAATTTTACGGGTCATCGAGCTTGGACCCGCACCCGGCCCGCGGGGCAACCAGATTTTTGACGTATGTTTTTAAGAATTTTTTTTATAGGGATTTGCTAGCCACCTTCGCTGAGCGTACTTGTCTGCTTGTTGCCCATCCTTTGCTGCAAAGATTGGTAGAAGTACGATTTGTGCAAAGGTGGCTAGCAATACATAATAGCAATAAATAATAATCATGCGGGTACTAAGTTTTAAATGAAAAATTACAGGAAAATCGAAGCAAAGCAGAAAAATTACGAAAAAAATACCGAACGAAGGTACTAAAATATGACTATTACGGCCAAAATTGCAAATAAAATTGAAAAATTATGACAATTACGGAACAAAAAAGGCATAAAAGGAGACATCTTGCGTCTTTTTTTAACTCATGTGCAAGGGCATATGAGAAGCAGAAATGACGAAAAAGAAGTAGTGAAAAAGGACATACGTGGGAGTTTTACGGAAATTAAGGCAGGAAAGAAGGGGAATTAGAGAAGAAGAAGCCCAAGATTTTTTTACTCATTCAGGCTTTAAGAGTAGTAAGGAAGGATAAGGATAAGGATTTGAAAAATAATGGATTTTAAGTACACACAACATGCCATTCCCTTGCCTCGTTATGTAGGGGGACCCTTTTCTAGAGAGAGAGAGAGAGAGATTAGAAACCAATTAAAAAATACCGAATTTAAAGGAGAGAGAGAGAGGGAGAGAGAGAGAGCTTACAATTTTACAAACAACAAATAATTA
Organism: Tasmannia lanceolata; assembly: GCF_043159265.1. Classification (NCBI taxonomy): domain Eukaryota; kingdom Viridiplantae; phylum Streptophyta; class Magnoliopsida; order Canellales; family Winteraceae; genus Tasmannia; species Tasmannia lanceolata. The sequence continues at coordinate 26,404,575 of NW_027518697.1, read as the reverse complement.
AAGATACCGAAAATCCCGATTTTAAAGGGACAGAGAGAGGGAGAGAGAGAGAGTTTAGAAATCGATTTACCAAAAAAAAAATCAATTTTAAGGGGCAACTTTACCGAAAATAAAATCATACCTACCTATTCAAAAAAATCCTGAATTTTAGGGGGGCAATTGCCCCGCTTGCCCCCCCTCCCTTTGGCTCCGCCACTGACTTACCCCCACGACAATGTTGGAAGTACCACCAACCCTTCTCCCTCAAGTGCCTCTTCAGCATGAAACACTCTCGGAATAGTGGAATACAAACGTTGACAACCGTCAGTTTAGTTTGTGCATCAAGACGACAAAGCCAAGGAGATTGCCAAGAGTTCGGCAAGAACTGCACAGGCACGACTACATAGTAATTGAGTACCCACAAGAGGCACGAGCTTGTGGAGGGGAAACCCGAGGCCGGACTTGAGTGCATCCTCATAAATGCATACCTCGCCCTCACCTAGGGCTCTACAAGCTGTCTCATCGGGATGAGGAAGCCGGCAGATGACCGAATTCAGAATGAAATACTCACCCCTAATCCTCTCTCAGTCACTCTCCCTTAGATCGCAGAGCTCGAAGATGGCACCAACCAAGTAGTCTGGTGCATGGTTTGGAGGTGAAAGGGTCGTGCGGAGCTCGAGCTGAGATCGCGGCTGAACCATGATTGGAACTTCGATTTGAGACCATGGCGGGCTCGCGATCTGAGCCTTGGGGAGAAACCTCGCGGTCCGAGTCCTCAGACGAGGTCTCGGTAGAAGCTTTGGAGGACTCTCCCAAAGAGCCCTCCTCCGACAAAGCTTCGGAGACCAAGTCCTCTGCATAGACTAACTCTTCTTTATTCTGAGAATCTGACTCACTTGACATCTGGAAGAAAAGAAGTAAAGAGAGGAGGACTTACTGAATAATGGGAGAGGAGAGACACTGAGCTGAGAAGAAGAACCCGACCTACTTACGCACACCCAAACTTCCATGCTCCAACCAGAATCTCCCTAACTCTTGAAGGATGGGGATTGCAAGAATTGAAAAGGCAGAGAGATTTCTCCTACATATAGGCGCGCACCTCCTTCGCACGCGCGAAGTGTCTAGTCTCTTCGCATTTTCGGCCACCGACACGTGGCACCACCATATTGGCTCTACCGCCATGAAAAGTGATGCCATTATTTCCTCCAAATGATACCGCATAATAGTGGCTGACACAAATATTTGAATTTTTCAAAACCCACCACAGTTTCCCTCCACGATTAACTCGAAACCTAGCCACGCCAAGTCGGAAAACGGTTTGAGAGGACCTGGTCGGATCAGAGCTGCTGAACCTAAGGAATAACGTCATCATCGACCTTGGACAAGTCGACCCTAAGTTTGTGCCAAAACTAACAGAGCAAACACCCCGGCTCGACCAAATCCATCCAAGGGGAACAATCACAGAGCTAAACTGGATGGAGTCTCGAGAATGGATTACAAAGATCGACTTATGGTAAGCTCAACCCCCTGCAAAGGGGAACATCAGCACAGGTCGATGAGTTGAGATGAGAAATGTAACCTAGCAAGCCAAAAGACTACTTACTAAGCCTAGAATGACCCAAGGAAGTGGGGGGCATTATGTTAGTGTAAAAATCCAATCTCAAATGAGAGCGTGACACGTTGCACTGATCTATTTGGAAACTTTGAATCCTCAATATGGCAACTAAGGGCAGGAAGGTCTTTCTGCAACTTCTCCATGAGCCCCAATTTTAGCAACCACCTTTCAAATTAGCAACCTTGTTGACGCTAAGGATAAGAGTGAAAGTCGAGCTTTTAGGAAAGCCAGCCAATGAGGAAATTCCAAATCCAGGTGAGTTGCCTAAACCCTGTAAGACTCTCCATCTACGAAAAGGACCCCGAAGCCTAAGGTATGCATCTAATTCCTCAGAATCACACTGAAACTCTACTCCTCTTTTTTTCTACTGTTGAGTGTGATCTGACTTGAGAGTTTGAGGTTTCTCTGTAGTTCAAACTCTGGGTCTCCTTATGGTCTGTTCCCTTAGCGCAGGTCGTCCCACAAGCACTAGCCTCGACATTCTACCAACACATCTTTGTTATTGTCCGGACCTCAGGATCAACAAATTCCACATAGCGGGGCATTATGTCATGCCCAACGGAGATCCTTCCTAGTTCTTTAAGAGTGATAAAATGAACAATTCAAATGAGCTTGTTTTAAAAAAGATACAGAGAAAATAATAGCCAAGATATTCTTCTCCAACACCAATCTATAGTGGGATGTTTGGTCTTTAACTATTATAGACCACTTGGGTACCCAAATCTATATCTATATCTATATAGCAAGATCGATCTCACATGGGTAGCTTGCGGTCCTTCTCTCTCATCTCTTTTACTACACAATCCACCCATGAATTTTAAATTCCTATCACATTCTCTCTCTCCACGAGACATTTTTCCCCTCCTACGTCTCTCTCTTTCCCTCCCTGACGTGTCCCTCTCTACCCATGCTTCTCTCTCCTTCCCCGAAATGACACCTCCCCCTTTTCTTCTCTTTTTTGAAGTTTGGTTAAAAAAGAGAATCAATCACCTCCTCGACACTAATTCCTCCTTCCAGGAGCTCTCCCAGGCCATGAAAATTTTGCCCTTGCATTGTCTAGAGTCCAAGTTCTCTAGAATTCAAAATCCAAAAAACCCACATATATAAACAGCAAAAGCAATAAATTAGTGGGTTTCTTCAACTCCCAGATAACAAGAAATGGGAGGAACATAAATCTCAAAGAAGCTGTTAAAGTCTGAGATTTTCTATTAATTTTTAATGATTTTCACTAACACTAATATATGCTTAAATAAGCACTTTCCGTTACAGATAAACAAGCAAATAGATAAATATATAAATTATTAAAAACATAAACATAATCTAAACTATCCTACCTACCTCATCCAATACTTAATCCACCGGTCAAGATTTGACCGTATCTGATATGATAAATCTTAACATGCCCCCTCATATGTTTGTCGATTGAAAATACATATAAGTTTGGTTACAGTGAAAATGCCCCCAACAGATTACAATATAAAATATCCCCAAACAATTAGCTTCATGTCGAACCATCTTGTGTAAAGCACACTGTCCAAACTGATGATGAAGGTCAACTGATATTGACAGATGCTTCTTTCCGAATGTCCATGTGTGTCGGTTGTCGAAATGAATATCGTTTGATAGCAAAGAGCGACTCAAAGCCTCGATGGGCGAGTCTACATGATGTGGGTCACTATAGATCAATGCCATAATTGGAGAGAATGAACCTAGATTATTATAGATTATTAGAAAATTATATGAATTTTCATTAAGATTTGATATCAATTTCCAATTTCTCAAAATTCAAATCAGTTCATAGATTAACACAGTAACTTATAGCATATCAATTTCAAATTAATCCAAACTTTCACAGAATAAAGATAATCATGAGATTGGACTACGGTATGACTTTCATGGACTTTTATTACGATTTGATATCAATTGAAATTCACAAAAAAATCGGATGAAACCAAAGAATTACTTAAAAAGCAAACCTAATAGTATCCTAAAATCAAATAAAAAATTTCAGTAGATATATAACAGATTATAAAATTTTCTATCAAAATTTCAAAACTTAAAAATTAAATCTCCTCCATAAATTCAATTTTTAAATAGAAAAGGGGAATTTGTTTCCTAGGAATTGAAGCCCATTTATTAAAATAAATTACAAAACCATATTAAAACTTTGCAAAACCAATTAAAATTTTTTATCTAACATTCCAGTAACCAAAGTTACTGGTTTGTAAAGAAAAATTTTAAAAATTTACTAATTTAATACGAAAATGAATTATGGCACATAAAACGAAGAAGCGATTAGAAAATAAATTAGAAAAACCTTTTTTCGAAAAAAAAATTACATGAGAAATTCAATTTATTATTGAACATTAATTCTGGAGAGTTTCATCAATTTGTAAAACATTCTGATATTTATTAAAAATGGCCGAAATTTAAAATAATTTAAAACCGGATTACATAAATTCAAAAAAATTCGAAAGCTTTTGGGTGTTCTGGAAATCAAAACATTGGTTTGGAAACAATATTTCACAAATTTTGGACATGGTTTGATATACTTTTGGATTCGTTCATCAAGAAATCACCCATTTCGGGGTTATTGTTTGAAAAATAGAATAAAAATTAAAACGACCAAACCGCGATTGGAAATTAAGTTTCCAGTAGTATTTTATTTTATAGAAATCCCAAAAAATATCAGTTTTTAAAGAAACCCACGTTTTCTAACACTTTCTTTGATAATCCGATTTAAATCCATATTGAATAAAAAATGAAAGAAAATCATTAATAAATGGAGGAAATTTAATTTTTTGGTGAAATTTTAAATTTTGAAAACTTATAATTTATATTATAACGTACTGGAATTTTAAGGAAAAATTCATTGATTTGATCTATCAAAAGTAAAATCCTAGCCTGTTTTTCTACTTTTGATATTACAAAGATAAAGATCCTACCGTTGATCGCGCTCCTTGTCTCTAGGGTGCATAGATCCGATGTATACGCTTTGTCGCACCCTTTTATATGATGAAAATGACCCAAAGATCCTTGATGTGTGACTTGTTGAAGAAGAAAATGGATTTTAAGAATCCCTTTTGTGAAGAACCCTTGAGAGATATGAACATACTTCAAGAGATATGAATCCCCAGCAGAGTCGCCAAACTGTGGGATCCGATCCCGCAGGAGGGTCGCGACGAGCCGTCTCCCTCTCTCTTGGTCTCTCGTACCCACGCGAATGGCGTGTGCTTTTTATTATTGATTTTAATTACCCAACCAAGCAGGCAACAACCAAGCCATAGGGTGCAATCAAACGTGCAACCAAGTACCCATAAGGGCAGGGGTAAGCCGCCGAGCCTAGCAAGGTGTGATTTAATTCATCTTTTTCGTGAACTTGGGATCACTAAGGCAATCCGAATTCCACGCAAAAGAGAGTGACAGAGTCGCCACCTAGAAGAGGGATCTAGGACCCATAATTTACTAGAAATCTAGACTCGTTACCTGGTTATGAGAATAGAAGGTATGGGGAGTTACCACCACATGCACCATTCCTGCCCGATAATCGGTCTTCAATTCTAAAAGTTAACTCTTTTGAATTTCTTTTAAATGGCTCATTTAACTCTATATTAATGTGCGAACTACATGACATGCATCCTAAGATCTAATTTCAGTGTAATTCCTAAATGTGTATATTGATTTTCTTAATTTGTTTGAATTCAATATAAGTGAAAGTTCTCCTAAAATTCTAATTTCATGGAAAGTCCTAAGTGATTTAATTACTTTTAATTTAAGGATTAATGTACAAAACCCCACCACTTATGTGTGGAGCCGACTCGGGCTTGGTATGCCACTCAAGTATCCAAGTTGCCTACGTATCCCAGCCTCACTGGAATTAGAGTCGATCGTAGTTCGGTGCACCTGAACTAAGCTACTTATGCCTAACTCATCTAAGACACCGATCTAGACTGGATTGACTGTTTTACAGTTTAAGAGAAATTATTTAGTTCAAGTTGAGTAGATTTTACTATCATAGGACTCCATCTAAGATGCTATATGATCCTATCTAAGTACAAGACATCCCTTTGACTAATGCAGGTGAACCTACATCCTAGGTAACTAGGCTTGTCCTATGGGAAAAAGGGGTGACCAGTGTAACTAGATCTATTGGCACGGTTGCTATCCATAGCAAACGACCGTGATGAGGCTGGACTCCTTGAAACCTAGGATACAATGAGACGTAAGTGTTCCTAAGGGGCCCTAAAGGTTCCTACGATAGGAGACCGTAATCCAACGGCTCCTAAGATGCGGATCGAGTTAATTCGATTTGTTAAACTTAATAATTTTTTATTTTTGAGGATTTTCGATTCCTAAACATCTAAGGAATACCAAAGGCTCTATGGTTCGCAAGTTTCGGCCTCGAATCGCAACCATGGAAGGGAATCGTGCTCTCAACACTTGTACAATTTAGCACGTAAATTATAGTATCTTATTGCCTGGCATATTTCTCAGGATTTTCGTGGACAGTGGACCTCGGAGCCAATATCATACTATAATTTACGCACTCCAATTATGCAAGATTTGTCGCAATTAGTATACGATTACGGTTGCGATCTCGGTAGTTAGACTATCGCGGTATAACGAATTGACAATGGAGATCTATGAACCCTAAGTTTTATGTTTCAAACAAGTTAGGGATTAAATTCATGATATAAAGTTAAGATTTTTTTGAGGTTTTTACTGACTTTTGTGTTGATTTGCTATTAAATTATTATTTATTAACATTAAGACCAAATTGCTAAGATTACACAGGAACCCTAAGCAATCATACCTCAAATCAGCTGAAACTTTTCCAGTAACAAGATATGGATGATTGTGGCTTACTGAAAAATTTTCATGAATTACCATTAAGATTTGATATCAATTTCTGATTTTTCAAAATTTAAATCAGATTATAGATTAACACAATAACTTATAGTATATTAATTTCAAATTAATCCAAACTTTCACAGAATAGAGATCTAGATTATTATAGCTTATTGGAAAACTTATATGAATTTGCATTAAGATTTGATATCAATTTCTAATTTCTCAAAATTCAAATTAGTTCATAGATTAACACAGTAACTTATAGCATATCAATTTCAAATTAATCCAAACTTTCACAGAATAAAGATAATCATGAGATTAGACTACGGTATGACTTTCATGGACTTTTAGTAAGATTTGATGTCAATTTCAATTCACACAAAAATTGGATGAAACCAAAAAATTACTTAAAAAGCAAACCTCATAGTATTCTAAAATCAAATAAAAAATTCCAGTAGATATATAACAGATTATAAAATTTTCTATTTAAATTTTAAAACTTAAAAATTAAATCTCCTCCATAAAATCGATTTTTAAATAGAAAAGGGGAATTTGTTTTTTAGGAATTGAAACCCATTTATTAAAATAAATTACAAAACCATATTAAAACTTTGCAAAACCAATTGAAAATTTTTATCTAACATTCTAGTAACCAAAGTTACTTGTTTGTCAAGAAAAATTTCAAAAATTTACTAATTTAATATGAAAACGAATTATGGCACGTAAAACGAAGAAGCGATTAGAAAACAAATAAAAAAACCTTTTTTCGAAAAAATAATTTCATGAGAAATTCAATTTATTATTGAACATTAATTCTGGAGAGTTTCATCAATTTGTAAAATATTATGATATTTATGTAAAATGGCCGAAATTTAAAATAATTTAAAACTGGATTAAACAAATTCAAAAAAATTTGAAACTTTTTGGGTGTTCTAGAAATCAAAACATTGGTTTGGAAACAAGATTTCACAAATTTTGAACATCGTTTGATATACTTTTGGACTCGTTCATCAAGATGTTTGAAAAATAGAATGAAAATTAAAACGGCTAAACCGCAATTGAAAATTAAGTTTCCAGTAGTATTTTATTTTATAGAAATCCCAAAAAATATCAGTTTTTAAAGAAACCCACATTTTCTAACACTTGCTTTGATAATTCGATTTAAATCCATATTGAATAAAAAATGAAAGAAAATCATTATTAAATGGAGGAAATTTAATTTTTTGGTGAAATTTTGAATTTTGAAAACTTATAATCTATATTATAACATACTGGAATTTCAAGGAAAAATTTATTGATTTGATCTATCAAAAGTAAAAACCTAGCATGTTTTTCTATTTTTGATATTACAAAGATAAAGATGTATAGCTAACATGTGAATAAACATGTATAGCTATACAAGAAATATAACTATGAAATAAACAAACAAAATAAGTAAACACACTATGATGTAGCTATGCAAGAGATAATAACAAGTACCAGACCACAGACCCCTAAAACTCTAAAACACTAAAAAATGTGCAACAATATGATCTGGACCTGGATGGCCGTCCAAGCTGCCACGTATCCAAGCCTCTTTTGGAATCAAGTTCAATGTATTCTAAATTACGTTGCCTATTTGTGCGTAGACCACTAAACTAGACTTGACCTATGTTTAAAGCTTATTGAATGCAATTGTTTAGGTTAAAGTGGATTGTAGATCTTTAGGACTCTCTTTATGCCTTAACTAAATGCAAGTTTTATCCTAAAGTAATGCAGGTGGGCCCTACATCCTATGTATAACTAGGCTGTATCCTAGGAAAACAATAGGCTGACTAAGTGAATCCTATTCTAGCCATCAGTTTAATTATGCACCAAACCGACCGCACAGAGGCTCCTAACTCTAGGACTCTCCTAACTTTAGGACAAACTCCTAACTCTAAAACTCTCTATACATCTAGGACAGACTCCTAACTCTAGAGGAAGATTTTTTTGAAAAGATTTATTTAAAAGTTTTGTCTAAAATATTTTTGTTTTAAAGGTTTGAAAAGATTTATTTACAAAGTTTGATTGGACTTGGGATGAAGATCCCAAGCTGCCTACGTACCCCGTGAAAGAGATCAAGCCAACGTAGTTCGGAAACAGACTTTCCTAATACGCTCCTAAAATTTTTGACTTTTTGAATGTTTTGATTATTTTTGAAGTTTTCATGTGTTTTTGCTCTTTAAAATTTCTGATGTTTTTGAATTTTAAAATAATTTTACCTTTTTAGCCAAAGGGAATATAAAAAACAACACACTGGGCAAAATCCCTAGGGCTAAAGGGGAAATCCTAAACAAGTGAACTTGTGTCCCAAAAATGAAAAAGATAAGATCCCAAGTAGGTAAGCTCTAATAAGACTGACATAATCTCTAAAAAGGAAAGAGGAGGGTCTAAACTAACAGACAACCTCCTATCTAATGGGTAAACTCTATAGCTATAGGGCTGATTCGTAGCTAAAGACAGACTCCTAAACTATAGGATAAATTCCTAAACCAAAGGGTGGTGACTCCAAAACTAAAGGACACACTCTTCACACTAGAATAAACTACTAGTCTATGAGATGGACTCCTGAACCAACAATTCTATAGAGGGAGTGCTAATAAGACAAAACTTGTCTCATAGAAAAAGGGAAAATAAATAAGGCAAATGAGACAAAGCATGTCTCTTATGAAAAAGCAAGCAAAGCTAATGAGACAACGCCTGTCTCCAAAGGAAGGGAGGACGATCAAAGCTAATGAGACAAAGCCTGTCTCCTAAATGAATATGAAACAACTACCACTAATGAGAGTGTATTTCTCCTATAGAAGGCTCCAAGTAACCTTATCATAGCCCTTGCAATGATAAACAGGGAAAAGAATGTCTAAAAGACTAAGTTAGTCGTTAGCTTAATTGGGAGTGCAACTTGTGAGACTTGGATAATCTGCTAAAAGAGAGTACTTTCTAATGACACAAGACTTGTCTCCTAAAGATGGGCTATGCTACTGAGACAAAGGCTTGTCTCTTACAAGGGGAGGCTCCAGATAGCTCCATCATAGCCCTATGCTATGATAGGAACAAATGGCTAAGGTACATGTCTAAAAGACTAATAAAGTCTCATAAAAGGGAAGAAGGAAAAGGGAAGAGGGGTTGCTACAAGGACTGAGCAAGTCCCCTAAAGGATAGGCTCTAGATGATTCTTTCATTGCCCATGCAATGATAGAGGGAATTACCGTCTAAGGTTCATGTCTAAAAGACTAGGAAAGTCTTCTAAAAGAGAGGGGGAAATGCTACTGGGACTTGGCAAGTCCCCTAAATGATAGGCTTGGGATAACTCCTTCAACTCCCCTAACATTGGTAGTCTTGGGGAACATTTTTATTCATTTTATTTGTTTTTACGGTTTCCTTTCGGAAGCAATGTTCGACAGTTGTCTACTTTAAATTTACACATCAATCAAAACCTACAAGTTAAAGCCAAGTTAAAGCTTTTTATAAGAATGATTCCAGTATCGAACACACCAAGTTAGTAGTTTAATGCACCAACAGATAGTCGTCAGTTGAACAATTAATGAGAAATGCAAGTGTACTTTGATATTTGAAGTATACTTTAGAATGTGTTGCAACCATAAGCTCTCCACTACTTCTCTGTTCATCTACCATTATACATCGACCAGCTACTTAACCCTCAAATAAAAAAAACTCACTGAACATGATCACCTTTTCTCTTATGATACAAACCTACCCCCCTTCCTTCACAACTATCAAGTACAATACCATTACCCCAACTGCATGCCGGACACCATTGTACAACCATATTCAGTGTCCATAATTATCAACTCATTGAGACACACCATGATCTAAACACCATCGACACCCTGAATTTCATTCAATACCACAAAAGACTAACCTCATCTATACCCCTACTAATTCTACCTAACAAAAAGACCTCAATCAAACTCAACTTCTTCCCAACTGTAACTGCATTCACATAATTTTCTTCTCCTTGAAATTCCATTTCAATAAATCCACACCAATACTCCCTCCTCTAAATCCTTTAGAACCCTAACATTCTTATCTGCAGGCAATCATAATTCAAGAGGAATTTATGAATGCGAGGTGAATTAGTATTAAGGGAGCAAGCTGAAGAGATGATGGACAGTGTAATGTAGGCGAGATATGTTAGAATCATAAGGGGCTGCCCAATGACAATTATGGTTCTCTAAAGATAAATTTTATAACCGACTAAAAAGAAAAGCAGGCTGGTGGTATACTTCCACCAAAGCAAAGTGGGGCTGATAGAAGATTATGGGTTCACTAAAACAAGATTATTGCCATGGACAAATTCTCTGAACTCACCAACTCATCTTACCCCAAGATTAAAATGACCACTGTTACTAACTCCTAAGGAGACAAATCTAGCATATAGGAATTGATTCAATAGGAGTTTTGAAACATAGTAATGCGGGGTAACATGAATACTGATACAAGTGCACTGCTTCATTTTGGTAATTGGGCAAAACCCTATTTCATTTTTTCATTATTTACACGATCATGAGGGTTCACCACAATGACACAAATTGAATTTCAACAAAGTAAAATAAATCAGAGCATTCATTAAAGCACAATTATTTTAAGATCAGAGCTAAAATAAAAGAGGCAAATGAGTTTCTTCACTAACCTTTATCTAAAATTTGAGAGTTTGGATCAACAGAATCCAACCTCTTAAATTTCAGCAATCAGATACTAAAAGATATGATGTTCCAATCAACACTACCTCTAAATAGAATCACAAACCCACATTATAGTAACCAACAAAATCTATTCGTTAACCATGATTTTAAGAAAAACAGGGAAAAGAATTACCTGGGTAGAAAACAAACCATTGCAATCGCTGCTGGATGCCCATCATTATTCGGTAATGGCGCAGAGACAGTGGTGATCAAAGTTATGTGAAGGCGGCCAGGGTTGAGGCCGAGGAAAGTGGCTACAAATTCCTTGTTCTTTCTTTTTCTAGATTTAAAAAAAAAATCTTTCTGCAACTCTACTCCCAATCCAGTCCTAAAAACTTGAAACCTGCAAACCCATATTATAGACTCCCCACTCCCAAACCCCAAATGATCAGACCTCTCTACTTCTTTCCCTTAAATCCTAGTCGATGATGGTGGCAAAGAAGAAAGGTATGGGAATCAAGGTCAAAATCAACTGACGAGGTAGTTGGAGATTGAACCTGTGACCTTTTGCCCCGCAATTTATTCTCTCCCCTCCTATTCAGAGCAGCCCCTGAAGAAAAAAACCTCCTTTCTAGCCCCTTTAGACCCTATTGACTGAAGACCCGAGAGTGATTGAGAGGTAGAGTGGTGAAGAAAATGACGATGGTAAATGTGAGAGTAGAAGATGAAATGGAGATGTAGAAGGTAGACATAATGGATCTGGTGAAGGTAAGGATGTAATATAATAGAAGATGAATTTAGGTAGAAGTTAGCAACAAGGTGAGATGATCGAATCAAGATAGGGGCTGAACTCTCTTCTTCTTCTTGTTTTAAAAACTAATGAAAGTGAAGGATCGAATGGAATTCACAAAGATTGCTCGAATATTTAAACCGAATCAGAGCTCGATTAGAACTTGCGATAATTCGCCAGAGATTATACCATCAGCAGGGCTTCGAAGTTTGAAATTGTTAGACCAGGCGAACTAAAATCCAGTATATTTCGCATGTTAATCAATAAAAGTTTCTTTTCATGACAATTAATGGGTAACTATAAGTTAAATATGTGTAACATGCTACTTGTTATTGACACGTATTTGTCCTTAAGTAGCAAAGTAGGAAACCCATGCTCATGGATTCACAGATCCTAAGGAGCAAGGAGATATGGGATTCTAGTTCTTTGCAGACCTTAATAGTTCCTAGTTGGGGTTGAGGTTGAACACCTATTTTTGTATACAACTAGCACAAGATGTGGAGTGACTTATCTCAATCAATCAGATAGTGGACCCTAAGCAAGATAGAATGGGTATGACAATGAGATTGCGTACTGAACAGGATCACATTAGAATAGCTTGTGGATAGGAGATAGTTGAGCTTTTCTACAAGAGAGGACCCTTTACTGTCCTTTGACCTGAGGGGTCATATTGGTCTGTTGGCGAGTCTCTCATTCTTGGTCTATCTAACCGTGATTCTCTTGGAGTCACTAGAGGGTAGTACTGGAGTGTTGGACAAACCTTCGAGGTTAATAGTGATACCCGATATGGAATTCTCCACCTCTTTTATAGGATAACAACTACGGTTTTGGTCAGAGCAGTAGGCCTAGAAAAATATATGGCCAGGTGGATTGGATAAAATGTTTAACAAAAGAATTTCACAAAACAAGTTTTGAAATAATTTCAACAAATGCATTTGTGGGTCAACACTGCTTGACTGAAAGGTATACCGTGAGTGAACCCAGGGCGTAGTTGATGTCCACCCCCTGTAGGACTCAACTCAGTAGATGTGGACTTGGAGAAAGGATTTGCACATTTGATGTGATTAAGGGTATGATGATTTGACGGTTATCTTCAGGGTTACGTCTCGATGGAGGCCACTGACTTAATGCGATTGTAGCATTAGCTACGGAGCAATAATCGCAGTGGGGCCACTTGTTGGTTCTGCAGGATCTACCGTTGAATCCCTGCTACGATCCCGCTCACTACTCGATTGACCTATTATTATCTATTAGATAGAGGTCCCACATTTATTTGGTTGCTTACACGAACTAGTTTTGTGGCATTGGATGCATTGAAAGGATATATACAATGTATATAGTGTATATGCACTATGGGATACATTAGGAATACCAAAATGGTTAAGTATAAACCCTAAGGGTATTTTGGGAATTATAGAAAAACATGGATGAAGTTTTTAATCTTATTGGATGGGAGAAAATATGGTTATTTAATTAAAAGAATTAAATAAATAATTGTAAGTTTAGCTTATAGACTAGTTTTACTAAAACATTTATAACTTACTCATCTCTTGTAAAAACTTAATGTGTAAGTACTCATTTCGAAGGATTTTGAAAGATCTACAACTTTGTAATTTATGATTTTTTTAATTCGATCATTTACTTGTCCAAAAATGAGGTCTAAATTTGACTTACAGGCTTATAGCGGGAATGTTGAAAAAGGAAACAATTAGTGAGATATTTTTGGGATTGTTTTTATCCAATAAAGCAACCACATTTTTTACTTGGAAAAAACTCAATTTAGGGATTTCAAAAAGTCCAAGAATTTCTAAAAACACTCCTACATTGTTTGATTTCTATTTTGAAAAGCGAACTAGCTTGTTTCCAAATTTAAGCTTCTAATTGTGGCTAGTTTCAATGTTTTGTGAGATTTCTCTAGAAGCTTTGGGTTGTGTATATGAAAATTGAGAACTCTATAAATACAAAACAAATGAATAGAGTTTGTAAGAGCTCTTCCATAATTCCATGTGTTGGAAATTGATAGAGACATCCCAAAGTCTTTCTCTTCTTCTTCTTCTTCAATTCCATCAACTAGTTTTGTCTTTTCTAAGTCAAAGACAAACATCTAACAAAGCTCCATTGATCTAAATACATATTCCCACATTATAATCTGATTTAAATCAGGTTATAAAGTAAACAAAGAGTTGTTTATAAGATCCTTTGTGCAAAGAAAGGAATCCATCGGTTCAACTTGCGGTTTCGCATCGATTAGATCGTTGGCGGATTTTCGAGGAGTAGATCACGTAGACATTTTTCTTTTCATCAGTAAAATAAGGTATTTATATTTATGTTTATTAAATCACATTAAAATCAATTAGTCCCTAGGAATCCTGGGTTAGAGCAACATGTTTGTTGTACACGGTTTATTCTTCCGCAACGTGTAGCGATTTGGGGTTTTACTACCAATCTAACATAAATAAGTCACCCGTGATTATGAAGATTGCATAATTTGCAGAGTGAACATCAGAGGTAAAAATAGAATTTTAAGAAATGGATTCAATTAAAAATTTAACAATGAAGAACCTGATGATAGAGAAATCGACTCCGGCGGGATTGCCGGAGAAGAAAGCCTTAAAAAATTTCATTCTCTCGCGTTGACCAGAGATCCAAACCCAAAAGACAAGCAATACATAAATTATAAAAATAGCAAGCTTGAATTTCGAACCTAAAGAGATAAACAACTCAGAAACATAAATTTATTTTGAAAGTAATAAAATGCAGAGCATGTCATAGAACTCTCTTTCTTGTGCAATCAATCAACAAATCATGTTAAACATTCAAAAATCAAACAGAAAACTAAGACAAAAAGTTAGCTCTCTTTGAACCAGTAATTGTTAACTTCTTCTTTTTCTTTTCCTTTTCCTTCTTTGATTTAAACTACTATCTTCTTTCTCGATTTGCTCTTTTGTTTTTCTTGATAAATCTCTTGAAGCAGAAATGGTCAATTCTCCACTCTTTTGTAGAAATTTCACCAGCTTACAATTGCAGAATTTAAAAGAATCCCTTGTTTTATGCATAATTTGAAAAGCCTATAATTGATTTGAAAGTTTTGTTTATCCACCTCGAACGATTTGAAAAGCCAATAACCCATGCATAGACTTTTCTAATAATGTCTTGGGGTGTATGTAGCATGATCAGATCCTTGAGAAAGCATTCGAGTAACTATATCACACTCAAGGTTACTCGAAAGGTCTTGCTATCCGGATTGTGTTCCCGGTATGGAACAATTTTGTTTTCACAAATCAAACGATCTTGTTTTTGCACAAAATTTTGTACTCTGATTTATTAGACTATATAAAAAGGTTTTATGATGTTTCTAATTAAAATCAGGATGATTGTGTGTTAATCAAAATTCACTTAACTCTATTTTGTGCGAATTGATCAGTATTGGTGAACGATGGGCAAAAAAGAGATTGAACATCAATTCATGCATGAGATGCATAACCTTTTATGGATGTTATGATCTGATGTGATGATTTATTTCATGGTTTGTAATATTAAAGTCTGCAATGTAATTTAATTATTTCAGTTTTTAATTACTCCCTTTGGGCAGTTGGGCGGACGACTGGTTTCCCATGGAGATTGATTATGATGTATAGATTACCTAGACTAGTGTAGGACATTAGGGTAGTTTATATTTATTTATCCAAGACCAATTGAAGATGAGATTATTCTCTTGGTGCTCAATCGACGGATCGTTGATATTACGGCATGGTGATGCTCTAGATTGACTGGCAGATGGAGGCAGATTTGATCAAACCAAAGAGGGACGAACTTGATGATGTTGCTGATGTTATTGTGCTTCATATAGTGACACAAATCAGATTACACTCCTTTGGGAATTCGCTATGAGGCCAGCGAAGTTTCCCTTGTGACGTTGCACAAAGTTGCCCATAATTCACCCTTAATTTGACAAGATGGCGTTGTAAGGATTTCCTTATTCAAATAAGGTTAGTGGGAGAATCCCTACGATCCAAGATGCCAAATTGGGTTCAATGGATGGTGTGTTTTTATTTCCATGGTTTGTTGGTTTGCTTTTCAAGTGATGAATGGCATGGTTTGGTTTGCGATGTATGTTTTCCTTTTATGCAATGGATGCCTAATTAAACATACATAATGATGATTGTAACTCCCACATTAAATAACCCTCTTAAAATATTAAGTTGATAAACGGGGTTAAGTCGAAAGGACAAGACCTCGTGGCCTTCCATAGCTATCTAACCGTTTGCTACTCTAGGAAATAGGATGGTCACATGCCAAAGCAGAAGCCGATCTTATTTCTTGACTAGAGTAAACCATTAGATTCCTACAAGGATAAGGAGAATATGCATGATATATTGGTTACATGCCAAAGCAGAAGCCATTGTAGATTGCATAGTTTTTCCAGGCAGTGGGTATAACTTAACCAAGCAAAGGGTATTGACGCCCAAAGGATACATACTGCAATGCTTGGAGGCCGAACATAAATCGGATCTCATATGATTAGATGAATCCACTTATTCAAAGTTGTTGAATAAGTTTCTGATGCCCTTTGGAGAAATTATATATTTCTCTTGATTCACAAGGTTAGGGGCCTGAGGGGCTCGTGAATGAGACGTGTAATGGGCTCATTCACGAGCCCCTAAGGGTCGTGAATGAGACGTGCGATGGACATGTCATGAAATTACATAAAAATGTAATTTTGCTAATTATGCATATTTCATTTGCGCGTAGAAACCATGGCTTCATTCAACCCATTAGCTAAGTCCTAGACGAAAATAAGTTAACTGGTCCAAATTACCTCAACTGGAAAAGGAATCTAATGCTAGTGCTCATGGCCTCTAACGTTTATTGGGTTCTTACCACTGAGGAGCCAGAACTACCTGGTCCTGATGCGCCTCAAGTAGACCACGATAGAAAGTCTAAGTGGCTTGAGGACAATGAGATGTCAAAGTGTTACATCTTTGGCTCTATGTTCAATATGCTGCAGCAGCAACATATTGAAATGGTAGCGGCCTCGGATAAAATGCTAAATAAGAAAAGTGCATTCCTAGCAGAGGGTAATGTACCCTCAACACCTAAACAGAAAGGTAAAGAAAAAGGAAGAGCAAATAGCTAAGGCTCTAAGAAGAATAAGCCAGTGGTAAAGAACAAGAAGAACTTTAAAAAGAAGAAGGCAACCAAGGGCAATGACAGATACTTTCAATGTGGAAAACTTGGACATTGGAAGTGGAAATGCAGGAGCTTTTTAGCTACCAAGCAGGGCAACAAGCCTACCTTAGGTATGTTGCAAGTTTTTGTTGCTGAAACCAATATGATTGGTCTTGCATTTTTCTGGTGTGGTGACACAGGTGCAACCTCACACATCTACAATATGTTGCAGGGGTTTAGGAAAATCAGAAGGTTGACTGAAGGCGAGCTCACCCTATAGGTTGGAACTGAAGCAACAATTGCTATCCAAGCTATAGGAGATTACATTTTGAGATTCTCAGGCGGTTATCTAATATTAAAGGATGTAGACACCCCGAACCCCAAATAACTTGGTTCGATTAGAAACCCTATTATAATAGTATTTAAGAGTCCCAAATTGTGCCTTAAGATAGGTTAGAGTCCTAATTAAGTCCCTGTAAAATTTCGTCAAAATCCGTCAAAAAATGCCTAATAAGACGAGCCGAGTTAGAATTGTAGAGCAAAAGGGAAGTGAAATATCCAGTAAACAAGCCAGTTTTTACACTAGAGTAGAAATGGGGGTGATTTAGGTAATCATACTAAAAAAACTTAGCTTATGATGTAAGCTACCTTTAAAGGGGAGTGAATTATCCCACTTTAATTTTTAACCCAATTTCTTCCTGAGACCACCTTTATTCGGTAAAACCAAGTGTAAAATACATAGGAGAGGGTGTCTAAGGGTAACCGAAGGGGATAAGATTATGTTAATTTTTCACTTAAATGTTTCCCTCTAGACCACCCTTTTGCAATCAAAACCAAAGCAAATTTTTTTAAAAGGGGTTGTCCTATAAACTAATGGGGGGTAAAAATTAAGAAAAAATTCTATAAATAGAGCATTAGGGCTCTCATTTGAAAAAAATTAGAGTTCTTAATCTAATTTTAGAGAGGGAGAGAGAGAAAGCTTTCTAGAGAGAGAGAAGATTCTAGAGAGAGCTTTCTAGAGAGAGAAAATTCTA
This sequence comes from Tasmannia lanceolata, assembly GCF_043159265.1. Classification (NCBI taxonomy): domain Eukaryota; kingdom Viridiplantae; phylum Streptophyta; class Magnoliopsida; order Canellales; family Winteraceae; genus Tasmannia; species Tasmannia lanceolata. The sequence continues at coordinate 26,386,470 of NW_027518697.1, read as the reverse complement.
GAGAAAGATCCAATAGAAGATTCAAAGAGATGCTAGAATTTGAAGTTTCTCATACAAGGTTAGTAGAGTTTGAGTTTTCTTTGAAAATCTAACCTAAAATGGGAAATCTAAATGAAAAATGCTTAAAAATGGTTAGATCTAGCAACCTAGGGCTAAAATCTACCAAAATATGTTTAAAAATATGTCTCATATGAAGATCTAAAGCAATTCACCACAGATTTTAAGTTCTAGTTGAATTTCGATGTGAAAATAGCAAAAAAATAGGTGCTGGCCAGATTCTTTTTGCCATTTTCATCAATTTTTGGTTGGAATATGTGGAAATTTCTCACGCAAAGTTAAAGATCTCGTTAAGATCTTCTATTTGGCGTATAATGGCCCAAAATTGGCCAAGAAACAAAGAAGTTATGCCAATTTTAAGATTTCAGCTGAAAATTTAGGTTAAAATGATGAATTCTTGGATGATTTTTGTGAAAATCTTTAGATCTGATCTGTTAGGCTTTGGAATTCAAAAATATATGTGTTAATATGTGTGTGATGTGAATATCTAGTGAAATCCATGATAGATCTAGGGTTTTGATGTGAAATGCTCTTGTAAGATGATGAAAACTTCAAAATACATGCTATCTAGATCTGTTTTTTGAGTTTTTCACTAAACTTCTGTTAGAACTGAGTATTGTACTACACATAAGAGTTGTAGAGCTTGTCGAGATCTTCGATTTGGCATACCAAATTTGGCCAGAGGATGAGAGAGTTATGTTCTTTTTAAGTTTCTGCCGTTATTTTTTCAATTTTTGGAAATTTATTGCGTCGAGTAACTTCTGGGCCGCTTCTGGCTGGATTCGGCCGGGGTCATAAAAGATAAAGTTGTTCGCCACAAGATTTTCTAAAACTTTGTCATTGTGTTCATTTTTTTAGAAACAATGTCTGGTTTGTTAAAAATCACTTTTAAAATTTCAGTTTTTTGGAAAAATTGTTTGCTGTAACAACATATTGTCGGCTATTTTTGGGGCGCTTCTGGCTGGATCTGGCAGGACCCGTAGGAGTCAAAGTTGTTCTCTGACGGATTTCCTAAAACTTTGTCATTGAGTAAATTTTACAGAAATGATGTTTTGAGTGTCAAAACGGAGCACGAACTTTCAGCTGAAACACTAATATGTCTTTTAATGGCGATGGAGGCCATTTTCTGGCCACTTCTGGCCGGATCCAAACAAAGTGTTCAACTGAGAGAATGTCATTCATGCTGAGATCTACAATTTCGATTAGTAGGGTTTTGATGGTTTTGATGTTTGAGGGGTTCAAAATTCAATGCAAAGTTGTATTTTTTACACTATATGACATAACTATGCAATTTCTTGAAAATCATGGACAAAATGAGCTTTAACCATTTTTAGTGGTTATTTTTAATGTTTTGAGATTGGTAGCAAGTCATGAATCATCTTTTAGATATTTGTCATGATTTACTTGTCATTTTTGGGACATTTTTGTGAAAATTGCATCTTTAGTTGTGATTTTGCCTTTTATTGCTTTTCAAGACTATTTTGGGCTTAAATCACTTTTAATGCTTGTAGTTGGATATGATAAGCGTGCTTACAAGTTTTAAATCATATATTGAATGAGTTTCATTAATTGTTTGGCATTTTTTACCCTTTTTTTGTGAAAATTACATGTTTGGTGAAAATTTTGCCTTTTCTTCTTTTAATGTTGTTTTGAGCTTAGATTAATTCAAATGGATGAAATTGATTATGTTGAGCATACTGGTAGATTATAAATCATATATAGAGTAATTCTTATAATTTATTTTGAATTTTTGTGCATTTTTAGTGAAATTGGCATGTTGTGTTGTGTGCTTTCAATGCCTTTTCAATGCTAAGTGATTGAAATCAATGATGTATGCAAACAAATGATTTAATCATGATCAAATCTGTAAGCCCAAAGGTTCCCACCTTGGCATTCCCATCTTCTTTTGATGATTCCAATACACAAGTGATTTTATATCACTAGTGTGTTTGTATGTTTAAGTTGTAGTTCATGATTGTATTAAGACAAGATTGCTTGGATTAAGGCCAAAAAGCTCTCATTGGACCGCATTAAGAAGGTCAAAGACATCAGAGATCCAAGACGCATGAAAACTTGAAGCATCGCAACTGAAGATCGAAGTCGTTTTAGAATGTAAAGATCCAACCCTAGTTTAGATTTTAAGAGGCATAAATAAGTATCCACACACCATAAATGCTTAAGTGGTTGTCCTTGTGGTGTTCCAACAATTTGGAACCCTCATAACAATCCCACTTGGTGAAGATTTGGAAGCCCAAAACAAATATGAAACAAGAATTGAAAATCTGCTGGAAATAGGCTTCTCGGAACTCCGAGAAATTCCTCGGAGCTCCGAGATTTGGTCCAGTAACATTTTCTTATCTTCTGTTTCATTTCCCCGAGAATTTCTCGGAACTCCGAGAAAATCTGTCGGAACTCCGAGACCACTAGTTCGGGAACAAAATTATAGCCGTTGGGGTTTTTGCCAGAATTACCACTATGCCCCCAAACGGTCATATTTTGGATTTTCTATATATATGGGTATTCTAAACTTCCCAACCATCAATCCTAACACTCCAAAAAACCTATTGGCATATCCTAAGAGTGTATTAAGCTTGTTTATGCCTCTCATCATCTAGAATTAGGATTTTGATCATAGGCTTCAATTTGTACATCTTCTACAAACCTTGTAAACCCTTGTGAGGGATTTTTTGTTTTTTCTTTCTTGTTCGAACGATTGTATTTGGGCGAGTATTCGGAGAAGCGAAGCCCACTCTCTGTGATGAGGATTGCCACCAAGGTTAAAGGCAATTGGAATTGTAATTGGCACCGATCTTCGCCTAAGTTAAGAAGATCAACATAGTGAAGCCATCAACGGGTTTGGTTGGTGGAGTGGAGTAGGCCTCGCGTTTTGAGGACCGAACCACTTTAAATCTCGGGTGCACTCTCTCTTATATCTTGTTTTATATTTGCATTGCACTTAGGATTTAACTTGTGTGCTTAATTGCCTTTTTTATCTCTTAAATCTTCAAAATTGGGTTAGATTTTTCAAAAGCTTAAAACTTGTTTAGGAACCTAATTTTTCCTCCTCATAAGTTGCCATTAGAATAGTACTCGGGCCTACCCTTGGAATTTCACTTGGTATCAGAGCCTTGGCTCTTAAAAGATTTTCTTTTCTTAAAATCTTTGGTAAATTTTTTTTTAAATTTTAACAAGGGAAAGATTATAAGATCATTGGCAACTTTCTAATTGTGAAATGGCAAACATAAATGGAACTGGACTTCCGGAAGGCCATTCCACAACTAGACCTCCTTTCTTTAATGGGTCAAACTATGGACATTGGAAGACAATGATGCACATCTATCTTCTCTCTATAGATGTGGAGCTTTGGCATATTGTTGAAAATGGATACACTTTGCCTTCCAAACCATTTGAAGAATGGAATGTAGTAGAGAAAAGGCATGCAAATTTAAATTACAAAGCTATAAACTCTTTGTTTTGCACCTTATCTACGGAGGAGTTTAATAGAGTAGCTCTTTTTTATTCCGCCAAGGTTATTTGGGATACTCTTGCCGTTACCCATGAGGGAACATCACAAGTCAAGGACTCCAAAATAAACTTGTTAAAGAGCAAATATGAAATGTTTAGAATAGGTCAAAATGAAAGTATTTCCGAAATGTATACCTGATTTTCTAAAATATCAATTGAATTAGCTAATCTTGGTAAATCTTATCCTACTGATGAGCTTGTGGGTAAGTTGCTTAGGTCACTTCCTCCACATTGGGATCCAAAGGTCACCGCCATACAAGAATCAAAGGATCTCAAGACGCTAACTATGGAGGAGCTTGTAGGATCTCTTTTCACTCATGAGATGCTCCTCACTAGTCGACAAGAGGAGAAGAAGCCAAAAGAGAAAGAAAAAGAGAGTAGATCCTTAGCACTCAAGGTGAAAGCAGACTCGTCTTCCTCAAGTGAGGCGGATAGTGATGAAGAAGAAGCTTTGAGAAAATTCAAAAGCTTATGGAGAAAGAAGAAGGATTGGAAGAAGAACAAGGGTCTTGTAGCTGCTTGGAATGCTTCTAGCACTTCGGGAAAAAGCTCAAGTGAAGGGGAAGCTAATAAGGATGATCTTTGCTTCATGGCACTCACCCATGAAGATGAGGTAAATTCTAACCCTTCTTGTAATTCATCAAGTAGTGATAGTGGAAACATATCTTATGATGAATTGTGCATTACCTTGCATTCTCAAATTTCAAAAAATAAAATTCTTAAAAAATCTATTTTAAAATTAGAAAATGAACTTGATGTTTTGAAAAATGAATCTTCTTCTTCCAAATCTCAAGCTAAAGTAAAAATTGAAAATTTTAAACTTGAGATTGAAACCCTTAAGGGTAGTTTGGATGATAAATCTTGCCAAATTGTTAAACTCCAAAATGTGGCAAGCTCTTCCAAATCTTATGAAGATGACTCTAATGATTTTTTAAATCAAATAACACATCTTCATAATGAAAATGAAAGGTTAAGATTATGTCTCCATGGATTCCTAAATGATGTTAAAATTATTGACATAATCTTGAAGAAGGCTAGTCATAGACCTAATCATGTATTTTATGATAGGACTAGTCTATCTAACTCTCATGTTAGATGCCATTATTGTGGAATCAATGGTCACTACCAATTCCAATGTGCATCTAAGATTAGGAATTGTGGTGGAACCAAGAAAGCTTGGGTTCCCAAAGCCCCCATATGATTCTCTTCATATGTGTTTAGATTAGGGGTTTGCACTTAAAATTGAATATCTTTTTATGGTAATTTAAATATCCCCTCCTGTGTTGAATAAAAACTCTAAATAGGGGGAGTTCTATGTTTGTCTTTTTCCTTGAAAAATGGGGAGCTTAAAATTGAAAATTTTATCCCTTTGATTTTCTTTTACCCCATCTTTTTGATTGATGCCAAAGGGGGAGAAAAATCTAGTGTAAGGAAATATATGTATGCTTTTATTGGAAAATCTCTTGTGCTTGTCATCATAAAAAAGGGGGAGATTGTAAGCCCAATGGTTCCCACCTTGGCATTCCCATCTTCTTTTGATGATTCCAATACACAAGTGATTTTATATCACTAATGTGTTTGTATGTCTAAGTTGTAGATCATGATTGTATTAAGACAAGATTGCTTGGATTAAGGCCAAAAAGCTCTCATTGGGCCGCATTAGGAAGGCCAAAGACATCGGAGATCGAAGACGCATGAAGACTTGAAGCATCGCAATTGAAGATCGAAGTCGTTTTAGAATGTAAAGATCCAATCCTAGTTTAGATTTTAAGAGGCATAAATAAGTATCCACACACCCTAAATCCTTAAGTGGTTGTCCTTGTGGTGTTCCAACAATTTGGAACCCTCATAACAATCCCACTTGGTGAAGATTTGGAAGCCCAAAACAAATATGAAACAAGAATTGAAAATCTGTTGAAAATAGGCTTCTCGGAACTCCGAGAGAACTCTCGGAGCTCCGAGCTCGGAACTCCGAGAAATTCCTCAGAGCTCCGAGATTTGGTCCAATAACATTTTCTTATCTTCTGTTTCATTTCTAGGAACTCCGAGAGAAATTCTTGGAACTCCGAGAATTTCTCGGAACTCTAAGAAAATCTCTCGGAACTCCGAGACCACTAGTTCGGGAACAAAATTATAGCCGTTGGGGTTTTTGCCAGAATTACCACTATGCCCCCAAACGGTCATATTTTGGGTTTTCTATATATATGGGTATTCTAAACTTCCCAACCATCAATCATAACACTCCAAAAAACCTATTGGAATATCCCAAGAGTGTATTAAGCTTGTTTATGCCTCTCATCATCTAGAATTAGGATTTGGATCATAGGCTTCAATTTGTACATCTTCTACAAACCTTGTAAACCCTTGTGAGGGATTTTTTGTTTTTTCTTTCTTGTTCAAACGATTGTATTTGGGCGAGTGTTCGGAGAAGCGAAGCCCACTCTTCGTGGTGAGGATTTCCACCAAGGTTAAAGGCAATTGGAATTGTAATTGGCACCGATCTTCGCCTAAGTTAAGAAGATCAACATAGTGAAGCCATCAACGGGTTTGGTTGGTGGAGTGGAGTAGGCCTTGCGTTTTGAGAACCGAACCACTTTAAATCTCGGGTGCACTCTCTCTTATCTCTTGCTTTATATTTGTGTTGCACTTAGGATTTAACTTGTGTGCTTAATTGCCTTTTTGATCTCTAAATCTTCAAAATTGGGTTAGAGTTTTCAAAAGCTTAAAACTTGTTTAGGAACCTAATTTTCCCTCCTCATAAGTTGCCATTAGAATAGTACTCTAGCCTACCCTTGGAATTTCAAAATCTGAATAAAACATACTGAAAATATCTAAATGAAGCTGAAATTAACACACCACGAACAAGCATGCTCCATTCTTCCGGTTCTTGAACTAAATGACAACTTAGCTTCTAAAACTCATAAGATCACTTCTAAAACATGTTTAAACCTTCCAAATCTTGCGAGTTTCATTCTTGGAGACATGCCATGTCTCATTGTGCCTTTGAGATCATTTGCTTACATCTTTTGCCTCTCAGTTGCATCATTGCCCATTGATTACATCTTTTACACATCATCATTTTTTCTTTAATCCTTTCCTCATTGCAAGGGTGATGAAGGATTTATCCCAAGCCCATCTTTAGGGGACTTGCTCGGACCTAGTAGCGCTCATCTCTTTAGTTAGTAGATTAAGTCAGTCTTTTAGACACCCTTAGATGTTAAATCCCCTCTATCATTGCAAGGGCATTGAAAGAGTCATCTAGAGCCCTATTAGGAGACATACTTTGTCTCATTTTGTATCCCCATTTAGGAGACCATTGTGGTCTCATTCGAGAGTTACATAGGAGACTACTCGAGTCTCACACATAGTTGCACCCCCTAATAGTTGGAGACCAACTTGGTCTTTTAATAGCCTTTTATCATTGCAAGGGCAATGATAAGGATACTTAGAGCCTCCATAGAAGACATGCTTTGTCTCATTAGAGTTAGTTGTTTCTCCTATAAAAGGCAGGCTTTGTCTTATTTATTTTAGTTGTATCTCCTCTTTCTATGAGACAATATTTCGACTTGTTTACACCCCCTCTTTAGTGGTACTAGTTTAGGAGTTTATCCTTTAGTTTAGGAGTTTGTTCTTTAGTGTTGTTACCACTCCTCTTTATTAGAGACTAGCACAGTCTTATTAAAGCTTTGCTTACTTGGGATCTTATCATGTTTGTTTTAGTTGGGACACTAGTTTGCTTGCTTGGAATCTGTGATCATTTACTTGTTTTGGGATATTAGTTTACTTGTTTGAGATCATTTCATTTTCACTAGTTTACACGTTTTGGGATCATTTCACTTTTAGTGAGTTTATTTGATTTTGGGGTTTCCCCTTTAGCCCTCGGGTTTGGCCCTAGTGTCCTGTTTGGCATGTTCCCTTTTTAAGGGTTAAAACATTTAAAATTTTTAAAACACTTGAAAACTTTAAAATCCAAAAACATTAGAAATTTGAAACTAAAAAATATTTGAAATTCGAAACTTAAAAAAATATTAAAACATCAAAAATTCAAAAGATTTTAGGAGCGTATTAGGAAAGTATGTTTCCGAACTACTTTGGCTTGATCCTCTTCCATGAGGTACGTAGGCAGCTTGGGATCCACATCCCAAGTCCAGTCAAAATTTGTAAATAAACCATTTAACTCTTTTTAGAAATACAAAAATCTTTCATGAAACGTGTTTTCAAAAAGATTTTCCTCTAGAGTTAGGAGTTTGTCCTAGATAAAGTGTTTTGGTTGTTGTGTGTTTGTGTTAGAGTACGGAGTTTGTCCTAGCTAGGAACGCCTCCGTCCGGTCAGTTGGCGATCCACATCGCCGACTGATGACTAGAATAGGATGCGTTAGTCTACCTACTATTTTTCTTAGGACACACAACCTAGTTGCACATAGGATGAAGAGTTCACCTGCATTAGCTTAAGGCTAACTCTCACTTAGTTAGGGCATATAGGGAGTCCTAAAATCCATAATTTACTTAAATTTAAATATCGCAAAAGAAGTTTTAAAAATTAATCTGAACTTTTTGGTAGAGTCTAGTTTAGTGGTCTAGATGTCTTAGGCATCATAGTTTATAATATGTGCGAAGAACTATGTTGCCTTGATTCTCGTGGAGGCGGGAATACTTAGGCGGCTTTGGATGAACATCAGACCATTCAAAGAATCGGGCAAATAATTTAGAGTTTTAGGGCTTGTTATTAGTGTTTTAGGATTTGTGTTTATTGTTATCATTGTTTCTAGCTTATGATTATGATTATGTGTTTTATTTCAGATTGTGATCATCTCTTCATTTGTTTTACATACATGCTTAGCTGTAGCTCTCACATGTTTAGCTGTAGCTCTTTACTGCTTACTTGTATACTGTTTACTGCTCATATGCTTAGCTTTAACTCTTTATTATTGCTGATTATTATTTTTGCTATCATATACTAATGTTTGCTCATTGTGCAGGTTTATCTATTTAGTTATAGATGTGCATGCATATGTTACTGTTTTCTTAGATGTGTTGTGTTATGATTAGATGGATGCTTAGAGATTGGTAACACGGTTATCTGTTATCAGATTAGCATTAGTTTTCTCTGTCTCTTTGAGAGACAACATATTCTAATGTTTATTCTAATAACAGATGATACTGGTACTATTTTTCTATAGGTATGGATGGTAGATATGATGTATGGAGATAGATAGCAGGGTTATCTGATATTAGATGATTTCTAGTCTTCTCTGCCTCTTTGAGAGACAGCAAATTCTAGTGTTCTTTCTAATGTCCGACGACACTGATATCATTTCTCTTTAGGACTTGTTTATTTTCTTTTACCCATCCCCGGGTCATGCATGCTTAGGTAGACGTTTACTCGGGGATATTTGTTCCCATTTCACATGATTTTCGCCCAAAATTCATCAAAGTTAATTAAAAAAATGGCATAAGAGACAAAGTGCTTGCACTTGGGCAGATTGAGATGCTCTTCGGACCTTCCTCATCCGTAATCAGGCACGAACCCATATATATTTCTGGTTATCCATTGCACAGAGGATTTTATTTTTTCGGGTTCCATGACCTATCTATGGATGGTGACTCTGATTTGTTTTAGGAACGTCTTGGTTTGGAGATTTATCCTTGGATCAAGAGGTATCTCATTTATCGCCACTCGTGCTATGCTATGAGGGTGGCACCGTTTTGAGAGTTCCTTGGTAGAGCTCTACTTCATGTGGAGATCCCAAATGACCGACAGGGACTCGTTTCCTCACCGCCTCCTCACAAGTGGGGTCCATAAAGGATTGTCTCTATGTACCTTCAATAAAAAGGAATTTAATTTCAGTTTCAAAATTATTTGATGATGGATATTCTATTAGTTTTAATAAAAGTTCTGTTTTTATTAAAAAGGGAAATTCCTTAATTGTGGAAGGTACAATGAATCATGGCCTATACTTAATAAACGCCTTAGAGACTGTGAGCAATGTTGAGAATATTTTGAGTATTGATGTTCTAAACCTCAAAAGGGTAAGGTACACGGTAATTCCAACACATCTTTGGCATCTTCGATTAGGTCATATAGGCCTAGAGTGGATCACAAGGCTAGTGAAAGATGGTCGTCCATTGGATTCAATCCAAGTTGACCCCTTTCCAACTTGTGAGCCATGTCTCTAAGGCAAAATGACTAAACTTCCCTTCAAGGGCAAGAGTGGAAGAAGCGAAAGTGTATTGGAATTGATACATACGGATGTATGTGGTCATCTTTCTCATCCTGCGAGAGGAGGGTTTGTCTACTTCGTGACTTTCACGGATGACCATTCAAGGTACGGCTACCTTACCTAATGCGACGTAAGTCTGAGACCTTTGAAAAGTTCAAAGAGTTTAAGAATAAAGTAGAAAACCAACTAAACAAGAAGATTAAGACACTTCGCACCGATAAGGGAGGACAGTACCTCTCGGATGAGTTTAAGGACTACTTAAAAGAAAACGGAATAGTTTCTCTATGGACTCCACCTGCAACACCAGAGTTGAACGGTGTGTCAGCGAGGAGAAATCGAAGACTTTTAGATATGGTTCGATCTATGATGAGCTTTGCACAGGAACCTTTGTTTTTATGGGGATACGCCCTAGAAATGACGCTCTACATCCTTAATCGAGTACCAACTAAATTAGTACCAAGGACTCCATATGAGTTATGGACGGGCAGAAAACTCGAATTGAATTATATGAGGATATGGGGTTGTCCTGCCCATGTTAAAAAGATAGGTGTTGAAAAGTTGGAGCCATGAACCAATAGGTGTCTCTTTATTTGATATCCTAAGGAAATAAATGGTTACCTGTTGTATAACCCAGGTGAGCAAAACTGTTTTGTGAGCCGGAATGCCACATTCTTAGAAGAAGAGTTCATTCTAGATGTGAGCGGAAATGATAGGATTGTCTTAGAAGAGCAACCCGAAAATCCATAGAGAGATATAAGAAAATTGAGCAAGTACCCACTAAACCTATTCCAACACTCCGACATAGTAGTAGGGAGGTCAAACAACCCGATAGACTTGTCTACTTGGGTGAAGTAAATACAGAAGATACAGATCCCCTTAATTATAAAGAGGCGATGTTAGACATCTATGCGGGAAATTGGATGGACACTATGAAATCCGAAATGGACTCTATGTATTCCAATAAGGTCTGGACTCTCGTTGATCCACCTGAGAGTATTAAACCCATTGGATGCAAATGGATCTTCAAGAGGAAGAAGGGCCATGATGGAAAGGTGGAGACTTATAAGGCTAGGCTAGTGGCGAAGGGATATAGTCAAAAGACTGGTATTGACTATGAGGAAACCTTCTCACCAGTAGCCATGCTAAAGTCCATTAGGATTTTACTAGCTATCCCTACACATTATGATTACGAAATCTGGCAGATGGATGTCAAAACCACCTTCTTGAATTGAAACATTCAAGAAGATATTTATATGGTCCAGCACGAGGCTTTTGAGGCTGCTGAAGAGGGTAATAAAAAGGTGTGCAAGTTGCAGAGATCTATTTATGGATTGAAGCAAGCTTCCCGTAGTTGGAACCTTCATTTTGATAAAGCAGTCAAAGAGTTTGGCTTCTGTCAAAACGTAGATGAGGCTTGTGTTTACAAGAAGGTCAGTGGGAGCGCGGTTACATTCTTGACTCTTTATGTAGATGACATTCTACTAATTGGGAATGATGTAGGAATGCTATCAAGTACAAAGTTGTGACTTTCAAGCATGTTTGCTATGAAAGATCTGGGAGAAGCTTCATACATTCTAGGACTTAAATTGTTTAGGGACCATAAGAATAGGAAGCTTGGGCTATCAGAAGAAACTTACATAGATAAGATATTGGCAAGGTACAACATGGCAGATTCCAAGAAGGGATTAGTTCCTTTCAGGCATGGAATCAGATTATCCAAGAAGATGTCTCCCAAGACACCTGAGGATAAGCAGGTTATGAACAACATTCCCTACGCTTGGGAAGTTTTATGTATGCTATGTTATGTACAAGGCCAGATATCTGTCACTCTGTAAGTGTGGTTAGCAAATATCAGTCGGGCCCAGGACTAGACCATTGGACAACAGTTAAACATATTTTCAAGTATCTTATGAGAACTAAACATTATTGTTTAGTTTACGGTACAGACGAGTTGGTCGTTTCTGGTTTTACCGACGTAGACTTTCAGTTTGACGTTGATGACATGAAATCATCATCTGGTTTTGTGTTCACCTTAGCAAATGAGGCATTGTCATGGAGAAGTTGCAAGCAAGCCACTACGGTAGATTCCACGACTGAGGCTGAGCACATCGCTGCGCGTGAAGCAACGAAAGAGGCGGTATGACTGCGAAAGTTTCTGGACGACCTTGGAGTCGTGCCCTTTGTTGATTGGATGTTTGGATGGCATTCCTCACACGAGTCGGTCCTACACACTTCTGTAAGGTTCGTAGGGTTTTATTTTGCTTATTTTTTTCTAGTTTTTGAAACCTTAAATTAAATTGATTAAAACACTTAGGATTTTTCATAAAATTACATTTTAGGAGAACTTTCACATAGATTGAACCAAACAAATCATGAGAATCAACAGACGCATCTAGGAACCACATCGAAACTAGATTTTTAGGAAGCATGCCACATAGATCACATCAAGAGAGTTTAAATGAGCCTTTTAAAAGAGATTTAAAAGAGTTAATCTTTGGAATTGAAGACCGGATTGATGGGCAAGAATGGTGCATATGGTGGCAATCCGCCATACCTTCCATTCTCGTAATCAGGTAACAAATCTAGACTTCTAGGACCTCAGATCATTGCAGTGTCACTTATGGGTTCCTAGGTCTCTTACCTAGGTGGCGACTCTAGTTATTCTCTTTTGTGTGAAATTCGGATTGTTGTAGTGATCCCAAGTTCACAAAAAGATGACTTACATTAATAATAAAAAGCACACGCCATTCGCGTGGGTACGAGAGACCAAGAGGGAGGCGGTTCGCCCCCTCTTGTGGGATCGGGTATCACAGTTTGGCGACTCTTCTGAGGACCACCTAACTTCATTAAAATTTCAAAGGATTACTCATTTGAATTTAGTTCAATTGGCTCTATCTTATATGCTTGTGTTGCTCTTTGATAGATTAGTTTGTATGTTTTGCTTTATGTTTTTATCACACAATACTGCAAACTAAATCCAACGAAACCTGAAGGCCTCATAGATTGCGAGAACTTATTGCACACACTTACATCACTTGCATACAAACCCTTGCATCTCACTTACACACACGTCCTATTTAGGAACCCGGAGTGTTATCTAGCATGGTTGACTAGGAGGTCTTGACCCGGTGCCTGTGTGTTAGAGAAGCATTCCACTCTTTGCCTAGTACCTTTATGGTGCGTAAACGGATCCGTTGGTTAATGTACTGCTACTCTGGACATCGGTACAGCTAAGGAAACTCTTGGCCTTACCCCTAGATTACCCCACACATCCATATAGTACGAACACGCTTGCATCATGTGTGTGAGCCTAATTAGGATATCTTACTCATTTGTGTTTAAATTAGGCCGTAGTCCATCTTCCAATGGCTACGATCGGTTTTAGGAACACAAACAAATCATGAGTCGAGATCCTCTCTCCACTCCGCTAGATTAGGATTATGATTGATGCCTTCAAGTAACATTGCATAAAATGTAAAAAGAGTAAAATCTGAAATAACCTTGGAAATTAGGATATAAATGTCATCTTTTCCCAAGATCTCATAGGGATTATCCATCATGTACGATCTCATCTCGACTGTATCCTTCTTCGTCTATGATCCATCATTCAAGAACGGTGATTTTATTTTCATATTCTAGTCCCATTAAATCTGATCCCATAGCTTTCATTGGTTTCATCTTCTAAAATTTTCTTGCTTAATCTTCCTCATCTTGAGGTTTAGAAAATCCATTTCATAGGTCCATTAGCCTCCTGATCATCATTATCTAGCCTCATCCTCGTCAGTCTTTGTTCGGATCATTGTCATGGTTGCCATTACCTCTTAATTGTCTGTCCATTCGTCTCTCATACCTAAGGCTGCATTTGAAAAACTCATTAGACTCATTCTAGTGAAGTTCATTCTATGATACCCGAGTTTGAGCTCATTGCATTCCTAGTCTAGTACCATGTTCCTTTGCACTAGGGGCATTATTCAAATCTTCTCTCTTAATAACCAAGTGTTCATTTCAGTAGTCCTTGGACTAGGGGCATTCCCCTTTACTCATCATGTCGCCATAGTCATACCTTGCTCATTTCAGGATTCATGTTGTCATCCCATTGCTTGCAAAGGCCACAATCATCTTTAATCATTGAGAAGAAATACATGCTGAATCTCAATCTTATACCTCGTGCTTATTGTTTCCATGTCAGGAGCATTCATCATTGATCACCCTCAAGCAACTTGGGTTCGAGTAGACTCTCGTCTGGTCAGGAAGTTAGCTCCCCCATCTCCTTCGGAAGCTTCTCTATCATCTCCATCTACACCCATGGTAGAACACGTCGAGAACCCTCAGACCAATAACATTGAAGTTATGATGGCTGCACTCCTCGAGTAAATGAAAGAAATCAAAGAAGATAATCAGTTTCTTAAAGCCCAATTCACCGAGAAGTTTGGTTCGTCATTTCCTTCACTTTCGAAGGGCAAAGAACCCATGAACCTTGTCATGTCAGAGCCTCCTCCTAAGCCTATGGTGATTCCCATTCCTCAAGCCCATTTGATGTTACTAATGAAGAACAATATGGTGATGAGAACTACAATCCAGTCTCAATGCCAGTTGATAAGTCGGTCATGGAGAAATTAGAACTGCTAACTAAGAAGGTTGACAACATACAGATTCAAGAGCAAGGGGCATTTAGCTTAAATGATCTCACACTCTTCCCAGAAATTCGTCTCCTTAAGAATTTCTAGATGCCAGACTTTGATAAGAATTTCTAGTGCCCTACTTCCCATCTCCAGATGTTCATTATAATGTGCCAACCTCAGAGTTTATCTTCTGAACAAATGGCCCAGTTTTTCCTAGTCTCTTTAACTAAGATAGCCAGGAGGTGGTTTTTGGGATTGGACAAGACCCGCTATAGGACATGGAAAGACATTGCTGAACAGTTTGGAAGCAATTCAAGTATGATGACAGGGCAAAGATCACTAAGAAAGACTTGGAAAAAAACCAAGCAAGATTCAAAGGAGTCTTTCTTGACATTTTGAAAAGATGGAGGGGGTTGGCAGCACAGATGATTGACCGTCCCACTGAGAAAGAGCAAGTTCAGATGATACTAAAAAACCTATCCCCTCAGCTATATTATCACATGTCTCTCCAGTATTATCCTGACTTTGAGCACCTCATTAATGATGACACATAAATCGAAGAAGCAATGACTCAAGGGGTATATAACTGAAGCAATCCTAATATCCATGATTTTAAGAAGCCTGCACCCGCACAGGTCAAAGAGGTTGGCAGTGTCTCTCGTGCCAATCCTCAACCGCCAAGACCTCAGAACCATATAGTCATGGATTATGATCAACCAGTGGTCGCACCCCAACGGGAACCAAGGAAGGATTTTGATCCTCTACCACTTCCACCTTCTAAAATCCTACAAGAATGTTTAGCCTCAGGTCGCATCATTTTACCTCCCATTAGACCACCTCCCAATCCTTTACCCCGAAGTTGGATAGAACATGAGTACTGTGATTACCACTAGGGCTCGGGCCACATCACTGATCGATGAATAGCCTTGAAGTATGTGATCTAGAAGTTGATTGATGAGAAAAAATTAGCATTCCAACAGAGGCCGAACGTCGTCAATAATCCTATGCCGACTCATGCAGTACCGCCACCGGCCAATGCTTAAGACAACCCAGGGTTCAAAAAAGCACAGGTCCAGTTGCAGTGAAGAAGGGGGTTAAAAGTACAAGTCATGAGCCAGCCTTTGCCGAGCCTCCAAAGCCAGACTATTGCAGCGTTTAAAGTTAAAGTTTCAATCATTTACTATTTTGTGTTGAGTCAGTCAATATATTAGTTTAGAAATTGAGTCTAGTCATACAAGGTTATAGAGTCAATGCCTAGTCCGGGTGAGTCTTTTCTTTTATTTATTTTCAAGTCCAAAAATTGTGAATCCTGAGCATGTTCATGATAGGTAATCATATGTAGTTGCTTTTTTATTCAATGAAATTTGCTTCCCAATAATGTTTCAGTGATTGCTTCTAATTTTAATAAATAAAAATGAGACTCCCTTTTCGGAAGAGGATGAAAAGGTCGACGAAACTCCACTTGAGTTACAACAAATGCTTAAACAAGTGGAGGAGCGCCGATCTCAGCCTTTTAAGGAGAAAATTGAAATGATAAACACTAGCACTAAACCTTTAACTCAGGAAATATGAATGGAAAATAAATTACCCTTTAAGGAGCGTGAGGAATTAATAAACCTAGCAAGAGGAGAAAGAGATCATTTAGAAAGCATTACCATAGATACTAGGGGCATGGCCCAGAGAAAAGTTCAAAAGAATAAGGACGTGAAGCACACTTATTATACTAGGGGCATGGATTGGAAATTTTCTCTTCTATTTTCAATCATTGACTTTAGTTTCCAAATTCATTCGAGACACTCAATATTGAAAAATGTTCAAAAGCTTACATCGCAAATCGATTGTCAATGTCAACATTCGAAAAGCAAATTCTCAGATGAAATTCAAGTTCAAATGTCACATTCAAGGATATTAAAAATTGGCAATAACAAAGTACAAATCAAGATTCAGAAGGAAGAAGACTCATTAACTCTTACCTGGAAATGCCGTCAAACTTAGAGAAAAAATGAGCAAAGATGAAAAGTTTGTCAACCTAGATCAATTCTAAGCTTGAACACTAGAAGGCCTCATTTGGCCGAACAAATCCTAAAGTCATAACCCAATGTCAAAAAGAAAAGTAAAAAGAATACCCTTTCGCAAATCCCTTTGAGCCTAAATAATATTTTCTTTGAAATCCCATTACACTAGGGGCATCTACCCTGAACTACGCTCGGTCTGATGCCTACACTGGGGTACGTAGGCAGCTTGGTCAATCCAAGTTCGGTCGCTGTCAAAATCGGTACATAGGCAACTTGGTCAATCCAAGTTCGGTCGCTGTCAAAATCAATCCATCAAAGAAAATACATGTATTTTACCTTTATACTTGGTCAATCCAAGTTCGGTCCTTCCAAAAAAAGAAAAAAGAAAAAAGAGGGAAAGTTTATCGCAAGAAATAAAAAGAAAAAGAAACAAAAAAAACTATTTTACCTTTACACTAGGGGCATCTGCCTTGAACTACGCGTGACCTGATTCCTACACCAGGATACATAGGCAACCTGTTTGCAGGTTCGGTCAAAACATTTGCAAGCCTTCAGCCTTTTTCTTGCCTAACCATATCCAACCTATAAAGTCCTTCAGGTGTTCAGAGCTAAGGAATAAAAAAAAACCAAAAAAAAGAAAAAGGAAAAAAAACCAAACGGAGTTTGAAGATCTGCTAGGCTGAAAACCCAAAATGGCAGTCTAGGCAAAATTTAGGATCATTCTCCTGCTAAGTTGAAAACCTGAAATGGCAGCTTAGGCAAAAGTTAAGGGGATGGCCTGCTAAGAACCCGAAAGGGCAGCTTAGGCAAAAGTTAAGGTTAAAGGTCCGCCAAGTTGAAAACCTGAAAAGAGCAACTTAGTCATGGTAAGAGAAAATATCAAAGAAGGCTATATCCAGTATCAAGATCAAGGATCCAAGGAGTTCAAGCAGGCACACTCTAAATTCTCGAAACTAGGGGCATGAAACTAAGCGTTCCAAGGAGTGGTAATCAAGTACTTGGAGTATTACTGTTTTAGAAAAGAAGTCCATTGTTTATCAATTGAAAAGTTATTCTTTGAAAGGCCAGACCTACCAAACAAAACACTAACTAAGTCAGAAGCATCACCGTGGGTCCGTTTAGTTAGTCAATTAGTGTTACTTTTTGTTCATTCAGAAATCCTCGATTATTCGAATAATGTCTTTTACCAGATTTCTCCTTTGAGTAGAGTTGGTCATTGCTTTGAGTCCAAAGGTTGCAACCGTCTTAGTGAAAGAGGTAAGGCGTCAGCTTATCTGCAACGCACTTGGGCCATACAAATCTTAAGGGGAGAACTTCAGGAGTCATGTGAATGATCTGGTTTAAGCAAATCCACTTTCAAAAATATTCAGAAGCATAAACACCAGAAAGTACAATTTTCATAAGAATACCAAGTCCTAGAAAGGCACCATAGGCTTGGGAGAGTCTTGTACGTGACGATGGTTAAACTGATTTTTCAGCAAGATGAATCATTAAAATTTTGAATTTCCTTCCAGTCCATTGAATACCATCACCATCGAGGAATTTTGTTAGGAGAAAAGCCCATTGTTCTAGATTACCAGTTCATGTATTAGAGTTTTAATTATTAGAATCCCCAGTAGTAAACACCAACAGTCTCTATGCAATAAGCTATTTTTAAAGCTTCCTCAAAGTGTTCTTAACTATTCCCAAAAGTCATGTTTCATCGTTTCTTCTCTAGGGCTAGATGCCAATCGTTGTTGCGTTTAGTTCCTAATATGCATTGTCTCATCATTCGTCAAAGCCTCTCTGTGTCCATCAAAAGTTCATTAATTTCCAAATTTATCAAATTCTAGTTCACGCTCAAATCTTCAAATTCGAGTTCATTTCAAATCATCAACTCAAGTCCATTTCAAATTTCCAAATTCAAGTTCATTTCAGGTCATCAAATCAAGTTCAGATTAAATTTCAAAATTCATCTTCCTTTTCTTTTTAGAGAAAAAGCGAAAGTACCTCTGGATATAAATTCATTTTCCTTTCTTTTCAGAGAAAAAACAAAAGTGCCTCTAGATTGAAATTTCTTTTTCTTTCTTTTCAAAGAAAAAGCCTCTGGATTGAAAATTCTTCTTCCTTTGTTTTCAGAGAAAAAGCGAAGGTGCCTCTGGATTGAAAATTCATTTTCCCTTCTTTTCCGAGAAAAAGCGAAGGTGCCTCTAAATTGAAAATTCATTTTCATTTCTTTTCAGAGAAAAAATGAAAGTGCATCTCGATTGAAAATTTCTTTTCCTTTCTTTTCAAAGAAAAAGCGAATGTGCATCTGGATTGAAAATTTCTTTTCATTTCCTTTTAGAGAAAAAGCGAAAGTGCCTCTGGATTGAAAATTTCTTTTCCTTTTTTTTTCAGAGAAAAAGTGAAAGTGCGTCTGGATTGAAAATTCCTATTCTTTTTTTTTTCAAAGAAAAAGCGAAGGTGCCTCTGGATTGAAAATTCATTTTTGCTTCTTTTCGGAGAAAAAGCGAAGGTGCCTTTGGATTTAAAGCCCATTTTTCATTCTTTTCAAAGAAAAAACGAAGGTGCCTCTGGATTGAAAATTCATTTTCCCTTCTTTTCAAAGAAAAAATGAAGGTGCCGCTGGATTGAAAATCCCTTTTCCCTACTTTTCAGAGAAAAAGCGAAGGTGCCTCTGGATTGAAAATTCATTTTCCCTTCTTTTCAGAGAAGAAGCGAAGGTGCCTCTGGATTGAAAATTCATTTTTCCTTCTTTTCGGAGTAAAAGCGAAGGTGCCTCTGGATCTAAAATTCTATCTTCCTTTTTTCCTCTTTTCAGAGAAAAAGCAAAAGTCCCTCTGAATCAAAATATTCTTCTTCCTTTTTGTTTAGAGTAAAAGCGCAAGAGCCTCTAAACCAAAAAGATTCTTTCTTCTGTCATAGAGAGAAAGCTTAGTGCCTCTATGATAAAGAATTTCATCTGGATAATTCAAAATTCTAGGACTTCGTCTAGGGTCTTGCATTAGGAAGCATTTAGCATATGTTTGCATTTAGGTTGCATTGTGTGTAGTGAATCTTTTGTTGATTAAAGCTACGCAAATGGTTTTGTCATTTTTGCTTTGGTATTCAATGACTATGTCATCTCTACCAAAGAGGGGCATCTGTAGACACCCCCATTTTGCTACGCTTTAAAAAGCGAAAGGTTTGTTTGGTCTATGACAGTCATCTACATTATATTAGGCATTCTTGCATTTTAGGGTGAATTTCACCTTATTTTCGGTGTTTTGAAGTTGATCAGCAATCCTAAATGTCTCTAGGGGGTTCCATTGATCTCCAGAAGATGAGAATTGAAGTTTTCAATCAAGTGAGAAAACCTGCTAAATTTAGAATTTCTCAGGGGTTTCACTTAATTTGGAAATTTCGTGTGTCGAGGACATTTTGAACATTTTCAGGGAATGCCAAATGGTCTTGTTTGATATCGTCCACCAAAAGAAACAAACTTAAAAACTTGTTATGTTTGAAGTTTGACTATGAAGACTTTCCATTTGTAACTTTCCCCTTTGAGGACAATCTAATTTGAGGTCATTTTTAGTCGTTTTTTAGGTGTATGGGTCAAATAGGGGCATTTTGGTCCGAAAAATTGCTTTTCCTAGAGAGGGTGGCTTGACCATGTGCTTGGGGGTGCACCATGAAGGTCATATGGGTTCGGTTCATTAATAAAAAGTTTGGATTTAATGATTTTATTGAATTTTTATTTAAAAAATCCAAAAAACACTTTAAGAAGGCCCATTGGACAAAAGCCCAAGTGGGAGGCCCATGTGGACTCACCCATATGGGTTGGCCCACATGGTTGGGCACCCATATGGGTAACCCACTTAGTTGGACGTCCAACATGGGGTGAGGTGAGTGTTGACATCATATTTGTTTTGAAAAAAAAATAATAAAGAGAAAAAGAAAGGAAGAGTTGTAATTAGAAAGGGCTAGTATGGTCAGGTTACTAAAATGGCTATAACTTTTTACCTACTTGTCCAAATAATTTGCATTATACTTGTTTCGAACGGCTCAAAAAGATCTACAACTTTTCAGTTTACGACTTTTCTTGATTCTGCCTCTAAATAGTTCAAAAATGAGCTCCAACGTTAGGCAGTCTTTTTTGGACGAGAATATTTCATATATATGTTATTTCCATTGTGTGAGAGCTTCTAGAAGAGTCTTGAAAGATCTACCTCTTGTCCACTACAACTCCTTCACATGGACTTATTTGGTCCCATGAAGTCTCGTAGTAGAGGAGGAAGTAGATATTTATATGTGATTGTTGATGACTACGCTAGGTTTACTTGGGTGTTGTTTTTAACTAGGGATCAATTACCAATGGGGGACAAAAATTAGGTGGAATTATCAACAGGACCCATGCTTTTCAGAAATTATCAACGAGGGACAAAAGATGTCTTATCATTAAAAGCGGGACGAAAATGCCCTTTTCTTAAGCAACACATTTTGCTTTCCACTTTTCCCTCTTATCTCTTCTTTCCCTCTTTTTTTTTACTTTTCCATTTTCAATTTGTTTTTTTTCCCTACCAGTCATCTTCTTCATCATTTTAGCCACCATTGGAGGGGGGAAAGCTCGAAAACTTGAAACGTGAGTTCATTCCCATCTCTCTCTATATCTAGGTTTGGTTTTTCATTTGTTTTAGGGTTTTGTATCTCTCCTTCTCCCTTTCAATGGAGGATGAGGAAGATGAATTGTACGGTAGAAAGAAAAAAATGTGAAAATGAACGAGTGAAAAAAGAGAGGAAGTAACAACGTGTTCATAAGGGACTTGATAAGCCCATTCGGAATTTGGTAACCCCATTTTGATACTGGATAACCCCAACTCCAGGGACTTGAAAACCCCCTTCCGAAAGTCTAGTACCCTTGGGCAATTTTAAGGGACTTGATAAGCCCATTCGTAAATTGGTAACCCCATTTTGTTACTAGATAACCCCAATCCCAAATACTTGAAAACCCCTTTCCAAAACTCTAGTGCTCTCGGCCAATTTTTAGGGACTTGATATGCCCATTTGAAAATTGGTAACCCCATTTTGATACTTGATAACCCCAATCCTAGAGACTTGAAAACCCCCTTCCAAAACTCCAGTACCCTCGGCCAATTTTCAAGGACTTGATAAGCCCATTCAGAAATTGGTAACCCCATTTTTTTATACTAGATAACCCCAATCCCAGAGACTTGAAAACCCCCTTCCAAAACTCTAGTATCCTTGGCCAATTTTCAGGGACTTGATCACCCCATTCGGAAATTAGTAACCCCATTTTTTATACTAGATAACCCCATTCCTAGAGACTCAAAAACCCTCTTCCAAAACTCCAGAACTCTCGGCCAATTTTCAAGCACTTGATAAGCCCATTCAGAAATTGGTAACCCCATTTTTTATACTAGATAACCCCATTCCTAGAGACTTGAAAACCCTCTTCCAAAACTCCAGAACTCTCGGCCAATTTTCAAGCACTTGATAAGCCCATTCGGAAATTGGTAACCATACTTTTGAGACTTACTAACCCCCTTCCAGAGAGTTAATAAATCCCTTCTGCTACAAAACCCTCTGCCTATAGCAACTCTTCTAATGGCATTACAATTCTGCTCATGATAGAAATAACAAAAGAAATAGATGTTGTTTTCATTAAATGTCCTTCATGTATTACATCCCAATTTGTGTATTACAAAAAAAAAATTAAGTAAATCAAAAAATGTGTAGCCATCCATTCATGTATTACATCCACTTTTTCTTATACAACCACTTGTCTTCCAAAAAAGTGAGTGAAGCCATCCATGCATTATCTCCAGAACTCACCCTAAAAAAATAGCTTAAACCCTAAACAAGATAAATCAGAAACAGAGAAATGAAAAATAGTGCAAAACCCTAAAAACAAAACCTAAATACAAAGAGATAGATGGTAAGAACTCAACATTCAAGTTTTTAAGATTTGCCAACAACAATGGTGGCTGAACAAGGAGGAAGATGACTGGTAGTGTTAAAAATAAAAAAAGGTGATAATGGAAAAGTAAAAGAAGAGGAAAGAAGGAAAAACCAAGGTCAAAACGTGTTGTAAATGCCAAAGGGCATTTTCGTCCAGTATTTATTGACAAGACCTCTTTTGTCCCCCATTGATAATTTTGAAAAGCATGGGTCCTGTTTATAATTTTGCCTAATGTTTGTCCCCTATTGGTAATTGGTCCTTTAACTAGTAAAGATGAAACCTTCAAGAAATTTATTAACTTGTGTAAGAGAATTCAAAATGAACATGGGGTCTTCATAAATGAAATTAGAAGTGATCATGAAATCGAGTTTGAGAACATTGAGTTTGATACCTTTTGTAATGAAAATGGAATCAAGCACAATTTCTCGGCTCCAAGAACTCCCCAACAAAGTGGGGTAGTTGAAAGGAAAAATAGATCACTTACTGAAATGGCTAGAACCATGTTAAATGAGCACAATGTTCCAAGAAACTTTTGGGCGGAAGTCGTTCATACGGCTTGCTATATTTTAAATAGAGTGCTCATTAGACCTCACCTTAACAAAACACCTTATGAACTATGGAGTAGAACACCCCCTAAAGTTAGCTATTTCAAAGTGTTTAGTTGTAAATGTTTTATTTCAAACATGAAAGACACATTGCACAAGTTTGATTCAAAATCCGATGAAGGTATCTTCTTAGGCTATTCAACTCATAGTAAAGCTTATAGAGTCTATAACAAAGAAGTCAAATTGTTGAAGAATCCTTGCATGTCAAATTTGATGAGTCATTTGAACCTCCTAAAGTCATTGATGAAGATGATGATGGTACCAATCTTCTAGAGCCTCCTAGTCAAGTAGAGTCCCTTGTTCAACCCTTAGAAAATTTTGATTTAGAAGGTCAACCTATAGAAGATGTTGAAATAGAAGGTCCTCCCAAACATAGTAGAATCATGTCTAGTCATCCTTCTACTCAAATCATAGGTGAAACCTCACAAGGAGTTAAGACAAGATCTCATTATAGGAATGTTTGTGCCAACATGGCATTTATCTCCCAAATAGAACTCAAGTCCATAAAAGAAGCTGAAAATGATGAATTTTGGATGGTTGCTATGCAAGAGGAACTAAACCAATTTGAAAGAAATAAAGTATGGAGGTTAGTTTCTAGGCCTAGTGATCACCCGATTATTGGGACTAGATGGGTGTTTAGAAACAAACTCGATGAGCCTGGAGATATTCAAAGGAATAAAGCTAGATTAGTATCCCAAGGTTACAACCAAGAGGAAGGTATCAATTATGATGAGACCTTTGCTCCGGTTGCTAGATTGGAAGCCATAAGGATGCTACTTGCATTTGTATGCCATAAAAACTTTAAGTTATATCAAATGGATGTGAAGAGTGCATTCCTAAATGGGTATATTATGGAGGAAGTTTATGTTGAACAACCTCCCAGTTTTGAAGATTTTAAAAACCCTAATCACGTCTTTAGGTTGGATAAAGCCTTGTATAGTCTAAAGCAAGCTCCTAGAGCTTGGTATGAGAGGCTTAGTTCCTTCCTACTAGAGAGTAGCTTTCAAATGGGCAAGGTTGACAAAACCTTATTCATTAAAAGAAAAGGAAAATATATGCTTATTGTTCAAATATATGTGGATGATACAATATTTGGTGTTACTAATAATAAGATGTGTGAAGAATTTGCTCAAATCATGCAAAAAGATTTTGAAATGAGTATGATGGGAGAGCTTACCTATTTCCTAGGACTTCAAATCAAATAACGTAAGAATGGAATTTTCATCAACCAAGAGAAATATACTAGGGAACTCCTTAAGAAATTTGGCATGGATAGCTCACAAATTAAGCCAACTCCTATGAGCACCTCCACCAAATTGGAAAATGATGAAATTGGTAAACTGGTTGATGAGAAGAAGTTTCGAGGAATGATTGGTAGCCTATTATATTTGACTACTAGTCGGCCGAATATAATGTTTAGCGTGTGTATTTGTGCTAGGTTTCAATCGGCTCCTAAAGAGTCATTTGAGTGCCGTAAAGAGGATCTTCCAATATCTCAAGGGAACTCCTTCTCTAGGTTTATGGTATGAAAGATCGAATGAATTCAAACTGGTATGATATTCGGATGCCAATTTTGCCGGTTGTAGAATTGATAGAAAAAGCACAAGTGGCACATGTCAATTCTTTGGTAGATCTCTAGTGTCTTGGTTTAGCAAGAAACAAAACTCTGTCACATTGTCTACTACCGAAGCCGAATACATTGCAGCCGGAGCTTGTTGTGCCCAAATCCTATGGATGAAGAACACTCTCATGGACTACAATCTTGAATTTAGCAATGTTCCAATCAATTGTGATAATACAAGTGCAATCAACTTGACAAAGAATCCAATTCAACATTCTAGAACCAAGCACATAGAGGTAAGGCATCATTTCTTAAGCGATCATTCTCAAAAAGGGGATATTAAAATTAAGTACATCCACACCAATGAACAATTGGCGGATATCTTCACAAAACCCCTTAATGATGATCGATTTTGTGACCTTAGGAGTGGACTCAATATTTGGAGTCTGGATCAAGTAAAAGAATTTGCAAAAGAAGCATGAATAGGAGATAGCACTCTATTTGTATGTATATATGTATCTTTCTTGATAGTGACTACATGGTGTAAGATGATCAAACCTTAACTCTAAAACTCACTCAATTGGTGCCCATAGCCCACTTTATTCAAAGGGGGAGTCGGTACCGTCATCATAATTAAAACACTTAAGCTTTGGCAATGTGCCATCATCTACCCCATTGTTAAGTCATATAAGGTATTCATGCTTTGAATGAGTGATAACCATATATTCTATCTCTTGACCATATATATGATCATTGTTATAAATCTTTATAAATATATTAGTTTCATTCATGAATATATGTGTATATGAATGGTTTTTCAAAAATCCACTATTTTTAAATTGATCTCGGTCCTGTATTTAAAAAAAAAATTCTCTGAACTTCGAGAATATGGGCAAAGGGAACCTGGAAAGGTTCTCGGAACTCCGAGATTTCGTCCAGGAGCTCCGAGAAAATTTCTCGAAACTCCAAGAAATGTGACAGTAAAAAAAAAAATGTTGTGTTCTCGGAACTCCGAGAATTTTTCTCGGAGCTCTGAGAATCGGGCCTGAGGAGTTAAATGCCCTGGACCTGTTCATTTTTTTTTTCATTTTCTTTCTTCTCTCCTTCTCCCTTTCATATTTCTTCCCCAACCCTACCTTCCCTTCCCCTTTCTACCCTCATCCACCCCAAATCCGACCCCCATTCCTCCTCTTCTTCATTACAACCTCTTTTATTTTCCATTAAACTCTAGTTTCTTCCCTCCAAACCCTAGGATTTCATCCTCTCTCCTCACACCCCTCTTTTCTTTTTCGTTTTTCTTCCCTTTTCTCTTGCCTATTTTATTTCTCTTCCATTTCCCTCCATCTTCCTCCATTTTCTTCCCTTCTCTTCCCCTATTTCTCATTTTTCTTCCATTTTAGGGCCATTTTCTTTTTCTCTTCTTTTTTCTCACACCCCATTTCTTCTCACCATGCTCCTAAAACCAAAAATCTTAACATTGGAGGCTCCTCCCACGTTGCGGAACCCGAATACGATCCCGAGGCAGAAGGACCTTCACGGAAGAAGGCAAAGGCCAAGGCTGTCGTAGCCGAGGTTGTGCCCAACTTCTTCTTTACTAGGGATAAGGCCAAGAAACTCTGGGCCGATGTTGGCACTCGGGGCGTCCTAACCGGTAGGTACATTGATCCCCCTGTCCTTCAATATTTTGATATACAAGCCAAATTTGATGCCCTCCATTGGACGCCCATCCTTCACATCAACGAACTCATTTACCCTCGCTTGGTGCGTCTCTTCTACGCCAATCTCACAATTTCCCCTTTCTTCTTCAAAATCAAATCTTTTTTTTGAAAAGGGCAACAGAATATATATATATATATATATATATATATATATATATATATATATATATATATATATATATATATATATATATATATATATATATATGTAAAAACAGAACCGAGGTGGTCCTGAAGGAACAAAGATAATACAAAGATAGCAGTACAATAATTCAAGGAGGTAGATAGTCAAAGCACTCAAACGCGGCCCGAAAGACTCCTTTCTTGGCAAGGGTGTCTGCTTCCGCATTGGCTGATCTCCTGACATGGCGAAAAACTATTGATGAGCCCTTAGCTCTGTCCTCTATTTCCTCTAAGAGAGGCAAAAATCGCCAAGGGGGAGAAGCGTTACCCGAAAGCTAGCGAATAACATTTAAGGAATCCCCTTCGACGATAATTTTGTCGCACTCTAGACGAGGCATCGAGAGAAGCCGGCTATGAACGGCTCGGACCTCTGCCTCGTTTGAGTCTGCCACTCCGATAGGCCCCGAGTAGGCCCAGAGGACTTCCCTTTTGTGGTTTCTACATAACCCCACTACTCCTGCCATTCCTGGATTGCCGATAGACGATCCGTCAAAGTTAAGTTTCAGGGACCCCGGAGGAGGAGGAATCCAGGAGGGGAGGATTTTCACTTTGGTAGCCGATTCCAAGCATATGATTGACCATCCTTCCCAGAGGTCGAAAGCTGAAACAAAACGAAACAGAGGAAGGCTTCGAGCCCAGGATATGACCGCAGCTATCAACTGAATATAAATCCAATAGGGAGATCTAGCCTTCCCTTCAAAGATACGAGCATTCCTCTCTTTCCACAAGAACCACCATGAGGCCAGGAGACACATCTTCCACAGCGTTCTGCCTTTCCTTTTCCAAGGAGTCCAGGCCCAACTCTGAATGAATTCAGCCATAGAGTTGGAGGGGACCCAACTGATTCCAAAACGAGAAAAAATAAGACCCCAAATATGGCGAGCAACCTTACAGTGTATGAAAAGGTGGTCAATGGATTCCCCAGCGGATAAACATAGAGGACAGTGATCTACCAACCACATTCCTCGTTTCCTCAAAAAATCCATAGTTTGAATGCGGCCCCAGCTAACCGACCACCCAAAGAAAGCAACTCTCGGAGGGCAAGATTGTCTCCAAACCGAGGAGGACACATGCTCCACTAAAGAAGGGATCAGATGGTTATAAAAAGATTTGACTGAAAATATCCCCGAAGGATTCCAAATCCAAATCCGACGATCTACGCCCGAAGACTTGATGAAGCAAGAATCCAATAAGGAGAGGAGGGCGCTGTAAGAGTTTAACTCCCTAACAAAGAAGTCTCTGCGAAACTTAGGAGACCAAGCCACCTTCCCATGTTCCCTTGCAAAACATTCCGATACCCAGGCCTCTTTCTGAGATGAAACGATGAATAAGTCAGGAAACATCACTTGAAGAGGATCGTCCGAACACCAAGGATCCTGCCAGAACCGAATCCGATCCCCCCTATATACTCTGAATCGGACGCCAGGAGCAAATAACGACTTCAACTTCAAGATGTCCCTCCAAACCGTGAGACCTTTGAGTTTGAAATTATCAACAGAGTCCTAATGCCCATGATCTGAACCATACTTACTTCCAATGACCCGGACCCACAAAGAGGATTGTTCTTCGCCAAATCTCCACAGCCGCTTGCCCATAAGGGCCTGGTTAAAACTCTGAACCCTCCTGATACCCAAACCTCCATTTTTAGTAGGCAAGCAGACCATACTCCATTTAATCAGGGAGACCCCCTTGGAAGACCCTGATCCGCCCCACAGGAAGCGTCTCTGAATTTGTTCGATGCGTTTAGCAACCGAGGCGGGACATTGAAAAAGAGATAGAAAATATATCGGCATATTGGATAGAACGGCCTTTATAAGCACTAATCTACCTCCTTTGGAAACCAACCGGCGCTTCCAGGTGGCCAAACGTCGCTCAATCCTTTGAATAATAGGAGCCCATAGGTTGTGTTTCGGTCGACCCACACCAAGAGGAAGACCCAGATAGGTTGCTGGAAAGACATCTAAACCACACCCCATAATTCCGGCGAAAAAGGATGCATCGCTCTCAGAAACGTTGATCGCGAACAACCGAGATTTTGCGAAATTAGATCTTTGACCCGAAACCATCTCATAACAACGAAGCATAGCTTTAAGGTTAAGAATCTGGGATATGACCGGAGAACAGAACAGAAGAGTGTCATCCGCAAACTGAAGAAGCGATACTTCCACCTTACTCTCGCCAATAAGGAACCCTTGATATAGCCCCAACTCACTTCCTTTTTTCAGCAGTCTGCACAGTGATTCGGCCACAATCAGGAAATAAAAAGGAGAGAGAGGATCGCCCTGCCGCAATCCTCTAGAAGATTTGAAGAATCCTTTTGCTGATCCGTTGATGAGGACAGGAAACCAGGCTGACGATAAGCAGTTCCGGATCCACCCTCTCCACCGACCCCCAAAGCCCATACGACCCATGAGAAAATCTAATGCTGCCCAATCCACTCGGTCATATGCCTTTTCCATGTCAAGCTTGCATAGAATGCCACCTTCCCCCTTCCTCCGATAATAGTCAATGGCTTCATTGGCTGTTAAAGAACAATCAAGAATTTGCCGGTTGCTTATAAAGGCACTTTGACAGACCGATATAATTGAAGGAAGAACCACTTTGATACGATCCGCCAGAACCTTTGCGAGGACTTTGTAAAGGCTGCCCACCAAGCTAATCGGGCAAAAATCCGAGCTTTTTGTTGCTCCTTCAATTTTTGGAATGAGGACGAGAAAAGTTGCACCTGTCCCTTTGTCAAGGATGGCTCCCTCAAAAAATTCTATGAAGAATCGAAGAATGTCCGATTTTACTGTTTCCCAGCAAGTTTGAAAGAAAGCCAAACAAAAACCATCGGGTCCAGGGGCTTTATCTTTTGCCAGAGAAAATAGTGCTGATCGGATTTCCACCTCAGAGAAAGGAATTTCCAATCCGGCTGAGGCTTCCAGGCTTAAGCTAGCAAAACAAATGTCTTGAGGAATTGGGCGTAACATCCCATCAGCTGAGTATAAAGATCTGTAGAATTCAATAATTTCTTCAATAATTCGCTCCTTGTCAGATACAATCTCCCCCTCCACTTCTAAGGATTCAATTCTGTTTCTTCAAAATCAAATCTAAGGTCAAGAAAATTGTCATTAAACTCAACTATCACACTTTTGCGACACTTCTTGGGATTAGCCATGAGGGCTTGTTACACTATTTTTGGCCGGAAGATGGGACCCATTCCCTTGATGATCTTACCCATGACACTGTCTTTGGTAGGATTATCCACCGCTACAAACCCAATATGCCTGTGCAAGCCTTCAATCTCATCCCGGTTGGGCGAATGCTACATAATTTCATGTACCACATCTTCACACCTTTCATACCATTCCCAAGTTGGGGATTAAATTCATGATGTAAAGTTAAGATTTGTTGGAAGTTTTTACTGACTTTTGTGTTGATTTGCTATTAAATTATGATTTATTAACATTAAGACCAGATTGCTAGGATTACACAGAAACCCTAAGCAATCGAACTTCAAATTAGTTGAAACTTTTCCAGTAACAAGATATGGATGATTGTGGCTTACTTGACTACTTTCATGAATTTTCATTAAGATTTGATATCAATCTCTAATTTTTTTAAATGAGTTCATAGGTTAACACAGTAACTTATAGCATATCAATTTTAAATTAATCCAAACTTTCACAGAATAGAGATATAGATGATTACAGCTTACTGGAAAATGTTCATGAATTGTCATTAAAATTAGATATCAATTTTCGATTTCTCAAAATTCAAATCAGTTCATAGATTAACACAGTAACTTATAGCATATCAATTTCAAATTAATCCATACTTTTACCGAATAAAGATATAGATGATTATAGCTTACTGGAAAATTTGTATGAATTAGCATTAAGCTTTGATATTAAGTTCTGATTTTTTTAAAATTCAAATCAGATTATAGATTAACCCAGTAACCTATAGCATATCAATTTCAAATCGACTCAAACTCTTACAGTATAAATATAATCATGAGATTAGACTACTGTATGACTTTCATGGATGTTTATTACGATTTGATGCCAATTGAAATTCATACAAAAATAGGATGAAACCAAAGAATTACTTAAAAAGCAAACCTAATGGTATCCTAAAATCAAATAAAAAACTCCAGTAGATATATAATAGATTATAATTTCTTTTATCAAAATTACAAAACTTAAAAATTAAATCTCTCTATAAAATCGATTTTTAAATAGAAAAGGGGAATTTGTTTCTTAGGAATTGAAACCCGTTTATTAAAATAAATTATAAAACCATATTAAAAGTTTGCCAAACCATTTAAAATTTTTTTTTTAAAATTTTAGTAACCTAAGTTACTGGTTTGTAAAGAAATATTTCCATAATTTAATATGAAAAAGAAATACGGCACGTAAACCAAAAAATCGATTAGAAAACAATAACGAAAACATTTGTTTCAAAATTGTATTCCATGAAAACTTCAATTTATAATTAAACATGAGTTCTGAAAAGTTTCATCAATTTTTAAAATCGTTTGATATTTATTAAAAATAACCCAAAATTAAAATAACTTAAAACCGGATTAAAAAAATCAAAAATTCCAAAACTTTATGGTGAACTGGATGTCCAAAAATTGGTTTGGAACAAAATTTTCATGAAATTGGGACTTGCATTGACCCGTTTTCCATTTTATTCTTCAAGAAATAACCCTTTGCCTGGTTATCTTTCGAAAAATTAAACGGAAATCGAGCCGGTCAAACTGTGGTCGAATATTTCACTTTCTAGTAGTTTTAAAATTTTTATTAACCTAAAAAAATTCTTTTTTTGAAAAAGATTATGTTTTCAAACAGTTGCCTTGAAAATTGAATTTAAACTCATATTGAAAAATAAATAAAGAAAATTAATATTTATGTAGAGGAAAACTAATTTTTTGTTGAACTTTTAGATTTTGAAAGCCTTTAATCTATACTATTACATACTGGAATTTCAAAAGAAAACCCATTGATTTGATATTTCAAAAATAAAACCCTAGCATGCTTGTTCTAATTCGCAAAGAAGAGAGATCCTTACCGTTGATCGCGATTCTTGTCTCTAGGGTTGGTGATCCGAGATATACACTTTGTCCAACCCTTTTATACACTAAAAAAGAACCAAAGAAAACTCCAATAATCCTTGATTATATGATGCTTTGGAGAAGAAGAAGTTCAAGAACCCCTTTTGTGAAGAACACTTGAGAGAGATGAACACACTTGAAGAGAAGAATGAATTCCAAGGAGGAAGAGAGAGAGGGATGAATTTTCTAGAGCTAGGCCAAAGGTTGTGCTTGCTTTGTTTTTATAGAAAAGGTTAGGGTTAGATTGGATTTGGAAGTTTCCAATGTGAGGACTCCTACCTTTAGTTAGGTTCTAATTCTCACCTATGGCTTGCTTTTTCCTTACCTTCAAAATTGTATTTACTTCTAATATTAATTTCTTGCAAGCCAGGCAATGCTAAATTACACAATGGAGATCCATCAAGATCAATCTAGAAGCCTTCTACATAAGAAACTAGCTTTTATGAATGATTTTCGTCCAAAAAGGGTTGCCAGTCATTTGAGCTCATTTGTTACCTATTTAGAAGTTGACTCAGGAAATGTCATAAACTAAAAAATTGTAGCTCTTTTCGAGACGTTCAAAACAAGTATAATGGCAAATTTTTTAGATGAAAAGATAAAAAGTTATGGCAGTTTTAGTAACCTGACCATACAAGCCCTTTCTCATTATCACTCTTCCTTTCTTTATTATTTTTCTAAAACAAATATGATGTCACCAACAAGTTCATCCCATGTTAGACGTTGTTGCATGTGGCCTCCTCATGTAGGGCGCCCACTTATGTGGCCGACCCACACATGGACCCCACCTTGTGGGCTTTAGCCCAGTAGGCCTTATGACATGTATTTTGGATTTTTTTCAATGAAAATTCAATAAAATCCTTTAAATTCAAAATTTTTATTGATGAACCCAACTCATATGATATTTATAGTGCACCCCTAACAAGTGATCAAACCATCTTTTTTGGAAAAATAACTTTTCGGACCAAAATGCCCTTATTTGACCATTACACATCCAAATGCGATCAAAATATCCTCAAATTGGTTCACCCCTAAAGGGAAAAATAAAAAACTGGAAAGTCTTTGTGGTCAAACTTCAAAAATAGAAACTTTTAAAGTTGGGTCCTTTCGGTGAGCAATATCAAATATGATCATTTGGTATCCCCTGAAAATACCCAAAATGCCCTCAACACTCAGAATTTCCAAATTAAGCGAAGCCCTTAGAAATTCTAAATTTAACAGGTTTTTCAAAATTCAGGAAATCATTCATAATCTCTCAGACACCTTTCGGGGATCAAAAGAATTACAGAAGAAAAGACCAAATTACTCCGAGGTGCAAGAATTTTGCAAGACTAGGGAAAACCCCGAAAATTCTAAAAATAACAAGTTTTTTTCACTTGCTTGGAAACTTGAATTTTCATCTTCTAGATACCATTGGAACACCCTAGAAACCTTTAGGATCGCGAATCAACTTCAGAATTCATTCAACGAGACGAAATTTACCCTAAAATGCACATATGCCTAATCCTAGGTGGAATATGGACTCGAAACTTGACAAACTACCGAATCTTTTGCTTTTTTAAAGTGTAGCAAAATGGGAGTGTCACAGATGCCCCTCTTTGGTAGAGATGACGTATTCATCAAATACCAAAGCAAAAGTGACAGAACCATTTTGCGTAGCTTTAATCAACAAAAATATTCACTACTCGCGATGCAACCTAAATGCTTCCTAATGCAAGACCCTAGATGAAGTCCTAGAATTAAAAAGTTAAAAGAATCATTTACTTTGAACACCCTGAGTTTGGTGGCTCAGAATGAATGGAGAAATGAATTCAATCTAAGAGTGAAAATCACACAACTTAGAATGAAAAATAATCCCGATGCGGCGTCCTTCACAAACGGGCAATGAGAGAATGAGATATCATTTTCGAATGGATTCTGAAGAGAAGGAACAAAGATCGTTCTCAAAAGGTTTTTAGAAGATAATGAGACACCATTCACAAGCGGGCTCAAGGAGGATAAGAGACCATTCACAAATGGACTTCGAAAATGAGACATCGTTCACAAACGGGCTCAAAGAGGATAAGAGACCATTCACAAATAGACTCGGAAAATGAGACACCGTTCACAAACGGGCTCAAAGAGGATAAAAGACCATTCATAAATGGACTCGGAATATGAGACACCGTTCACAAATGGGCTCAAGGAGGACATGAGACCATTCACAAATGGACTCAGAAAACGAGATACCGTTCACAAACGGGCTCAAAGAGGATATGAGGCCATTCACAAATGGACTTGGAAAATGAGACACCGTTCACAAATGGGCTCAAGGAGGATATGAGACCATTCACAGATGGATTTAGAAAATAAGACATTGTTCACAAACGGGCTCAAAGAGGATATGCGGCCATTCACAAATGGACTCGGAAAATGAGACACTGTTCACAAACGGGCTCAAGGAGGATATGAGACCATTCACAAATGGACTCAAAAATGAGACACTGTTCACAAACAGGCTCAACGAAGATAAGAGACCATTTACAAATGGACTCGAAAAATGAGACACTGTTCACAAACGGGCTCAAGGAGGATATGAGACCAATCACAAATGGACTCAGAAAATGAGACACCGTTCACAAACGGGCTCAAAGAGGATAAGAGATCATTCACAAATGGTCTCGGACAATGAGATACCGTTCACAAATGGCCTCAAGGAGGATAGGAGACCATTCACAAATGGACTCGAAAAATGAGACACCGTTCACAAACGGCCTCAAGGAGGATATGTGGCCATTCACAAATGGACTCTGAAAATGAGACACCGTTCACAAACGGGCTCAAGGAGGATATGAGACCATTCACAAATGGACTCAGAAAATGAGACACCGTTCACACACGGGCTCAATGAGGATGTGAGACCATTCACAAATGGACTCAGAAAATGAGACACCATTCACAAACGGGCTCAAAGAGGATAAGAGACCATTCACAAATGGACTTCGAAAATGAGACACCTTTCCCAAACGGGCTCAAAGAGGATAAGAGACCATTCACAAATGGACTCAGAAAATGAGACACTGTTCACAAACGGGCTCAAGGAGGACATGAGACCATTCACAAATGGACTCAGAAAATGAGATACCGTTCACAAACGGGCTCAAAGAGGATATGAGGCCATTCACAAATGGACTCGGAAAATGATACAACGTTCACAAACGGGCTCAAGGAGGATATGAGACCATTCACAAATGGACTCAGAAAATGAGACACCGTTCACAAACGGGCTCAAAGAGGATATGAGGCCATTCACAAATGGACTCGAAAAATGAGACACCGTTCACAAACGGGCTCAAGGAGGATATGAGACCATTCAAAAATGGACTCTCAAAATGAGTTACCGTTCACAGACGGGCTCAAGGAGGATATGAGACCATTCACAAATGGACTCAGAAAATGAGACACCGTTCACAAACAGGTTCGAAGAAGATAAGAGACCATTCCCAAATGGACTTGGAAAATGAGACACTGTTCCCAAACGGGCTCGAAGAAGATAACATACCATTCCCAAATGAATTCGAAAAGTGAGATATCGTTCACAAACGGGCTCGAAGAATTTTAAGGGACCATTTCCAACTGGACTCGAAAAATGAAACACCGTTCTCAAACCGGCTCGGAGAAGATAACAGACCATTCCCAAATTGACTCAGAAGATGAGACACCATTCCCAAACGGGCTCGATAAAGATAAGAAACTATTCCCAAATGGATTCGAAAAATGAGGCACCGCTCCCAAACGGGTTTGAAGAAGATAAGAGACCATTCCCAAATGGACTCGAAAAATGAGACACCGTTCCTAAACAGGCTCGAAGAATTTTAAGAGACCATTGCCAACTGGACTCGGAAAATGAGATACTATTCACAAACGGGCTGGTAGAAGATAAGAGACCATTCCCAAGTGGACTCGGAAAATGAGACACCGTTCTCGAACGGGCTCGAAGATAAGAGACCATTCCCAAATGGATTCGAAAAATGTGATACCGAAAATGACAATTTAAAAACTGGATAACTAGAGAATTAGAGGCTTAAGGACTTGAGAACCGGAGAACTGAGAAATCGAATAATCGAATAACGGGTGGACTGGAGAATTGGAAGACTTGGATGACTTGAAACTGAAGAATTGAAGATTTGATGAACTGAAGAATTGGAGAACTGGAGAAGTAGAAATTTAGGGACAGAAGGATTGGATAACTGGGTAATAGGGCACTGGATACTCGCAGAGCAGAAAACTGGAGAACTCGATAATTAAGGGACTTAATAGTCGGATAACTGAAGAATTAAAGAACTGAGAAATTGAAGACCTGGTTGACTGGAAATTGTAGAGCTTGATTACCGGAAAACTGGAGGGCCAAAAATTGATAATTGGTGAACTGGGGATTAGATTGGATTGACATTTTGATTGATTCCTCTGGGATTGGAATTTGACCACTGGATGTTAGGACTGGAAACAGGAGAACTGAAATCTTGATCTAAACACCGAAAACTGGGAATCTAGAACAAGGACATACTGGATACTAGAATTGGAGTACTTGAACACTGGATTTCCAGACATTGGAACTGGGTGCTGGAATTGGAGTGTCGAAATACTAGGAACATGAATACAGGAACTGGAGTACTGGAAAATGGAACGCTGGAATACTGGAGATAGGGATACTGGACACTGGAACTGGAATAGTAGACGCTGCAATACTGGAATACTAGAATACTAGATACTGGAACTGAAATACTGGAATTGAAACTGGTTACTGGATGCTGGAACTGGAATACTGGATACCGGATGTCGGAATTGGAATACTGGAATACTGGAACTGTTACTGGAATACTAGGTACCGGATGTCGGAACTGGAATACTGGAATACTGCAATCGGTGAACTGGTACTGGCAAATTAGGAATTGGTAATTGATGAACTAGTAAACTGGTTTTTACACAAGTTTATTCGCATTTTGAATTGTTTACTGGGGATGAACAAGAAAGTCTCACAGGGCTTGAAATTTCTTAGATCAAGATCTTCTTTACTGGGGATTTAAACTGGGACCTCGAAATATTTGGACACTGGTATAGAGGATTCTTCTTTTGACAAGCATTCAGACAAATAGTTCTTGACAGGGATGGTATTGAATGAACAGGAAGGAAATTCTAAATTTTTATTATTCACCTTTCTCGAGAAACTGGCTCAACCACCATTGCATCCGAGGCTCTTCCAAGCTTAAGATAATTTTCTGGGGTATGATCTTCTTATGGGAACTGTGATTTCTAATGTTTCTACTTCTGAATTCTTCTGAGCTGATTTTTACTTCAACTGGATCATTTTCACTTGATTCCGGAAGTCCTTCCCTCAGGATTAGCATGACTTTGGCGTAGTTACAGGGAAACGACATTGGGCCTTCTTTCACCGAGATGGTCGCAACATTTGACTAACTGGACAACGATCAATTCTACCCAAAAGGAGAAGATGGTAAAAGACACCATTTAAAGGATTGATGAACTCTGAAAGGGTGAGCTAAAACAAAAAGGAATGGACTGACTGGATTAATATAATAATGATGCTTTAACTTAGTTAACATTTTATTTGGTTGGTCTAGCCTTTCAAAGGGTAGTTTCTCAATTGATAAGCATTGAACTTCTTCCTTAAAATAGTAATGCCTCAAGGATTTAATTACGACTCCTAAGATTGCTTAGCTTCAATGCCCCTAGTTTTGAGGATGTCACTTGAATTTGCCTGAACTTCTGTTGATCTTCAGTCTTGATACCGGCTGTAGCCTTCTTATAATGATTCTCTTACCGTGACCAAGTCACCTCTTCGGGGTTTTTAACTTGGCGGACCGTGTTAGCCTTAACTTTTGCCTGAACCACCTTTCTAGGTTTTCGATCCAGCAGGCTATCCCCTTAGCTTTTGCCTAAGCCGCCCTTTTGGGTTTTCAACTTAGCAGGGGAATGATCTTAAATTTTTCCTAAACCGCCCTTTCAGGTTTTCAGTCTAGCAGATCTTCAAACTCCGTTTTTTTTTCACTTTTTGTGTTTCGGGACCTAGATCATTAATTCTGAATACCGGAAGGACTTTATAGGTAGGATAGGGCTTTTCAAAGAATGGCTTAGAGTTAAATAAAGATTTCGACCGAACCTGTGAACAGGTTGCCTACGTATCCCAGGGTAGGAATCAGGTCGTGCGTAGTTCAGGGCGAATGCCCCAAGTTTGAAGGTTAATTGATTTTTCTTTTTTTTTCTTTCTTTCTGGAATGATTGACTTCTCTTCTTTTGGAACTTGTCCCTTTTTTTTTCCTCTTTTCTTTTCTTTGAGAACTTGTTCTTTTCCTCTCTTTTTTTTCAATTCTAGAACTATTGGATTTTGTTCCTTTTGAAATAACCGAGCTTGGTTTGACCGAGCTGCCTACGTACCCCAGTGTAGGGATCAGGTCTCGCATAGGTCAGGGCAAATGCCCCTAGTTTGGTAGGTTTTTAAGGAAATTTCATTCAGGCTCAAAGGGGTTTGCAAACCGGTATTCTAATGACGCTGGGTTATGATTTTGGGATTTATTCGCCCAAAGAAGGCCTCCCGATGTTCAGATTGGGAATCAATTTAGGTTACTAGAGTCCCTCTGATACTTATTATTATTATTATTATTTTTTCACGCAGTTTGACGGCATTTCTCGATAAGAGATTATGATTCTTCTTCCTTCTGGATATTGATATGTACTTTGACTTTGAGAGTGCATACTGGTTTTTGGACATCCTTTCATCCTTGAATCGGTGATTCTTGATATTTTGATGATTGCTCTTGCACTTTTCATATAGAATTCGATGGCTTTACATTATCACTGGTTTCACCAGTGACCAGGGCCATTGACTAGAGATACGGAAGTTGTTTCCAATCCATGCCCCTTGTATAGCATGTGACATTCACTTCCTTCATTCTTTCTTGAACCTTGTATCTAGGTCTTTCTCCTGGCATTACTGGTAGTACTTATAGGACCATCTCTTTATCCTCGAAATGGGTTTATCAATTCTTCACACTCTTCAGAGGGTAATGTATTTCCAATAGGCATTTACTGAATCAAAGTTTCAGTGCCAATGTTTATCATTTCAACTTCCGCTTTTAGAGGCTGGGCTCGACGCTCCTCCTCATGTTTGAGCATTGGCTGCAACTTAAGAAGAGTTTAGTCGGCTTCTTTCCTGATTCGAGGAGGGAGTATTATTCTCATTGTTTATTAAAGTCAGAAGCACACATTGGAATGCATAGACAAAGCAAATTTTATTGAATTGAAAATGACTAAATCTGTTAAGACTTATCCTGAACAGACTCAGGATTCACATTCTTGACTCAAAAATAAAAGTAAGAAAAGACTCAACTGGACTAGACATCATGACTAACTGACTTAAATAACAAAAGGACTAAGACTGCTGCAACTGTCTGGCTTTGGAGGCTCGGCGAGTGCTGGCTTATAACTATACCTGTGCCCTTTTGAATCTAAGCACCAAAATCGGTTGGCGACAGGGGATCAAGGAATCCTTCCGGCAACACTACGATCAATTTTCCTTCGTCATCTAAATCACTGTCACTGCTGCTGCTACCACTGAGTTCAATTATCGGATCTGGCTTGGAAAACCCGAATCTCTGATTTCCTACATCTGACATTTCTTGTTCTATACTCAACCACTCCAAATCATCGGATCGTGGGATTGAGAGATTGATGAATTCCCTTGTTGGTTTCTTGAATGACTCTCTTTGATCATGTTCATGGGTTAGAGACTTGAGTGGTTCTTTTGAGATTTGACCGTCCGTATTCCATATAACGAAATTTCGTGCTCTATCATCCTGGTATTCAGAGTCCTGAGGTTGGGAATAATTTGTTGGCATTTGCTGCTTCACTTGATGGACTTCTTGTGTTAACGTGATCACTTGTCTAGAGAGATTCACAATCAGTTCTTCAAAACCCATAACCATGGAACTTTGAGAATGCCCATATGCCATAAAGAAGCTAGGACTTTTGCCCTTAGAAGTGACAGTGGTTGGACCAAATTTCTCAGTCAGTTGAGCTTTGATGAATTGATTTTCTTCCTTCAATTCCTTCATCTGCTAGACGAGAGGAGTCAAGGCTTCCATGATGTAAGAGAGCTGGGAATTTTCCATGAGTATGGAAGGAGAGGATTAGAGACACTTGCAAAGAAGATGGGATATTAGCTTCCTCACTGACCGCGAATAGATTCAAACCCAAGAAGCTTTCCTGAATTTTCAGTTGTGAACAGTCCTGACATGGAAACAATAAGAACGGTATATGAGCTTGACATTCAAGGGGGGCTTTCTACTTGATGAGTGAAAGATGATTATGGGCTAAACAAGCAATTGGAATGACAGAATGAATCATATAATGATTGAGGTATGATGACACGACTGTGCAAGGGAATGCCTCTAGTTTAAGGATCATGAGAATGGACTCTGAGGGACTTGACAAAGCAATCTTGTAAAAGGTTACCCCTTTTTAAGAAGAGACCAAAGATGCAAGTATGATTAGATCATCTGGATCAGGTATGATCAGATCATCAGGATTGCATAATCAAAAGGATTGAGACTCTGTTCCTACCAGTTAAGGGAAGGTATGAAGACATGATCGAAT
Organism: Tasmannia lanceolata; assembly: GCF_043159265.1. Classification (NCBI taxonomy): domain Eukaryota; kingdom Viridiplantae; phylum Streptophyta; class Magnoliopsida; order Canellales; family Winteraceae; genus Tasmannia; species Tasmannia lanceolata. Next base: position 26,346,272 of record NW_027518697.1, on the reverse strand, counting down.
TGCGTGATAGAAGAATGAGAGACACATAATCAAAAGATGAGATTGGATAAGATTAATTTCGACGGGTAGATCAAGAATGACTAATCCTATGAGATCTTGGAAAAGATGAGATAAGATTGCATAGGATTACTTTCAACGGATAAATCAAGAATGGACTAATCCTATGATATCTTGGGAAATATGGGATTTATATCCTAATCCCAAAGGGAAAGCTTTTAGTTTTCTCATATTTTAACAAATGCTACCTAAAGGCATCAATCCTTAATGATCTAGCGGAGTGGAGAAAGAATCTCGACTCTTGACTTTGTTTGTGTACCTAAGGACCAATCGTAGCCATTAGAAGATGGACTATGGCCTAATCTAGACACAAATGGGTAGGATATCCTAAGCTAGGCTCACACACGTGATGTACGTGTGTTTGTATACTATATGCATATGTGGGTTAATCTAGGGGTAAGGCCAAGAGTTCCCTTAGCGCGAATCCGTGTTCGATATACTATACCAGTGTCCGGCGTATCAGTACATGAACCAACAAATCCGTTTACACACCATAAAGGTACTAGGCTAAGGGTGGAATGCTTCTCTAGCACAGAGGCACCAGGTGATGAAATCCCAGTCGACCATGCTAGATAACACTTCGGGTTCCTAAAAGGATGTGTGTGCATGTGAGATGCAGGGGTTTAGATGCAAGTGATGTAAGCGTGTGCAATATGTTTGTGCAATTTATGATGCCTTCAGGTTTTGTTAGATTAAGTTTGAGTATGATGTGGTTAGAAACTAATCTATCAAGCATATAAGATATAATATAGAGTTAAATGAGCCAATTAAAATCAATTCAAATGAGTTATCCTTTGGAATTTTAATGAAGTTAGGTGATCCCCAGCAGAGTCGCCATACTCTCTCTTGGTCTCTCGTACCCACGCGATTGGGGCGTGTCTTTTATTCTTTCTATTACTGATTACCCAACCAAGCCGGCAACAACCAAGCCATAGGGTGCAAACAAACGTGCAACCCAGTACCCACAAGGGTAGGGGTAAGCCGCCGAGCCTAGCAATGTGTGGTTTAATTCATCATTTCCGTGAACTTGTGTGGGACCCAATCCTGCGAGAGGGTTGAGGCGCGAGCCGCCACGCTCTCTCTTGGTCTCTCGTACCCATGCGAATGGCGTGTACTTTTTATTATTGATTTTAATTACCCAACCAAGCAGGCAGTAACCAAGCTATAGGGTGCAAACAAACGTGCAACCCAGTACCCATAAGGGCAGGGGTAAGCCGCCGAGCCTAGCAATGTGTGATTTAATTCATCTTTTCCGTGAACTTGGGATCACTAGGGCAATCCGAATTCTACGCAAAAGAGAGTAACAGAGTCGCCACCTAGATGAGAGATCTATGACCCATAATTGACCAGAAATCTAGACTCGTTACCTGGTTACGAGAATGAAAGGTATGGGGAGTTACCACCACATGCACCATTCATGCCCGATAATCGGTCTTCAATTCCAAAAGTTAACTCTTTTGAATTTCTTTTAAATGGCTCAACTCTATATTAATGTGCGAACTACGTGACATGCATCTTAAGATCTAATTTCAATGTATTCCCTAATGTGTATCTTGATTTTCGTAATTTGTTTGGATTCAATCTATGTGAATATTCTCCTAAAATGCTAATTTCATGGAAAGTCCTAAGTGATTTAATTACTTTTAATTTAAGGATTAATGTACAAAACCCCACCACTTATGTGTGGAGCCAACTCGGGCTTGGTATGCCACTCAAGTATCCAAGTTGCCTACGTATTCCAGCCTCACTATAATAAGAGTCGATCTTAGTTCGGTGCTTAAACTAAGCTACATGCCTAAGACATCTAGGACACAAATCTAGACTGGAATGACTGTTTCAATTGTTTAAGAGAGATTATTTAGTTGAAGTTGAAGATTTTATTATCCTAGGACTTCATCTAAGATGCTATATGGTCCTATCTAAGTGCAAGTCTTCCCTTAGACTAATGCAGGTTAACCTACATCCTAGGTAACTAGGCTTGTCCTATGGGAAAAGGGGTAGCTAGTGTAACTAGATCTATGACTCAATTGCTAATAATAGCAATCGGTCGTGATGAGGCTGAACTCCCTAACTCTAGGACACCCTAAAACCTAGGACGAGACGTAAGTGTTCATAATTGGTTCTAAAGGTTCCTAAAGGAATTTTGAATCCACAGGCTCTTAGGAATCTCGAATTCTTTTGGGTTTGTAGAAACTTTTAGAATTATCTTGAAGCTTTTAATTATCTTGAGGCTTTTAGTGTGTGTGGTGTCTTTTAAGTTGTTTGATTAGAAGTTTTTTGTCTCACTTGTGACTTTTAGAGGTCTTTTGGTTAATGGCTTTTAACAGATTTAAATCGGTAATTTTTAATGGGTGAATTTTGGATTTGTGGCTTTTAGGTTGGGCGTATTTTAGATTAGTGTCTTTTGATTTTTGTTTGGAAAATGACGTTAACACAACCATGTTTTGACAATTGCACAAATTCGACTAAACATTGACCATTAAAAGATCTAACAAATGCAGCCTACTAAAACTGTTGTAACTCTTTAACCGCTTGGGAAAATTTAACGTACGAACATGTGTTGGAAAGATCTTTTGTAGGGCTACAACTTTGTAGTTTGCCATTGTTTGTAAATCTGTGATTTAGAGGTTCGAATTTGTGTTGCAAACAAAAGGACATCAACATTAAACTGGAAATGCCTAAAGGTGTGCAGCAACCATTTTGGCCTTAACTTTTTAACCGCTCGTCCTCTGATCTAGCACGAATACTCGTTGGAAATGGTACGAAAATATCTACGACTTTGTAGTTAACCATTTCCCACGATTCTGCTGTTTAGAGGTCGAAAAATCTGTTTCAAGTCTAACAACTAGCACTATGACGGGAATGATATTGGCACCCCCACGTTTTCTTTTGATAGTTCTTGTTCTTTTAGTGATTAAAAGGCTGTGATTATCAAAAATAGCTTGAATGGGCCTATTGTTGAGATTAGATTTAAATGGGATGTTTGAAAAAGGGGTTGTTTTTATCTACTTGGCATGGGGGCTGTGGTTATCAATTAGAGGAGATGTGCTGTAGATTTTAATTAGAAAAGGGGCTGTGGAGAAGATGGGCTGTAGATATTTTTTATTGTTTTTCTCCAAAAAAAATTAAAAGATCCTAGAGCCATAGATTCAAAATTCTATTGTAATTAAGAAATCCTAATGGTTTTCAACTTGGGCTTTAATTAAACAATCCTTTAATCATGCAACAATTAACACTAGAACATGCAATGAACACAAATTAAATCAAAGCATATGAAACTTGAAAAACCTAATCATGCCACAAAACATATTAAACTTATACCTACCTTGAGATGAAGATTCGTTCACCAAAAGAAAGGAGATGAATCCGGCCTCTGTTTTTTTTTTTAATAAAAGAAGATTCACTGATAGAGTTCTTTCCACCAAAATTTCAACCTATCAATGAAATTCCAGCCCACAAGGCTCTCGACCACAATGGTTTGAGCCTTCTCGTTCAATACTTGACGTGTTCTTCTTGTCCTATAGAGCTTTAATCTTTGAAGAAGGGTTTTCTTTTTTAGGTTGATGTTGACACCGAAGCTAAGACTCGATGAAGTAGAGAAAAGAAAAAGGTTTTTTTTTTTTATTCTAGAGAGGAGAAAGGGATCAGGAAACGTGTGATGGGAGAGGATTTTTTTTAAATCATGGAGCCCCGAGAGAGAGAGAGAGAGAGAGAGAGAGAGAGAGAGAGAGAGAGAGACCTCTGTAGACACCCACATTTTGCTTTACTTTAACCAACAATAACCTAATATATTGATCCGTAGAATTTCATTGGTAAAGTATGCATCCTCAATTTTTTTGAAAAAAACAAAATGATAAAGAGATGTACCTGGTGAGATGATTAGATCCGAAAAATTGAAAAATACCCTGATTGGTGAATTTAGTGTGTTAAATCCATGTGAGAACCCCCTCTATCATTGATTTATATGTTTTAGGTCATTAATATCTTGATCTGACATTACGGATCATCAATCGGGACAAAATAAGCTAGGGTCACTTCATAGCCCGGACCCTGATTCCATTCCGAGACCCGATTTCCGTAAATCGTTAGATCAATGGCAGATCTTGACCTGGGTCTAACCATCCAAAACCACCTAACCTCTCCTCTCATCCTAACCATCCAAACCTCACCTAACCTCACCTAACCTCTCCTCTCATCCTAACCATTCAAACCTCACCTAACCTCACCTAACCTCACCTAACCTTACCTAACCTCACCTAACCTCACCTAACCTCCTATCCCATTCTCCTATAAATACCCTCTCATCCCACCATCCAAGAGAGGAAGAAAAGGAACCCCTCTCTTAGAAAATTCATCCCTCTCCCTCATCTCTTCAAGGGTTCGGCCATCCTTGCCGGATCGGGTGATTTTATACGTTGGGTGATATATATCAAAAGCAGTCATTATCAAGCAAGGAATCATCTTCAAGGAATTAACATCAAAGAAAAATCAAACACAAAGTGGATTTTCAAAGAGGTAGGCATTTATTTCAATTCTATGTAGGGTCTGCTTTCATGCATATCTTTTACTTTAAAAGAAAAACCATGTTAGGAAGCATCTAGGATCAATCCTTAATCATATTCTTCTTGATGGTAGACTTTGAAGTTATACATGTTTCCCTCTTCTCTTAACCCATCTTATCTTCATTTTTATTTTTCCCTAATGGTTCACACCCTGGTTCCCCCTGGTTAGCCTCTGGTTAGACCCTGGTTGCACCCAGGTTCGTTGCTGGTTGCACCCAGGTTCGATGCTGGTTGCACCCTGGTTCCCCTGCTGGTTCGCACCCTGGTTCCCTACTAATTCGCACCCTGGTTCGCACCCTGGCCAGCCCCTGGTTGTACTCTGGTTCGCACCCTGGTTCACACCCTGGTTCCCCCTGGTTAGCCTCTGGTTAGACCCTGGTTGCACCCAGGTTCGCTGCTGGTTGCACCCAGGTTCCCCTGCTGGTTCGCACCCTGGTTCCCTGCTGGTTCGCACCCTGGTTCACACCCTGGTTCCCCCTGGTTAGCCTCTGGTTAGACCCTGGTTGCACCCAGGTTCGCTGCTGGTTGCACCCAGGTTCGATGCTGGTTGCACCCTGGTTCCCCTGCTGGTTCGCACCCTGGTTCCCTGCTGGTTCGCACCCTGGTGCACCCTGGTCCGCACCCTGGTTTGTACCCTGCTTCCTCCTGGTTAGACCATGGCTAGTCTCGGGTTTGCTCCTAACTTAGACCCGACTCACTAAACCCCATACCCATAAGCCTTAAACCCTATAACCATAGCCACACATCAACCCAAGCCATACCTTTGTCCACTCACTGAGGCACACCATTTATCCATAAATTTGGTTACATTAAATCTAACCCAGCCAGGCCACCTGCAGCTTAAGTCAAATTGCCCCAATACAATCCAACCAAGTGGGATCCCAACCCAGCTCAACTGAGTCAACTCTAGCCAACCTCCCTAGTCGAGTTGACCCAACTCTCTAGTCGAGTATGCTCAACCTCTTTAACTAATTGGACTCTCCCCTTAGTTGACTCAATCCAATTCCTTAATCAACCCATCCCAATGCAACCGAGTCGCATTCGACCAAGTTGCGGCCTTCCATGTCACAACCGAGTCATTCCCCTATTCTACTAATGCCCTTTTACACCTAATAGAACTTCCTCCCTTTTGCCTAACCAAGTCATATCCCAACACAATCTGAGTCGCATGTTTGAATCCATTTGGCCGAATCTCATAAGCCCGCCCATTTTGAATTCCCAAAATTCAAACCCTTGATGATTCCTGTATGCTCAATTCTTTGATGCAAATTCCCAATTCCAAAATCCCATTGCTAAATCAATGTTTCTGAATCTCAAGTCCAATGCTCAAATACAAACCCGATTCCTGATCCAAATACCAATCCTGTTTTCCAAAATCCAAGCAACCTCCCCAGCGGAACTACGTGTGGCTTGATCCCCATCGCGGGGTACGTAGGCAATTTGGCACTCCCAAGTTCAGTCGCACCTTTCTCTATCTTTCTCATTCCCTCACACTATTTCATCATCTCTTCCATCCCTTTTTTCACTAACCTCGAGAATTTAAATCGATTTGTCTTGTGTCTTTCAGAACCGTTGGATCACGGTTTCCGTCGTAAGGACCCTTAGAGCCCAATTTAGGAACACCGGTGTCGTGTCGTGTCCTAAGTTTTAGGGAGTCCTAGAGTTAGGAGTCCGGCCTCATCACGGACGCTTGCTATGTATAGCAACCGTGCCATAGGTCTAGTTACACTAGTCACCCAATCTTTCCCTAGGACAAGCCTAGTAAACTAGGATGTAAGGCAAACCTGCATTAGTCTAAGGGACCATTTGCATTTAGATGAGAATCATATAGCATCTTAGATGAAATCCTAAGATAATAAAATCTTCAACTTGAATTAAATAACTTCTCCTAAAACTGTTGAAACAGTCAATCCCGTCTAGGTCGGTGTCTTAGTTGAGTTAGGCATATGTAACTTAGCTTAGGTGCACCGAACTACGTCGACTCTGATCCCAGTGAGGCTTGGGTACGTAGGCAGCTTGGATGTCTGATGGCATACCACCCGCGAGTCGGCACCACAAACAAATTGTGGTGTTTTGTATATTAATTTTCTTGTAAATGCTTAATCAAATCACTTAGGACTTTCCATGAAATTAGAATTTTAGGAGAACTTTCACTTAGATTGAATCCAGACAAATTAATAAATCAAGATACACATTTAGGATTCACATTGAAATTAGATCATAGGATGCATGTCACTTAGTTCGCACATTAACATAGAGTTGAATGAGCCATTTAAAATAAATTTAAAAGAGTTAGCTTTTGGAATCGAAGACCGATTATCGGGCAAGAATGGTGCATGTGGTGGATAACTCCCCATACCTTCCATTCTCGTAACCAGGTAGCGAGTCTAGATTTCTGGTTAATTACGGGTCCTAGATCCCACATCTAGGTGGCGACTCTGTCAGTCTCTTTCGTGTGGAATTCGGATTGCCTTAGTGATCCCAAGTTCACAGGAAAGATTAATTCAAATCAATAATAAAATACACACGCCAATCGCGTGGATACGAGAGACCAAGAGAGAGAGAGCGGCGGCTCGCGCCCCACACCCCTCTCGCGGGATCAGGGTACCACAGTTTGGCGACTCTGCTGGGGATCACCTAACTTCATTAAAATTTCAAAAGATAATTCATTTGAATTTAATTTAACTGGCTCATAAAAACTCTATACTTGATAGATTACTTTGTCTTGTTTTATTTTCTCATCACATTTTACTTGAACTTAATCTAACAAAACCTGAAGGCATCGTAGATTGCGCAAACATATTGCACACACTTACATCACTTGCATCTAAACTCTTGCATCTCACGTGCACACACGTCCTATTTTAGGAACCCGGAGTGTTATCTAGCATGGTTGACTGGGATTTCATCACCTGGTGCCTCTGTGCTAGAGAAGCATTCCACCCTTAGCCTGGTACCTTTATGGTACGTAAACGGATCTCTTGTTCACGTACTGATACGCCGGACACTGGTACAGTATATCGAGCAGGGATTCGCGCTAAGGGAACTCTTGGCCTTACCCCTAGATTAACCTACACATGCATGTAGTATACGAACACATGTGCATCACGTGTGTGAGCCTAGTTTAGGATATCCTACCCATTGGTGTCTAGATTAGGCCGTGGTCCATCTTCCAATGGTCACGATCGGTCCTTATATACACAAACAAAGTCATGAGTCGAGATTCTCTCTCCACTCCGATAGATTAGGATTAAGGTTGATGCCTTCAGGTAACACTGATAAAATGTGAAAAAAAAAAAATTCCCTTTGGGTTAGGATATAAATCCCATCATTTCCAAAGATCTCATAGGATTAGTCATTCATGATCTATCCGTTGAAAGCAATCTTATGCTATCTCATCTAATCTTTTGATCGTGCGCCTTTCGTTCTTCTGTCATACGATTCGATCGTATCTTCATGCCATCCCCTAACTGGCAGATGCAGAATCTCACAATCTTTCGATTATGCGTTCTCATGATCTGATCATGCCTGGTCCAGATAATCCAATCTTGCTTGTACCCCTGGTCTGTTCCTCCTCTAGGGGCTACCTTTTTCAAGATTATTTTGCTAAGTCCTTCAGAGTTCACTCTCAGAATCCTTGAGCTAGGGGCATTTCCCTATGCGAATCAGTCATCATTGTCCAAAATTGAAAGTATCAGCCATGATGATGTTCAGAACGAACCAGCCTTCGCCGAGCCTTCAACGCCAAACAGTTGCAGCAGTTAAAGTTTTAGTCACTTACTATTTTATGTTGAGTCAGTCATCATGGTCAGTATAATTGTTGAGTCCGGTCTTACAGTTAAAGGTCAATGCCTAGTCCAGGCAAGTTATCTTCTGTTTCCCTTTCTTATTTAGAGTTGTGAATCCTGAGCATGTTCAGGATAGGTCGTCTGATGTAATAGCTTTTCTTTAAATAAAATTTCAGTCAGTTCCAAAAAGTTCACTTGTGTCTGTTCTTAAGTGTGCTTCTGATCTTAAAATAAGACTCCCTCTTCAAATGAGGACAAAATTGACGAAACTCCACTTGAGTCACAGCAATTACTTGAACGAGAGGAGGAGCGCCAATCCCAACCTTTCAAAGATGAAATTGAAATGATAAACACTGGCACTGAAACTTTGATTCAGTGAATGCCGATTGAAAATACATTACCCTCTAAAGAGTGTGAAGAATTGATAAAATTATTTCAAGAATAAGAAGATTGTCTAGAAAAGCTACAACCGATACCAGGGGCAAGACATAGATGGAAAGCTCAAAGAAAATGAAGAAAGTGAGAAGATATATGCTATACAAGGGGCATAGAGTGGAAACAACTTTCATATTTCCAATCAATGACCTTGGTTCTCAAATTCATAACATAAAGCCAACAAATTCAAGATGAAAAGTTCAAGAGCAAACAATGAAAAGTGATCATCAGATATCGAGAGTACGAATCCATAGATGGAGGATGTCAAAGAACAAGTTTCACTCTATGAAAATCAAAAGCACGTATTAGAATCTTGGAAGAAGAAGATCCATTATCTCTTACCTGGAAATGCCGTCAAATTCTGTGAAAAAAAAGAAAAGAAAAAATAAATAAATAATCAGTACCAGAGGGACCCTAGTAACCTAGATCGATTCCCAATTTGAACATCGGAAGGCCTCCTTTGGCCGAATAAATCCCAAAATCAGAACCCAACGTCAAAAGAATACCGGTTTGCAAACCCTTCGAGCCTGAATCAAATTTTCTTGAAAACCCATCAAACTAGGGGCATCCGCCCCGAACTACGCGAGACCTGATCCCTACACTGGGGTACGTAGGCAGCTCGGTTAAACCGAGTTCGGTCGATTCAAAAAAAAAGAAAAAGAAAAATCAATCGTTCCAGAAAAAAAAAGAGGGACAAGTTCCAAAAGAAGAGAAGTTAATTGTTCCAGAAAGAAAAGAAAAAAGGAAAAAAATCAATTAACCTTCAAACAATTGATCTTCAAACTAGGGGCATTCGCCTTGACCTACACACGACCTGATTCCTACCTTGGGATATGTAGGCAACCTGTTCACAGGTTCGGTCGAAATCTTTGTTGAACCTTAAGCCATTCTTTGAAAAGCCCTATCCTACCTATAAAGTCCTTCTGGTGTTCAGAACTAATGAGCTAGGTCCCGAGACACAATAAAAAAAAATGATGAATAAGAAAACGAACGGAGTTTGAAGATCTGCTAGACTGAAAACCTGAAAGGGCGGTCTAGGCAAAATTTAAGATCATTCCCCTGCTAAGTTGAAAACCCGAAAGGGCGGCTTAGGCAAAAGCTAAGGGGATAGCCTGCTGGATCGAAAACCTAGAATGGTGGTTCAGGCAAAAGTTAAGGCTAGCGCGGTCCGCCAAGTTAAAAACCCCGAAGAGGTGACTTGGTCACGGTAAGAGAATCATTATAAGAAGGCTACAGCTGGTATCAAGACTGAAGATCAACTGAAGTTCAAGCAAATTCAAGTGATATCCTCAAAACTGGGGGCATTGAAGCTAAGCAATCTTAGGGGGCGTAATTAAATCCTTGAGGCATTACTGTTTTAAGGAAAAAGTCCAGTGTTTACCAATTGAAAAACTATTCCTCGAAAGGATAGACTTACCAAACAAAATATTAACTAAGTCAGAAGCATCACTGTGTTTGTCAGTATAGTCAGTCAATCTTTGTTATTCTAAGTTCACTCCTTCAGGGCTGCTCAATCCTTTGAGTAGTGCCTTTCATCTAAGTTTTCTCTTTAGAAAGAGTCAATCGTCGTTCCTATGTCCAAATGATGTAACTGTCTTGGTGAAGGAGGCCCGGCCTAGGCAGCTCCCTGCAATTATACCTGAAAGGGTTCGAGAATCTAGTCAAACAGCTACATTTCAAAGAAGATCAACTCAGAAGAGTTCAGAAGTAGAAACATCAGAAAGCCCAGCTTCCGTAAAAAGATCATACCCCAGGAAGGCACCTTAAGCTTGGAAGAGCCCCAGATGCAATGGTGGTTGAGCCAATTTCTCAGAAAGATGAACCATTAAAATTCAGAATTTCCTTCCGGTTAGTTAAATACTATCCTGGTCAAGAAATGTTCATCTAAGCACCTGTCAAAAAACAGATCCCGCTTTTCCATGTTAGAGAGCCGTTGTTCTAAATTACCAATTTCAAGTATCTTGTTCAAGGTTTCAGTTATCAAAATCCCCAGAAGACAAGACCAACAGTCTCATTGAGAAAAATCTTGTTGAAGTTTCATAAAAGTGTTCCTAATCCATTCTTGTTACTAATGGTTCTTCGTTCATAAGGTTGGTCGTCTCATCATTCGTCAAAGTCTTGGTTTCCAATATCTTTACTGGGCACGATCTATAATGTCCCCGATTTCATTGAGTTCAAAAAAAAAAAAAAAAAATAAAAATAAATCCAAAATTCATCAAATCCAATCCCCGATTCAAACAAATCCAATCTTACGTCAAATTCAAGTTCATGAAAAATCTCATGTCCTCTTTGAGCCCTTTTGTGAAAGGTGCCTCATTTCTCGAGTCCATTTGTGAATGGTCTCGTCTTCTCCTTGAGCCCGTTTGTGAACGGTGCCTCATTTTCTGAGTCCATTTGTGAATGGTCTCGTGTCCTCTTTGAGCCCGTTTGTGAACGGTGCCTCATTTCTCGAGTCCATTTGTGAATGGTCTCGTCTTCTCCTTGAGCCCGTTTGTGAACGGTGCCTCATTTCTCGAGTCCATTTGTGAATGGTCTCGTCTTCTCCTTGAGCCCGTTTGTGAATGGTGCCTCATTTCTCGAGTCCATTTGTGAATGGTCTTGTCTTATCCTTGAGCCCGTTTGTGAATGGTGCCTCTTTTCTCGAATCCATTTGTGAATGGTATCGTCCTCCTTGAGCCCGTTTATGAACGGTGCCTCATTTCTCGAGTCCATTTGTGAATGGTCTTGTCTTCTCCTTGAGCCCGTTTGTGAACAGTGCCTCTTTTCTCGAGTCCATTTGTGAATGGTTTTCTATCCTCTTCGAGCCCGTTTGAGAACGGTGCCTCTTTTCTTCGAGTCTATACAACTATGGTCTCTTATCCTCTTTGAACATCATACATCTATGATGTCTCATTTCCTTGAATCCGTACAAATAAGGTATTTCATTATCTTCGAGTCCGTACAACTATGGTCTCTTATCCCCTTTGAACATCATACAACTATGATGTCTCATTCCCTTGGAATCCGTACAAATACGGTATTTCATTCTCTTCGAGTCCATACAACTATGGTCTCTTATCCCCTTTGAACATCATACAACTATGATGTCTCATTCCCTTGGAATCCGTACAAATACGGTATTTTATTCTCTCCGAGTCCATACGACTATGGTCTCTTATCCCCTTTGAACATCATACAATTATGATGTCTCATTTCCTTGGAATCCGTACAAATACGGTATTTCATTATCTTCGAGTCCGTACAACTATGGTCTCTTATCCCCTTTGAACATCATACAACTATGATATCTCATTCCCTTGGAATCCGTACAAATACGGTATTTCATTCTCTCTGAGTCCATACAACTATGGTCTCTTATCCCCTTTGAACATCATACAACTATGATGTCTCATTCCCTTGGAATCCGTACAAATACGGTATTTCATTCTCTTCAATTCCATACAACTATGGTCTCTTATCCCCTTTGAACATCATACAACTATGATGTCTCATTTCCTTGGAATCCGTACAAATACGGTATTTCATTCTCTTCGAGTCCATACAACTATGGTCTCTTATATCATACAACTATGATGTCTCATTCCCTTGGAATCCGTACAAATACGATATTTCATTCTCTTCGAGTCCATACAACTATGGTCTCTTATCCCCTTTAAACATCATACAACTATGATGTCTCATTTCCTTGGAATCCGTACAAATACGGTATTTCATTCTCTTCGAGTCCATACAACTATGGTCTCTTATACCCTTTGAACATCATACAACTATGATGTCTCATTTCCTTGGAATCCGTATAAATATGGTATTTCAGCTTACCCAAGCTCATTCAAAAATGATGCTGCGTTTTCATTAAGAATCTTTCAAAAGTCATCCATTATTCTCTCTGAGACCATTTGAAAATGACGTCTCATTTCCTCTGAAGCTGTTCAAAAGCGATATTCCTTTCCCTCCGAAAATCCATTTGAAAATGGTATCCCATTTCTCTCGTTGCCAGCGGCATCGCAGCGGGTTTGTTTTATTGCATTCCAATTCTAGGATTTCATCTAAGGTCTTGCATTATATTAGGTTGCATTGTGGTCCTTTGTCGATTAAAGCTACGCAAAATGGTTCTGTCATTTTGACTTTGGTATTCGATGACTACGTCGTCTCTACCAAAGAGGGGCATCTGTAGACACCCACATTTTGCTTTACTTTAACCAACAATAACCTAATATATTGATCCGTAGAATTTCATTGGTAAAGTATGCATCCTCAATTTTTTTGAAAAAAACAAAATGATAAAGAGATGTACCTGGTGAGATGATTAGATCCGAAAAATTGAAAAATACCCTGATTGGTGAATTTAGTGTGTTAAATCCATGTGAGAACCCCCTCTATCATTGATTTATATGTTTTAGGTCATTAATATCTTGATCTGACATTACGGATCATCAATCGGGACAAAATAAGCTAGGGTCACTTCATAGCCCGGACCCTGATTCCATTCCGAGACCCGATTTCCGTAAATCGTTAGATCAATGGCAGATCTTGACCTGGGTCTAACCATCCAAAACCACCTAACCTCTCCTCTCATCCTAACCATCCAAACCTCACCTAACCTCACCTAACCTCTCCTCTCATCCTAACCATTCAAACCTCACCTAACCTCACCTAACCTCACCTAACCTTACCTAACCTCACCTAACCTCACCTAACCTCCTATCCCATTCTCCTATAAATACCCTCTCATCCCACCATCCAAGAGAGGAAGAAAAGGAACCCCTCTCTTAGAAAATTCATCCCTCTCCCTCATCTCTTCAAGGGTTCGGCCATCCTTGCCGGATCGGGTGATTTTATACGTTGGGTGATATATATCAAAAGCAGTCATTATCAAGCAAGGAATCATCTTCAAGGAATTAACATCAAAGAAAAATCAAACACAAAGTGGATTTTCAAAGAGGTAGGCATTTATTTCAATTCTATGTAGGGTCTGCTTTCATGCATATCTTTTACTTTAAAAGAAAAACCATGTTAGGAAGCATCTAGGATCAATCCTTAATCATATTCTTCTTGATGGTAGACTTTGAAGTTATACATGTTTCCCTCTTCTCTTAACCCATCTTATCTTCATTTTTATTTTTCCCTAATGGTTCACACCCTGGTTCCCCCTGGTTAGCCTCTGGTTAGACCCTGGTTGCACCCAGGTTCGTTGCTGGTTGCACCCAGGTTCGATGCTGGTTGCACCCTGGTTCCCCTGCTGGTTCGCACCCTGGTTCCCTACTAATTCGCACCCTGGTTCGCACCCTGGCCAGCCCCTGGTTGTACTCTGGTTCGCACCCTGGTTCACACCCTGGTTCCCCCTGGTTAGCCTCTGGTTAGACCCTGGTTGCACCCAGGTTCGCTGCTGGTTGCACCCAGGTTCCCCTGCTGGTTCGCACCCTGGTTCCCTGCTGGTTCGCACCCTGGTTCACACCCTGGTTCCCCCTGGTTAGCCTCTGGTTAGACCCTGGTTGCACCCAGGTTCGCTGCTGGTTGCACCCAGGTTCGATGCTGGTTGCACCCTGGTTCCCCTGCTGGTTCGCACCCTGGTTCCCTGCTGGTTCGCACCCTGGTGCACCCTGGTCCGCACCCTGGTTTGTACCCTGCTTCCTCCTGGTTAGACCATGGCTAGTCTCGGGTTTGCTCCTAACTTAGACCCGACTCACTAAACCCCATACCCATAAGCCTTAAACCCTATAACCATAGCCACACATCAACCCAAGCCATACCTTTGTCCACTCACTGAGGCACACCATTTATCCATAAATTTGGTTACATTAAATCTAACCCAGCCAGGCCACCTGCAGCTTAAGTCAAATTGCCCCAATACAATCCAACCAAGTGGGATCCCAACCCAGCTCAACTGAGTCAACTCTAGCCAACCTCCCTAGTCGAGTTGACCCAACTCTCTAGTCGAGTATGCTCAACCTCTTTAACTAATTGGACTCTCCCCTTAGTTGACTCAATCCAATTCCTTAATCAACCCATCCCAATGCAACCGAGTCGCATTCGACCAAGTTGCGGCCTTCCATGTCACAACCGAGTCATTCCCCTATTCTACTAATGCCCTTTTACACCTAATAGAACTTCCTCCCTTTTGCCTAACCAAGTCATATCCCAACACAATCTGAGTCGCATGTTTGAATCCATTTGGCCGAATCTCATAAGCCCGCCCATTTTGAATTCCCAAAATTCAAACCCTTGATGATTCCTGTATGCTCAATTCTTTGATGCAAATTCCCAATTCCAAAATCCCATTGCTAAATCAATGTTTCTGAATCTCAAGTCCAATGCTCAAATACAAACCCGATTCCTGATCCAAATACCAATCCTGTTTTCCAAAATCCAAGCAACCTCCCCAGCGGAACTACGTGTGGCTTGATCCCCATCGCGGGGTACGTAGGCAATTTGGCACTCCCAAGTTCAGTCGCACCTTTCTCTATCTTTCTCATTCCCTCACACTATTTCATCATCTCTTCCATCCCTTTTTTCACTAACCTCGAGAATTTAAATCGATTTGTCTTGTGTCTTTCAGAACCGTTGGATCACGGTTTCCGTCGTAAGGACCCTTAGAGCCCAATTTAGGAACACCGGTGTCGTGTCGTGTCCTAAGTTTTAGGGAGTCCTAGAGTTAGGAGTCCGGCCTCATCACGGACGCTTGCTATGTATAGCAACCGTGCCATAGGTCTAGTTATACTAGTCACCCAATCTTTCCCTAGGACAAGCCTAGTAAACTAGGATGTAAGGCAAACCTGCATTAGTCTAAGGGACCATTTGCATTTAGATGAGAATCATATAGCATCTTAGATGAAATCCTAAGATAATAAAATCTTCAACTTGAATTAAATAACTTCTCCTAAAACTGTTGAAACAGTCAATCCCGTCTAGGTCGGTGTCTTAGTTGAGTTAGGCATATGTAACTTAGCTTAGGTGCACCGAACTACGTCGACTCTGATCCCAGTGAGGCTTGGGTACGTAGGCAGCTTGGATGTCTGATGGCATACCACCCGCGAGTCGGCACCACAAACAAATTGTGGTGTTTTGTATATTAATTTTCTTGTAAATGCTTAATCAAATCACTTAGGACTTTCCATGAAATTAGAATTTTAGGAGAACTTTCACTTAGATTGAATCCAGACAAATTAATAAATCAAGATACACATTTAGGATTCACATTGAAATTAGATCATAGGATGCATGTCACTTAGTTCGCACATTAACATAGAGTTGAATGAGCCATTTAAAATAAATTTAAAAGAGTTAGCTTTTGGAATCGAAGACCGATTATCGGGCAAGAATGGTGCATGTGGTGGATAACTCCCCATACCTTCCATTCTCGTAACCAGGTAGCGAGTCTAGATTTCTGGTTAATTACGGGTCCTAGATCCCACATCTAGGTGGCGACTCTGTCAGTCTCTTTCGTGTGGAATTCGGATTGCCTTAGTGATCCCAAGTTCACAGGAAAGATTAATTCAAATCAATAATAAAATACACACGCCAATCGCGTGGATACGAGAGACCAAGAGAGAGAGAGCGGCGGCTCGCGCCCCACACCCCTCTCGCGGGATCAGGGTACCACAACCTCCTCATAACGTTGGTTGCTTGCCTTCTTTTTAAAGAATGGAGAGAGAGAATTCCCAAAACCGTTGGTTGCTTGCCCCCTTTTTTTGTTTTTTTATGTTTTAATAATAGAAAGAGAGTAGCATTCCTTAGTAGGAGAGATAGAGAATTGGATCTTTCCTTTTTAGTATTTTGGTGTGAGAATATCAAACATGAAGAAAGGAAAGCAACTAGGTCGGTTGAGCTTTTTTCCTTTTTATCAAGATTGGCTGCATGTATCTTTCCCAAAGTAATTGTGTCTTTCTATCTTTCCTTTATAAAATTTGAGCCAATGTCATCTTTCTAATCCAATTCATCATGACAATATTTATTTTAACCAAAAATCTCCTCTTGGGCTTTCGGCCACCATGTGGGGACCATATGTGTGGCCGACCATCACATGTTGTAGTCACACAGGTGGTTCCTCACATGTGTGGTTCACACATGCAACCTAAAAAATTTGGCTAATATCGGATTCTTCGCTTATAGCACTGTGAAAATTGATATTGGCACCATCATGTTGGATTTACAGCATGAATTAATTTTTAGAAAATCAGTGGGCTCCACTATAAATTAATAATGTCTCCCCCCATTCTCTCCACTAGATGATCCAAACCGTCCAATCAGTGGGCTGGAATGTAAATTAGTTGTACCCTTGAAATTATCTTCATAAAATGATCCACCTCGTCCAATTAATGGGCCGCCACCTTAAGATTTTTTTCACAATAATGGGCCCATGCCATCCGAAATACACTATGCCCTCCATGGAAATTGGTTTTGTTTATAAGTTCAAAACTCATGCTTTTCATCAAAAACAATGCGGGGCACACTTATTTGATCTAATCAAAATGTTCAATGCGGGCATACCAAATGGGTCCAAATTCTCCCTTGTTTAGATTCTTGTGAATAACCCTTCTCAACACTTGGTGGAAAACTTCAAAACATAGCGGAAATGACTGAAAAGATTGAGAAAATGTAAGAGACAGACACGAAAATGAAAAATATTGAAAAACCGATAGGAAAACACCAACTTCTTTATTGATTAAAGAGGAGCAAAATGGGGGTGTCTACAACTTGGGATCACTAAAAGAATCTGAATTTCACACAAAGGAGAATGACAGAGTCGCCACCTAGATGGGAGATTTAGGACTCATAAATAACCCGTAATCTAGACTCGTTACCTGGTTACGAGAATGGAAGGTATGGGGAGTTACCACCACATGCACCATCTTCGTCCGATTATCTGGTATTCAATTCCAAAAGTTAACTCTCTTGAATTTCTTTTAAATGGCTAATTTAACTCTATTGAAGTGTTAACTACGTGACATGCATCCTAAAATCTAATTTTAATATAATTCCTAAATGTGTATCTTGATTTTCTTAATTTATTTGAATTCAATCCAAGTGAAAGTTCTCCTAAAATTCTAATTTCATGAAAAGTTCTAAGTGATTTAATTACTTCTAATTTAAGGATTAATATACAAACCCCACAACTTATGTGTGGAGCCAACTCGGGCTTGGTGTGCCACTCAAGTATCCAAGTTGCCTACGTATCCGAGCCTCACTGGAATCAGAGTCGATCGTAGTTCGGTGCACCTGAACTAAGCTACTTATGCCTAACTCATCTGGGACACCGATATAGACTAGATTGACTGTTTCAACAGTTTAAGAGAGATTATTTAGTTCAAGTTGAAGATTTTATTATCCTAGGACTTCATCTAAGATGTTATATGGTCCTATCTAAGTGCAAGTCGCCCCTTAGACTAATGTAGGTTAACCTACATCCTAGGTAACTAGGTTTGTCCTAGGAAAAAATTGGGTGACTAGTGTATCTAGATCTATGGCACGGTTGCTATCCATAGCAAACGGCCGTGATGAGGCTGGACTCCTAACTTTAGGACTCCCTAAAACCTAAGACACAATGTGACGTAAGTATTCCTAAGGGGCCTAAAAGGTTCCTACGATAGGAGACCGCAATCCAACGGCTCCTAAGACTTTGATTAAGTTAATTCAATTTGTTGATATTGGTGATTTTTAGATTGACTGATTTTTTTATTTTCAAGGATTTTTTATTTCTTAAATATCTAAGGGATACCGAAGGTTCTATGGTTTGCCAGTTTCGGCCTCGAATCGCAACCATGGATGGGAATTGTGCTCTCAAACCTTGTATAATTTAGCACGTAAGTTATAGTATCTTATTGCCTGGCTTGTTTCTCAGGATTTTCATGGACAGTGGACCTCGGAGCCAATATCATACTATAATTTACGCACTCCAATTATGCAGGATTAATCGCAATTAGTATACGATTACAGTTGCGATCTCGGCAGTTAGACTATCGAGGTATACCGAATTTACATGGGAGATCTATGAACCCTAAGGTTTCTGTTTCAAACAAGTTATGAATTAAATTCATGATGTAAAGTTAAGATTTGTTGGAGGTTTTTACTGACTTTTGTATTGATTTGCTATTAAATTATGATTTATTAACATTAAGACCAGATTTCTAAGATTACACAGAAATTCTAAGCAATCGAACTCCAAATCAGTTGAAACTTTTTCAGTAACAAGTTATGGATGATTGTGGCTTACTGGAAAAATTTCATGAATTTTCATTAAGATTTGATATCAATCTCCGAGTTTTTAAAATTCACATGAGTTCATCGGTTAACACAGTAACTTATAGCATATCAATTTCAAATGAATCCAAACATTCACAGAATAGAGATATAGATGATATAGCTTACTGGAAAATTTTCATGAATTGTTATTAGAATTTGACATCAATTTCAATTTCTCAAAATTCAAATCAGTTCATAGATTAACATAGTAACTTATAACATATCAATTTAAAATTAATCCAAACTTTCACAGAATAAAGATATAGATGATTATAGCTTACAAGAAAATTTTCATGAATTATCATTAAGGTCTGATATCAATTTCTGAATTTTTAAAATTCAAATCAGATTATAGATGAACCCAGCAACCTATAGCATATGAATTTCAAATCAACTCAAACTCTTACAGTATAAAGATAATCATGAGATTAGACTACTGTATAACTTTCATGAATTTTTATTACGATTTGATGCTAATTGAAATTCACACAAAAATCGGATGAAACCAAAGAATTACTAAAAAAGCAAACCTAATGGTATCCTAAAATCAAATAAAAACTTCCAGTAGATATATAATAGATTATAAAATTTTTCATCAAAATTTCAAATGTTAAAAATAAATCTCCTCCATAAAATTGATTTTTAAATAGAAAAGGGAAATTTATTTCCTAGGAATTGAAACCCGTTTATTAAAATAAATTACAAAACCATATTAAACCTTTGCAAAACCAATTGAAAATTTTCACTAACATTCCAGTAACCTAAGTTACTGGTTGGTAAAGAAAAATTTCCAAAATTTACTAATTTAATATGAAAAAGAATTACGGCACGTAAACCGAAGAATCGATTAGAAAATAGTAAATAAAATATTTGTTTTAAAATTTTATTTCACAAAAACTTCAATTTATAATTAAACATGTGTTCTGGAAAGTTTCATCAATTTTTTAAATCGTTTGATTTTTATTAAAAATAACCAAAAATTAAAATAAATTAAAACCGGATTAAAAAAATCAAAACATTCCAAAACTTTTATGGTGAATTGGAAATATAAAAATCGGTTGGAACCAAATTTTCATAAAATTTGGACCTGATTTGGCCCATTTTTCATTTTATTCTTCAAGAAATAACCCTTTGTCGGGTTATCTTTCGAAAAATAAAACGGAAATCGAGGCGGTCAAACCAAGATTTTACTTTCTAGTAGTTTTGAAATTTTTATTAACCTAAAACAATTCATTTTTTTAAAAAGATTATGTTTTCAAACACTTGCCTTGAAAATTGAATTTGAACTCATATTGAAGAATAAAGAAAGAAAATTAATATTTATGTGGAGGAAAACTAATTTTTTGTTGAAATTTTGAATTTTGAAAGCCATTAATCTATACTATAACATACTGGAATTTGAAAAGAAAACTCATTGATTTGATCTTTCAAAAATAAAACCCTAGCATGCTTGTTCTAATTCGCAAAGAAGAGAGATCCTTACCGTTGATCGCGATCCTTGTCTCTAGGGTTGGTGATCCGGGATATACACTTTGTCCAACCCTTTTATACACTAAAAAAGATCCAAAGAACATTCCAATAATCCTTGATTATATGATGCCTTGGAGAAGAAGATGAAGTTCAAGAACCCCTTTTGTGAAGAACACTTGAGAGAAAGATGAACACACTTGAAGAGAGGAATGAATTCTAAGGAGGAAGAGAGAGATGGATGAATTTTTTAGAGCCAGGCCAAAGGTTGTGCTTGCTTTGTTTTTGTAGAAAAAGTTAGAGTTAGATTGGATTTGAAAGTTTCCAATGTGAGGACTCCTACCTTTAGTTAGTTTCTAATTCTCACCTATGGCTTGCTTTTCCCTTACCTTCAAAATTGTATTTACTTCTAATATTAATTTCTTGCAAGCTAAGCAATGCTAAATGTAGACACCCCATTTTGACCGGACCCTAAGTCCCAAAAATCAAATAAGAACTTCAAAAATCGAATAAAATTACCAAATTCCGAGTCCCAAAATATTCCGAAATTAATCTCAAAAATTGCTGAAGGACTGGGCCCAAAATGAGAAGAAGGTTTGAGTTTTTGACTATCTTATCGCTCGTATTCGTGGGTACAAATTCCCCAGGAGATTGTTAGTGTTCTCAGGGATACTCCTACAAAATTTCATGGCAATCGGACGAAAAATGTTAAATAAGACAAACAGAGATAGTGCCAGTATCATAATGCAAAATAAGGGATTTCTGTTGGTAGAAGGGTGATTTGCCAACTTCAGAGGGGTGATGTTGTAATTCTGGTTTTGCTTCTACTGCAAGCATCCCTTAAAGGCCCTTGGATTAAATCAAGGGGTCAGGATCATTTAGAGAGAAGATAATCGTTGCCCTGTTTTCCACTTGGACCACCTCATTTAGGTCAAATGAATAACCATATATACACTACAAGGGGGGGGGTGTTCAAGGCAAGAATAGGGGTGGGAATTTTTCACTCCCTTTTATATATACCAAGCGAATTAGGGCTGCGAGGCAAGATGCCTCATCTTTGCAAAAAAGAAAAAAAAAAGAGAAAACAGAGGGAGAGAGAGGAGAGAGGCCGATTACCATCTCCGGCCATCTCTCTTGCCTCCGACCAACCTCCACCTCCGACCACTCCTCCGGCCGGCCTCTTCCCATCTCCAACTAGTTTTTCTTCCCCTCCTCCATTCTCAGCTATCCTCCACCACCACCTCTCCTAACTCCGGCTGTGCCTCCACCATTGCTGGCCACACCCATCTTCCCTTCCCATCTCCGGCCAAACATCTCCGACAGAACCATCACCTCCACTCCCACCTTGAATCCGACCAACCACCAGTAACCTCATTTTTTCCATCTTCACCTCCCAAAACCCATTTCGATTTTCATCACAAAACTCATTTCAGAACCCGAACCAGCTCCGACCCCACCATTTCCGCCCAAGCCAGCCACCATCTACCTAAACCCCATCTGCCTCTTCACTAGCCACTTATATTCACCCAAATTCCCTTCATCATCCCATCTACAGACCCTATTTCTACCCGCTTGTCCTCTCTTTTTTTTTCAACACATCCTCTGATTATCTTATCATCTTCTCCGGCAATGTCCACTGGAATCCGGTGACTCTGTACCATAAACCCTCTCCTCTACCAACTCTTAGATCTCCATTCCATTTCTCAGATCTTCATTTTTTGGGAAATCCACCTCAAACCCATCTCCATTAACGGCTGTCATCTACATCATTTTCTTACTTAAAAGCCACCCCCATTGAAAGCTATTCTCGATCTTCATTAACACAACCCATTACTTCCATTTTTCTTAATCTAACTTCTTCTTTCATCTACAACTCCATCCACTATCAAACCCTCTTCTCCGGCCACCACTAAAGCCACCTCCATCACCACCGACCTTCCTCTCCTATCATCTTCAACATCCGGCCAAGCCACCATCTCCGACCACCTCAGCCATCACCTCTGCCCAAACCCATTTCACTTTCATACCCATTTGTAGCCATCACCACCTCTATTTTTACCCAGATCCAAACCCCACTCCATTGAAACCCCTTTAACCATCATCTTCTCATTTGCAGCCGCCGAGAGGGAGTAGAAATTGCAGAGGAGAGGGTAACCCGAACCAGGTGCCATATATTCCGACAAACCCATCGGAAATCCGGCAACGGCCATGAATTCCGGTCTCCT
The DNA here is from genome assembly GCF_043159265.1 of Tasmannia lanceolata. Taxonomy (NCBI): domain Eukaryota; kingdom Viridiplantae; phylum Streptophyta; class Magnoliopsida; order Canellales; family Winteraceae; genus Tasmannia; species Tasmannia lanceolata. Next base: position 26,323,499 of record NW_027518697.1, on the reverse strand, counting down.
CTCATAGCCACCCCAACTATGAGGATCTAACCCCCTTGCCAATTCCATTCTTGTCTCTCCTTCGGACTTTGCTTCAACGTTTGGGGTCGTTATAGGATCTTTGTGATCTCCATCTACATCAGCCCATTCTAGTTTAATCTCGAACCCATTTCCACCCTCTTTCCATTAAATCTCGCGAAGTAGAGGAAGAAGAAGAGGCAATTTTCACTTTATTCTTGATCTATCTACTCAGGTGATTCACTTCCCTCCTTTAATTCCTTATTTTTATGGTGCTTTTGTTTGGCTTGTCATGTTTGAGGTGAAGTGATAATTTGTTCTGATTGTCATAGTAATTTTGAATGAGGGGTTGCATGTATGCTGTAGCTTGAGAGGAAACCTATTCCTTGAGTTGGGCCATGTTAAGATCTTACCCGAGGATGAATAGGGAACAACCTGAATATAACCCAATTCTTGAGTGAAGCTCCAACCCGGATTCTTAAGTGGTTGACCTGAGTTTCAAATTCAAAAGAAAATGGTAGTAGCTTTGATGTTAGTTAAGCACTTTGCAAATGCATTCAATGGAAGATAGAGGTGAATTTTGGTTCCAATTTTGATTTTGATGTATATTAGAATAGTAGAGTGGTGAAGTCTGACTCCCTTGTTCTAGATATACCTTATTTTATCTTAAGCGTTTCTTGTACATCCATGTGGGTGCAGGGAAGAAATTTGATCTTGCCTCATATTTTTATTTGGATCTCAAAGGATTGTTATCTTGATCTAATAGTCCTCCATTGAACTCTTCTCTATTACTCATTGGAATTAGATGCAGAAAGCCATCTAAGGTTTATGTACAATGGAAAAGACCGCTAAATAACTCTAGGTTGTTTAGAATGTTGTGGATGATGGTGTTATCCTGTTATCAGTTATCATTGTTCAATGCAGGTAATTCATTTCTTTTGGTTGAAATGCCCATAGTTTATATCTGCATTTCGGGTAAATGGATTTGTTAACTGAGGTATTTCTAAAACATAAGGAAGATTTGTGGCTTGATCTATTGAGTTGTAGGTTCTTTGTTTTCGAAAAAAAATAAGTCATGACTTTAATTTGATGAGATAACTGATAGGATAATGTGCATTAAATAGTTGTTTGTTTTCATCATTTAAAATGGTAATGGCTGATTGTTATGTCCATGATTGGGGGTATAAACCATGTTCATTCTTGCAACTATAGCTTAGACATTTGGATTTGGTCCTCTAAATATCTTTAGGTTGTGAATAATAGTGTTATCAGCTTATTAATTATCACTGTCTGATGTCGTTGGATACATGCAATTAATTTATTTTGGTTGGGATGGTTGGGATGCCCATAACTCATGTTAGCAAAATTTGAACTTTGGGAGAAATAGTTGAGATTTCTAAGCATGCAATGAATTTTGTTTTATGGTTTGATATCTTGTGCTGTAAGTCCACCATTTTTGGAAACAAGTATAAATCATGATTTAATGATTGTTTGGATATTGAATATTAGACATATGTTGGATCTGATCTTTTAAGACAGATTTTGTTTGAATATTGAATAGGAGATGGGCGATGAAGGCGCTAGCCCAAGCCCATCATTAAGGGACTTGCTCAATCTAAGTAGCACTCCCCTCTTTTGTTTAAAAGACTTGCCTAGTCTTTTAGATGTACATTCCTTTAAATATTAGGAGCCTTATCATTGCCAGGGCAATAAAAGAGTCATCTAGAGCCTTTCTTCTCAGGAGACAAGCTATGTCCCGTGCAGAAAAGTTAAACCTTTTAGGGAGACAGGCTATGTCTCAGTAAAGTAGTTTGTCCTGAGAAGACTAACTCAGTCTCATGCTAAAGCATTACCCTCCCTAAGTAGAAGACCAACTTGGTCTGTTAGTTGCATATTCATTTCTATCATTGCAAGGGCAATGATAAGGATACTTGGAGCCCACCTCTGTGTCTAGGAGACTTGCTTAGTCTCACTAGCACCTTTTTTATCTCTCCAACTTATGTGAGACATACCTTGTCTCATTAGCACCCCTCTCAGAGTCACTAACATAGGAGTCTGTCCTTAGCCAGAAAGTCTTTTCCATTAGCATAGGAGTCTGTCCTTAGCTAGAGAGCCAGTCCTTCTTTTAGGAGTCAGTCCTCTCGTATATAAGTCTGTCTTAGAGAGTCCTTCTTTCAGGAGTCAATCCTATCATCATAGGGGTTAGGATTCCGTCCAACCTCTCGTCAAGTCATGTTATTTTTTTATCCACTCCTGCAAGGTATAGGATGCTGTCCAACCCTTGCAGATGTGTAATTCTGTCCAATTCCCCCGCAAAGCATAGGATGCTGTCCAACCTTTGTGGGATATCAGGAGTCTATCCTACCCTTATGATAATAGGATTCTGTCCTCTTGTGTCAAAAACTCAAAAACATTCAAAAATTTTAAAAAATCAAAACATCTGAAAAATCCAAAACATTCTAAATGTCTCGAGTCATTGTGAGAGTAGTTAGGAAATTATGTTCCGAACTACGGCTGGCTTGATCCCTAGCTGAGGGGTACGTAGGCAGCTCAGGTATGCAGCAGACATTCTGACTCCAATCACCATTTTACAAATATTTCTCACTATTTTGTAAGTAAATAAGCTCAAAACCTTTCAAAATAGGCATTTCAAACCTCACAAATGCAAATATCCTTCAAAATAACATTACCCACCATTTTCAAAAGATCCTCCCCTGGAGTTAGGAGTCTGTCCTAGGCGTTTGGGGTGTCTTAGGGTTAGGAGTCTGTCCTGTTTGTGCTGATATGCTGTGTCTTGTCGTGTGAGTGTCCTTAGAGTTAGGAGGCCTCGAGTCGTAATCAGTTAGACATTTAGTCGAGCCGATGCCTAGATTATAATGTGCTTAGATGCCTATGGTTTTCCTTAGGACGCACAGCCTAGTCACACATAGGATGTAGGGCCCATCTGCATTAGTTAGAGCATACAGGGAGTTCTAAAAATCACAATTCACTTGAACTTAAGCAATCACACAAGAAGCTTTAAAAACTAGTCGAGTCTAGTTGATCGAGTTTAGGATAGCGGTCCTAGAGGGTTAGGCATCGTAGTTTAACATATGTCGCCGAACTATGTTGACTCTGATTCTTCCCGAGGCCGGGATGCGTAGAGCAGCCGGGATAGATGGCCATCTTGGTCCGAGTCAAGTCTCCAATTAGAGTCTAGGGTTTGTCATGTTGTGTGTTTTGCTGTGTTTTCTTACTTTCATGTACAGACTTTATACCTTTAGCTGTAGCATGCATGTGTTTACCCATCAGAGCTTAGACACCAATTAGGCATGACACTCATAATCTAGCTATTCTTAGGTGGCATGCCCTTCATTTCCTTTGTGTGTGATTATTATTCCTCTCCGAGACATGCATGACCAGCTAGACATTATCTGGGGGATATTCGCTCCCATTTCACATGATTTTTGCCCAAAACTCTTCAAGGTTAATAATAAATGGCATAAGAGACCAGGTGCTTGCACTTGGGCAAATTGGGGGCGCCTAACCCCTTCCCCATTCGTCATTAGGCACGGACCTTTTGTATCTCTGGTTATTTGTTGTGACAGAGCATAGTATGGGATCCAGGGCCTACTTCCTTGGATGGCGACTCTTTCTTTGTTTAAGGTACGCTTCGAATCTGGGCTAGTCCCCGAATCGAGAGGCATCTCACTTTACATCGCCACTCATGCTGTGAGGGGCATTCTTTCGAGAGTTCCTTGGTAGAGCTCTCCATCACGTGGATGATCTAGAGACTTTTTAGGGGCTCGTCCCCCCTGCCTCTCTTGGATCGGGGTCCATACTAAATTACACAATGGAGATCCTTCAAGATCAATTAAGAAGCCTTCTCACATAGGAAACTAGCTTTTATGAATGATTTTCGTCCAAAAAGGGCTGCCAGTTGTTTGACCTCATTTTTGACCTATTTAGAAGCTGACTCAGGAAAAGCCATAAACTAGAAAGTTGTAGATCTTTTCGAGACGTTCGAAACAAGTATAATAATAAAGTTTTTAAACAAAATGATAAAAAGTCATGGCCGTTTTAGTAACTTGACCATACAAGCCCTTTCTAATTATAACTCTTCATTTCTTATTATTTTTCTAAAACAAATATGATGTCACCAACCACCTCATCCCATGTTGGACGTTTTTGCATGTGGCCTCCTCATGTGGGGCGCCCACTTATGTGGCCGACCCACATGGGTGGATCCACATGGACCCCACCTTGTTGGCATTAGCCCAATAGGCCTTATGATATGTATTTTGAGTTTTTTTCAATGAAAATTCAATAAAATCCTTTAAATTCAAAATATTTATTGATGAACCCAACCCATATGATATTTAAAGTGCACTCCTAACAAGTGATCGGACCATATTTTTTGGGAAAATAACTTTTCGGACCAAAATGCTCATATTTGACCATTACACATCCAAATGCGACCAAAATACCCTCAATTTGCTTCACCCCTAAAGGGAAAAAATGGAAAGTCTTTATGGTCAAACTTCAAAAATAGAAACTTTTAAAGTTGGGTCTTTTCGGTGAGCAGCATCAAACATGATCATTTGGTATCCCCTGAAAATACCCAAAATGCCCTCAACATTCAGAATTTCCAAATTAAGCGAAACCCCTGAGAAATTCTAAATTTAGCAGGTTTTCCAAAATTAAGGAAATCATTCATAATCTCCCAGACACATTTCGGGGATCGAAAGAATTACACAGGAAAAGACCAAATTACCCTGAGGTGCAAGAATTTAGCGAGACTAGGGAAAACCCCGAAAATTTTAAAAATAGTAGGTTTTTTCACTTGCTTAGAAACTTGAATTTTCACCTTCTAGATACAACTGGAACACCCTAGAAACCTTTAGGACCGTGAATCAACTTCAGAATTCCTTCAACGAGGCCAAATCTACCCTAAAATGCACAGATGCTTAATCCTAGGTGGAATACAGACTCGAAACTTGACAAACTACCGAATCTTTTGCTTTTTTAAAGTGTAGCAAAATGGGGGTGTCTACAACAACCTTTCACTAGTCCGGTCCTGACAAAATGGGGTGTCTATAGTGAGGTTTTCGCCTCCTCAATGAGAGGAAGATCCTTACTTACCAACCTCGTTATCTACTTCATTCCTGAGTTATTTTGACTTTTTAAAGATCTCCAACTTGCGTTACTTCAAGTATAGCAAGCTATACTAAGAATATTATGTAAATACGACAAAGTAGACGAACCCAACTCTGGACGGATAAGAAGAAGAGTCAACACACGACAATGTGAATCTATCCAAACAAATCCGTTGTCCTTCCACTCTTACCCTAAAAGAGAATCGTGGTCATCTTAACCTTTACACACGGTTTACACATATGATAGGAATCCATTTTGGATTATATCCAATGGACTCCAAAAACCAATTAGTGATCTATCTTAGGCTACTTGTTAGCCCAAGGGTTCAACAAGTACTCCCATTGAATTGTTTTGATGATTAACAAACTAAATTTGTTATAAAAGAAAGGCTTTTTACACTAATGATTTCCATTGGCAAAGTTATGATGTTCACAGTGTACCATCCTCAAGAGTGCATGACAAGGCTGAACTCAAGCACAAGAATGGCAAATCATCTTAAAAGTTCAAGCTTGGCTCAAGCATCGATGGAGTTGAGTGAAGACATGTCAAAGCCTCTACAAGGTGCCAACAAGATCGAAGATCAAGTAAATTTAGAATGTAAATGGTCCTTATGTTTAATCTAGGTCCATGGCACAAAAGAGATCTAAAATCAAACAAATTTGAACTTAATGGGTTTGTGAATGATCATAGTGGTGTCCTAACATTGTTGGACCCTCATGACATTCCATTTCACTTGAAAAATCAAAGTTCCAAAAGCCCAAACAAAAACAGCAAAAATATAAGGAAACTCTGCTGTTCGTAGGCTTCTCGGAACTCCGAGAATATTCTCGGAGCTCCGAGCTCGGAACTCCGAGAATGGTTCCAGGTTAAAAAAAAAAAGCCGCTCGGAGCTCCGAGCCCGGAGTCCGAGACGACTGTTGGGGAGCGAAATTTTGTGTTTTCCTTGCCCTCCCTATATATATGAACCTAGGAACTCTTGGGCTTTTCACCAAAAGATTTTACAAATATTTCAAGAGCACTAAAAGCTATTTATTCTCCCTCTCTTGAAGATCTTCACTCTTAATCTCTCTCTTGTGCCATTTACCTTAGATTATTCTTGAGAGACCTTAGGACTTTCATTTGTTCATCTTGTTCTTGTGAGAGTGAGTGAGCTTTACCTTAAATTAGCCTATCTAGAGGCAAGCAAGCCTTTTCATTTCATCTTCTTTGTATTTGGCACAAAGGGCGCCATAGAAGACCCTTGGAGCGTAGAGCTCAATTTGTACAAGGCGGAAGGAACGCCGTATTTAAGTTCCTTGGAGAAGATAGTGGAATCCTCAAGGAGAGTAACTTGAGAAGAGTGGAGTAGGTCTTGAGATAAGACCGAACCACTATAAAAATCTTTGTGTCAAAGCTTCTTTGCCTCTTCACCTCTTCTTGTGTGGTAAGTTTTCACTATTGCTTTGAATACTATTTTTGATTTCCTATTCAATCTAAAACTAGTGCAATCTAAGTTTTCAAAATTCGTAAAATTTGAAAAGAAACCCAATTCACCCCCTCTTGGGTTGCTAAGTGGAATTTCACTTGGTATCAGAGCATAGGCTCTTACATAGGAATTCTCTTTGAAAACCTACAAGGGAAAGATTCAAATGGCAACCTTTTCTCATAGCAATGAGGGACAATCCACCACTAGACCTCCCTTCTTCAATGGCTCAAACTATCCATATTGGAAAGCTAGAATGAGAGTGTTTTTAAAATCTTTGGATTTTGATGTTTGGAGAAGCATCCAAAATGGATATAATGAACCTAATATTGATATGGAACTATGGGATGAAAATGAAAGAAGAGAATCCACTATCAATGCAAAAGCAATGAATGCCTTGATTTATGCCTTATCTCCCGAGGAGTTCAATCGAGTTTCTACTCTTGAAACCGCTAAGGAGATTTGGGATATGCTAGAGATAGCTCATGAAGGGACAAATCAAGTGAAAGAGTCCAAGATGAATCTTCTCTTTAGAGAGTATGAGCTATTCATGATGGACCCAAATGAAACCATTGCCGAAATGCATACTAGGTTCACAAACATAACAAATGGGTTAAGATCCTTAGGTAAACAATTGTCTAGCAAGGACTTAGTTACCAAAATACTTAGGTCTTTACCTAAAGATTGGGATCCCAAGGTCACCGCCATTGAAGAAGCAAAAGACGTATCAAAAATGGGCTTAGAAGACTTAATAGGTTCCTTAATAACTTTTGAAATGGTTATAAAAGGAAGAGAAACCTTAAACAAACAAAAGGAAGATACAAAAAGGAAAGGAATAGCTTTCAAAGCAAGAGTTGAGAGTGAAGAGGAAGAGAGTGAAGAAGACACACAAGATGATCTTGCTCTCTTCACCAAGAGATTCAAGAAATTTCTAAAATTCAAGAAATGAGGCAACTCTAGCCAAGGAAGAAATAGGCCTTCAAACAAAGAGGAGATGAGATGCTATAAGTGCAACAAGGTTGGTCATATTCGGCCAAATTGCCCACTCATCAACAACAATGACAAGGATAGGAAGAATAGAAGACATGGCAAAAAGGCCTTGTGTGCGGCGGCTTGGGATGAAGGGAGTGCTTCATCCGGAAATGAATCAAACGGAAAGGATGAAGATGACCTTTGCTTCATGGGACTCGCCGATGTAACACAAGACATCTCCTTATCCGAGGTAAACGATGTTGATGATATATCTCATGAATTCTCTAATGATGAACTAATTTTTGCTTGTGAAAAACTTCATGAAAATTTGGATTTACAACTCGCCAAAAACAAAATAATGAAAAAGTCCTTACAAAATGTCACTAGGGATTTTGGGTTCATGAAAAAGGAATTCGATTTGCAAACCAATACAAGTGAAAAATTGTTTTTGGAAAACAAAGCTTTGAATGAAGAAGTAGACAAATTAATCTTTGAAAACAAAAGCTTAAAAGAAGAAAATGAGAAACTTATTTTGAAATGCAAAGAACTTGATTTAACATTTAAAAAATTCTCATGTGGCAAAAATAAACTAGATGAAATTCTTGAAAATAAGCTTGTCTCTCTAGAAAAAAATGGTCTTGGTTACCAACCCTTTTCTAAAGGAAAAGCCTCATTAAAAAATAAAGCTATAGGAAATTTCTCCTACATCCATGCTAACACTAGTGCCTTTATTCCCACTTGTCACTATTGTGGTAGAATAGGACACTAAGGTTTGCATGCAATGTTAAGAAATCAAAAGCAACAAAATTTATGTGGGTTAAAAAGAATGAGCTTTATGATGTTGCTAACCTTGAAGGACCCAAGAAAAAGTGGGTACCTAAAACTTCAACATGAGCTTTGATTCTTGTAGGTGTGCTTGAAAGGAAAACCCTCAAAGGACAAGTGGTTTTTGGATAGCGGTTGCTCAAGGCACATGACGGGAGATGTAAGCAAGTTCGCCTTTGTCACCATGAGTCATCAAGGAAATGTCACCTTTGGGGATGATACAAGAAGCAAAATCCTCGGTGAAGGTACCATTAAAATTAAGGACATTAAGGTTGAACATGTTTTGCTCGTTGACGGTCTTTCATTTAATTTGATAAGCATTAGTCAACTATGTGATCTTGGTCACAAAGTTCTTTTTGAAAAAGATAGATGTAAAATTTTGAATTCCAAGAATAATGAAGTTGAATTTGTTGCATATAGAGATGGCAATATGTATTCATTAGCATTAGAAGACCTTAAAAATCAAAACATCCAATGTCTCTCCGCCATGGATGATAACCCTTGGTTATGGCATAGGAGACTTGGTCATGCTCATATGGATTTAATTTCAAGATTATCTTCTAAGAATCTTGTGAGAGAGTTACCTAAACTCAAATACATTAGAGATAAAGTTTGTAGTGCTTGCATTCATGGAAAACATGCTAAAAACTCTTTTAAACCCATAAGTGTATTATCTACCTCTTGTCCTCTCCAACTCCTTCACATGGACCTATTTGGTCCCATGAAGACTAGAAGTAGAGGAGGAAGTAGATATGTATATGTGATTGTTGATGACTACTCTAGATTCACTTGGGTGTTATTTTTAACTAGTAAAGATGAAACCTTCAAGAAATTTGTCAACTTGTGCAAGCGAATTCAAAATGAACAAGGGGTTTTCATAAATGAAATTAGAAGTGATCATGGAACCGAGTTTGAGAACTTTGAGTTTGATACCTTTTGCAATGAAAATGGAATCAAGCACAATTTCTCGGCTCCAAGAACTCTCCAACAAAATGGGGTAGTTGAAAGGAAAAATAGATCTATTATTGAAATGGCTAGAACCATGTTAAATGAGCACAATGTTCCAAGAAACTTTTGGGCGGAAGCCGTTCACTCGGCTTGCTATATTTTAAATAGAGTGCTCATTAGACCTCCCTTAACAAAACACCTTATGAACTATGGAGTGGAACACCCCCCAAAGTTAGCTATTTCAAAGTTTTTGGTTGTAAATGTTTTATATTAAACATGAAAGACACCTTGCATAAGTTTGATTCAAAATCCGATGAAGGTATCTTCTTAGGCTATTCAACCCATAGTAAAGCTTATAGAGTCTATAACAAAAGAACTCAAATTGTGGAAGAATCCGTGCATGTCAAATTTGACGAGTCATTTGAACCTCCTAATGTCATTAATGAAGATGATGATGGTGTCAATCTTCTAGAGCCTCTTAGTCAAGTAGAGTCCATTGTCCAACCCTTAGAAAATCTTAATTTAGAAGGTCAACCTATAGAAGAACTTGAAGTAGAAAGTCTTCCTAAACATAGTAGAATCATGTCTAGTCACCCCTCTACTCAAATCATAGGTGAAACCTCACAAGGAGTTAAGACAAGATCTCACTATAAGAATGTTTGTGCCAACATGGCCTTTATCTCCCAAATAGAACCCAAGTCCATAAAAGAAGCTGAAAAGGATGAATTTTGGATGATTGCTATGAATGAGGAACTAAACCAATTTGAGAGAAACCAAGTATGGAGGTTAGTTCCTAGGCCTAGTGATCACCCGGTTATTGGGACTAAATGGGTGTTTAGAAACAAACTCGATGAGCATGGAGATATTCAAAGGAATAAAGCTAGATTGGTAGCCCAAGGTTACAACCAAGAGGAAGGTATCGATTATGATGAGACTTTTGCTCCAGTTGCTAGATTGGAAGCCATAAGGATGCTACTTGCATTTGCATCCCATAAAAACTTTAAGTTGTATCAAATGGATGTGAAGAGTGCATTCCTAAATGGGTATATTATGGAGGAAGTTTATGTTGAACAACCTCCCGGTTTTGAGGATTTCAAATACCCTAATCACGTATATAGGTTGGACAAAGCCTTGTATGGTCTAAAGCAAGCTCCTAGAGCTTGGTATGAGAGGCTTAGCTCCTTCCTATTAGAGAGTGGCTTTCAAATGGGCACGGTTGACAAAACCTTGTTCATTAAAAGAAAAGGAAAATATATGCTTATTGTTCAAGTCTATGTAGATGATACAATATTTGGTGCTACCAATGATAAGATGTGTGAAGAATTCGCACAATCCATGCAAAAAGAGTTTGAGATGAGTATGATGGGAGAGCTTACCTATTTCCTAGGACTTCAAATCAAACAATGTAAAAATAGAATTTTCATCAACCAAGAGAAGTATACTAAGGAACTCCTTAAGAAATTTGGCATGGATAGCTCCCAAATCAAGCCAACCCCTATGAGCACTTCCACCAAATTAGAAAAAGATGAAAGTGGGAAACCGGTTGATGAGAAAAAGTTTAGAGGAATGATAGGTAGTCTATTATATTTGACCGCTAGTCGGCCAGATATAATGTTTAGTGTGTGCATTTGTGCTAGGTTTCAATCTGGTCCTAAAGAGTCTCACTTGAGTGCCGTTAAGAGGATATTCAAATATCTCAAAGGAACTCCTTCTTTAGGATTATGGTATGAACGATCGAATGAATTCAACCTAGTAGGATTTTCGGATGCCGACTTTGCCGGTTGTAGAATTGATAGAAAAAGCACAAGTGGCACTTGTCAATTTCTAGGAAGGTCTCTAGTGTCCTGGTTTAGCAAAAAACAAAACTCGGTAGCCTTGTCTACAACCGAAGCAGAATACATTGCGGCCGGCGCTTGTTGTGCACAAATCCTATGGATGAAGAACACTCTCATGGACTATAATCTTGCATTTAGTAATGTTCCAATCCATTGTGATAATACAAGTGCCATCAACTTGACAAAAAATCCAATTCAACATTCTAGGACTAAGCACATAGAGGTAAGGCATCATTTCTTAAGAGATCATTCTCAAAAAGGGGATATTGAAATTAAGTACATCCACACCAATGAACAATTGGCGGATATCTTCACAAAACCCCTTAATGAGGATCGATTTTGTGACCTTAGGAGTGGACTCAACATTTGGAGTCTAGTTCAAATGAAAGAGTTTGCACATGAAGCATGAATAGAAGACATAATTATCTTTGTATATGTCTATATATATCTCATATTTTGATTGTGACTACATGGTTTTAGATGATCCAACCCTAACTCTAAAAATCACTCAATTGGTACCCATAGCCCACTTCATTTCAAGGGGGAGTCGGTACCATCACCCTAAATTAAGATACTTAAAACTTTGGCCTTGCGCCATCATCAAAACCCTCGGAAAGTCATCTGTGTGTTCATGCATTGGATCATGGTTAAGTTGCAATTCAAAATATCACATGTAACTATGTTCTCCTCCCATTCAATTCAAAAAAAAAAAAAATCTCGGAACTCCGAGATTTTGTCTCGGAACTCCGAGGAAATGAACAGAGGGCTCTGGAGCGTTTCTCGGAACTCCGAGATTTCTTCCAGGCTTCTCGGAACTCCGAGAAAATTTCTCGGAACTCCGAGAATCGGACAGTAGAAAAATAAAAAATTGCGTGTGTTCTCGGAACTCCGAGAATATTTCTCGGAGCTCCGAGAATTGGTCCAGGAGCGTTAAAACCCCTGGATCCGGTTCATTTCTACTTCTTTTTCTCTCCTCTTTCCCTCTTCCTTCCCTTTCTCCTAAAACCCTACCTCCATTTTCGTTGTTTTTCTTCATTTTTTCTCCTTCCACAACCCTTTTCACCCTTCAAAATCACTCTCTTCTTCCTAACAAACCTTTTTTTTTTCTTCTTTTCCTTCAAACCCTAGAATTTCTCCCTTTTTCGTTTTTTTTCTTTCTTCCTTTCTCCCCTTCTTCTATTCTCTTCCATTCTAGGGCTATTTCCTTGTTTTTTACACCATTCTCCTTCTCTATTTGTATGTCATTTCACATCCTCTATATATATATATATATATATATATATATTTCTTTTGTTTTCTGTGCGGTGTGCTTTAATATTCCATTCTCTTTGCTTGCATACATTGTATTCTGCCTACTCTTTTTATAGCAGTACACGTTACTTGTTCATTTGCTCTCACCTACCCTCACTTCTTTTGTTCCACCTTTTTGGTGATGACAAAAGGGGGAGAATATTTGAGCTCCCAATGCATATATTAAGGGGGAGCAAAGCTCTATGCTTAAAATTTTGCAATCAAATTTCAATCATTAAAAGTAATGCCTTACATGTTCAATTAAATCAAACTCTTAGGGGGAGCCCAAAATTGTTTTATTCATCCCTAAAGGGGGAGCTCCTACCCTAAAACAAATTATGTTTGTCATCATCAAAAAGGGGGAGATTGTTAGCCCAAGGGTTCAACAAGTACTCCCATTGAATTGTTTTGATGATTAACAAACTAAATTTGTTATAAAAGAAAGGCTTTTTACACTAATGATTTCCATTGGCAAAGTTATGATGTTCACAGTGTACCATCCTCAAGAGTGCATGACAAGGCTGAACTCAAGCACAAGAATGGCAAATCATCTTAAAAGTTCAAGCTTGGCTCAAGCATCGATGGAGTTGAGTGAAGACATGTCAAAGCCTCTACAAGGTGCCAACAAGATCGAAGATCAAGTAAATTTAGAATGTAAATGGTCCTTATGTTTAATCTAGGTCCATGGCACAAAAGAGATCTAAAATCAAACAAATTTGAACTTAATGGGTTTGTGAATGATCATAGTGGTGTCCTAACATTGTTGGACCCTCATGACATTCCATTTCACTTGAAAAATCAAAGTTCCAAAAGCCCAAACAAAAACAGCAAAAATATAAGGAAACTCTGCTGTTCGTAGGCTTCTCGGAACTCCGAGAATGGTTCCAGGTTAAAAAAAAATAGCCGCTCGGAGCTCCGAGCCCGGAGTCCGAGACGACCGTTGGGGAGCGAAATTTTGTGTTTTCCTTGCCCTCCCTATATATATGAACCTAGGAACTCCTGGGCTTTTCACCAAAAGATTTTACAAATATTTCAAGAGCACTAAAAGCTATTTATTCTCCCTCTCTTGAAGATCTTCACTCTTAATCTCTCTCTTGTGCCATTTACCTTAGATTATTCTTGAGAGACCTTAGGACTTTCATTTGTTCATCTTGTTCTTGTGAGAGTGAGTGAGCTTTACCTTAAATTAGCCTATCTAGAGGCAAGCAAGCTTTTTCATTTCATCTTCTTTGTATTTGGCACAAAGGGCGCCGTAGAAGACCCTTGGAGCGTAGAGCTCAATTTGTACAAGGCGGAAGGAACGCCGTATTTAAGTTCCTTAGAGAAGATAGTGGAATCCTCAAGGAGAGTAACTTGAGAAGAGTGGAGTAGGTCTTGAGATAAGACCGAACCACTATAAAAATCTTTGTGTCAAAGCTTCTTTGCCTCTTCACCTCTTCTTGTGTGGTAAGTTTTCACTATTGCTTTGAATACTATTTTTGATTTCCTATTCAATCTAAAACTAGTGCAATCTAAGTTTTCAAAATTCGTAAAATTTGAAAAGAAACCCAATTCACCCCCTCTTGGGTTGCTAAGTGGAATTTCACTACTACGACCTCAATCGAAGGTATCAAGGATAAGTTAGGTTCACAATGTCTCTTGCCCTTTTAAGGCCACTTACACTGCTTAACCGCTACTCTCTCAGTATTGTTGGACTTTTTTTTATTAGGGATTGACTATTTATCAAAGTATCCCTGAACATCAAAATCTCCTTTGTTTTTATAAAACAATTTTTATCAAAATCAGTCTCGTATCCAATGAAAATTATTTTGAAAAATAGAATCCAATTTCTCATTTTGGAGGGTATTAATAAATGTCCTCTCACCAATAATAATTCCATACCTCTAAAATAAGTTAACCTAAACAACCTATAGTCTTGACCGCAACCATTGGGTCGTTTAGAGTTGTAGGAAGAGCTTACTTTTGGTCAACCTTCTACTTTCCTTGAATCCTTGCAGCACTTGCCAACGTGTGGGATTGCACACGTATCCACACTAAGGAAAAGTAGGACAAATCATATTAGTTTCTGCAATCAAGCACTTTTTGTTACTAATGGGTGACTTTCGCCATTGTTCTTTACCACAATAGGAACATTCATTGCTAACTGCCCAACATTTTGACTTCATCCTCCAAAACATATCCTAGACATTGGCTAGTATATCTACGGTTCTCGTTAATCCCTAAAGATACTTTCACAGCACGCGGACGGTTGACTGAGAAGATATGACAGTTGCCATGTCTATTCCATTTTGCCACTTTACGAGGTAATTCTTATCAGTAGCATTTGGACCTGACTCTCTTAGCACCTCTATGGTTAGAACGTAGTTGATCCTTATTATACTGTGATATTTTTTGCTAAGTTACTCATCCAATTTATGAATCACATTCTACTACCTTATTAGGCCATCTAGCTAAAGAGTCAAAGGAAATCGTATGCAAAGGAAAATGATGCTAACTTAGGCAAGTATCCACATTTTTAATTTTATAAATTTCTTGACATAAATCCATCAGACCTGGGTTATCGTTACCGTCCATTGAACATCTTATTCATGGTCTCCTCAATCTCATGAATCAAGAGAAATACAAAGATTTCTCAAATGGGCTTTGGAAACTCATTCTTGCAACCATGGCCACAGGCTTTGGCCATAGACCATTCTTGCCTTGAATAAGCGGATTCATCTAATCCGTCATGTCCAACGCAATATTCAATTAAATTTGGCCTCCATCCATCGCAATGTGTATATCCTTTGGGCATCAACACACTTTGCTTGGTTTAGTCAAACCCACTGCCTCGAAATGTATATCAAACTACAGTGGCTTCTGCTTTGGCAATGGCCATTGCAATTTCATACAGTTGCCTTATCCAATTAGAAATCTGAAGGTTACTCTAGCCAAATAAATAGGATCGGTTTCTGCTTTGGCATATGACCGTCCCATTCTTTAAATTAGCAAACAATCAAGTGGCTATGGAAGGCCATGAGGTCCAATCTTTTCAATTGACTACCCCATTTAACAAGTTATTATCATTAAAGAGGGAATTACATGTGGGAGTATAATAATCAAAGTATCCATTTTTTTAAACTAACCATTCCATGGAAAAATAAAAACATATGCAAGCATGCCATCAACCATCCATCACATGAAAAAAATGTAAACAAACCATCTATCACACGGAAAAAAACACATCATGGAAACAAAAATAAAACATATCCATGAAATCAATTTTGTATCTTGATTATAAGGATTCTCTCACTGAACTTATTTGAATAATGGAATCCCTACAACACCATATTACCGAATTGAGGGTAAACTACGGGCAACTAAGTGCTTCGCAATAGGAAAAATCCGCCGACCTCAAGGCAAATTTTTCAAAGGGGTATAGCTCTAATTTGCCTCATCAAATGAAGCTAAATAAGTCTCAATATCAGCGTGCATGTCCGTTCCCACGATCCATTTGTTGATCTCAAAGAGAACGATCTCATCCTCAAAAGTCTTTGACAAACATAAAATACATTATCCAAGTGTCCTACACTAGCCTATGTAATTTATACATCATTAATAATCTCCATGAGAAACCAGTTGTCCGCACAACTACCAAGAGGAAGTACATCAATGAAATAATAAATTAAATTAATTACATTGTTGACATTAATAAATACAAGCCAGAACCCTAATGAATCGAATAAATAAATATCAAAACCATTCACCACAAATTTCCCATGCATATAAAGCACGAATAAGGTGCAACTCGGGTCAGGTTGAGGCTAACCCAACCCGACCAGAGGAACCCTTTTTTTCAACCCGAACCTGACCCGACCCTATTTCCATCCTGACGAGGTTCAACCTGAACTGACCCTAGGAACCCTTTTTTCCAACAAGAATCCAACCCCACTCGAGTTCAGCCCGACCCAAATCGAATTATTAAGTTTTGAAAAAAATAAAAAAAATGTCAAGTAGAACTCGGGTCGGGTTACCCAAATCCTGAACCCGAACCCGATCCGAAGTCAACAAGAACCCGACCCCAACCTGACCCGACTTTTTTCTGGTTGGACTTGACCCGAGTTGCACCCCTAGCATGAATTGAGGCCTACCAACTTACTGATTTCCATGGGAAACATGATACAAATATTTTTTTAACATATGAGAAATCAGCATAAAAATTTTCGTTCGAAAACAATATCGTTTGATTAAGAAAAATTCAAAATAGTCCTATACTGAGGACTAATCTGAATGACATGACCACCAGAAGTATTTAAGTGGGAAATAATTATTCCGAAGTCTAATCAAGGATCTCATCATGTCACTAACATCAACTTTCCAAATCAGTCTGGGATCGAACGGAAAATATCCGTTGAATCCCACAGTGAAAAACTGCGCAACAGGCACAACATCAAACATTCATATCTCCCAATCTGCTTATCGGATTTTCATGATTCATATTGCATTGGAATCTTAATTGATCCTATTTTACATCCATGTAAGGTGCCATTTGGATACCTAGATTTTAGAATCTTGGATTTTCTCATAATGTAGATGGGTGACAAGAGGAGGAGACCGACTCCTTCATTTCTCTTTAGAATCTTGGATTTTAAATAAGAAAACCATGTTTTAGAAATCTCTCCCACATCCTAAGATTTGTAAAACCTGAAATCAAGGCGTGATCTCCTACTCTCTTGTTGATGGAAAGAAGGGCGAGAAAACAGAAAACGACGGCTGGTCTCCTTCTTCTCTCGTTTCCCAACTACGATTTGGAGGAAATCCAAGATTCTAAAATCCGTGTATCCAAATGGTCCCTAAAGAAATCAACACAAAATTTCTAGAAACAGATCATATCTGCTGATGAATCACACAACAATCCCTATATGCATTAAATCACACAAAAGTTAGGAACCTCGAATCGCTGGGATAAATGTCCGGGCTCACAGTGGCTAACCACATGATCCATTCTTAGTTTGTTGGCCTCGTAATATATTCCCTACTTAGCTCTGATACCACTTTTTAGAAGGGTTTAGCCTTCTGGTAAAATCGCTACTCGCAACAGAATTAGAAATTGCGCAGAACAAAAATTTTCTTCAATTTTTTCCTTTAATCTAGGAATCCTATCGTCTAGATGATATTATGGTGATTTAAATAAGAACATGATATATAGAAATACCTTTGTGGCTGTCCGTAATAACAACCTTTGCTTGATCTACTCCTCCTACGGCCACGAAGGTGTAGACACCCTCATTTTGCTACACTTTAAAAAAGGGAAAGGTTTGGTTGGTCTGTGAAATCCTAAGTCAGTCTTCTGGATTTGGTTAAGCATTCTCGCATTTAGGGGGAATTTCATCTCATTTTAAGAGTTTTAATGTTAGTTCGCAATCCCGAAGGTTTCTAGCCATTAGTCCCCAGTTGATGGTATCTTATGTTTCCAATCAAGTGTGAAAATCTGCTATTTTTGGAATTTCTCAGGTTTTTCCTCGGTTTTATCATTTTCTGCATCTTAGGGGTATTTTGGTCATTTCCTATGTGTTCCAGATTATCCCGAAAGTTTGTTTGAATTGATTTCAAGTATTTTGGAAAACCTGCTATTTTTAGAATTTCTCAGGGTTTCTATCTTTCTTGGAAATTTTTTGTTCTAAAGGCATTTTGGGCATTTTCAGGAAATTCCAAATGGTCCTGTTTGATGTCATCCATCGTCTTAAGTGAACATTATTGCTTTCTATTTCTGAAGTTTCCCTCGCATACTTATTATTTTTAACTTTGCCCTTAAAGGGGTATTCCGGTTCGAGGGCATTTTGGCCACTTTTTTATATGTGTTGATCAAACGAGGTCATTTTGGGCAAAAACGATTTTCTCAAGGGGTGAATGAGGTTAGGCCATGTGTGTGCACATGGTGTGGGCCCACAATTATAAATTTCGAATTATTCTTTGAAATGGGTTGGATTTCATAAAAGATAGGAAAGAGAAGGGCTAATATGATCAGATCACTTAAATGACCATAACGTTTCAACCATTTGTCCAAAAAATTCGTAATTGTACTTGTTGGAAACATCCCGAGAAGGGCTATAATTTTCTAGTTTACAACCTTTTGTGATTCTTCCACGAAATAAGTACAAAATGAGCTTTAAAATCAAGCAATGCCATTTGGACAGGAATTCCATCTCACTAAAATTGTCATAAATCTTTAACATTGGCCAAATTTAAAGTGTGCCAAATTTAAAGTGTAAATATGTATTGGAAAGATCTTTCAAAGGGCTACAACTTTGTAGTTTACAATGTTTCATGATTCTTCCGTCTAATAGGTCAAATACGAGCTTTAAAGTTGGGCAGTACTTTTTGGACGGGAATCACCATAATATCTTGCATTGTTTTTTTTATTTTGGAAACTACAATATCTAGAAATGCAAAATATAATGCCTTGATCATTAAGATAGCCTTTTGTATGAAATTTGGAAACAATTACAATTAGGAAACAAAAGGAAAAAGCAAGCCAATAGAGAAAATGAGAAAGAAAGGTAGAATGACAACTCTCACATGGGAAATTGCCATTCTTGTTTTTTGCCCTAACTTTCTTTTCAAAAGGAGATCAAACCAACCTTTTAGGGACTCTTGAATTTTTATCCAGCCTTTCTCCCCTAAGAAAAATTTGTTCCTCTTTGTGTGGAGGAGTTCACCATATTTCTTTGAATTGAAGTGGAGCAAGCACATCTCTTTCATCTCGGATTACAAGCCTTAGAGACCTCAGATTTGTGATCAGAGGTTAGTTCTTCAACCCTTTTTAGAGTAGAACTAGTAACATGTTTAGGGGTATCTTTTTCTTATTTTTCCATGGTTTTTTGTAGAGAATTCATGAGATATTATCTTGCATGATCATAATATGATTTATGATGAGCCAATTCATATTATTACTGATTTTGATAGAAGAAAAACCGTTTTACATGTAGAAAATAGGATGTTCAACGAATTAGGGTTTCAAATGATCTTTAAGTTGATTTTCAAAGCAACTAGTTCAAAACCAAGGGTTTTTTCCTAAGGTTATATTTTTTTAGTTTTAATTGAGTTAAAAGAACATTATAAATCTAAAAATTTTAGTAGAATTCTTTCACCATGATGATTTACAAATTCGTTTAAAGAATACCTAGAAAAATGATATTTGGCAAATAAAAATTCTTTTACATGTCAAAATAATTCAAACTTTGACGAAATTTTATTCTCAGTAGCATTTTGATATTTTAAGACCATAAAAAAGTTTTGAAAGGATTTTGAGTTGATTTATTATTTTTACTGGATTTTTAATGAAAATCAATTATTTTCCACATGTGTAAATAGGATGTTACCAAATGAAATCCTCAGATTATGAAATTATATAATAAGATGGATTGGCCCAGAAAAATCATATTGTTAATTTTACGGAATTTTTGTGCATGTTTTGATATTTTTAGTGATTTGTATTTGAATGAACCAAAATATAAATAAATCTATTAAAAATAGTAAATTCAAGAAATAATGTGTGAAATTTCTACTGTAATTTATTATTATAATTAAGATATTCCAGTATTAATTTGGATTGATTTGGATGATTTTTGCTATAGTTTCCTTTAGAACTCGAATTAATTGCTTAAATTTGTAAAAATCATTAAAAATCACATAAAATTCGTAAAATCGTGAAAAATTTCATAACATCACAAAATTCCAGAAACATCATAATCATCATTTTTCTTAGATAGAAATTGTTAAAACTCAGTAAAAGTCTTCACAACTTGCTAAATTGGTGAAAATCCTAGTGTATGTGAAGTTACCCTTAGAGCCTTAGAATACCTTGATTTCTAGGTGATATGAACCCTTTAAAAGATGAAATAACCATCTTAATAATTTGGATTGGGCAAACCCAAATTCAGATCAACTCGAAAACCGTTGGATCACAGTTCCATCTCGTAGGAACCTTTTAGAGCCCCCTTTAGGAACACTTACATCACGTCGAGTTTTAGGTCTTAGGGAGTCCTAGAGTTAGGAGTCAGGTTAGTCTCATCAAGGCCGGTTGCTATTATTAACAACTGAGCCATAGATTAGTTTCACTAGTTAACCCCTTTTTCCTATAGGACATGCCCAGTTAACCTAGGATGTAGGGCCCACCTGCATTAGTCTAGGGAGTGTCTTGCATCTAGATATGATCATATAACATCTTAGATAGAGTCCTAGGATAATAAAACCTAATCAACTTGAATTAAAGAATCTCTCTTAAAACTGTTGAAATAATATGTCCAGTCTAGATCGGTGTCCTAGATGAGTTTAGGCCACCGAACTACATCGACTTTGATCCCAATGAGGCTTGGGTATGTATGCAACTTGGATGCCATTCCGAGCTCAAGTCGACCCTACACACACTCCAGTAGGGTTTTAGGATTTTTATATTGTTTATTTCTTTATCATTTTTTGAACCCTTGATTGAATTGACTAAAACACTTAGGATTTCTCCAAAATTAGATTTTAGGAGAACTCTCACATAGATTGAACCAAGCTGAATCAAGAGAATCAAAAGATATATGTAGGAATCACATTGAAATTAGATCATCTAGGATGCGTGTCCCGTAGCTTGCACATAAAGAGAGTTTAAATGAGCTTTAAAAGAAATTCAAGAGAGTTAACCTTTGGAATTGAAGACCGGATTACCGGGCCAGAATTCAAGAGAGTTAATCAGGTAACGGATCTAGACTACTGGGATCACAGATCAATGCAGTGTCACTTACGGGTCCTAGGTCCCTTACCTAAGTGGCGACTCTAGTCATTCTCTTTTGCGTGAAATTTAGATTGCTTTAGTGATCCCATGTTCACGGAAAAGATGGTTCATATCAATAATCAAATGCACACGCTGCTCGTGTGGGTACGAGAGACCTAGAGTGGCGGGTAATGCCCCTCTCGTGGGATCGGGTCCCACAGAATGATTCGATCGCCCACACACAAGTTGAATCGATGGATTCCTTCAAATTGGGCGAAGGGAAGTTCAACAACCTTTATTCTTTGATATATACTGATCAAGATCATTAATTTGGATGGGAATTTGAAGTTTTTTTGATGGAGCTTTATGTTTTCTGAAAATAATTTGAGCTAGAATTGAAAAACTAGAAGCTACAGAGAGAAAACTTAAGAGGAGAAGAGAGACATAGTCTTGGATGTTTTTCTAAGGAGGGAGCATGAATTTTCAGCCGTTTTTAGCCTAAAAATGTGCTGTGATTGTTTATTTAAAGTTGGTTTACAACTTTTAAAAATTCCTATCGTTTCTTTAACAATTTGACTCAAATTGGGAAAACTAGTTAACTATAGTTTGGATATTGAAAACCAGCACAAAGTGGGAACCTATGCAGGTTTTCAACTAAAATTCGACATGTTCCCAACCTTGGAAAAATGTGGTTTGCTCCTAAGGGGGCGTTTTTGCATGTTGGACCCACCCCGAAGCAGGTGCATTCTCGATACAAAGCTGTTGACCGATATTCATGCCCTTTTTGGACTATGCCATTTTTGAACTATTAGAGGGAAGAATCTGGAAATGTCATAAACTAGGAAGTTGTATCCCTTTGAGATATGTTTCCAACGAGTATTTACAATGATCACATCACACAGATTCAATTTGATAATACCCAATAGATGTCATGAAATATTTCCTTCATTAATATTAGGGTGACAAGCTATACGAAATATACTGCTTTTGGGCCACTAACTCTATCATGTTCTTTCTTCTACGCACCCTCAAACCAAACAACCCTATAGATAAAATCAAGTTACCAATGCCATGCTCTAAATTGCTTTCTCCAACGCATTTTTTCTCAATGGAACCAATGCATTACAACTAGGGTTGCACATGGTTCGGTTTATGGGGATTTCTTGAACCGAACCAATCCCATCGGTTTGGAAAAAATCCAAACCTTAAAACCATAACTGGAATAGAAACCCTACCAAAATTAAGAGAAATAGCCCGAAAAAAAAAAAACAATCAAAATGAAGAGAAATGTAAATGTTTCTTCTTCTTCGGCAATAACTCGCAAAGGATTTTTTGGGTGAGAAAAAAACACAGCGAGAAGAATAGTCGGAGTTATGGGAGAGAAAAAAACTCAGCGAGAAGTCGAGAACAAGAAGAGAAGTCGGCTAGGGTTTTTTTGCTGAAAAGCCAAACAGTAACCCGTATTGGCGTAATCCCGTAAATCTAAAGGGAAGTGATATATTATCCTCCCATTTTCTTTACTTGGGACACCCAAAATAAGTATAGGTGGCAATCTGGCCCGTCTATTAATAACGTTTTATAAATTATAACCCAAATGACAAAAATGCCATCGGTTCAGTTCGGTTTTTCAGATTAAAATTCAAAAACTGCAAACCGAACCGATCCCATCTGTTTAGTAAAATTTATAATCGCGACCGACCCTAATTACAACATGTCATCACATAAAAGAAAATATAAAATAATGAGCTATCTACATCGCGCACCTTTCTAACATATGAAGGCGTTTGTAACGTGTCTGTCTAAAACATCAAATGTGAATGCCATTCTTTCACGTGGCCACCCTGGCTGAATATACGATCCCTGAATATAACATGCTATTTTGCTCTTTCTATGCGTATCAAGCTCAGATTAATGGTAACTCATGCTTTTGTGATACCTTTACCTAATTACAGCGGGTCCACTTTCAAATTATAGGGAGTTGCAATGTGTCTATGCCTAGGAAGCAAAATGTAGTTAGCGATGTGACCCGTACCTTATAAAGGTCCCAGCTATCATAAATGGCTAATATTGCCTAATCACCTGATATTTGTCTTTAACAAAAGGTTTAGTACTTTGAAAATGTTTATCCAGGGTTCGATGAAAAATGCAAAATAATGAAGAACTCAAATAAACATGCATATCAAGAATATAAGAGATTTACGGAGTTAGCCACATATTGTGATTACGTGTATCAAAGGAGCAGATAAAACAGTTTTGTACTATATGTGAAGATGGGATTTGCTAGCGTCCATCGCAGAAGGCATTTTGCAGATGGCCTGTTGCATATGAGCGCAGCAGCCACATAGGCTCACTTTTCAGCAGATTTTGTCTTCATTCACGAGGTAGCTGCTCAAGCCATCTGCGAAATGCCTTCTGCGATGGATGCTAGCCAATCCCTGTGAAGATTACAAAGCAAGCTACAATCTACAAGCTAGTCCATGTGAGGACACGCAAGTGATATATTCGCCCCTTTTTCTTCCCCGGCCAACCCCTCTTGTGTATTTATGATCCCTCCCAGTGTCAGAGGCGATTTTTTGTTCGATAGTAAATGTAAGAAGATTTGACGTAGGGGGGTCAAATAAATCGTATAATGACACAGGGGTCTAGCTATAGCAAAAATGACATAAGGGGGTCAAAATTTGGTTTTCTAAATTTTCAATGACGAGAATGCCCTTGTGGCAGAAATAGGTGATATGACTTTTAAGAAATAAAAAGCATTTCAGTTTCCCTCTCTTTCTCTTCCCTCTTCTCTCTTCCCTCTTCTCTCCTCCCGTCTGTGTTTTTTTTTTTTTCCGTCCTCTTCTCCGGCGATCTCTACGGGTCTGTTTGGTTCGTGAATCTCGGCGGGAAGGGGGAGTGAAAGGGGATTTGTGCAGAATGGCAATGAAAGGACCTTATGGGGGTGGGGTTTTGAAGTAACGTTTGGTTGTAGGGATGCTTACTAGGATTTTGTTGGAACTAAATTCCCAAATGCCATTTGGTTACAAGAATTTAGCGGAAGATATGCGACGAAGCAGTGCGTGGAGCCTCATCCGTCGTTTGAGAAGGCCATTCCTGTTGAAATTCTAATACAGAAACTCAGTTTTGGGGGTTTGCCATTCGGTTCTCATTGGAGAGCCACGTGGGCCGACCGTATCCCAACATTGTTGTGGGTGTTTTGACCATCGGGTTTGAAAAACACAACCAAACGACGTGCCGGCATCTAAAATTCCCACGAAATGCTAATGAGATGCCTGATTTTTGACAACCAAACAGAGCCGTAGGCAATCTCTCCGGCGATCTCGACGAAGGTGAAGCACGTATGAAACCTGGAAAACAGTAAACCCTACCTGGTCTCAGTTTATTTTTCATGATTTGTCTTCGGTGTGAGTACGAAGTAGAGATGTAGTTTGTAGTCAGTTGACAAATTTGTATTCTCACCTGTCATAGTAGAGATGTAGATGTAGTTTGTAGTCTCACCTCTCATACTAAAAGCTTTTGAACTACATTTATGCTTTTGAACTTTCCATGAATAAAAGCTTTCTTAACATCCATTTATTTTGAGCAACAAATTCTTGAAAAGATAAACATTAAAGAAATTGATGCTTTAACAATAGGAGTTGAGTGTATATTTAGAGAAAAAATAAACCATTTGTGGCAAACACACCGTTCTTACAGTTGGGGTACATGTTTCCAGATGGCATTCTTATACAATCACATATCTTTCTCCATTGCCTTCACCCCCTTGTTATCTTTCATATTATTTTCTTTACTATCTGAAAGAAATAATTTGCAAAGATTTTATTTAAGAGAAATGTGGCAGTGTGATATGATAATGCACAAATGGTGGTTGTGCTCCATAAGATATTGCTATTATTAGTATATCAAAACTCATGCTATCCCATTTAGCTTTGGTGTTAAATGTGAAAGTGCTTGCGAAAAGAAGACAGACATGAGTTTGAAGAGTGTAGGGATTGAATTTTTGAGGGCCCATAATCCCTTCTCTAATACCATGCATAGCTCCCCTCTATTGCCCTTGAGAAGCCCCCCTTAGGTACTAATAACCCCTTTTTGTAGCTGAAAACCCATGACTTTCAACTTCACGACCATCTTCTGGATTTGATGGACCCTCCAAGGGTACTTCTTCTACCCCATTTGAGGGCCCATAATCCCTTCTCTAATACCATACATAGCTCCCCTCTATTGCCCTTGAGAAGCCCCCCTTAGGTACTAATAACCCCTTTTTTGTAGCTGAAAACCCATGACTTTCAACTTGACGACCATCTTCTGGATTTGATGGACCCTCCAAGGGTACTTCTTCTACCCCATTTGAGGGCCCATAATCCCTTCTCTAATACCATGCATAGCTCCCCTCTATTGCCATTGAGAAGCCCCCCATAGGTACTAATAACCCCTTTTTGTAGCTGAAAACCCATGACTTTCAACTTCAGGACTTTCTTCTGGATTTGATGGACCCTCCAAGGGTACTTCTACCCCATTTGAGTGCCCATAATCCCTTCTCTAATACCATGCATAGCTCCCCTCGGTTGCCCTTGAGAAGCCCCCCTTAGGTACTAATAACCCCTTTTTTGTAGATGAAAACCCATGACTTTCAACTTGACGACCATCTTCTGGATTTGATGGACCCTCCAAGGGTACTTCTTCTACCCCATTTCAGGGCTCATAATCCCTTCTCTAATACCATGCATAGCTCCCCTCGGTTGCCCTTGAGAAGCCCCCCTTAGGTACTAATAACCCCTTCTTTGTAGCTGAAAACCCATGAGTTTCAACTTCACGACCATCTTCTGGATTTGATGGACCCTCCAAGGATACTTCTTCTACCCCATTTAAGGGCCCATAATCCATTCTTTAATACCATGCATAGCTCCCCTCTATTGCCCTTGAGAAGCCCCCCTTAGGTACTAATAACCCCTTTTTTGTAGCTGAAAACCCATGACTTTCAACTTCAGGACTTCCTTCTGGATTTGATGGACCCTCTTAGGGTACTTCTACCCCATTTGAGTGCCCATAATCCCTTCTCTAATACCATGCATAGCTCCCCTCGGTTGTCCTTGAGAAGCCCCCCTTAGGTACTAATAACCCCTTCTTTGTAGCTGAAAACCCATGACTTTCAACTTGAGGACCTTCTTCTAGATTTGATGGACCCTCCGAGGGTACTTCTCCTACCCCATTTTAGTGCCCATAATCTCTTCTCTAATACCATCCATAGGTCCCCTCTATTGCCCTTGAGAAGCCCCCCTTAGGTACTAATAACCCCTTTTTTGTAGCTGAAAACCCATGACTTTCAACTTCAGGACTTTCTTCTGGATTTGATGGACCCTCCAAGGGTACTTCTTCTACCCCATTTGAGGGCCCATAATCCCTTCTCTAATACCATGCATAGCTCCCCTCTATTGCCCCTGAGAAGCCCCCCTTAGGTACTAATAACCCCTTTTTTGTAGCTAAAAACCCATGACTTTCAACTTCAGGACTTTCTTCTGGATTTGATGGACCCTCCAAGGGTACTTCTTCTACCCCATTTGAGGGCCCATAATCCCTTCTCTAATACCATGCATAGCTACCCTCTATTGCCCCTGAGAAGCCCCCCTTAGGTACTAATAACCCCTTTTTTGTAGCTGAAAACCCATGACTTTCAACTTCAGGACTTTCTTCTGGATTTGATGGACCCTCCAAGGGTACTTCTTCTACCCCATTTGAGTGCCCATAATCCCTTCTCTAATACCATGCATAGGTCCCCTCGGTTGCCCTTGAGAAGCCCCCCTTAGGTACTAATAACCCCTTCTTTGTAGCTGAAAACCCATGACTTTAAACTTGAGGACCTTCTTCTGGATTTGATGGACCCTCCGAGGGTACTTCTCCTACCCCATTTGAGTACCCATAATCCCTTCTCTAATACCATCCATAGGTCCCCTCTATTGCCCTTGAGAAGCCCCCCTTAGGTACTAGTAACTCCTTTTTTGTAGCTGAAAACCCATGACTTTCAACTTCACGACCATCTTCTGGATTTGATGAACCCTCCGAGCGTACTTCTTCTACCCCATTTGAGGGCCCATAATCCCTTCTCTAATACCATCCATAGGTCCCCTCTGTTGCCCTTGAGAAGCCCCCCTTAGGTACTAATAACCCCTTCTTTGTAGCTGAAAACCCATGCCTTTCAACTTGAGCACCATCTTTGGATTTGCTGCACCCTCCAAGGGTACTTCTCCTACCCCATTTGAGGGCCCATAATCCCTTCTCTAATACCATCCATAGGTCCCCTCTATTGGCCTTGAGAAGCCCCCCTTAGGTACTAATAACCCCTTTTTTGTAGCTGAAAACCCATGACTTTCAACTTCAGGACTTTCTTCTGGATTTGATGGACCATCCAAGGGTACTTCTTCTACCCCATTTGAGTGCCCATAATCTCTTCTGCTATAATTTAATTAAGAAAATATTATATCCTTGCCAGATGTAACATGTTAAACTAATTTCTCGTAGATTTCGTCTTTAAACTAGATTTCGTACTGTGACCTGTGTACTTGAAATGCAATGTTCACTTATGTTAAATTATTTCCATGCTTCAGTCTGGTATTAAATGTACTGAGAAAAAATATGTTATCATCTTCTTCTCATGTTTAAGTCTTAACCATATCATATACTCTTTTTACAGACAAGTTTTCAATCAGGAAGGTCATATTTTCTTCTTTCAACGTGTGCCTCCGAAGGTTTTGCTTATGTCGGCCTCTACTTATTCGCCTTGAGAAGCCCCCTTTACGTATTGGTTCTTATCATATCTTGTCTGCCCTTTGCAGGTCTTTGTAAACTGGCACGCACAATGCTTTCTCTGCTGTTACACTATGATGGCATACTGAAGGATGAAGTTAATTGGGAATATGTTGGTGGGAGTAAGAAATTGTTATTGGTAAGTCCCCGAATGAATCTTAAAGAATTGGAGGCTCTAATCCACAGTCGAATTGGGAGTATTGGAGGAGGGGTGTCACTATGCATCAAATGTCGATATGTTGTTGATCCATATATAAGCACTCTAATCGACGTCGATAGCGATGAAATCTTCCAATCGTTGGTTAAGGTGCTTGAGAAAGATAATTTCAACTCTGTGATGCTATACATAACAAAAATTGACAATGGCCTAAATTCATCTTATTCTTCAATTCTGCCCACAAACAATGTCATACCTTCTACTTCCTTTTCACCTCGAAATCCCTCTCATAACCTGCCCATACGTTTGACTTCTGTACCACCGATTCCCTCTCAAAATCCCTCTCATAATGCATGCATACCTCCTACTTCCGTTCCACCGATTCCACACCTAAGATATCCATCGGAACGAGTAATTGTCACTCCCGACTCTCGTTTTGAAGTAGACTTAGAAAGAGAATATGAAACAGAATTGGGTAATACAAGCATAGGAGGTGACTCGGCACAATTTAGTTCAAGGTATGTCTTGTACAATTTTATTTATATTGAAGTACTCAATCTACTATCCTAATTTTATATTGTTGAACTGTGTAGGGTACGAGTTGGCCAAAATGAAAACTTCTCGGACGATATGTATGAGAACCCTACCTCCGAAGATATCATTGTCCCCGGGAATGATGCAGATGTGCCGTTGGAGCATATTAACGTTTTGGAGGATGATTTTCATGTCTTCGGTTGTGATTTCAAAGAATTTAGAACTGAAGATGACAATGATGATGATCCTGCAGAGGATGATGATGAGGATGATGACGAGGCTGAGGCTGAGGTTCAGGATGAGGAGGGTGATGAGGCCGCCCATGATCCTGAAGTGGCTCCCCCTACCGCCAATGGTTGGCCATTTCTACCTGCTGGCACAAGTCGGCCACTGGAAGTAGACGACATGTATGTTGGGGCTGATGAGGTAGATGCAGATAATCTTCAGTTCGATGAGTTAACTGTTGGGGCTATGTATCCAAATATGAAGCAGTTCAAGAAGGCCGTTAAGGAGTATGCAATTCGGCAGCGATTCATGTTCAAGAAGTCACGGTCAACTCCCAAGAAGTATGCCGTTGTATGCAAGGAACCAGGTTGCAAGTGGCGTATATCAGGCATTAGCCGTATGACTTATGTGTTAGTGAAGAAGTTTGTGAGCGACCATACGTGTACATCTCACTTAAAGGGCAATGATAATCATCTAGCTACATCCCCATGGGTTGCCGAGACATGCTTACCCCTATTTGACCGTCCAGAAGATGTGGGGACAAGGATCATAAGACAGTACATGAAGTCGCACTGGGGTATAACCATGACCTACCGTAGAGCACACCTTGCGATGAACATCATCCTTGAAATAAAGTGTGGAAATGTGGAGGACTCGTACCGCTTGCTCTCTGCACTGATAGTTGAGATGATGAGAACAAACCCGGGCACCTACATGCGTGTTTTTCGAGCGAGAGATCTACGTCCAGGGGGAGATGATAAATTTGCTCGCTTATTCTGGGCATTTGGTCCCAGCATACGTTCTTTCCAACGAACACTCAGATCGATAGTTTTGGTCGATGGGACGCATCTACGTGGAAAGTATCTTGGAATCTTACTGATCGCAGTTGGGGTAGACGGGAACAACGGCTTAGTTCCATTAGCTTTTGGTGTTGTCGAGACTGAGAACGAAGATAGCTGGTGCTGGTTCCTCTATTTGGTGAAGCGGCACGTATTGCCTAAGGGGATAGGCGCATTGACCCTGTGCTCCGATCGACAAAAGGGGTTGATGCAAGCAGTGCCTAAAGTAATGCCTATTGCAAACCATAGCTACTGCATGCGTCACCTCGCCGCCAATCTGTACACCGACTTCAAAGACCCTTTACTTAAGAAATTGTTCTGGAGAGCTGCTAGGGCTTTGAGAGAGAGTGTTTTCATAGACACAATGGAAAAAATTAAGGCGAGGAATGAAAATGCACACAACTGGATAGCCGCTATTCCGAAGGAAAACTGGGCTAGTTTCTACTTCAAGGGGGAAAGATATGATGTGTTGACCACCAATAGATCGGAGTGTTACAATGCAGTGCTAAAGGATGCCAGAAAATTGCCGATTGCAGCTGCGGTGGAGCTGACTCGTTTTAAGAGCTCCGAATACATACAGAAACGTCAAGCGATGGGCCTTCAATGGGAAACAAAGTGCACGCATTATGCAGAAAAACATTTGGGACTGGCCAGGGAACAGGGTCGCGGATATACTGCTTATCGAGTAGGTGTGCACGAATTTGAAGTAAGGTCCCGTGATCATCATGATGTCGTAAACTTGCTGCAACAAACCTGTACATGTCGTGAGTTCCAAACGCTTGGCCTTCCGTGCGGACATGCCATGGCAGCCATTGCCATCACAGATTTTGATGAGTACGATTATTGCCATAAATGGTTTCGTATAGAGATGTATCGGGAAACGTACTGTGAGGTGCTTCACCCTACAGTAGATCGCACTCAATGGGAACTGCCTCCAGAACCTCTGCAGACTGTATTACCTCCAATAGCGAAAAGACCACCTGGACGGCCGCGAACGAGAAGATCTGACCGCGAATTGCAGAGTGGAGTGCATCGCAAATGTACGATCTGTGGAAAACTAGGCCACAACAAAAGGACTTGCAGAGAACCTCCCATGGAGAGACAACTCCCTGATGAATCTTCCATTGGACCCTCTGCCCCCGTTTTCAATAGGTACATGATACGTAATATATTGAGGTCAATAAGTAGTATAGAACATCCCCGATTCCATACTTATTTGGTGTGGTGGTGGTGTTGTAGGTCGGGTGTACCTTGTGCAGCTCCTTTTTTCACGTAATTATTCCGCGGAGAATGCATTGGAGGCTCCAGTTGGATGAAGGAGGAGAAGTGGATTAATTGAAAGTGTGCACAGTAATTAGTTGCTGTATATAATAATTTTTTGAGAGAAACCCTTTTTTGGTATACTGTAATTAGTGGTGTGCATAGTTGAAGGCTGGCAAGTTTTCTGAGGAGAACCCAATTTTTTGAAGGTGGAATACTCTATTTTTTGTTATACTGTAATTAATGGTATACTGTAATTGGTGGTGTGCATAGTTGAAGGCTGCCCAGTTTTATGAGGGAAACCCAATTTTCTGAAGGTGGAATACTCTATTTTTTGTTATACTGTAATTAATGGTATACTGTAATTAGTGGTGTGCATAGTTGAAGGCTGCCCAGTTTTATGAGGGAAACCCAATTTTTTGAAGGTGGAATACTGTATTCTTTGTTATACTGTAATTAATGGTATACTGTAATTACTGGTATACTGTAATTTTTGGAGGGAAACCCTGTTTTCTTAAGGTGGAATGGGTTGTCATAGTTGAAGGCTGCCCAGTTTTCTGAAGCTCGAATGAGTTCTACCTTGCAAGCATTGTTAAAATAAGCTTTTCCCTGCTGGTAAGAAAATTCAAGAACTGGAAAATTAAATTGGTTGTATATATATATATATATATATATATATATATATATATATATATGACCTTTTTGTTCATTTTGCAAAAAGTTTGTCATTTTGCAAAAAAGTTTGCAAAAAGCTTTTCCCTGCTGGTAAGAAAGGGCGAAATAAAGTTTGTCATTTTGCAACCTTTATTTATTGACCTTTTTGTTCGTTTCATGGGCATTGATGTCCCAAAAAAATGGAGCATAGAGCTTTACTCCCCCTTAATATATGCATATTATTATGACTTGGGAGCTCAAATATTCTCCCCCTTTTGTCATCACCAAAAAAGGTGGAACAAAAGGACAGAGAGTAGGTGTGAGCCAATGAAAGTGCATACAACCACTCAAAGGACATAGCATCCACGACACATCATAACAGTGACAGAATTATATAAAACGGAATACATCCCAAAAAGATCCAACTGACTATCCAAGCAACTACCTAAATATGATCCATACAACCAACTGATAATCCAAACACTATAGAAACATATAGATAAGTTTAATATAAAAAAAAATCTGAACAAGACAGGATCCATCATCAGAGAACTAGAGCCATCTACTGCTCCGAAGGAGGCGGTGGGTGATGAGAAGAACTGCCCGGCGCCTGGCCCCACTGACCACTGGAGATGCAGCGATAATAGGCGGCCCACTGGTCATCAAAGTGGGAAGTCATGGTGTGGAAGCGAGTCGAAATCGCAGAGTCGACATGGGTAGACAACTGCTGAAACTGAGAGGCCATGGATCGCTCAATGGCCTCCTGCATGTGAGCCAAATCCTGGCGAGTGCAGAACTGAGATGTATCTTCTGAAGGCTGAGGTGCCGGTGCAGGCTGGTCCTCGGCTTCGTAGCCTCCTCCATCGTGAACATCGATGTCAATCGCTGCTTCATTAAGAGCCATGCGGTTAAAGGTCGGAACATCAAACGGGGCAGTAGGAGTCATGGTCATCTCTCCATCCAAGGTGATGCCGAAGTGCCGGAAGACACGGGTGAGAATCATGCCATATGGCAAGGAAGATCGGTAGCGTTCAGGGGTCTGAAACATGAAGCGAAACATGATATATGGCAGACAAAGCTGGCGGCCCTCTAGGATGCTGTAGATAATATATGCCTCTAAGGGTCTTACGGCTTCACGCATCCCACCACGAGGTATGAAGATGTGGTACATGAAGTTATGGAGCACGCGCGCAACCGGAATGAGGTCGGTAGATTGTACGGGCATATTAGGGTGGTAGCGCCGTGTTATCCGCCCATAGACAGTGTCATGATCAATATCATCAAGTTTATGCGTCCCATCGTCCGGCCAAAAATAGTGTAAGAGGCCCTCATGGCTAATCCCAAATACTGTGGCAAAAGTCTGATAGGTGAGTTTGATGACAGTTTTCTTGACCTTAGATTCGATTTTGAAGAAGGAAGGGGAAATGGTGAGATTGGCATAGAAGAGACGCACCAATCGAGGGTAAACGGGTTCGTTAATGTGAAGGATGGGTGTCCAATGAAGAGCATCAAATTTGGCCTTTAAATCAAATTTTTCAAGGACAGGGGGATCAATGTACCTACCGGTCAGGACGCGCCTAGTGCCGACGTCATCCCAAAGTTTCTTCGCCTTATCCCCAGTGAAATAGGACTTGGCCACAACCTCGGCAGCCACAGCCTTGGCCTTGGACTTCTTCCGTGAAGGCCCTTCTTCGTCGGGAACTTCTTCACGAACGTATTCGGGGTCTTCAACTTGGGAGGAGCCTCCGATGTTGAGATTTTTGGTTTTAGGAGGCATGGTGAGAGGAAATATGGGTGGAGAGAAAAGTGATATGTAAAGAAGAAGAGAAATAGCCCTAAAATGGAGGCCAAAAAGAGAAATAGATAAGGGAAGAAAGAAAAAACGAAAAAGGGGTGAAATGCTAGGGTTTTAGGAAGAAGAGAGGGATTTGGAAGGGAGAAGAGGGTTTTGGAGGAAGATGTAGGGAGAAAATGACGGAACGAAAGAAAATGTGGACTTAGGGTTTCAAGAGAAGTGGTTTAGGTATAGGGAAAGAAGAGAAGAAAAGTAAAGTAAAAAAAAGGAACCGGGTCCAGGGTTATGAAGCTCCTGGGCCGATTCTCGGAGTTCCGAGACACTGTGTCGGAGTTCCGAGAACAAAAGGAAATTTTTTTTTTCCATTGCCCAAATCTCGGAGTTCCGAGAATTACTCTCGGAGCTCCGAGAATTTACGGTTTTTTGTATATGCTACTGGAACGAATCTCGGAGCTCCGAGAAATGTTCTCGGAGCTCCGAGAATATACAGGTTTTTTGGATATGCTACTGGAAGGAATCTCGGAGTTCCGAGAAATGTTCTCGGAGCTCTAAGAATATACAGGTTTTTTGGATATGCTACTGGAAGGAATCTCGGAGTTCCGAGAAATGTTCTCGGAGCTCCGAGAATATACAGGTTTTTTGGATATGCTACTGGAAGGAATCTCGGAGTTCCGAGAAATGGAGAGCTCTACCAAGGAACTCTCGAAAGAAGAATGCCTCTCACAGTATGAGTGGCGATAAAAGGTGTGAGATACCTCTCGATTCGGAGACTAGCCCAGATTCGAGGCGTACCTTAAACAAAGAAGAGTCGTCATCCAAGAAAGTAGGCCAAGGATCCCATACTATGCTCTGTTGCAACGGATAACCAGAGATATAAAAGAAGGTTCGTCCCTGGTTACGAATTTGGAAGGTCCAAAGAGCACCTCGTCCCCCCAAGTGCAAACACCTGGTCTCTTATGCCATTTATTATTAATTTTGAAGAGTTTTGGGCGAAAGTCATATGAAATGGGAACGAAAATCTCCGAGAAGACGTCTATCTAATCATGCATGTCTCGGAGATGAATAATAAGCACACATAAAAGAAATGAAATGAGTGTCACCTAGAAGTAGTCATACCTAATTGGTGTCTGAGTTCTGGTGTGCGAACACATGCATGCTACCGCTAAAGGTATAGGATCTATACATGAAAGTAAGAAAACACATTAAAACATAAAACACAAATCAAACCTATATATGACAGGACAAGACAAATCCAAACTCTAATGCGACTTGACTCGGACCAAGATGGCCGTCCATCCTAGCTGCTCTACGCATCCCGGCCTCGGGAAGAATCGGAGTCAACGTAGTTCGATGACCTATTCTAACTACAATGCCTAACCATCTAGAACCGCTATCCTAGACTCGATCCACTAGACTCGACTGATTTTTAAAGCTTTTTGTACGGTTGCTTAAGTTCAGGTGAATTGTACTTTTCAGGACTCTCTATATGCCCTAACCAATGCAAGTTGATTAGCCTTAAGCTAATGCAGGTGAGCCCTACATCCTATGTGTATCTAGGCTGTGCATCTAGGCTGTGCATCCTAATAAAAATCGTGGGCTGACTATATGCTTCCTAGTCTAGCCATCGGTTCGACTAAATGTCTAACCGATCGACTCGAGGCCTCCTAACTCTAGGGACACTCACACGACAGGACACACCATATCAACAAATCATGACAGACTCCTAACTCTAAAACACCCCAAATATCTAGGACAGACTCTTAACTCTAGGGGAAGATCTTTTTGAAAAAGGTTTTGAAGAGTTTTTTGTATTTTTTTGAAGGTTTGAAATGTTTATTTTTAAAGGTTTGGCTAGATGTGAATCCCAAGCTGCACTACGTACCCTATGGGAAGGGATCAAGCCAACGTACTTCGGAACAGATTTTCCTAACTACTTCTAAAGACTCTTGATTTTTGAGATTTTTGGTTTTTAGATGTTTTTGAATTTTCAAGTGTTTTTGACACAAGAGGACAAATTCCTATCATCATAAGAGTATGACAGACTCCTGATATCCCGCAGAGGTTGGACAGCATCCTATGCTTTGCGGGGGAAAATGACAGAATCATGACTCTGCGAGGGTTGGACAGCATCCTATGCCTTGCAAGAGTGGATAAAAAAATCACAATATTTGATGAGAGGTTGGAAAGAATCCTAACCCCTATGATGATAGGATAGACTCCTGAAAGACTGAAGGACTGACTCATATGCTAAAGACTGACTCAAAAACAAATGACTCAAAGAGAGGTGCTAATGAGACATAGCATGTCTCCTAGAGAAGAGGAGATAAGAAGGGTATGGCTTTTAACAGACCAAGTCGGTCTTCAACTAAAAAGGGAGTTTCTAATGATGAGGCTAAGCAAGCCTCCTACGTGCGACTCACTAATGAGATAAAGCCTGTCTCTTAAAGAGCTAAGACATTTCTGCACGAGACATAGCTTGTCTCCTAAGAGGGCTCTAGAGAACTCTTTCATTACCCTTGTAATGAATGGGTTGCTAATGTCTAGGAGATACACATATAAAAGACTGGTCAAGTCTTTTGAAAAGAAGAGGGGAGTGCTACTTGGACTGAGCAAGTCCCCTAATGATGGGCTTGGGCTAGCGCCTTCATCGCCCTTGCAATAAAAAGGGCAAGGGTTTAAAGGATGTCTAAACATGTCTACAAGACTTGACAAGTCTTCTAAATGAGAGGGGGATTACTACTAAGACTGGGTAAGCCTCCTATAGGATGGGCTTAGGCTAATGCCTTCATCGCCCTTGCAAAAAGAATAAAAAGAAATAATGAGAGTAAACTAAGAATGCTTTAACAGAACATTGGTTGTATTAATGAGATAAGCAAGTATTTGATCCATCCATTAGAACTGATGAAAGCCAAGTTGTTAACCATGCCTTTCACAAGGGAGTAGTGTAAGTATCCGCCTTTAGTACCACTTTAGGACAGCTACATCACCACAACTGTGTTTTTTCAAAATTATCCTATACAAATGTATCTTCTATCCATTATGAACCATAAAAAAAATCATACCATCAGTACAATTTCTAATTACTCAATCTAATAAAGAAGACAATCTGAGTTTATGCAACCCTTGGATATGATTGTGTGAATATTAGGGGTTAAAAGTATTTCTATGGGCACTACCTTCTTTTAATAATTATACCACAATCATCTTATCTTTTCAAATTAAAACATTTGGCATTTAAAACAAGAGGAGACTGGATCTTGTACCTCTATTGGTGTAAACAATCAAAAGGAGGACTGAACTATAAATAAATATGCTGATTTTAAACACACAGAATATGGATTGGATCACACATGAATGTGCTGATTTTATACACGCAGAGCATTGGTTAAACGATTATCAAGACGCGTTCATCCTTGTGGACCCCGATCCGAGATAGGCGGCGAGGGAACGGGTCCCTAACACCATCTGGATCATCCACGTGTGAAGGAGAGCTCTACCAAGGAACTCTCAAAACGGATGCCACCCTCATAGCATAGCACGAGTGGCGATATAAAAAGAAAGAGATATGTCTCGATCCGGAACCGAGGTTCGAAACCGAGACATACCTGAAATAAACTCAGAGTCGCCATCCATGGATATGCCATGGAACCCTAAAATCAAATCCTCTGTGCAATGGATAACCAGAAATATATATGGGTTCGTGCCTGGTTACGAATGGGGAAGGTCTGAGAGCACCCCCAATTCGTCCGAGTGCAAGCACTTGGTCTCTTATGCCATTTATTATCAACTCCAAAGAAGTTTGGGTAAAAATCATCTGAAATGGGAACAATCCTCAGGAATCGTCTACCTAAGCATGCATTTCATGAGGATAAAGATAATAAACACATATAAAATAAAATGAAAAATGTGCCACCTAAGCATAACTAGGTTATGAGTGACAAACCTAATGGGTGTCTAAGTTCTGATGTGCAAACACATGCAAGCTACAGCAAAAGGTATAGGATCAGTACGAGAAAGTAAGAAAACACATCAAAACATATAATAACAACATAATAAATCCTAAGACTCTAAATTATTAGCCCGAGTCCTCGGATGGTCTGGTATTCATCCAAAGAAGCCTACGTATCCCCGCCTCCACGAGAATCAAGGCAACGTAGTTCTTCGCACCTATTCTAAGCTATGATGCCTAAGACACCTAGCCCTCTATCCTAAACTCGATCTAAAAGACCGGACCAATTATTAAAGTTTATTGTACGATTATTTAAATTCCAGTGAATTGTGAATTTTAGGACACCCTATATGCCCTAACTAAATGCAGATTAGCCCTAGGCTAATGCAGGTGATTCCTACAAGCTATGTGTAACTAGGCTGTATTTCCTAAGGAAAACCAAAGGTGGACTAGCGTGTCTTACTCTAGTCATCACTCGGCGATGTGGATCGCCGACTGACCGGACGGAGGCGCTCCTATAACTCTAGGACAGACCCCTAACTCTAAAACAAACACACAGCAAACAAACAATCAAACAACCTATCAAAAGAAAAACCCTAACTCTAAAACTCTCTATCTAGGAGAAACTCCTAACTCTAGAGGAAGATCTTTTGAAAACAAGATTTTAAAGGTTTTTTAAGAAGGTTTAAAATATTTATTTACAAAAAAGTTTGGCTGGACTTGGGATGTAAATCCCAAGCTGCACTACGTACCTCGGAAGAGGATCAAGCCAACGTAGTTCGAAACGAACTCTCCTAACTAATACTTCTAAAACACTCAACACTTTAGGCTTTTTTAAGATTTTTCGAATGTTTTTTGAGTTTTAAAATATTTAATGTTTTGGGATTTTTAAATGCTTTAATATGTTTTTGGATTATAATTGTTTTCACCCTTTTAGTCAAAGACTTAAGGGAAATACACAAAGCAAAATCCTAGGGCTAAACCTTAGGGTAAATAGGGGAAACCCCTAAACAAATAACACTATCAAAAGCAAAGGTAAACGAATCAAAGATTCTCTAATAACACTCCTAAAAGGACAAATGAGTCAAAGACTCTCTAACAACACCGCTAAGAAAGACAAGAGTCGAAGACTTTCTAATAAAACTACTAAAAGGACGAATGAGTCAAAGACTCTCTAATAAAATCACCCAAAGGACGAATGAGTCAAAGACTCCCCGACAAGATCAAAAAAGACAACTAGGTC
This sequence comes from Tasmannia lanceolata, assembly GCF_043159265.1. Classification (NCBI taxonomy): domain Eukaryota; kingdom Viridiplantae; phylum Streptophyta; class Magnoliopsida; order Canellales; family Winteraceae; genus Tasmannia; species Tasmannia lanceolata. The sequence continues at coordinate 26,284,837 of NW_027518697.1, read as the reverse complement.
AAAGACTCTAATAACACTATCTAAAGGACGAGCGAGTCAAAGACTCTCCAGCAAAATCAACCAAAGGACGAATGAGTCAAAGACTCTCTGAAAGAAACGGAAACACGATTCAAAGACGCTCTAAGAGAGAAAACACGAGTGAAAGACTCCACTGACAACAACTAAAAGATATACGAGTCAAAGACTCTCTAAAAGATGGAAACACGAGCCAAAGACTCCAAAAACACCGACTAAAGGATATACGAGTCAAAAACTCTCTAAGAGATAGAATCACGAGTCAAAGACTCCAAAAACACCGACTAAAGGATAAATAAGTCAAAGACTCTCTAAAAGAGAAAGATTGAGTCAGAACTCTTTAATAACAACACCTGAAAGACAAATGAATCCAAGACTCTCCTACAACACTACTGAAAAGACAAATGAATCAAAGACTCTCTAATAAAGCCACCTAAAAGGCGAATGAGCCAAAGACTCTCTAATAACACTATCTAAAGGATGAATGAGTCAAAGACTCTCTAATCAAGGCTGACTCCTATGCGAATGGACTATCGACTAAGGAGAAGCTGACAAGCAAAAGGAATAAGAGACCTTGTGCATATTTGGCAAAGGTAAAACACCCAACCGGGCCTGACAGCTACCTAGCCCTCAGGGTGCAACAAATGTGCAACCCAATACCCATAAGGGTAGGGGTATGAAGCCAAGCCGAGTAGTGTGTTCTCCCAAAATCAAAAAGCACACAAAGAGGATTAACGAGAGAATGAGACCGGACGGGTCTCCCAAACACACAAAGATGGGCTCTAAGCAACCTTATCATTGCCCTTGCAAAGGGGGAAGCAAGGCTAAGACAACTAATTGACCAAATTGATCTCTAATTAACAAAGGAACAAACTGAAGTACAACCTCAGAGAGGATTCTACAAATGAGGCTTGCCTTCAAAGGAGGATTGCCTAACGAGACAGAGTATGTCTCCTAGTACTGGTTATAGTATCTAAAGAAATCTAACAGAAATCTAAAAGACTGTGCTAGTCTAATCAAAGAGAGAGGAAAATGCTACCAGATAATCGCAAATTTCAATCAATTATTATAAAAACAAATCAAATATCAGCAAAATATGATCTACAACTAAAGAGTGCACAATCTGTAATAATAACAATCATACAATGATAAACAATATTAATTAGTCCAGACCAGCCGCTGGATAGCCTAATAAAGCAAGAAACAACATTAAACACTTCTATGCCCAACCACAAGTACCACTGCCCCGATATGGGGGTGAAATCAGATGATGCTAAAGTAATCATCTGATATCACAAATACACAGGATAATATTTCTATGCCCGCCTTGAGATCAGACAGTACTCATGTCGATAATATCGAATAGAGTAGTCATCTGATCTCCTTCTTTCCTAAAACAATTTATTTAAATAAAAGACAAGTGTATGAACCTTAAGAGAGTCTCACCTGAGCAGTCCATTTATTATTATCTTCAAAACCTAACTCAAAGATTAGTACAAGAGAAGAATATATATAAAAAAGAAATCAAAAGATTATGATAATTCTAATTTATACAAATTGTAGTGCGTAACAGGGGGTATCACTTATGCAGATTCAAGTGTAAAACAGTGAGGGTGAAATGTGGACAAATCTATGCAAAAGAGTGGAGCTGAAAATAGACAGATTTTAGTGCATAAAAGGGGCCAACATATGTGCAGATTTTGATGCCAAGAAGAGGCTGATATATGTGCAAATTATGTGTCAAATAGGGACCATATTCATTGGACTAAACTGTCACATAATAGATTGATTCAACAACGGTCAAAACAGGGGCTGGGCCATAGGCCAGCAGTGTGCAAAACAATGACTGGGCCATAGGCCAGCAGTGTGCAAAGCAGGGGGCTGAAATAAGCTATGAACCCCACACATACATATATCACCGCACTCAAACTATGCACTGCAACTTTTCTTATCTTCCTGACAACAACACATACACAGGAAAAGGAAAAGCCTTGTGCAACCTCAAAGATGATATCCACACAATATCGATGACAGCTTAAAATACTAACATCACCTGTAACTCATGGACCTAAAGCATGAATATCAAAAGTACAAACATTCAGGTTTAGATTGGTCAGGGGAATGAAATTTTGCAACATTATTTATTAGACCCATAATCTTTGAAATTCAGACACCACAACTGAGAATGATTATAGAGTGTTAAGCTTCAAACCACTATCTCAAGGTTTCTTTTTACTGAATCAAATAAAGGACACCCCTGAACAATGGGTTCATAGCAAAGTTAGATCAAAACACATCCTATAATTCCACTCAAATGCCAAGATCGAGTGGAAATTGACCCAAGTCTGGATGAAAATAGGATGGATGATTGAAAATTAATAGAACATAGCTTTTGACCATACAAGGAATACTTCAACACAACCATAGTCTTTCACACAGTAACTCATCTTATCTCCCATCCATTAACACAGCCACAAAAGATCATTAAACATAAATGACAAGCCAATTTTATGCTCACCTTTGAGTACTAACGTTACAAACTTGAAGGCATTAATACAGGCACTATCATGTTTAACAATTATACTGGCTACTTTTCTTCACCAAGCCAAACTTGGAACTTCTATCAAGAAAAATGAAATTCGCATAATGAACTCTGAGAATTCATATAATAAACAAATCATACAGGCACTATCATTGCCTGTTGAATTTACTCAGCCATGAAATCGCAACTTCCACACGCCATTTCAAACGAGATTATGAAGCACAAACAAAATTCCAAGCTAAAATAATTTCATCACAAACTCAGATCTAATAGTTTCATAAGAATTAAAATTCAGATCAAAGTAGCATAATACCTTTTTTTTTTCTTTTTGATAACCCGGCACGATCCAATTCACTTTTTTTTCCCTGGGCTTTGCCACCAAATCAGCAACGATGATGATGAACCAATAGCTATGTAATTGTAAAAGAATATGAACAAGGTTCTAAGAACGAAAATCCGGCAAAGATTCCGGAGCACCGATTGACTCGCCGGGGAAGAAGATAGCTTAGGGTTTGAGAAAAATCTCTCTCTCTCTGCAATTTCTCTTCCTCTGTTTCTCCCTCCTCGGTGTTAGGATTTCAACGGAGAATGAGGAAAATGGGCTCAACCAGCTTGATCTTGCAACCGGAGCTTGGATAAAAAAGAAAATCAACAGAAACTTGAGCTTGCCGGAAAACTAGTCGGATTTGGAATCGCAATGGCCGGAGTTAGGATTTCACAACTCAGATCTAAGATTTGGGGATAGAAATAAAGCTTAGATGAAGTAGAAGATGATGAAGAAGACGATTGGAGGTAGGTATGGGTAGGATGTCCGACGGATTTGCCGGATTCCGACAAGAAATTCACCGGAAAAGACGATCGGTTGGATCTCTCCTTCTCTCTTTCTCTCTGTTTCAGCAAGAAATCTCAGATCCCCCTTCTTCTTCTTTTTTATGGATTTAAGGTGATAAGATTGCTGGATCTCCAGCAGAAATGATCCGAATGGAAGAAAATCGGGACATGGCCGGAGCTCCGATCGAGCACACCGGAGAAGAAGATCAGAAATCTCTCCTTCTCCCTCTCAATCTCTGCAAGTCTCGGATTTCTCTCTCTCTGTTGGAAACGAAATGATGGGGGATCGTCAGATCTGGTTTGGGGTTTGGGAATAGAGAAGAAGAGGGTCTGAGATGGGATGGGGTTCTAGTATTAGGGTTCGGTGAAGGGGTTTGGGATTATATCTCCGGCGGAACCGCCGGAGAAGATGATCGGAGTTAGGGTTTAAGATGGGAAAATGGTAGGGATAGAAGGTCAGATCTGATTTTTTTAGTGGGATGAGAATGAGGATGATAGAGATGAGGAGGATACAGTAGCAGGGGTAAGGCCGGATCTATGGCCGGAGTTAATGGGGGTGGGGGTCGGGCGCTCCTCCTCCTTTCCTTCTCTCAAACCCCATCTCTGTATTCTATTTCCTCTCTTCTTCCTCCTTCCTTTTTTTCTAAACGAACCCATGGGACCTTATAAGCTGCTGAGATGATAAATTTGCCCCTCTTTATTTTTAGAGACAGCCCCCCTCTTCAATACAACACCCCCCTTTTGCATAATAAAGATCACTAACTTCTTTGCCCTGACTTTTGTACAATAAGCACCCATCTTGGATAACCCTTTTCTGCTTACTAAAACATTAATACATTATTTATTTTTTTACTCTAAACAGGCATCAGTTAGATAATGCACTCCCCTTCTTGACTAATTCAGCTCCCTTCTAGGTTCACACCACGCTTACTATCTTGGTTTGTTGGCTAGGCGAACACGCTCAGATCTCGACGAAATTTTTCAGGGACTTATGGGAGACCTTAAGCTACCCTGGGGTTCAGTTTGGGACCCCAGCTCACTGATTGGATAGGGCTTCGCACAAACATTACAAACTTAGGTCCGGTCAAAATGGGGCGTCTACAGATGCCCCTCTTTGGCAGAGCGTGTGTAACACACGAATGGCAAAGCTGAACAGACGACACATTTTGACTGACCCGAAAGCAAAGTAAATTTTTAGGTTTTCAGTTTTAAAACGATACTCATAAAGGTAAGACTCAATTAACAATAGGGAGATAGCCTCTCACTGACTCTTAACTCGGCAACTAAGACATCTCAAAGAGATAGTCTCTCCCTAATACTCATGACTCATCTATCGAAACTAATCAACAAAGATGAACGAACAATTATAAAAACACAAACACACACCCTTTTTTATTAGGCTAAACCAAAGTAGATACAACAATTGCTCAAAGAGCACCAACCAAACAAACAAATGAATTATTTCAAACACTCAAAGAGTTTCCATTTTTTTTTTATCAGGCTAAGCCAAAGTAAACATAACAAATGCTCAAAGAGCACAAACCAAACAATTAAACCAATCACTTCAATTACTCAAAGAGCTTTCATTTTTATTTTTATTTTTATTATTTTTTTTTTAGAAACCACATTGCAATTTGTCTAAGACAAGTATAACTCGAAATACTCAAAGAGTTTTTCCTTTTTAAAAACCTGCAAAAATAGGCCAAAGACCAATGTATTGAAACTCGTCCGAAACAAGTTCAAAACTAAACACTCAAAGAGTTTTTTTTTTTTTTACTTTTTTTTTTACCACCGAGTTTTTATCCTGGAATCGACAGCCAGAAAACACCTGACATAACAAAGTTAGAGATCAAGGGAAGAAACAAAGTCTATAACAATACAAAGCTAGGAGCAAGGAGATACATCGAGTTTTTATCCTGGAGTCGATAGCCAGAAAACACCTGACATAACAAAGTTAGAGGTCGAGGGAAGAAACAATGGCTATAACATAGCAAAGCTAGGAGCCAAGGAGATACATCGAGTTTTTATCCTGGAATCGAGAGCCAGAAAACCTGACATAACAAAGTTAGAGGTCGAGGGGAGAAACAATGGCTATAACATAGCAAAGCTAGGAGCCAAGGAGATACATCGAGTTTTTATCCTGGAATCGAGAGCCAGAAAACCTGACATAACAAAGTTAGAGGTCGAGGGAAGAAACAATGGCTATAACATAGCAAAGCTAGGAGCCAAGGAGATACATCGAGTTTTTATCCTGGAATCGAGAGCCAGAAAACCTGACATAACAAAGTTAGAGGTCGAGGGAAGAAACAATGGCTATAACATAGCAAAGCTAGGAGCCAAGGAGATATATCGAAAAACTTTCAAAAGGAATGAAGAATTTATCATCTATAATCAAATTCACTAATGGGCCAGTCATCTCTTACCGAGAATAACTAAGAGCGCATGATGTTTGCTGAAAGCAAAACTCAAGTAGATTGATGAGATTTTTAGGTGCTGACTCTCTTTAACAGGTGAAAAGCATTCTGATGAGGTTTGAAGGATGCAGGAGTAGATTCTATACTCCGCTGGGAATTGAAGTTTCTGAAACTGACTCCTGAAGGTACAATTTGATCAAGGAATTCAACTCAAAGAGTATGCTCAAGCTTCTCTGGTTTCTATTGGCTAAGAATAGATATCTCAGTTATCATTGTGTAATATCTTTTATGACGCAAGTCATAAAAGATGCCCCTAGTATGATGTGCTTCCATGACAAGGTCTTAAGAAAGCAGAACCGAGGTAAGTAGGAAAAATTTGAGTTTGCATGGGTTCTTTCTTTGGTATAGTGGTAAAACCAACTTCACAAAGGCTAGATCTAAGATTCTTCCTTTTTGCTGAATATTACTTGAGGCTTGATGTCTCTGGTAGGTTTGGACCAAATGTTTCTTGCCCTTTCCTTGATTCTTAAACCAGGATCTACTCTAGATTTTTCTTTACATTTCGGAAGGTGTACACCCATTCTTTTCAGTGCCAAACACTTTGGATTCTAAAAGAAAACAATGATAAACAAGGAACAGACTCCTGAGGACTCTTCCAAAGAAGACTTACAATATTCAAGGGACTTGACTAAATTTTGATTCACCCTTAGATAAAATGTGTTATTTTGTTATAGTAAGGTTAGCCACTCTTAGAGTACTCTCAAAAACCAAGTCAAGATGCTCTAATTTCCTCCATCGGGATTTCCGTCATGGTTATTACCCCCTTTCGGATTGCTCAGTCTTAATGCCCCTAGTTTAAAAAGGTGTCAAAGTAAGTCTCGCTGACGCTACTCGGATTCCAAGATCCTGCCCTGTGTAGAGGTTGCTTCTCCGTCTTCTTGATTTCTCTCTTCAAAAGAAAGCACAACTTTTGCCTTCCAAGCTTTCGGTCTAAAAGATCACTTGTTTCAACTTTTGTTCTTCAAGTTTTCAGTCTAAAAGACTACTTGTCTCAACCTTTGCTTTTCAAGTCCTCAATCTAAAAGACTACTTATCTCAAATTTTGCTTGCACTCAAACTTGGGAATTCTACGTAACTGAGGAACTCCTTCTGCTTCTATTCAACTCAACTTTTCAAGGAAAGTATTTGCCTCTGACTAGATTGCATCTTCAAGTTTTCAATCCAGCAGACCGCTACCCTTACTTTACATAAGTCAATCTCTTTGGTTATTGACTTAGCAAGAAAATGACTTTATCTAGGCCGCCCTTTCGGGTTTTCAACCTAGCCGGTCTTCAGACTCTCATTCTTTTCTTTCTATTTTTCTTTTCATTCGCCTCGAACCTTTGCTTGTTTCACCAGAAGGACTTTCTAGGTGGGCTCGGGTTCAAAAGGGTTGAATACCTAAGGTTCTAAGGATTTGGACCGAATCTGGTCTAGCCAGACTACCTACGTACCCCAAAAATGGAGGATCAGATCCGCGTAGTTCGCTTTGGGATTTTTCAAAGAATGGTTTAGCATTTAGCTTCAAAATTTTTTTAAAAAGGATTTTATCCCAAGGTTTGACCGAACCTGAATAAATCAAGTTGCCTACGTACCCCTGAAGATATGGGGATCAGGTCCGACGTAGTTCGGGTGCATAAATGCCCCGGGTTTATAATGTGTTTGAAAAGAAATTGTTTAATTTTGCTTTTGGCCCAAAGGGTTTATAGAAGGATTTTTTAACGTTGGGATTTTGGCTATAAAAGCTCAAACGATTAAGGATGGCCTCCTGATGTATTTGATGTACAAGCTCTTTTGTTTAAGGTTCAAAACCTTTGAAAAAAATTTCGAGGAGTCTGGCGGTTTTCTGGCAAAACTTCAACCACTGTGCTCCACTCCCATCTCGAAGATCTCGAATTTATGCTCAAGATACCACAACTTTGTCTGAAAATCTTCTCTCAAAATTTCATCAGCTCCACAGGATGTCTGACGTTCAACTCTTTAAAATTTTACTCTTCAACTGGATGTCTAAAGCAGATGAAGTCTTGCTTTGCTCAATGACAGGGCATTCCCCTGGTTTATCCTTATAGGATCAAGCAAGACTACCTCAAACCCTTCTAAACAGGTTCATCAATTCTTTGCGCTCCTCGGGAGATAAAGTTTTGCCAATCCATCTTTCCCGAGTTTCGGATTTCGATACCACTATCGATGGCTTCAATTTCTTCTTTAAGTGGCTATGCTCGACGCTCTTCCTCTCGTCTGACCATCTTTCAGATCTCGAGGGGAATTTCGTCTGCATTCTCATCCGAGAAGGGGGTCTTTAGTTGTTTTAAACATTAGATCTAAGAGTGAATCATAGAGTATCAAAGATACGAAATCAACAATTTTATTGAATAGAAGACTGTAAGTACATTGATGATTTTTGACACACCTCAATGGGCTCTTCATCAGTTCTGATAGAAAACAGAACACTGACTCTATATAAGAAAAATTGACAGATATGACTTCTTTTTTTTTCTTTTTTCTTTTTTTTTTTTTTTTTTTTTTGACATTGACACTACAAGACTCAACAACCTTCAACCTAGGAGTTGGCATAGATTCAACAAAAAGACACTCTAAAAACTGTACGCATCTTCATGAACAAGAAACTGGCACTGAAAGTTTATGGGTAACCCGCCTTCTTTCACGATGATAGCTACTGAGTTTGATCCCGAAGTAGGAATCTCGGAAAGGGCAACCCTACAAAGTCCGGATGACCTGGCTTGCATTGATTTTCATCTTCCAGCATCGGCGAAGTCTTCTTAGTTATGCTTAACTCCTTCTGATTCTCAATCATCGGCTCTTTTCCTTCTAAAGTCTTATTGTCACTCGGCGCTGAGGTATGAGCAAGAACAGCTGATTCTGCCTGCCACTGAATGAGCTCATCTTCTTCAAATCTCAAAACATATGGAGTACGCTTAGGTTCACTTGCCCCTGGAGTAATGGAAGCAGGAATGACTGGCTTTGTGAAAGACAAGATGAACTTATCTTTGTCAGTTATCGAAATAGGTGGATCACTTTTCGGCGCAGGCTTTGATGCAGGTTTTGGCCTGGGTTTCTGAATGAAACTGAGTTCATGGATAACATGAGGGTCATTGTCTATTACATTCTGGATCTTATGCTTCAACACCTCACAATAATTGGTATCATGATCAAAACACTGGTGATATAAACAATATCTCTTACTACTATGCTTCTCCGAGTTTTTCAAAGGGCTTAAACGGGAAGGTAAAATGAATTTTCTGATTCTGACCAACTCCCTTACAGCAGCTTCATATGTACAGGGTAATTTACTGAATTCTCTTCTGTGCTTCCTAGTTGATTCCTCTTTCAGAACAAGGGGTTTGTTTAGCGGTTGATGAGAAGTTCCAATGTAATTCATGTCCTTCGAAGCATTAAGGTATTTCTTTCCTTCTGAAAAACCAATTCCTGTTTCAAACATCTTACTCCGTTTCTGCTTGAGTGATTCTTGCCTGCCATTAAAGAACTCATTTATATTTCCCGAGGAAAAATGATCAAGGAACCTCTCAACTACATCTTTCAGGCTGTTAATCTCCCTTGGGTTCAAACTGCCGTACCATTTCCTGGCCATCCCAGTTAAAGAGAGTGGGAATAGCAATGCCATCTGGTCTGGAAATAATCCTTGACCTTCTAAAAGAGTAATGAATAATATCAAATGTCTCTTTGGACATCCTATCCCATCATATTCGTCGAACTCTGGAATCTCAAATTCAGGAGGGAGGGTGACATCTGGGAAAAATATGGAGTCGTGAAGGTCAAGCTCCTTTTCGTTCTGAACTCTTGTATCCTCCTTATTAAGGTCTAACAGCCCGAGTTCTTCTAACAATGATTTTCCTTTATCCACTTGGGTCATATTTCTGCTACACTTCTCTTCGGCACGCAATGCATCATCAACATCTACTGATAACTTCACAAGCTGACTTGAACTTGTAATCATTGAAGGGTCCGGGATAATCAGATTCTCAGAAACTGGTAACTTCTCTTTTGCTTGAATTTTCAAATGGGTCATGTCTTCTTTCATCCCTGTTACCTCCGTGCAGAGGGTTTTCAACATGTCTCTTATCTTCATTAACACTTCCTCAGATTCAGTCATTTAGTAAAGACCGGGCGAAACAGGTGAAGACTATATCTGGTAGAATAAGCGAAGCAAAAGGCTACCTGAATCAAAAGAGTTTGGAAATGGTTAGTCTTATGGGCCGACAGTCATTTGCTGAACTCAGACTTTTAAATTTGAAGCGCACACACTAGATCAATAGTCCCGGGATAAAAAATTCTAGACAAATAGAGATAGAGTAATCTTGAGCATATCAATGGGCATGTTAATTTGGAAAGAATCCTCAATCTACTCCTTAAGGTGTTCTTTGGATATAACTGTTCTATTTTTATATGAAAGAGTCAGGAACGATAAACATCCCTAATCAAAATAAGTTTCGATCTCAGCAATGATCATGCACTCAAAGAATACCGGTAAGATCAAACTTTTTCATCAATGATTTCGATATGATCCAAAGGTAAAAGATATATGATAGGTAAACATGGATCAATGAAAATCAATGGCTCAGATAATAGACCATGGCCATAAGAATGACAAAAGTAGGGTCAAAGACCAGATCTAAAATCTGAATGATGGATATCAACAACCGTACGATCAATATGATCAGAAATGATAGACCATGGTCATAAGGACAGCAAACGAGCTATCGGCCAGATCTCAAGATAACACAGGTAAGGATCTAATCCTACTGAGCCATGTATATATGGGAATCAAGACAAAGTAGACTAACTCCAAAGGATAGCAATCATGCTTAACATGTTTTGGATAAAATCCAGCAGCACAACGGCTATACATGGAGGTCAAGGTAAGGCAAACTCATGGTTTTCCTAACTCTAAGAAATAGCGGTTACGCTCAAAATGCTCTGGATAAAATCCGGTAGTATAACAACGCTAGACAAGAAAGTAAGGTAGGGTAAACTCATGGCTTTCCTAACTCTAAGAGATAGCGGTCATGCTCAAAATATTCTGGATAAAATCCGGCAGCATAACGGCTAGACAAAGGATTCCCACGGCTCAACTAAAGGTATATGAACAACGGTGGTAGGATAAACTCGGAATATGGTTACCAGAGAAAGGTGACCAAATGAAGGACCGACCAAAGGTGAGAGCATATATGACAACGGGTCAAATCCTATAATCAACAGATCAAAGGACAAAACCAGGTCAAGGATATGGCAAGCAAAAGCCATTGACTAGATCTATATCTGAATAACGAATGGATATAACCAATTGAAATGAATAAGGAACTCTAACTAAGAGGAGAACCCTAATATACATAATCAGTATATATAAGTATATACACATACACACAAATCCTAACCAGGGACACCAGCCCTAATTCTAATCTAGCGGAGTCAAGAAAATGTCGACTCAAGACAGACTGATGAGTGTACTAGGACCGCGTCGTAGCCATATAAAATGAGCTACCCTAGTCTACAAATGGGGCAAAGCTCCTAACTCTAGGCTCCACATGTGTAAGCAACACATGTTCGACCCTATATGAATGTAATATATTTATATAAACACGGGTACTTCCTAGTTGGATTTCACTAGATCAGTAAGTATATACATAATATATAAAAACAAAGTAGGGCTCCGGACTCAATCTACCGGGTACTATGCGTATGAAACATACTTAATATGTATAACTCAAGTGCACCGAGTGTTATACATAGTATGCTTCATTGCTCATCGGCTGCTGTAAACACAAGTGCACCGAGTGTTTACGGCTGCAGCGCTGGCGCATAGCTTGGAAATAGATTCAACAGTACCGTCAAGGTAAAGACATCCCAGTCGGGCACGCATTGAATCTATCTCGTGGAGCTAAGAAGAAAAAACAATGAAAGAAATAACAAATATGATAATGCATGATGTGTAGTATGTGAATCCCTCGTTTTAATTACGCACCTGTCTGGTGCCCCTGGATTCTAACGATAGAATTCCCATTTAAAATGATTTTAACTCAAATTTCTCCAAAGTTAATAAAAATGGCATTTTTAAAGAGTTAGGCAATGTTTCAAGAACTCCCCAGCAGAGTCGCCAGCCTGTGGACCCCGATCCGAGATAGGCGGCGAGGGAACGGGTCCCTAACACCATCTGGATCATCCACGTGTGAAGGAGAGCTCTACCAAGGAACTCTCAAAACGGATGCCACCCTCATAGCATAGCACGAGTGGCGATATAAAAAGAAAGAGATATGTCTCGATCCGGAACCGAGGTTCGAAACCGAGACATACCTGAAATAAACTCAGAGTCGCCATCCATGGATATGCCATGGAACCCTAAAATCAAATCCTCTGTGCAATGGATAACCAGAAATATATATGGGTTCGTGCCTGGTTACGAATGGGGAAGGTCTGAGAGCACCCCCAATTCGTCCGAGTGCAAGCACTTGGTCTCTTATGCCATTTATTATCAACTCCAAAGAAGTTTGGGTAAAAATCATCTGAAATGGGAACAATCCTCAGGAATCGTCTACCTAAGCATGCATTTCATGAGGATAAAGATAATAAACACATATAAAATAAAATGAAAAATGTGCCACCTAAGCATAACTAGGTTATGAGTGACAAACCTAATGGGTGTCTAAGTTCTGATGTGCAAACACATGCAAGCTACAGCAAAAGGTATAGGATCAGTACGAGAAAGTAAGAAAACACATCAAAACATATAATAACAACATAATAAATCCTAAGACTCTAAATTATTAGCCCGAGTCCTCGGATGGTCTGGTATTCATCCAAAGAAGCCTACGTATCCCCGCCTCCACGAGAATCAAGGCAACGTAGTTCTTCGCACCTATTCTAAGCTATGATGCCTAAGACACCTAGCCCTCTATCCTAAACTCGATCTAAAAGACCGGACCAATTATTAAAGTTTATTGTACGATTATTTAAATTCCAGTGAATTGTGAATTTTAGGACACCCTATATGCCCTAACTAAATGCAGATTAGCCCTAGGCTAATGCAGGTGATTCCTACAAGCTATGTGTAACTAGGCTGTATTTCCTAAGGAAAACCAAAGGTGGACTAGCGTGTCTTACTCTAGTCATCACTCGGCGATGTGGATCGCCGACTGACCGGACGGAGGCGCTCCTATAACTCTAGGACAGACCCCTAACTCTAAAACAAACACACAGCAAACAAACAATCAAACAACCTATCAAAAGAAAAACCCTAACTCTAAAACTCTCTATCTAGGAGAAACTCCTAACTCTAGAGGAAGATCTTTTGAAAACAAGATTTTAAAGGTTTTTTAAGAAGGTTTAAAATATTTATTTACAAAAAAGTTTGGCTGGACTTGGGATGTAAATCCCAAGCTGCACTACGTACCTCGGAAGAGGATCAAGCCAACGTAGTTCGAAACGAACTCTCCTAACTAATACTTCTAAAACACTCAACACTTTAGGCTTTTTTAAGATTTTTCGAATGTTTTTTGAGTTTTAAAATATTTAATGTTTTGGGATTTTTAAATGCTTTAATATGTTTTTGGATTATAATTGTTTTCACCCTTTTAGTCAAAGACTTAAGGGAAATACACAAAGCAAAATCCTAGGGCTAAACCTTAGGGTAAATAGGGGAAACCCCTAAACAAATAACACTATCAAAAGCAAAGGTAAACGAATCAAAGATTCTCTAATAACACTCCTAAAAGGACAAATGAGTCAAAGACTCTCTAACAACACCGCTAAGAAAGACAAGAGTCGAAGACTTTCTAATAAAACTACTAAAAGGACGAATGAGTCAAAGACTCTCTAATAAAATCACCCAAAGGACGAATGAGTCAAAGACTCCCCGACAAGATCAAAAAAGACAACTAGGTCAAAGACTCTAATAACACTATCTAAAGGACGAGCGAGTCAAAGACTCTCCAGCAAAATCAACCAAAGGACGAATGAGTCAAAGACTCTCTGAAAGAAACGGAAACACGATTCAAAGACGCTCTAAGAGAGAAAACACGAGTGAAAGACTCCACTGACAACAACTAAAAGATATACGAGTCAAAGACTCTCTAAAAGATGGAAACACGAGCCAAAGACTCCAAAAACACCGACTAAAGGATATACGAGTCAAAAACTCTCTAAGAGATAGAATCACGAGTCAAAGACTCCAAAAACACCGACTAAAGGATAAATAAGTCAAAGACTCTCTAAAAGAGAAAGATTGAGTCAGAACTCTTTAATAACAACACCTGAAAGACAAATGAATCCAAGACTCTCCTACAACACTACTGAAAAGACAAATGAATCAAAGACTCTCTAATAAAGCCACCTAAAAGGCGAATGAGCCAAAGACTCTCTAATAACACTATCTAAAGGATGAATGAGTCAAAGACTCTCTAATCAAGGCTGACTCCTATGCGAATGGACTATCGACTAAGGAGAAGCTGACAAGCAAAAGGAATAAGAGACCTTGTGCATATTTGGCAAAGGTAAAACACCCAACCGGGCCTGACAGCTACCTAGCCCTCAGGGTGCAACAAATGTGCAACCCAATACCCATAAGGGTAGGGGTATGAAGCCAAGCCGAGTAGTGTGTTCTCCCAAAATCAAAAAGCACACAAAGAGGATTAACGAGAGAATGAGACCGGACGGGTCTCCCAAACACACAAAGATGGGCTCTAAGCAACCTTATCATTGCCCTTGCAAAGGGGGAAGCAAGGCTAAGACAACTAATTGACCAAATTGATCTCTAATTAACAAAGGAACAAACTGAAGTACAACCTCAGAGAGGATTCTACAAATGAGGCTTGCCTTCAAAGGAGGATTGCCTAACGAGACAGAGTATGTCTCCTAGTACTGGTTATAGTATCTAAAGAAATCTAACAGAAATCTAAAAGACTGTGCTAGTCTAATCAAAGAGAGAGGAAAATGCTACCAGATAATCGCAAATTTCAATCAATTATTATAAAAACAAATCAAATATCAGCAAAATATGATCTACAACTAAAGAGTGCACAATCTGTAATAATAACAATCATACAATGATAAACAATATTAATTAGTCCAGACCAGCCGCTGGATAGCCTAATAAAGCAAGAAACAACATTAAACACTTCTATGCCCAACCACAAGTACCACTGCCCCGATATGGGGGTGAAATCAGATGATGCTAAAGTAATCATCTGATATCACAAATACACAGGATAATATTTCTATGCCCGCCTTGAGATCAGACAGTACTCATGTCGATAATATCGAATAGAGTAGTCATCTGATCTCCTTCTTTCCTAAAACAATTTATTTAAATAAAAGACAAGTGTATGAACCTTAAGAGAGTCTCACCTGAGCAGTCCATTTATTATTATCTTCAAAACCTAACTCAAAGATTAGTACAAGAGAAGAATATATATAAAAAAGAAATCAAAAGATTATGATAATTCTAATTTATACAAATTGTAGTGCGTAACAGGGGGTATCACTTATGCAGATTCAAGTGTAAAACAGTGAGGGTGAAATGTGGACAAATCTATGCAAAAGAGTGGAGCTGAAAATAGACAGATTTTAGTGCATAAAAGGGGCCAACATATGTGCAGATTTTGATGCCAAGAAGAGGCTGATATATGTGCAAATTATGTGTCAAATAGGGACCATATTCATTGGACTAAACTGTCACATAATAGATTGATTCAACAACGGTCAAAACAGGGGCTGGGCCATAGGCCAGCAGTGTGCAAAACAATGACTGGGCCATAGGCCAGCAGTGTGCAAAGCAGGGGGCTGAAATAAGCTATGAACCCCACACATACATATATCACCGCACTCAAACTATGCACTGCAACTTTTCTTATCTTCCTGACAACAACACATACACAGGAAAAGGAAAAGCCTTGTGCAACCTCAAAGATGATATCCACACAATATCGATGACAGCTTAAAATACTAACATCACCTGTAACTCATGGACCTAAAGCATGAATATCAAAAGTACAAACATTCAGGTTTAGATTGGTCAGGGGAATGAAATTTTGCAACATTATTTATTAGACCCATAATCTTTGAAATTCAGACACCACAACTGAGAATGATTATAGAGTGTTAAGCTTCAAACCACTATCTCAAGGTTTCTTTTTACTGAATCAAATAAAGGACACCCCTGAACAATGGGTTCATAGCAAAGTTAGATCAAAACACATCCTATAATTCCACTCAAATGCCAAGATCGAGTGGAAATTGACCCAAGTCTGGATGAAAATAGGATGGATGATTGAAAATTAATAGAACATAGCTTTTGACCATACAAGGAATACTTCAACACAACCATAGTCTTTCACACAGTAACTCATCTTATCTCCCATCCATTAACACAGCCACAAAAGATCATTAAACATAAATGACAAGCCAATTTTATGCTCACCTTTGAGTACTAACGTTACAAACTTGAAGGCATTAATACAGGCACTATCATGTTTAACAATTATACTGGCTACTTTTCTTCACCAAGCCAAACTTGGAACTTCTATCAAGAAAAATGAAATTCGCATAATGAACTCTGAGAATTCATATAATAAACAAATCATACAGGCACTATCATTGCCTGTTGAATTTACTCAGCCATGAAATCGCGACTTCCACACGCCATTTCAAACGAGATTATGAAGCACAAACAAAATTCCAAGCTAAAATAATTTCATCACAAACTCAGATCTAATAGTTTCATAAGAATTAAAATTCAGATCAAAGTAGCATAATACCTTTTTTTTTTCTTTTTGATAACCCGGCACGATCCAATTCACTTTTTTTTCCCTGGGCTTTGCCACCAAATCAGCAACGATGATGATGAACCAATAGCTATGTAATTGTAAAAGAATATGAACAAGGTTCTAAGAACGAAAATCCGGCAAAGATTCCGGAGCACCGATTGACTCGCCGGGGAAGAAGATAGCTTAGGGTTTGAGAAAAATCTCTCTCTCTCTGCAATTTCTCTTCCTCTGTTTCTCCCTCCTCGGTGTTAGGATTTCAACGGAGAATGAGGAAAATGGGCTCAACCAGCTTGATCTTGCAACCGGAGCTTGGATAAAAAAGAAAATCAACAGAAACTTGAGCTTGCCGGAAAACTAGTCGGATTTGGAATCGCAATGGCCGGAGTTAGGATTTCACAACTCAGATCTAAGATTTGGGGATAGAAATAAAGCTTAGATGAAGTAGAAGATGATGAAGAAGACGATTGGAGGTAGGTATGGGTAGGATGTCCGACGGATTTGCCGGATTCCGACAAGAAATTCACCGGAAAAGACGATCGGTTGGATCTCTCCTTCTCTCTTTCTCTCTGTTTCAGCAAGAAATCTCAGATCCCCCTTCTTCTTCTTTTTTATGGATTTAAGGTGATAAGATTGCTGGATCTCCAGCAGAAATGATCCGAATGGAAGAAAATCGGGACATGGCCGGAGCTCCGATCGAGCACACCGGAGAAGAAGATCAGAAATCTCTCCTTCTCCCTCTCAATCTCTGCAAGTCTCGGATTTCTCTCTCTCTGTTGGAAACGAAATGATGGGGGATCGTCAGATCTGGTTTGGGGTTTGGGAATAGAGAAGAAGAGGGTCTGAGATGGGATGGGGTTCTAGTATTAGGGTTCGGTGAAGGGGTTTGGGATTATATCTCCGGCGGAACCGCCGGAGAAGATGATCGGAGTTAGGGTTTAAGATGGGAAAATGGTAGGGATAGAAGGTCAGATCTGATTTTTTTAGTGGGATGAGAATGAGGATGATAGAGATGAGGAGGATACAGTAGCAGGGGTAAGGCCGGATCTATGGCCGGAGTTAATGGGGGTGGGGGTCGGGCGCTCCTCCTCCTTTCCTTCTCTCAAACCCCATCTCTGTATTCTATTTCCTCTCTTCTTCCTCCTTCCTTTTTTTCTAAACGAACCCATGGGACCTTATAAGCTGCTGAGATGATAAATTTGCCCCTCTTTATTTTTAGAGACAGCCCCCCTCTTCAATACAACACCCCCCTTTTGCATAATAAAGATCACTAACTTCTTTGCCCTGACTTTTGTACAATAAGCACCCATCTTGGATAACCCTTTTCTGCTTACTAAAACATTAATACATTATTTATTTTTTTACTCTAAACAGGCATCAGTTAGATAATGCACTCCCCTTCTTGACTAATTCAGCTCCCTTCTAGGTTCACACCACGCTTACTATCTTGGTTTGTTGGCTAGGCGAACACGCTCAGATCTCGACGAAATTTTTCAGGGACTTATGGGAGACCTTAAGCTACCCTGGGGTTCAGTTTGGGACCCCAGCTCACTGATTGGATAGGGCTTCGCACAAACATTACAAACTTGGGTCCGGTCAAAATGGGGTGTCTACAATCCTATGGAACATGCAATCTTATGAAGCACATGGACTTTCCGTACTACCTTTAACATACATTCCCACAGAATATATCAATTCATGACATGGAATTCTCAAGACATATTTAACCCTAGCTTCCAAAGAGCATGTGAAAGATATCATTACAATTATAGGAAACAACACTTTTGTTAAAAAAAATAAGCTAGATCCATCCTGATGTATACCATTATATCAATTGATTGATTCAAAATGCAAAGTTTCACATCAAGATCATGAGTTGAATACTTTCAGGTCTTAATATAGTTTGGAATTATTTAACAACTAACAAAACTTTATACACACAAACTTCTTCCACAGCAATAATGAAACATTGTTATCATCATTTCCTTACCAATACATATTTGTCCAGAGAATAGGATCATTTAAAACACGGTTAAACCATAGATCAATGAATTAAAGAAATAAAACTACAGTTACAAATCACAGATCTACCGAATTTCTCATTTAATTAGCTCCAAACAGATCCAGGATCTAAATATCAGCCACACAGATAATATTTTTGAAAGAAAATCATCAGTGAAACTCAAAAAACTTGAGAATGATTTTACCTTACTAGCTTACCTCTTCTTCTTTTTTTGAAAATTCAGGTCTGATCGTATCTTTTTCTCCTTGAAAATAGGAATTTTCAGCAAGATGTTCAAATGCTTCTTTGTTTCACCCAAGCTTCTTTACTTCTCCTCTTTCTCTATAATTTTGCTCTGTTAGGCTTTTAGGAGACAGACATGGTGATGATTGGCCGGAGCTCCGGTGAGCTCATCGGAGAAGATGAGATTAGGTTATTTAAAAAAAAAACTAGGGCTTGATCTAATGTTGCAGATCTTGCCAGAGCTTGCAGAGGTTACCGAAGAAGATGATTCCTGGCCGGAAAATATAGAGATAGGGATAGATTTGGGGGTTAAGCTATGAAAATATAGTAGATCTAAGGTTTTAGGACATGGATCTATGGTTTTAGATAGTAGATCTAAGGTTTTAAGACATGGATCTATGGTTTTAGACTAAAAAGAACAGTAGATCTAAGGGTTTTAAGGAAACAAAAGAGGGAAATCTAGGGTTTAAAAAAACAAGAAATAAAGAAAAAGGAGGTTGCCTGAAGCTACGACAAATGATCGGAAGGGATGAAGGTGTGATTGGAGGGAAAACATTGGCCGGAATCCGGCAGAGGTGCGATTGGAGAAGAAAAGAAAAGGGTTTGGGTTTTGATATTTGGGGATTTCTCTCTCTTTCGAACGAATTTTTTTTTTTAGAAAAAAATGAATTCCCCTGTTTGTAACGAAAAACGGGTTTTATATAAGAAAATGCCAAATTCGCACCCCCTCTATTACCTTGGACAGCCCCATCTAGGATAATCCACCCCCCTTTTGTGGTTTACACTACGGACACTCTCCCATCTCGTTCGTTAGGCAAACGCGCTCAGAATTTGACGAAATTTTATAAGGACCTCGGTGGGACTCTAAGCTAGCTTAGGGTGAAGTTTGGGACCCTAGTTGATTGATTTGGTAAGGTTATTAATTTTCACAGAGAGGTTTAGGGCCCGGTCAAAATGGGGTGTCTACAAAAGCTCAAATGGAATCACTAGCTACTTATATTGCCCTTGTTTAGGCTCAAAGGTTCTGTTTACTCGCCCTCTGGTCCAATCCTGATTTGGTGATACCCTCTCCTTAGATAAAATTTAGAGAACCCGCTGGAGGGATCCAACATGTCGCCTAGCAAAGGTATTTCAAACTAATATAATTTAAAGCCTAATTCTCGAATCACATGCGCCAACTCTCACCATCCTTCGGTGTTAAAAGGATTGAACAACCCATAAGTTCAAACTGTCTTATCATACTCTTTCAAACCTACTATGTCATCTTTCCCTATAAGATTTCATTATATTTTGGACTAATGCGGTAATATAGGAAGTTAGGTGAACTAGCAACTAAGGTGTAATCAATATGGTATTGGATGCCCTCATAGGAGGTAATCCATTAGAAAGAAAGTTATTCTGACATGATCTCTTTAAATTCTCTCATCAAAGGATTTAGTTTTTTTAGGCACTGTTATACCCACCACATCCTCATTTTTTTGTCACTAGGGAATAAATTCTCATGTCCTTTGATTCTTTTATAAAATTAACCATAATTAGGAGTGAGCGTCTACTTTAGAAGCATTGAGTTGGTTCTCCCTTTTCATTGGTTTTGGGTTAATCTTTCTGCTATTTTGACAAAGGAAGTAAATCTTATCTGTTAGAATATGTGAAATCTCACTATTGGATTGAGTTGAAATAAACTGTTGGATCATCTTAGCGGTAGATCAGGCAAATGCGTTAATGAGGTAACCTAGCTATATTAAATTAGTAATTACGTTAGATTAGAATATTATATCTTTATCTCTTTCCATCTTAGCATAAAATCTTTTCATATTTATCCCTTTGAGTGTTTTACATAAACACACATTAGGGCTTGTTGTATTTCAACCAAGATTAGTGAAAATATCTGGTTTTATCTTGTTGTCATGGCAATTCGATCCTAAGATACCCTGACCACAAAGTTAGCAATACCATTTTCTGGCGGACGACTGATCTAGCCGTCTGCTGGGCCTCCAACAATCCCACCCTCAATTTATCCTCAATCTTCCTCATTCCCATTGCTTTTATCTCTTTCACGCTTTCTTTGGAGACCAACCAGCCTCATCTTTTTAAAAAAAAGGGGCATATATTCTCCGTTGATTAGGATATCTGCCTCTGTTGTCGCTCGTTGAGGATTTAGACTCTCCTTCGAAGAGTGCTACACAATTCCATCAAAAGATGAGAAGCTATCCAAGCGCAACTATGCCGAGAAGCAGTGACATTCTTCCTCTACTTCTCCTTGGCATTTCTTTGAGCATATAGAAAGAGGCACTTTCTCCACTCATGATTAAGACATTACCTTTTCCGTTGCAACCTTGCCCCATATCTCTGCAAGTCTTGTGGGAGAAGAAAGGACCAAAGGAGGTAAATGTACATATGTGACCCCCTTTCATTCACACACACCCTCATTTTATCTTTTGCAAAACAATGGTGTCACCACATCCATTCCAAATTTCTGAGGTTCTCCCCCTTCTGGACTAGAAGCCAATAGATTTCCTCCATTCATCAATCCATTCAATTTCTAAGGTTGTGGTAAGTAAGTATACCGACACCAACTTTGTTAAAGGCACCCTGGCTTTGAATTTGTTACATGTATATCTTGCATTTGCCTTCTTAATTCCCTTCCTTTACTTGAAAGCCTCCCACTTTGTCTTATGTGAAACCCCTACCACATTCCCCAATATGATTTTCACCCTCTGTTTACTACACTATCCAAAATTTTCATGATTTCTACTTTCTCTGATAAATGTTGACACCATTCTCTAATTGTCACTCCCCTTTCTAGCCATAGTTTTCTCTCTATTTATATCTTCCTTTCAAATCCAAATTTCCATTTCTATTTTTTTATCAATCCATTTAGTTGAGGTACCTCTTTAAGGTGAGTGCTTGAAATTGTAGCTCTACTCAGTTAAGGTGCCTTGTTTCCTTCAGGTGTGTGCCTGAGGGTAATTTCTAATTCCATAAGGAATGGTAATGAAAGCCGACCCATGATGTCATGCCCATCGAGGCCCATTATTGCGCATTATGGCATTGGCCCATAGTGACCCATTTTTTAAAGGATCAATATAAAAAATCGGCCTATGAAAAGTTTCCCATCAAGGCTTGAGTATCATCTGACCCCATTGAGACTATGATCTATTAAGATTCATTGGGTTTTATAAACCCTCTTCTTGGCATATCAACAAGTAGTGTCTTCATCGGCAATTAGTATCCGCCATCATCATCTGACATTCGACAACAACATCAGATGACATTTATCATCAAATTTCAACAGTACGCTTCAAATCAGAGGATGTTTTTTCCTTATGGGGAATTCTAGTGGAAAAACGTATTTTCATATTGAGGAATTTTATTGTAATCAAACTTATATCGATTTTTCAATCCACATATGCTTGAGGGGGCATGCTAGAATATGTGAAATCTCACCCTTTGATTGAGTTGAGATGAACTGTTCGATCATCTTGGTGGTAGATAAGGCAAATGGGTTCAATGAGGTAACCTATCCAGATTAGGCGGCTTGATTAAATTAGTAATTAGCTTATATTAGAATATTTCATTCTTATCTCTTTTGATGTCCATCATAACATCTTTCTGTATTATGTCTTTTACATAAACACACATTAAGGATCATTGTAATTCAACCAAGATTTGTGAAAATCTCCGATTTTATCATTATCCTTAGCTTCATGAAGTGAAAATTAAACCATATTGTCAGGATCTCCTAAGTTGCAGGTGACAGATATCCATGTTGATCTCATCACGTGAATTTATCATTATAATATTTTTAAATCAAAAAAGAAATTTGACATTTCTTAGATACCTTGATGCAGGTGCATTCCCGTTACAAAGCTGCTGACCAATTTTCAAGCCCGTTTTTTTACTATTAGCATTTAGAATCTCAAAAAAAGATGAACTAGAAAATTGCAGCCCTTTTTTGAGCTATTTCCAATGAATATTTACACTCTTAATTTGTCCAAGAGTTTCCTTGAAGAAGAAAAGCTTTTCTAATATTTTGGCAAGAATTCTACTTCTTGTTCATCCTCCACAACCATAAGGATTGCGTTTGTTGATCCGAACGGTATCACAGTGGTATCAGAGCATCTAGGTCTAACCTTGCGACGGTGATTGTCAGGCGATCCTATATTAGTGCTTACCAATAAGAAATTTACTCTAGTTCGAGTTTCTCAATGGCCAACCGACGTTGTTGAGGTCCAATTGATATTGAGGCTCCCAACCGAGAAAGGGAACTCCGTGATATTGAAATTGAGAAATTGAGGTGTCAAGTCCAAACCCTCACCGATAGGTTAGCTCTTCAAGAGCCTCGAGATGAGGTGGAGAAAAGTAATGGATCTTACCCCTCCCTGTGATTTTAAAATTGCAGCGGGAAGTCTCCCAATGGTTTTAAAATCACAGTCGGAGGTCCTTGCAAAGATACCTCCCCCTCCTCATTTTATCGTCCATTTCTCATCACCTCTTCACTCCCTCTTCTTCCTTGCTCTGATATTCACCCCACTTCCAATACTCACAACCCTTGAGCTTTAACACCCCTCTTTTGATATCCACACCCCTTTTAGCAGTTACACCCGTCCCCTTTGATATTTACATCCCTCCCATTTGATATTCACACCGCTTCCCCTTTGGTGTTTGAAAACCCTAGAGTGAAAGTGTGTGTAAGAGAGAGAAATTTAGAGAAGCTTGTGGATATTTCCAGAAACTAATCCTAAGCAGTTTCTGTCGAAATCTCCTCTGACATATCACCAAGCATCGGAGTTTTGCTAAAATCTCTGGTGATATACCACCAGCCGCATGAGTTCTGCCGAATTTCTGAGGATTTGGGGCAGTACCAACCCTTGATTTGGTAACTTTACAACTTCCTTTACTTTCCATTACAAACTCGGCAGCAACTAGCTACAGTGTTTGGGGATCCTTTTGGCTCCAACCCCTATAGCCTAAATCCCCTTATTTTTCACATATAGGGTTCCTTTTTCTCTCCTTATCCCACCACTTTGACTCGCGCCCCACCATTGTTCATGAGAGACAGTGAAGAGAGCTTTACGCTCCTATGGTGTTGGACGAACGAAAATAAATGAACTCTTTTTCTTTATTTCTAGTCATTTATTTCCTGCCATTTACAACTTTCTGTCTTTCCATTACAAACTCAGTAGCGGGTAGCTACGGGGTCTGCGGACCCATTCGGTCCCAAAAACTATAGCCAAACCTTTTCTTTAAATTCTGTCATTTACTTTCAAAAGGCAAAATAGGGATAGTTATAAGATTTGGGGATCCTTTTGCCCCAAGTCATATAATACAAATCCTATTTCCCTCTATATTTGGGAGCAAAAGACCCACTTTTCTTACTTTTACTTTCTTCCTTTGTGTTTATGATTCAACAAAAAAATAAGCTTAACCGTATTAAGTGTTATAAATCAATTTTGCTAAAGTTTTCTCACATCCACCAATTCAAATCAAGAGACTGTGTTTTCCTAGGCAAGATGGATGCCTAACACCTTCCCATCATGTAACCATATCCCTTAGATTTCTGACAAGACCATGTCAAAAACAAAGTTAATCAATGCCCGGCCCAAACTAGACGGCTGAAATACAAGTGTGACAACCCAAGAGGGTGGTGGTGAATTGGTTAATTAAAAATTTTGCTTTATATTAGGTGGAAGTTTAAAATCAATTTGTCATTTTTAAGCTATTTATATCAAACCCTTGTTTAAGTAACATGATAATACAATTAGGGTTTAGATATTACTTATCATGTATATCTTCTAACCCATGTTCAATAAAAACATAACACAAGTAAAGGTTAGAATTTACCAATCACCACATAGAGATGAAGAAGAAAGGAGATGCACACCACAAGACACAATTTTTATAGTGGTTCGGTCTATCAACAAGACCTACTCCACTCTTCCAAGCTTTCCTCCTTGGGTACTCCACTAAAGTGAGATATCACAATCTCTAAGATGTACAAACACCTTCTTCAACTCCAAGGGAACAAACCCTTTTTCCGCACGAAGCTTTGGCGAGGACACACCCTCTTATGTCGGATTCACTTTTGTTACCGGGCCGAATCAGTGACCCTCAAGAACAATGAAGAACTAAAAATAGAACTCTCTTAGCCTCTTGATAGGCCTGATACAAAGTTGATAGCTCACAAAATCTCCAAAGAAAATACAAATGTAAAAGCCCTATGGAGATCCTCTTGATAAAATGTAAAATGCAAGTTTAAGGCATAGAAGAGGAGAAACCTTTTGATATGAACGTTAAGGTTCAAGTAGAAGTGAAAAATGTTACAAAAAGGGTATTTAGATAGGTTTGCATAGTGTATATATAGCCCACTTGAAAATATAACCATTTGGGGGTAATATGGTAATAAACTGGGTTGAAAAAGTCAAGCTCCGTAAGCCCCAACGGCTAGTTTTCCAGGCTACGGCGGTCGACCGGGTTACGGCGGTCGCCCGCCCTTATCGGGCTCTCTATTTATTTTTCAAATTCCAAACCGTCGAGGTCAACCGAGCCAATGGCGGTCGCCCTGCGAGGTCTCCCTGTTTAATTAAAAAATATCACTCAAAACTATCCGCGGTCGGCCGGCCCTATGGCGGTCGCCCGCCCAAATCATGCTGGATTTGTTTCTAATTGGCAGAAATATATCCACGGTCGCCCGAGACACCCCGGTCGACCGACCCGCTAAGTATTTGCAAGTGGTGGAATTCCAGCTTCCTTGCCCCGGTCGCGAAGGACACCCCGGTCGCCCGGCCCTATTTAAAAATCCATTTTAACATTTTAAAATTCAGGGATTTGGGCCATGGTCTTTGGGCTTTACTCCAAGGTTTTCAAAAAATATTTTTGGGTGTGTGGATGGTTTCCAAAGATGTAAAACTTGTTTTATGAAAACCATTTGAAAACCCTTTTGAAAGTGCATCTACATATAATAAGAGGACTCCAAATACATTCTAAAAATAAAGAACCTTGAGTCTTCTTGGAATGTCTTCTCTCCTTGGCACTTTCTTAGACATCCTCGACTTGTGAGTGAACTTTTTCAACTTGATTTTGTTCTTGTGACTTCTTCCATTCTTCAAAACAGGTTGAGAGGTACGTGAGGTGTCACCAATTCTAATTCATCTCTAAGCTTCTACTTGACACAATGCTAGGCTAGCTTGTGGGATCTTCAACTTGAGCTTCTTTACTTGAACATCTTCCAATGATGATGTGTTCAATGTATGTGCAAGCTCGTCCTGGTTCATTTGTGCATGTTGATCCTCAAGCCATGTGTTGTGATGAGTTGTGTAATGGCAATATGACATGTGAAATTCCTGTCTAAGGCACAACACTACCAAGCAACACATTAGTCCATAAAAGCTAATCAATTTTGGTTTGCTAGCATCAAAACAAGAAGGTAAGATGAATGATTGAACCCATGGGAGCCCTTGGGCTTACAACGACAACTTTGATTATCGCCTTTCTTTTGAAATTCGGATTCTTATCCCAAATTTACGAGAAACGTAGATCAAGGGTCCTAGGCCCTAATCTAGGCGGCAACTCTGAAAACCTTTGTTTTCCCAAATGCAGACACAAATATACCCCTAACAAAAAGAGAACAAGAGAGCAATAACAAAACACACACCCGAGTGTGGAAGGGATAACTCCAGGAGAAATCAGCTCGATGACCATCGGGGGGAACCCTGCTCGGATGTCCCGCAGGGATCCACACAAACCCAAAAATCCAGCTACATACTTTTGGATGTCATTTTCTCCACCCTCGAAATCCTATGTCGCTCTCGTTTAGTCCAAGTCCTCCACACAATCCACTCTAGGGGTTTCTTTTTGGAGAAAATAATACTTAAGTGTGTGTTTATTGTCTAATTAGGAAACCCTAATCAATTAGGATTGTTTTTGACAAAAATACCCTCCTCTACACGAATTTTCGTTTGGTGGGTTTTTTTTTTGGCATATTTCATCTTCGATGTGGAGTTATCCATAAAGTTCTCGATACGTACTCTCATCTTGTAATTTGTAGAGTCTTGCTATGATTATCATTACCTTGTCCTCCATGAACGATCACTTTGAGCTCTTCGTCACTAGACTCCTCTATATAGATTTGTGGCTTACATCCATTACTATAGCATCATCGACGACTCGGGGCTTATCATATTCATGAACCGGGATCCACCCAATGGCTTCCACCGACAGTGTGATCATTTTTTACCTTTCAAAAGAGAATTAGTGTGATCATTTCTTGCATCTCCTGATTTTATCGATGGATTTCATGTTAGAAGGACACAAACACTACTACTACCATCATTGTTTGATCTATGGGAGAATCATTTGTAGAATTATAGTGATCTGATCCATTGTTGGCCATTGAACTAGGAAATAATTTTCCTCTAATACCAACTATTGCAGTGAAAAATACAAAAAACATGAACTAGAAGATCATTTTGTCAAGCTCAAGTAGAACTTTATGCTCTCACACACATATGAGACTGGAGAAGTCTTCTTCACATGATCCCCTCTTTTTAATTAATTAGATCCTCCCCATCACTTTCATGTGCTTCTTTTTCACTGCTCACATATCAGCCTTCGCTGTAGTCTAAGTCGTTACTCTTTCTTAAGAACATAGACCCACCTACAGAGCTTCTTCCTTGCCGTATACATAGCTCGCCCATAGATCCAGACACCAAGTGCACATTGTTCGATCACCCCATTAACCAGCATTCACCTCCCGTCTCACATTCTCGGGCAAAGAAGATCGATCATGATCTTTTATTCATCTAACCCCCAGAATGTTCACTTAGAATTTTGCCAGTTGACGTCGGCACTCCCAACATCTATGGCACCAGGACTCTTCGGCTTACCTTTGTCACGACTCACCTAGTGGAAAAGTAGGCCTCTCTATCTTTACCCCCTCGTCTCAGGCTACTTTTCACCTAAGACATTTTTTTGGGTGTGAATTGCAATTGATAAAATGGGGTTAAGAGCGAGAAAAAAATATTGCAAAATTTTGTCACTATCCTATGTAAAAATAGTGATTATATTAGTTCTGTATTTAAATCTTAGTTAATGGATTCCAATGTGGCCTTAGTGTCCCTTTTACAAATTATATTAATTTGAACAAAATAATGATCAGCCAAGAAGTAACTTTTACAATGGTAAAAGGCAATTTTTCATCTTACAAGGAGGCATATGGGGTATGTCTGTGAAATCATGATCTTTGATCTTCCTACATGGTCTTTGTTCAATCCTTGACGGACAACCTATTTATGGGTAAAAAGAGAAACAAAAGTCAACCATCTTGCTTTTCTTGGAAACATCCTAAACGAGACTTATGGATAGAGAACCTAGTTGTTGTCCAGATCAACATATTCAATCACATAAACAATTTTGAAGTTAGTAATAAAACTAATTTTACCATTTTTTTAATGTAAAATAACCCTATTTACAAATAAGAACCGATTTTGTGGTAAGGCAGTGATTTCAAACTCCTAGTTTAGACTTTATTTTATGCAAAACCTGCAATCTATCAAGAGATTGAAGGTAATTTAATTTGATATCAATGTCCAATAAAGTTATTTAAGGAGAAACTAATGTAATGGCAGGGGATCGTCGTCACGAGCTTAACGTTCTACTTTTGGCCATGTTCACTCCAGTGTCCCTTATCGTTGACATCATCTTCTCCATGCTTCTCTTAGGGGAAGAGATTAATCTAGGAAGGTAATTTACTTAAATTGATGTTTTAGCTAAATCTTTTCAATATTCATAGGCCCAATTGTAAAATAGTAGCCGGAAAGGATGGAGAGAGATGAGTGTGGAGCTAAAAACAGGGGGGGAAATTAACTCCACTTCTTTTTCCCAAATTTTCAGGTGATTTTCATGCTCCTTTGACTCCCACCCTCTCACATCTCTCCTTCACCGAAATCTCAAAAGTGACCACACTAGTATTCCATGAAATACTTTTTCATGGTTGCCAAAGATGCCCTAAATAAACCATCACGAATCCCCTATACGATTTAGTTGTTTTTGTTTGGCAGTGTTTGTGGGGTTGTATTATTAGTTGGTGGCCTCTACGTTGTTCTTTGGGGTAACCTCAAGGAAGGACGGAAGAAGGAAGAAGGTAGAAGTGAAACACATCAACAAAGGCCTGAGTCTACTGAAGAGGTGACCGTATTGAACAGTGTCGCAAGCTAGTGACATAATACATCACCACACTTCCATGAAATTGATGAGGGTGTTCTTTTATAGGTGGACAAAGAGATAGATAGTCTCACAGTCTACCAAACAAAGTCTTTGCCTATCTATTGTATCATTATGTCATTACTGAGTTGACATGGACAACCCTATTTTGTTATCAAAATTTATGATGTCTTGGAAAGTTGTATCATTAGTACTAAGTCATATTATCCAAGAGTATTCTAAAAAATATAACATGTTGTTTATGAGTGCTTTGGAAAAGTAAAGAGGTTGAAGTTTTAAATTTTGCGTCTATAAAGAAATTGATAAAAAAGAGTCAGTTTCTTTAGTTCATTTTCTTGAGATTTATTAGATAGCAGCAAAAATAACGACGATCAGGAAAGTATGATTTTATGCTGAGCATTGCAGGTGCGGAGTGATTTGATTCTAACCATGATGAGTTAAATCATGACAGTAAGATTGATGAAATATTAAGGTAATATTTCCCAAGATATTGCTGGGATTTACGGCTCAGTGGCTTTACTCTGCATCTATGAAGTTTCTCCCTGTCACTGTCATTTTTGAGTAATTATTTAATGATGCAAAGAAGATACATGGTGTTTACTCTGCATCTAAGAAGTGAGAAGTTCCGCTTTATCATTGTCATCATGAGATTTTAATGAAAGAGTTGTTGGAATGAAACCAACTAGGTTGGAGGGAGTAGATGAGTTTTCAAGAGAAGAAAGTTGTTCTCTTAATGCCAAACACACAAAGAAAGAAGCTTGAGTTGTTATACTACTCAGTAGACATCAAATTTAACTAAAACGGCTTACATATGAAGAAGAAAAATGACCCAAAATATAGGCTATACTTCAAATCCGAGAGTAACAAGAATTAACTACTCTTAGCTTCCCTAAGCTACCACTAACCCATTAACAAATGTAAAGTAAAAGTCTAGCACAATTCCAAAACCAAACACTAAGTCCCTAGGGTATTAACTTCGACAAAATGAGTTCCAATGTGGTCAAATAAGCTCCCAATGTAGAAGTATATGACTAAAGGCCCAAGAAAGTCAAGTGGATAGGTGGTCAAGTGGTCAAGCTTGGAATTCCAACAGCCCCCCTTAAGCTACACCACTACCATGCCGAGTTTTGTCTTTATCTTGATGAATGTATGGGTCTTAAGAGTGTTAGCCCAATGGTTCTCACCTTGGCAATCTTCTATGTTTTGATGATTCCAAACACAAGTTAATTTGTGTTGTTATTCTAACTTTTTGATGTGTGCATGTATTGGAAATCCTATCGATCAAACATCAAAGTCAAGGGAAACGACATGGATCGTGGCATGAACCTATCATAAAGATCAAGGTGAGCCAAAGGAGAAAGAAGGCTTGGAGCATGTCATGAAGAAAATGTGAAGCCAATAGAATGAAGGAATGATCCATGAAGATAAAGACTTGAAGGCTGAAGACAAAGTGAAGAAATCTAGTATTTGTCAAGTCTTAGAATGTGAACATCAAATCCTTAGGTTAGGATTTATTTGAGGCTCAAATGAGGCATTAATAAGGTCCCAAAAAATATTAGAATATAAGGAAAAGACCCATGGACTAAAGCCCTAGTGCCCTAGATAGCTTAGAGTTGAAAATAATTAAGTTTCGAAGGCCAAACTGAGATCAACACCTAAAACCTATGATAATCAGTTCAAAACATTTTCAAATATTTTTGAAAATATTTTTAACAATATATCTCCTTCTAATATCCGTAGAGCACAAAAATGTCGAAATCCGATATGAAACGAAGGAGATATGAATTTTACAAGTTAGCGGATGAAACTTGGAAAACCAGTTACGGACCTCTGTGGGATCTCACGGAACTCCACTTCTCTGGCCAATGTCATGGTCACAGTTCAGGAGTCATGCTCGAGTCATATTGTCTTCACTTTTGAAGACAAACCTATCCCGACTACCTTTTCATTTTCAAAGTGTCAGGGCTCCGTTCGAATGAATATATCCTCTCACGAAAAGATATACCCGCCTCAACCTTTGTCATAACGAGAGTATCGGACCTCTGTCCGACCGTCATCTCAAATAGGGTTAGATCGTCTTCAAAACCATGACTCAATCTGTTCAGGGGTGTTTCTCAGCTTCTCGCATGTCCAGGTTCTGTCAAAGTCCTGTCAAAATTTGAGAAAATTGTAAAAATTACAAAAAGAAAACTTTTGAAATCAGGCTAGCACAGGCCTTTTATAAAAGTTAATCGGACATGTAAAAAAGAAGATAATTCCATGGAAAAAAAACTTGTTTGAACTCTTAAATGTCTGTATACTTCTTTCTCCTTACATGAAAAAACTATGAAACTAGTGTATGAATATTCCCATCTGTAGGTAGAAAATTCACACACTCGAAACCATTGCACCTAGGAAAGAGAAAACCTAGTCTCGAATCTATGCTCGTTTGGTGAGAACCTCAGAACTACCTAATTCTCTAATTCCTACTCGTTCAGTAGAAATTTCAGAACCTCCCAGTTGTGGGAGACGATTTTTCCCCGTGCGCGCGAGGCAGCAGGGGATCACCACATCGGGTTCTCTAGGAGTGTTAGTTTGATGTGCGTTTCTTACGGACTCGGGACTAAAATCCTAACTTCACAAGAAAGAGAAACTTAGAGTCACCACCTAGGTTAGGGCCTAGGACCCGTGCCTGTTCTTTCAGTGAAATGAGTATCAGTACTCGAATTTCGTTGGAAGAACAGTAACAAAAGGGGTTCTTTTGCTCAGGGCCTTTGAACCTTATATTTTGCTTTGTTTGTTTAAGGCATGGTCCTTACAGATATCTGTGTAAGGGTTATGGTGACAATTGGGGAAGGTGTTAGGCACCCCTCTTGCCCTGATGAATCCGGTCTCTTAACTTACATTGGCATTTTTTGAAGAATTTGAACCAAGATAACTTATCTTTTTATCCTTTATTTAAGTTATGCTTAATTTCAGGATGTAAATAAGATTGAATTTACAAAAAAAAACCAAAAATAAGCGATAGTTATCCTGATCAGTGTTGTACGCTGTGTACGGCTCTCTGCATGATTAGGTTAACTTAAAACTAATTGAAAATGACAATGCAGAAAGTAAAAGAAATATAGAGGGATTTATATTATAAGATCCTAGCACTTCAGCCTTAGTTTATAATGTCATCACCTCGTACCTTACTTTGTAAAAGAAATTGCAGAAAAGTAAAAGAAAGGTAGAGGGATTTATATTATAAGATCCTAGTACTTCAGCCTTAGTTTATAATGTCACCACCTCGTACATTACTTTGTAAAGGAAATTTCAGAAAAGTCAGAGAAAGGTAGAGGGATTTATATTATAAGATCATGGCACTTCAGCCTTGGTTTATAATGTCACCATCTCGTACCTTACTTTGTAAAGGAAATTACAGAAAAGTAAAAGAAAGGTCGAGGGATTTATATTATAAGATACTAGCACTTCAACCTTGGTTTATAATGTCACCACCTCGTACTTTACTTTGTAAAGGAAATTGTAGAAAAATAAAAGAATGGTAGAGGGATTTATATTATAAGATCCTTGCACTTCAGCCTTGATTTATATTGTCACCACCTCTTACCTTACTTTGTAAAGAAAATTGCAGAAAAGTAAAAGAAAGGTAGATGGATTTATATTACAAGATCCTGGCAGTTCAGCCTTTGTTTATAATGTCACCGCCTCGTACATTACTTTGTAAAGAAAATTACATTTAAGCAGTTAAATAAATGTAATTTTACCAGTAGATGATCGGGCAGCGTAACCACGCTCATTTGAAAAAGAGGAGCTCGGAGGTTACTGAGATTTCGACGGCGTAACGGCGCTGTGTTGACGAGGAGACTTCGGATTTGCCGAGATTTCGGCAAAACAAATGCGCTATTTAGATAACAAGGCGTCGGGTTCTCTGAAATTCAGCGGCGCAATGGCGTTGTGTTGGCGAAGGAGGCTCCGGAGTTACAGAGAAATCGGCGGCGTAACGGCGCTATATGGCTAAAGAACTCCGAAGTTGTCAAAATTTCAGCAGAACAATGCCGCTACTACTGAAATGTTGCTCGTAGTTCTGTGAAATTCGGCAGAACAACGGCGTAAAAGTAAGGATGTCGCTCCGAACCTTCAAAATTTCGGCGGAGTGCCAATGCCCTGTGTGAGCTACCTAGTATTTTTCTACTTTCTCTCTTCTAGAAATGGAGTAAACTAGGGTTTCTTGTGAAATTCGACAGGGGTTCGGGGCTAGAAATACACTGAATGGGGGTGTAAATATGACCAAAAGGGGGGAGAGAGAGGGAGGAGTGAAAGTTATTTCTTACTCTTACCCCCCCTCCTATTTATAACTTTCTCTTGTCTATGGGAATATATACACTAGGGGCATTTTGTATTATTAGCCATAGAAGTATGGCTAATAATACAAAATGCATGATTAAATCATTAAGAAAACCATACTAGGGGCATTTTTCATTGTTAGTTGTCACTAACAATGCAAAATGCTCAATTCAAGTTGTCAAAAGAATTAAACTAGGGGAATTTTGTGTAAATACTCACCTATTATGGCGACCATTTACACAAAATGCACTTTATTTCAAAACAAACAACAAACACAAACAAGTGCAAATAAAATGCAATCAATCCCCGGACGAATCTATCACCCAAGATCCTTATCAGATTCAATCCTGTAAGTTTAGATTGGCCCTGGCACACTCGCACGCCAAGCCAATTCCTGATCGACCCAGACTCACTCGCTTACCTGGTCGATTCCATTGGCCCTGGCTTCTTCGCTTGCCAGGCCAATCCCCTATCGACATAGGCTCACTCACTTACCTAGTCAAATCAATTGGCTCTAGGTACACTCGTGCGCCAAGCCAATCCTTGATCGACATAGGTTCACTCGCTTGCCTAATCGATTCCTTTGGCTCTAGGCACACTCGCTCGCCAAGCCAATCCCTGATCAACATAGGCTCACTCGCTTACCTAGTCAAATCCATTGACTCCAAGCACACTCGTGTGCCAAGCCAATCCCTGATCAACATAGGCTCACTCGCCTGCCTAGTCAATTCCTTTGGCTCTAAGCACACTAGCGCGCCAAGCCAATCCCTGATCGACATAGGCTCACTCGCTTACCTAATCAAATCCATTGGCACTAGGAAACAAGAGGGCAATTTCATTACAATGACAAGGGGATTCTTTTTTAGCGCTCCTGATCATGAGGTGACATCTTTCTGAACATTCTTCTTTTATACGCGGGGTACTGAGCTGGATCCTGATTTCTTCTAACCGGGGAGAGGTTTACTGTATCTTTCCTTCAACGTATGATTACCTTTGCTGGTTAATGGCTTTGCTGGGGAAAGGACCTTTTCTATGATTGGCTTTCTCTACGAGGGAGGAAAGGAAGAAGACTCGATTCTTACTGAAACAAATGCTTTCGATTAATTCTAGGTAGGTCGAACCCTAGAAGATGAGTTTGGATGTATTTGTACATGGGCAGTGTTCCCTGCCCCTTATTTTTCAATCATGTGTTAGATTGGTTGTAAAACCCCGAGCAAAATTGTCAAACGTTGCGGAAGAATAAATCGTGTAGAACAAAAATTTTGCTCTTACCCAGGATTCCTAGGGACTAATTGATTTTAATGTGATTTAATAAACATAAATATAAATACCTTATTTTGCTGATGAGAAGAAAAATGTCTGCGTGATCTACTCCTCAAAAATCCGCCAACGATCTAATTGATACGAAATCGCAAGTTGAACCGATAGATTCCTTTCTTTGCACAAAGGATATTGTAAACAACTCTTTGTTTACTTTATAACCTGATCTAAATGAGATTATAATGTGGGAATATGTATTTAAATCAATGGAGCTTTTTAGATGTTTATCTTTAACTTAGAAAAGACAAAACTAGTTGATGGAATTGAAGAAGAAGTAGAAGAAGAGAAAGACTTTGGGATGTCTCTACCAATTTTCAACACATGAAATTATGGAAGAGCTCTTCCAAACTCTATTCATTTGTCTTGTATTTATAGAGTTCTCAATTTTCATATACACAACCCAAAGCTTCTAGAGAAATCACACAAAATATGGAAATTAGCCACAATTAGAAGCTCCAATTTTGAAAAAAGCTAGTTGGTTTTTTCAAAATAAAAACCAAACAATGTGGGAGTGTTTTTAGAAATTCTTAGACTTTTAGAAATTCCTAAATTGAGTTTTCTCCAAGTAAAAAACGTGGTTGTTTTATTGGATAAAAACAATCCCAAAAATATCTCACACATTATTTCCTTTTTCAACATTCCCGCTATAAGCCTGTAGGTCAAATTTCGACCTCTTTTTTTGGACAAGTAAATGGCCAAATTAGAAAAAATCATAAACTACGAAGTTGTAGATCTTTCAAAATCCTTCGAAACGAGTACTTACTCATTAATGTTTTACTGGAAATGAGTAAGTTATGACTGTTTTAGTAAAACCAGCCTATAAGCTAAACTTACAATTATTTATTTAATTTTTTTAATTAAATAAACATATTTCCTCCCATCCAATGAGATCATAAGCTCCATCCATATTTTTTTATAATTTCTAAAATACCCTTATGGTTTATACTTAACCATTTTGGTATTCCCAATGTATCTTATAGTGCATATACATTATATACCTTTATATATCCTTTCAATGCATCCAATGCCACTAAACTAGTTCGTGTAAGCAACCAAATAAATGTGGGAGCTCTATCTAATAGATAATAATAGGTCAATCGAGTAGTAGAGGGATCCTCGCAGGGATTCAACGGTAGATTCTGCATAACCCACAAGTGGGCCCCACTGCGATTATTGCTCCGTAGCCAATGCTACAATAGCATTGAGTCAGTGGCCTCCATCGAAACGTAACCCTGAAGATAACCGTCATATCATAATACCCCTAATAACATCAAATGTGCACGTCCTTTCTCCAAGTTCACATCTACTAAGTTGAGTCATACGGGGGTTGGACATCAACTACTCCTTGGGCTCACTCACGGTATACCTTTTAGTCAAACAGTGTTGGCACGCAAATGCATTTGGTGAAAATATTTCAAAACTGATTTTGTGAAATCCTTTTTATAAACATTTTATCTAATTCACCTGGTTAGGTATTCTTCTAGGCCTACTGCTCTGACCAAAACCGTAGATGTTATCCTATGAAATAGGTGGAGAATTCCGTGTCGGGTATCACTATTGACCTTGAAGGTTTGTCCAACACTCAAGTACTACCCTCTAGTGACTCCAAGAGAATCACGGCTAGATAGACCAAGAATGAGAGACTCGCCAACAGACCAATATGACCCAAAGGACATGTAAAGGGTCCTGTCTGGTAGAATGTCTCAACTATCTCATGTCCATAAGCTATTCTAATGTTATCCCATTCAGTACGCAATCTCATTGTCATACCCATTCTATCTTGCTTAGGTCCACTACCTGAGTGATTGAGATAAGTCACTCCACATCTCGTGCATGTTGGCAAGATAGATGCTAGTTGTATACAAGAGAAGGTGCCAACCTCAACCCCATCTAGCAACTATTAAGGTCTGCAAAGAACCGGAATCCCCTATCTCCTTGCTCCCTAGGTTCTGTGAATCCATGAGCATGGGTTTCCTACTATGCTACCTAAGGACAAATACGTGTCAATAACAAGTAGCATGTCACACATATTTAACTTATAGTTAACCATTAATTGTCATGAAAAGAAACTTTTATTAATTAACATGCGAAATGTACCGGATTTTACGGCACCTACTCTAACAGTCTCTCACTTGCCCTTAAAGTCAGTTATCCATATATCTTAGACCCATCCCCCCAACATGTCTGTTAAACACCCTTTGACTAAGGGGTTTGGTAAAAGGGTCCGCCACGTTATCCGCTGAGGCAACCTTTGCAATAGCCACATCCCCTCTATCAATGATCTCCCGTATCACATGATACTTTTGAAGTACATGCTTGGACTTCTGATGAGACCTCCATTCTTTGCTTGAGCAATCGCTCCGCTGTTATCATAATACAGCGTAATGGGTCTCTCAACAGAGGGCACGACTCCAAGGTCGCCCAGAAACTTTTACAGCCATACCGCCTCTTTCACTGCTTCACTCGCAGCGATGTACTCAGTCTCAGTTGTGGAATCTGCCATAGTGTCTTGCTTGCAACTTCTCCATGACACTGCCCCATTTGCTAAGGTGAACACGAAACCAAGTGATGATTTCATGTCATCAACATCAGACTGAAAGTCTGCGTCGGTAAAACCAGAAATGACCAACTCGTCTGCACCGTAAACTAAACAATAATGTTTAGTTCTCCTAAGATACTTGAAAATATGTTTAACTACTGTCCAATGCTGTAGTCCCGAGTCCGACTGATATTTGTTAACCACACTTATAGAGTGACAGATATCTGGCCTTGTACATAGCATATATAAGACTTCCCACAGCCAAAGCGTAGGGAATTTTATTCATAACCTGCTTCTCCTCAGGTGTCTTGGGAGACATCTTCTTGGATAATCTGATTCCATGCCTGAAAGAAATTAATCTCTTCTTGGAATCTGCCATGTTGTACCTTGCCAATATCTTATCTATGTAAGTTTCTTGTGATACCCCAAGCTTCATATTCTTACGGTCCCTAAACAATTTAAGTCCTAGAATGTATGAAGCTTCTCTCAAATCTTTCATAGCAATCGTGCTTGAAAGCCACAACTTTGCACTTGATAGCATTCTTACATCATTCCCAATTAGTAGAATGCCATCTACATAAAGAACCAAGAATATAACCGCGCTCCCACTAACCTTCTTGTAAACACAAGCCTCGTCTACGTTTTGACAGAAGCCAAACTCTTTGACTGCTTGATCAAACTGAAGGTTCCAACTACGGGAAGCTTGCTTCAATCCATAAATGGATCTCTACAACTTGCACACATTTTGATTACCTTTTTCAGCAGCCTCAAAACCTTCCGGCTGGACCATATAAATATCTTCCTGACTGTTTCCATTCAAGAAGATGGTTTTGACGTCCATCTGCCAGATTTCGTAATCATAATGTGCAGAGATAACTAGTAAAATCCTAATGGACTTTAGCATGGCTACTGGTGAGAAGTTTTTCTCATAGTAAATACCAGCCTTTTGACTATATCCCTTTGCCACTAGCCTAGCCTTATAGGTCTCCACCTTTCCATCAGGGCCCTTCTTCCTCTTGAAGATCCATTTGCATCCAATGGGTTTAATACCCTTAGGTGGATCAACGAGAGTCCAGACCTTATTCGAATACATAGAGTTCATTTCGGATTTCATCGCGTCCATCCATTTTCCCACATCGATGTCTAGCATCGCCTCTTTGTAGTTAAGGGGATCTATATCTTCTGTATTTACTTCACCCAAGTAGACAAGTCTATCGGGTTGTCTGACCTCCCTTCCCCTACGTCGGAGTGTTGGAATAGGTTTAGTGGGTACTTGCTCAATTTCCTTATATCTCTCTATTGAATTTTCAGGTTGCTCTTCTAAGGCAATCCTATCAATTCTGCTCGGATTTTAAACGAACTCTTCTTCTAAGAATGCGGCATTCTGTCTCACAAAACAGTTTTGCTCACCAGGGTTATAAAACATGTAACCCTCTGTTTCCTTAGGATATCCAATAAAGAGACACCTATTGGTTCGAGCCTCCAATTTTTCAACACCTATCTTTTTAACATGGGCAGGACAACCCCATATCCTCATATGATTCAGTGTGGGTTTTCTGCCCGTCCATATCTCATATGGAGTCCTTGGTACTGATTTAGTTGGGACTCGATTAAGGATGTAGAGCGTCATTTCTAGGATGTATCCCCATAGAAACACAGGTGCTTGTACAAAGCTCATCATAGATCGAACCATGTCTAACAGTGTTCGATTTCTCCTCTGTGACACACCGTTCAACTCTGGTGTTCCAGGTGGAGTCCATTGAGAAACTATTCCATTTTGTTTTAAGTAGTCCTTAAACTCATCCGAGAGGTATTCTCCTCCCCTCGGAACGAAGTGTCTTAATCTTCTTGTTTAGCTGGTTTTCTACTTTATTCTTGAACTCTTTGAACTTTTCAAAGGTCTCAGACTTACGTCGCATTAGGTACAGGTAGCTGTACTTTGAATGGTCACCCGCGAAAGTCACGAAGTAGACAAACCCTCCTCTCACAAGATGAGAAAGAGGACCACATACATCCATATGTATAAATTCCAATACACTTTTGCTTCTTCCACTCTTGCCCTTGCAGGGGATTTTAATCATTTTCCCTTGGTGACATGGCTCACAAGTTGGAAAGACTTCCACTTGGATTGAATCCAATGGACCATCTTTCACTAACCTTGTGATCCGCTCTAGGCTAATATGACCTAATCAAAGATGCCAAAGTTTTGTTGGAATTACCGTGTCCCTTGCCCTTTTGAGGTTTGGAACATCAATACTTGGAATATTCTGAACATTGCTCACATTCTCTAAGGCGTTTATTAAGTATAGGCCATGACTCATTGTACCTTCAACAATTAAGGAATTTACCTTTTTAATAAAAACAGAACTTTTATTAAAACTAGTAGAATATCCATCATCAAATAATTTTGAAACTGAAATTAAATTCCTTCTTATTGAAGGTACATAGAGACAATCCTTTAATATTAGATAACCACCTGAGAATGTCAAAACGTAATCTCCTACAGCTTGGACAACAACTGTTGCTTCAGTTCCAACCTGCTGGTTGAGCTCGCCTTCAGTCAATCTTTTGATTTCCCTGAACCCCTGCAATGTATTGCAGATGTGTGAGGTCGCACCTGTATCAACACACCATTAAAATGCAGGACCAATCATATTGGTTTCAGCAACAAACACTTGCAACATGTCTGAGGTAGGCTTGTTGCCCTGCTTGGCATCTAGATAGCTCCTGCAGTTCCACTTCCAATATCCAGGTTTTTCACAATGGAAGCATCCGTCATTGCCTTTGGTTGACTTCTTCCTTTTAAAGTTCTTCTTGTTCTTTACCACTAGCTTGTTCTCCTTAGAACCTTGGCCTTTTGCTCTTTATTTTTCTCTACCTTTCGGCTTAGGTGCTGAGGGTACATTACCCTCTACAAGGAAGGCACCTTTCTTATTACTCTTTTGCAGATCCTCAGCTATCTGAAGTTGATTCATTAGCTCTGTCAGGGTCATTGCCATTTTGTTCATGTTGTAAGTCATAACAAACTCTTTGAATGACCCACATAGGGAAGACAAGACAATGTCGATCTGCGTCTCAGCATCCATGATGGCCCCTAAGATGTCAAGCTCGTTTAGATATCTCATCATCTTTAGCATGTGGTGCCTAACTGGGATTCCTCTACCATCTTGGTGGATATTAGGCCTCTAATCGCCAACAACCTAGCTGTGCGATGTTGCTCTCCAAATATTTCTTTAATATTTAACATTATATCCGAGGCCACTGCCATTCCAATATGTTGCTGCTGCAGCACATTGAGCATGGAGCCAAGGATGTAACACTTTGCCATCTCATTGTCCTTAAGCCACTTAGACTTTCTATCGTGGTCCGCTTGAGGCGCATTGGGACCAGGTAGTTCTGGCTATTCATTGGTAGGAACCCAATAAACTTGAGCGGCCGTGAGCACTAGCTTTAGGTTCCTTTTCCAGTCGAGGTAATTTGGACCAGTTAACTTATTTCCATCTAGGATCTTAGCTAATGGTTGAATGAAGCCATGGTATCTACACACAAAGGAAAGAGGCATAATTAGCAAAACTACCTTTTTAGTAAATATCATGACATGTCCATCGGATCTGGGATTTTGATCTACGATGGAACCACCCATTGCACGTCTCATTCACGGGCCCCTCAACCTCGTAAATCAAGAGAAATGTATAATTTCTCCAATGGGCATCAGAAACTTATTCAACAACTTTGAATAAGTGGATTCATCTAATGCTATGAGATCTGATTTATGTTTGGCCTCCAAGCATTGCAGTATGTATATCCTTTGGGCGTTAATTCCCTTTGCTTGGTTAAGTTATACCCACTGCCTGAGAAAACTATGCAATCTACAATGGCATTTGTTATGGCATGTGACCAATATATCATGCATATTCTCCTCATCCTTGTAGAAATCTAACGGTTTACTTTAGTTAAGAAATAAGATCGGCTTCTGCTTTGGCATCAACCCTAGTCTAATCTAGCAGAGTCAAGAAAATCTTGACTCATGACAGACTGGTGAGTGTACTATGACTGCGTCTGTACCCACATAAAGTGAGCTACCCTAGTCTATAAATAGGACAGGGCTCGTAACTCTAGGCTCCACATGTGTAAGTAACACATGTTCGTCCCTATATGCAAACAAGCGGACAATGCAATATATAGAGGGGTGCATAGTTACTTGTACACTGTAACATAGAGTCCATTGCACGAACTATGTCTGTTATACACACGAAGTGTCCACGTGCTGAGTATATTACCAGTGCGGTGGCACTAGAAGGTAGGTATAGCCCTCACGGCTCCTACTCATAGTATCTCGAATAGGTCATCTGATAGCATATCCACAACAAACCATAGCAGAAAAGTAACCACAAAGCAGGATAATATATGCAAGGATGAAAGTGGTGTGAGCACTTATTTTAATTACGCACCTATTTGGTGCCCTTGGATTCTAACGATAATGTTCCCATTTAAAATGATTTTAGCCCAAATTTCTTGAAAATTAATTAAAATGGCATTTCATCAGAGTTAGGCAATATTTCAAGAACTCCCCAGTGGAGTCGCCAGCCTGTGGACCCCGATCCGGAGGAGGCGGCGAGAGAATGAGTCCCCCGTCGGTCCTTTAGGATCTCCACATGAAGGAGAGATCTACCATGGAACTCTCAAAACAGGTGCCACCCTCATAGCATAGCACGAGTAGCGATAAATGAATGAGATACCTCTTGATCTGGAGCCAGGGCTCGAAACCAAGACGTACCTAAAATTACTTAGAGTCGCCATCCAGGGAAGTCAGTCCTAGAACCCATAAAAACAAATCCTCTGTGCAATGGATAACCAGAAATATATATGGGTTCGTGCCTGATTACGAATGAGGAAGGTCCGAAGAGCACCTCACTTCACCCGAGTGCAAGCACCCGGTCTCTTATGCCATTTATTATTAACTTTGAAGAGTTTTTGGCGAAAATCATGTGAAATGGAAACAAATATCCCCGAGAAAAATGTCTACCTAAACATGCATGACCCGGGGATCATAAGCACATACAAAATAAATAAAAGAAGTGTCACCTAAGCATACCTAAGTTATGAATGTCATACCTAATGGGTGTTTAAGTTCTGGTGGGCAAACACAAGTGTAAGCCCAAGGGTCTACTCTCCTATCTTGTTTTGATGATTCTAAACATAATTGATTGTGTTTTTTGAATACTAATCAATTTGCTTCGAAGTGTTGTGTTTAAGATAGGATTGATC
This sequence comes from Tasmannia lanceolata, assembly GCF_043159265.1. NCBI lineage: Eukaryota > Viridiplantae > Streptophyta > Magnoliopsida > Canellales > Winteraceae > Tasmannia > Tasmannia lanceolata. Next base: position 26,242,284 of record NW_027518697.1, on the reverse strand, counting down.
ATTGAAGAAACCAACACACAACATGGTCATGCTTGGAGATATCCCATACAAGAGTCAAAGGAGCTAAGTGAAGCTCACCTCATCTCTCAAGCAAGCATACACAAGATGGAAGATCAATTGAAGACCAAGACTAAAGAGAAGTTGAAAGCTACATAGGTATCATTGTACATCCTTTCTCTTTAGATTTCCAAGTCAAGGCAAAGTGTTTTCAACTTGTTTTTCAAAGAACACTTAAGAACTTAAAATGCATTAGTGAATGGTTATGTGGTGGACCAACATGTTGGGACCCTCATAAACATTCCAAAATAACCATAGGAGTTGAGTTCCAAAAGCTAAAAATCAAATTTGCAATAAAAATCAAAAACTGCGGATTTTTAGGCTTCTCGGAACTCCGAGAATTTTTCTCGGAGCTCCGAGCTCGGAACTCCGAGAGTTCCCTCGGAACTCCGAGAAAAGGTCCAGTAGCATCTGGACACTTTCTCGGAACTCCGAGACAATTTCTCGGAACTCCGAGAAATGGTCCAGTAGAAATTTTATTTCTTCTGGCCGTTGTCTCGGAACTCCGAGAATATTTCTCGGAACTCCGAGAATTCTCGGAACTCCGAGAATGGTTCTCGGAACTCCGAGAACCTCGCGACAGACTAAAAAATAGCCGTTGGGATTCAAATTAATTGTTGGTTTTTGATATGTCCACCCCCAAACGGTCATATTCTTTGGTGTGGTTATATATACAACATGTAGAGAAGTTTTTCACTTTCTCTTGATCTTTGAAAAACATCCTTAAGCATCAAAAACATTTGCAATCCATTTTAGCTTGAGTTTTTGTTTTTTCATCCCAAACTTGCCTTTCACTTGTGAATCTTTTGAGTTTGGATATAGTAGTGCTTTCACTTGCAAATCACCATCTTTGAAGAGCAATCAAGGGTCTACAAAGAGCATCAAGCTTTCAAGAAGAAGCCAAGCTATTCTCTTTCAAATCTTGTATAGGTGGCTAGGGCATTCCTTTTTTAATTCCCTAGAGAGCAACCGCTTAGAACTCGGCGGAGAAGGAGAGTCTTTGTAAAGGTGTAAGGGCATCCTTGTTTAATATCCCTTGGAATTGTAACCGCCTAGGAGCCGGGCATCGTGGAGGTCTCCAATAGTGGAATCCCTCAAGTGCGACCTTGAGTAGAGTGGAGTAGGCCGTTGGCCGAACCACTATATATCGGTGTGTCATTTCTCACTCTTCCATTTCCATTATTGTTTTGGTTTGGCATTTCACTTTGTTCTTTCAATTATATTTGCACTAACCAAATATTTAATTAAGTGAAGAAAAATTCCAATTAGGGTTTATAGATAATTTTCAAAAGGCCTAATATTGAGTTAAATTCAATTCACCCCCCTCTTGAGTATTTCAATTGGTATCAGAGCCTCGTCTCTATTTTTTGAAAACCCTAACCGGTTTAGAGTAAAGATTCAAAAATGGCAAACTACCCTCAACATCATGAAGGTTATTCAAACACTAGGCCACCCTATTTTGATGGTACAAATTATGGTTTTTGGAAAACTAAAATGAAAATCTTTTTGACTCAAGACTATCAAATGTGGAGAGCAATTAATAATGAATATATCCTACCCACAAGAAATTTAAATGATTGGACCGAAGCCGAACAACAAGCTTCGAATTATAATGCCAAAGCCATGAATTCTCTCATTTGTGCTCTATCTCCCGGAGAATTCAATAGAGTATCAAATTTGAATTCGGCTAAGGAAATTTGGGACACTCTAGAAGTCACCCATGAAGGAACTAATCAAGTTAAAGAATCTAAAATGAACCATCTTTTTCGGCAATACGAACTCTTTCAAATGACACCCGATGAAACAATTGCCTACATGTACACTAGATTCACCAATCTTGTAAATGGATTAAGGGGACTTGGAAAACAATTTTCCAATAGAGATTTAGTAACTAAAATTCTTAGGTCCCTACCTTTGTCTTGGGAATCCAAAACCTCCGCAATCACCGAAGCCAAGGACATGAACACTTTGAACCTAGATGAACTTATAGGGTCCTTGATCACACATGAAATGATTTTCAAAACAAAAGCACCCGAAATCGAAACTAAAATCGAAAAAGGAAAAGGAATTGCTTTTGCTTGTAATGTAGGTGAAAGTGAAGATGCAAAGGAAGACATCGAGGATGAAGTAGCTCTCCTAACAAGAAGGATCAAATTCTTGCAAAGAAACATGGGAGGCATGAGAAATAGAAGGACCAATCCTCCATTCAAGAAGAAAGAAGAAGTTGGTGATGGATCTTCTCAACCCCGATGTTACGGTTGCAAGAAGCTTGGACACATTCGCCCGGATTGTCCACTCAACAATGAACCTACTTCAAACAACAGCTTCAAGAGAAGAGAAGGCAAGAGAGGAATGTCCGCCACATGGGATGAGGAGATTGAAAGCGAAGGCGAACAAAATGATGGGGAAGATTGCCTATTAGCAAGAAATGTGTGCTTCATGGCCTCAACAAACGACAACAATGAGGTAAACACTTTAAATGATGTCATTATCTTACAAGAAGTTTTAGATTCCTTACAAAGTGCAAATGATGAACTTGAAATTCAATTTGATAAAATTGCATCACTTGAAAATTCTCTTGCTAACATGACAAAAGAATTTGGTTGGTTAAAAAGGGATCATGAATTCTTAGATGATGAAAATGAAAAAAGCAAAGTAGAGATTCATGAGCTAAATGCTACCATTAAGAATTTGAATGAAAATCGACAAAATCTTTCTATTGAAAATAACAAACTAAAGCATGAAAACGGTAAACTATCTTTTGAATATGATGAACTCAAGAAACTCTTTGAAAAATTTGAAAATAGTTCATTAAAATTGGATAAACTTGTAAATCTTCAAAGAATGTCAAGTGACAAAAGTGGACTTGGACATAGATGGAATACCACAATATCTAACTATAAAAACAAACTTGAAAAGACTTCCTCTAGTAGTACCAAAATTTGCTTTTATTGTGGATTGTTAGGTCATTATAAAGTTGCTTGCTTGCATGCTAAACAAGATAAGATCAAATTGAACTCTAAAGTGAAAACAAATGAACATAGCAAGATTAGGAAGATTTGGGTACCTAAGGGATCTCACTTGCCTATTCCTATGTAGGTATGCCTTAAAAGCCACAACAAGAGGAACACATGGTACCTGATAGTGGATGCTCTAGACACATGACCGGAGATCTCACTCAATTCGCATCCCTATCACTCAAGGATGGTGGAGAAGTTACCTTTGGAGATGACAAGAAAGGAAAAGTCAAAGGTGAAGGCACCATAGGTAACTCTACCTCTCCCATACATGATGTACTCTTTGTTGATGGCTTGTCCCATAATCTTATTAGCATTAGTCAATTATGTGATAATGGTTTTGAAGTTGTCTTCAATCCCGACAAATGCATTGTTAAAAATAAGATAAATGGAGAAGTAAAATTCATAGGGTCTAGAGACAATAACATTTATACAATTGGACTAGATGATCTTAGACTCCAAAAAGTGACTTGTCTAAATGCCATTAGTGAGGATTCTTGGCTATGGCATAGGAGGTTGGGTCATGCCGGAATGGATCTCATTTCGACCCTCTCCTCAAAAGAAAGTGTTAGAGGATTGCCTAAGTTCAAATTCATCAAGGATCACATTTGTAGAACTTGTCAATTAGGAAAACAATTGAAAAGCTCTTTTGCACCTAAAAATATGATTTCAACTTCCTACCCCTTGGAGCTACTTCATATGGATCTTTTTGGACCAATGAAGACTAGTAGCCTAGGTGGAAAGAGGTACGTGTTTGTAGTTGTTGATGACTACTCACGATTCACATGGGTCATATTTCTAAGACATAAAGATGAAACTTATGAAAACTTCCTAACATTATGCAATCAAATTCAAAATGAAAAAGGTGTTGCCATCTCCCACATTAGAAGTGATCATGGAACGGAATTTGAAAATGTACACTTTGACACTTACTGTAATGAACATGGCATTAAACATAATTTTTCCGCACCTAGAACACCTCAACAAAATGGAGTAGTAGAAAGAAAGAATCGAACTCTCCAAGAAATGGCTAGAACAATGTTGCATGAAAATGATCTCCCTAGATATTTTTGGGCGGAAGCGGTTAGCACCGCTTGCTATATCATAAACAGGGTATACTTAAGGCCAATCTCTAAGAAAACACCTTATGAGCTTTGGAAAAACTTGAAACCAAATATAAGCTATTTTAGAGTGTTTGGATGTAAATGCTTTATTTTAAACATCAAAGATAATCTACACAAATTTGATAGGAAATCGGATGATGGAATATTCTTAGGGTATTCTTCTCATAGCAAGGCATATAGAGTATTTAATAGGAGAACCCTAGTAGTAGAAGAATCCATGCATGTGACATTTGATGAAAGAGAGCCAACACCACAAGAAATGCCACATGATGAGGATGAACCCATTGAACATCTTTTTCCAAAATTGAGTGCTCCTCCTCATGCATCAACAAGTCATACATTACCTAGTGAGGAAGTAGAAAATGAAAATGATGACTCATTGCCTAGGGATAGGAGAACATTGGTAGATCATCCTGAATCCCAAATTTTAGGTGATGCCACATTGCCAGTAAGAACTAGATCATACTATCGTAGTGTGAGCAATAATTTGGCATTCCTATCCGAATTGGAACCAAAATCCATCAAGGAAGCAGAAAAGGATGAATATTGGTTGATGGCCATGCAAGAAGAGTTGAGTCAATTCGAAAGGAACAAGGTATGGAGGCTAGTACCTAGACCTAGTGATCATCCAGTCATTGGCACGAGATGGGTGTATAGAAATAAATTAGATGAAAATGGAATTATCACTAGGAATAAAGCTAGGCTTGTAGCCCAAGGGTACAATCAGGAGGAAGGGATAGATTATGATGAGACATTTGCTCCTGTTGCCCGTATGGAGGCTATTAGGATACTTTTGGCATATGCATCTCATAAAGGATTTAAACTATATCAAATGGATGTCAAAAGTGCCTTCCTAAATGGCTATATCCAAGAGGAAGTGTATGTTGAGCAACCTCCAGGTTTTGAAGACTTCATACATCCAAATCATGTCTTCAGGCTTGATAAAGCTTTATATGGATTAAAGCAAGCTCCTAGAGCTTGGTATGAGAGGCTTTGCACTTTTTCTTAGTTGAAAAGGGATTCGAGATGGGAAAGGTGGATAAAACCTTATTTATCAAAAGAGAAAATCATGATATCCTCCTTGTCCAAATCTATGTGGATGATACCATCTGTGGCTCAACTAATCAAAAATTGTGTGATGAATTTGCAACCTTAATGAAAAATGAATTTGAAATGAGCATGATGGGAGAGTTAACCTACTTCTTAGGACTCCAAATTAAACAATACAAAAATGGAATATTTTTAAATCAAGAAAAATATACAAAGGAGTTATTAAAGAAGTATGGCATGGATAGCAGTAAGACATCAAGAATTCCCATGAGTACTACTGCTAAGCTAGAAAAAGATGAATTTGGCAAATCTGTGGATCAGAAATTGTATAGGGGTATGATAGGTAGTTTGCTCTATTTGACAGCCAGCAGACCAGACATTATGTTTACTGTCTGTCTCTGTGCTCGATTTCAATCGGATCCTAAAGAATCTCACCTATCGGCAGTTAAGAAGATCTTCAAGTACTTAAAAGGAACCCAAAGTCTAGGACTGTGGTATGAAAGATCATCTTACTTCACTCTCATCGGATATTCAGATGCAGACTTTGCTGGATGTAGAGTAGATAGGAAAAGCACTAGTGGGACTTGCCAATTCTTGGGTAAATCACTTGTTTCATGGTTTAGCAAGAAGCAAAATTCAGTAGCTCTGTCCACAACAGAAGCAGAATATGTGGCAGCTGGAGCTTGCTGTGCTCAAGTCCTATGGATGAAAAGCACATTGATGGACTATGCAATCAAAATGGAAAATATTCTCATCCAATGTGACAATACTAGTGCTATAAGCTTAACAAAGAACCCCATACAACACTCAAGAACAAAACACATTGAGATTAGGCACCACTTCATCAGAGATCACTCACAAAAAGGGGATATTTGCTTAAAATATATCAACACTGAAGAACAATTAGCGGATATCTTTACAAAACCCCTTAGTGATGATAGAATTTGCTATATCCGAAGTGCCTTAAACATATGGAGTGCGGATCAAATCAAAGAAATTGCCAAATAAATACTTTGTGCCTTTAACCAGCTTATCTATATAGTATTTATATATATAATCTTTGTTTGGTAGTATCTGCATGAATGAGATGTCAAATTTTTAATCTTAAAAATCACTCAATTGATATTCTTAGCCTTCTTAGTTTTTCTAAGTTGGAGAGGTATCTTCACTTTAATTAAAATACCTAACATCTTGACATATGTCAACATCTCGATCATGAACAGGTATATGTGCATTACTTGGTTATATAATTTTATACCATAAGCATTGATTCAGGGGGAGTTATCCACTCCTATTTTTTTTTTTACACCCTTTCTGTCGATGACAAAAGGGGGAGAAGTTTGAAATTGATTATCTATTCAATTGACTATATGCACCACTTGCTTATAACTTGTATCATTTATATGTGTGCATATATTGAGGGGGAGTTCTAGTATTCACTTGCCTACTATGTCACTCCACACACACCTCATAATCAATTTTGTTTGTCATCATCAAAAAGGGGGAGATTGTAAGCCCAAGGGTCTACTCTCCTATCTTGTTTTGATGATTCTAAACATAATTGATTGTGTTTTTTGAATACTAATCAATTTGCTTCGAAGTGTTGTGTTTAAGATAGGATTGATCATTGAAGAAACCAACACACAACATGGTCATGCTTGGAGATATCCCATACAAGAGTCAAAGGAGCTAAGTGAAGCTCACCTCATCTCTCAAGCAAGCATACACAAGATGGAAGATCAATTGAAGACCAAGACTAAAGAGAAGTTGAAAGCTACATAGGTATCATTGTACATCCTTTCTCTTTAGATTTCCAAGTCAAGGCAAAGTGTTTTCAACTTGTTTTTCAAAGAACACTTAAGAACTTAAAATGCATTAGTGAATGGTTATGTGGTGGACCAACATGTTGGGACCCTCATAAACATTCCAAAATAACCATAGGAGTTGAGTTCCAAAAGCTAAAAATCAAATTTGCAATAAAAATCAAAAACTGCGGATTTTTAGGCTTCTCGGAACTCCGAGAATTTTTCTCGGAGCTCCGAGCTCGGAACTCCGAGAAAAGGTCCAGTAGCATCTGGACACTTTCTCGGAACTCCGAGACAATTTCTCGGAACTCCGAGAAATGGTCCAGTAGAAATTTTATTTCTTCTGGCCGTTGTCTCGGAACTCCGAGAATATTTCTCGGAACTCCGAGAATTCTCGGAACTCCGAGAATGGTTCTCGGAACTCCGAGAACCTCGCGACAGACTAAAAAATAGCCGTTGGGATTCAAATTAATTGTTGGTTTTTGATATGTCCACCCCCAAACGGTCATATTCTTTGGTGTGGTTATATATACAACATGTAGAGAAGTTTTTCACTTTCTCTTGATCTTTGAAAAACATCCTTAAGCATCAAAAACATTTGCAATCCATTTTAGCTTGAGTTTTTGTTTTTTCATCCCAAACTTGCCTTTCACTTGTGAATCTTTTGAGTTTGGATATAGTAGTGCTTTCACTTGCAAATCACCATCTTTGAAGAGCAATCAAGGGTCTACAAAGAGCATCAAGCTTTCAAGAAGAAGCCAAGCTATTCTCTTTCAAATCTTGTATAGGTGGCTAGGGCATTCCTTTTTTAATTCCCTAGAGAGCAACCGCTTAGAACTCGGCGGAGAAGGAGAGTCTTTGTAAAGGTGTAAGGGCATCCTTGTTTAATATCCCTTGGAATTGTAACCGCCTAGGAGCCGGGCATCGTGGAGGTCTCCAATAGTGGAATCCCTCAAGTGCGACCTTGAGTAGAGTGGAGTAGGCCGTTGGCCGAACCACTATATATCGGTGTGTCATTTCTCACTCTTGCATTTCCATTATTGTTTTGGTTTGGCATTTCACTTTGTTCTTTCAATTATATTTGCACTAACCAAATATTTAATTAAGTGAAGAAAAATTCCAATTAGGGTTTATAGATAATTTTCAAAAGGCCTAATATTGAGTTAAATTCAATTCACCCCCCCTCTTGAGTATTTCAGGGCTTCATTTGACCTATTTCCTATTTTATTCTTCAAGAAATAACTCTTTCCCGAGTTATCTTTCGAAAAATAAAGAAAAAATCGAGGCGGTCAAACCATGGTCCAAGATCTTACTTTCCAGTAGCTCTAAAATTTTTGTTAACCTAAAAAAAATATTGGTTTTTGAAAATGCCCATGTTTTCAAACACTTAATTTGAAAATCCAATTTAAATCCATATCGAAGAAAAAACGAAAGAAAATCAATATTTATATGGAGGAAAATTAATTTATTGGTGAAATTTTAGATTTTGAAAACTTATAATCTATATTATAACATACTGGAATTTCAAAGAAAAATTCATTGATTTGATATATCAAAAGTAAAATCCTAGCATGCTTTTTTTCTACTTCACAAAGATGAAGAATCCTTACCGTTGATTGCGATCTTTGTCTCTAGGGTTGGTGATCCGAGATATATGCTTTGTCCAACCCTTTTATACTCTCAAGAAGACCCAAAGAATGACCCAATAATCCTTGATGTATGATATGTTGTAGAAGAAGAAGGAAGAATTCAAGAACCCTTTGTGTAGAGCACTTGACAGAGATGAACCAAACACACTTAGAGAAAGGGAGGGTTTTTCTGTTCTTGGAGAGAGAAGAGGGGTGGACGAATTTTTCAGCTCCTTACTAAGGTTGATTCCTCTTATTTTTATACAAAAAGCTAGGGTTAAGAGAGAAATAGTAGTTTCTCATGTGAGAGCTCCCATCTTTGGCTTGTTTCCAATTTTCCCCTCTTGCTTTCTTTCTTTCTTGTTTCCAAATTGGATTTGATTCCAATCTTAATTTTTTGTCAATCAAGACATGATATTCCCATTCCACATTGATTCTTTGGGAAAAAACTTTTTTAAGCAATCATTTCTCTTTTCCTTCTTTCCTTCTTTTCTTTTTACTCTTTTTATTTTTCTTTTAACAAATATGATGTCATCATTGTGACATTATCAAGGTTGGGCGTCCAACTCATGTGGGTCAGCCATGTGGGACGCCCACCATGGTGGTCGACCCACATGGGTGAACCCACATGAGCTCCTTCTTTGCGGGTTTTAGCCCAATGGGCCATTTCACACGGGTTTCGGATTTTTCCGTTAAAATTCAATAAAATCTTTCTAAATTCAACATTCTATATATGGACCCAACCCATTTGGCATTTATGGTGCATCCCTAACACATGATCGAACCATCTTTTTTTGGAAAATAATTTTTCGGACCAAAATACCCTAATTGACCGTTAGACATCCAAATGCGACCAAAATACTCTCAAATTAGTTCACCCCTAAAGGAAAAAATTAAAAAAGGAAAGTCTTTGTGGTCAAACTTCAAAAATAGAAACTTTTAAAGTTGGGTCCTTTCGGTGAGCAATATCAAACAAGATCATTTGGTATCCCTTGAAAATACCCAAATTGCCCTCAACATTCAGAATTTCCAAATTAAGTGAAACCCCTGAGAAATTCAGCAGGTTTTCCAAAAATTCAGAAAATCATTCATAATCTCTCAGACACATTTCGAGGATTAAAAGAATCACACAGGAAAAAATTAAATTACCCCGATGTGCAAGAATTTGGTGAGACTAGGGAAAACCTTGAGAAATTCCAAAAATAGTAGATTTCCGAAAATTTATGAACAGACTCAAGATTTCTAAGACATAACTTAGGGACCTAATATGACATATTGGAAATTACTAAAATACCCCTGAAGTGCAAGACTAAGACAAAACCTTGAGAGATCTAAATTCAGTAGGTTTCCCAAATCTTACGAAATTACTCATAATTCATCAGCCATACCCTCAAGATGATTTTGGATATATAAGAAATTATTGAAATATCCATAAGATGATGAAAATGTGGAAGCCCCATGAGTTTCTAAAAATAACAGCTTTTTCAAAATTCATAAAATCACTCAAGATTTCTCAAATACAACTCGGGGGTCAAACATGACACATCGGGAATGACTAAAATACCCCTGTAGTGCAAAAATGAGGGAAACCCTGAAAATTCTAAAAATAGCAGTTTTTTTCACTTGCTTGGAAACTCGAACTTTCATCATCTAGATACCATTGGAACACCCTAGAAATCTTTAGGATCACGAATCAACTTCAGAATTCCTTCAACGATGCGAAATCTACCCTAAAATGCACAAATGCCTAATCCTAGGTGGAATACGGACTCGAAACTTGACAAACTACCGAATCTTTTACTTTTTAAATTGTAACAAAATGGGGGTGTCCACAAGTTCAGGCACCGAACTACGTCGACTCTGATCCCAGTGAGACTTGGGTACGTAAGCAGCTTGGATGCTTGATGGCATACTAATCACGAGTCGGCCCCACATACAATCAGTGGGGTTTTTTAGGGTAGTTTTTATTTTCTTTCATCATTTAAAACCTTAAATTAAAATTGATTAAATCACTTAGGACTTTTTTTCAAATTAGAATTTTAAGAGAACTTTCACATAGATTGAATCCAAACGAATTAAGAAAATCAAAATACACATTTGGAAATGCATTGAAATTAGATCTTAGGATGCATGTCATATAGTTCGCACATTAATATAGAGTTAAATGAGCCATTTAAAAGAAATTCAAGAGAGTTAAGTTTTGGAATTGAAGACCGGATTATCGGGTAAGAATGATGCATGTGGTGGTAACTCCTCATACCTTCCATTATCGTAATCAGGTAACGAATCTAGATTTTTGGTCAACTATGGGTCATAGATCTCTCGTCTAGGTGGCGACTCTGTCATTCTCTTTTGCGTGAAATTCGGATTGCTTTAGTGATCCCAAGTTCACAGAAAAGATGAATTAAATCAATAAAAAAAATGTACACGTCATTCGCGTGGGTATGAGAGACCAAGAGAGGCGGGTCACGCGCCGCGCCCCTCTCGCGGGTTTGGTTTGGTTTGGTTATACCCCCTATCAATTTGGTTACGGTTTGGATTTTCTCCAAACCGATGTGATAGGTTCGGTTAAAAAAAATTCCTTAAACTGAACCGGACTGAAGCGTGTGCAGCCCTAGTATCAGAGCTGTGGTTGGAGTAATCGTCGAGGCCGAGTAGAGTGATCGTGGGTTTTGTGGTTGGATTCTGGTTAGAGCGATCTTTCGGAGTGGAAAGTGTTAGGGTTTAGAGGTTTAAGCAAGGATTGCTTAAAGCATTACACCCTAGGTATCAAGTTCGAATACCTAGACTGCTGCCTCCAGCAAGCATATATAGTGATACGGTAGGGTTATAACAGGTTAATGGGCTCTAGCCCATGTAGGCCCACTACACCAGTCCATTATCCAATTGGGCTTATATTAGAACATACAGTTGTGGTGTATTATGTACCCAACAATCTCCTCCTATGTTCTACATATAGCACAAACAAATGGATAGATAATGTAATGTCCAAACAAAATATTGAATCATCCATATCACAATATCAAAATAAAGATCCGTAATCCAACAGAAAACATGAATACTTTTAAAAATAACCAATAGTTTTAGAAATAATCTAAACTCAAACAAAAGAAAGTTTCACATGTAAATGAACTATTTATTCAACTGGAAAGAAAATAATAGTCCCCCACAGCTCTAGAAGGATTCATTCATCAAGTAAATCATCATCTTCAAGATCTAAATCGAGACAAGCTCCTCTATTTTTGCCAATCCCTGTAATTTACCAAATATGAATTTCATGAAACATGAATCCAATCATTTGTATAAAATACAAAAGTATTTAGTTCTACTAAAAGAACTTAGTACAATATCATAGTGGCTGAAAAAATAAATATCGGTATCAATAATCGTCATTGTCAAGTTTCAATACAAGAACAAGACCTAAATAGTTTCTTTTGCAAAGAACCATTCCATGTTTCCATTTGAAATGTTACAGTCGTCATATCCAAATTGGAGTTAAGTTGTATCATTAAGTTTGGAATGAAACAACCTTCCCAAAAACGACATGCCATAAAATGTGGAATGACATAAAGACAACTCTGTAAACATCATTGAAACATATCAAGTGCTTATCTTGGCCAAGAGAGGGAGATTCAAAAAGTTAAAATAACATGGATGTAGGTTAAGACCTGTCTATACAGTCTTTAACCCCATCTCCTCCACAGTTTTGAATATTCGATCTTTGTTCAGTCCCTTTATGAGAGCATCGGCCATATTATCCTTCGATCGCACATCGACCAAAGTGATTATACCTTGTTCTATGAGATAATTCAGCGTGGCATGCTTCAGCTTGACATGTCTCCTCTTACCATTAAAGAGTGAGTTCTTTACAATTATAATTGTAGCTTGATTATCACAGAACACGCTTAAAGAGTTAATCTTTAAACGGGTCAATGGAATGTCCATGATCAAATCTCTTATCCACTCTGCTTCATCTTTCGATTTTAACAGATAAATATGACAAGATCTTGAAAAATCGTCTATAAAAGTGATTAAATACTTCTGGCCACCTCTAGTAATGAAACTTTTAAAATCACAGAAGTCAGAATATATTAATTCAAGAAGTTGTGTGCTTCTAAAAATCGAACGGAAAGGTTTTCTAGTGATCTTGGTTTGAGCACACACTTCACATCTGTCAAATTTAATCGACGTATCTAAAGGTATATTATGAGTTTTAGCAAGTTGGAGCATTTTCCTATAGTTCACATATCCCAATCTATTATGTAACATTTTAGGATCAATCAGAGTTGAACTAACCTGGCTAATTGTTTCATTTGCTAAACTCAATCTATAGATACCATCGATCAAGAATGCGCAGCCAAAGTAATAAGAGTTAACAGATAAAGTTACTCTACCACCCAAAAAAGAAGTGCACATACCATCATTGTCTAAAAGACTAATGGATATTAAATTTTTTTGAAGAGCAAGAACTACTTTAACATCTTTCAGAGTTAGTAGTTTACTTGAAAAAAGGACCAAGTTCGCAGTTCCAGTGTGAGTCACCTCCGCCTCTGCTCCATTAGCCACTGTAACAGTCTCTTTCGCTTTAACAACATCAGCAAGTAGTGTCTTGTTATTGCAAACATGACATGTGGCTCTTGTATCTAACCACCAGTCTGAAGAGGTACTGGCCTTACCGTTGCCCAACATAGCAACAAAACTATTATGCTCAACCTTGCCCACCAGCATATGAGCTTCTTTCTGTAGTGTGTCAGACTTAGGTTCTTAGGTAGCCTACATTCTGTTGCAAAGTGACCCAATTTCCCACAGTTGTGGCACTTGCCCTTCTTCTTCTTAGAGATGAGTCTTTTTGGCCTCCAACTTGGGGGGGTTCACTTTTAGGTGACTTGGATTTCTGAGAAAATTTCTTAGGATTTGTTACCGCATTAGCAGTAGACTGTTACTGTCTAACCAGCTCCAAGTTATTCCTAGCTCGATTCTCATCTTCAATTCGAATGAATCTTTTGAGATCATCCAGTCCCACTTGCACCTTTTTCCTGTACATTTCAGTTTTGAAAGAGTGCCATGCAGATGGTAATTTATAAATGATTGCGCCAACAAGAAAAGGATCACAGACAACGATCTTCTCATTGTTTAATTTAGATCTCAAATTCTCAAGATCAGTCACTTGAGGAGTGATTTCCTTGTCTTCCTGAAACTTGAAATCATGAATTTGTCTACAAGATAATTCTTGGACAATTCCTCCTCCATTTTGAATTGAGCATCTAAATTATCTCAAATTTCTTTAGCAGTTTTAAACTTACTATAAATTTCTACAAGATGGTTTGAAAAATAATTCAAATAATAGTCTTTGCAGAAATCCTCATCTCTAAGCGATTGAGATTCATCAACTTCTTCAACCGTATTAGCAAAAGTACTCAAAACAGTGTAGAAAACATTCAAATATTTTAAACGAAATTGAGTCTTTCGCTTCTATGCATTAAATTCATACCCACCAAAAGATTGAAGTTTGATCATCTCAAACGGAGTAGCATGCTTATCCATCGTAGAATATAGATGAAAGCAAAAAATTAGAGAGAGTGCACCTGATTTTCAGTAAATAGGGAGCCAAACGCTGCCTTATATTCTGGTCAATAGGTCAATCTGGTCAAAATAGCCCAAGCTTCTTGTCCCGCGACAGAGCTTTCTACCCGTTTTGCCCTTTTGCCTGGCGAAGATGGGAGGATGGGAAGACCTTTGATTGTCCCACGGCAAGGGAAGATGTGGGCTAGGGTTAGGGATTCTTTTCCTCTTCGTTCTCGCTCTTCAAATGGAGACCGGCGAAGAAGAAGATGAAAACCTAGCTTTTGCTGGAGAAAAAGGCTTGAATAAGATGAAACCCTAGCTTTTACTGGATGAAGAAAGCTTGAGGTCATTCAAGAGGAACAAAAACCAGCGCACGCCTCTTTTTTTCTAATGCTTTAAGATTGTTAGGGTTAAGAAGTTTAAGCAAGGATTAGGGGTGTCAACGGATCCACTGCGGGTCGGATCCACCTACGTCACAATCATGATCCATTCAAATTCCTTATTGGTCGGGTCGGAGTCGGATTGTTCTTCGGATCCTACTTTCCACTTCATGATCACGATCCATTTTAATTCGGACCGTCCATCTGAGTGTCCTATTATGTCCCACTAAGCCAAGTAAACAATTATTTTTTTAAAAAAAGAGTTAGAATGGCAGTCCACTATTAGTGTGTCTCTATGCATTTTCTTCAACTAAATTAAAAATTTATCTATGTGAATAATAATAATTTTTGTAAACAATAAAACTAATCAAAATTACATACACGAATATAATGTATAACTATTATCAACGAATAAATTACCCTAAAACCCCTCTCTCTTTTCCTTCGTAAAAGTATGAAATGAAATGAGTGAAATCGCATTCCCATCCGATTCATTAAGTGATAAGAGAGGTTTTGACCAAAATACCCTTCATATAACGGTTAGCATTAACAAAATTTGGAGGGTATTTTTGCAAAACATTTCGGATCGTGACTATCTAATGGGCATCTGTGGCGTGCCCATACACAATCCGAAATTTTTCGAATCCTAGATTTGAAGATCTGAAATATGCCCATGGATCCTATTCATATGTTTAGATCCCGTTCATTAACGTTCAGATTTGGACGATCCATGAGACCGTCTGGATCCATTAACACCCCTAGTAAGGATTGCTTAAAGCATTACACCCTAAGTATCAAGTTTGGAATACCTCGACTGCTGCCTCAAGCAAGCATATATAGTGATATGCTAGGGTTATAACAGGTTAATGGGGTCTAGCCCATGTAGGCCCACTACACCTGTCCATTATCCAATTGGGCTTATATTAGAACATACAGTTATGGTATATTATGTACCTAATTGAAAGATTGTCCAAGAAGATTCTTGATCGAGGTTGAGCACTACACCAAGAAGTGTGGAGTAATCTGAGATGGCCATAAAATCAAGTTCTACCCAGTTCAACATCGACGGATTTGACGAAAAAGGCAGTTTCACCCTATGGCAAGTTAGGGTGATGGACATCCTAGTTCAACAGGGATTGGCTAAGGCGTTGAAGGGAAAGATGGTAAGCCAGAAAAGATGACGGATGCCGAGTGGGAAGACATAGAGTCGAAGGCGGTGAGCACTGTTCGGCAATGTCTGGCAGATAGCGTTATGTTTAACGTTATGGAATAGGATGAAGTGCCAAAATTATGGAAGAAGTTAGAAAAGCTTTACATGTCAAAAAGCTTACCCAATAGGTAATATATGAAGCGGCAATTGTATGGGCTGAAGAAGCAGGAAGGCGGGAATCTTCTCGAACTCATCATGGTGTTCAACGGGCTTGTGGATCAGCTCCACAAGGTTGATGAAAAGTTTAAGGAAGAAGACAAGGCCCTTTTGCTTCTTACTTCACTTCCCGATTCATATCACAACTTGATGATGACTTTATTGTATGGTAAGAATACGATAAAGTTGGAGGAAGTCACAGTGTCGCTATTATCGAATGAGATGTGAAAGAAATCTGTTCTTGGTGGGAATGAAGATCATGGGTTGGTTGATCAGGAAAAGGTAGGTTAAGATCCAGGGTCGGCGAAAAGGGCATGCAATGTTACCGTTGCAAGCGTGCAATGTTATCGTTGCAAGGAATATGGTCATATCAAGCGGGATTGTCCGAAGCGAGCTGCCCAGGCGAACAATGGTGCTATAATTGTCATGGTGGCTATAACGGATGAACACAATGAAGTGGCTGGATATGTTCTCACAATCTCCATAGGTAATCACACTTCTCCTCATGATGAGTGGATTCTAGATTCAGGGTACTTGTTCATGTCTACTTCAGGAGGGAATATTTTGATAAGTTCCAAGAGATAAAGGTTTGTGTAGTGTCCTTGGGTGACGGGTCTACTTGTGACGTCACTGGAGTTGGGATAATGAAGATCAAGATGTTCCAAGGAGTGGTTTGTACTTTGGGTGGTATAGCGTATGTCTCGAAGATGCGAAAGAATCTAGTGTCACTTAGCCGGTTGGACTCCAGGGGTTGCAGTGATTTTGTTGTGGGTAGAGCCATAAAAATCACATGGGGATGTATGGTTCTGATGAAAGGAGAGAAGTGTGGTGGATTATATCATCTGGTTGGGGACATGGTGACTAGTGTTTCTAAGATCTCGATGGTTAGTTAAAATGGAGTGGTAGCACATGCATGCGTAGGGTCTCTCTCGCAATTGGTGCAGAGACGGGTTTCCTGGTTGCAGACGATTGTGAGAGGATTACAGTAGCTGCGTTGGGGAAGATGTAACGAGATCCCTTCTCTAAGGTTGACTAGGTGAGTTAACGGGGTGGCAGCTACAGATGTGCATTGGTTGTGTTGATTGAATTGGGAGGAGTCATAACCAGGATGATTCGATGGCGTGTAGCCGATATATTGGAAGGCCAATGGTAGTTTGCGACGATAGCAGACTGGTAGAGACATCAACAAAAAATCTTCAGGTAGCTAGAAAATAAGCCAAATGTGGAGATTGTTGGGAAAATTGCCTTATTTCCCACCTAGGATCATTGCTTGGGTGGAAAGGCAAGTAAGTAAATAAGGAAAGTCTTTATGTTTAGGTTTTGAGTAAACCTAAGTATAAAATAAAGATTCTAGGTCTTCTCTTGGTTACGGTAAAAACAAAGTGGGCTGCAAAGAGAGCGCGACAAAGTTTTTTGTTCGTGGGTTTCTTGTGGTGTGTCGGCTACCATAAGGGAGAGAGAAAGAGAGAGAAATGGGAAGAGAGAGAGATGGGAAGAGAGAGAAGGAGAAGGGGTTTCTTGGTTTTCTCTAGGGTTTCTCTTATGTACAGTCTTGGGTGAGAGAAGCAAGGAAAGGGTTGCGGGTTTGTGGGTTTTGGTTTTAAATCCATTGTAATCCTTGTATTTTTTTCTCATAATGGAAGATTGTGTTTCATGCCTGTGGAGTTGGCTTGGCCGAACAACATAAAATCTTGGTGTTCATCTTGTGGCTTGTGGTTACTTTTATTTTTTCTTTTAATTTGTGCACGATCAGATTGTTTTGCTCGGCAAATTTTCTCAACACATCCAAATCTCTATTTGGAAAAAAATTCTAGTCAAATGAAACATCAAATTGTGACTATTAAAAAAAAGAAATATAGTAATAAAATTGAAACAAATTTGCTAATGAATACTTAAACCTTCACATGATTATTATATTGAATTAAAATAAAATAAAATCCTTCAAGGAAATGTATAAGTTCTCCAATCTACAGTTTTTTTATGTTCCCCCTACCTTTTCAACAATCATGTATGTTAGCAATAAAATTATTTGGTGTCTCCTTTTTGAATCCTCAATTGACAGTTAGAAGCCCCTTAATTCAAAATACAGGGCCTGATTGCATGTACAATAAATTTACTTTTTATTGATATTTTGTAGAGAAATGATATCCACATTGCCTTGTTTTTTTTTTTTTTTATAGGTAAGCTTAGGTTTGGCGGAGACCCGTACCGGTTTATTTAAATGAGAAAAATGAAACAGTTAGCATACAAGCTCTAATCATATCCCAAGAATAGGGATACAAACCATAAGACAGTAACAACAGACCTATCCTTAGTAGCAGAATCTAAGGAAAGGGAAGTACAAAGAATCTCAAAAACTCCTAATAACCGAGTGCGTCTATCATCTTTTGACTGAACTTCCTAACTCTCTAGCTCTTCCGCAAATTCTGATTGTTCTTTCTACTTACCTCATGCCACTCTTCATTTTAATGGGGCTTCTCTTGTAGTGAGGTTCTATCTTGGGTTGGAGACTTCGAATTCTCGAGATCTCTTTCTTCCACTTCTGATTGAAGGTCTTCTTCCAATTCTTCATTTTCATCAACTGTGATGCCTTGTTCACTATCCTTTAGTGGCCTAAAGGAGTTGGATAGAGTGACCCTCACATCAGCTATGTATGGACCATTTGATTGCTGAGGATTCTTTTCAATGGGGATTATGTTTTGTTATTGAGAGACTTCATTTTCCTCTTTTTCATCCTCCTCTTCCACCTCAGCAAGAGTCGCATACGGATTGTGAGTCTTGATGGTCGTTGTTTCTATCTTCTCCTAATTTGACCACTTTATGGTTTGTGGATTTTGCCTCATTTTCAACTGCCATGTGTTGATAATGGCACTCCTATCCATATTAATCATTTTTTTCATTGTCTACCCAATGATAGCTTTTTTCGGAAGGGTTTTTGTGGGACCCGATCCCGCGAGAGGGGGTGGGGCGCAAGCCGCCACGATCTCTCTTGGTCTCTCGTACCCATGCGATTGGCGTGTGCATTTTATTATTAGTTTTAATTCATCTTTTATGTGAACTTGGGATCACTAAGGCAATCTGAATTCCACACAAAAGAGACTGATAGAGTCGCCACCTAGATGTGGGATCTAGGACCCATAATTAACCAGAAATCTAGACTCGCTACCTGGTTACAAGAATGGAAGGTATGGGGAGTTATCCACCACATGCACCATTCCTGCCCGATAATCGGTCTTCAATTCCAAAAGTTAACTCTTTTAAATTTATTTTAAATGGCTCATTCAACTCTCTGTTAGTGTGCGAACTATGTGACATGCATCCTAAAATCTAATTTCAATGTGAATCCTAAATGTGTATCTTGATTTCTTAATTTGTCTGGATTCAATCTAAGTGAAAGTTCTCCTAAAATTCTAATTTTATGGAAAGTCCTAAGTGATTTAATTAAGAATTTACAAGAAAATTAATATACAAAACCCCACAATTTGTTGTGGAGCCGACTCGCGGTTGGTATGCCATCAGAGATCCAAGCTGCCTACGTACCCAAGCCTCACTGGGATCAGAGTCGACGTAGTTTGGTGCACCTAAGCTAAGCTACTCATGCGTAACTCATCTAAGACACCGACCTAGACTGGATTGACTGTTTCAACAGTTTTAGGAGAAGTTATTTAATTCAAGTTGAAGATTTTATTATCTTAGGATTTCATCTAAGATGTTATATGATTCTTATCTAAATGCAAGTTGTTCCTTAGACTAATGCAGGTTAGCCTACATCCTAGTTTACTAGGCTTGTCCTAGGGAAAGATGGGGTGACTAGTGTGACTAGACCTATGGCACGGTTGCTATACCTAGCAAACGTCCGTGATGAGGCTGGACTCCTAACTCTAGGACTCCCTAAAACCTAAAACTCGACTTGACCTACACGTTCCTAAAGGGGTTCTAAGGGTTCCTAAAGGAATTTTGAATCCAAAAACTCTTAGAAATTTCGAGTTCATTTTGGGTTTGTTGAGT
The DNA here is from genome assembly GCF_043159265.1 of Tasmannia lanceolata. Taxonomy (NCBI): domain Eukaryota; kingdom Viridiplantae; phylum Streptophyta; class Magnoliopsida; order Canellales; family Winteraceae; genus Tasmannia; species Tasmannia lanceolata. The sequence continues at coordinate 26,222,284 of NW_027518697.1, read as the reverse complement.
CTTTTAGAGTTTTCTTGAAGCTTTTAGTTATTTGAGAGTTTTTATGTGTGTTTGGTGTCTTTTAAGTTGTTTAATTGGAAGCTTTAGTTTCACTTGTGATTTTTTAGTGGTCTTTTGGTTAATGACTTTTAACGGATTTTTATCGGTAGATTTTAAATGGGTGAATTTTAGATTTGTTACTTTTAGGTTGGGTATATTTTAGATTAATGTCTTTCGATTTTGGTTTGGAGAATGACATTAACACAACTATCTTTTGACAATTGCACAAATTCGACAAAACTTGACCGTTTAAAGATCTAACGAACACAGCCCACTAAAACAATGATAACTTTTTAACTGCTTGGCCAAATTTAACGTACAAATATGCGTTCGAAAGATCGTTGAAAGGGCTACGATTTTGTAGTTTACCATTTTCTGTGATTCTATCGTTTAGATGCTCAAAATGTGGTCACAAGACAGGCAGCCAGCACTATAGCGGGAATGATATTGGCACCACCATATTTTTGTCTTATCATTTTTTGTCTTTTAATAAATAATGGGCTATGATTACCACTTGGGAACATAGGTGACTATCAAGTTGAGAAGGGTTGTGACTATCAAGTTTGACTATCAAAATAGAAAGTGGTGATTATCATTTCTTGTCTTTTTCAACTGAGAAAGGGGTTGTGACTATCAAGCTGAGAAGGGTTATTTTGTTTATAAATTTGGAAAGGGAAGGGGTGTTGATATCAAAAAGAGGCTCGAATGGGCTACTGTTAAAATTGGATTTTATATGCTAACGGCTGTTTGGGAGTGGAAAATATACTCTAGGGGCTGTTTTGGGAATGGAATTTGTAATTCAAGTTGCTGTTTGTTGGTGGATTTTAATTTCCAAAGAGGATTTGTTGGTGGATTTTATGTGTTTTCGAATTGGATTGTGAATAACATTAGGTTTTACATTTTATTTTATTTTTTCTTGAGAATTAATTTTAAAGTAGGATTCATGGTTTATCCCTAAAAGAACCCAAAATTCTTAGAGTTCAAGGATCCAAAACTTCCTCCTAATTCCTAATTATGTAATCGTAACTAGATTTTAATTAAATAAGAAAAATAAATAAGAACATATGATTAAGAATTTCAAAGAGGCACTATCATGCAAAATTTAAACGTACAAATAGAAATTAATTAGAAAATAAAAAAGACATACCTGGATTTATAGAGGATTCAACCAACGATGAAAGAAAATGAATTTGACCCTACTATAATTCGCTCTCAAAGATTCTGGGTTTCAAAGGGGTTCCATCACAAGAATTCGAGATTCGACCACAAGAGGATCCCAACTCCAAACAACATAAAAGCCCCAAGAGTTGAAGGAGGAAAAGGGATTAGACTACTAAGGGTTTTTAGGCCCAAAATGTGCTTCAAGGATTGAAAGTATATAGAGATCAGGCCAAGGAATTTTGCAGCAAGGATAATTCAACAAGGAGAGAGAGAGAGGCTGTTTCAAGAATATATTTTTAGGAATCTCCCCTCCTTAACGTGAGATGCTTCTGTTTAATCCCTCCGTCCCCTCTACGTCTCCCATGAGTAGCTTTCATTTATACACATGAATCTTTTTCCTTCTTCAAAAAATGATCGTCGGTTCCTTTTTTTGTTTCGGCCCCGGAAAGAGTTCACCTCCCCCATCGTAAAGCCCCCCCAGCCCCAAGGATCTAAGGTGTTGTCCAATCATCCCTAGAGCTGCTTGCCCTCTTCCTTGCCAAGAATAGCGAGCTACTTGCATTATTATTTTTCTTTAATAAAAAGAAAGAGAGTGCTGGCTTACCTTTTTCAATAATATCAAGAGAGGGAGGCTTTTCCAAACGTTGGATCCTTTCCAAAATGTGAGAACCAGTATATTTCTAACATGGGTTGCTTTCTAATAAAAAGGAATATGAGAAGTTCCCACAAAAAAAAACACCACTTTCTAATTTATTAATGCATACCTCTCTCATTCTTCCATGCACGCATGTATACACTCATGGGTACATTCCCTTTTCACCATACCTTCCAGATAAAGCAACAGCACAAACCTTATTATTAAATAATATATTTCATTATCTCTTTCTTACCATGCATGTGCAATGTCTCGATCCATGCATAGAGCAACACACGTTGTGATTTGTTTGCATTAATAGCAACACCCCAAAAAAATGCTGGACGTTTATAAATGGGAGGGCTAGACGTATATCATGGGATAATCCACACCGCTCAATTGATGGCTCGTAGCGTGAATTAGTTGCTCACCTAAATCATTTCAATAGGGCGATCCGAACCGTCTAATTGATGAGGCGCCACCTTAAGCTTGAATTATGAAAATTATGGGCCCATGCTAAATTGGCCGAAAGACAATATCCTCGCCATGGAAGTCGGTTTTTCTTATTAAATCCAAATAAATTCAAAACTCATTCTTTTCATTAAAAATAATGCGAGGCACATTTGCTTGATCCAAATCTAATCAAAAGGTTCAATGCGGGCCCACCAAATGGGTCCAAATTCTTTCTAGTTTAGATTCTTATGAATAATCCCTCTCAACACTTAGCAGGAAAATGCAAAACATGAAGGAAATGACCGAAAAGATTTAAAAATGTAAGAGACGGACGCGGAAAGGAGAGACACTAGAAAACCGATAGAAAAACACTGACTTCTTTGTTGATTAAAGCGGAGCAAAATGGGATGTCTACAGTTTTGCCAATCGTTAAGCACCATTTAATTGCTCTTGGGAACATGAATTTTCAGACTTTTACCCATGTTTTGAGATATTTTTTTTTCAAAACATATGTAAATTCATGTTCCCAAGAGAAATTAAGCATCGTTTAATTGCTCTTGAGAACATGAATTTGCACATGTTTCGAGACTTTTACACATGTTTTGAGAATTTTTTATCACAATTAAATGATGCAATTAATTGTTCCCATGGGCAATTAAACTCGTTAGCAAAACCCTTTTAAAAAAACCACCCTTAGTTTAGAATTATCAAAACATAGGAGGAACTAACCCTATTAGATATTACACCTGGTTTTTTATTACTTAGGGCATTAGATTATGACAACCAATTGTGGAGTCACCAACCTATTATTGGACTCAAATTTAGTTCAATTTTTGGTCCAATAATTGGCTGGGGACTCTACAATCAATTGTCATAATCTAAAACAAACAGGGCCTTAATTTACGAAAGGAAGAAAATACCATTTATTTTGAACCTAAATCTATTTTATTGAATCTTATTAAATATAAAGGATTTGCTAGGGGATTTTGCAGTACGGCATTTCACAGCTGACTGTTGCATGAGATCACAGCCACCTCATATGAATTAAATGAATAAGACAAATCTGCTGAAAAGTGAGCCTATGTGGCTACTGTCTCATGCAGCAGTCATCCGCAAAATAGATTTTAAAAGAAAACAAATTATACGGGCACTTCCTTTTTCCAATAATGACTTCTGGCTATTTGCAGTAGTTATTTAATTAGGTGTTAAAGGCTACGATTATTAAGGAATTGCTAGCTTCCATCGCAGAAGGCATTTCGTGGATGGGCTGTTGTATGTGAGAGTAGCCACATCCGCAAAATTCCTTATGTGATGAACGCTAGCAAATCCTCTATTATTATAATTCCCAAGAGCAATTAGGTCACTCATTAAGCATCATTTAATTGCTCTTAGGAACGTGGATTTGTGTTAGAATTTTTAAAACAAAAAACGAGTTGAAAAAGTCAAAAGATGCCTTTTTCTTTGTGTTTAAAAATTTGGAGGGAAGATTCAAATTAAAGTTTCCCTCTAGTTTTGAAAGTAAGAGTCTTTTGCTTGTATGGGGACTTGAACCCAAGACCTTGGTGTGTGTGAAGTCAGCACTCAACTCAAATTCAGAAACAAATAGTCCCACATTGCTCATGAAGAAGAAAACTCACATCCATATAAGATGGAGATTTGGAGACAGGCTTGTGCCTTCAATGGGCATGGAATTTGTTGGGTGCCTAGCTTTTGTATTCATATTCAAAACACACACACGTGCACGCCTCGCCTCGCCTCGCCGAGCCAGGCCATTGCCGTGGCCCGAGGTCCGAGGTTCGGGTAAATTAAAAACCTTCTTTTTAGTGCTAATTACAATCAAGTCGGTCAGCTCGGTCGGGTTAGACCTTTGGGGTAGGTTAAGAGGCTCGGTCGGATTGGGGTCGATCAGTCAAGAGGCTCGATCAGACTGGGTTGCAAAGCTCGGAACCGATGAATGACCAAACGGTCAGCCCAGTTTGCTCCAACGGCTACTTTTTGTGCGGATGTGTTCCGAAGCGTCGGATCGAAGGGTAACTGCTCACATTAAGAGTGCAAAACTGTTTCAGGTCTCCAACGGTCACAAATGTGACTATTGGGAAAGGAAACATTTTTCTCCTTAATTACGGCTACTCCCCAACAGTCACAGCCTTAATTGTGTCTCTCCCCAACAGTTGTAATAATGTCTATATAAAAGGGAGAAGAAAGCACTGGTTAATACACGATTTCTATATGTTGTTTATGTTTTAAAAAAGATAAAAATACACCCTGTTTCTGTTCATCTTCTTCCTCCGTTCCTTCCGTGTCTAGACACTATTCCGTTGTGATTCTGGGTGGACCAGTCAGCAAGTGCACGTGGACCGGAGCCTTTCTGGGTGTTTTATCTTGGAGCGTCGATTCGCAGATCCCGGTTGCACTGGTAGGGGGCAGATACGATTCTTAAGGAGAGTGACCAAGTGGCACGACTCAGCCTTCTTCTTCTCAATCATATTTCCAGAAAGGTTTTCTACAAAAGTGACAAGTACTGTTTTATATTTCGGTTCTTGATTTATCAAAAAGTAACAGTTTTGCCTCAAGTTGTATTTCGGATTTGACAAAACAATAGATTAGACCCCAACTATATTTTCTAGCAGTCTTAAGAATCGTACTACCAGATCTGATCTTATGGCTTCTGAGAATCCCGATTCAAGTTTTGTTGTTCCCAACCCTGTTGATAATTCCAATCCAACTTCGGTTGTTCACACCCCTGTTGTGAACAAAATTCTCAACACTGTTCCAGATTTCTCTAAAATTGAATGCTTTACTGGTTCAAATTATAAACGGTGGAAACAACAGATCTTGTTTGCCCACCAACAAATATGGGCTACTTTTGTTCTTACCCACCCAAAACCAAATCAAGATGCTGATTATTTTGTGAATTGGAATAATGCCGATTATATCTGCAAAAACCATTTGTCGAATGGTTTGTCGAATGAGCTTTATAACGTATACTATTCCTATGAACATGCTGCTGATCTTTGGAATGCTTTAGTAACTAAATATGAAATAGAGGATGCTGAAAATAGGAAATATGTGATAGGAAATTTTCTAGACTTTGCTATGGATGATGGAAAAGCTATTTTTGCCCAAATAGATGAATATAAGTTTCTTGTTGGTGAATTGGCTAAGGAAGGTATGAAGTTACTTGATACATTCATGGCTGGGTCTCTTATTGAGAAATTGCCATTGACTTGGAAAGATTTGAAGATCGGTATGAAACACAAGACCAAGGAATGGACCTTAGATCAAGTAGTGGTTCGGGTTAAGATTGAAGAGAAAAACAGACTAGAAGATGAGCAACAAAAGGCCAAAGAGTATACCTCTAGGGCAAACATTGTTGAAACTAAGAATGGTGAGTCTAAGAACTTGAAACCGAAAAGAGAAAAGAATTTCAAGAAAAATGCACCTTAGAAGAAATGAGTTTGTTATGAGTGTGGGAAACCTGGACACTACAAGAAGGATTGTCGACAACGAAAGACTGGTTTGTCCAATGCTAAGGTTAATTTGACTGAGGCAGATGTGATTGCAGCAGTTGTCACTGAGGTGAACTTGGTAGAAAATCCAAAGGAGTGGATCCTGGATACAGGTGCTACCAAGCACATATATGGAGAGCGAAGTTCCTTCTACAACTTCACTACAGTTGAAGGAGGAGATCAGGTCTATATGGGCAACTCACTGACCTCGAAAGTCATGGGTAAAGGCAAAGTCCTACTGAAGTTAACTTTAAGAAAGATAGTTGTGTGCGACTATTTTGAAAGAGTGGATCAGAAAGTGATTTGGTGTCCACGGTTTCGAAGAAATTTTTTTAAAAGAGAATTAGAGGATCTATCTTCCGTGTTTGAGGTGCTCGAGAAAGGCTATATTAAGAAATTCAGTGAGGATAAAAGAATATGGATTTGAAATCCCTCCGGAATCTTCTCCATGAAATTTGAATATGCTAAGATTGTTCCGGATGGTGATGATTCTTTTGTGGTTAAGGTTTGGTCCTTTCATTGCCCCCCTAGAGTGTCTTTTTTTGGTTGATCTGTTAGTAATGGTGTAGACACCCCCATTTTGCTATGCTTTAAAAAGCAAAAGATTCGGTAGTATCATCGAGTTTTGAATCCGTATTCAGCATTAGATTAGGCATCCACGCATTTTATGGTAGATTTCATTTCATTATGGGAGTTTTGAAGTTGATTCGCGATCCTGAAGGTCTCTAGGGGGTTCCTTTGGCCTCTAGAAGATGAAAGTTCAAGTTTCCAAGCAAATGAAAAAACCTGCTATTTTTAGAATTTTCAGGGTTTCCCTCTTTTTTGCCTATTTTGCACCGGAGGGGTATTTTGGTCATTCCCGATGTGTCTCGTTTGACCCTCCCGAGTTATATTTGAGAAATCTTGAGTGATTTTACAAATTTTGAAAAAGCTGCTATTTTTAGAGACTCATGGGACTTCCACATTTTCATCATCTTACGGATATTTCAATCATTTCTCATATGTCCAAAACCATCTCGAGGGTACAGCTGATGGATTAGGAGTAATTTCGTAAGATTTGGGAAACCTGCTAAATTTATATCTCTCAAGATTTTCTCTTAGTCTTGCACTTCGGGGGTATTTTAGACATTTTCAAACAAATCATATTTGGTCCCTAAGTTGTGTCTATGAAATCTTGAGTCCGTTCATAAATTTTTAAAAAACTGCTATTTTTAGAATTTCTCAGGGTTTTCCCTAGTCTCGCCAAATTCTAGCACCTCGGGGTAATTTGGTCTTTTCCTGAGTAATTCTTTTGATCCCCGAAATATGTCTGAGAGATTATGAATGATTTCCTGAATTTTGGAAAACCTACTAAATTTAGAATTTCTCAGGAGTTTCGCTTAATTTGGAAATTCTAAGTGTTGAGGGCATTTTGGGTATTTTCAGGGGATACCAAATGATCCTGTTTAATATTGCTCACCGAAATGACCCAATTTTAAAAGTTCCTATTTTTGAAGTTTGACCACAAAGACTTTCCATTTTTATTTTTCCCTTTAGGGGTGAACCAATCTGAGGGTATTTTGGTCGCATTTGGATGTCTAACAGTCAAATAGGGGCATTTTGGTCCGAAAAGTTATTTTTCAAATGTGTGAGGGTTGCACCATAAATGTCAAAGGGGTTGGGTCCATATATAGAATGTTGAATTTAGAAAGATTTTATTGATTTTTTACGAAAAAACCTGAAACCCGTGTGAAATGGCCCATTAGGCTAAAGCCCGCAAAGATGGAGCTCATGTGGGTTCACCCATATGAGTCAACCACCATGGTGGGCGGCCCACATGGTTGACCCACATGAGTTGAGCACCCAACCTTGATGATGTCACAATGGTGACATCATATTTGTTAAAAGAAAAATAAAAAGAATAGAAAATGAAAAGAAAGAAAGAATGAAAAGATGAATGATTGCTTAAAAAGGTTTTCTTCCAAAGAAGCAATGTGGAATGAGAATAACATGTCTTGATTGACAAGAAATTAAAATTGGAATCAAATCCAATTTGAAAATAAGAAAGAAAGAAAAAAAGAGGGAAAAATTGGAAATAAGCCAAAAAGGGAGCTCTCACATTGGAAATTACTATTTCTCTCTTAACCCTAGCTTTTTTTGTATAAAAATCAAAGCAATCAATCCTAGAAAAGATTGAAAAAAATCCAAATTCGTCATTTTTCTCTCTCCTCCCAAGAAAAAAAAAAACCTCTTCTCTCTTGAAGTGTGTTCATATCTCTCAAGGATTCTTCACAAAATGAATTCTTAAAATTCCTTTTCTTCTTCAACAAATCACACATCAATGATCTTTGGGGTGTTTTTTGGGTCTTCTTCATCATATAAAAGGGTGCGACAAAGTGTATACCTCGGATCTACGCACCCTAGAGACAAGAAGCGCGATCAACAGTAGGATCTTTATCTTTGTAATATCAAAAGTAGAAAAGCATGCTAGGGTTTTACTTTTAATACATCAAATCAATGAATTTTTTCTTAAAATTCCACTATGTTATAATATAGATTATAAGTTTTCAAAATTCAAAATTTCACCAAAAAATTAAAATTCCTCCATTTAATAATGATTTTCTTTCGTTTTTTATTCAATATGGATTTAAATCGGATTACCAAAGCAAGTGTTAGAAAACATGGGTTTCTTTAAAAACTGATATTTTTTGGGATTTCTATAAAATAAAATACTACTGGAAACTTAATTTCCAATCGCGGTTTGGCCGTTTTAATTTTCATTCTATTTTTCAAACAATAACCCCGAAAGGGTTATTTCTTGATGAACGAATCCAAAAGTATATCAAACCATGTTCACAATTTGTGAAATCTTGTTTCCAAACTAATGTTTTGATTTTCAGAACACCCAAAAAAATTTGGATTTTTTTGAATTTGTTTAATCCGGTTTTAAATTATTTTAACTTTCAGCCATTTTTAATAAATATCAGAATATTTTAAAAATTGATGAAACTCTCCAGAATTAATGTTCAATAATAAATTGAATTTCTCATGAAATTGTTTTTTCAAAAAAAGGTTTTTTTATTTGTTTTCTAATCGCTTCTTCGTTTTACGTGCCGTAATTCGTTTTCGTATTCAATTAGTAAATTTTTGAAATTTTTCTTTACAAACCAGTAACTTTGGTTATTGAAATATTAGATAAAAAAATTCAATTGGTTTTGCAAAGTTTTAATATGGTTTTGTAATTTATTTTAATAAATGGGTTTCAATTCCTAAGAAACAAATTCTCCTTTTCTATTTAAAAATCGATTTTATGGAGGAGATTTAATTTTTAAGTTTTGAAATTTTGATAGAAAATTTTATAATCTATTTAATATCTACTGGAATTTTTTATTTGATTTTACAATACTATTAGGTTTGCTTTTTAAGTAATTCTATGGTTTCATCCAAGTTTTGTGTGAATTTCAATTGACATCAAATCGTAATAAAAGTCCATAAAAGTCATACCGTAGTCTAATCTCATGATTATCTTTATTCTGTGAAAGTTTGGACTAATTTGAAATTGATATGCTATAAGTTACTGTGTTAATCTGTGAACTGATTTAAATTTTGAGAAATTAGAAATTGATATCAAATCTTAATGAAAATTCATATAAGTTTACTAATAAGTTATAATAATCAAGATATCTATTCTGTAAAAGTTTGGATTAATTTGAAATTGATATGCTATAAGTTGCTGTGTTAATCTATAATCTGATTTAAATTATGAAAAAACAGAAATTGATATCAAATCTTAATGATAATTCATGAAATGTTTCCAGTAATCCACAATCATCCATATCTTGTTACTGGAAACGTTTCAACTGATTTAGTGTTCGATTGCTTAGGGTTATTGTGTAATCCTAGCAATCTGATCTTAAAGATATTAAATCACAATTTAATAGCAAATCAATACAAAAGTTAGTAAAAATCTTCAAAAAACCTTAAATGTTCATCATAAATTCAATCCCTAATTTTTTTGAAACAGAAACCTTAGGGCTCATAGATTTCATTTGTAAATTGGCTGTGCTGTGACAATTTAACTGCCGAGATCGCAACCGTAATCGTATACTAATTGCGATTAATTCTGCATAATTGGAGTGCGTAAATTATAGTATGATATTGGCTCCGAGGTCCACTATCCATGAAAATCCTGAGAAATATGCCAGGCAATAAGATACTATAATTTACGTGCTAAATTATACAAGTGTTGAAAGCACGATTACCTTCCATGGTTGCGATTCGAGGCCGAAACTTGCGAACCATAGAGCCTTTGGTATTCCTTAGATGTTTAGGAATCGAAAATCCTCAAAAATCAAAAATCATTAAGTTTAACAAATCGAATTAACTCGATCCGCGTCTTAGGAACCGTTGGATTACGGTCTCCTATCGTAGGAACCTTTAGGGCCCCTTAGGAACACTTACGTCTCGTTGTGTCCTAGGTTTTAGGGAGTCCTAGAGTTAGGAGTCCAGCCTCATCACGGTCATTTGCTATGGATAGCAACCGTGCCAATAGATCTAGTTACACTAGTCACCCCTTTTTCCTATAGGACAAACCTAGTTACCTAGGATGTAGGTTAACCTGCATTAGTCAAAGGGATGTCTTGCACTTAGATAGGACCATATAGCATCTTAAATGAAGTCCTAGGATAGTAAAATCTACTCAACTTGAACTAAATAATTTCTCTTAAACTGTAAAACAGTCAATCCAGTCTAGATCGGTGTCTTAGATGAGTTAGACATAAGTAGCTTAGTTCAGGTGCACCGAACTACGATCGACTCTGATTCCAGTGAGGCTGGGATACGTAGGCAACTTGGATACTTGAGTGGCATACCAAGCCCGAGTCGGCTCCACACATAAGTGGTGGGGTTTTGTATATTAATCCTTGAATTAAAAGTAATTAAATCACTTAGGACTTTCCATGAAATTAAAATATTAGGAGAACTTTCACTTAGATTGAATTAAACAAATTAAGAAAATCAAGATACACATTTAGGAATTACACTAAAATTAGATCTTAGGATGCATGTCATGTAGTTCGCACATTAACATAGAGTTAAATGAGCCATTTAAAAGAAATTCAAAAGAGTTAACTTTTGGAATTGAGGACCGATTATCGGGCAGGAATGGTGCATGTGGTGGTAACTCCCCATACCTTCCATTCTCGTAACCAGGTAACGAGTTTAGATTTCTGGTCAATTATGGGTCCTAGATCCCTCATCTGGGTGGCGACTCTGTCACTCTCTTTTGCATGGAATTCAGATTGCCTTAGTGATCCCAAGTTCACGGAAAAGATGAATTAAATCACACCTCGCTAGGCTCGGCGGCTTACCCCTGCCCTTATGGGTACTGGGTTGCATGTTTGTTTGCACCATATGGCTTAGTTGCTGCCTGCTTGGTTGGGTAATTAAAATCAATAATAAAGAGCACACGCCATTCGCGTGGGTACGAGAGACCATGAGAAAGTGTGGCGGCTTGCGCCTCACCCCTCTCGTGGGATCGGGTCCCACAAGTGGGCGTATCCAAACCATTGAGTTTTTGAGAAGAAGGGGCTTTTGGTTGATTGATCACTGTCCGTTATGTCTGGAGGATGGCGAATCTATTGATTACTTATTTATACAATGTAAAGTAGTAAGGGTGATATGGGGTTTAGTTTTAGTAAGATTTGGTATCCAATGAGTTTTCCCTCAATCTTTACCTATGCTTTTTGATTGTTGGTACTTTGTCCCTTGGAAAAAGAAAGGGAAGGTGCTATGGAGGATTTGTCTTTTAGCTCTATGGTGGGCGGTATGGAAAGAAAGGAATGGCAGGGCTTTCGAGGGCACAACCACTTCATCCTTCAGTATTTATCAGAGGATTATAGCTATGTCTATCCAATGGGCGAAGGGTCTTCCTATGTTCAGATTTGTGTCGGCTTACGATTTGTGGGAAAGATGGGATGTTATCTGTATGGAAAGTTTAAGAAGGCAAAAGACAATTCAGAAGTGGGCTCCGTCGCCCGTGGGTTTCAGCAAGCTAAATGTGGATGGAGCATCCTTTGGGAACCCGGGGTCTTCAGGTTTTGGTGGCCTGATGAGGGACAATGTAGGGGCTGTGGAGTGGGCGTTCTCTGGACCGAATGGGATTTCAGATTCGTCAGAGGCGGAAGTAAAAGCAGTGTATTATGGTATCCTTCACATTAAAAGACATGTCTTGGATAAAGTCATTGTGGAAGGGGATTCCTCCAATGTTATTAGATGGATTGCTGGTAAAGCTCCTCCTCCTTGGGGATTTCTCAGCCTTATTGAGGAGATTTTGGATTGGGTGTCAGGATCGGAGATTTCTTTTGCCCATGTTAGAAGTTCAGCCAATGAAGAAGCTGACGGTCCAGCTAAATCTAGGGTCATTAGGCAGGGATAGAGTGGTTTGATCATCTACCACCTTAATTGTATTTTGTTTCTCTATTGTGTTTTCTCTTCAATCTTCTTTCTCTTTGTATTCTGAGGACCATCTCGGTTCCATTTAATCAATATATCTTGCCATTTCAAAAAAAAGGAAAGATACTTGCATTGAAGGATGTGTTGTATGTGCCGGATATACGACGGAACTTGTTGGCTGGCGCTCTTCTAAACAATAATGGACTGAAGCTCACTTTTGAAGCTGTGGGACATGATCCCGCGAGAGGGGCGTGGGGCGCGAGCCGCCGCGCGCTCTCTTTTGGTCTCTCGTTCCCACGCGATTGGCGTGTGCATTTTATTTGTTGATTTGAATTCGTCTTTCCTGTGGACTTGGGATCACTAAGGCAATCCGAATTCCACACGAAAGAGACTGACAGAGTCGCCACCTAGATGTGGGATCTAGGACCCGTAATTAACCAGAAATCTAGACTCGCTACCTGGTTACGAGAATGGAAGGTATGGGGAGTTATCCGCCACATGCACCATTCCTGCCCGATAATCGGTCTTCGATTCCAAAAGTTAACTCTTTTAAATTTATTTTAAATGGCTCATTCAACTCTATGTTAATGTGCGAACTAAGTGACATGCATCCTAGAATCTAATTTCAATGTGAATCCTAGATGTGTATCTTGATTTATTAATTTGTCTGGATTCATTCTAAGTGAAAGTTCTCCTAGAATTCTAATTTCATGGAAAACCCTAACTGATTTGATTAAGTATTTACAAGAAAATTAATATACAAAACACCACAATTTGTTGTGGTGCCGACTCGCGGGTGGTATGCCGTCAGACATCCAAGCTGCCTACGTACCCAAGCCTCACTGGGATCAGAGTCGACGTAGTTCGATGCACCTAAGCTAAGCTACATATGCCTAACTCAACTAGGACACCGACTTAGACGGATTTGACTGTTTCAACAGTTTTAAGAGGAATTACTTAATTCAAGTTGAGGATTTTATTATCTTAGGATTTCATCTAAGATGCTATATGATTCTTATCTGAATGCAAGTTGTCCCTTAGACTAATGCAGGTTTGCCTACATCCTAGTTTACTAGGCTTGTCCTAGGGAAGGATTGGGTGACTAGTGTAACTAGACCTATGGTACGGTTGCTATACATAGCAAGCGTCCGTGATGAGGCTGGACTCCTAACTCTAGGACTCCCTAAAACTTAGGACACGACACAACACTAGTGTTCCTAAATTGGGCTCTAATGGTTCTTAGATTGGAAACCATAATCCAATGGTTCCGGAAGACTCGAGACAAATCAATTCAAATTCTTGAAGTTAATTAATTTCAGATTTCATGGATTTTCGATTTATGGACACTTGAGGATTACCAATGGTTCTAGGGTTCACCAATTTCGGCCCAGAATAGCATCCAAGGAAGGGAATCGTGCGTTCTTTCCTTGCGCAATTTAATACTTAGGTTATAACATCTTATTGCCTGGCATATCTCAGGATTTCCGTGGACAGTAACCTCGGAGCCAACAACATGCTATAGCTTAAGTATTCAAATTGTCAAAGATCGGTTGCAATTGGGATACGACTATGGATGCACTGACCATTTTTCCAGGGAATTCTAATGATCCTAAGATTTCTGTTTCAATGGATTAAGGAGTTAATGTGTGACAGAGATTTAAGGTTCTTTAGAAATATTCAGATGATTTTCAATTAATTTCGGATTTTCAATGAATTTTATCAATTTTAAACATATGAGTGATTTTACAAGTGAAATTGTAGCAAACGAATTCGAAATGAGTTGAAATTTATACAGCAGCAAGATATGATGAAATGTAGCTTACGGAAAGAGTTTTACAGATTTTTACATTAAGGTCATATTTAATTTCGATTTAACAATTGATTGACCAGATTGCACAAATAACACAGAAACCACTAGAAATATGAATCTAAATTCAATGAAATTTCTACATTAATAAGATATAAGTAAAAATAACATACTGAGAAATTTTCATGAATTTTGGAAACCATTTACTATCAGTTTCAGATTTTTTAATTTTCAGACCAGATTATGAATTAACCCTACATCCCATATGAAAACAGATCCAAATCACTTGAAACTTTTACAGTAACTAGATATGTGAGATTGAAGACTACTGTAAAAATTTTAAGAATTTTAGTTGTGATCTGATGTCAGTAACAATTCCTCCAAAAGCTGGTAAATTTCAAAGAAAGCATAAAATAATATACCAAACAAATTCTCAAAATTCTCAAAATTTCATGGTAGAATGTACTGGTATCATATTAGTTTCCCACGAAATTTCATTAATTTTGGAATTCATTTAGTATATATTTTATTTTCGAAACACTCATGGAGATCATGATTTTGAGCATACATATTTAATTTTCAACTAAATCCAATTAAATACTAAAAATCATGCAAATATACCAAATAATTCTAGAAAAATCTAAAAATTAAGTACCTACCTGTGATCGAAATCCTCGCCAAATCCGAAAGCCGAAAAATTCGAAAATCGCACCGCCGCTTGATCCGCTTCCGCTTTCTTTCTCTTTTTCTTTGTTTTATTTTCTTTTATATTTTTTTTTTATATGGAACAAGGGAGAGAGATGGGGAGAAACAAATAAGGAGAGAAAGTAGATAATGATAGTGTGAGAGTGAGAGAGTGAGAGATATTGAGGGAGAGAAAGAGAAAACTATCCAAAAACAATGTGTTGTTTTTTTTTTTTTTTCTCCTCTCATCACCTCTCTTTATATAGTGAAAAACTTAGTGGAGAGGTGGAAATAAACAATGAGAATGGTGGGTGTGGTGGAGAATAATGGAAATAAACAATGAGAATGGTGGGTGTGGTGGAGAATAATGGAATATATAATGGTAATGGTGGGAATTGTGGTGGGGAATAATGGAATATATAATGTGAATGGTGGGTGTGGTGGAGAATAATGGAAATAAACAATGGTAATTGTGGGAATGGTGGTGGGAATAATGGAATATATAATGGTAATGGTGGGAATGGTGGTGGGAATAATGGAATATATAATGGTAATGGTGGGAATGGTGGTGGGGATAATGGAATATATAATGGTAATGGTGGGAATGGTGGTGGGAATAATGGAATATATAATGGTAATGGTGGGAATGGTGGTGGGGATAATGGAATATATAATGGTAATGGTGGGAATGGTGGTGGGGATAATGGAATATATAATGGTAATGGAGATAATGGTGTTATTTTAAAGGGAAAAATGAAGTTAGTGGAAATGGTAGAGAAAGTTAAGTCATGCTAATGGTGAGTCCCACATCAGCGGGTTCCGCACAAGCGGGTCCCACATCAGCGGGCCCTACACAAGCGGGTCCCACATCAGCGGGTCCCACACAAACGGGTCCCACATCAGCGGGTCCCACACTAGCAGGTCCCACACTAGCAGGTCCCACACCAGCGGGTCCCACACAAACGGGTCCCACACTAGCAGGTCCCACACTAGCAGGTCCCACACCAGCGGGTACAAATTCTCCCTAGTTTAGATTTTTCTGAATAATCCTTCTCAACATTTAGCGGGAAAATGCGAAACACGACGGAAATGACCAAAAATATTTAGAAATGTAACAAACGGATGCGGGAAAGAAAGACATTGGAAAACCGACGGAAAACAAACCCTAATTTCTTTATCGATTAAGGTAGAGCAAAATGGGGTGTCTACAGAAGCAGACAAGGCTATCCTTAGTAAGAATAGCGTATTCGTAGGCAAAGGCTACAATGCCAATGGATTGTTTGTACTTAATGTACTGGAAATCAAGAATGAGAAATCTTCATCTTCTTCGGCTTATATGATTGAGTCTTATAATATTTGGCATAGTAGACTAGGTCATAGAAGTGCACCATACATTAAAAGACTTTGCAACTTAGGTTTAATAAATGAAAAAATTGAACCTAGTAAAGAAAAGTGTGAAATATGTGAAGCTAAATTTACTGAGAAACCACACTTTACTATTGAAAGAAAAACTGGATTATTAGAATTAATTCATAGTGATCTTATTGATTTCAAATCACTTGAATCTAGAGGAGGTAAAAGGTACTATGTAACCTTTATAGATGACTACTCTAGGTATACTAAAGTATACTTACTCAGAACTAAAGATGAGTCTGAACAAGCTTTTATCAAATATAAAAATGAAGTGGAAAACCAGTTAGATAAAAGAATTAAAAGACTTAAAACAAATAGAGGAACAAAATACTCTATAACTAAATTCTGTGATGATAATGATATTGTCCATGAAACCACAGCCTCGTATCAACCTGAATGAAATGGTATAGCAGAATGAATGAACAAAACCTTAAAGGATATGTTCAATGCTATGTTGATAAGTTCTGGTTTACCCTTAAACTTATGAGGGGAGCACTTCTTTCGGCATGTTATATATATATATATATATATATATATATATATAACGGGATACCTCCACAGAAGAAGGGTCAAATACCATATGATTTGTGGCATAACAAAATGCCAAGTTTAACTCACTTGAGAGTTTGGGGTTGTTTGGCTAAGGTTGGAATGCCTAAACCTATGAAAAGAAAACTGAGACATAAAACAAGTGACTGTGTATTCATAGGATATGCACAAAACAATACAGCCTATAGATTTCTAGTTTTAAAATCAGTTGAAAATATCTTAGAATACAACATAATAATTGAGTCTAGGGATGCAAAGTTTTTTGAAGATCATTTATGTATGAAGAAAGTAGTTTCTAAAATACCTAATAATGATTCAAGAAATTAAAATGAAAAGGAATTGGATCCTGAGTTTCAAGAACCCAGAAGAAGTAAAAGACAAAGGAAAGAAACAAATCTAGAAGATGGAATGTTCACTTGTCTAATAGATAAAGATCTTGTAACTTATATTGAATTTGTAACATCTCCAGATGTTGTATTGTGGAAAGATGCTATTAAAAGTGAATTAGATTCCATATAGGAAACCACACATGGGAATTGGTAGACCTTCCACCTGGAACTAAAGCAGTAGATAGCAAATAGATAATTAAAAAGAAGCTTAGACCAGATGGGTCAATTTATAAGTTTAAAGTAAGACTAATGGCCAAGGGTTTTGGACAGAAAAAATGAGATAGACTATTTTGACACCTACTCTCTTATTGCTAGGTTGTCCACCATTAGGACATTATTAGTGTGGACCCTGATCCTGAGGAGGGGCGAGGGACGAGTCCCCGTCGGTCCTTTTGATCTCCACATGAAAGAGAGCTCTACCAAGGAACTTTCGAAACGAAACGCCTTATGGCGATATATGAGATACCTCTTGATCCGGAGACAAAAGCTTCAAAACCAAGAAGTACCTAAACCTATGAAAGAGTCGTCATCCATGGATAGACCATGGAACCAAAAACAAATGCTCTGTTTGCAACGGATAACCAGAGAAAAAAGGGTGCATGGCTGATTATGAGTTGAGAAGGTGTTAGGCATCCAACTCGCCCGAGCGCACTCGGTCTCTTATGCCATCTTATATTAAGTTTGAAGAGTTTTAGGCTAAAATCATGTGAAATGGAAACGAATATCCCCAGGAAAACATCTACCTAAACATGCATGACCAGAGGATGGGTAAAAGAAAAAATAAACATCCAAGTCCTAAAGAGAATTAATATCAGTGTCACTTGACATTGGATTGAACACTAGAATCTGCCGTCTCTGAAAGAGACAGAAGACTAGAGTTTATCCAATATCAAATAACCCTACTATCTATCTATACACATCACATCTAACATCTATGCCTAAAGAGAATTGGAACAAGTATCATCTGTCATTAGAATGAACATTAGAATCCTATATCTCTAAAAGAGGCAGAGAAGACTAGAGTTTATCCAATACTAGATAACCCTGCTACATATCTCCAAACATCCTATCTAATCCTAACTCATCACATCGAGTAAAGCGGTAAACATACGCATGCACATCTACAGCTAAGCAGATAATGGCAATGATAATAAGCAGCTTTTATAAGCTAGAATAAGCAGAAAGACAGTAAAAGAGCTATAGCTAAACAGATAATCAAGAGATAATAAAAACAAATAAATAGTAAAGAACTACAGCTAGACAGGTGATCAAGAGATAATAAACTAATAAGCAGTAAAGAGCTACAACTGAGCAAATAATCAAGAGATAATAAACCAGTAAACAGTAAAGAGCTACAACGAACAGATATATGATAAACAAGTAAAAGCTATAACTAAGCATGTGAATGCCAAACCATAAACAATTCAATCAATAAAAGAAAACACATAGTATGCTCCTATGCGATGAACAATGCTGAATAACGGACTCAAATTCCAAAATACTAACAACAAACCCTAAAACTCAAAACGTTTTCGCTCGAATCTTGGACGGCCTTACATCCATCTAAGCCGCCTACGTATCCCCGCCTCTACAGGAATCAAGGCCGCGTAGTTCTTGCGCACCTATTCTAAACTATGATGCCTAACACATCTAAGACCGATATCCTAGACTCGACATGTTGTTAAAGTTTCTTGAGCGATTATCTAAGTTTAGATGGATTGTAACTTTTAAGACACATTATATGTCCTAACTAAATGTAAGTTTTTAGCCCTAAACTAATACAGGTGGGCCCTACATCCTATGTGCAACTAGGCTGTGTGTCCTAAGGAAAACAATAGGATCACTACGCACCCTATTCCAGTCATCAATCTACGATGTGGATCGCCAACTGACCGGACAGAGGTTAGGACAGACTCCTAGCTAGGATAAACTCCTAACTCTAATACAAACACAAAACACCCAAAACACTTGTATTTCTAAAAGGTTTACATGGTTTATTTTTGAAGGTTTGACTGGACTTGGGATTAGGATCCCAAGCTGCCTACGTACCTCGTGGAAGAGGATCAAGCCAACGTAATTCGAAAACAGACTTTTCTAGTACGCTTCCTAAAAAATCTTTTAACTTTTCAAATGTTTTTAAAGTTTTAAAATTGTTTCAATGTTTATGAGTTTTTAAAATATTTTCGCCCTTTTGGTCAAAGGCCAAAGGGAACACACAAAGCAATACCCTGGGGTAAAACCCTAGGGCTAGAAGAGAAAACCCCTAAACTAGTAAACTAGTGTCCCAGGAAAATAAAATGGTAAGATCACAAGTAAGCAAAGCTCTAATAAGACTGAGGTAGTCTCTAACTAAGGGGAGTCACAATCAACACTAAAGAATGGTCTTCTAAATAACAACACTAAGGAGAGGGTAAATAAGTGAAAGACTTTCTAATAACGCTACCAAAATGTGAGGGCAAATAAGTTAGACTTTCTAATAACGCTACCAAAATATGAGGGTAAATAAGTCAAAGACTAGACTCCTAAATGGAGAGGGAATAAACAAGGGTTCTAGTGACACTGGGTAAGTCTCTTAGAACAAAGATGGGCTCCAAGTATCCCTATCGTTGCCCTTGCAATGATAAATAGGGACAAGGCGACTAACAAACCAAATTGGTCTCCAACTAGTAGGGGGTACAAGTTGGGGTACAATATATATATGGCTAGACTCCCTAAGGGGAGGCTCTAGACAATGAGGCTCGTCTTCAAGAGATAATTGCCTTAATGAGACAGAGTGTGTCTCCTAGTGAGGACTCTAGATGACTCTATCATTGCAAACTAGCCTAAGCATGAATCAAGCATCAAAAGCATGTAATTGCATTCTACATGGAAGCTGAAAATTTATATTAAAAATTACACTCTCCAAATAGCAAACCTAGCAAAAGTGATACACATCAAAGTTGTAGGGTACACATAAGGAAATATTTGATTAATTATGTACTTTGGCCAGTTCTCGCCGAAAGGGGCCGGAAAATGGCCATCTTTGGGCTAATTTCATATTTTATTTATGCAGTTTTGTTTTGAAAAGTTCCAATTTTGTTTTGCAAAACAAAGAAACCAAAACACATTTTTAGGAAACGTGTTCAATACAAGAGTTTCATAAACTTTATTGATGAAAACTTTTCAAGTTGACAACTCCGGCTGGATTTGGCCGGAAGTGGCCGAAAAACGGCCATCTACAGTCAAGCCGCAAGCTGAAAATAGGGTGTTTTTTACTGAAATCTTAAAAATATTAAAACTTTTTCATTCCTAGGTTAAATTAGGGCCATGATATGTCAAATTGAAGCTCTTGGAGTGATCTACAACCTTATATGGTCCATTCCTTTCAGATTTGACCGAAAATTGTAAAAAATGGTGAAAAATAAATCTTGACAGCATGTAATTTTGAGGTTTTTCAAGACATTTCGAAGCCATATGTTTTCAGATTACATATGTTTGTATTACATATGTTTTCAGATTTGAATTAATGAATATTAGGCTCAAATTTCAAGTTTAAGATGATAGAAATGAGAAAATTCAAGGAGATTTTCCATTTGAGCTTTTGAAAATGGCTGAAATAGTAAAATCGCCATAACTTTTTCATTTCTAAACCGATTTTAGCTTAAAATATGTCAAATCGAAGGTGTTGAAAAGATCTACATCTTTTACATGTATCACTTCTGCAAATTCTAACCAGAAGTTAGCAAAAAAGTACAAATACAAATCTGGACAGGATGTATTTCAACATTTTCAACATCTTACAAGAGCATTTCACATCAAAACCCTAGATCTATCATGGATTTAACTAGATATTCATATCATACACATATTAACACATATTTTTGAATTCCAAAGCCTAACACATCAGATCTAAAGATTTTCACAAAAATAATGTAAGAATTCACCATTTTAACCAAAATTTTCAGCTGAAATCTTAAAATTAGCGTAACTGCTTCGTTTCTTAGCCAATTTGGGGCTCTAATATGCCAAATTGAAGATCTCAAAATTATCTACGATCCTAAGTGAGAGATTTTACTCAGATTTGGCTGAAACTTGATGAAAATTGATAAAAATGATGCTGGACAGCAAGTAATTTTGCCATTTTTGTATCAAAATTTAACCAAAACTCAAAATTCGTGGAGAATTCTCTTAGATCTTGTTATTATACATGATTTTAGACATGTTTTGATGAATTTTAGCCCTAGGTTGTTAAATCTAACCATTTTCATGCATATTTAGCCTAGATTTGTCATTTTAAGCCAATTTTCAATAGAAAACTTAAAATAAACTCAAAATCCACCAACATTGTGTGAGAAACTTTAAATTCTAGCATCTCTTGGACTCTTCTCTTAGATCTCTTCTTGAAAGCTTCTTCTCCTCCTTCTTTCTCTCTCTAGATCACCTTCTCTCTCTCTCTCTAGAAACCTCTCTCTAGAAAGCTCTCTCTCTTAAGCACAAACCCTAGATGTAGGAGAGAGATTCCCAAATGAGGACCCTTAATCCTCTATTTATAGATTTCTTTACTAATATTTGAGCCCCATTAGTTGCCTTATGACACCCCCATGTATTTGATCTCATGGTTTGTAAAAATGATGGGTGGTCTAAAGAAAAAAACATAATGAAAAAAACAAAAAAGTCAAATTGATACCCCATTAGTTACAGGGACAACCCCCTTTTTCATGTTCATTTTGTATTTTAACTAAATGATGGGTATTTTCAAATAAAACACTTCATGGGCGACATTACAGGGATAATGCGCCCCCCTTTCTGCTCTAGTGTAAAAACTGGCTGGCTTACAGGATATTGCATTCCCCTTTTGCACTATAATTCTAATTTGACTTCTCTTATTGGGCAAACGTTGACGAATCTGGACGAAATTTTAAAGGGACCTACTTGGGACCTTAAACTACCCTAAAGCACAATTTGGGACTCTAAAACACTAATCTAATAGGGTTTCTAATCAAACCAAAATATTTGGGGTTCGATCAAAATGGGGTGTCTACAATTACCTGTAGCTTCTAGTCATAAGTTGGTAATATATCAAATGGATGTAAAAACAGCCTTTTTAAATTGAGATTTAGAAGAAGAAATTTACATTAAATAACCAGAAGAATTCATTGTATCTGGACATTGAAGCAAAGTGTGTAAACTAATTATGTCACTATATGTCTTGAAACAACCACCTAAACAATGGAATGAAAAGTTTGATAGTGTCTTAATTAGAAATGGCTACAAGATAAATGAATACGATAAATGTGTTTATAGTAAGTTTAATGGGGATAAATGTGTAATACTTTGTGTATATGTAGATGACATACTGATTATGGGTACTAGTTTAGACATAGTAAAATCTACTAAGAGATTCTTAATGTCAAACTTTGAAACCAAAGAAATGGGTGAAGCTGATGTAATTTTATGAATGAAAATCATCAGAAAAGAAAATGAAATAATATTGTCTCAGTCTCACTGTGACTGCCAAGCTGTTTTAGCGAAGGCCAAAAGTAAGACCTATAATGGCAAAAGAAGGCATATTAGCTTGAGGCATAATTTGGTAAAGCAATACTTAAGTGAGGGAATAATAGCACTTGATTTTGCTAAGTCGGAGAGGAATCTGGCAGATCCTCTGACAAAGTCACAAATAAACAAGGTGGTTTATGAGGCATCGCAAGGAATGGGGTCAAAGCCTGTGGCATGAACCGTTTAGTGATGGACACCCAACCTATGTGAAAGGAGATCCTTGGAATTAGGTTCAATGGGTACTAACAAGTCACCGGATGGTTTGTTAACACTGTCACCCTTACTCCTAGATGCAAAATGATGAAAGATAGTGTTCACTGCAGATGAAGTAGGATGAGTTATAGACTCTTAATCAGTTAATAACCTGTATTGCGTGGTATGTTACTCGCAGTGCATACTTGATGACTGGCCTAAGTGAATGTGGAGGTGAGACCGCTTCCTATGAGAATTTAAGAGGTAATTCTCTAGAACATTCATGAGAACCAAGAGGGGAACAAGGCAAAAATGTTCCAAATTTGTGAATTAATCATCAAGAAATCAAACGTAGGGTGTGGGTGACAGGTTAGCCAGTTACACCTACGAGGAAAGGTTGAAGGAGTCTAACTCTACCCGTACTCGATAACGTAATATGTTTATCCTAAATATCGGTTGAATTCCAAAAGACAGCGGTATGAATTCCTCTATTTTTCTAATGTGCTCAGGTACTTCTGTTTTCAAATTGCAACTGTATTTTGAATCTTGTGGGGGATCGTTAGAATTTTTAAAACAAAAAAATAGTTGAAAAAAGTCAAAAGATGTCTTTTTCTTTGTGTTTAAAAATTTGGAGTGAAGATTCAAATTAAAGTTTCCCTCTAGTTTTGAAAGCAAGAGTCTTTTGCTTATATGGGGACTTGAACCCAAGACCTTGGTGTCTGTGAAGTGAGCTCTCAACTCAAATTCATAAACAAATAGTCCCACATTGCTCATGGAGAAGAAAACTCTCATCCATATAAGATGGAGAGTTGGAGAAAGGCTTGGGCCTTCAATGGGCATGGAATTTGTTGGGCGCCTAGCTTTTGTGTGAACACAAGTTCACACGCGTGCCTCGCCGAGTTGGGCCGGGGCCGTGGTCTGAGGTTCAGGTAAATTAAAAACCTTCTTTTTAGTGCTAATTACAATCGGGTCGGTTCGATTAGACCATCTGGGTTGGTTAAGAGGCTCGGTCAAATTGGGTTGCAAAGCTCGGAACCGACGAATGACCAAACGGTGGGCCCAGTTTGCTCCAACGGCTACTTTTGAGTTGATGCGTTCCGAAGCGTCGGATCGAAGGGTAACGGCTCACATTAAGAGTGCAAAACTGTTTCAGGTCTCCAACGGTCACAAATGTGACTGTTGGGAAAGGAAACATTTTTCTCCTTAATTATGGCTATTCCCCAACAGTCACACCCTTAATTGTGTCTCTCCCCAACAGTCGTATTAATGTCTATATAAAGGGAGAAGAAAGCACTGGTTAACACATGATTTCTATATGCTGTTTATGTTTCTGAAAAGACAAAAATACACACTGTTTCTATTCATCTTCTTCCTCCGTTCCTTCCGTGTCTGAGCACTATTCCGCGGTAATTCTGGGTCGACCAGTCAGCCAGTGCACGTGGACTAGAGCCTTTCTGGCTATTTTATCTTGGAGCGTCGATTCGCGGACCCCAGTTGCACCGGTAGGGGGCGGATACGATTCTTAAGAAGAGTGATCAAGTGGCACAACTCACCCTTCTCCTTCTCAATCAGATTTCCAGAAAGGTTTTCTACAAAAGAGATAAGTACTATTTTATATTTCGGTTCTTGATTTTTCAAAACAGTAACGGTTTTGCCTCAAGTTGTATTTCGAATTTGACTAAACCATAGATCAGACCCCAACTATATTTTCCAACAATTTGCACATGTTTTGATAAAAAAGAATTCTAAAAAAGACATGTAATTTCATGTTCCCTAGAGCAAAACCCTCTTTAAAATAAGGCCGTGCTATGATATTTTCACTTCCATGTCTTGAGAATTGCATTAACTCATCTTGCCTTTTATTATTTATTAAAGTCGAAAGTTATTAGAGTTCCCAAAAAGGCACACAAAAGAAAAGACATGCTGGGTTTGTGCAATTATTGAAACATGGTAGTTCCAACATTAGTAGCCTGGGCGGTGATAAATTCACCCCTTTACTGGGTTTGAAGCCAGAACGGCTACAACATCGGTACTACTCATATCTCTTTCTCCATGAACCCTTGGTGGAGCCCAACAACTTAATTGTTTAGATCTTTCAACAAGATAGGCCCCACCCATACTTATTCTCACAACAAGTACTCTCTCTTCTCTCTTTAAACATGAATCATTAATGGCGCCTAATAATGAATGATTTAGATCTTTGAAGAAGGTGGACGCCATAAAAGTGTATTTTAAAATATATATATATATATATATATATATATATATATCATTGAGCTCACTTTGTTCGAAGATCCAAACCTTTCATCTGTTGCTAACCAACGTACATAGAGGCCTTGCCCCATAAATCATCTCCCTAAGATTATCCTAACTCTTCGAACCATAGAGATTTCACATTAGATTGGAGTGTTCGGAACTTAGGATCATCCGATGGAGTTGACTTTTGGGGCACAACCTATTTATGTTGAGGCTCGACAAATGAATGGTTTAGATCTTCAAATAAAGTGGTCCAGGTGAATTTTCGAAAGAACATGCACCATATGACGTATGCAATGCCATATAATAGGTGGGCCTCAGTGTGTATTTACGTCCATTCGTAGGTGAGCATAAACTTTGAAAATTACAATGACGCCCACCTTGTTCTAAGATCCAAACCATCAATTGTTGGGCCCCAATGTTTCTAGACCGTGCCCCAAAAATCATCTCCATTGTATGATCCTAACATCTAATTTGTAGATAAACTATACCATATAGAAATTAATACAGATAGAAGAGTTAGATCATCCAATGGAGACGATTTTCATGGGACGACATATATACATTGGGATCTAACAACTGAATGATTTAAATCTTTGAACAAGGCAGGCCCCGCTTTAATTTTAAAAAAAATATGTACACACATGTGATACGTATAGATACCATATAGCGCATATTTATTAGAAAATTAATTGCAGCCCATGTTATTCCAATATCCAAATCGTTCATTTGATGAACCTAGACCTGGCAAATGGGCGGGCTGGGCCGGGTTTGACCCAGCCCGTACGGGTCCGGGTCAAAATGACCCGAAAAAATTTACGGGTCACTACGCTTGGACCCGCACCTGGCCCGACGGGCCGACCCGCGGGTCACCCGGGTTTTTAGTAAATTTTTGCTTTTTCTGTTTTTTTTTTTAGTTTTTATAGGTATTTGCTAGCCACTTTCTCCAAATGCTACTTCTCACCCATCATTTGCAACTGATGTGTTGAGAGATTTGTCTTATTAGACATTGTGAAAACTGCAAGGAAATACTTTTCTGGAAAGGTGGCTAGCAATAATAAGTACCGAGAAAGCTAGCAAAAACAATCATAATGTACTAAAGTTTTAGAAGAAAATTACGGAAAAAGTTCTATAAAGTAGAAAAATTACAGAAAAAGTATCCAAAAGGGTTCCTTTATATGACAATTACATAAAAAACTACAAAGAAGCCGGCTAAGTATTTGTGTTCAAATAGAGGAGAGAGTACTAGTTGTGAGAATAAGTTTGGGTGGGACCTATTTTATTAAAAATTCTAAAAAATTCCGTTGGGCCCCACCAAGGGTTCTTAGAGGAAGAGAGATGTACGAGTACCAGTGTTGTAACTGGTCGTGGCTTAATAAACGGTGAAGGGGTGAATTTGTCACCGCTCTTTAAAAAACTCAAATGAAATTTACCAAAAGGTTATTAGGGAAAAATTTTCATGCCTCCCTGTAGACACCCCATTTTGACCATACCTTGAGCCTCCCGTGTTTGAGCAAAAACCCAACCAAATCAATCAGCTAGGATCCCAAACTCCACCCTTAGCTAGGTCAAGGTCCCAGCTAGGTGCCTGTAAATTTTCGTTGAAATCCGAGCGCATTTGCCTGGTAAACGAGCTGAGGGAATGCCTTAGTATAAACCAGAAAAAGGGGGGGTGAGTTTATCCTGGGGAGGGCTGAATTTAGCCATATAAGACGCGCAAAACCACGAGCCTATCATTTTCTTTGCTCAACCGCGCGCTCATCAAGTTAGTAGTGCCAATATCATTTCCCAAAATTTTATATAAATATGAACAAAAAAAAATTAGCAGAGATAGAGGGAGAAAACAGATCTCGCCTAAACCCATTTTTTCCGATCAACCTTCTGTTCATCTTTCCCGATCTTCTCCGGTGGTATTTTTCCGATCGATAGTCTGCAAGACTCCGGTCATACTCTCTGGTCTCCTTTTTCCCCATCAGTTTCTCTACATCTCTAAAAACTCCAGATTCATCTTGAAACCCTACCTCATTTGTTCATCTTTTTCTTCTCCGATCATTTCTGTTTGTTGACTCACCGGAGCTCTGGCGAGCTCAAGCTCCGATTTAAATTCTGGCCGATCATTTCTCTTCAAACTTCCTCTCTTTTCTTTGTTAGATCTGAATTTAGGTCCAAAGCTAAATGCCTAGATCCAAATCATAGATCTAGACATTCGGTTCATTTCAACCCTGGATCTGAGGTGCGGATCTCCGAATTGAAGTCATCACTTCTTCGATTTGTTCAAACATCATCAAGATCTATCATTTCATTTGAAGATCAAGTTACAGATCTAGTTTCCGAAAGAAGCTTCAGCACAGGTATTTAAATATTTCTCTCTTATTAGTTTGATTATAATACTGAGTATTATTATTCTTGAATTTAGGATAAAAATTTCGATTTTAAATTTAAATCTGTATTAAAGAGAAGAACAGAGAAGAGAATAGCACTTTGATTTACTTTTGTTGTGGCTGAATTTGATAGAAAAAATTTATTAGAAAGAAATGGGTATAGGAGATTCTGATTTACTCAATTTGTTTAATTTATAGTAGATCTGAAAGATTCAATGCACTTAAAATTCTAGATCCAAAGTTCAGTTCACAATTGTGAAAAATAAGAACCTCAGATCTTGTAAATTTCGTGATCCATGTTGTTACAATTCAAAGATCGGTTATTCTTGTCATTTTACTATTCTTGGATCGAGTGTTTGAACTTCCTAAGTAGAAATAATACTTGAATTCCGTTAGACATCATTGAATTAAATCTATGTCGCTGATTTTGAAAATTTGTATGAAATGTTTTTTCTACTAATCTTTCGTCATTTTTTTTCCTTCATACTTATACAGTTTAATTGTAAATTTCTGCGTTCAATCAATTTTTTTTTCCCGCCTAACTTGTAATCTCATAATTGGAATTCATGTAATTTCTTGAATTAGCTAAACTCTCTTTACTTCAAGTTCTGGCTGATCTATTTCTTTACATATACTATATCAAACAATTTCTGTCAGATTCCACAGTGAACATAACAAAAACTTCAACCTTGAGGATATGAAGAAATATGACAAAATTTCATGGTCCAAAATCTACAAGGTGCATGCCGTTTCAACATAGAACCAGTGCCCCAAATCCATAGCCCTCACCATAGCAGCCCTTTCCTTTAGTCAAGACATGACATTATCTATTTTTTTTAGTCTTGAAAATGCTTGTAGCAGTTTCCCTACTGATACGAACCTGGTGGAAACCGATTTAGTCATTAAAGCAAAATATTATCAAGGTCATCTCAATTATTTAATTATCATCCTAGTGGTCTTTGAGAGAAAAACTGAATTCGTGGGTTACTAGTTAAATATGTGTAAGTATTCCGTTGGAGGCAGCTTTAGTAACTTAGTTTTGAGCTTACGTCCTAAAATGATTATTCTTTATTAATTAGTGTTCATGAGATGATATCAGCCCTTCTACTCTTGATTTTGAAATCCCCACATAGTTGATATGAGCAGCCCTTGGTTGCTTAGGTATAAAAATATGTATATGCTTATGAGTGTGTGTTGTGTTTATGAATGTCCATAGGGATCAAGTGTTTAGATAATTAGTTAAGCATGAGAATATTAATAGTAGTCCTTTCTCTATTGTTTAGTTATGGTAATGCTCACATTAAGCCATTTTTCTTTAACATAATTCAGATGGGTGTATGAGTTTAGCCTATTCGTTGATCTCAATTGTTTCTATTCAAAATTTATTTGAATGTATTACCATGTCCAATGTGTTATTCCTCGATAAAGAATTTGGTGGATTATATTCTTTAGTGCTCAAATGGTTTAGTGTTTATTGTTATAAAACCTAGTTATAATGGAAGCCCTCATATATCTCTTTATGATTGCAGCCTACACTATTGTGATAATTGCAACACCCATCCTTTCTTTTATATGACAAATTTTCCCTTCATTGTTGAGTCATAGAAATATCTGTAACAGCTCTTTCGTTTGTATGGTAGCCCTGCTATGGTTATTAAAATTATGAAAAGGTTCATGATCCCTCCTTTCTTTTGTTAAGAGTTAGAGATGTCCATCTGTCAGTCATTTTAATATGGAAAGATAAAGTGCCTTGATGGTAGTATTAATGTCATCCCTTTATTTATCCCAATCGATTTTCAATATTTATTTAACTCCAGTTTGTTTATTTTCCTATCAGTTGGCTCAAATGAGCTCTTTAGAAAGTGTAGTGAAGTTTTGATAATCTTCTTTGTTTTCTTGCTAAAAGATAAAAAGATTTGTGAGCATCCATTTCAAAAGGCACGCCATAGGTAGGATATTGCATGTGTGGACAGCCACATAGGCTTATTTTTTTTGCAAGGTTTTAGTCTGTCTCTCAAATGATTATCATACAGTCATTCACTATTTTTTTTTTACATTCATAGTATATAGGAATCGCTTTGTTCCTCTTTAACTTATTCATAGAAAATAAATTTGAAGTGGGCCTTGATTCATTTGGATTTTGAAAAAGAAGAAGATAAATTTAGCATTGGTATCTTGGTCACTAGCTGAAAACAGAAGTTAGTTGTGAGGTTTGATAGATGAATAGTATATTATTTTCTGGTTAATTTTGAGTTGACCTTTGGAAGGGTGATGGTCTGAATCTTTTAATATCCAAAGTTCTTCAACTGAACATCTTCATTATTAAATATAGATGATTGAATGAGTCTCTATTTTCGTTTTAAATAATTTCTTTGTGGCTTCAGGTAATGAGTTAAGTTAGTTGTGATTATTTAGAATATAGTTGTATTTTTCTGAATGTTTTAGTTTATGCTATTTTATGGATTTAAGTATGTTTCACCAACTGCATGAGATGTCCTTATTGATATTCTTTCTTGGTCATAACAGACACTTTCTGTTATGATAATTTAGGTAATAGTTTAATGATTATAAGCAAATAGAGTTATAAATGTTTTCTTTGTGTTCAGGCACATGTGACTTAGGGATCATCCTTGTTGTGATATAAATCTCACTAGTGAATAATTTAAAGGTTTTGCTATTACACTATGTGATAAACATTAATAAGAAATTATGCCTAAAATCGTTATACTCACTTTTCTGGATATTCATCACTGAATATTGACATCTACCTCTATCAAGCTCATGTCCCTGTGGAAATTTTAACGCTCATCTCTTTAATCACAAACCTCATTTTCATAACCCCTCTTCCCTCCTCCTTTTCTTTATATAGAGGCTTGCCAGTTCTTTAGGCATATACCCTTGCATATCAGTAGCCCGTTAATTGCATGGGCAATGAAGGCGCTAGCCCAAGCCCATTCTTAGAGGACTTGCTCAGTCCAAGTGGAGCTCCCCTCTTTTATTTAAAAGACTTGCCTAGTCTTTTAGATACGTGTCCCCTAGATATTAGATCATCTCTGTCATTGCAAAGGCAAATGATAGCGCTGGCTGGAGCTCACCATATAGAAAGACAAGCTATGTCTCAATAGAAAGATCAAACCCCTTTTAGGAGACAAGCTATGTCTCGTATAGAAATTCCGCACCCTTTAGAGAGACATGCTTTGTCTCATAGAAAGATTACCTTTTAGGGAGACAAGCTATGTCTCAGTGGAAAAAGTCAAATCTTTTGGAGACAGGCTTTGTCTCATTGGTCATAATGTTCTCTGTGTTTAGGAGACTTGCCCAGTCTCACTAGCACCCTTATTCGTCTTCTCTTTCATAGGAGACAGGCCATGTCTCATAAGCATCAGTTGTCATCTCTCTTGTAGGAGACTAGCCTAGTCTCATTAGCCTCTTTCTCTCATTTTATAGAGCTATTAATTTCGAGTCTACTCCATTAGCATAAGAGTTTGTCTTTAGTTAGAGAGTCAATCTTTCAGGAATCTGTCCTATCATCGTTGGGGTTAGGGTTCTGTCCAACCTCTCGTCAAATCATGTGATTTTTATCCGCTCCTGCAAGGTATAGGATGCTGTCCAACCCTTGCAGAGTTGTTATTCTGTCATTTTCCCCCGCAAAGCATAGGATGCTGTCCAACCTTTGCGGGATATTAAGGAGTTTGTCCTACCCTTATGATGATAGGGATTTGTCCTCTTGTGTCAAAAACTCAAAAACATTCAAAAATTTTAAAAACACTTGAAAATTCAAAAACATCTAAAAACCAAAAATCCTCAAAAATCTGAGTCTTTTAAGAGTAGTTAGGAAATCTGTTGTGTGAGTGTCCCTAGAGTTAGGAGGCCTCGAGTCGATCGGTTAGACATTTAGTCGAACCGATGGCTAGACTAGGAAGCATATAGTCAGCCCATGGTTTTCATTAGGTGGCACAGCCTAGATACACATAGGATGTAGGGCCCACCTGCATTAGCTTAAGGCTAAACAACTTGCATTAGTTAGGGCATATAGAGAGTTCTAAAAATTACAATCCACTTGAACTCAAGCAATCGTACAAAAAGCTTTAAAAATCAGTCGAGTTTAGTAGAATCGAATTTAGGATAGCGGTTCTAGATGGTTAGGCATCGTAGTTAGAATAGGTCATCGAACTACGTTGACTCCGATTCTTCCCGAGGCCGGGATACGTAGAGCAGCTGGGATGGACGGCCATCTTGGTCCTAGTCAAGTCGCATTAGATTTTTAGGATTCATCTTGTCCAGTCATATAGAGAATTGTTTTGTGTTGTATGTTTTGCTGTGTTTTTTTACTTTCATGTACAGATCCTATACCTTTAGATGTAGCATGCATGTGTTTGCACACCAGAACTCAGACACCAATTAGGTATGACACTCATAATCTAACTATTATTAGGCGACACTTCTTTCATTTCTTTTATGTGTGCTTATTATTCATCTCCAAGACATGCATGATTAGATAGATGTCTTCTCGGAGATATTCATTCCCATTTCATATGACTTTCGCCCAAAACTCTTCAAAATTATTAAGTAAATGGCATAAGAGACCAGGTGTTTGCACTTGGGCGGACGAGGTGCTCTTCGGACCTTCCAAATTCGTAATCAGGCACGAACCTTCTTTTTATAATCTCTGGTTATCCGTTGCAACAGAGCATAGTATGGGATCCTTGGCCCACTTCCTTGGATGACGACTCTTCTTTGTTTAAGGTACGCCTCGAATCTGGGCTAGTCCCCGAATCGAGAGGTATCTCACCTTTTATCGCCACTCATGCTGTGAGGGGCACTTCTTTCGAGAGTTTCTTGGTAGAGCTCTCCATTCACGTGGATGATCTTGAGACTTAGAGCGTGGGGGCCCGTTCCTCGCCTCTCTCTCGGATCGGGGTCCACACTCCCAAAGACCCCCTACTTTTCTCGAATCTCTCTATCCTTTCAAATTAAGAAAAAAAATATGTCTGCTTTACTGGGTTTTTTTCTTAGGAATCATTAGAGTCGCAATAACATCTGTTCGTGGGGTTTTCAAGAATCCACCAAATAGCACAAGGGCTTGTTCAAATCCTAGCTCGGCTCAAGTTTTGACAATTACCTAAAAACTACTTTGTTTCACTTCTACGGGCACCCTCGGGTCCACCCGGACCCGCCCAGTTTTGGCGGGCAGGGTTGACCCGCGGGTCAACTTAGAAAGGGTCACAAAACGTTAACCCGGACCCGGAAATTACGGGTGGGCCGGGCCGACCCGCGGGTCCGGATCAATTCTTGCCAGGTCTAGATGAACCTAATTGTAAATAGGCTTCTGGAAATATCTCCATACGATGATCCTAACTCTCCGATCTTTAGATGCTAACAGAAGGGTTTGGATCTTCTTATAGAGATGATTTTATGGTCAAGGCCTATTTACATTGGGGCCCAACAAATGAACGGTATTGGATCTTTGAACTAGGTGAGCTCAAATGATTTTTTTTTTCAAATATAATACACTTTTTATGGTGTCCACCTTATTCAAAGATCCGTTGGGCTCCACAACTAGTACTTTTTATGGTGTCCACGATTCATTGAGCAGGTAAGTATTTGTGTTCAAAGAGAGGAGAGAGAGTACTTTTTGTGAGAATAAGTTTGGGTGGGACCTATTTTATTAAAAAATCAAAAAATTTCCGTTGGGCCCCACCAGGGGTTCTTAGAGGAAGAGAGTACGAGTACCAGTGTTGTAACTGGTCGTGGCTTAATAAACTGTGAAGGGGTGAATTTGTCACTGCTCTTTAAAAACTCAAATGAAATTTACCAAAGGGTTTTTAGGGAAAAATTTTCATGCCTCCCAAATACCCCCTACTTTTCTCGAATCTCTCTATCCTTTCAAATTAAGAAAAAAAATATCTGTCTGCTTTACTAGGTTTTTTTCTTGGGAATCATCAGAGTCGCAAATAGCATCTGTTCGTGGGGTTTTCAGGAATCCACCAAATAGCACAAGGGCTTGTTCAAATCCTAGCTCGGCTCAAGTTTTGATCAGAGATGTGAGGTATTTCTATTGTTTTTGATAGCTAACAAGAAGTTCGGAAAAATAGAAGAACAACGAAGATAATTTTGATACCATTTTCGATGCTTTTATTAAATAATATGCTTTCTAAGTTTTAGTGTTTGTGGCCTTTTTATTTTCCAGCTTTGCCTCTTCCAAAGTAAAACATCACCACTATGGTTCTCCGTAGGAGGGGAAGAGAAAAAAGAAATAGCGATGATGAAGATGATAACGACACTCTTTTTTACCGATACCCTTCTGTTTCTTCCTCTGAACCATCCGGACCCAAAAAGTCCGGTAGTGGTGGCCTGGCTCCGTCAAAATCCACAGTCTATGTTAGCAATTTGGATTACACTCTCACAAATTCTGATATTTTCACCATTTTCTCCACGTTTGGTAAGGTGGGTAAGGTCACTGTGCTTAAAGATAAGCTTTCTAGGCAGAGTAAAGGGGTTGCTTTTGTCCTATTTGTCTCGCAAGAGGACGCCTGCCGGGCCGTCCGAGAGATGCAGGGCAAGATCTTGAATAAGAGGACGCTACATGTGTCAATTGCGGCGGATAATGGACGGGCAAAGGAATTTATTAGGAGGAAGATCTACAAGGACAAGACTCGTTGTTATGAGTGTGGTATGGTACTTTTCGCAACAAATTTTACATCCATGAAAAGAGAATCATACGCATAAAATGCATTTTTTAGTAAAATTTTGAAGTCAAATTTCTAGGGTTGCAACTTGGGTCCGATGAGTCGGGTTTTCCATAACCTACCCTACCGAGAATTATCTCGGGTCGGGTCGGTGTTTTAATGTTTAGCTTCGTATAGTGATTAATTTCAAAAATGGTAGAAAACAACAAATCTTCATCCCATAAATTCAAGTTGTCAAGTGCAGAAATTTAAGAAGGAAACTCCATTTTCACATCACAAACCTGATTACCTCAATGAAAACAATTATATCAATATACTTGAAAATAATTTGGCATATTATTTAAGAGATATTTAAGAAAATCATAGCACATCTATAAGAGTCGGGTTTGGGTTTTTTTCTTTAAACCCGACTTGACCCGAGATTTGTTTGGATTTTTCAACCTAAAACCCGACCCAACCCATGAACCATGATTACTAAACCCGACCCATGTTATTTTCAGGTCGGGTCGATGTGGACCCAAATGCAACCTTACAAATTCCACATGCATTAAAAGAGAATCACACACATAAAATGAATATTTTAATAAAATTTTGAAGTCAACAGGTATCATCGACCACTTGTCCTAGACTGTTGCTAGGAGTGTGGTACTGTTCGCAACAAATTTCACATGCATGAAAAGAGAATAATACACGTAAAATGCTTTTTTAATAAAATTTTGAAGTCAACAGGTACCACCGGTCACTTGTCCTATGACTGCCCTAGGAATCAGCTCGGTCCGAGGGAGAAGCCACAGGAGAATCCCAAGCGGCGATCTCGCAAGGCACAACCGCCACCAAGGGATGATGATACCCAAGAAATGGGATTGGAATTGGAAGGAGGGGGAGAAGAATATTTTGAGGATGATAATTGGGCTTCTGTGGTTGATACGAGAGGGTTCGACGAACGGTTGATGATCAAAGCGGGTGGCGAGGAGATAAAGGAAGAGGTGAAGAAAAAAGAGAAGAAACCGAGTTATTTTAGCGATGAGAGTGGCGAGGATGACTAGAGGATCTGTTGGGTTCTCTACTCTAGCTGTGGAATATGGTACTTGAAGGTGTTTTCTTTTTTCTTTGTTAAATTTCTGGCCTATCAGTGGATTAAGCTTGTTTTTGCTTTCTCTTGATTTGCACATTTCTGGTTCTTTTTTGTTATCCCTTTCCCCCCCTTTTTATCTGTACACATTCACATTCAATCATCCAATGCAAGAAGTTTGAAACTGACCATCTACCCTCTACCACTTTCTTTATTTTTTTATAATTTTTATTTAACAGTTGTTTATCTGAGTAGGAATCAATTAATTTTATCTGTTAAAAAAGGAAAAAAAAAACAATCAATTAGTTTATAGATGATTTAGGCACTTCTCTGTAATGTTGGGTTAATTAAATATGATGATTTCCTTAAGTAGTCTGATTTCTCTAGGGGATATGGTGAATCATGTCACTTCTGTAAGGTTATACTGTGCTTGAATTAGCAGCTCTTAGTTTTTTGTTTCTTAAATCTGAATGTCTTTATGACCATTTGATGCCCGTAAGTTGTTTCAGGAATTATTAATGCTCTGTTTTGCAACTTGCACGATATGAAAGAGGGAAGGGACATACATAAGTTCCGTTGGGACCCGGTATAATTCACCATTAAAAGCTAGCCATCAAGGGGATGGTGCCAAGTCCTTATAAGCGCATCCACGTCTCTTTTTCTGATGTGAGATCTTTGCTTTTGCGTGGAATATTCTCCCCCCCCTCTCTCTCTCTCTCTCTCTATTACACACACGTGCGCGGGAGCAACGTGGGAACTACACGATCTTCCCTGAGGGAATTTTCTCCATCCTCAAGGGTACACGGGGTTGCCGAGATCTTCCCCGATGGATTTTTCTCCCTCCTTGACGGTACACCAGGGCTACTATGTGATGTGAGATCTTTGCTTTTGCGTGGAACCCCCAACAAGTAGTACATCTAGATTACTCTGTTTCCAGTTTCAAATAATGAAGCAAATGCTAGAGAGCTCTCTACCTTGTAGATTCTTTATGCCTTCATGAAAATTTTCAAATTCTATCTCACATATGAAGTTCTTGTCAGCATGAAAAATGGATTGACCGGAATCTCTCCTCCTGATTGGCCCACAAATGTCTAAAGACTCCCTTGATTCATAGGGGACAGATGGGAAGAAGCCCTAGGGTAAGGTAGAGGAAAAAATGGCGTCGGTGAGAGACTTCTTTAGCCGGCAATGTGTTAATCCCCATGTGGATTTGGTCGCTAATCCCATCCACTGTGTTTGTGGCACTAGTTTGGATTGGGCGTCTCCGACTTTTCTGGATTTACTAGATAGTGGATACTTGACTCAGGCAGCTTTTTCTTCGATTGGGGTGTTCAACAGTTGCTGCCGGTGTTCTTTGATAGTTCAGGGACAAAGGGGAAACGATGTCCCCTTGTGGTACTCCGGATCATTGCCCCGATCGATTGGCAGTCAAGAAGATTTGGATTTATTGACTCACCGTCTCGACCTCAGAAATGGATTCGTTCGAGGAAAACAGTTTGTTTCATCTCATAACGCAAGCGACTGGAGATGCACTATGTGCAGATACAATAACTTTGGGACTAGGCGTGTCTGTAGAAAATGTTTGGAGCCAAAAACTAGAAATCCGGCTGATGTCGGCAGACAAACGTGTTCTGGGCAGGTATGGATTCCGAAGATGCCTCATCAATCCATCCCAGAACCCTCTATGGGTGGTAACCCCGTAATATCTATCCCTACTGAAGTGATCACTGCAAGAAAGAACTTTCTGAAAAACTGTTTGGTTGGTACCTTAAGAAACAGAGTTTTACTGGAAGAAATTGGGTCTTGGGCCAGACGACAGTGGGCTCTGCCACATCTTAGTAAACCTTTCTGCTTGGGTCCTCTATCAGTGCTCTTTCCCTTTGAATCCCAAAGCCAAGCTACCTCCATTTTGCGAAAAGGGCGTAATGCCTTGGGAGGTTACCTGCCGTCTCTCCATCCTTGGTCTCCCATTTTGACTACGGGTGCAAGATCGGTAAGGCTTAGATTCTCCAACATCCCCCCTCACGCCTGGTCATTGTCCACGGTGGAGATGTTGGGTCAGCATTTTGGTCAGGTTCTGGAATCTAAATTGTCGAGTAGCCATGAATATTGTATGGAGTTTGCTTATGTTAAAGTATTAACTCCCCTATGGAATTGTTTGCCACCCTTTATTAACATAATGGTAGATTCCAGGATTTTCCCAATTGGTGTTAGGTTGGTGGAGGAGACTTTAAAGCCCACTAATGACTCTCTGGAAGAAAGCAATCCGGTGAACTCGGAGCAAGGCGACCTGGTCGACTCAGCTCCGGTGGAAGATCCGCCAATGGTTGGACCCCTCCTGGTTGTTCCTCGGGGTAATTTGGTCATTTCCACTCGGAAAGAGCCGTTTGGAATACCTACCCCCGATTTCAAACTTTCGTCCACTTCGGGAATGGTTATTCAGAAGGACGCGTTGAAAGGTCCTGTCCTTTCACAGAATGGAATTTTGGCTTATCCCAAGAAAATTTCAGGTCAGAAGTTATTAAAAGCTAAATCTAGCATTCCTGCGGCGAAGGGTACTGGAAAGGACTTTTTTGACGGTAACCATCAACTTGTGTCAGTAGAGAAATCAGTAAAAATAAAAAATCGGTTTTTTGCAAGGAAGAAGAAAAAAATAATCTCGGAGAAAATACACTCGAAAAATTCAAATAAGAAAGCCCACATTCAGTTATCAAGGAGCTGTCCTGTCATTAAAAGCACTAGACCCCAAAAAAGTTCGAAGGGGCGAGGATTGATTATCGAGGAAAAATGCTTATTAGCTACAAAAGGGGGGTTGTCTCTCTTCAAAAGGAACCTTTTGGGTTCATGTAAGAGAGAGGAACCACGAAATACCTGTCTAGCATCCAAGTTCAAATATCTTCTAAAAGACTTTGATAAACCTTTCTGTCCTCACACCCCCTTTATGGATCCTACCCCTCCTCCTCTGAGCATTCAGGAACTTGTTTCGTTTGAGGTAAGAGATCTTCAATTTCTCCGCGACTTACAGTATGATGAACGATTGGCGGCCGTTGAATGTCCAACTCCCAAAGAATTTACATGTCTATTTTGAAGAATCAATGGAAGCAATTTAAACGGGAAGCTCTGGCTAACAAAGAAAGCTTCCTCCATATCTCAGGCATGACGAACCCAAAGAACACTTTTGTTCAGATTTATGAGATGGATTTCTTTCAGAAGACTTTAGAAGAAGAGCGTCTCGTGCGACGTCAGGGTTGGGAGAAGGCTAAGGCGATTGAGATTGATCGACTGGAGAAGTTATTGAGCCTCCCAGGTGTCTCGAGATATCCTTGACCAGGAAGTTAGCCTAGAGATTCATAAACGAATGGGTGAGGATGAGGATAGGCAGGAAGAGGATTCTAGAATGGTTGATTTCGTGGATTCAGAAGAGGATGATGTCGTCCCTCATGAGGAAATGAACGAAATTCTGGCAATAGATGTTTTTGGCATTGGCTTTGATGAGAATTTGGAAGCAACAAAGAACCTGTTTCGCTCTATGGCTATTAGGACCATGAAGGAACACAGAGAATCGGATAAGGAGAAGGAGAAGAAGGGGGGCCGAGGGTAACAATCTTGTATGATCTACCTTCCGGCTCCGAAGAAGGAAAAAGAGAAGGAAAAAAGGAAAAAAGAGAGGAAGAACAAAAAGATGAAGAAAATAAAGAACAAAAAGAAGGGAGTAGTAAGTGTAAATAGAATTGGAAAATATGAAAGGATTGGGAATGTTAGGTGTAGGTAAATTTCGGAGGGATGTTTTAGTCTGAGGTTTGGATTCTAAGTTAAATTAAGGTTGGTTTCACTGGTTGGTGGAGACATTATGTTACCTGAAGGTTTAACCCTCAGAACCAAAATTTGTAGATTAATTCCTTTGGGCTCTTTGACTAGTAGCTTGCTGATTGACACGTTACAAATCCAGAATTCACTTTCCATTGCTGGAGCTTGAGGGATTCGTTCTCTCGCCTGTTATGTCTGGATATTCTAGCTGGGTCTTTCCAAGGGTATCAGAAGTTTGGATGTGTTGAGTTAAAGGGGGCAATCTCATTTAATCCTCCAGAATTGTAAGAGGAGGTTCTCTAGATAGTTGGCCGGTAGTAAGTGGTGGTTTTTTACAAAAGGTGTGCACATACTGTGTGGATTGAAAGACGATAGAAAATAGTTTTTCTGTAATGTATGGTTATATATAAATCATATCAATGTTTTGCTTTTCCTTTGGACTGGGGCTGGCATGTCGACCCCCACTTTAATATTTTGTAATGCTGTTTGGGACTGCTGGTCCCATCTGCTATCTTAATATTAATGAAATCTGTCAATTTAAAAAAAGAAGAAGGATTGACCACAACAAGAGAAAGGCAAATAGAAGTGAAACTAGTCTAGTGAGAACGACATGGATTAAATAGGAAAAATATAAGGGATTACTATATGAAATATGCTTCATTGATAATACACCTTTGTCAGGATCCATTATCTTGGAAGGAATTTCTTCAAAATTGGGAACCAATAGCTTCTTTAGATTTTCAATAGAATCAATACCTATGTTTCTTTACGCAATGCTTCTTAACCATTTTGTGGACATGCGTGAAGCATGATTAGATGTTAAGAAAACCCCATGAGTTCTCTTTTCTGTTCTCCTTTTTATTTTAAAAAATATGTTTTCTGCTCATGAGTTCATATAAAATCACCATGAGTGGCAACAAAAATTGAATTGCTCAATTTATGTTTACCCGGTTTGCAAAAGATGGTTATTTCACAACTTAAATGATTCAAACTTTTGTCATTAATCATTCACTGCGAATGATGTGGAAGATCTGCTTTGAGTTTGGCCTCTGCACACTTAACGAAATCAAAGAAAGGACGGGAAAAAGGCTGAAAGCAATGAGGGGGAGAATAAGGGAAGAAAAGTGGTCGACAGTAATTGAGAAAAGGCTGTTGAAACATAACCAAAGGGGAGAGAGAATAGAAACTTAAATGACTGGACATGGAGCAACTGTGAGTTCATTAACTTTAGATGAGAAGGTTCTGCCTTAGATGATTTCAAATAAAAACCGAGAACTGTTGGTGCTTCTATGGGAAAGATGTGGCTCACGAGGAAAGACAAGGTTGGCAGATTCAAGAGCTAAAATGGAGAGTACAGGGACCTGGCAAGGAGCCAAGGGCTGGATAGCTCATAAAGGAAAAACCTCTCCTAATAACTGTGAAAGTATTTTCCCCTGGCACATTGGCCTTATATGTTTGGACTGCATTAGTGTAGGTTGCTTTGCAGTTACTCATTGATTTTGTCTTTTACTAGGTAATCCTTTATGGTAATAAGGCCTTTAAGTGATGGCCATAGTAGTCTTTTGTTCATTAGGGGTAGTTTGGGCATCTCTTGTTTCATTAGGGGTAGTTCGGGTATCTATTGTTTCATTTAAGGGTAGTATGGACCTTTCATGTTGTATTAGGGGCTGCCCATATAAGGTCTCTTTCCATCTCATTTGTTTTAGTTTTTGGATTTGAAATTTGTGTAGAGATTTGAGAGAAATTTGAGATAGAGCTTGGCTCTTCTCTTTATAGATTATTTGGCTCTTCTCTTTTTCTCTTATCTTTTCTCATAGGCTTATGGAATTTGAAGATTACTGTTCTAATCTTTCTTCTATATCGTCTGTTTATCATTTTCTTGTTAGTAGAGATCAGTTCTATCATGTTGAATAGGGTTTTGAGAGATGTTGATTGCTGCCTGACTGTCGACTTCTGCACTAGACATGGTAGCAATCGGAAAAAGTGAGGAGTTAGTTTAGGAGGGGATGGAGGGAGGAGAGAAAAGAGAGAAGAGGGATGGCGGTTGCCGTCTTGGAGAAATAGATGTAAAAGGCGTCAGCAAGCTGGAGCGAATGCAGCGAATCTAGTCGTGGGTCGTCTGATGATGGCGGCGTAAGAAGGAAAGCTTATTACGGAGCGCAGTGGAATAGGGCTAAGAAAAGCGAAAAGATTGGAGATCGGGCACCAAACGGCAGAAATTGGGTTCAGGGGTGAAACGGCCGGAAGGATTGGAGCTGCATACATTGTGAATATCTCAACTTCAGTTGGAGGGGACAATGCCGATGGTGTGCGAATCCCCATTAGCAGAAGAAGTTTTCCTTGCCGCTAACAACAAGCAATGTAAAGACCGCCATTCATCTTCGTCCGTTAAACCTTAAGTTCTAGGCCATAGGATCATTAGATCGTATTTTCGAGGGTGGAGATCGTCGATCCATTGTTGATCAACCCTCGATCTTAAGAATTAGTCACTTTTTCCTTGGTTTACTTAGATCTTATTATTTTATTATTATTTTCGTCATTTTAATTATAGCTAAATTTTGGGGCGTCAAAACTTATCCATTCGACGTGGTTTATGCCCCGTTAGATGGGATATTTAAATACCTATCCAACGGGTCCAAGATCGCGCGATTCGGACACGATTTGGCGAAGTTATGGGCACTTTTTTATTAAGGTGGGGCCTAATTACGGGATTTGTCCTATTAGGCCAAAATCTTAATGTTTTAGGAATCTATGACTACCAAAAGTTATAAATTTTTTTATGCCTGATCTAACCTTAATTGTGTTATTTCATAAAGGGAGGTTTAAGGGGTATCTTGGGGCTAGTAGAAAATTAGCGAGAATGTACTTTTTAGAACCTCTAAATTTTAATCGTATACATCTAACCCCTACAAAATTGGGCGTGTTCCCATCTTCTCCAAAAAAATAGCCGCCCACTCCAAATCTTGGAGTGGGTACGGCAATATTTCTTTTCTCCCTCTCTCGCCCAATTAGTGGGTCCTCCTTGTGTAGATATTATCATCTTTACAAAAAAAAAGAAATAAATAAAATCCAAGAGATTTAGTAAGGCCATTCTAGATAGGATTGTATTTCTAAAAGTTAGGAGGTTAGTAATTAAATAATCTAATACAAATAGGGAAGTTATACTAAAATATTGGAAAATCCAAATTGTGCACAACTCCCAAAAAGGGATGCGTGCGCACAGATTTTCTCTCCCCTCTTTTGGGCGTCAATTGTGGGCCCCATTAGATTTAATCAAATCCTATTGATCTCTTGTTTAATAATAATGGAAAGAGGTAAGTTACTTTGAGGCTAAGTAATGGAGGGATTAGATCAAGTGAGGGATTTTAGGGGTTTTTAATCTATCAGGATTGGGA
The DNA here is from genome assembly GCF_043159265.1 of Tasmannia lanceolata. Lineage (NCBI taxonomy): Eukaryota > Viridiplantae > Streptophyta > Magnoliopsida > Canellales > Winteraceae > Tasmannia > Tasmannia lanceolata. The sequence continues at coordinate 26,179,887 of NW_027518697.1, read as the reverse complement.
AACAAATCAAGAGACAATATATATATATATATATATATATATATATATATATATATATATATTGTTGGGTCTCTCTCTCCCACGTCCAAATTCTTGGACGCCCGAGAGAGAGAGAGAGAGAGAGAGAGAGAGAGAGAGAGAGAGAGAGAGAGAGAGAGAGCGTGGAATAAAAAAAAGAGAGAAAAAGAAGAAAGAAAAGGAAGAAGGGTGGGGATTTGTACCTGGTTCGGACACTTCGATTTTTCTTCGGGTTTTCATCGCTCACAAGTAAGTAATCGCCACTTCCTTGTTCTTTAAATTTTAAGATAAAGAAATTCAAACCGCAATTGTAAATTCTTTTTTTTCGTAGTTCTTATTAAATCATTAATATACCAACCCTTTTAAATGATTTAATAAGTGATTCTTGAGTTTTTCGCATACGTTTTGCGAACAATTGTATTTTATTTAACTAGGTTATGTTTAAATCTTAATATATAATTTTATTGTCTTTCAAGATTTTCGAATAAGAATTATTCAACGAATTTTCTTGTGATGTATACGTAGCCTATGTATTATCCGACAAATCCGATACTCTTAATTACGTTGACTCATCATTTTAGTAAGTAATTTACGCACGAAACCTTAGGTTTCGAGTGATTTGAATCATGTGGCTTTTGTGTCATAAATCTACTTTCAGAATAAGTTTTCTCTTAAAAGCGATTGGTAATATTATGTATTTGTATGGCTATTTAGATCCTCTTTGTCAGGTTTTTAAGATTAGATGGTTGATTTTCGATATATTGGTATTGTCAAACGAATATATATTTTTTAGATGGATTTTGTATGCAATTCTATTTCAACAATATGAAACAAAAGGTTCCGTATAGGTGATTCTTATATAAGTTGGTTTTAACAGTACTATTCTTTGATTTGAACTCCATACATATGAAAATATATATGTATATTTGGGTGGATGTAAGTAGAGATGTTCCAACAGTACTGTTCATGTGGCATTTATTTCATATATATATATATATATATATATATATATATATATATATAGCTACATGTGAATTTCAACAGTACTTTTCACTTCGTGTCAATCCCATATATATATATATATATGTGTGTGTGTGTGTGTGTGTGTGTGTGTAGGATTTTAAACTTCTATAGATTTAGGTGTCTATAGTACCCAAAATGAAAATTTTGTATGGTTTTAATTTCAGCAGTTTTATGCATGTTAATTGGGGTATTTAGGCATCCTAGTGGAGCACGTAATAGTCCAAAGATGGGTTGTTTGTGTGCCCCAATTTGGGACATAAATCAGTCTAGGTTTACGACTGTTTGGATACCCATTTAGGGACACAAAAACAGTTCATATTCTGGACATGTGAGTGTGTGTTTCTAATCACAAAAACAGTCATGATTTGGGTGATCGAGTATGTGTACTTGGAGTATGAAAAATCAGTCCAGATTTGAGACACTATATAGAATTGGAAAACTATGGATTTAGTAGACACTTTTAACAAAATAAAAGCTTAGAGATTGGGTGGTGTCACTTACATGTTGATTTCCTCCGCCCCATCAGTGAGACTCACATCTCTTTTCTTCATTCTCAGATCATCAAGGCAGGTGGTAGCTAAACTTTGTTGATATGGATTTTCAATTCTTGCAATAGGGATGGTGAGGTATTTTAGTTGTAGTTCCTTACTAAATTGTATTCTGTTTAATGAATTATAGTTTTCTGCATCATATGTTTGGAATGTAATTTGAATGTAATTGATAAATACCGAAATGGTTGCTATTTCAATAACACGAAAAAGTTTGAAAAGAAAATAACGATATGGAAAACTATTCAAAGAGGAAATGGGGAAGGGTGATGGGAGACCATGGAGTCATTCCCGAAAATAAGGAAAAAGAAAATTTAAGTGTATACAACTTGGGAGAGCCGCGCAACCCCTCGTTGATGACGGAATCCTATGGAGACTACGAGTCCCTAGGCGGTATGATCTATCGTAATAAGACCATGCGGAACCGACCGTGTCGGCAAAGGCAACAAGCTAGTTGGGAGCTGTAGAAATTTTTATTGCAGTTGCATTTATATTTTTTCCTCTCTAAATCGGTTTCTCTTGTGTATTTGTAGAAACTTTTATAAATCATTGTTATGGAAAAATTGTAACTGTTTAACTTATTTTATTTTTCAGCTCGTTAAAATATTGATCTTGAACTGTTGTTCGACTTGAAATTTTATACTTGCTTCGTTTACTATCTACCTGCTGTTGACCCAGATTTTCTCCCCAGGATTAGAAGACTTAAGCGTATGAGCGTTTGTGATGGAGGATGTCTAGAAGCGTAGGAGAAATAAAGGAGCAAATAAATAAAGGAGATGATACGTTTCGTCGATATCTTTGGTCATTTTAATGTTTTCTTGAGTTGGATTTGATTAGTTTATTTGGGACTTTGATTAGATGGGTCACTTGGGATTTTTAGTTAAATTACTTGTTGTGGAACATTTTATGCTATTGGAATAAGAGTTTGTGGTTTATTTAATATTCATGCAATGGTTAAAAAAATAATTGTGGTTTTATCAGGTTCTTGCTTGTAGCGACCCAGTTACGGAAATTGGGTCATTACAAGCAACGACGCTCAGGTATTTGAAAACGATGGGTGGTCGGAATCAGATGAAATCTCAACTATTTTGGAAAATGGACTACCTTTTCTTCAAATCTCAGGGAAGGAAGTAGACAGCAGGCGACACCTCTTGAAAGTTTGTCTGATAGGAAGAACAATGGAGAATGTGTGGAATGCTGAGGAGCTTAGGACATGGGCTTGGAATCATTGGGGCATTCCAGTCTCTAACTACTCCTAGTATCCTGGCCAAAAATGAATTCCTATTTATGTTTGATGATGAGGATATAGCTTTGAAGGTTCTAAGAATGGGAGCTGGTGCGTATGGTGATCACCTTCTCTTCCTTAAAAAGTGGGATCATGATTATCAACAAGGAGAGGAGGAATTATGGGTTAAGTTTTATGGTATTCCTCTCCATGTTTGGGCAACCTCCACCATCGAAGCCCTGGGAAGGTGCCTCGGAACAGTGCTGGAAATAAAAATGGAACAGAATAACGGACAAAGCATGAGCTATGCTTTAGTCAGAATTTTTGCTCCAAAATGGAAGCTTTCAGTTTCTTTCTTACACCTACAGGTTCAAAATTCCGACTTTCTGGTGGGACTGGAGTGCAAGGATCCGTCTCCATCGCCACCGGAAAATTTTCGACCGGAAGCAGGGGTCTTCCTGACGATGGTTGATTGCCGGGGAGAGGCTCGGGCGAGACCGACGGTAGACTCAGCGGACATTTTTTCCCCTACAGCTGTCAGTTAGGAGCTTCGCGTTGGAATGCCCGAAAGTAGAAAGCATCAAGTAGAAAGCGACTTGATGTCAGGGATATGGGGCCTTTGGGATTTTCAAAATTCAAATTCAAAGTTCAAAATCCTCATACAGCTAAGCGAACAGATCAAATGACAGCTAGAGAAAAGAACAATTGGCGGAAATGACATAACAACAAGGTACCTACGATCCCTCCTGGATTACAAGCTAAAGTCGAGCGGGCCCTGGGTTCAAGAGTAGTGCAAGTGGACCTATTTTCAAAAAAAGGATCTTAACAAATAGCAATAATATCACGCGTGAATGGAGACAGAAAGGTAAGGTCTTTAACTCTGAATATCCAATTAATAGCGGTGGAAACCAAGATACTGAGAACCTTGGGGTGAGGATTTCTCATCCCCAATCTTTGTTTGGTAAATTCTCGTCCCGGTCGTTGGAAGAGGTTAACCCTCAGAAACCTCTCTCAAGGGCAGTGGTCTCCTCTTAAATCAAAATCCCTACTCGTTGGGAGTCTAATCCTTGCTCCTAATGAGGATAGGGTTTTGGAACATTAGAGGATTGGGAGAAGACAATAAGGTACGACTAATCAAGGACTTCGTTTCTCAGAGGCAGTTAGACCTGGTGGTCATCACTGAATCAAAAATAATGGGAGTCACATAACAACTTATTAACAAACTGTGGGGGAGGAATCATCGGGAATGGGTTGCATTGCCGTCAGTTGGAATGGCTGGCGGAATAATTGTTATATGTAAGGAAAGAAAGTTTGCTAATGAAGGAACCAGTTTTGGAAGATATTCGGTCACAGTTCAGTTTACTTCATCCGAATGGGATGAGACGTGGATTTTTATGGCGGTATATGGCCCAGTCAGGGCGAGAGAGAGGAATTGTGGAAATAATTACGCTTGATTCGTAATGCATATCAGGGTGAATGGATCTTAGGAGGTGATTTCAATACTATTCGATACCCCTTGGAAAAGAATTCCCCGACCCGTATTACCACAAGCATGAGGAGATTTTCGAATTTTATTCAAGAGATGGAACTAATTGATTTGCCATTAGAAGAGGCGCGCTATACTTGGTCAAACAAACAGGTGAGATTAGTTATGTGTCGATTGGATCGGTTCCATATATCCTCTAACTGGGAAGACCGATTTCCTTTGATCTCCCAAAAGGTTTTTCCTAAGTTTCTCTCGGATCACAATTCCATTGTATTAGAAATCTCTGATTTCTCTGGTGGCCCACTTTCGATTTAATTTTGATCTTCTTGAAGTTCCCGGAATAGATGATAAGATCAAGCAATGGTGGGAGGGGATATCTATTCAAGGTTGGAAGGGATATATTCTCTGTAAGAAACTGAAGGCTATCAAGCAGAAGATAAAAGAATGGCATAAATCCGTGGATGAGGTTTCTAGATGCAATAAGACAGAGACAGTGACGACTTTGGAAATTCTTGAAGAAAAAGAGGAGACAAGCTCTCTATCGGCTTCTGAGGAAAGATTAGAGCTCTTGGAAAAATTTGAGGAGCTTCTGCCCAGGGAAGAGATCAGGTGGCGCCAAAAATTAAGGGTTACATGGCTTAAAGAAGGCGACCGAAATACAAAATTCTTTCATAAAATTGTAAATTCGAGACAGCGAATCAATACTATCGCAAGCCTCAAGGAGGGGAGTATATTGATTGAAGATATGGGTTTAATCAAGCAAAAAATTGTAGATTTCTTTCAATCATTATATTCAAAAGCTGTGGAGTGCGGCCGAAGATAGAAGTAATTCAATTCAAATCTACTAGTCTGGGTCAGCGGCTCTCCTTGGACAGAGATTTTGCAGAGGAGGAGGTAGAGAGGGCGATCTTCTCGATGGCAAGAGACAAAGCTCTGGGACATGATGGTTTTCTAATGGCGTTCTTCCAGAAATATTGGGATATCATGAAGGAAGACATTATGGCATTTTTTCTTGGATTTCAGGAAAGGGGTATAATAAGCGAAGCGGCTAGAGCAACATTTATAGCTCTAATTCCTAAAAAGGAGGGAGTAATAGGGATACGAGATTTCAGGCCAATCAGCTTAATCCACAGTGTTCCAATGATTGTTTCAAAACTACTGGCTCGAAGGGTAAAGATCTATACGGGGAATATAATTTCACAATTTTAAGGGGCATTTGTGGATTCTAGGCAAATCTTGGATGGGGTCCTTATAGCTAATGAAATTATCGACTCGGTCAAGCGTAGTGGGGATTCAGGTCTAATTTTCAAGATTGATATAGAGAAGGCGATCACATTGACTGGGAGGTGGTTGACTTCATCCAAGAACGCATGGGTTTTGTGGATAAATGGCGAATGTGGACAAAGTCGTTAATATCAAATACTTCTCGATTTTCATCAATGGCTCGGTGGAAGGATTCTTTCAGGGCTCAAGAGGATTGCGTCAGGGCGACCCTCTAGCTCCTTTCCTCTTCATCATGGTGGTGGAAACTCTCAGCTAGGGGTGTAAACGAGCCAAGCCGAGCCGAGTTTGGCCCAGCTCGGCTCAGCTCCCAGCTCGGCTCAGCTCGTTAAGCTCAAGAGCTCGGCTCGGCCAAGCTCACGAGCAGCTCGCGAGCCTTACCGAGCTCGGGTTATATTAAGGGCAATGATATATTCACACCCCTCATCTTCCCTGGACAAGCCTATCTAGTGTAATTTGACTACTCTTTTTACACCACGAGGGGTGGTCCAAGTAACAAATGGGGTTCCAAAAAAGAAGTGACATATTTTGCCTCCCCCTTTCACTCTTGGACAACCCTTTTAGTGTATATATTAATATATAATATATATATATACATATATTTAAATATATTAAATCCTTAACGAGCCTGGCCAGCCGGCTCGGCTCTGCTCGTTTAGGATTCGAGCCGAGCTCGAGCTGAGCTTTTACTGAGCCGAGCTCGAGCGAGCATCCGAGCCTGAGCCAAAATCATAGTTACCGCATTCGCCATCCACCCTCCGATCCGCGATCCGGGGTTGCACGATCCCAAACGTGGTTCGCTAGCGATCTGGATCACCAAAAATGACGAACCGCGGCGACCCGCGGGAGAGAAAGAGAGAGATGCATATAGACTAAGAGAGAGATGGAGAGAGAGCTACAAATTTTATATATTTTTGGGCTGAATTGGAGCTAGAGCTTTATTTTTGAAAAAAAATATGTAGGGCATACATGAGGTTTTTTTTTTTTTTTTTATTAAACGGATGTAGTATGGACTATGGAAGGATATTCATATATTCCAACGGGAGCTTTCTTTTTGAAAAAATATGTATGACATACATGAGATTTTTATATTTTGTGTATTAAATGTATGTGTACAATGGAATGACATTCTTGTAAAAATATATGAAATTATATATATATAGAGAAAAGTGTTTCTAGTCCGGTCGACTAGAGATCATTCTCTAGTCCGCCACCCAAAAACACATGGGTCCCACATATTTTGTGGTGATCTAAAGCATTCATTTGATAGGCCTCATCACAGATAGGATGTCCACAAAAATTCAGCTTCATAGGATCTTCTTAACCCTTCGATTTGTGGAGTTAAAAAATGGACAGATTTGTGGCGGTTTATAGCCGTCCATTTTAAGCTCCACAAATCATAGGGTTGGGATGATCCTATGAAGCTAATTTCTTGTGGACACCGTCTCTATGTCAGGGCCCATCAAATGAATGCTTTGCATCACCCAAATATGTGGGACCCATGCAAATCGAAGGGTTAAGAAGATCCTATGAAGCTGAATTTTTGTGGACATCCTATCTATGATGAGGCCTATCAAATGAATGCTTTAGATCACCACAAAATATGTGGGACCCATGTGTTTTTGGGTGGCGGACTAGAGAATGATCTCTAGTCGACCGGACTAGAAACACTTTTCTCTAGTCCGCCACCCAAAAACACATGGGTCCCACATATTTTGTGGTGATCTAAAGCATTCATTTGATAGGCCTCATCATAGATAGGATGTCCACAAAAATTCAGTATGAGAAAAGTGTTTCTAGTCCGGCCGACTAGAGATCATTCTCTAGTCCGCCACCCAAAAACACATGGGTCCCACATATTTTGTGGTGATCTAAAGCATTCATTTGATAGGCCTCATCATAGATAGGATGTCCACAAAAATTCAGCTTCATAGGATCTTCTTAACCCTTCAATTTGTGGAGTTAAAAAATGGACAGATTTGTGGCGGTTTATAGCCGTCCATTTTAAGCTTCACAAATCATAGGGTTGGGATGATCCTATGAAGCTAATTTCTTGTGGACACCGTCTCTATGTCAGGGCCCATCAAATGAATGCTTTGCATCACCCAAATATGAGGGACCCATGTGTTTTTGGGTGGCGGACTAGAGAATGATCTCTAGTCGGCCGGACTAGAAACACTTTCCTCATATATATATATATATATATATATATATATATATAGAGGAATAAGATTGTGCGGTCGACCGCACCAAGCTTAGGGGCGGTCGAGGGCCCCAAACTCATGTGGGCCCACTTTGTTAGGATGATCCAAAGCATCCATTTGAAAGGCCCTTACATAGATGGGGTATGTACAAAAAATCAGCTCCATAGGATCATCCTAACTCATCCATTTGTGGAGGTCAAAATGGACAGACACCGTTTGCCACAAATTTGCCCATTTTTGCCCTCCACTTTTGGAGGGGTTAGGATGATCCAATGAGCTGATTTTTTGTACACACCCTATCTACGATGGGGCCTTGCAAGTGAATGGTTTTGATCAACACAAAAAATGTGGGACCCATGTGTTTGGGCGCTCGACCGCACCTAAGCTTAGGTGCGCTTGACCGCACACTCCTTTTCCTCATATATATATATATATATATATATATATATATATATATATGTATGTATATATACCCTCATGGTACCGCGTACCGGGCTACCATCGTACCCCGTACCCGTTCCTGTACCACGTACCGGAACGAACCGCGTTCCAGGTAACATTGGCCAAAATTGACACTCTTACTCTCAGCCTTATGGAAACTGGCTTATTGCAGGGATTATCGGCTGGGCCAAGAGCTGACAAGATCATACACTTGCAATTTGCAGATGATACCCTTCTTTTGTTGAAGCCATCTGCTTTGGCCATTCCTAATGTCATCAGAATCTTTCAATGGTTTGAGGCTATTTCTGGGCTCAAAATCAATTTTGCAAAGAGCATGTTATTGGGCATTAATATGGAACAACAACAAATTCAGCACCTGGCGGGATCTGTGGGATGTTTTGCGGGCATCTTTCCGATGACATAGTTAGGATTGCCACTGGGTTTCGGAATACCTTCGGCATCGCAGTGGGATCCGGTGATTGAAAGGGTGGAATGGAAACTCGCAACATGGAAGAAAAGATATATATCTCTCGGGGGGGGGGGGATAACATTGATAAAAGCTGCTCTAGCCAACATGCCGGTTTACTTTATGTCGCTCTTTAAAATCTCGGTGAAGGTAGCACTGCGCATAGAAAAATTACAAAGAGACTTTCTTTGGGATGGCAGTGGAGAGTTTAAAAAATTAACTCATCTGATGAATTGGGACACAATAACCAAATCAAGAAGCGATGGTCGACTTGGAATCGGAAAGATACCTCTGCGAAATAAGTCACTGTTAGGGAAGTGGTTATGGCGATATGGTAAGGAAAAGAAGGCTCTATGGCGCATGGTGGTTGATGCTAGATATGGCATGAAAAATGAAGATTGGACCGTAAGAAGTTTGGCGGCCGGAAAGGGATCGGGTTCCTGGAAGTCGATTTGTTCTGTCAGGGATGAGTTCATTTAGAGAATCAGGTTTAAAGTGGGTAATGGGATACAGGTCAAATTTTGGAAGGATCTTTGGTGCGATAAAATGTTACTCTCGGCGGAATACTCGAGGCTATATCAGATAGCAGTCGATCAGGAGGCCTTGGTGGCGGATTATCTCAAACGAGAAGGTGACGTTGGAAGGGGTTTTTGGGACATACGTTTAAGAAGGAATCTTAAAGATGACGAGATACATGATCTCGAACGGCTTCTACTAATGTTACATTCGATGTTCTGTTCCATATCTGTAGATGATGATATTCTGTGGGCCCCGGAATCAAATGGTGTATTCACGGTCAGATCATTTTTCACGGAACTGAGTTCGGAACAAAAATCGGATAAGAGGTGTGTTTGATGGTCTTTAGCTTCACTGAGGGTGGCTTCCTTTGGATGGACTCTGGTGCACTGAAAGATAAATACTTGCAACCGACTGAAAAAAAGACATTTTCACCTTGCAAGCATCTGTGTACTATGTCACCAGAATGAGGAAACACTGGACCATCTGATGTTGCATTGGCCTTTCTCGTACCAACTATGGATTCGAGCAATTGGAGAGTTTGGGATGTGTTGGGTTTGTCCAGAATCTATAAGTTCACTTCTTACTTACTGGAATGGAGGTCCTTTTGGAGAGGTTGGGAAACTACTATGGGCCACCTTCCATACGCCATTGGATGGAATATTTGGAAGGAGCGGAATAGGCGTATCTTTCAAGATCAGAGTCGAACCTTAGGGCGCATGGCAACTGATATTAAAGTAGAATTGATTACATGGGCTAAAGACAAAAAGAAACTACCGTATGGAGTTGGAGACCTAATTCGAAATTGGTGGGCAATCATCTGGGATAGAGCGATTCGAACTAAACCCAAGCCCAAATGGGTGGCCCCACCGAATGGATGGCTAAAACTCAATTTTGATGGGAGCTCGAAAGGAAACCCAGGAAGGGCTGGGATTGGAGGCCTAATCAGGGACTCCTAGCATTCGCTTATAATGTCCTTCTCGGGTCCAGCTGGAATTTGTGATGCTAATGAGGCTGAAATCAGGGCATTACTCTTTGGTCTGCGATGAGCCTATGAAAATAATCTTCGATCTCTAATAGTGGAAGGGGACTCTACGAATGCGGTGGAGTGGGCTTCGGGTACTTCAACAGGGCCCTGGCACCTACAGAATGTTATAGCAGAAATTTTGGACCTCATAAGAGTTGTGCAACCTAGAATCGAGCACCGGAGAAGATTGGCGAATTAGGAGCGGACATTTTAGCCAAATCAGGAGCTCTCAGGGCAGAAATTATGGTCTCTACATCTATGTAATTTCTTTTAGAAATGTAATTGGACGTAGTCCCACTTTTGTATAAGCGTGGGGACATCTTGTCCCAACCACTATTCAATAAAATGTCAATTTTCAAAAAAACAAAACATTTTCTTGTTGAATGCAAGAATGTCATCACTTCGATTCCATGTTTGATTGATCACTTGCGTCCCGTTGCTCGTGAAAATGATGAAGATATATAATTCTTGCGAAAATATAGAGAGAAGAAAGATAAGATTTCAGTTCTGTATGTGTTTTTGCAGATCCTCATTTCCACTTTCAATTTTTCTTTAAAATTCAACTGGAAATTCTATTTTGAGAGTGGAAAATCAAGAAAAGATCAGATCTAGCTTAAATCTAATCCAATTTTAGCAAAACTAGTCCAAACTGGTTTGTTCCCTACGCATCGGAGATCAAGACCTGAAGAACTTGTAAATGCTTCAGCGAACGCACCTGCATCACGTGGTATCAGAACATTGATGCAAAGCTTCTTAGCCCTTTTGTCGATCCTAGAAGGAAAAGAGAACCAAAAGAAAAAAAGATTCAGCCATTCCATCGGTAACACGAGAAAGAAGTAAAAGATCTACATCAAGATCTATGCTAGTCGGGACTGAATTTCACTTTTAAGATCTTGATCTACCAAGGAACCTTGATCTCCAAGAGGAAAGGCCCATCGATTGTCACTGAGTTCTGACATTTTGTTCTCCATTCAGATCTGTAATGGATTTGAATTGAGTTCCATATCTGAATTGAGTTCCTGCCTAGTGACGACCCATAAGTCTCAGAAAACACAGGTAGTCTGATTGAATTCTAGAAATGTTGGGAGTTTTGTTCATCCTGCCATAGGATCTGACCAAGAACCAAAGCCAATTATAGCAGTTCACTAAACTGAACTGTTCTCCCATCCCTTGCTGGAGCGAATTAGTGGCAAAATTTTCTGACGCTCCTTTACAAAGTGGAAATTGTTACTGAATTTTATTGAAGGAGTGTTGTTATTGACTAGTTTGATCTACCGATGAAAGGCTGCCAGTTTCAGTTTGTAATCAAGAAACTTTGAGAATACCATTTAGCTCTCAGTTTCTTTGTGAACATTCTATTTTGTTTGATATTTCTTTGATTTCTGAGATCTATTAACCTGAGGTGGATTTGGATTTGTTATCTCAGATTTGCAAGGAACTTCAATTAAGCTGGTCCATGTGTGTGTTAATAGTAACATAGGAAATAGCACTCACACATGTTGTCGTTCTTGAGTTTGAACCATTGTGAAACCGAATTCACAAGCTAGTAGAATCGTTTGGGAAATTCAAAAGAACTGTAGTATCCAGTTTTTTTTTTTCATGCCCACTCTTACTCTGACTAATTCTTTCACAAGGAATCATAACTGCTGCTGTAACAACAGCCTCCACTTGATCTGGAACCATTGTGAATTCTAATGAAGTTTTGCACGAATTTTTTATTGAATGAATGTGCTGTTCAAGATCTGAACCTTACCAGTCTATATCTGACCTTGTGGAAGGGAAGGTGTCAATGGTTAGGCTTGAAAACCAAGGTTTTAAATTTCGGCCGAAATACTGAAATCTCAGATTTCAGCCAGGGCTGACACCGAAAGTAATTAATTCGGTGTCGCCCAGATTTCGGCTGAAATTTCGGGAATTTCGGAATTTCAGAATTATCGAAAATTTTGGCCAAATTTAATTTTTAATTTTTTTATACAAAATTTTCATTTTTAGCTGAAATTTCAGAATAAATATCTGAAATTCCGAAATTTGTTTTTTGTTTTTTTTACCGACTTTGGCCGAAACTCTCTGGCCGAAACCGACACCGAAACTGAAATTTCAATCCATGTTGAAAACTACAAAATCCAGCCATGGACAGTTTGCATCCTTAGGGATGTTGAAAACTTGAAGTTACGAGAGATGTTTGGACTGTTCAGGTTCAAGTAAACACCAGTTCACGCTTTCTGCAATTTTGGGAAATAGTAGCAGTTATTACAGAATTGCTATATTAAGCGTTCATGAACTCAAGTTCAGAACCTCAATGGAATCCGATCCGTGAACTAAAGATCTGTCCTGGTTCAAAAAAGTTCTTTAATCGGTCTCTCGATAGTCGATGGTGTTCTACTACTGCTGGAAATTCTTCGAACAGTCTTTCATCAGTCAATGAAAGTAGATTTAAATCTTATAGCAGCTCTTTCACGATTGGATTGGGCTTGGCTTATTGAAACTCATTTTTCCAACATTATTTGAATTGTTTATGCAAAACCATAGAAAATTTGAAAAGAAACATAAAGAAGAGATTTGTGAACTTCGAAGCACAGAGCGGAAGCTTGGCAAGCTAATTCTACAACAAAATGAGTCCTTTCACATGAATGAGCTTGGAATTCAAGAAGGGGAGTAGGCCGAATTTGCGCAAGAAGAAGACGACGGACAACCACAACTAGTGATGCAGAACGCGTGGCGTTGAACAAGTCTTTTATTTTTTATTTTCTATTTTCGTCATTTTATTTCTAGTTTTTTTAGGGCATCTAATCTTGTTCTTTGGCTTGATTTTAGTGTTTTTAGAAAGGTTTATCGATTACCTATCTAAAGAGCCCAAGATTACGCGATTTGTACTTGATTTGGCTAAGTTATACACAGTTTTAGGATATGGTAAGTGTCTATTACGGGATTACTATTTTAGGAAAGTTTTAGTCATGTTTCTACTTTTTATTTATGTTACTTTAGTTAGAAAATTGAGAATAATAGTTTGGCAAGAATTTAGGGTTACTATTAACTCTCTATATTATGAAATGGCATGGGGCAAATAAGCAAGTTGTATTCCGTTCGAAAATGTCTATTCGAGAGTTTTTTAAATGCCGGCATGCAAATCCCCCGTCGGGCCTGGATAACTTCACAAATCAGTGCGTTTGTGGTTCCAGCCTTGACTGGGTGGCCCCAACTTTTCTAGATCTTGTAGAAAGTGGATATTCAGCTTAGGAAGCTTTCTATACGACAGGAATCTTTAAAAGTTGTTGCTGGAGATCTTTGATTCTTACAAGTCAAGGGGGGAGTAGAGAGAGATCATCATGGCTCCCCTAAAGATCTTTTCCTCGATCGCTAGGGAGCCAAGAGGATGTGGACATGATGACAAGAAGGTTTGATTTCAGAAATGGAATTGCTCGAGGAAGGCGGACTATTCCAAACCAAAGTGTAAGTGATTGGAAGTGCAACTACAACACCTATGGCACACGACATCTGCAGAAAATGCTTGGGGCCGAAGTATAACAAAAAGGTTGAGGTTGTTAAGTCGTGGGTACCTAAGGCGACCCCCAAGGAGATCCATACACCTAGAGTGGATGAGAAAACCCCTGTGTTTACTATCCCAATTGATTTGATCAATGATAGGAAGAAGACCCTAAAACGTTGCTTTATAGGTACTTTGAGAAACAAGTCCCTGTTGGAAGAAGTTTGGACCTGGGCGAAGAGAAAATGGCCCTGGCCGCTTCTCAGCAAACCGTTCTGTATTAGCCCTTCAATGGTGCTTTTTTGCTTTGAGTCTCAGAATCAGGCTACTTCCATTTTGCGGCGGGGAGGTGACGCTTTGGGTGTATATCTTGTTTCCCTTCAACTGTGGACTCCTGCTATAAATACTGGTGCAAGAACAGTGAGGCTTCGGTTTTTTAATATTCCACTTCATGCCTGGTCTCTTTCCACGGTGGAGGTTCTGGGTCAGTATTTTGGACAAGTTTTGGAAACACAGATGTCAAGTAGTCATGACCATTGTCTGGAATTTGCATCTGTTAAGGTATTAACTTCGTTGTGGAATTGTCTACCATCCTTCATAAATCTTACGGTATACTCCACGGTTTATCCAGTTGCAGTTAAGATGGTGAATGAGGCTTTAATGTCCTTTAAAGATCCTTTGGCGAAGAGGGATTCCGCGTTGACCCGCCTGTGGATGGGCCTTTACCGACGGTCCCCGGGGGTAAATCTGTCATATCTAAGTCAAAAGAGCCGTTGGACAAATCTGTCCCAGATTTTGAATTATCCTCTATTTCGGGAATGGAAAAGCCGGCAGATACACCAAAAAGTTTAGCCCCATCATTAAAAGGGAAATCGGTCAGGCCTGGGAAAGGACCGTGTCAAAGACATTAAAAGCTAAATCTTGTATTATCGCTGGAAAAGCTTCCAAAAAAGATTTTGCTGACTGTCTCAATCTACATTAAAAATCGCTTTTTTAGAAGCAAAAAGAAAAAGGAAGTTTAAGAGTTTTGAATGATACCAATAGTCACATCAAAGGGTTTCGTGTCAACCCCTCAAAAAAAGGCACACCATTTCAGGGAGAAAAAATAGGTCAGAAAGGGCGGGGGGGGGGGGGGGGCGTGTGTCTCGAGAACCACTTATTAGCTACGAAAGGAGGTCTCTCTGTTTAAAAGAAACCTCTTGGGGTTTTCGGAGAAAAGAAGAACCAAGTAAAACCTACTTAGCCTCCAAGTTTAGCCTTCTTCTCAAGGATTTTGATATACCCTTCTCATCTACCATGTTGTCCGATTCTGGTCCCTCATCTAGGAAGAGGAAGGCGGTCACTTTTGAGGTAGATGATTTACAGTTTCTTAGGAATTTGGAATATGATGAAGAAATGGTGGCAGTAGAGTGTCCTACGCCTAGGGAAATTTCTATGGGAATCTGGAAGAGACAATGGAAACAATTCAAGAGGGATGCTTTAGCTAACAATGACCGTCTTCTAAAGGTTTCAGGGAAGACGAACTTGAAGGAGGCTTTTGTCAGAATCTATAAACTACCTACTTTAAGGAAGCTTTGGAAGAGGAGCGAAGAGCCCGCCGTCAACGTTGGGAGGAGGTTAAAGCAGCAGAGATTGAGAGACTGAAAAAATTGATGGGTAGCCCAGTAGACGTATCCCAGGAGTCAAGGGACTCCCTAGACCGGGAAGTCAACATGGAGGTTCGGACTCGGATGGGAGTGGAAGTTGAAGGACAAGAGGAGGATTCAAGGTTGATGGATTTTCTGGAATCGAAAGAAAGTAAAATTATTCCCTCTGAGGAAATGGATGAACTGTTGGCTATAGGGGATGCCTTTGGAATAGGTTTTGACGATGATCTTGAAGCCACTAAAAGTTTGTTTCGGTCTATGGCAATTAGAGATATGAAAGAGCAAAGGGAGTCTGGACTTGAGAAGGATGGTGGAGAGAAGGGGGCCGAGGGTAGCAACAACCCTGAATGAAAGGCCTTCCGGCTAAAAAAAAAGAGAGGAAGAAAAAAGGACAAAAGGAGAAGGAAGTAGAAAAAAAGGAAAAAGAATGGATAGAGTGATGAAGAAGAAAGACAAATAGAAATTAGCAAGAAAAATGAAGACCGGATTATAGTAGGAGATAAGTGTTTTTGGGATTGCTTCATTAGAAGTGTTTTCTTTGGTGGGAGGCTCTTCCCCTAGGCTTGAGAATCTTTGATGTCTCTTGTTTAGGGCCGATTCTTCCCTCAGTCTAGTGCCTATTGGTGGTGGTATAAGTTTTTATCTATTCTGGTGCCTTTTAATGGAGTTTCAGAATTTGGGATTGTAGGTCGTTAGAGGTTAAATCCCTTTCATAATCATCCAAGATACCTATTGTTTAATAGCACTGTGAATTGCCTGTCGTTATCCAGAAGTTTGCAATCTTCCATAGCCATAGCTTGAGAGATTCGTTCTTTCGCTTAGGTTTTCTTGTCTGGATACTCTAGCTTTGCTATTCCTTCCTGGAGTTTTACATCAGATCAGGGGTTTTTAGAGTTTCAGGAGGCAAGCTTGATAGTTTCAGATGAATCAGTCAACTTGTAGTTTCAAGAGGTATTTGTTTAGGGGAACTAGAGTTGTATGCAGTTTCAAAAAGGTATATGAAAGCTTTGAAAGAATGCTATGAAAGATGTAAAGAAGGTATGCTATAGAATCGAGGAAAGGAATAGTTAGTTTTTACTGCATTTTTTGGTTACTTTTGAATTGGTCTCGGATATGCCCGTGTCAATTCATCTTAATATTTTGTATTGCAGGCTGGGACACTTGGTCCTGAATGCTATCTGAATATTAATGAAATATGTCATTTTTCAAAAAAAAATTATGTAATGGCATGAGGAAAGAAAGAGAGATTGAATAAAGTTTATTTTTTGGGATATCACTTGTGAACGTGGGTGAAGGAGCTTTGCTCCTTTCACGTGTTATATTGGAGTTTTTCTCCAAACCGTGGCATGGGTTTCCAAACCCCCACAAGATTATTTTAGTCGCTTCTTGTTTTGATCTCCATCTTGGTGTTGCCGTTCTACAGCTACGCTCCCTGTGTCAGTTGGTATCAGAGCACAAGGGATCTCCGATGAATGCCCGACAGGATGAAGAAGTCGTTGCACCTAACGTCGGCCAGCCTGATCTAGCTGCGGAGAACGAAGAACTCCAACAAGTGGAGAATTTCACACATAGTTAGCACTACTTGAAGTCCGCATCCATGAGAAGACAGTCATGGATCCGAGAGTGTCTTCGAGAGCCATTTTCATGGCTATGCTTCATGTAAGGGATCATTATAAAAAAAAAAGCTTCATGTAAGATATCAAGAAAAGATGAAAAAAGAAAGAAAGAATGGAAGGTTGGTGCAGCGCCGAAAATCAGATTTGGAGGACGATGGCCTAAACTTGAGGTCGAGTTTTCTTCAAGCGGGGGTGAATGATGCAGAACACATGGCGTTGAAAAAATCTTTTATTTTTATTTTCTATTTTCGTCATTTTATTCCTAGTTTTTTTATGGCATCTAATCTTGTTCTTTTGGCATGATTTTGGTGTTTTTAGAAAGTTTTTTCGATTACCAATCTAAAGAGCCCAAGATTACGCGATTTGGACTTGATTTGGCTAAGTTATAGACAGTTTTAGGATATGGTGAGTGTCTATTACGGGATTACTATTTTAGGAAAGTTTTAGTCATGTTTCTACTTTTTATTTATGTTGCTTTAGTTAGAAGATTGAGAATAATAGTCAAGCAAGAATTTAGGGTTGCTATTCTTAGATTTTAACTCTATATATTATGTATTGGCATGAGGAGAGAAAGAGAGATTGAATAAAGTTTATTTTTGGGATATCACTTGTGAACGTGGGTGAACTCCTTAGCTGTAATTTTCTATCTTTATTAGGTTACTGATTATTATCCTTTACTATCATCTACTGATGTTTGCTCATTGCGCAGGTTTACCTTCTTAACTATAGCGCTTTACTGCCTTTACTGCAATTGCTATCTGTCACTTACTGCTTTCTAGATGAGATGTGTTAGGATTTTATATTAGGCGCTATGTATTCGCCCCATTGTAGATAGGCGCTATGTGCACGCCATAGGTTTTTATTACTGCAATTGCTATCTGTCATTTACTGCTTTCTAGATGAGATGTGTTAGGATTTTATATTAGGCGTTATGTATTCGCCCCATTGTAGATAGGCGCTATGTGCACGCCATAGGTTTTTATTACTGTAATTGCTATCTGTCATTTACTGTTTTCTAGATGAGATGTGTTAGGATTTTATATTAGGCGCTATGTATTCGCCCCATTGTAGATAGGCGTTATGTGCACGCCATAGGTTTTTTTTAATTTTATTTTTATTATTGCAATTGCTATCTGTCATTTACTGCTTTCTAGATGAGATATGTTAGGATTTTATATTAGGCGCTATGTATTCGCCCCATTGTAGATGGGCGCTATGTGCACGCCATAGGTTTTTATTACTGTAATTGCTATCTGTCATTTACTGCTTTCTAGATGAGATGTGTTAGGATTTTATATTAGGCGCTATGTATTCGCCCCATTGTAGATAAGCGCTATGTGCACGCGATAGATTTTTATTATTGCAATTGCTATCTGTCATTTACTGCTTTCTAGATGAGATGTGTTAGGATTTTATATTAGGCGCTATGTATTCGCCCCATTGTAAATAGATGCTATGTGCACGCCGTAGGTTTTTATTTCATTATTCTGTTATTTGCCTGTCATTTTGTTTATTCCTTATTTCATTTACTATTCATGATTAACTGTTAATTTTAGATTTCCTTTCCTGTACATCCTATACCTTTATCTGTAGCTTGCATGTGTATGTCCACTAGAACTTAGACACCAGTTAGGCTTGTCACTCACAACCTAGTTGTCATTAGGTGACACATCTTTTATCTTACTTTATGTGTGCTTATTATTTCATCCCCGAGTCATGCATGATTAGGTAGACGTTCACTCGGGGATATTTTGTTCCCATTTCACATGATTTTACCCAAAATTCTTTGGAGTTAATAATAAATGGCATAAGAGACCAAGTGCTTGCACTCGGATGAATTGAGGGTGCTCTTCGGACCTTCTCCATTCGTAATCAGACACGGACCTTTTGTATCTCTGGTTATCCATTGTAGACAGAGCATTTGTTTTGGTTCTATGGCGTATCCATGGATGACGACTTTGAGTTATTTTAGGTGCGTCTTGGTTTCGAGCCTTGGCTCCGGATCAAGAGGTATCTCTTTCTTTTTATATCGCCACTCGTGCTATGCTATGAGGCTGGCAAGGTTTCAAGAGTTCCTTGGTAGGGCTCTCTTTCACGTGGAGATCTTTGAGGATGTAGGGACTCGTTCCCTCACCGTCCTCTCAGGATCGGGGTCCACACCGTCACTTCGGTTCCGTGTTTGATTGATCACTTGAGTCCCCTCACTCGTGGAGAACGATCAAGATTTATAACTCTTACGAGTTAGAATAGAAGGAAAAGGTTTCAGATCTATAAGTGTTAATGCAGATCTTCATTTCCACTTGCATGTTTTCTTTAAAATTTTGCTAGAACGTCCATTTTGAGAGTGGAAAATAAAGAAAAGATCAGATCTAGCTCAAATCTGATCCAATTTTATCAAAACCAGTCCAAAATGGTTTGTTCCATGTGTATCGGATATCAGGAGCCCAAGAACTCATAAATGCTTCCGCGAACGCACCTACTTCAATAACCTCTTACTAGAGGCTGCAAAGGAAGGGGTGTACCGGACAGTGGGTGGTAATGCTAGAAAAGTCAGGAGAAATGGTGATTGGTAAGTGGTGAGTTGAGACTGACGGGAGGCAGTGCAGAAAGGACGATACTTTCTTAGAAGTTGTCTACAAGGATATGTGAGAAATCTGGAATAGGCCCTGCAGATAACATGAAGAAGGTAATGGAGAGAGCGGGGTACAGAGAGCTGGAAAATGGCAAGTTCTTGTTCATATTGCTTCAAAAATGCTGCTGTTAGAGCTCTTGGAAACAAGAACTTATGCTCACTCTCCTCTGTCATTAACGTAAGAAGGCGGTCTTCAATGGGAGAAAAGTGGAAAAAGAATCAATGGATTCGCCTATCAAACATATCGATTTACGCATGGAGCGTGGAGACTATAAAAGGGTTTTTTTTTTTTGGGGGGGGGGGGGGGGGGCGGGGGGTTGTCTGATCTCAGCAAAGAAACACGAATTGGAAGAAGAGGTCGAATGATTAGGAACTTGGAAATATGCTCGGTATGCAGATCACACTACTCTATGGGTTCCTAGGGGTGAGCTTTCTTAGCTTCACTCTAGAATCCAGGGGGACGTTGAGGACTGGTACGTATGCTTCTCTTCCAGATCCTGAGTATGAGTATCTTGGGTCAGGCGGTGTGATGAGGAAGAATGAATCAAATCTTTGTTTTTTTCTTTGCAGAAATCACAATCCAAGAACTGGAGCATTCTTCATATTGGCATTGCACATTGCATTATGAGCAAAGCAACCCCCCAATCCGCGGGCAGAAATTGAAGGAGCGAACAAAAGATTTGTTTGGTGATAGAGGTCGGGGAAAGGAAAAGAAAGAAAATCAGAATAATAACATCAGTCAGCGTCCAGAAAATTTGATCTTCATGTTGATTTGGCCAAAAGTGTAGTAAATGAGGATGGCTGTGAGTTGTCTAAATCTACTCTGCTTGCTTTTGAAATGTCTTATGATGGTGAAAAGGAAAATAAATGAATGTGAAATGTGAAAGTAAAGCAATAGATACGCAAATGCCCGGGTATAGTTGAAGAGACGGGAGACGGGTATCTGTATTCTGTAAACCTAGTGAACTACATGATGAAATGCAAAGAAGTTTGATAAATGACACAATAAATGAATAATATTATGGGGTTGCCCATTTTCTATGCTAATTGATAAAGACCAGTATTAGTTTCATGGATCTCTTGGCCCCTTCAGAGACACAGATTGATTGTTTTAGGCCCCTTCCCTTCTCTGCACCTCCCTTGTGGGTTTGGGTCTTACATCTCACTAGTAAACATTGGGTCTTTCTTGAATAGAGTCTCAAGAGTTACGTGTTTTGGAGATGCACTGCTTTTATTTTTAAAGTTGGGCTCAGGCTCTTTAAGTTCTTCAGCATCTCATTACTGCCTTTTTGAGTGAATATTTCATGGATCTATTGGCTCCTTCAGAGAGACAGATTCATTCTGTCACCATCTTGAGCGTGTGTGTGTGGGTGGGGGTGGGGGTGGGGGTGGGTGGGGGCGGGGGGGAGGGGGGAACTTAGCATCCAGCTTCCAAGCAAGTCATTTGGGGACAACTGGTTTGGAAATACTCCAATAACAAGAACTTCTTGATCAAAAAACATACTGTAGGAAACTGCCTTCATTGATAAATCACTAGTCAACACAAGAAACACATCTATCAAAAACTATTCCCATTCCCATTTTAACCCAAAATCTATGTGTTCATACAAGCAATTCTTGAAAGAAACCCCACCAACAATAGCCTAATTGCATTGCACATCACTGAATCAACAGATAGTCCCATGTGTAATCACTATGTTGAAACCATTGTTCATTGCTGTGTGCCTACACAAAAGAAGTATGGATTGCTTCTGTCCTCCTCCCTATTAATACCAACTCCAATGGCCACACTCAATCCCTGCAGCCATCAACCTCATCCTTGTCCAACACCCCCAAGCATGGTTGCCTCTACTCTATGGGTCCCAACCTTCTGTCACATGTGGAAAAGAAAAAACTAGAAAAGTCTTTCAATGCAATTTCAGACTAAGCCCCCCACTTGAAACCTTGCTTGAACCACAATTGTAGAAATAACTGACATCAACCCCCACTCAACTTGTTCCAAGATGGGTTAATGAGGGAGTCAATCTTGGATCCGCATTCATTAAGGATAGATCCATCCATGAGAACATCCTCCTCACCCATGACATTCTTCATAGGTTTCACCTTCCTTCTACATCTCCTTCAATGTGTCTAAAGATTGACCTTGCAAAAGCCTTCGACAATGTCAATAGAGAAGCCCTCCTCTCATTCATGGAAAAACAAGGTTTCACCCCAATTTGGATTGAATGGATCTGTGCATGGATCTCCAAGCCCTCCTTCTTAGGTATCATTAATGGCACTCCCCAAGGCCATTTTCAGTCCTCTAATGGCTTGCGCCGAGGAGAACCGCTATCCCCTCTCTTGTTTTGCTTAACCATGGAAATGTTATCTATCACAATTGAAAAAGCTCTCCACCGTAATACCATTGATACTCCTTTTCAGCAGGAAAACATTTCTATAACTCATTTGCTTTTTGCAGAGAATTTAATGGTCTTCCTTAATGGGGATCTTAAGTCTGCCAAAGGTATTACAAAATGCCTGAAAGTCTTCTCGCAGATCACTGGTTTAGAAGCTAATTTGGAAAAGAGTGAGGTCTTCTTCTCAGGAACAGACCCTCGGTCCCAAAGAAGAATCACAGACATCCTTCAAATGCGAGAAGGTCACATGCCTATTCGATACCTGGGAATCCCTCTCCTCACCTCTAACCTTCGAATCTAGGATTGCTCTAGTCTCATTAAAAAATCAGAAAAAGGATTTCGAGTTGGAGTAGCAGGCACCTCAGCCAAGCGGAATGATTATTGATATTTGATAAATATCAATGCAATGAATTGTTTCAGGGCCGATTTTTTGGCTCCCGAATATCCAACTGACCAATTAATTCCTTATAACGGACTCTATTTTTTTTTGACAAATAAGCCAGCAGCTGTTGACGTTTTCCCAGAATTTTTCGCAGACCTCTCTGAGATAAATAGTCTTTTCTGTGAAATTCAAAATGTGCAGTAAGTCTCCGTATCTTATTGGTGAAATTGAATACTTGAAATTCAACAGACCTAAGAGTGGAGCTAATAAAAATTGTGCTTAGCTCCTTTCCGATCTTCTGGTCTTCAGCTTTCAATCTCCCAAAAGGAGTCATGGAGAGAGTGGAGAAAATCTGCAGAGCCTTCCTCTGGGGCCATGATCCTATTGGGTGGCATGACTTTTGCAAGACAAAAGATGAAGGGGGGATTGGGCTCAGAAATCTGTTTGATATTAACTCTGCCCTCCAGATGAAAATTCTTTGGAATTCTATTCAAGAGAAAGACACCCTCTGGGGGAAATGGTTTTCGAACAAATATGTTAAGAACAATAACTTCTGGTCAATGAATCCTCCCCGGAAACCCTCTTGGGGGGTAAGAGGAATGTTCAGAACCAGAAATCTTATTAAGCCTCTGATTTGCTACAATGTGGGTAAAGAAGAAGATATTGATCTTTGGGATCAGCCGTGGCATCCGCTGGGTGCTCTCTCTTCGGTCTTCTCGAGATCGAATACTGATTCATCTTTGGCGTCTGCTCTCTCCCTCGTGCAGATTCATAATCAAGAATGGTGGATCCCTTCTCTGTCTAACGCTTCCCTCCGTGAAGAACTCAAATTTCTTAAAAAAGGCTCATTCAACCGTTATCGTACAAATTTTGCGATTTGGAAACCTAACATCGATGGGGAATTCACAACCAAGAGTGCCTGGGACGCTGTTCGTCAGCATCATCCACCATTCCCATGGAAAGACCTCCTCTGGTTCAAAGGCCATATCCCAAGACATTCAATCTGTGCCTGGAAAGCTATTCTCGATAAACTCAGTACCAAAGATCGTATCCCCGCGACCATCAACCACATTGACCCCAAATGTGTCTTCTGCAACTCTGATGAAAATGTAAATCATCTGTTTTTTAAATTCAGTTTTTCTGCTTGGATTTGGCGCTCTGTTCTCTGGCGTGCTGGGTCTGCTGGCCACAGGTGGAAACCAAAGAACTCTCTATATGATGAAGCAGATTGGGTTCTTAGTAGCTTCAAAGGAAAAGGTCAGAGAACCACCGTGCTAAAGCTCTGTTTTTCAGCGGTCATCTACTCAATTTGGAGCGAAAGGAATTCCCGCATTTTTTAGAACAGAAAATCGCACAAGACAGTTATTCTTAGGGATGTGCTCGCTGAGATAAAAAAACAAAATGAATCATATGGATCTTTTGGATGAGGACAACCCTCGGAATAAACAAGCTGCAGTACTGTTCAACTACAAGCACTGCCCCAAGAAAACTAAACTGAAATTTTGCTACTGGGAAGCACTGGTAGAGGATGAGACCAAAATTAATGTTGATGCTTCCCTGGTAGATGCTGGTGGCAGTATCGGTGGGCTCTTAAGACAGCGCTTGGGGCAGTGTATTGCCATGTTCTCTTTGAATTCTGAAAGCGAACCCATCTATGCGCTGGAACTGAAAGCAATCCTGCAAGGCATGATGCTTGCCCATTCCCACAGAATACAGAAAATATGGGTGGAATCTGACTCCAAATTCGTTGTTGACATTATTTCCGGGAAGTCAAAATGCCCGTGGACGCAGCTGGAGAGGCTAAGCTCTATCAGAAATCTGATGGAGGGATTCCAATCGGCCAGAATATCGTACATCTGGAGGGAGGCTAATGGAGCTGCTGATCACCTATCCAAAAGAGAATTCTGCCACAGAGGGGACAACCTATCCCCCGTGCTTGCCTTCTGGAAATTCTGTTCCAGGATAGCCAAAAGCAACTCTATGTTAGAGTGTGCCCTTCTTAGGCTTTTAGGCTCTTTAATTCTTGTATTGGCTTGCTGCCTTTGTTGCCCTTGTGGCTCCCCTTTGTAATTCTCCTTTTCTTTTTTATATATTTTGGTCAGGGTCCTGCCTAAACCCAGCTTACTGATCAAAAAAAAAAAAAAAAAAAAACTTGTTCCAATGAACATGGACCCAACACCCTTACCCAATGTAACCAACACCATCTCTATGCACCAACCTCTAAGGCTGCGTTTGGGTTGCTAGAATTGACAAAAAATCAATTAAAAATTCAATAAAAATTTCATTCTGGGGTGAAATCAGAATACAACCTCTTGGGGGCGAGAAAAAGACTTTGGGATTTCCCAAATTTGATTCTGCCCCCGTTTATTTGTTGAACCAAATGCTCGAATCACGTAGAATCAAAATAGGATGCTGATTCCAATATCTGATTCCGGATATCCAAATGCACCCTTTGGATAAAATGACCTCACCTGCACCTAGAATTTTCAAATTACTATTTGACGGAGCTCCAAAAGGAAATTCGGGAGATGCCAAAGCAGGGGAAGTGATAAGCAACTCCAATGGCCAATGTATAGCACTACAACTCATTTCCACCAGTGGTGCAACTCGGGCCGATTTTGGGGTAATTCGGGTTGAGCTTTTACTATAAAATTGGGTCAGGATCAGGTCTTTTCACATTCATTTTTGAGGAAAAGCTCAACCCAACCTGACCCAAGTTGCACCTCTAAATTTTCCGCACCCCCAAGCAAACGACATGGCTAAAAGTCAGCTTTTCACATTATTTTACTTCTCATTTATGATCTCAATACCACCCCCGAGGAAGGGAGGCAAGACTCACCCCTGTCCGCTACAATAGCTTCCTAGAAAAGCCAGGGTCAGAGCAAGGAATCTACACTTGGGGGGCCACGGCCTTGTGACTTGGAATTTCTGCACGTATCAGTACTAATAAAAGGGATTTTGCAAGTCATTGGGGGCACGCTATATGTGCCTTCACTACTGAGTAGAGCCCTGTTTGTTTCAGACAACCGATTATAAGTCAGAAGACCTATTATTGGACTCAAAATACATAAATGTGAAGTAAAATGATGTGAAGAGCTGACTTTTAACCATGTGGCTTGCTTGGCATGAAGCAAATGGCTCTGTTTGATTTGGAAGAAAAACATTTGTGACATAAAATTTCTTTACCGTTGAACTTTTTTTCCCCACATTTTAGTCGGAAATTGATAGAATTATGGATGATTTAGAGTCATAAATTGGAGGTCTATTTAAATTAAAATGAAATAGGGTTGCTTCCAATTATCTTTTTTCTTGTGTACAAAAGTAGGCATTTTAGAAATATTTTTCCTGTCCTAACTTTTCCACAAAATTCTCGCAATCCAAAAAGGGCCTAACGGTGAGCCCAATCCAGAGGTATGCATACCACATGCAACATGTACTGTTGTGGAGCTAGGTCCAGTCAGACTTAGGATTCATGGAAATGATAAATTCGCCTCTTTTCTTTACATGGACAGCCAACTCCACGGTAGTTGAAATCAGCTGCTGTGTGTCATAGACACACCAGAGGTGGCTGTCCCAAGTGAAAAAAAGAAGAAAAGAGGCACGTGGGTGTTAAATTTTGGTTTCGGTATGTGTTTCGCCCTCACTGAAACCGAAATTTCGGCCGAAATCTTCTCATCATTAAAAAATAATATTTTATTTATTACCAAATTTCGGATGAAATTACCTAAATTTATGACGAAATTATAGAAATTTCGGTAATTTTGGCCAAAATTTCGGACCGAAACCATATACTATTAGGAAATTTTAGATTTTACGGTTAAAAAATTTGAGGCGAAATCCAAAATATCGAGCAAAATTACAGAAATTTCGGCGAAATCCAGAAATGTTTCTTCTAGAGTGGATTTTGGTTTCGGTCCAAATTTAAAAGTTAAAACCATGCTCACAATGCAACAAATTGCACGCTGTTACATAATGGATCTTAAACTCTAGCCGTTCATCTGGTGGATCACACCTTTTTGATCTCCAAAGGGTATAGATCGAATCTTATTTATCCAATACATTTACTTGGTTGGTTAGGATTTTCTGATTGACATGATTTTTCAGCCTTTAGAGATCAAACAAATGCCTACAAAATGGACGGTCAGGATCAACCAAAGCTGGCCCAATTTTATAGATCATGTCTTAAATATCTCGCCTCCATTGCAAATTTTAGATGGAGCTGGCTAGGTTGTTCATTCGGCGAGAAAGAGTGATCCAAACATATACCAAACTCATAAGGTCAGTACACCCTAAACCCTAGGGTTTCGTTGTTTTCTTCCCAAATTTCATATTTTGGCTTATTTATCTATGAAATCTCACATCTCTCATTGGATGGATCGATAACACTTGTCTGATGTTTCTTCTGTATTATAGATCTCTGATTGTGCTTCTCAAATTGTGCTTTTTGGTGGATTTGTTTATCTGAATTTTGGTCAGCTGTTGTTTGTATACTTATTTTATTTCTATTTTTATTATCAATTCCGTTGTTGTATGTTAATTTTATGTTTTTTTTTTTCCTTTTTTCTTTTTCATTTTTAATTTGGGTTTATGCGATTTGGGGTTATTAGATTGGAAATTAGGGTTATTGTTTTGAGGTGGGGTTGAAGTATTGGGTTCTGAGGGTGCATCATATTTGAATTGAGGTGAAGAAGAATGGAGTCTGTGTTGTTTTTATTTTATTTTTCTTTTTTCCTTTTTAATGTTGGTTTATGGGATTTGTGGTGATTGGATTGGAAATCAGGGTTATTGTTTTGAGGTGGAGTTGAAGTATTGGGTTCTGAAGGTGCATTGTATTTGATTTGAGGTGAGGAAGAATGGAGTCTGTTTCTTTATTCCTTGGGCTGTTTGTTGTTTGGAGGAATTATTTTTTATTTTATTTTTATAATTGATATTTTGGAGGATGAGGTGAGAATTGGGTATTTTGCATAAAGCAGTGATGAGTAGGTATTGTAGTGTCTGTTTTATTTTTTCTTCCCATTTTGACAACTTTCTATTTTTCCTTTTTTCTTCTTTGGTGAGTTGAGTTCTGGGATGGAAATATATGGTCTTAATAAGATGAGGGAGTTTGATCGTTCAATATTGCAAGGTACATTCACATTTTTATGTGCATTCTTAGGAAATGGGATGATTTATGGGGTTGTAAACTTAGTGCTTTTTTTTTATCCCTGTTGTGTATTATTTGCTACTACCTCAGAAATTTTTCTGTTGCACTGTTCTGAGTTTGGGAAAATAGTTTCTAGTGAAGTGGAATCCAGTAAATGTTGGAAATTCAGCAAAGAATACTATGAATGGAGGGTCCGTCGTCCGTTCGTGAGCTGAGGGGGAGGACTTTTTTATGGAAGAATATTAATTTTCCATTTCATCGATGTAAATATCTGAAAAATAGTTATCAGTTAGATTTTCTCCTGTTTTTTGTAAGTTGAAGGAATTTGGGCTTTCGCTTATGAATGTGATAAAGATGTTCAGTAGAGAAAGAGGTTTGCTCTTTTTCACTTTAGGAGTTTTCATATATTTTCTTAAGACTGTGTTTCCTTGGGTGTGTGTGTTGAGTAATGCCTAAGGGCATAGTGGTCTTTTTATGTATGTTCTCTCTTTTATATAGATACATAAGTGAGGGGAAGCATTCCCTAACTCACCAATTTCTCTCTCAACATGGTATCAGAGCCCTAGGGTAGGGCATGGATGCCTAGGGACCACCATTGCTTATCTCCTTTCTTCCTCCTATTCCCTTCTTCTTCTTCTTCACCAAAACCCTAAACTGCCCTAAACCCAAACCCTAGCCCTATTCCCTTCTTCTTCCTTCTCCATACCCCAACCCTTCTTCCCCTCCACGCCCACCAACTCCCGCCCCTCACTCTTCTTCCCCCTCCTTCCCCAACCATCCCTAGCATTTCTCCAGATTCTCGTATTGCTTCTCTTATTGGCTCGCATAATACTGCTCACCCTATTTCATCTGTTATTTCATATGACTCTGTCACTCCTCTGTTTCGAAGTTTTGTGTCCTTGTCCTCAGTTTTTCTGCCGAAGTCATTACCTAAGGCCCTTGATCATCCTAGTTGGCGTGCGGCTATGGACCTTGAGATGGAGGCCCTTCAAGCCAATCAGACATGGGACTTGGTTCCTCTTCCTCTTGGAGCTCGACCCATAGGTTGCAGATGGGTTTATGCTGTAAAACATTTACCTGACAGGACTGTAGAGCGCCTTAACGCACGCCTTTTTGCTAAAGGGTATACTCAAACCTTTGGCGTGGATTTTACCGAAACTTTTTCCCCTGTCGCCAAGATCCCTTCTGTTCGAGTTCTCATCTCTCTTGTAGTCAACCATCGATGACACTTGCACCAGCTTGATGTCAAGAATGCCTTTCTCCATAGTGAACTTATTGAGGAGGTTTATATGGAGCAACCTCGTGGTTATGTTACTCAGGGGGAGATGTCCTCCTCAATATGTCGATAGTATGTCGGTTGAAGCGATCTATATATGGTCTGAAGCAATCCCCAAGAACCTCGTTTGGAAGATTTAGTGATGCTGTTATGCGCTTTGGCATTAAGCAATGTGCAGTTGACCATTCTGTTTCCAGTCATCAATCTGCTGCTGGTTGTGTTCTATTGATAGTGTATGTTGATGACATTATCATTACGGGTAGTGATTCAGAAATTGAAGACCTTGCAGAAAGAATTTTCCACCAAAGATCTGGGCCATCTTAGGTACTTTCTTGTAGGGTTGCAACTTGGGCCGGGCGGGTCGGGTTTTCTAAAACCCGGCCCTACTCGAGGTAGTTTCTCGGTTCAGGTTGGGTCGGGTTTTTTTTTTTGGAAAACCCAGGATTTTTAAACCGGGCCCTACGCGAGGTAATTTCTCGGGCTGGGTCGGGTTTTTTCATATCATCGCCTTTTTTATGACGGCAGTTCACTTATGATGAGGAATACCATATGGAAATTTACTGATAATCACTTAAGTGACAATTTTCAGAGACCAAATCAGAAGATATGTCCCGAATCGGGTACCTGTGACATGCATTGCAAATACATTTAAACAGGGAGAAAGAAGAGCATTCAACTCACTATGAGAAATATGAGAAAGATATAATAAGCTTCCAGTGTATAAATTTGGTACGCAAAACATGTTGGGAGATGCAAAATAAGACAAACAAAATGCAGTCTCCTGTCAGGGATAGGCATTGATAACACTGCTTCCAAAACTTCATTGACCATAGGAGTATATGAGGTACAGCGGCCTATGTACTCGCAAATTACAATACAGAGAAAAATTATACAAAGGTTCTCTAGAATTGGGGTGGCACCTGTTGTGTAGCTCACCATTTCACGCCATTTCTATGCTCTTACTTGTTAAGATTGTTTAACCTGGATGGCTGGATGTAACCATGAGATCCTAAATCAAGAAAAGTATGTAAGCTTTGGAAGCACCAAAATGTGAAGCTCTCATCACCATAAATTATATATATCAGAAGAGTACTTCAAAGTTCAAAGAACACAAAAGAAAATGAATGCTCCATCTTTGTGGCATTTCATCTAACATAACCACAATTGCAACTGTGACAAATAATCACAACTAACAAAATAACAATAGCAACACACAATCACAACTAACAAAATCACAACTGCAACTATGACACATATAAGAGAGTTCAAAATGCAAAAAGAGTCATTCTACAAAAAGAGAGTCATTTAATCTTAGTCATCAAGCTCCGGA
Organism: Tasmannia lanceolata; assembly: GCF_043159265.1. Classification (NCBI taxonomy): domain Eukaryota; kingdom Viridiplantae; phylum Streptophyta; class Magnoliopsida; order Canellales; family Winteraceae; genus Tasmannia; species Tasmannia lanceolata. The sequence continues at coordinate 26,149,747 of NW_027518697.1, read as the reverse complement.
GCGGTGAACACATAACGACGCCTAACACATCATTCAACTCTGCAACCAGAAAGAAAAGAGGATCACTCAACTATTTAGAAAAGTAAAAAAAGAATATGTGAGTGTTTTTTTGAAACATGATTAAAAATTCGCAAATGAAATTTACCCCATCTCAAAATATGGTATAGATATGGCAAGATTGTTGCATGCTACGGAATTTGTAGAGGTTCGGCGAGGCCTTCAAAAAAGGAATCAAAATACATAAGAATTTTTCAAATATATTCATAATTATCAAAGCAAATGAGTTGTTAAAGTACCTGATTCAATGATTTCAATATCATTTTCATGTTGGTAGACTTCAACTTCTTCATTCGTATCCTCACATGTATCATCTCGTAGCCAATCTTGAGTGCAAACCAATGCTTGCACAACCCCAGGACTCAATAAACTTCGGTAATTATCAAGAACTCTACCTCCAGTGTTAAAAGCTGACTCTGAAGCAACAATAGATACAGGAATGTCCAAGATATCACGAGCCATATGAGAAATTAGAGGATATTTTGAGCTATTAATTTTCCACCAACTCAAAATATCGAAGTCATCAGTGGGATGATTTTTTTCTTCCAAGTACTGTTCCAACTCCGATGACGACCCTACATTATTTTTTGCTGCATCCATCTTGAATTTTTTTTTTTTTTGCATATTAGAAATCCTTCCACTACAAGTTCCACTATCCACTTCTGGCTCTTTCTCCATTGAGTGTATAACACGCTTTTGCCTTGCACTGTAAATGGATACATATTCATCATAAATTGCAAATGTCTCCCACTTAATATATGAAACTTGTGCGTTAGCTTCATCCTTGGAAAAAATTTCATCATACATAAAGCCTATGAAGCACGGGTACGGGTACGGGGTGCGGGTACGACACGACACGGGTACGTGGGTACGTGATTTGCCAAAAAAACAGGGTGCGGGTACGTTCGGGTACGCCGAATATAATAATATATTTTAATATTTTATTATATATTTATAAAAACTAAAAAAAATAAAATTGTACAGCAATCAAATAACAATAACATCACCAAAATGGAAAATTCTAATATTACTCTTCATTTCATAAGTGATTAAGTTCCATATTTCATAACATGAGGCATCAATACATCACTCATTAGAAAAAAAAAGTCCGTCACCAGTGTGTTGACCAGTGCCTGACAAGATGAATAATTTTTAGAGACAAAATTATGAGATTTTTTTATCGGACTTTTAGGATTTAATAATGTTTGGACAAAATAGATTTTATGAATTTTTAAAATTTGAAAAATACCCCACCGTTTGGAAGTTAAGAAAGTTAAAATTTTGACCCGTCCATTTTTCTTTGAATTTTGTACTAGAACTGGAGAGTTGACTTTTTTTCCTTTTAGATTTGGGTGTTGAAACTATTTTTAATAAATCCAAAAGGGGGGTATTCTGTTAAACATGTAAATCTTAAGTAAATGAACAATAAATACCGAGTACAGGAAGCAGCAGGAAGAAGCAGGACGTATCAGGTACGCGTGGAAAAATCACTTGAAAAATGGGGTAAATTTCAAGTCTTCTCACAAGTATATAACAATGGGGTACGTACCCCGGGAGAGTACCCGTGCTTCCTAGCATAAAGCTAAGATATTCAATCTTATACCTGGGATCCAAAACCACTGCAATAGCAAACATCACATTGCATTCCTTCAAATACTTATCAAACTTAATTTGCATCTTCTTAGCCATTAAATTAATAGATACATCATCATGATTTGCCATATCATGCAAGCGTACTTGAATTTCAAAAACTTCATGAAAATAAAGATTGGAAGTGGTATATTTATGGCCAGAGAAAAGTTTTGTTGCATCAAAAAAAACTTTCAAAAAAGTGCAAATAACTTTAGCCTTCTTCCAATCATCGATAGTAGGAGCTTTTATTGCAAAGTTGGAATCTCGTGCCTTTAAGCGGGTGAAGGCACTCTCAAATTGTATGGCGGATTCTAACATAAGAAATGTGGAGTTCCACCTCGTACACACATCTATGCATAAGCCTTTCTTGTTAGAAATTCCTTCTTGCAAAACACACTCTTCAAACTGTTGCTTTCTAGCTTGTGAACCTCTAACATACTTGACACTACCTCGAATGACAATGACCGATTCTTCTATCTCATTTAACCCATCTTGTACTATGAGATTGATCACATGTGCTGCACAATGCATATGGAAAAATCGACCTCCTTGTAGTAACATTCCTTTTCTAGAAAGGATTGGAGTAAGTGTTCTCACAATTACATTATTACTCGAAGCATTATCCAATGTAATTGTAGTTAATTTAGAAATATTCCATTCAATCAAACACATTTCAACTACATCGGCCATAGCTTCTCCACTATGTGGAGCTGGAACTATACAAAAATTAAGAATTTTTTATGCAACTTCCAACTATCATCAATAAAATGTCCAGTAAGGCATAAATAACCTAAAGTCTGATTTGATGTCCACATATCCGTAGTTAAAGAAACCCTTTGACATGTACTTATCAATCTTTTTAATTTAGACGTCTCCTCTCCATAGATATTCAATACTTCTTTTCTCACAGTTGTGCGTGACACAATATTGAGCAGAGGTTGAACTACCCTCATAAAATTTCGAAAAGCAACCTTATCAACAGTATTAAATGGAAGTTCAAGCATGACTAACATGATTGTCAATTCTCTTCGAGCTCGGTTTTGGTTAAACACCCAAGGAATAAGACCTGCCCCTTCCTCACCATCATCACCCCCTCTAATTGGATTGAAAGCCAATAATTTCTGCCTCTTGTCTCTTGTCGAGTACGGTTCACATGTTTTTTTCAGATGCCTTATAAGACTACTGATGCCACTGCTGGTTGGGCATGCTAAGGATTTTTTACAATAATTACACTTAGCCTTCAAATTCAACCCTACAGTTGTTTTGTCCTTTGTAAAATGATTCCACACATAAGATGTGACCGAAGACGCTCTTTTCTTAGATGTATTCGTTGTGGAATCTCCAGCAGTGTTAATAGTATTAGCAACATTCTCAGAAGAAGAATTTAATACCTAGATGATGCGTAAGTAATTATTAGATTACAAACAAAAGGGTTAAACAATTAAGTGGACGCTACATAATTGAGAATGAGATAGATACATAGCTATAACAAGCAAAAAAGTAAATCTTACATCAATATCATTGTCGATATCCTCCATTTCCATTTAAAATTGATGTAACCTCTCGATGCTCTACACAAAGAAAATGAGATACAATGTTATGGCCTGCATAAAAAAAACAGATATTTAAAGAAAAAATGAGTACATGAAGGACATAACTCCATCCATCATGTTGACATAACCCCATCATGTCACCATTTATACATGAAATTTCAATGTGTAATCCAAAGTTCAGAACTCCATCATGCTAACATTAACAGATGATGGAGAGGGGTTTTTTGATTTTTTTTTAATTGCATAGTGATTACTGATTAGTGACAGTCATAAACCCTTGGCACGGATCCATTCATATAATTGACCAGTCACTTTTGTAAAACACAACCACCCAGAATTAATTTTTTGGGTTTGTTGAGGGAAAATAATCAGATCCACTTTAAAAGTATAGGGAACGATGAACAATAAGAATAGTTCTACTAACAGTTAAAAGCATGTAATAAAATAAGAAGACCAAAAATGGAGAACTTTCAACCCAATTCACATTCCACTTTCAATAACAGTTAAAAGCATGTAAAATTAGATTCTCCAGTGGATTTTCAAAAGAATAGATGAAGGAATTTCAATCCAGTTCACACTTTCTGTTTTCCTTATTAGCTAGAGTTCACAAATGCATCACCTCAAGATCAATAAAAATAAAACAAGAAGACCAAAAGGAAAATGGAAACCCAGGAACTTGTCAGATTGAAACAACACTCGCCTCGAGAATAATGAAAACACATATAAGATTAACATTAAGAAGACAAAAAAAAACCGCCTATGAAAACAGAAGTAGAACGAAAGCCCATGAATGTACCATTTTGCATTTTTTGAAACAATATTAAATCTAAATCAAGAAGACCAAAAACCCCAAGAAACGAACAAACGAATAAGAGGGTTGAAGACCCCCACAATAATTTCTAAAATCCCCTTCAAACCAGAAATGAGAAAACCCCCTTTCTCGTGTCTGCTAAGAGAGAGAGAGAGAGAGAGAGAGAGAGAGAGAGAGAGAGAGAGAGACCTTGGCCGGAGGCGGTTCCGTTCCTGTCACGGTGTCGCTGTGTCTTGGTGAGATGAGAGAGGGGAGACGAAGGTGGAAGTCAGAGAGAGATAGGCTAGGGTTCTAAACTTCTAATTTAGTGATTTACGAGCAAATGGGTTTTCACTGTTTTGCCTTATAAGTTATAACTTATAACATTTAAAAAAAAAAGAATAAATGCGGGTTTTCGGGTCGGGCCAGGTTTTCCACCTTTAAAACCGGCCCGACCCGAGAATCATTTGGGCTTTGATAAGTTAAACCCGACCCAACTAAGAACCCGACCACTTTGAACCCTACCCACGTTTTTTTCGGGCCGGGTTGATGCGGGCCGGGTAAAACCCGACCCAAGTTGCAATCCTACTTTCTTGGCATAGAGGTTGCCTACTCCACTAGAGGCATCTCCCTCTCTCAAAGGAAATATGTGTTGGATCTGCTTGAGGAGACTGGTTGTCTTGGGGTGAAACCTGCTTCTGTTCCGATGGACCTAAATGTGAAGCTTCTTCCAGAAGGAGATTTATTAGATGACCGTGGCAGGTACAGGCTATTGGTTGGTAAACTCATATATCTTACAGTCACCCGCCCAGACATATACTTTGTTGTTGGCGTCGTTAGCCAACATATGAGCTCACCACGTACTTCACACTGGGCAGCCGTGGTTCAGATTCTGCGTTACTTGAAAGGAGTGCCAGGGAAAGGCCTCCTATTCAAGAAGTATGGGCATATCAAGTTGGAAGGATTTTGTGATGCAGATTGGGCAGGATTTCTAGCACATCGGAGATCAAGTATTGGATATTGTACTTTTATTGGTGGAAATTTAGTATCATGGAGAAGCAAGAAACAGGACATCGTTTCTATGTCCAGTGCCGAAGTAGAATACAGGGCCATGTCCCATACAAGTGGAGAACTTATTTGGTTGAGGTCTCTCATATCATAGATTGGTTTTATTCCGTCTTCTCTAGCTCAGCTTTATTGTGACAATAAGGCTACGATCCATATAGCTACTAATCCTGTATTCCATGAGAGAACCAAGCACATAGGGGTTGATTGTCATTTCATTCGCCAGAGAATACATAGGGGCGAGATTCATGTTTCCTTCACTCGATCCATGGGCTGACTAGCTGACATCCTCACTACGCCCTTGAGTAAAGCAAGATTAAATGATATTTGTAACAAGCTTGGAATGTACAATATCTACATTCCAGATTGAGGGGGAGTGTTAGATGTGTGTGTGTGTGTTGAGTAATACCTAAGGGCATAGTGATCTTTTTATGTATGTTCTCTCTTTTATATAAATACATAAGTGAGGGGGAGCATTCCCTAACTCACCAATTTCTCTCTCAACAAGTACGAAGATAAGTTGAAGAATTTGGTTTTGAGGTGTTCTTCACTGTGGCACTGGAAGAATGTTTTGTTGATGTGGTTGCTTGGCTACTGTGGCAGCCGAGATGTCTGTTTAGAAGTTTGGAGGTATGGAATATATGGTGTGATTTTACGGTCGATGAGGTTTGGTGGGAGATCTGGCGTGTGCCTTCTTATGCTTGGACTGTTGAAATCGTTACAGAGATTTGTAGACACATGATGAGGTTGTATTCATGGATAGATCTTGTCAAGCAGGGATCAATTGTGAGGTGGCGAGACTTTGTACTAGGCTCGGTGGTGCTTGTCCTGATGTCCGTAACCTTAGCCTTGCGATGGATGGTTACATCTTTCGGGTGTTGTTGGTGAAGGTTCGACTGGGCCAAAGTTGATCAGAATTCAAAGTGCTTCTGCGGTTGGCTTGCCCTGTTAGGAGCGGATTCAGTGATAAAATCCCCGGAGCAGTAAGGTAGGCTGTGAAGGAGTGAAGGTGCTGGAAAATCAAGGAAAGAGTGAAGATGGGAGAAGAGGAGCTATAACCAGTAAGTTTATCAGCCCGAAGAAGGAAGAGAGAAAGGTGGGACCGAAAAGATGCAAAGGAGAGAGTGGCGAAGGCTGTCAGCTATGAGCAGTCACAATACTGCTAACTGACAGTCCCTTTGGACTGCAACAGCTGAAAGGAAGAAGGAAATCAACAAAGAGGGGAGGAAAGAAAGAACAGGGAAGAAGAAAGAGAAAAGAAAAGATAGAAAAGGGTAAAGGGAAGAGAAAAAAGAAGCTAAGAAGAATGGAAAAAGGATGAGGATGGTGGCTGGAACAATCATGGACTGTAATTCCAGCAAGACGACTGTGATAGGGAAAAACTGTGGGGTAGGAATGGAGGAGAGGAGGGAAAAGGAGGATAAAGATGGAGAGGAGGGAGAAGAAGAGAAAATAGGGAGAAGATGGGAGGAAAGATAGAGGAAGAGAGGGGAAAGAGGGGTTTTCTCCTCTTGCGGCAATGTTTGGAGAGGGTTCTTCCTTGCGGCTTCTCTTGGAAGGGTTTCATTGTTTTGTTCTTTTCTTGCTTGTTTTCTGCGTTGTTTGTACAGACCATCTCGGTCACCTTGTTGCTCTTTTTAGATAATAACATTTTCTATTAAAGAAAAAGAATTGGGTTTTAAGTAAATGGGGTTTTGACGAGTAGTATACTGACTTGAAATGAGGATGTTGGTTTATTGTTCTTATTGAATAGGAATTTCATTGAAATTCTGAAATTGGGTGCTTTCTTTTATGAGGGAAAAGGTGGGGGTTTGACATGGACTCATGGTGGTGGTTTTGGATATATGGTTGTAATGTGGACAGGGAGGAAGTTGTGGTGGTGGTGTGGGTGTTGGAGGTGGTGTTGCAGATCAGTGGTGGTTGGTGTGATTAAGGTGAAGTATGGACACGAGTCGTAGCAGCAGCAGCCCAAGAGATCGTAGGATCCGCACCGAACGTTTTTCCTACCGTGATACACCTTACAAGAGAGATTCACGTCGGGGTTTCAGGTTTTCTTGCTTCTATCTACACATACCCTTTTCTGACTTCCTATGTGGGTGAACATAAAATAAGAGTCATAGAACTGTTTGTGTGTGTTCTGATTTCTGTTGGATATGGATATACGCATTTTTGAAGCTTTGGTTTTTGTGGCATGTTATGTTTACTGAAATCTACATTTTGGGTCAGCCTATTTGATCAGAATTGCATGTCTCAAATGTATACCACCATCTTTTTGCCATTTATTTTATATTATCCAGTGTAGATCTATACAGACCATTCTGGTTTGGCATGATTTTTTTTTCTTTTCCATCGAGTTTAACATGCATGCTTTCTTTTTAATTTCGGCATTTTTCCTAGGAAGCAGAAATTCATCCCTTGAACCGAAACTGGATGTGTGCATAGGGGTTCAACTCGGGTCGATTTTTGGGAATTTGGGTTGATCTTTTCTTATAAAATCAGGTTGGGTCCGGTTGATTCCAATTCATTTTTTAGTAAAAGCTCAACCCCAGCTTTTCTGCATCCCATTTCAGCATCAAAATTAGTAATGTCCAATTTAATCTTTGAATTGAAGTTCATATCCTTGAAAGCAGCTCTTGAACCTGTGGTTGCCTTTCTATTAATCAGGCATGCTTTTTCCAACAATATCTGCTCCACCTTGAGTGGTTGTAATACTAGCTTTGTGCTGGCGGTTTTACTCTACAAGTATTGCATCTTTTCAAAATTATTTTTTGCAAAGAATACAGAAATACATAAATAACATTTATTGTTAATGTTCATTATCATACTACCCACTATAGAATTTCTTATGGTCTTTGACATGCTGCGACCTTTCTTTCAAGTTCTTTGTGCACAACACCTGCATAATTTAGCCCTTCTTAGGTTTTTTTGTATGTTTAGATTGAGAATGATATCTGTACAATTCTAGACAGTATTTTCGCCTCTTAAAATTAATCTCAAGTACCGAGCCCTAGTTATGAACAGTGTGTATTTTGTTGAATGGCATTTTTGCTATGAACAGATTGGTCACTATTTTTCTACAACTGTCTCGTAATCTTGTTAGAAGTAGCTGTTGCCACTGTGATGGAATTATAGGCTTCCATTCAGGGTTTATGTAATAGCAAATGGCCAAGTGGTTGATTCCTTCACTATCATCCATTGGATTTCACTAACTTTTCCCATTCGTGACATCTTTGTTGCTTTTTGAACAAGTAATTTATTAAGGAGAAAAAAAGGCCATGACCATACAATGGGGACAACTCCTTGTTTAATCGGTTCTTCATCTTTTCCCATTGAGTGATAGGTTGTTGCCCCAACTTCGGAATTCTTAGTTCAATGTTCCTCCACTATATCTTAGCATGGCCCGATAGCTTTATTCTAGCAAGTCATCGGCCATTCTATACCAGTAAAAATTCTTATATCGTAGCTAGACAATCGACGAATAATTGCGCATCAATGCTCCCGTTAAAATGTGGTACATATAATTTGACCCAATTTGGGATACCTTCTATATTATCATAAGGTTCATATATGTTCTGTTTGGATAGATTATGTATCATGATAATACTATTATTATATGGAGACATCCTAACCTCGTCTTTTAGCTCAGCAACATATCTTCCCTTAAAAATCCTGCTGCTTCCAGTAGTCATTCGAACCTAGCTCTGATACCAAATTGACGCAACCCAACTGGGAAGAAAACTTGATATTGTAGCTCTCAGACCAAATTGATGCATGACTAAAAGGGAAGAACACTTGCTAGTCGCTAGAATATGAATAAAGCATCACACCACATAGGGGCATCACACCCAAGGGTTGATCTTGGTGTCACGCCTGATTGCAGGAGACTCGCTCACCCCATTACTTTAGCAAAGCAATAATTTATTCATTAATTTAATTTTCTCTCAAATGAGGCAAAGGCCTACATATATAGACTTAACCAAGTGCCACTTCTACTACATCTCCAACCATATTGGACAAGAGACACCATTTATTTGTAGTAGCTAAAACTTGGGCCTTACTGAAGTCATGGACTCTTAATCACTTAAGACACAAACTCTTGGAAGAAAGCCCCAAACATAACAATGGCTCTCTTTCCACTTAAAATGTTTACAATACTTGATGGGCCCCACTTTTATGAGGTATTCACTTAAATGACTTAAATGATTTTAGAATAAAAAGGCCATATCACCATAGCACCCCTATAATTTAAAAGTATTCAAATAACACTAAAAAACTAATAGAAGGCTCTTTAAACACTAATGATAGGCCCTGTCTTCCTAATTTAACAACTTGGTTCTTGTGAAGGATGGTCCCCATCAGGTAATCTTAATTACCATCCAATTGTAACCCAATTTCCTTGTAAAATTTTGTTATGATCCATTATGAGCTTGCTTCCTGAACATATTTGTAGTCTTTTAGTTGATTTCTATCTCTTCGGAGTTAGCGAGTGGATCATTCAATTTGGGCAATGGCATCAATGACAAACTTATCCTTTTGATTTAGTTGAGTGATAGGGTTGCTAATTCTATTGATTCTCCTCACCTAATTTTCGATTTTTAAAATATCTACACATCAACAATCTTTAGCGTGATTTTCTTTCTGGTGGGACTTACCTTTGTGGTCACAATTGTATCTATTTATACATCCTTTCTGGTGTATCATAGTTCAGCTTCATGTTGTTAACATTGATCACACCCTCAATCTTCAGTAGCATTGTCGTTAACTCCTGAAGCACATTTACAGGCTGATATAGAAGCAGTCGTCAATTTGATAGAAAAATTTTGCTGAAGAGTTTTCAATTGGCTCCACCTATTTGATCACTTTGGTTTGCGTCGAGTGTTGTTTCTAACTTGTAAATTGTGTGTTGACATGTTGGGCCTCACTTACATTTAATCAGAAAAATATTGCTGAAGAGTTTTCAAGTGGCCCCACCAATTTGATCACTTTGGTTTGCATCGGGTGTTGTTTCTACCTTGTAAATTGTGTGTTAACATGTTGTGCCTCACTTACATTTAATCCCACATTTTAGGTGGATTTCTTTTAAATAAGAGTAACTTAGGTGCTTTTAACTGTCCCTTAAGTTGTTTTATGTGATATATGACGAAAAATATGGATATGTGTGTGTCGGTGCACCTACATTGAAGACAACATTGCCGATAGTCCGTGTCTCCATTGCATAGCAAGTTGGTGCACTTCCTCTCATCTTCGAATCTTACCATTTGTATATGAGATCTTTGAGGAGAGGACAGTGGGCTGCATAAGATTCGGACCATGACTGGAGCGTGGTTGGGCCCTTGAGATCCGAACCACGACGGAGAGGGCAAATGGGGTGCTTGAGATCCAAACCATGGCCGAAACCTAGGGGAGAGGATTGAGGAAGGCAACGAGGAGAGCAAACCCATTTTTTGGTTTTAAAAAAAGGTAATTTAGGAAAACAATGCAGTGACCTTTTTTGTAATTTTTTTTTGAAATGGTAGAAATTTTATTAATCACTTGAAAAAAAGACCGAGACGGTCAGAACAGTACAACATCAAAATAAAAAGAACACAATAGGGAACATGATAGACAACAAAAAGAACTGAGGAAGCTCATAAAAAATCTCAACCCTTGGTCTATTAACACCAAACCGAGCTAGCCAGTCAACATCTCCGGACTTGCTGGAAACTAACTGAGAAACCATCTCGAATCTCATAGATCAACGAAATGCATCTACCTTTTTTTGTAATTAATGAGAGCTAGTTTCCTAAAGACCAAAAAACAAATACATACTTACACAAAATGCCATTGAGAGATGGTAAATCATGTCTAGTGAAATTTTGTGAAGTTGCTAACCTCAACTGCGCATGATTAACCCCCAAAAGTCGCCACTGACTAGCGTAGGTAAAATAATGGCAGCCATTAAACCCTTCTTTGTTTTTATTCAAAAATTTATTTCCCCACCCCCCAGCCCGCGTGCACACACACAATCCTTTAATCGCCTAGGACGATGTGAAATGCCCCAACCGGTTGCCTCCATCTCCCTCTCCCTTTAATGGTTGAAAGCTTAAGAAAATGCAACAACCTACGAGGAAGAAAAACCTCACAGAGAGCTATTCCTTCCTCTCATTGCCTTCTTTTGTTCATTTATTTGAAAACCCCTGCCATTCAAAAGAAAAATTATTTGAAAATCCCGTTTCCTCTTTCTATCACTCACTCTCTTCAAGTTTTAGTACCTTTTTTCCATTTTTTTTAAAGAAGCAAACAAGAACGACTCGAGATCTTTGATGTTCGCTCTTGGAGCATTGCCTGTTGGTTTCTAGGGTTCAGATCTTTGATGTTTGTATTTGGAGCATGGTCGGTTGATCCTCTGAGGGTTGTGTAATTTGATTGTAAATTTCGGAGGTTTTCCTGATTTTGTAATTTCACTTTAAATTTCGTAGGTTCTCCTCCCTAGTGTCTTGGATGTTAAAAGTGTATATGTGCCTAAGGGCACTTTGGTCCTTGTACTCTTTCACCTTTATATAAATACATAAGTGAGGGGGAGCTAATCTCCAACTCACTACTTCCTCTCACTCTCTTCTCTCCTTTCCTCTCTCAACATGATATCATAGCCCTAGGGTTGTGGTGCCCTAGGGACCTCATCGAAGCACCTCCTTGCTTCTTCTTCTTCCTCTCTTGTCTCCCACCCCCCTCACCTCCACGCATAACCCTGACCCTAACCCTTGCCCCTCTCCCACTCCCATTCCCAACCCTCTCGCTACCACCTGTTAACCCCCCATCTCCACGCGTAAGCCCCCCTGGCTCTCCACTCACTGTCCCACCTCCTCATTCTCCACTTGCCGTCCCCACCTCCCTCGACTTGCTGTCTCACTCTCCACGCCCCCTCCATCCTCCCCAAATCCCTCATCCGACCCATCCCCTCCCTTCTGAAGCCGCCGTCCCCATCTCCCATTCACATTGTTGTATTCCCTCCCCTCCCTCCTTCATTAGACCCTAACAACCACCCTCAAACCTTAACCCTCACCGGACTTTGCACCCCTCCATTATTCCACTCTCCCAGGAGTTTCATGCCTTGAAACCCTAGTCTTGTCCTCTCATCTCATCTAACTCCCTTATCATACATTCTAAGGAGTTTCCCTTACCCTCTAATCTCCTTCTCTTGAATCCTTAGGCTCTCTCTACTCTCTCTTACATGGTCTAAATCCTCCATGTCATCCTCTTTCTTCTTCTCTGCTGCTCCGATCTCATCGGCTCGTTTATATCTCTTCTCTAGCTACTAGCCCTATGTCTGCCTTTGATTTGTCTTCTTTAGAGCGGCGGTATCATGTCCGGACCCTTCTTGTGATTTTTCCCTTAGTTCCTATGCTGTCGTAGTGATATTACGTTTATTTCTGCTATGTCTCCCCATCGGAGCCGCGGTCTCGTCGCTTGGCCGGCCATGTGATTTTTGCTTATCTGTTGTTTCTTTGTCGTCGTTGTAGTTGAGAGTTTCTCTCTATTTCTGTCATTATGGATCCTCATGTTAGTTCAACTCATATTATCGGATCGACTCCTCCACCTTCAGCTACGTTCTCTAGTATTCCCCTTCTGTGGAGGCTTCTTTCCCACAGATTACTTCCATCCCACTTGACGGGTGCATTCCATTCCCCATAGGAGTTCCCCCTCATGCGCAGCGCTGTATGTGGCCTCATGTGTCTAGTGCCCCATCTGTCCTGGCACGTATGTTGGTGGTGACCATTCTGGCCGTGGCGGTGGTCGCTTTGCTAGAAGGTGGGGCCGTCGAGGCCGTGATTCTGCATGCGGCCGTGTCGGTGGTGGCGTGGGCGCCCTTACTGCACTCATTGTCAGGTAGCAGGGCATACTGTGGTCGACTATGGTGAGCTTTTGTGCCTGCGTGCGCACCGGCAAGCACCTGTTGCGCCTTTTGCTCAGCAAGGTAGTTCACCTGCTTCTCTGCTTACTATATCCAGTTATTGGATTATTGATTTAGGGGCCTCCAACCATATGACGTGTAACTCTGCATCCCTTCGTTCTTTTAAGCCCTTTCATTCTCTCTCATACCGTTACTTTGGCTGATGGGACCACTGCTCATTCTTTACTGCTCCCGTTGAGAGCAGAATCATTCTGCCTGACTCTCAGTGCCTTCGGTTCCTCCTCCTCCCGCTGCTCTGAAGGTCTATTAGCGGCGTCCGAGGCCAGATATCCATCACACTACGCCCAAGGCAGCGTCTTCTCGGCCGGAGATACCGGCTCCTCCATCTCAGGTACCTCCTTTACCCTCTTCTAATGATTCTCTAGATTCTTCGATTGTATCACATTCTCGTTCCCATACGACTGCACATCCTATTTCTTCTGTTGTTTCTTATGATCATCTCACCTATTTGTTTCGCAGCTTTCTCTCGTCCTTTCCTTCTGTTTCTTTGCCCAGGTTTGTGCCTGAGGCCCTTGCCCATCCAGGTTGGCGTGCTGCTATGGGACTTGAGATGGCCGCTACTCAAGCCACTCATACTTTGGATTTGGTCCCTCTACGTCATGGTGCTTAGCTAGTGTGTTGTCGTTGGTTCTTTGCCATCAAATATCTGCCCTACGGGACAGTTGAGCGCCTTAAGGCGTGGTCGGTTGCCAAAGGATATATGCAAACATTCACGGTTGACTACACAGAGACATTCTCCTTGATCGCCAAAATTCCTTCGATTAGAGTGTTGATCTCTCTAGCCGTCAACCGAGGATGGCCCTTATATTAGCTGAAGACCTAACTGAGGAGGTTTATATGGAGCAACCTTCTGGGGATGTTGCTCAGGGGAGATGTCCTCCTCAGTTTGCCGATTGCGGAAATCCCTTTATGGTCTAAAGCATAGTTACCGGGGTGGGAAACGAATTCGGGAAACGAAACGTGAAACGGAAACGGGAAACGCATGAAAAAAAAATCCAGGGGAAACGGGAAACGTGAAAACAATAGAAAATCAAATGAGAAACGTCTTAGGAAACACATTAGAAGTGTTTCAAAAACGATAGAAAAACACAAGACGCGTTTACACACGATTAAATAAGTTTCTCATATGCTTCCCATGCGTTTCAGAAACATTTCTCCAATTTTGTATCATGTTTCGGAAACGTTCCCGAAACGCGTTTCCCGCGTTTTAGGGGAAACGAGTTTCCCACCCGCGAGAAACGTGTTTTAGGTGAAACAGGTTTCCCACCCGCCCATGGAGCTTTCGGCAACTATGGTCTAAAGCAATCTCCTAGAGCATGGTTTAGGAGATTCAGTGATGCTGTTATGCGCTTCGGCATGAGACAATGTGCGGTTGATGACTCCGTTTTTAGTCATCAGTTTGATGCAGGACATGTTCTTCTCATAGTGTATGTGGGTGATATTATCATTACTGGGAGTGATTCAGTGGGCATACAGAAGATGAAGATTTTTCTGCAAAAAGAGTTCTCCACCAAGGATTTGGGTTGCCTGATATACTTTCTTGAGATTGAGGTAGCCTATTTTCACTGTTACCTTTTTCTTTCCCAAAGAAAGTGTGTATTGGATTTATTAGACGAGACATTTTCTCTTGGGGTGAAACATGCTGCCTTACCTATGGACCGAATGTAAAACTTAATCCGGATGAGGGAGAATTGTTAGATGATCCTGGTAGGTGCAGGAGGTTTGTTGACAAACTTATATACCTCACAGTCACTCGTCCAATTATCTCATTTTCTGTAGGGGTAGTCAGCCAGTATATATTTTTTTGAAAATTAAAAAATATATGATGTTTTATCATTTTCTATTCAATTTTCAAAAAAATATATGATGTTTTATCATTTTCTATTTAATTTTCCAATCGGCTTACCAATTGGATGATGCTATAAGCTTTAACATGAAGGATGGACATGAAACAATTTGTTGCTTTGCTTTGTAAGAATGGACATGCCGTGTGGGTGGCAATGTCCCGACGGTAAGGGCTCCGGTGAGTGCCGAAATGGCCTGAATAAATGGTGGTGAGGGATACGAAGTGGATGAGGAGCTTCGCAATGCCACGACAACAACAGTTGAGAGGCTACCAATGTGGACAACAAAGAGAGGAGTGAATGAGGAATGAAAGAGGAGATGAGGAGTCATGTTGAAGGAGAGCTTTTTGGAATGAGGCAAAAAGAAGGGTTTACGGGTTGACACAACGATTACCTACTCCAGCTGGTACATTTACCAAAAAAGACTAAATAGGGGGGTGTGTGGCCGCTTTTGGGTTGGAAATATCTGTTCCCTATAGAAAGGAGACAAAAAGAAGGGTTGACAGGCTGCACAACTATTACCTGCTCCAGCTGGTACTTGGACCGAAAGGACTAAACGATGCGGAAGCGGGTTGTGGATGGCCACTTTTGGAGGTGGAAACATTCATTCCGTACACATGCATGCATATATATATATATATATATATATATATATATATATATATATATATATATAGAGAGAGAGAGAGAGAGAGAGAGAGAGAGAGAGAGAGATATGAGAAAATAAAGTATGTGCAGCTGCACAGATAAGCTATCTGTGCATGGGTATATAAAACACATGTGGCCCCACATTTTTGGGGTGATCCAAAGCATTCATTTGGAAGGCCCTTCCATGGATAGGGTGTGTACCAAAAATCAGCCCTGTAGGATCATCCTAACCCGATCAAAGGTGGAGGGGAAAATGGACACACACAATGTCTGTCCATTTTCTTAGGATGATACTATAGCGCTGATTTTTGGTACACACCCTATCCATGGAAGGGCCTTCCAAATGAATGCTTTGGATCACCCCAAAAATGTGGGGCCACATTTGTTTTATGTACCCATGCACATATAGCTAATCTGTGCAGCTGCACATACTTTAGTTTCTCATATATATATATATATATAAGCTTATCTACTCGTTCGGGTTAAAAACAGTGGGGGCCCACATTTTTAGGGTGATCCAAACCATTCATTTGAAAGGCCCTTACTTAGATAGGGTGTCCACAAAAAATCAGCCCCATAGGATTATCCTAACCCATCCAACAGTGGAGGGAAAAATGGGCAGATTCGTGGACAAGCTGTGTTTGTCCATTTTTCCCCATTTTTCCCTCCACTGTTGCATGGGTTAGGTTGATCCTATGGGGCTGATTTTTTGTGGACACCCTATCTAGGTAAGGGCCTTTCAAATGAATGGTTTGGATCACCCCAAAAATGTGGGCCCCCACTGTTTTTAACCCGACCGAGTAGATAAGCTTATCTACTCGACTGAGTACGCACACCTTTCCCATATATATATATATATTATATATATATATATATATATGGGATTTGCTAGGGACCATCACAGAAGGCATTTTGCGGACAAGTTGTTGTATGAGAGAGCAGCCACATAGGCTCGCTTCTGTACAGATTTTGTCTTATTAATCTGAGGTGGATGCTCTCTCATGCAACAACCAAGCCACGAAATGCCGTCTGCGATGGTCCCTAGCAAATCCTTATATATGTATGTGTGTGTGTCTATATATATATATATATATATATATATATATATATATATATATGAGAAAACGGTTCCTACACATATGTGTAGAGAGTTCTCTACACACTAGCTTAAAATACAGTGGGGGCCCACATTGTTTGGGTGATCCAAGCCATCCATTTTAAAGGCCCTCACATAGATAGGGTGTCTACAAAAAATCAGATCCATAGAATCATCTCAACCCTACGATTTGTGGACGTAAAATGGATGTCTTTAAACCTTCACAAATTAGTCCATTTTTTGCCTCCACAATTCGAATGGTTAGGATGATCCTATGGATCTGATTTTTTGTGGACACCGTATCTATGTGAGGGCCTTAAAAATGAATGGTTTGGATCACCCAGATAATGTGGCCCCCACTGTATTTTAAGCTAGTGTGTAGATAACTTATCTACACATATGTGTAGGAACCGTTCTCTCTCTCTCTCTCTCTATATATATATATATATATAAACTCTCTGTACACTTATACAATCAATTTCCTCAATTTTTCCCAACAGATCATGCTTCTGCTTCAGTGAGCTAGGGGGAGTGTCTCCTTCTCCAGGGGATTGGTTTGTCCTGTAAGCTTGTTGTCCCTGTTGACGAGTCTCTTTTCCGGCGATAGCTCTTGAGGAGCGAATCTGGGTCTTCTTCGTCGGTGTCCTCATCTGTTTCTAGTTCTTCGTCTCCTTCATCTTCTTCTTCTTCCTCTTTGTCTTCCCATCTCTTTTTCTTGATTTCCTCTGAGAGTTCCTCTTTGTCTGAGTCGCTTCTTTCTCCATTTTCAGCTTCTTCTCCATTGTTTTCTTCCTCTTCTCCATATCCCTCGTTTGTCTCCTCTGATGAGGTAGTCGCCTTTGCCCAGTACACTTCTGGCTCTCCAACCTCTTCTTCTGAGTCCATCCCCTCTTCCGTGGAGGAAGCGGCGCTGGAGTCGGAGGTTGTGGTGAAATCTTGCATGTGTTTCCCCCTGCACATTTTTTTTCTTGAGGTTTTAGTTACTGCTGGGGGCTTTGGATCCTTGACCTTCAACGGGGAGGGCGTATAATATCGAAATGGCCACTACGGGGGTTGTTACAGGGGCTAACAGGGTTCCGATTAGAGGTGGTGGGGTTCTGGGAAGAAATTTTGTGTTCCAGGGTAATCTGGGAGTTTCTCAGCGTGGGGGTGATTCTTTTGCTTGGAATAAGGTTAGGAGTAAAAGAGATCTTGGAATCGAAAAGGCTAAGGCTCGGAGAACCGCTGGGGGGTGGGGGGGATTGGAGATGTATTAGGTGTAAATTCAGAAATTTCCAGAGAAGGCTGGTGTGTGGCAATTGTGATAAGATTTGGTCTGGGTTGGATTTCAACTTCCCAATTGTTGCTCGTGGAAACAAGGCTATCGCTAGGGGTTTCCCTAGACCGATGGAGGCTGCAATCGAGAACTCGCAGGCTGGTACTGATTGTGCAAACCAGTTCTCTTTGGGAGTTTCCTTCAAGATGGAGTCTGTGTCGCTGAAATCTATTTGTAATGCTGATCTCAGTCTTTGGGGGAGGATCTGTGCTGGTTGGTCTGGTAATGTCCTTGCCCTTGAAGCATGGCTTCTTAGCAAAGGAGGTTTGAAGGGCTCTCTTTCAGTTCATAAGATTGATTCCGAAGAGGTAATGGTGTTTCCGCCGATGGGCGTCAATCTTTCGAGAATCGAAATGGTATGGCAGTTGGCTGTCAACTCTCCTTTTGTGGAAATTATGCCCTGATCCTCTAAATTTCCGAGGGAAGGGGCGGTGGACTGGTGGAAGTTTACGGGTGTTCCGCCTGAAGCTTGGTCTGTTGATAATTTCAGAGCTTTAGGGGAGAAAATAGGGAAAGTCCTTGTTTTGGATTCGTCCTGTGAAGAGGGTTCCGGGTACTCCTCGGCGATGGTCCAGATTGTGTCTTATGGGGATACTGGGAAATCTATGGTTATGCCGGCTTGTATTGATGGCTCTATCATGTGGATCAGGGCGGAGAGAGGATCACTCCTGTCCAATGTAAGGGAGATGGAGGATCTAGGCAGCAGCCCGATAATTATGAGGAGTCTTCGCGTTCAGAGACTGAATCTGAGGTTGAGGGTTCTACTGGTAATCTGTCTTCAGGTGCTTCTCAAGAAGAAGAAGACTCGGTGCACGATAGCATTATGGCTTATCGTGAACCTAGAGGGGTGCATGTTAGTGATGGTTTTGAAATTCAAAATGTCTCACCACCTGTCTTTAGATGGAGGAGTATCTGCGGTTTAAATGACATCTGTCGTGATCAACGGCTAGGATTCGTCTAGGGAAATTCATAGTTTCGTTGATATTATCGAAGCGCTCTCCCCGAGAAGTTGGCGATGCGTCCCATCGGTAGAATCGAATGGGTATGGACCAGTGGGCCCAGTGGACTATGTAACTCACCCAAGCCTGGATGGCCCATTACCTTTGTGCTCTGAGGTTAGGCTTGGGCCCAGTCTTGATTGTCCTTTATCCCCTACCCATTTTCCTTTTATTTCTTCAGTGTGCTCCAAGCTGGGCCAGACAGTTGCTGCTTTTAAATTCTTTGGTATCAGGCCTTTCTTAAGGGAGGTCTCTGCAAGTGGGTCCCTTGATCTTGGAAGGCTCGATTCTTTGGAGATCTCTGCTTCTTTTTCCCGGTGTCTGGAGTTTGAGGACAATGTTTCTACGTCTTCTATGGATAATTTTCTGGGTGTTACGGAGGAGTGCTCTGGGTTTTTCGCCCTTCCATACTCCAATGATGAGGATAGTGGTGGGAGCATTGTATCTTATCAAAATGAGGGTGATTCTATCCCATGCGTCCATGGATCTTTTGAGGAGGGACCGATTGTGCGCTGGAATGGCAATTTATCTAGAGGTTGCTCAGAAGAAAGTATGAGTATGGTGTTGTACAATCCTCCTGTTCATACTTCCAAGAATGTTGTTGTGGATGCTAAGGAGTTGAGCCTTGAACCGCAGCCCGTGGTATCCTTGGAGGAGGTGATTATTCCGTCGGGCTTTGGAGCAGATCATGAGGTGGACGCTATTGATTTTCTGGTTAACCATACTGTGGTGTTCTATCCGGGGTTGGAAGGAGATTTTAGAAGCATGATTAGGGTAGCAGAGGTAAGAGATCGGGATAGAGGCATTTCTCTGGGGGTAGTTTCTCCGGGTTGTCTCACCAGGAAGGAGAGGGAACTTAAGAGGTTGAAATCTGGTATTAATTGTGGGGGATCTCAGTCAGCGTGTGCGAAGGTAGGGGTCTCTACGGTGAGGAAGGCCTCTGGTCGTAAGGGGAGGAGGGGTATTAAATCGGTGAATTAATGAAGATCCTATCTTGGAACATTAACGGGTTGGGCGCATTGGAGAAGAAGGTGCAGGTTAAAGACATTGTTTTCAACCTTAAACCGGATCTTGTCTGCATTTAAGAGACTAAATTGGAGTCTATTGATAGAGTTGTGGTGAGAAGTCTGGGAGGTAGACGGAATGGAACTTTGCTTTTATTGAGTCCAATGGTGCTTCTGGGGGGATTCTGATTATGTGGGATGAGTGTAAATGGCTGGGAATGGATGAATTGAGGGGCAAATTCTCATTATCTATGATTTTCCGTAGGGTTGAAGATTCTTCTATGTGGTTGTTTTCGGGGGTTTATGGTCCTATTATTGGGGGAGAGAAAAAACTCCTGTAGGAAGAATTAGGTAGTGTCAGGGATAAATGGGCTTTCCTTTGGTGTATTCGTGGTGACTTTAATGAAATCAGACTGGTTTATGAGCGAGCGGGGTGTCAGAGATCTACTCCTAATATGGTGGCCTTTGCAGATTTCATTGCAAAATTTAATCTGATCGACCTCCCTCTTTCTGGTGGCAGTTATACATGGTCTAGAGGTGGGAGCCATAGTTGCATTGATCGTTTCCTTCTTTGCCCTGGGTGGATTAACTTGGTTCCTGAGGTTTATCAAAAAATTATTCCCCACTTGGTGTCGGATCATTGCCCTCTGCTGCTGGATCCTAGGTTGGAGTCGTGGGGTCCTATTCCGTTTAGATTTGAGACTGCTTGGCTTTTGGAACATAATATGGAAAAGAAGATGGGTGAGTGGTGGGCCTCTATCAAGGTGGATGGGCAAGCTGACGTGATTATTGGCATGAAGTTATGGTATGTTAAAGCAAAATTGAAGGCCTGGGCTGCTGGTTGTAAAGAGGCTAAATTGGTTAGGAGGAGATGGTTGGAAAATTTCATCCGGCAGGTTCAGGTGAGTGATGAGAATGGTATGGCTTCTGAGGCTGGTAGGGAGGAAATGGGTCGTGCGAAAGAGGAGCATATGAGAATTCTATTACAGGAGGAGACTTCCTGGAAGCAAAAATCGAGGGTGCAATGGTTAAAAGAGGGGGACAAGAATTCCGTTTATTTTCACGCCATGGCGAGTGCTCGTAGAAGAAGCAATATAATTTCTGTCCTTAATGTTGATGGAAGAATGATTGAGGATAAGGAGGGCATTACCAGTGCCATTCTGGATTTTTATGGGTCCTTGTAATCGTCTGAGGGTGTTGTTAGACCCATCCCGGAGGGCGTTGAATTCAAGAGTATATCTATGGGGGAGAGGATGCTGCTGGAGAACCCCTTTGAAGGGGAGGAAGTTTAAAAAGGTGTTTTCTCTATGCGTAGGGATAAAGCTCCGGGTCCCGATGGTTTCTGCATTGCATTCTTTCAATCATGCTGGGATTTTGTCAAGGGGGATATTATGCGATTTTTCCAGGATTTTTACAATGGTTTGGTGCTGGACAAATCCACTGGTGCTACTTTTATCACCCTAATTCCGAAAGTGAATGGCACGGTTAGAATCTCGGAATTTAGACCAATTAGTTTGGTGGGGTGTTTATATAAGCTTCTTGCAAAGATTCTAGCAGATCGGATCAAGGTGGTGATGCCGTCGGTGATTTCTGATTGTCAAAGTGCTTTTGTGTCTAATCGTCAGATGCTGGATTGTTCCCTTATTGCTAATGAAGCCATTAATTCGTATGTTAAGTCAGGTGAAAGGGGGATTCTGTGTAAATTGGACATGGAGAAAGCTTACGATTGGGTTGAATGAGGGGGGGATTATCTTTTGGGTCGAATGGGGTTTGGGGACAGGTGGATGGGGTGGATTAGAAGGTGCGTTGATTCTGCCTATTTTTCGGTACTGATAAATGGATCTCCGAAAGGTTTCTTCAAATCTTCCAGGGGTTTGAGGCAAGGGGATCCTTTATCCCCCTTCTGTTTGTCATTGTCGCTGAGACTCTGAGCAGACTTATTGTGACTGGTAGCGCTTATGGGCTTTTCCGGGGTTTTGATGTGGGGCGAGATAAGGTGGAAGTTTCTCATTTGCAGTTTGCAGATGATACTTTGTTATTCTGCTGCCTTGACAAGGTTTTATATTAAATTTGAAGGCGACTATCAGGTATTATGAATTGATCTCTGGTCAGAAAGTTAATTTTCATAAATCTTGCATGTTTGCCCTTAACTTGCCATCGGATAGGGCCTTTAGATTTGCCAAGATGTTGGGGTGTAAGTTGGATTCTCTTCCATCTATATATTTGGGGTTACCTTTGGGTGTGAGCAGGCCGAGGAAGCATCTCTGGGATCCGATTGTTGAAAGAACTAAGAGACTTGATACGTGGAAAAGAAATCTTATTTCTAGAGGTGGAAGGTTGGTATTGGTAAAGGCGGACTGGCTAATATTCCCACGTAATTCTTATCTCTTTTTACATGTCCTGTTAGTGTTGTGTTGAGGATTGAGCAGATTCAGCGAAGATTCTTTTGGGGGGCGGGGGGTGGGTTCAGGTGAGTCCAAGGGTATTTCTCTTGTGAAGTGAGGGGAGGTGTGTACACCTTTTAAGTTCAGAGGTCTTTGGATCAGGAGGATTCGAGAATTTAATAATGCTTTACTTGGGAAGTGGTTGTGGAGATTCGGGGTTGAGCAAGATCAATTCTGGGTGAGTTGTGAGCAGTAAGTATGGTGCTAAGTTAGGGCAGTGGGAGTCGAATGATATTTTTAATTTGAAGGGGGTTACTGTGTGGCGTGACATATTGAAAATTAAGCACCTGTTTAGTTCGGGAATCCGGTTCAAGGTTTATTCGGGGGATCGAATCAGTTTTTGGAAGGATGCTTGGTGCTCCACCGAGCCCCTCTACCAATTGTTTCCGGAGTTGTTTCTTGTCGCATCTTCCAAGGATGCGATGGTCAAAGATTGTTTTGTTTGTGAGCATGGGAGTGTGGTGTGGATGCCGGCATTCAGGAGGAATTTCTTCGAAAGAGAATTGGAAGCTTTAGCTCGCTTTTTTGAGGTGACGAATCATGCTACATCAAATTGTCCGGGTCGGATAAGAGAGTTTGGATTTGGGATTCATTTGGTTTTTCAAGTCTTTTTATTCACATCTTTCCCCATGTTCCGCCCCTTCTATTCTTTCGAAGGTGTGGAAATCTTACTGTCCCCCTCGGGTGTGCTTTTTTTGGTGCAGGGACAGGATTCAAACCATTAACTTTCTTCGAAAAAGGGGTATGTTTTTTGTGGATCACTGCCCTCTTTGCTTGGAAGATGGTGAGTCGGCTAATCATCTTTTCTTGCATTGCAAATTTGCTAGGAAGGTTTGGGGTTTTATTCTGAAGAGATTTGGTGATCTTGTAGATTATTTGCCTCTTTACATCCTTCTGGGCGATTTGGAAGGAGAGGAATGCTAGGGTATTTGAGGGGGTACACAAACCAACCCATAGAATTTATATTAATATTATTGCCTCTGTTATAGCTTGGGCTAGGTGTTTGCCCCCGTTCCAGTTTGTTTCTGCTTTTGACTTATGGGAAGGTTGGCGAGTTTTGTGTTTGGAAGGGGAAATCAGACCCAAGGTGGTGCAAAAATGGAGCCCTCCCCCTCCGGGTTGGTTAAAGTTTAACTTTGATGGCTCGAGTTTTGAAAATCTCGGCCTGACGGGTATTGGTGGGCTGTTTCGTAATTCCAGTGGGGAGACTCTATGGGCATTCTCTGGTCCGCTGGGGATATGTGATTCCAGTGAAGTTGAGGTTAGAGCGGTTTTTGAAGGTATTAAAAAAATTGCTAGTGAGGTTTTGGATAATACTATTGTGGAAGGTGATTCTTTGAATGTGGTTAGAGGGCTTTGGGGGTCCGCGGTGCCGCCTTGGAGATTCTGGTATTTCTTTGATGAGATCTATGACATTGTTGTGGGCTCATCCATTGCTTTTGCTCATGTTCGTAGATCGGCTAATGGCGATGCAGATTCATTAGCTAGAGATGGTGTTGTCAGAGCGGGTTTGGAGTTTTTTTATTATCTGCCCCCTTGAGGCTCTTGTATTTTTGTGTTTCTAGTTTTCGCTTGTTGTTCTCCTCTGGGTGACCTTCTTAGTCTTCCCTTTTCTTTTTATATATTTATTGATTACCTTCTCAAAAAAATAAAAAAAAATACAAAATAAATATATATATATATAGAGGTCCTGCTAACGTTAGCGTAAAACAAGGTGGGCCCACATTGTTGGGGGGATCCAAAGCATTCATTTGGAAGGCCCTTTCATGGATAGGGTGTCCACAAAAAATCTGCTCCATTGGATCATCTTAGGGTGTCCATTTGTGGGGTTAAAAATGGGGCCTTCAAATGAATGCTTAGGATCAGCCCAACAATGTGGCCCACCCTTGTTTTTTCCTAACGTTAGCAGGAACCCTTTCCTCGTATATATATATATATATATATATATATATATATATATATATATATATATATATATATATATATATATATATATATATATGAGAAAACGGTTTCTACACACGTGTAGACAAGTTATCTACACACTAGCATAAAATACAGTGGAGGGCATATTGTTTGGGTAATCCTAACTATTCGTTTGATTGGCGCTCACATAGATAGGGTGTCCATAAAAAATCAGCTCCATAGGATCATCCCAACCCTACGATTTGTGGAGGTAAAATGGACGTGTATAAACCTTCACAAATTTGTCCATTTTTTGCCTCAACGGTTTGAAGGGTTAGGATGATCCTATGGAGCTGGTTTTTTGTGGACACCCTATCTATGTGAGGGCCAATCAAATGAATGGTTTGGATCACCCAAACAATGTGGGCCTCCACTGTATTTTAAGCTAGTGTGTAGATAACTTATCTTCACATGTGTGTAGAAACCGTTCTCTCTCTCTCTCTCTCTCTCTCTCTCTCTCTCTCTATATATATATATATATATATATATATATATATATATATATATATATATATATATATATATATATATATATATATATATATATATATATAGTAAAATGATTTTAGCACTCCCAACTCCCAAGTTTTGATATGTCGCGAAAATAGCATGTCTTTTTGTTTTTAATTGGCGTTGTCAGAGCTTTTTGGGAACGGTAAATAACCGTTTGACAGCCCTTTAAATACTAAAAGAGAAGAGGTTTGCGCGACATATCAAAACATTGGAGTGCTTCCACACACACACACACACACATATATATATATATATACCGCCGGTGTAGCTAACTTAGCTACACCGCCGGCTTAAAATACAATGGGCCCACATGGTTTTGGTGATCCAAACCATTCATTTGATTGGCCCTCACATAGATAGGGTGTCCACCAAAAATCAGCTCCATAGGATCATCCCAACCCTTCAAATTGTGGAGGCAAAAATGGACAAATTTGTGAAGGGTTTTTACACGTTCATTTTTGCCTCCACAAATCGTAGGGTTGGGATGATCCTATGGAGCTGATTTTTGGTGGACACCCTATCTATGTGAGGGCCAATCAAATGAATTCTTTGGATCACCAAAACAATGTGGGCCCATTGTATTTTAAGCCGGCGGTGTAGCTTTACTTTCCTCTCTCTCTCTCTCTCTCTCTATATATATATATATATATATATGAGGAAAGTGTCTCAGTCTCTCCCCTAGATAAGCTTATCTACTCCTCCCTTTAAAAAAACACAGTGGGCCCACGCTGTTTGGATGATCCAAAGCATTCATTTGATAGGTCCTAACATAGATAGGGTGTGCCCAAAAAATCAGCACCAAAGGGTCATCCTAGAACTTCGTTTTGTGGGGCACACCGTGTCCAAAATGGACGCATTTATATGTGTCCATTCTGGGTACCACAAGGCACCACAAAACGAAGTTCTAGGATGACCCTTTGGTGCTGATTTTTTGGGCACACCCTATCTATGTTAGGACCTATCAAATGAATGCTTTGGATCATCCAAACAGCGTGGGCCCACTGTGTTTTTTTAAAGGGAGGAGTAGATAAGCTTATCTAGGGGAGAGACTAGAGACACTTATAGAGGAAAGTGTCTCTAGTCTCTCCCCTAGATAAGCTTATCTACTCCTCCCTTTAAAAAAACACAGTGGGCCCACGCTGTTTGGATGATCCAAAGCATTCATTTGATAGGTCCTAACATAGATAGTCCTAGAACTTCGTTTTGTGGTGCCTTGTGGTACCCATTTTGGACACATATAAACGTCCATGTTTATATGCGTCCATTTTGGACACGGTGTGCCCAACAAAATGAAGTTCTAGGATGACCCTTTGGTGCTGATTTTTTGGGCACACCCTATCTATGTTAGGACCTATCAAATGAATGCTTTGGATCATCCAAACAGCGTGGGCCCACTGTGTTTTTTTAAAGGGAGGAGTAGATAAGCTTATCTAGAGGAGAGACTAGAGACACTTTCCTCATATATATATATATATATATATATATATATATATATATAGAGGAAAAGGAGTGTGCGGTCGAGCGCACCTAAGCTTAGGTGCGGTCGAGCGCCCAAACACATGGGTCCCACATTTTTTGTGTTGATCAAAACCATTCACTTGCAAAGCCCCATCATAGATAGGGTGTGTACAAAAAATCAGCTCCATTGGATCATCCTAACCCCTCCAAAAGTGGAGGGCAAAAATGGGCAAATTTGTGGCAAACGGTGTCTGTCCATTTTGACCTCCACAAATGGATGGGTTAGGATGATCCTATGGAGCTGATTTTTTGTACATACGCCATCTATGTAAGGGCCTTTCAAATGAATGCTTTGGATCATCCTAACAAAGTGGGTCCACATGAGTTTGGGGCCCTCGACCGCACCTAAGCTTGGTGCGGTCGACCGCACAATCTTATTCCTCATATATATATATATATATATATATATATATGAGAAAAGTGTATCTACTCGATCAAGTAGATAACTCATCTACTCCGTCACCTAGAAACACTGTGGGCCCACATTGTTTGGATGATCCAAAGCATTCATCTACTCCGGATAGATAGGGTGTGCCCAAAAAAATCAGCTCCATAGGATCATCCCAATCCTTCGAACTGTGGGGGTTAAAAATGGACAGATTTGTGACGGTTTATACACTTCCATTTTAACCTCCACAAATCGAAGAGTTGGGATGATCCTATGGAGCTGATTTTTTGGGCACACACTATCTGTGTGAGGGCCCATCAAATGAATGGTTTGCATTAGACCTGGCAAACGGGCGGGCCGGGCCGGTTTTGACCTGGCCCGTACGGGTCCTGGTCAAACGGGCCAGGTCAAAATGACCCGGAAAATTTTACGGGTCACTAAGCATGGACCCGCACCCGGCCCATACGGGCCGGGTCGACCCGCAGGCCACTCGGATTTTTGACATATTTTTTAAGATTTTTTTTATTTGTATAGGGATTTGCTAGCCACCTTCGCAACCCATTCATGCTGACTGTTTGAGAGATTTGTCTTATTGTCGCGTGGTGCAAACTGCAAAGATTGGCAGAAGTACGATTTGTGAAAAGGTGGCTAGCAATAAATAATAACCATGGGTACTAAGTTTTAAATGACAAATTACGGGAAAATGGAAGGAAAGTAGAAAAATTGCAAAAAATAAAACCAAAAGAATGTTCTAAAATATGACAATTACGGAAAAAAATACGTAGAAAAAGCGAAAGTCATGACAATGACAGAAAAAAATACATAGAAAAAGTAAAAGTTATGACAATTATGAAAAAAAGTGCCAAATGGTGCCAAAATAAAACCTTTTGCACTTCTCTACGGCACCCGCGGGTCCATCCGGCCCATCCCAATTTTGACGTGCCGGGTGGACCCGCGGGTCCATTTCAAACGGGTCACTGATTGGTGACCCGGACCCGTAATTTACGGGTGGATCCGCGGGTCCGGGTCACTTTTTGCAGGGTCTAGTTTGCATCATCCAAACAATGTGGGCCCCACTGTATTTTAAGCCGACGGTAGATAAGTTATCTACTATTCTACTCGATCGAGTAGATACTCCTCTCTCTCTCTCTCTCTCTCTCTCTCTCTCTCTCTCTTTCTATATATATATATATATATATATATATCTCTCTCTCTCTCTCTATATATATATATATATATATATATATATATATATAGAGAGAGAGAGAGAGAGAGAGAGAGGTTGTTGCGCTTGAGCGCAGCTAAGTGCGCTCGAGCACAGAAACAGGGGGTGGGGCCATTGGGGGGTGATCCTAACCATTCACCTAGCTGCGCTCGAGCATAGAAACAGGGGGTGGGGCCATTGGGGGGTGATCCTAACCATTTGGAAGACCCCATCATGGATGGGGGGCCCACCAAAAATCAGCTCCATTGGATCACCAATGGGTGTCCATTTATGGGGCCAAAAATGGACAGATACTGTTTGTCCCCAAATCTGTCCATTTTTGGCCCCACAAATGGATACCCTAAGGTGATCCAATGGAGCTGGCTTTTGGTGGACACCTTACCCATGAAAGGGCCCATCAAATGAATGCTTTGGATCCCACCCAAAATGTGGCCCACCCTGTTTCTGTGCTCGAGCACAGCAACTCTATCCTCATATATATATATATAGTGTGTGTGTGTGTGTGTGTGTGTGTGGGTGCA
Source organism: Tasmannia lanceolata (assembly GCF_043159265.1). Classification (NCBI taxonomy): domain Eukaryota; kingdom Viridiplantae; phylum Streptophyta; class Magnoliopsida; order Canellales; family Winteraceae; genus Tasmannia; species Tasmannia lanceolata. The sequence continues at coordinate 26,121,220 of NW_027518697.1, read as the reverse complement.
CTCACGCGTGGGTCGGGGGCATGCACGGGGTTGTGTGCATGTGTGTGTCTGTGGGTGGGACTTTAAAACCCAAGCTAAGCCTTAATTAATGCATACTTCTTATTCTACAATAACTAGGTTTATTGATAGAAGGATATAACTGTGCCCTGCATGTGGACCAGACAGGGAGTGGCTGTCCCAGACCCACCATCCGCCCCAGGTGTCCTTTTATCACTCCTCTATATAAATCTCCTATAAGTGATTCCAACCTAGTAATCCTAGGAGTTTCCTTATCCCTGAATGGTTGGCATTTGATTCCCTGCCCTTCAAGTTTCGTCTCTAATAATCTACCTCATATCTAACTAATGTGACTTCTGAATTTGTGTGTTCCCAGAGACCATATCCATCATAAATGCAGGAGTGGACTTCAAACTTGATGTCGGTTATGCCGTTCAAAAAAAAAAAAAGAAAAAAAAAAGAAAAAAGAAAGCTTGATGTCGGTTATCATTTGAAAAAAAATTGACGTGAAGTCCAGATTTTTGTTTTGTTTTTTAATCTATGTAATCGATAACACTTGTCTTTCATTTTGACAACAATCCTTCCATATCTTTCTAAAATAAAAATTGTTTATTTACATATATGCATTTTTCAGATAGGTGACACTTTTTTTTTCGGCTCATGCTTTCTCACTGCTACAATTGTAAACTGTTATCAGGCGCTCATGGCTGAGTGCATTGTTGCGTATGAACTTGTACAGTATTTATCTTTCCAGAAAAAAAGTGTAATATATTTTTCTGATTTTTTTTTTGAAAATGTGTATTTGTCTGATAATGAATAGAGCTTTAATGTAGTTAAACTTTAAAGATCGTATGGTCTATCTTCTACGTAATCTCATTCTGGTCATGTATAGAGATGTTGTCATTTTGGTCTTTAATGGAAAACTGCTAGAGATATGCAGGGAACAAATAGTTAGGAAAGGAAACTAGGTGGGTTTGCAATAATTGAATGTTGAATACAAATTCTTGGTACTGGGATTCTTCTACGGTACAGTATCTAACTGGCATTTTTGTTTTCAGGCAAAGCGACAATCTGTGCAAAAACTGTAAGCAGCCAGGACATTATGCAAGGGAATGCACTAATGTGGCTGTTTGTAACAATTGTGGCCTTCCAGGGTAAAAGCTGCCATCACTAGATCTATATTTATTTGTCTGGGTTGCTTATCTACTTTCGGCTTCATTAAGGGCTTGAATCCATGGTGTTGCTAACTGCAATTGAAGTCCTGGATGCCAGTCTTTGAACCCAACATCACATTCTTTGAACTTCCGAAGGATCCAAACCACCTGCCAACTCAACAATCGACATCCAGAATACACATGAAAGACATTTTACTGGGGTCCAGTGTTGTGCCTCTTAGTAGGTTAGAATGTTAAGGTCGCGATGTTGAGGTCATGGGTTAGATTTCGAGCTATCTTTAAAGAAAAAATGTGTTCCATAGTTTTGTATGTAATAGTGCTTATTGATGATGTGTTGTTTCCCCTCAAGCATCCTTGCATGCCCTAGCATAACTGAATTTTCCCCTAACCAACCTTTTTATATCAAAGAACAAACACAGGCCCGCCCATCCCGATCACACACAGAAAATAGATGAACCAAGGTTTTAAATTTCAGTTTCGGTTTCGGCCACAATGGAAATCGAAATATTTCGGTTTTGGTTGAAATTTCGGCCGATATCTTGAAAATTTCATGAAAAATTTCGGTTTCTCTAAAATGTCAGTTGAAATTTCTGAAATCTCGGTGGAAATCTTGTAAAAAGGTGGAAATTTCGGCAAAAAATTTCAGAATTTCAGCGAAATTTCAGCGAAATCCTGTAAAAAAACGATTCTATGCGAATTTAGTTTCGGTCTCGGTGGAAATCCAAAATTTCGGCTGAAATATTTCGGTTTCCGCCGAAATTTAAAACCTTGAGATGAACATACCACCAATTTTTCTAATTTAGTTCTGAATTATTGCTTGTTCAGGCACATTTCATCTGAGTGCACTACCAAGTCACAATGTTGGAATTGTAGAGAACCTGGTCACATGGCCAGCAATTGTCCGAACGAAGGCATATGTCGCACATGTGGCAAAGCAGGGCATCTTGCTAGAGATTGCTCGGCTCCCGAGCTGCCTCCTGGTGACCTGAGGCTCTGTAAAAACTGCTACAAACAAGGCCATATTGCTGCCGACTGTACAAACGACTAGGCCTGCAACAACTGCCGTAAGACAGGTCACCTTGCACGGGATTGTCCGAATGAACCCGTGTGTAATTTGTGCAATATTTCTGGGCATGTTGCAAGGGAGTGCCCCAAGGCTGAAATTGTTGGTGATAGGGGCCGTGGGGGCCGTAGTGGCGGTTATCGGGAACGGGACATAGTCTGTAGGATGTGCAATCAGGTGGACCACATGAGCAGGGATTGTATGGGTCCCATGATGATCTGTAACAACTGTGGTGGTCGAGGACATGCTGCTTACGAATGCCCTTCCGCAAGATTCATGGACCATAGACCTCGAAGGTGGTGAGGGGATATGGCAAGTCTCTTTGAGATGTTAGCCTTTTTGGACTTGATGAAAACTATATAGGCATTTCTTCTGTTTTTAGTGGATGCTTTCGGCTGTTTTGATCAGTTTTAGTTTGTTAGAGTTCCTTATTGAATGTTGACTGCAATTGCAATAAATTGTTGAGGCGAGTTTTTGTGACCCATAATTAGCTTTTTTCATCAATGCCATAATTTGATGGTTTTGTTTTGTTTTAGGATTTTTATATTGGTCATGACTGAAATCTTGACTCTTCAAAAGGAAAAATCCTGAACTCTTGAGTTGGGTTGGCAAATGACTATTTCCATAGCCTTCATGAAATTTTAAAAACCCCCCAAAAGACTCATTAACATTTTTACACACCAGAGAGAAGGTTATGTTTCCTGTGAGAAAGCTCCTACTTGGAAACCAATCATCAGCCTCTCTCTTAGAAACATGCACCTCAGTAAAACAAGCATTCCAAATCCACGCCCAAATCATTCTCAATGGCCTCCACAACCACATTTTCACCCTAAGCAGGCTCATCTCCTTCTTCGCTCTTTTGGATTCAGCTGCTCTTGCCCATTCTCGCCTAATCTTCTCAAGTATAGATCGACCCAATCTGTTCATCTGGAACACCATGATCCGAGGCTACTCTCGCAGTGAATCTCCTCTCGATTCTGTTGTCCTCTACAAGTCGATGCTTGCCCAAGGTTTCGTCTCTCCTAACAATTTCACATTCCCCTTTTTAGCTAATTCCTGTGCTCGATTATCAAATATTCGAATCGGGTTGGAAATCCATTCTCATATAATGAAGTACGGTTTCGAATCAGATGTTTTTATTAAGAATTCTCTCATGCATTTATATTCTTTCTTCGGATGCTTAGATCTCGCACAGCAGTTGTTTGATGAAAGTTGTGATCGAGATCTGGTTTCATTTAATACCATGATCAACGGCTATGCTCGAGGGGGTCGACCCATCAATGCCTTGAATCTCTTTGCAGAAATGCTGGTTCCTGGCATTAGGCCTGATGAGTTCACGATTGTTGCGCTGTTGTCAGCTTGTTCGATGTTAAATGATCCGAAAACTGGCCAGCAGATCCATCTCTTGATGTATAAGAATTCGGGTTTTGATGATTCTAACCTTCTGTTGAGAAGCTCTCTTGTTGATATGTATGCAAAATGTGGATGGATGAAAATGGCGGATCGAGTGTTTCATACAACTGGTACCAGCAAAAGTGCCATGGCTTGGAGTTCTATGGTATCTGGGTATGCTAAATCTGGAGAAATTGAGATTGCCCGCCAACTGTTTGATGAAATGCCTGAAAGAGATATAGTTTCTTGGACAGCCATGATGAGCGCTTATTCTCAGTCAGGCCACTACAATGAAGCATTGAAACTTTTTGCAGAAATGGAAAGGCTGGGCGTGATACCGGATGAAGTCACCATGGTCACTGTTCTTTCAGCGTGCGCTCAATTGGGTGCACTTGATTTTGGCAAAAAGCTTCTTCAATACATCAAGGGCAGATCATTTGATCAGAATGTCATTCTTAGTACAGCTATTGTGGATATGTATTCGAAATGTGGGAACATCGAAAGTGCACTCGATGTTTTCTATGGTGTTGTAGAGAAATCAAAGACCGTCTTCCTCTTCAATTCTGTGATTTCTGGTCTCGCTCAACACGGGCTCGGTAAGAAAGCAATGGCAGTTTATAGAGAAATGAAGTCTCTGGGTTTGAGACCCGATGGGGTTACCTTCGTGGGACTTCTCTGTGCTTGCAGTCACGGCGGGCTGGTTGAAGAAGGGAAGAACTTGTTTGACTCCATGGTTGAAGAACATGGAATTGAACCACAAATCGAACATTATGGTTGCATGGTTGATCTTCTCGGGCGAGGAGGATTTTTGAAGGATGCTTATGATTTTATTGAGAGAATGCCTATTGAAGCTAACCTTGTGATATGGGGAGCTTTGCTAAGTGCATGTAGAATCCATGAAAACATTGAGATGGGTGAGATTGCGGGCAAACGACTTCTCGAACTGGACCCAGATCACGCGGGGCGTTATATTCTGTTATCTAACATGTTGGCAGATTCAAACCGATGGGAAGACGCCCAAAGAGTGAGGAAACAGATGGAGGAAAGGGGAATTTCGAAGCCAGCGGGGTTGAGCTATGTAGAGTTGAATGGGTCACTTCACCATTTTTCAGCGAGTGACGGGTCATGGAGGCAGGACAAAAAGATGGATTTGATGCTTGAGGAGATGGCGAAGAGGCTGAGATCAGTTGGGTATGTTCCGAATACGAGACGGGTTTCGTTCGATATAGATGAGGAGGAGAAGGAAGATGTTGTTTCTTATCACAGCGAGAAGCTGGCCTTAGCATTTGGATTGATGAATTTGGGGCCTGCGATTACTATTAGGATAGTGAAGAACCTTAGGATTTGTGGTGATTGTCACACTTCGTTTAAGCTTGTGTCTGAGATATTTAGGAGAGAGATAGTAGTTAGGGACAGGATTAGGTTCCACCATTTTAAAAATGGGTTGTGTTCTTGTATGGATTATTGGTGATAACCCCTGAGGGTTATACGAATGCCCACTTCTATGATGCTGAATTTATTGAAAATGACCCTAGCACTATATTCATAATTGAGATGAGAGTATGTAAATTTTTTTTTTTTTTTTAAAGGTAACTATTTTATTAATAATGCAAAGTCTATTACAATGAAGGGACAAGGTGTCCCCTCTAAAGTAACAGTATTGCATCAAGTCCAATATGCGGTATTACCTGTCACCAGTAGGATAAAAAGAGCTTTGAAAAAACCTCTAGGCGATCCTTGACTCCAACATATACTCCGACCGAATAATCACCATCCCATCTCTATCTGTCCCCTCTTTTGCAGCACATGTATGGGCTTTTTTGGTCCAAAGCCACCGGCGTGGTTGGTCGGTGTGCGTCCGAGCACTTGGGGGGGGGGGGGGGGGGGGGGGGTGTGTTCTTTTACCAACAGTTCGAGATTCAATTTGAAGGGTCGATGATCGAAATTTTCAGTCCATTGGGATTGGATTTTAGGCAATTGAGAAGAAGGGAATCTCACTTCTTCCTTATGCTCTAATGCCTTTACACATATGGAAAGAACTTTTCTAGTATAGTGCATGCCAGATTCGAACGTCCACACATGCATAATAGGAACAACATGTCAACTCAGAATGTGACTCACGTTAAACATCAATGCGCACAGAACACAAACAATTTTGATGCACCTAGAATGCAAATGAATCTCTGGATCGATAGAATATCCGATTAACCTTTTACAGAACACAAACAGAAATTAGTGCTAAGGATATGGAATTAAAGAGAAATGCTCAATTCAGGTGGACAAGCTACAACCGCTGAAAAGTAAATGACAGTATAGGAAATGTAAAGATAAAAGTTAAAGGCTAGAAAATGCTTGTGTTTGGTTTTGGGACCACTTCTTTTGACACGTTCTTTTTTGTAGACTTTCACTTGTAACTGCTCGCCGCTGTCCTATGTTCTTAGAGAGGAAGCTCGCAATAACCGTCCACTTCAGCCTCCAACTCTCACATGTTTCCTTGTTTCAAGATGAATGTTGTCTCTTTCTTTTGGAAAATGACAACCGGTGCATAATTCCTTTGACATTGTCAGGTGGGTCACCAATCAGGAGCTCGGTCTCTTATGACCAATGTCAAATTCAAAAATGGGTGTAAACAATGGGCCTTGTTAAAAATTTTGGCCTTTGGATCACCCATTCATGTGAGTGGAGATTTTCTTCCCCCTTTTCCTCTACTGTTCTCCTAACTTCCCTCATTGTAATTCTTTTCACTATCCTCCAGCACGCAAAGCTACGGAAACGAAATAGGTATTTCTGCCAATTTATATTGAATCTCTCAAGTAAATGACAAGGAAAATAAGGAGGAATGTTTACTTTTTGAGGGTGAAAATCTCCCCTATATTGATAAAACAAGGGCGTTTGACCCCGACTGTGCTTTTCATTTCTGATATGACAGGGGATTGGCGGCTAATTTTGAAATCAAGTGGGAATTGTGTCTCATCTTCTTCTTTTAAGTTTTTCTGTTTATTTTATCTCCATCACTACTGGCGATTGTTGGAACTTCAAAGAGGAAGGGGAAGAGGAAGAAGAAAAGACGAGGAAGAGGAAAGAAAAAGCAGAAGAAGATGAAGAGGAAAAAAGAGTAGGAAGAAGATGGAAAAGGACATATCTACGTCGGAAAAAATGGAGAACGCTAGAAAAATCAAAAGGAAGGAAAAAAAAAGAATCAACACAAGAAAAATGGAAAAAATGAAGAATAAGGCAAAGTTGAGGTTGACTAAGAAAAGTTGGTGAGATTTGGGTGTCAGCTTGGTAAAATAGGGGTTAACATGGTAAAATAGGGAGTCAACTCGGTAAAATTGGGGGAGGGGGATTTACCGAGTCGACCCTCCAATTTTACCAAGTTGACCCCAAATCTCTTCGTTTCAATCCTAAATCTCACCATTTAGACCCAAAATCTCACCAAATTTTCTTAGTCAATCCCAACTTTCACTTCTTCTTCCTCTTTTTTTTTTTTTTTTTTTTTTCATTTTTCCGACGCCTTCTTGTATACACTCCATTTTGACCGAACCCTAAACCAATGTGTGCAAATAAAAATCCATCAAATGAGTGAATTAGAGTCCCATAATTTCCCAAAGGGTAGTTTAGAATCCCAATAAGGTCACTACAAAATTTCATTGAAATCCGATAAAAAATGCCTAATAGGACGAGCCGAGTTTGCATCATATTGCAAAAGGGGGTGAATTATCTATTCGTTTAAGTAGAGGTGAATTGTCCACTTTGGGGGGTGCCTGGGAAAAAAAAGAGATAGCAAATCAATGTTTTGATTATACAACAGATGAGTGAATTATCCAAAAGAGTTGTCCTAGGGAGGAAAACTGAAGAATGTAACAGTAGCTATTATTATGTTGAAAGGGTGGTGTATTAGTGTTTAAAGGGGGCTGGCTCGGAGAAAAAATGGGGTCGAGATATGTTTTCCTCTATATAAAGAGTAGCAGGGAACTCGTGAAAGGGAGATCTCATTTGGGAAAAATCAGAGAAATAGAGAGAGAAAGAGAAATCTTGAGACAGAGAGAGAGGCTGGAGATCTCATCTTCTCCGGCCACACCTCCGGCCGACCTTCACTCCTTCTTGCTAAAACCTCCTCATTTTCACCCTCATTACTTGAACAGACCTCATTTTTCATCTTTCTTTAAAGTATAACTTTCAAACCCTAGCTTTTTCCTTTTTCCCCATTTTCTCCGGCAATTTTGGCCGGATTCCGACCAATTTCTACCGGCTGCAATTCAAAGCTTAAGCTTCAGATCTACTTCGTTGTCTTCCTTTCAAACCCTAGCTTAGTTCTAGAATCTTAGGTCTAAACCTCTAAAATTGAAATTCAAAGCTTAGAAACCTTAGATCTGAGAGTTCGTGGCTCTAATCTCCCCTTTGATAACCTGGATCTCAAGAGTTTAACCTAAATTCTGTGTAATTTGTTAAGATATGATTCTAAGCATTCCAATTGGGAAATAAGAGAATGCAAACACCTCGAATCTGTGAGCAAGTAAGGCAAATTTGTTATTCGGTGAATCATAATCTCAATTAATCTTGCTTAAACATTAGCATCTGAGAGGTCTCGCATCTTAGATCTCAGATCCAAGAGTAAAAGAGAGGATGTAAGCTTTACTTCTCGGAAATAATCTCGGATCCGGGTAACTCAGTTTTTCTTTATTATTGATAGATTCAGGTTTATATTGAAAAATTTGTATGATTCAAGTTTGCATTAGTTAATTTTGGTTAAGGCATGGAGTCTATGTGTTTATTTTTAGTCAAGATTCGTTATTAGCTTTAATGATGCTGCAAACTCTACATATTCTATTGGATCTGGATTCACATCAGCGAGTTTCAATTCAGACATTGGTTTCGATCTTTTTGTTTAGTCCTTGATAATGCTACAAATATTTTAAATGTTTTGCAGGATTTAGATCTATGTAATAGTATAGAGTTGTCACATTTTATAATGTTTGGATCTAAATTTCTTATGATGGTAAGGATACAGTTTTATTTCGAGGAGTATGAAACACTGAGTTAGATCAACACCGAGTTAGATCATTTTTTTATGTACCTGATTAAATGTTCTAAATAGAGCATGAAATAACCTTAGAAATGTTGAATAGAAAATGTCTCTTGTTTCACATACGTGTAAATGTAGGTAATGAATTCCATTTAGATTCACATATAGGATGGTTCTCTTGGTAAGCATGTATAAGTGGATTTGATCACTGATGTTGAAATAGCTACTTTGTGAATAGTATTCCTGTAAAAAAATGAAGGTGACTCATATGTTAACATTTTTCTTTAGTCCATCTTATTTGTTACAATGAAAACTAGATTCATGTCTTCATGTGTATAAGTTCTTTTTTATGTAGTCATTGATGGTGTCAGTACATTTTTTTTTGGGTGCTGAAACAAGCTCTGATGTCATAATCATGATTGAAATGTATAACATCTGAATTGGTAAAACATGGTAATGCAAGGTCTGATGTACCTTGCCAATGATGTTGTTATCACACACTGATAATTACCTTCTTCAGTTGTTTCTCCCTTTAAGTATCATTGATTCATATGTGAATTGACTGTAGTATTGTTTGTATTGAGTGATCAATTCCCCATTGTTTTGTTATTCATCAGAAATCTTATCATTAATCATTAAAGTAAACACTCATGCATAATGTTTAGAAAGGGCATTCTAAGTGTTCAGGTTTTGGCATCACTTGTTGCACAAACACCTCTTTTTTTATGTAGAATAGATGTGATTTTTCACTTTTACATAAGCTTTTTTCCGATTGTTGATTGAATTTTCTAGTTTGGAATTCTTGGATTGTAATAGATACATATATTCAATACATTCTTTTAACCCTCATAGATGTGGGAACACCATTCCCTTAGAAATAGGTGATGATGATTACAGGTGATGATGATTACTGCGTGATGATGGCTTAATTTGATTTTATTTGATCTGTTGGTTCATTATTCGAACTGCGAAAAGTCAAGGGTATGATTAGCATACAAATGGACTCAAATATTTTGTTCAATAGTAGTTAAGCATCATTGTTTATTTTTAGTTTTCTATGTTTGTCATGTTTGTCACCGCACTAAATTCTTAACTGTGATATTATGCAAATCGGCCTGTGCTTATTTTTATAATATTAGACTCTGATTAAAAGGCATCACAATGAGAATAATATATATGCTATGCTATTCACATGAGCATTGTTTAGAATTTTATCATGCTGGTGATTCAATTTGCAATGGAATCGGAGTTGTTTTCTATTTAGTTTTGCAATTAGGGAATGTGAAGGTTATAATGTACCTAAATGTTCAATTGGATTGTACAAGCTGAAATTTATACATGTCCTCAGTTTTGTGTATAAGGTATATAATACGTAGATATAGACTTATCAAATTTTAGGCAATTATCCTTGTGAGATTCATTTTCTCATTGAGACATGATTTTGAAGTAAGAGTTTTGGTACAATTCTAAAAAAGCAAGGTAGTGAATTCTAAGATCAGTTAACATAGATACTCCCTTATTCTGTTTTTCATACCTTCACACACTAGTTCCTCTATTATCGCAGGGGCTACTGATGAGCACATTTATGTGTGAATTGTAGGTATGAAAGCATACATATTTTATGTTTAGAGCGGTACTACTAAGGTATTTTGCTTGTTTTTTGTGTTTAGGCTTATTCTTGAATTTTCGTGAAAAATAGAGCTAAGAAGGTTGAAGATTAAAGAATTTTCCATCATTTGGAGGGATAAGATCATCTTATGGCCCACCAATTGGTTGGCTCGGAATAGCTTTGGAAAATAATTCGAGGGGTACAAACAATTTATTCTAAGGCCCACTAAATGTGCGGTTTAGATCATCTTATGGTAATGGATTGCGAGGTGCAAATAATTTTACATTGTTGCCCCTCGATTGAATGGTTAAGATCAGTCCACAAAAATGATTCAAGAGGTGCGATCATTGGTAAAGCCGAAATATTCACATCAACCCATTAATTCAACGGTTCGATCATCTCATTGGAATGGTTTTGGGGTGCAATTAATTTACATAGTGGACTGTCAAATGGATGGCTTGGATCGTTCCTTGGAAAGGATATAGAGGAGAGGCAAATATAATTGTTTATGTGTATTACATAGAGGGGTAGATTAGCCATTTGCAAATAATTGTGACATGGTTGCAATTTATCCGAAAAGTGGGGACAATTTGGTCGTTTCATAGTGCAAAGCAAGAGAAAAATAGGAGAAAAAACCCCAACAATTTAGCTCTTGGGAAGATTTTTTTTTCTTATTACACGTTTTTTTTGGCCCACTTACAATCGTCACTCTCTCTCTCCTCCCCTGTTTTGTTTCCTATTTTATCCCTCCTCTCCACCGATTTAGCAATTTGCCCTACTATTTCTAACCTTTCCTATTTTCGTTGGAAATTGATTCTTTATTTTGAATGGTTGACATTTAATCACATGCACATATCACTCAACTTGAAAACTTTCTATTATTTTCTTTCTAACATTGAGAAAGTTGCTTGAGGATATAATTGGAAGGTTTTGTACGCAACTTTGGAAAGAAAGAAAATAGGAAAGTAACCCATGTTTTTTTAGGAAATATATAGAAAGCCAACTCAAGCTTTAATCTCATCCATCCCTTTATTGCCTAATCTATTCAAACAATCTCCTCCCTATATCTTTTTCCATCTCTTAATTTAGCAACCCTTCTCACCCAAATCCTATATAACTCTTTATCTTTCTTAAATTTTAAAGTGTGCTCGTCTCGTCTCGTCGCGTCTTTAGGGTTATTTTTCTCTCTTTTCTCTCCCCTAATTCTTGTGCAAAATTTTCTCCTTTGTTCTCTTTATAATTATAATTACATATCTTCTTACAATATTTTTCTCTTGGTTTTTCATCTCATCATATCCACTCTCATCTTCCATCAAGAGGCTCGATCCAACATCCAAGATTCAATCCAAGGCGACACCAAGGCTTGAAGAAGGAAAATGATTCAACCGTTGAAGGAGGAGAAAAAGAATAAGTTTTTCTTGTTTTGTTCTTTATTTCAATTCCAATTTGATGTACTCTCGTTATAATTTCAATTAAAGAAGAGTTTAGTTTTGTTTCTTTTCCCTTTTTAAGCTTCTATTTGACATTATTTTTGTTTCTTTTACTTTCTCCATGAACAACTAAACCCAATATACTTAGGGTTTAGATGAAGCCATGGGGAAGGAGAAAGATTGTTGATTAAAATCAATGGTATAAAATAACAACATATATATAGGGTTTTATAATTTTGGATTCCCAATTATTCATGCCATTGGATTTTATCCTTTCGTAATCGTAATTGTTGATGAAATATTATAAATTCTTATATATTCTTTAATATTGGATAGTGTGCTTGATCAATCACTCATGGGCAATGACATCCATTTTGATCTTATTTCCCATTGACCGGATTTATTAAATATACAATTCAATAGAAAAGTTGGTTTGATTAATTATCCAATCCAAACTCGTGGTGTATATAACCCTAAGGAATCTTTTAATCGAATTAAGGTTTTTAAATCAATTTTTAGTTACTTTTGCAATTAATTTCCAATTCAATTTAGAATAATTTTCCAATCAATTTAGGCTTTTAGATTTTGGTTTTCTAATTAGATTAGATAATTTATTAGTAGAAATCATTCTAATATTGGTTCACTTTGCCTAAATATAAGGATTGAATTCGTAACCGTTTCTTCATTGTTTTCGACCCATATCTATTTAGATTATAAATTTAAATATATTGTTGGATCCGAGGTTGTAGTCCACTAAAATCCTGAGTACATGTCAGACAACAATATATCATAAGTTTATTTTTCAAATAGTATAAGGGTAGAAATCACAATTCTCTTCACTGAGTTCGACCCGTATCTACACGCGATCCGTGCACTTACGGTTATTTATAATATCACAATCTAGTTTTTGGCGCCGTTGCTGGGGAAGAGTTTGATTACTTTAATTCATATATTATTCGAAGTGATTTTTCCTTTTCTTTTAGTTAGTTAATTAATTTCAGTTATTTGTTTGTTTACTTTGTTTTTTTTGTTACTTCTTGTTCTAATTTGGTGATTTTCTATGTATGAGTGCAGGTTGGGTGCGTAACTCTATCAACCACTTCGAGAGAGTAATTCGATCAGAAACAGAGACAGACATTTAACCAATTCCAATTGCCATGGCGGAAGAGGGAGTTTCTAATACCCTTCGGCCCAAGCAGTAGAACCTTCTTGTATTCGATTGCCAGATGCTCAGGGCAATAATTTCGAACTCAAATCGCAATTTATTACGATGCTCCCTCACTTTCACGGGCTCTCTTCTGAGGATGCCTATTTATTTTTACGAGAGTTTGAAGAGGTATGTGCTTTAATTAAATTACAACAACTCACGGATGATGCGGTTAAATTGCGATTCATTACCTTCTCACTCAAGGAGGGAGCCAAAAAATGGCTTTACGGTTTGCCCACGAACTCCATCACCATTTGGGAGGAGTTTACAGTAGCTTTTCTTAAAAAAGTTTTTTCCTTCACATAAACTAACAAATTAAGGAATGGTATTCTTCAATTTAGGCAAAAACCTCATGAGTCGTTTTTCAAATTTACGGAGAGATTCAAAGATCTACTCCAAGAATGCCCTCACCACGGCTTAGATACGTGGCACTTGTGCCAAATCATATACGAGGGCATTGATTTTCAAACTAAACAATTATTAGAGTCCATGTGCCCTACAGGATTCAAATCCTACACGGATGAAGACGAAGCTTGGAAGTTCTTGCATGATTTGGCAGAAAAGACCCGTGAGTGGGAATCCACTCAAGAAAGTGAAAGAGCCACATCAAGTAAGGGATTCTTAATTGAGGGTACAGTGGCAAAGGAGGCCCAATTAGATAGTCTTATCAAAAGGCTTGAGGCTATAGTTATAAAAGGACCCGCACAAGTAAATCAAATCACATAAAGTGTCCCTATGTGCAATTGGTGCCAAGCTCCTAACCATGTCTTGAAAGAGCGCTCCAATTTTTTAAATTTTGGTAATTCTATTGAAAATGTAAGTGCTATGTTTTCAAATAATCCTTATAGTTACACTTACAATCCAGGATGGAGAAATCTTCCCAATTTGTCTTGGAGCCAAGGGAGCTACCAAGGTGGGCCATCCAATTTCCAAGGTCAAGGCCAATTCAGCCAACCTAGACCCACCTTCCCTCCTTCTTATGTTCAGCCACCCATAGCCACACCCCCATCATTTCAAAACCCAAATTTGAATAATGTTTGAAATCAGCAACCACCGGGTTTTCAAAAACAAGGGGAATCGGCTCGCGTAGCTTCTTTGGAGAAGAACATGGAACTTCTCATAAGTACCTTCATGACAAGCCAACACAACATGGAGAAACAAATTTCTCAACTCGTCATAGCTTTGCACGAGAGGGAAAAGGGTAAGATGCCAAGTCAACCCGTTCCTAATCCAAGGAACTTGAATGTGAATGTGAACCCACAGGTACCGCCAAATCAGTTGAATGCCATTCAACCAATTCCGCAGCCACAAGAGCCCTCCAACCAATGCAATCCTGTATATGCTTTAAGGAGTGGTCGAGATTACCACAACGAGGAGGTTAGATCCGAACCCTCTAAAGATCATCAAGAGGAACCCGAAGAGGTGAGTAAAGGTTCTCCTCACAGGTTCGACTGCGGAACCCGAAAAGGTAAGTGAAGAGCAAGTAGTTACAGCACCTGAAAAGAAATATGAGCCCAAGGCTTCTTTTCCAAGGAGACTTGCCAATAATAATAATGTGGATGCCATGGATAAAATTTTAAATATGTTTAAACAAGTGCAAATTAATATTCCTTTGTTAGATGCGATTTCACAGGTTCCTACTTATGCTAAAGTGCTTAAAGACTTATGCACTCAAAAGCGCACAACTAATGTGCCCAAGAAGGCTTTCTTAGCCTCAAATATAAGTTCCATCTTGTCTGAACAGATGATGGCTAAGTATAAGGACCGCAAATATAAGTTCGATCTTGTCTTAACAGATGATGGCTAAGTATAAGGACTCATAATGTCCTACTATTTCTTGCACTATTGTAATACAAAGATTGAACATGCTCTTTTGGATTTGGGTGCAAGTGTAAATCTCTTGCCTTTTTCTATATTTAAGCAATTAGGATTAGGAGACCTCAAACCAACTACCGTCACTCTTCAATTGGCGGATAGATCAACTAAGACACCCAAAGGGATGGTTGCGGATGTATTAATTAAAGAAGGAGATTTTGTATTTCCTGTAGATTTTGTTGTGTTAGATACAGAGCCCGTTGCTAATATCAAAGATCAAATTTCTATCATTCTTTGTAGGCCTTTCCTTTCTACTAGCAACGCTTTAATTAATTGTAGGAATGTCATAATGAAATTATCTTTTGGGAATATATCAGTAGATTTTAATGTATTTCGATTAGGTAAGCAACCAAATTTTCATGAAGAAATCAATATGTTGCATTCTTTTCCTGACGATATAATTACTAATTTTGAAATCAATTTTGATGCAGGTTTCAAAGAACGCTTGGGCTAATTAGGAGATGATGGAGGAGGCGGTTTCTTTTTCGATGTCTTGGCCATCCAAAACGTGGAGCCCGTGGGACCTCTAACAACATATCTTCCAAAGCCTTCGATTGAAGAAGCCCCACAGCTGGACTTGAAGCCCTTGCCTTCTAATTTACGTTATGCTTTTTTGGGTGATAATTATACTTTGCCTGTAATAATTACAGCGGACCTAACATCTACTCAAGAGGAGGAACACATTAAATTGCTAAAAGATAATAAGAAAGCCATAGGTTGGACAATGATCGACATCAAAGGAATTAGCCCTTCGATTGTGCAACAACATATAAACATCATTGATGGTTCCAAACCTTCAAGGGAACCCCAAAGAAGGGCTAATGCTGTGATGAAGGAAGCCATCCAAGAGTTGTCCTTTATAGATCAAAAGCCTACATTGAAATACAATATGAGAATTTAGAAGAGGTTACAGATCTCCATTAGCCTCTTTATTTTATGTTTTCTTGATCATATCAGGTGTGCCTCTCTTTTCATTGTCCTCGTCCTTGTTTCTATTTTTGCATGCATTGAGGACACTGCATGACTTAAGTATGGGGTGTAGTATATTTGGAAAACTTATTTGTTAGTTCTTTTTATAGTTTAAAGTAGAATATTTCTTTTTTCTTTGTTATTAGTATCTTTACAAAAGAAAGAAATAACTAGATATTTTTGGAAAGAGATTTTTATCCCATTTTTAGAAAGGAAATTAGTCTATATTAATTTTAGAATTTGAAAAAATAAAAAGAACACTTTCTACTTATATGTTTGATTTCTTTGTAATCTTGTTTATAAAAGATTTGATTAGGAGACGAGATTAGAATTTTGGCTTTTATATGGCACAGTGAAAAAGAAAAGAAGAGAAAAAAAAAAAAAAAAGTAATTTTTGATCTAGTGTTGACTTGTAGCCTTTTTGACTCGAGCAAGTAAGTCCGAGGGGTGTTCTACACCTAGTTCCTTAAAGCTATCTAGTTTGAGAGTAATTGACCAAAAGCTCGTTATAAGGGTCATCTAGAAAACTTAAGAGGTCAAGACATTGTACGGATCGAAAATAAGGTTGAACTCATACTGCATCAATTTGTTAAAGATATATGCAAATTGCAAAAATAATTCTAACACTGCTTAGTAACTTGGGTGTCTGCTGCAAGCCCTGCATGTCATTCATACCAACGGCAATAGAGGAATAATTGAGTTCAATTCTTAGAAATAATGAGAAAGTGGAAAGAAAGGTGGAACCATATAAGTATCCAAGTTTCTATCAAATTTATGATTCAAATTCTTTTGTAGCATAGATGACATTAGAATCTTATCTATGAGGACAAAAGTGTGAAAAATATAAAAGAGGATTCCTTACTTAAGATATATGTCGAATTTCACAACATAGAATGGGATAATAAAGATCAAGTATGGGGTATTCTAGAAATTTCTATCTTGAGTAAAATATTAAAGAAAATGGAAGAGTTATATTTGGCTTTATTCCATATTAAGGGTTTGCAATGTAAGTTTTTATGAGTAAAATATTAAAGAAAATGGAAGAGTTATATTTGGCTTTATTCCATATTAAGGGTTTGCAATGTAAGTTTTTATTTTTGAAAAGTTTATATTTTTAGAATTTTGTGTGTATATCCACTGCAAACACTCACGAGATACAACTCGTCCACGACAAGAAAAGCTTAAGTATGGGGGAATTTGATGAGCACATTTATGTGTGAATTGCAGTAGGAAAAGCATGCATATTTTATGTTTAGAGCGGTACTGCTAAGGTATTTTGCTTGTTTTTGTTCTTGAATTTTCGTGGAAAATGGAGCTAAGAAGGTTGAAGATTAAAGAATTTTCCATCATTTGGAGGGATAAGATCATCTTATGGTCCACTGTGGACCCCAATCAGAGAAGCGGCGAGGAACGAGTCCCCGTTGGTCCTTTAGATCTCCACATGTGAAGGAGAACTCTTCCAAACAATTCTTGAAACAGTGGCCTCACAATATGAGTGGCGATATATGAGATACCTAGTGATTCTGAAACAAAGTTCGGAATCAAGACGTACCTAAAAAAAAATAAAGAGTCGCCATCCCTGGATAGGCCATGGAACCCAAAAAATATATACTCTGTTTGTAATAGATCACCAGAAATAATTGGGTCTATGCTTGATTACGAGTAGGGAAGGTGTTAGACACCCAACTCGCCCGAGTGCACTCGATCTCTTATGCCATTTTCTATTAAGTTTGAAGAGTTTTTGGCGAAAATCATATGAAATGAGAACAAACATCCCCGAGAAAACTTTAACCTAAGCATGCATGACCCTAGGATGGGTAAAAGAAAAATAAAATATCCAAATCTTAATAAGAATTGATATTAGTGTCATCTGACATTGGATTGAACACTAGAATCCACCGTCTCTCAAAGAGGCGTAGAAGACTAAAGTTTATCCAATACCAAATAACCCTCCTACCTATCTCCACGCATCCCATCTAATCCTATCTCATCAATCTAAGAAAGTGATAAACAAACACATGCATAGCTACAGCTAAGGAAGTGATAATATAAAAAAGAGTAGTTATAATAAACTAGAATACGCAAGAAAGCAGTAAAAAGTGCTACAGCTAAGCATGTGATCAGGAGATAATAAACGAGTAAGTGGTAAAGAGCTATAACTAAACATGTGATAAGCAATAAAGAAAACAGTAAAGGCATAAATGACTATAGCAAAACAGGTGATAAGCAATAAAGAACTACAACTAAATATGAGAATAAACAAGTAGTAAAGCAATAGCGAATTAGTATGCTAAGCTAAGCATATGAAAATTAAAATATAAACAACTCAATCAAGGAAGGAAAATCACACTAACATGCGCCTATGCAACACATAATGATAAGCAATAGACCAGAGACTCATAAAAACTCTAAAATAAAAAAATGTACAACAATATTTCCTGAACTTGGATGACCAGCCATCCAAGCTGCCTACGTATCCAAGCCCCTTTTTGGAATCAAGGTTTACGTAGTTATATGGCCTATTCTAAGCTCTAATGCTTATTTATACCTAGACCACTAAACTAGACTCGACCTAAAAGACTGGACTAGTTTTTAAAGCTTCTTAAATACGATTATTTAGATTAAAGTGAATTGTGGATTTTAGGACTCCCTATATGCCCTAACTAAATGCAAGCCAAGACTAATGCAGGTGATCCCTACATCCTATGTGCAACTAGGGTGTGTCCTAGAAAAACTGATAGGCTCACTAAGTGAATCCTATTATAGCCATCAGCCAACTATGCGCCAAGCTATATAGTCAAACTGACTGCACATGGGCTCCTAACTCTAGGACTCTCCTAACTTTAGGACAAACTCCTAAACTCTAAAACACTCTATACATCTAGGACAAACTCCTAACTTTAGAGGAAGATCTTTTGAAAAATGTTTGCAAAATTTTTGTTTGAAAGAGTTTGAAAGGTTTCTTTTTGAAAGGTTTGACTGGACTTGGGATAAAGATCCCAAGCTGCCTACTACCTCGTGGAAGAAGATCAAGCCAACGTAGTTCGGAAACAGACTTTCCTAGTACGCCCCTAAAATCTTTTAAATCTTTCTAAATGTTTTTATAGTTTTGAATGTTTGTCAAGTGTTTTTGTTCTTTTCAAATGTTTTTGAGTTTTTAAATTTCAAATATTTTTATGTTTTAAAATGTTTTCACCCTTTAGCTAAAGGGAACCTACAAAACAACACACTAGGGCAAAATCCCTACGGTGCTAGTGAGACTGGGTAAGTCTCCTAGACACAGAGATGAGCTCCAAGTATCCCTTAAGGGTACATGCAACCAACATACCAAGTTGATCTTCAACTAGTAGGGGTGTAACTTATGAGACTTGAATAATCTCCTAGAGGAAGGTACTTTCCAATGAGATAGGACTGGTCTCTTAAAAGGGAAATTCATAATGAGACAAAGTATGTCTCTTAAAAAGGAAAAATATCTAATGAAACAAAGTATGTCTCCGAAAAAGGGAGGCTCCGACTAGCACCATCATAGCCCTAGCTATAGGTTTCATTCGGCTCCTTTATGGAATATAGATGGATTCCCAGATCTAAGGCGTAAACGAAACTAAAAAAAAAAGAGAAAATATTTACGATACGATGTGTGGAAAAAGGGGAGTCATCGCAAATCCGAATTCAAAGAAAAAATTCGAGTTATGGAAGAAGGAACCGAGAAGGAGGTATCAGCAACAACTGGTTTTATTACTGGACAGCTCATGATGTTCATATCGATCTATTATGCGCCTCTGCAGGACTTCCGTTGGAATCCATCTAACTTCAGTGGGATGGGAAATAATATATATGGATAGTCCATATATAACTCGTGAATATCTAATATCACATATACATATGTTTCTTCCATAACGTAAACCACCTCTGGATTTGAAATCACTGCTTATATACCTGGTATTGGCCATAATTTACAAGAACATTCTGTAGTCTTAGTAAGAGGAGGAAGGGTTAAGGATTTACCCGAAGATCCCATTGGATTCCGGAAGCTCGTAGCATTGGTCCCGATAAACCCCAATTTATTGCTTCCTCTCCACCAATAATGCCCACTCCTTCAACTCGTTCCATGATAGAGAAGACCAAACATCTAATGTACATGTCTAAAAGACTTAGAGAGTCTTCTAAAAGAGAGGGAGAAATGCTATTGGGACTTAACAAGTCCCCTAAAGGATGGGCTTGGGGTTCACTCTTTCATCGCCCTTGCATGAGATCGGGAAATCAACTCATCATGATATTTTCCTGAAGAACAATAAGATTTAATAAAAATAACTCCAAATCATATAAAATGAGAGCGAAGAGATTAAGCACTTAGAAAGTAATAATCCAACAAATCCAACATTGGAACAAAGTAAAGGAATTTGACTGAGGTATCTGCCTACAACACAATTGTGCTAATGACATTAAAAAAGGAATGAAATAAGAATGAATAAACTATCTTAAGACCTGATAAAATCGATTCTCTTCATTGAAAGCCAATACACAAAATATAAAACAACTGATGCAATTGCACTCCAACAGGTAAAGGGTTCATTAAAATTCAAATGACTAGACCTTCCCCTAAATCAATATCTCAATTCTTTTTGGTAAGAGTAGAACCCCAAAACAATTACAAACTACACTATAAATACCTATTTGCAGTCAATTTTTTTTTATTCACATCATCATATTTACCCAGTTCATAAAATAAATCATATAATTCATGTAACCTAACTTCTAATATGCAATGATTTCATTGAAAAGTAAGCAACTTGTAACTCACATATCACATGCCCCAATTCCCGTTATCAAGTATAACTACATACAATATTACAAATATCTTCTTATTGTTAATTCTGAATTCTAATCTAAAGAGGGATGGAAAGTTCTTAATATTAACCAAAACCGAAAATAAGTACTGTTACACAGGGGAAATTTTCATCACAAAAGAAGCAAACAAAAGATAAGATGACATTAAGATGACTATCCTACAATGGAATACATGAACGAAAAGGTGTACCCACATAATATATACTTGAGCTATCGAACCAAAATTGTGCTGATTATGATAAAGCCAGATGAACAAAGAATCTTATCTACACCATATACCCAAGCTCATAGTATTTATCATCTAGCATGCTATGTCATAAATAGTGAGCTAAGAGTTTGGTGACAGACACTTATATCATCACAACTGTATTCTGATATTTCCCTAACCTAACATGTATTTTCCAATCCAACGACTTCAACAAAATGCAATTACAATTTCCAAAGAGAACCATTACAAACCAACAATGACAGATTAGAGTTATACAATTAACGAATTATGGTGATAGTTGACTGGAAAATGACATTAGCAACATCAAGTTCTAATTCCTACACAAAGACACTTCCTCTTTTGGTGATTAACTGTCATGACATGAAACAGAACAATGAACACTCATTAGATCCATTAATGAATCTCTTTGGTTAAAATAAATGCTGTCATAATACACATACAATTATATGAATCATAAGGTGATTTAAATCATAATCCTTACAGAATGGTCATGAGGAAATAGTACTTCCATTTCCACCTTACAAAAATAATAGCTTACACAAATATATACAAAAAAACTATTATCATGAAAGAACCATTAACTAATTTAACCAACCATTCCATATATAGGCTGAACTTGACTGCTTCTAACTAAGTTGAGAAAATCCCACAACAACTACCTTTTCTTCATCAGAAGTTGAAACTATAGTGTAAGGAAACTCGTAATGATAACTATTACACAATGAACATCAGCAATCAATAATGTAGCTGAAAGTACTACAAGCATATACAAATTTATTAAAGGCATACAAGAGTTTCTCTAAGTAAAATTAGAAAATATCCTTTTAATCATATTCAAGCATGCTTATAAACTCCAAGGTATATCAGACATAAACCTTCAATAACCTGGTTATAGAATGTGATCTCTAATAATCAACATAAACATTGACTTGAAAACAACACTATATAAAAAAAAAATTTCCACACTCTAGTGGGAATCAAACAATATGATAGTGACAATATTATTTAAACATGCATAAAAAAAATCTCAAAATAAGGTCATAGAAAGTAGAAGACTAGGTTTCAACTGAAGCTAAAGAGAAGACTTGTCATTATACTACACATCCTTCATATGCATATATTAAGAAGACCTTTGAAGATAAAACTGAACCGAGTAAGCAAATCCTAACTCCTTTTCCTCCTAATAAGCCCATCATAGTACAAATTAAATTAAAAAAATGCCACAGTCAATGAGAGAAAAAATACAGACACTTTCAACCACATATTTTACAGTTCTATTGAAGGAAAAATTTTAAACAAATTAAAAGATATTCTACTAAGGATGAATTGGTTTCCAAGCTAATGTCATAACCTGATTCACACGGCTTATTCTAGGGGTAATTCTATTTAGGAATTCCAAGACGATAGGAAAAGTAGTCAGTTTTATGAAGATTCTCATTCATTTTTTTCTTATCAAAACTTAGCCTAACCCCATTCCAAATAGCATTCTTACCTTTGAAAATAGTCTCTTTAATTAAAATTGGAGTTAAGACAAATGAGGAAAATGAGTTTTTGGTTTATGATCAGTGGATAAAGCTCTATAGAGCTCAAGAAAAGAAAACCCTAAAAATACATTTTGATCTCAAACTTTTATTGACCCAAGGCTCTAAAATTCAATCATACATAACCTACAAGATATGTTATGTAAGCATCATTTCATTAGACATGGTCATGCCAAGTAACACTGTAATATACATGGTATGATTAGTCTCTAATGTGTACAAACAGATGGGGACTTTCTCCTCTTTGAACATGCCGTAATTGAGTTCAATAGACAATGTTTGAACAAAAGATATAACTTCCAGCAGTAATTACTAGAATAATAAATTTTTCAACAAGAGAAAATGTGATCCAATTTATCAGTGAAAGAAATGAATGACTGAGATTTTTGTTTTCCATCAGATTCCAATATATATATATATATACTTGCATTATCAAGCATGTAGCTGAATCAAATAAAATGATATAAATAGCTTTATCAGACAAAGAGAACATACTTTTAGCAGTTTATAAAAGAAATAACCTTCAGAATCAGTATTTAAAGCCCAAAATTGATGTTAAAGTGTAAATAAAAAATGAAACCTCATGTGACTTATCCTCGAAACAAGTGTATACCTCTATGAATTATATAAATTGAGCTATCAATAGAACTGGATCATTCTTAAGGTAGACCTCAAAAGAACCATCAAGATGATCAGAATTCTCTAGACCAAATTACACACAACTAATTAACTCAAATAAACAGAGTAATTTGGTACAATTTCCAGAACCTAATGACACCTACATCAACTTCACAGGGTTTTGACTCCTACACTCATCTTATTGACTTGCCACTGAGATATTACAATAAATTCATCAACGTGAGTTCTTCATAAAATTAACAAAAGGATCCATGAATTCTAGAATTAAGCTTAAAATCCAGATAAATTCATATATAAAATTGTGAAAGTGATAACTTACTTGAAGAGATTGCTAAAACCTTTGCAATCATTTTCCTTTTCTCTTTAAATCACCTCTCTCTTAGATCTAACAATGAACGGATAGAATCTCCTCTTCTGAACTTTAAAATTGGAAAAAATGATCTCCAAGCCTCAAATCCTTTTGCTGTGATCCTTGAATTAGGAAAATCAAGCTTCAAATACACTCAAGCTAGATCCAAAGTTTCTTACATGTCTTGCTTTGGATCTAAAGATCTAAAATTTTAAGCTAGGGTTTTAAAGGATGTTGGTGGAGAGATATGATGAAAAGAGGTAAATGATGATAGAGATAGAGCTGATCAGACAAAAGGCAAGCACCGGCCGGAGCTCCGAAAAATACATCGGAGAAGATAACCGGAGAAAAAGACAAAAGGAGTTGGGCTTTTGAAAATTTTCTCATGCCCTCTATCTCTCTCTCTCTCTCTCTCTGTAAAGAAACGAAACCCTAAAAAAATCTTGCCCAAATGAGAGGGCTCGATCTCCTTTTATAGATTTTTCCCATAATTTTGTAGTCCTTTTATGTTACCTGGACAACCCCCTTATAGTGTATTTCAACTTGTTTTTGTTAGATGGGTGGTTCAAGTAGAGAAGTAGGGGTGATCTTTAAACTCCTTCTTTTACTGCTAGCAAAATTGGTACAGGAACTCCCAGCTTGGATGTTTCACCCCGCCCCCCTTCACGACATCTATAAAGGACAAATGATATATACTAGCCCCCTTCTTTGCCCTAGTCAGCCAACTACTCTCTTAACACTATAATGGGGTGGCTCGGGTAAGAAAAGTGATAGCATTCGACTCTTATTTTTTGTTGCACATGGAGTTAGTATTGGCACACCCTTACTATGATAACTCATCCCCCATATAACACTACACTCCACTACACTACAAACTAAACTCGATTTATCAAGCAAACTTCCATGGATTTTTATGAAATTTTAAAGGGACCGACTCGGGATCCTAACCTACTCTAAGGATAAATTTGGGATACTGGATCACTAGTTTAATATGATTTTTAATCAAACCAAGTTATTTGGGGTTCGGTCAAAATGGGGTGTCTACAGATGCCTCTCTTTGGCATAGTGTGCTTGTCACACGAATGGCAAAGCTGAACAGACAACATATTTTGGCCGACTCGAAATAAAAATAAAGCAAATTGGATTTTTGGTTCTAAAATTGTATTCACAACGTAAAATAACAAAATGACTTTTTAACGGGACTCAAACTCTATAAGCATTAGAGAGACCGCCTCTCACCAACTCTCAGCTCGGCGATCACAACATCTAAATGAGATAGCCTCTCTCTAACCCCTTAACTTATCAAATCCATATCAGTCAACAAGGACTTTTATTAAAAACAGACAAACATTAAACATACGCATTTTATTCCTAAACCGAGGCTTTACTAAGCAAACACAAACTAATCACTCAAAGAGTACAAACCAAACAAATACGAACCAATCACTCAAACAATTACAAACTAATCACTCAAATTTTTTTTTTAACTATTGTATTAAAACTTTACCAAAACGAGTACGAACCCAAACACTCAAAGAATTTTTTTTAATCATTGTATTAAAACCTTTCCAAAATAAGTATAAACCCAAAAGTTTTTATTTTTCTATTGTATTAAAACTTTTCCAAAACAAGTACAAACCCAAACACTCAAAGAGTTTTTTTTTTACTGTTGTATTAAAACTTGTCCCAAAACAAATACAAATCTAAACACTTAAAGAGTTTTTTTTACCGTTGTATTGAAACTTGTCCAAAACAAGTATAAACCAAACACTCAAAGAGTCTGTTTCTTTTTTTTTTTTACTATCAATTAGATGAAAGACCATTCAACTAATTATCGGGATATTTTAATGTTTGAGCCAAATTCAAACATCTAATACCGGGGTGAAACCAAATTTTATCAGGCGATAGTTATACGACAATTGTTGAAAATCCATCTGTTTAGCTATCCGGGTAACTCTGACTCCTCTCTATCTGGATAGCGGATCACCTCATATTTATATGGTGCTGCGTAAACCAACATCATATAAATCTTGATTCATATAGCCCTGCCAAACTGTCCCATACAAACCTCCTCGTAGATATGCCCGACTCCTAACTTAATTAGGTAGCGACACATTGCGGAGCGATAACTGGACAAGTCACAACTTGACATTTCATTGTCTGTTATCCCGGGCAAAGGAAGGAAAGACCAGACAGTGAAACACGGAATCCGGTGATTTCTTACTCCATTAAAACCTTTTAAAATGATTGAAGAAAAGATCGGGCCACGAAACATTGACTCCGATAATTTCTTACTCATTAAAACCTCTCAAAACGATTAAAGAAAAGATCGGACCATGAAACATGGACTCCGATAATTTCTTACTCATTAAAACATTTTAAAATGATTGAAGAAAAGATCGGACCACTAAACATGGACTCTGATAATTTCTTATTCATTAAAACCTTTTAAAATGATTGAAGAAAAGATCGGACCACAAAACATGGACTCCGATAATTTCTTACTTATTAAAACCTCTCTTAAAAAAAAGATGAAAGAAAGGACAGACCGTGAAACACAGAATCCAGTAATTTCTCCCTTTATTGAAAACTTTTCAAAACGATGGAAGAAAAATTCAGACCGCGAAACACAGACTCTGGTAATTTCTACCTTATTAAAAAACTTTCAAAACAATGGAAGAAAAAAAATAGACTGCGAAGCACAAAGTTTGGTAATTTCTACCTTATTAAAAACATTCAAAACCATGGAAGAAAAGACCAGACTGCAAAGCACAGACTTTGGTAATTTCTACCTCATTAAAAAAACAAAATGATTGAAGGAAAAGATTTACTCTTTATTGATTTCACTGATGGATCAATCATCTCATATAGAGAGTAACTGAGAATGCATGATCTTTGCCAAAGACCAGACTCAAGAAACTTGAAAGAATTTTTGGATATTGACCTTTCTCAACAGGTGAAAAGCATTCTGTTGAGGTTTGAAGATTACAGGAATGGGTTCTAGACTCTACTGGGAATTGAAGTTGATGAGCACATTTGTGTGTGCATTAAGGTAGAAAAATCATGCATATATCATGTTTAGAGCGGTACTACTAAGGTTTTATTTTGTTTTTGCTGTTTGAGGGTATTATATGGATTTTCCCAGAAAATGTAGCTAAAGAGATGAATTTCAAAGAAAATCGCTATTCACACATTTACCTCTCTTAGATGTTCACACCAATGGGCCGATTGTGTGTGTTATAAAGTGGATGGCTCGGATCAGCTATGGACATGATTTAGAGGGCGCACTTGATTACCATCATGGCCCCATCATATGAACGGTTTAGATTATCATACGGCAATGGGTTAGGGGCGCTATTAATTTACGTTTGTAGCCCATCAAATGAGTGGTTTGCATAAACTTGCAGCTCATTAAGTTGAATGGATTGGATCATTCCATGGAATTGATTCAATGGGCAAAATCAAATTGCAATAAGACCACAAGAGGGTTGGTTCAGATTAGCTTGTGAGAGTGGATTAGAAGGGACAAACCAATTTGCAATGGGGGTATTAAATGGATGGCTAGGATCAGTTTGTATGAATGGGTTAGAGGAAACGAATTATGTTGTAGCAAATTGGATGATTTGGATCAGCCCAAAATAGAGTTTCGGCTACATTGAATGGGACCCATCAACATTAATTAATTTCCTATAGGTTTCGATTAGTGGTGGGATCCACTTGTGTACAACAAATGAGGGCCCCGCCCATTTTACTTTGGTTTTATACACAACCTATAAGGATGCTCGGTTGATTATAGATGGGAAGGATGACATGTGCAGCATGTATGCATTAGCATTCTCCATTGCATGTATTGCAAATACATGCACATTAAAGTAGCCACTTGCTATTCTTTGAACACGTGGGATCAAGAAACCAAAACAATAGTTTTTATTTTTTTTGGATGATGTCACGTATTTTTATTGGAAAGCCATGCAAATTGCCATGCATTAACCGATTATCCAAAAAGGCAAGGCCTTTTATTTGTTTTTGAAATAGCAAGGCAAGGCCTTTTATACCTTTTATAAATAGCATGTTATTCTTATTTAGAAACCAATGCTAAGGGTGGCGTTGCAAAGAAAAGCAAAAGGGCTGAATATATCATTTCGTTATTTATACAAATGGAACCCAGTAAAATGAACGGTTGGATCATTCCGTATTGCATAAACTCCCTCATATTTTGGGAATCGGTCATTTTGGGCCCACTAGTGCTACGACATATTGTGTAAATTTTGGAAAGGAGGAAAGAGGCATATGGGGCTGACTTTGCTTTGGATCAAGGGTTTGGATAATTTTTGTAGGGATATTTTTTCTCTCTCTTTCTCATCTTATAAAAGCAGGTTACTTTATTTGGGCTATTCCTCTTACACTGTTTTGGCAATTCACTCTCAAGAAGAACCGACCACCATTGATTTTAGCAATTGCCAAAAACGTCCAGCAATCTTTCCCACGTTTTGGTTTGGAGAAAAGCAGTAATTTCTAATTTACTTTGTTGATAATATATGCAAAAGTGGGACCCACTTGGTTGCTGGAAATGGAATTGTTGCGGAAATTGCCGAGAAAAAAATTGCTGAAAGTGGCCGAATTAGAATTAAGTTGCTGGAATAGCAAGTTTTTGAAATAGAAATTTCCGAATTAGAAAGTGGCTGAGATAGCAAGAAGCTGGAATTGTGCTAAAAAATGGGACCCATTGATTGGTTGTAATGTTCGGCTAGTTTAGAACCAAGGGACGAAATTTGGAATTTATGTCTTGCATGCATAAAAATGATAGTGTTATATATTTGCCATAAAAGTGGAAATAGAAAGGACACATGTCCTTTCCTTCTTCAACTTTTTCAACTCTTGGAGGTGGTCGGTCATTGCTATGAAAGTTCTTCTTGCTCCCATCTATATGTATCTCTCTTGTTCGTCAGTTCTCTCCATCATTTATTTTTTTTAGAAATTTCATTCTCTCTCTCACTCTCTCTGGGTAATTTCGGTCCTCTCTCTTCTCTTGCTTTTGTTTGTTCTCTTTTAATCTCTCTAAAAATTTTAATTTTAATTTGCAGCCTATTGTTTTGCTATTTCTTCACTTTCTTATAAATTCTATGCTCTCTTGATTTCATCTTTCTAACTCTCTTGTTCTCTTTTTCTTTATCAATTGCGGCGAGGTGTTTGGTGCACTCTTTCATTCAAGCTAATAGTTCAAGTCAGATGGGTAAGAGCCCGACACCAAGAGCTGTAGATGATAGATGAAAAGAGTATGAGAGCCTTATATCACATCAAAGGATATCAGAGGCGGATAGAGAGAGCTTTCAATAAGAAAGTCCGAATCCGAGATTTGAAGTCGGGAGATCTTAATTTAAAGTCCTATAGGGCACCGGTATTTGATCCCAGAGGAAAATTCAGGCCAAATTGGTATGGTCCTTACATTGTTGATGAAGTTCTGCCGGGAAAAGCCATAAGACTCATCGATGAAAATGGAGAAAAATTAAATGAACCTACAAACCTAGATCAGTTAAAGAAATACTATGCCTAATACACCAGGAGGCCATCCTTGGACAATTTGAGCTTCAAGCCAACAATCCAAATGTTTAAAACAGTTTGCAAACCCTTTAGGCCTTACCTCCATCATTACTCTCATTGATGGGATTCTCAGCTCAACAGGGAGGACAACTTCCATTCCAAACACTAAGGAGTACGGAGTTACACCTATAGAAGACTTATCGATGTCCGATAAGCTCATAAGGCATATGGCAACTTGTTCGACCAGTCCTTATAAGTCTCAGTCATCATACTGATAATGACTTTGATATTCTTATTTGCTGCTTCTACAGCCCCGTTTGTCAGAAGTCTGTAGGGAGATGACTTGTGGTGTTTTATCTTGAATTATTCACACAAGTGTACTACATCTTTCTTAAAATGAGATCCATTGTTAGAAATCAGCTCATGAGGTACTCCGGATCTACAAATGATATTTTTACGGATAAACTTCACAACTGATGCCGAAGTCAAGGAAGCATAGGATGCAGCTTCGATCCACTTTGTGAAATAATCGATAGCTACCAAAATGTATTTATGTTGAAATCCCAATAGGCAACACAAGAGGGGGGAGAATAGATTTATAGTGGTTCGGCAAAAAACGGACCTACTCCACTACCCAAGTACTTGGTCTTTCCTTGGGATTTACCTTCACTATGATGGGATTCTTCAAATGCCGAATTCCCAAGCTTTTAAAATGAAAACCGCCTCCAAGGGAACAAACCCTCTTCACACAACCGCCTCCAAGAAGCCAACCCTAATCGCCCATCGCCTCAAATGGTACAACTTCTCTTCGCGAACCGCCTCCAAGGAGTTTAACCCTCTTCGCACACCGCCTCCAAGGGAATCTCTCCTCTTCGCTCACCGGATTCACGTTTGTTATTGGACCGAATCGTAGACCCCGATTACAATGAAAGAAAGAAGATGAAGCTCACTCAATGCCTCTTGATAGGCTAATACATACAATCAAAAGCTCACACTCTCTCCAAAAGATTACACCAATAAAAGTCCTATGGAGATCCTCTTGTTGAATGTAAATCCACAAATTGAAGCATAGAAGAGGATTTTTTAGGCAACCTTGGATTTTCAAGTTTAAGCTCTAAAAGATGTGAAATAATCTTACAAAAGGTTATTTAGTTGGTCTAGGATAGGGTATAAATAGCCCATTTGAAAATATGACCGTTTGGGGGTAAAACCGTAAAAAACTGGGTTGAAAAAGTCAAGCCCCGCAAGCCCCAACGACTACTTTTCGAGATTGTAGCAGTCGACCGAGGTGTCGCGGTCGGCCGCCTCATAGGGGGCTCTCTTTTTTATTTTCAAATTCTTATCGCCACGGTCAACCGGGTATATCGCGGTCGCCCACCGAGAGCAACTTGGACATTTTATTTTTGTCCAGATTCCCTATCCGCGGTCGCCCGGCCTTATGGCGGTCGACCGGACCCACCATGCTGGATTGCCTCCGAATTTTCAGAAGCACATCCGCGGTCGTCCGGGAATCCCCGCTCGACCAGCCCGCTATGTTTCGGTAGGTGCTGGACTTCCAGCCACCTTACCGTGGTCGCCCGAGGAACCCCGGCCGACCGGCCCTGCTTTGAAATTTAGTTTTACATATAAAAATGTCAGGGACTTGGGCCATGGTTCTGGGCTTTTGTCCAAGGTATTCAAACACCTTTTGGGGAGTGTGGATGGTTTGTAAAGATATCAAATTTGTTTATGGAAAACTTTTGAAAGTGCAAATACATTTAAAACAAGAGGACTCTAAATACAATCTAAAAAAGATAAAACCTTGAGTCTTCCTAGATTGCTTGGCTCCTCCGCACTTTCTTGGACATCTTGAACTTGCGAGTGAATTCTTCAACTTGATTTGGCTTTTGTGACATCCTCCATTCTTCAAATCATGTTGAGTGGTACATGAGGTGTCACCAATGCTTGCTCAACTCCAAGCTTCTACTGGCACTTGCTAGGCATGCTTGTGGGATCTTCAACTTGAGCTCTTTGACTTAAACATCTTCCAAGGATGATGTCTCCCATGTGTGTACAAGCTTGTTGGTCCATTGTGCATGTTGATCCTCAAGCCATGTGTTGTGTTGAATTGTGTAATGGCGATATGACATGTCAAGTTCCTATCTAAGACACAACACTCAAAGAAAACACATTAGTCCATAAAGACTAATCAATTTAGGTTTGCTAGCATCAAAACAACAAGAAGAGGTGAATGTATGAACCCTTGGGAATCCTTGGGCTTACGTTCTCCCCATTTTTTGTGATGGCAAACCAAATTGATTAGGGAGGTAGGAGATATAAAAAAGATAGATAAATAAGCATTAAATGATATAATCATAGAGTACAGCTCCCCCTCACTATATGCACAAGTGTAATATTACACAAGAAAGCGAACAATACATATAGACCATGGATTGCCTAATCAATTTCAAAATTCTCCCCCTTTTGGCAACAACAAAAAGGAAGGATATTACAGTTAAGATTCAACCTATAGTGTCATGAAGACTCCCCCTATCTACTTATCATGAATATGAGGTGATTAAAGTGAGACATACATGATAAGAACAACAAAACATAGAAATATGAACTGACAGTGTGAAACACTTCTATGTTTGTGGATGGGCATAGGCGAAAGAGTGTCCAAATACTTTAAGTTACTTCTACGGCCCATGAATCTAATGATGATAAAACATTTTAGCTCATCTAATGCTTATCAAGGAGATTCAACAAGGAACTTCAGAGAAAGTGCAAGATAAGCAGTTTCTTTATTTGAATCTAGAAGATATACATTTTAGTGCAACTAATGGGGCAATAGACATTGTGAGCACATCATAATAGTCCATATAAGTATACAAATGCGATAATTAGGCTCTCCCACTAAGTATTTGTCATTTGCCTTAGGTAAAACCTATAAGGCAAGGCATGACAAAACAAAATGGCTAAAGTTATGACAATGAGTGATTAGCCAAAGAAACTTATCATGGAAATTGGGTGCAAATGACTTATAATGCACATGATAAGTATATGACGTCATAGGGAATGGGATGATCAAATGGAGCACTAACCAATGAAGAAGAGTTCTAGAGAGTTTTCAAACTCTAGAACATGATACTTATCATTGGCAGAGATGATAAACAAATGAGCACAAACCAAGATAAGTTTAGTGCCTAAGATGATTTGACATTGAGGCTCAGGCTAAGCGTACTTGCCTTAGATGAGAGATGATCTAAGAAAAGAAGGCATAGGACAAGCTCCAACTACAACACATATGGAGCAATAGGGCTCCACATGAGTGTACTTATCATATGAAATGTGGTAACCATATCAAACAACATATGATAAGATAGAAAATGACAGACATTTACATATATTGCTCCCCCCTTTGTTAGAGACTCATACACAGTACGAATCCAAAGGCCTATCCAACACAGAGACACCAAAGGGTTGTGAAGTGAATAGTTGAAAAACAACCATTGGGCTATAATTACATGTTTGCTAAGAATACTCAAACGATATTAAGTGAGGTGGTGAGACATCCTAGTAACACATGCTCCCCCTAACTATTGCATATAATATATATATATAGTAATTCAAGACACATATGACTTATTATGGTTAAGATGCTGGCAAGAAGCCAAAGTAATTAGATGCATTAATTAAAGTGATAATATTGTTCCTTCAAGAGAAAGCATGAGCACCTATTGAATAGCTTTTAACTTTAAGGTTTAACATCTTTACCATTTAGCTAATACCATACAGGGGGTGGTAAATACATATAGAGTGCTATACTTTTTGTCACATGAACCACACACCTCGGAAAGTGAATTCGACCATCTAAACGTGCTATCCTAGGGCAAGCAACTCTATTTGAACGTGAATGCAACTAGTTGGGTAAGTTATCCTATAGAGACAGGCTAGATTGCATCTAAGTAGAGGGAATATCTAGTTATATGAGATTTTTAGATTTTGGGTTCAATTTCATCTATCCCTCACAAAGCACTTTTTAATGTGTTTTGATAGATTTAAAATTAATTGAATGATTAAGAAAGATTGCTAAAATACAATTTGTTTCAATTTTCCTCTAAGAAAGCCAATTATATACATGTCTCACTTTTGACCACACTTTTGGCTTTTTAGGCATAATCTCATAATTTTAATAATGTTCATCTTGCAATAAAGTCATGAGATACACGTTTGAGCATATGATGAAAATATTTTCAAATAACTCAAACTTATAGTGATCTAATTTGGGAGTCTTTACTATGATATACATAGATCACATATAAAATGGCAAATCTGTGCGTATATATCACTTTAAATCACATGCCTCTAACTAAGTGGACTTTGATGATCATTTTATTTAATGATTCCACTTTAGTTTGAAGTTCACAAGTATTTTTATTTTTCAAGTTCAATAATTCTTGTGAACAAATTAAGGTCATATAGATGTCGTATTGCACAAACATCATATGTACTCCATAGTGACCATTTATTTTAATGTGCACACTTAAAGATTTTACCTAGATTTTTATTTTTTTTAGTGCACCTAGGCTTGTTGTGAAGGGTATCAAGATGATTAAAGATTTTTATCACTTCATATACTTTAATCAAATTTTACTTGTTTGATTATTTTAGGCTTATGTGTTAATTTTAGACTTATTTCAAAACAAGTGATATACATATCATAAATGAGGGATCATATTTAAAGATCATAGACATGACTACTTCAATGAGAGGACAAGATAACTCATATGAATCTCTCATACTGAAGTAAGTTTCAATTTCCCTTAAGAGTTCTAAGATTTTAGGTTCACGGGATAATTTTCAATAGCCAAGAGTATTCAAGATTTATAAACGATAAACATCTTAGGATAATGAATCAACCTATTAATTTCTCAAGATATTAACAATAGTTTTGAAAATTTACTAAGTTTTGAGTTTTGACCCAATCTTTTTATTTAATGAAGTCTAAGGATTGATATACAATGATTTTGCTTAGACTATGTTTATGCATTTTTCTTGATTTTATAATGTTTCTTTTATGCTTGCTAGAGGAACATCATCAACAACTCTAAAGTACCAAAGTCTAGCACTAGCAAGATAAATTTTAGGAACCTAGCTTGAACCAACCTAAGCTATTCTTATGGGTCAATGGGGGTACTAAGTGCATAAATAAGTTTCTAGGCGATACCAAAACACTTAGAACATACTAAATTAAGAGAATGTAATCTAATATATATATATATATATATATATATATATATATATATGTGTGTGTGTGTGTGTGTGTGTGTGTGTGTGTGTGTGTGTGTGTGAGAGAGAGAGAGAGAGAGAGAGAGAGAGAGAGAATAGAGTTCCTAAGGGTGCCCTCATATAAGCTTATATGAGGTGGCTCTCACAAAACATAAGGGGCCCACATTGTTAGGATGATCCGAAGCATTCATTTGAAAGGCCCCATCATAAATAGGGTGTGTACAAAAAATCAGCTCCATTGGATCATCCTAACCCCTCCAAAAGTGGGGGCAAAAATGGGCAGATTTGTGGACAAAATGTGTCTATCCATTTTTGCCCCCACTTTTGGAGGGGTTAGGATTATCCAATGGAGCTGATTTTTTGTACACACCCTATCTATGATTGGGCCTTTCAAATAAATGCTTCGGATCATCCTAACAATGCGGGCCCCTTATGTTTTGTGAGGTGGCTTATATGAGGGCACCCTTAGGAACTCTATTCTCTCTCTCTCTCTCTCTCTCTCTCTCTCTATATATATATATATATATATATATATATATATAATGACATGAGCTCATAAGAATCAATCGAACATAATAGTGTATCATGTCATAGATGGTATGAACACAAAAATTATAGATACATATAGATAAAGCAAGTCAAATATATGAGTATCTATAATATATTTTTAAAAAGATGTGATCTTTAAGCACAAGTGGATACATGAAGATAATCAATAGAGAGCACATATATTACTTAACTCATTTTTAATTGATGTAAGCAATAGAGCACAAAGTGACTAGATACAAAAAGTGAAGTAGCTAGTGAATCTTTTCAATAGGTGTAACAATATAAGTACAAATATAAACTAGATATCAACATAGGACATCTAGGGAACCTTTTCCAATAAATATGACAATCAGGTGTATATGAGATATAAGATGATGATCAACTTTGAATGCATGTATCTTATATCTTAATATTCAAATGATATTACAATTTAAGCACAAACTCCTAAATCTACTAATCATATGAAATTGTTCAAATGGGGGTTTTGGAACCCAAACCAACTTGGTTCCAACAAGGTTTGTTATATGCAATGAGTCTTTTCTGATCCAAACAACCATATATGATTTTACAAATCTAAATCTACATCTAGATTTGTAATGCCCATATCTACCAAAATAGTCACAAGATAAGGAGCTAGTAGATAAAGAGCAAATATCACTACAAGAATGTTTATGAGCACAAGCATGTTTAGTATTTTCTTGTAGTTTATGAGCTTCCAATAAATTTTGAGCTTTGATCTCTATAATTTTATTTTTCAACTTGTTCACTTCAAGCGCACTAGGTCTCTTATGCCATTTTTTATTAAGTTTGAAGAGTTTTTGGCGAAAATCATATGAAATGGGAACAAACATCCCCGAGAAAACTTCTACCTAAGCATACATGACCCGGGAATGGGTAAAAAGAAAAGAAAATATCAAAATCCTAATGAGAATTGATATCAGTGTCATATGATAGTGGATTGAACACTAGAATCCACCGTCTCTCAAAGAGGCGTAGCAGACTAAAGTTTATCCAATGCCAAATAACCCTACTACCTATCTCCACACATCCCATCTAATCCTATCTCATCACATCTAAGAAAGCGATAAACAAACACATGCATAGCTACAGCTAAGGAGGTGATAATATAAAAAGAGCAGTTATAATAAATTAGAATAAGCAAGAAAGCAGTAAAAAGAGCTATAGCTAAGCATGTGATCAAGAGATAATAAACGAGTAAGCGGTAAAGAGCTATAACTAAACATGTGATAAGCAATAAAGAAAACAATAAAGGCATAAATAACTATAGCTAAACATGTGATAAGCAATAAAGAACAATAAAGAACTACTGCTAAATATGAGAATAAACAAGTAACAAAGCAATAGTGAATTAGTATGCTAAGCTAAGCATATGAAAATTAAAATATAAACAATTCAATCAAGGAAGGAAAAATACACTAATATGCACCAATGCAACACATAATGATAAGCAACAGACCACAGACTCCTAAAAACTCTAAAATAAAAAATGTGCTCCCTACATCCTATGTGCAACTAGGCTGTGTCCTAGGAAAACTGATAGGCTCACTAAGTGAATCCTATTCTAGCCATCAGCTGACTATGCGCCAAGCTATATAGTCAAACTGTTCGCACAGGGGCTCTTAATTCTAGGACTCTCTTAACTCTAGGACAAACTCCTAAACTCTAAAACACTCTATCCATCTAGGACAAACTCTTAACTCTAGAGGAAGATCTTTTCGAAAACGTTTGCAAAATTTTTATTTGAAAGAGTTTAAACGATTTCTTTTTGAAAGGTTTGACTGGACTTGGGATAAAGATCCCAAGCAGCCTACGTACCTCGTGGAAGATGATCAAGCTAACGTAGTTCGGAAACAGACTTTCCTAGTACGCTCCTAAAATCTTTTAAATCTTTCAAAATATTTTTATAGTTTTGAATATTTTTCAAGTGTTTTTGTTCTTTTCAAATCTTTTTGAGTATATAAATTTCAAATGTTTTTATGTTTTAAAATGTTTTCACCCTTTAGCTAAAGGGAACATACAAAACAACTGTAAGCCCTAGACCAGACATTATGTTTAGTGTCTGCCTCTGTGCTCGGTTTTCATCGGATCCAAAGGAATTTTATCTATCTGCAGTCAAGAAGATCTTCAACTACCTAAGAGGAACCCAGAGTCTAGGACTATGGTATGAAAAATCTAGTGACTTCACTCTCACTGGAGATTCAGATGCAGACTTTGCTGGATGTAGAGTAGATAGAAAAAGCACTAGTGGGACTTGTCAATTCTTAGGCAAATCACTTGTCTTATATGGTTTAGTAAGAAACAAAACTCAGTAGCCATGTCCACAACAGAAGCAGAATATGTGGCAGCTGAGGCTTGCTGTGCACAAGTCCTATGGATGAAAACCACATTGATGGATTATGGAATTAAATTGGAAAATATTCCCTTCCAATGTGACAACACTAGTGCTATAAACTTGACAAAGAACCCCATACAACACTCTAGAACAAAACATATTGAGATTAGGCACCACTTTATTAGAGATCACTCACAAAAGGGGGATATATGCTTAAAGTTCATCAATGATGAGGAACAATTGGCTGACATCTTTATAAAGCCCCTTAGTGATGGTAGAATGTGTTATATCAGAAGTGCCTTGAATATTTGGAGTGCAGAACAGGTCAAAGAAATTGCCAAATGATAACCTGGGTCATCTAGCTTAGAAATTGCTTTGTATATATCTCTTCATGATCTTGTGTGTGATATAATGGACATCATTTGCTATTCTCTATAATTGTGCCTTACATGATTATCTATATAGGTCCATACATATACTACCTTATCACCTCTGTTTGGTAGTATCTGCATGTTTGAGATGTTAAACCCTAATCATTAAAAGTCACTCAATTGGTACCCTTGGCCTTCTTAGTTTCTAAAAGGGAGACGGTACTTTCACCTTAATTAAAATATATAACAATTTGGCCTTGTGTCAGCATTTCAATCATGAACAGGTATATGTGCATTACTTGACTATATACTCACTTTATACCACAAGCATTGATTCAGGGAGAGTACCAAATTTGGTTATCATTTACTTTTGCTTATCATGATAGTTTCTCACTCTTACCCTATCTCATGATAAGAATCGTACAAAAAAAAGGTGTTCTTAGGGCTTATCATGCTATAACTTGTTAGGAGTACACATTTGCTTCATGATAATGCCTAAGGGGGAGTTAATTCTTACTTAAACTTGATATCTTTCCTTTTTGCCTATGCCAAAAGGGGGAGAATTCTAGAAATTGATTATCTATCCATGTTTTATATGCACTCCATGCCTTATAATGATATCATAAAATTGTGCATATACTGAGGGGGAGTATTTGCATTCACTTGCTTATCATGTCACTCAACACACCTCATAATTAATTTTGTTTGTCATCATCAGAAGGGGGAGATTGTAAGCGCAAGGGTCCATCCCCTTGCCTGTTTTGATGATTCTCAAACTAAATTGATTATGCTTATTATATACTAATCAAGTTGCCTTGAAGTGTTGTGTTAAGATAGGTTAATCAATGAAGGAACCATCACACTACATGGTCAAGCTTGAAGGTGTACTATTGAAGGGACAAAGAAGCTGGAACTCAAATTACACCAACTTACCTTGGAGAACAATCAAGGTGGAGCTCACTTCATCACACTCAAGCAAAGCCATCAAGAAAGATCAATGAAGACCATGGCCAAAGAGAGGTGTAGCTATACTTAGACTTTTTTGTACATCCTTCTCTTTAGCTTTTCCAAGTCAAGGCTTTTTCAAAAACCCCAACTAAAAGAACTGAAAAGGATTAGTGGGTGTCCATGTGGTGGCCCAATATTTTTGGGACCCTCATAGCACTCCAAAATACTAAGGAAAATGGAACCCCAAAGAGACCAAAGCCCTAAACCCTAAACAAGTAAAATTAGAATTTCAAGACAGGGCCGGTCGACTGAGGCCCTGAGGTCGACCGCGGGATGGATGCTGGAAATCTAGCATCTACTCGATAAGAGTGGGCCGGTTTACCGAGTCTACCTGGTCGACCTCGGATGGGCTCCTGAAAATTTCGGAGCCATCCATAAAGGTCACAGAGGTCGACCGCCTTAGGCTCAGCCCACTGCGGATAAGTTTTCGATGAAAAATAAAATGGACAGATTGCCCTTGGTGGGTGACCGCGGATCCCCCGGTCGACCGCCCCGGTTTGGCAAAGTAGCCGTTGGGGCTCGAACGACTTTATGTTTTCTTGACCAGTTTATTACGAAAATGCCCCTAACTGCTAGTTTGAGTTGTTGGGTCTATCTATACATCTTTTCCATATACATTAGGTTTTTTTTCCAAATGATCCACCAACCTACTCAAGCATTGAAATTAACTTGCAATCAATTTTAGCTTGAATCTTTAATTTTCTCCACCAAACTTGCCTTGAACTTGGTAAATCTTTAGAATTTAGATTTAGGGCTTTAATTTGCAATCATTTGTGGAGAACATTCAAAGAACAATCATTGTGCATCAAGCCTTCAAGGGAGGCATAACAATCTTCTTCTTCTACTCATTTGTAAAGGTGGCAAGGGCATCCTTCTTTTAATTCCCTCTGAAGTGCGCTTAGATCTCGGCGGTGTAGGAGAGACATTTGTATCTGTGGCGAGGGCATCCGCATTTAATTCCTTCCGGTTGTAAGAGCCTCGGAGCTGGGCGTGGTGTGGTCTCCAAATAGTGGAAACCCTCAAGTACTACCTTGAGAAGAGTGGAGTAGGCCTTTGGCCGAACCACTTAAAAATTGGTGTGTCTTGCTTCATCCTTGCACTTTCAATTTGTATTGGTTATTTATTTTCATTTCTCATATTGTTTGTACTAACCAAACTAAGCAAGAGAAGAAAACAAAATTAGTTTTTTAAAACTTGGTTTTAAAAGATCAAAATTTTAAAGTTCTAACCAATTCACGCCCCTCTTGGCTCCCTAGACTAGATTTCAATTGGTATGAGAGCCTCGTCTCTAATCTCAAAACCCTAACCGGTCTAGAGTAAAGATCCTAAAATTATTGCAAACTGCCCTCAACACCTAGAAGGTCATTCCAACACTAGGCCACCCTATTTCGATGGAACCAATTATGGGTATTGGCAAGCAAAAATGAAAATATTCCTAACCCAAGATTACAAAATTTGGAGAGCCGTTCAAAATGGATATGTATTGCCCACTAGAGACCTAAATGATTGGACCGAAATCGAACAACTAGCCTAGAATTACAATGCCAAAGCTATGAACTCCTTAATGTGTGCTTTGTCACCGGAAGAATTTAATAGAGTAACAAACTCAAATTAGGCTAAGAAAATTTGGGATACCCTAGAAATAACCCATGAGGGAACTAATCAAGTTAAGGAATCTAAGATGAATCATTTGTTTAGGCAATATGAACTCTTTCAAATGAAATCCGATGAAACCATTGCCGATATGTACACTATATTCACAAACTTGGTCAATGGGTTAAGGGGACTTGGGAAATAATTTTCCAACAAAGAATTAGTATCCAAAATCCTTAGATCCCTACCTTTGTCATGGGAATCCAAAACTCCGCAATCACCGAAGCCAAAGACCTAAATACACTAAATTTAGAAGAACTAATAGGATCCTTGATAGCCCATGAGATGATGTATAAAAAAAAAGAACCTCAAATTGAAAATAAAATAGAAAAAGGAAAATGTGTTGCTTTTGTTGGTGATGTAGGTGAAGATGAAGAAGCGAAAGGGGACCTTGAAGAGGAAGTTGCATTGTTGTCAAAGAAACTCAAATATATATCAAAGAACTTGACAAACATGAGAAATAGAAAAGCCACTTCTCAATTCAAGAAGAGAGAAGAGTTTGTGGATGGAACCGCTCAAACCCGATGCTACGGATGCAAGAAAGTGGGACACATTAGACCGGATTGTCCATTCAACAATGAGCCCACTTCAAACAATAGATTCAAAAGAAGAGAAGGCAGGAAGGGGTTGACAGCAACATGGGATGAAGACAATGAGAGCGAATGGGAACCGGATGATGGAGAGGATTGCATGATGGCAAGGAACGTGTGCTTCATGGCCTCATCGAATGACAATCAAGAAGTAAGTTCTCTAAACGATGTTGTTACATTAAAAGAAGTTCTTGATTCTTTACAAAGTGCACATGATCAATTAGAAATTGAGCTAGATAAGAACATATCTCTTGAATACTCATTGTCTAGTTTAATAAAAGAATTTGGTTCGCTAAAAAATGATCATGATTATTTAGAAGAAGAAAATAAGAAGTATAAATTTGAAGTTAATGACTTGAATGCTACCATCAAAATGTTAAATGAAAGTAAACAAGAGCTATCAATTGAAAACAACAAACTAAAATATAAAAATGATGAATTATCTCATAAGTAAGATGATCTAAAGCAATTACTTGAAAAGTTTGAGAACAATTCACTAAAATTGGATAAACTAGTTAACCTTCAAAGATGGTCAAAGGAGAAAAGTGGACTTGGACACAAATGGGATACTATGATGTCAAACTATAAGAACAAATTTTTAAAAGCTTCTTCTAGTGGAACTAAAACTTGCTTTTATTGTGGATTAGAAGGACACTATAAGGTTACTTGTATGTATGCTAAACAAGATAAAATTAAATTGAATGCAAAAGATAAATCAAATGGACATAGCAAGCATAGGAAGGTTTGGGTACCTAAGAAATCTCATTTGTCTATTTATATGTAGGTATGTCTTAGAAGTCACAACAAGAAAAACAAATGGTACCTTGATAGTGGATGCACTAGGCACATAATCGGAGACCTCACTCAATTTACATCCCTCTCAATCAAGGATGGTGGAGATGTTACATTTGGAGATAACTGGAAGGGAAAAGTCATAGGAGAAGGCACCATAGGTAACTCTACCTCTCCCATTCATGATGTACTTTATGTTGATGGCTTGTCACATAACATTATTAGCATTAGTCAATTATGTGATAATGGGTTTGAAGTGGTCTTCAATCCTGACAAATGCATTGTTAAAAATAAGGTAGATGCAAAAGTACAATTCATAGGATCTAGAAATGATAACATTTACACGGTTGGGCTAGATGATCTTAGACTACAAAATGTAACTTGTCTAAATGCCATTAGTGAAGATTCATAGTTATTGCATCGGAGGTTGGGTCATGCCGGAATGGAACTCATTTCAACCCTCCTCAAAAGAAATAGTTAGAGATTTGCCTAAGCTTAAATACAACAAAGATAACATTTGTAAAGCTTGTCAATTAGGCAAACAATTAAAAAGTTCATTTGCCCCTAAGAACATGATCTCTACCACTTACCCCATGCAACTACTTCATATGAATTTTTTGGGTC
This sequence comes from Tasmannia lanceolata, assembly GCF_043159265.1. Classification (NCBI taxonomy): domain Eukaryota; kingdom Viridiplantae; phylum Streptophyta; class Magnoliopsida; order Canellales; family Winteraceae; genus Tasmannia; species Tasmannia lanceolata. The sequence continues at coordinate 26,079,119 of NW_027518697.1, read as the reverse complement.
CAATGAAGACAAGTAGCTTAGGTGGGAAGAGGTATGTGGTTGTTGTAGTGGATGATTATTCACGATTCACATGGGTCATGTTTTTAGCACATAAAGATGAAACCTATGAAAACATTTTTGACTTATGTAATCAAGTCCAAAATGAAAAAGGTATAATCATAGGTGTCATAAGAAGTGATCATTGGACAGAATTTGAAAACATTCATTTTGACAGTTATTGCAAGAAACACGGCATTGTGGAACCCGATCCTGCTAGACGGGAGTGGCGGCCCGCCTCCCTCTCTCTTGGTCTCTCATACCCACGCGATTGGCGTGTGCTTTTTATTATTGATTTAATCATATTTTCTATGAACTTGGGATCACTAAAGCAATCCGAATTTCACACAAAAGAGAACGACAGAGTCGCAACCTAGATGAGAGATCTAGGACCCATAAGTGACCAAAAATCTAGATTCATTACCTGATTACGAGAATGGAAGGTATGGGGAGTTACCACCACAAGCATCATTTTTGCCTGATAATCCGGTCTTCAATTCCAAAAGTTAACTCTCTTGAATTTCTTTTAAATGGCTCATTTAACTCTTTATTAATATGCGAACTATGTGACATGCATCCTAAAATCTAATTTCAATGTATTCCCTAATGTGTATCTTAATTTTCTCAATTTGTTTAGATTCAATCTAAGTGAAAGTTCTCCTAAAATTCTAATTTGAGGGAAATCATATATATTTTGTTAAGAATTTATAAAAAAAACTAATATACAAAATCCCACCATTTGTAGTGGGCTGACTCGTGCTCGGTATGCCATTCAAAGCATTCAAAGCTGCCTACGTATCCAAGCCTCACTGGAATCAGAGTCGATCGTAGTTCGGTGCCTAAACTAAGCTATATGCCTAAGACATCTAGGACACCAATCTAGACTGGACTAACTATTTCAACAGTTTAAGGGAGTTCATTTAATTCAAGTTGAGTACCTTTTATTATCCTAGGATTTCATCTAAAATGTTATATGGTCTTACCTAAGTGCAAGACGTTTCCTAAACTAATACAGGTGAACCTACATCCTGGGTTAATTAGGCTTGTCCTATAGGGAAAATGGGTAACTAATGTAACTAGATTTATAACTCAACGGAACGGCCTAGAGAGGCAATCATTCTTGTAAGCCTTTGAATTTCTTGGATGGTGGTTGGTGGAGTCATTTCCACCACCACTTTGATCTTTTCTGGATTGGCTTCAATTCCCCTTTGACTAGCCATAAACCCTAAGAATTTTCTAGCGATGACCCCAAAGGCTCATTTGGTCGGGTTGAGCTTTAGGTTGTTGTTCCTTAGGACTTGGAACGTTTCGTTAAGGTCGGCGATGTGGTCAGACTCCCTCTTGCTTTTGACAAGCATATCGTCAACAGAGACTTCCATGTTCCTGCATATCTGCTCCCTGAAGAGCTTGTTAACTAATATGTGGTACGTGGCCCCAGGATTCTTTAGGTCGAACGGCATCACTCAATAGCAATACAACCCCTTATCTGTCACAAAAGCTATTTTTGGTATGTATGACATACATTTTGATCTGATTGTATCTCGAGAAGGCATCCATGAAACTCAGTAACTCATGACTTGAGGTGGTGTCTATGAGTTGATATATTTTTTGCAAGGGATAGATATTCTTCGGGCATGCTTTGTTGAGGTCGGTGAAATCTATTCAAATTCACCACTTTCCATTGACCTATTTTACTATTACCACATTGGAGAGCCACTCTGAGTACCTAATTTCTTGGATGAAGCAGCACACAAGAGTTTCTCAACTTCTTCTCTGATAGCCATCTGCCATTCCGGGGTGAAGTGCCTCCGTTTTTGTTTGATCGGTTAGCAGGTCGGATCAACATTTAGCTGATGTACACTCACTTCTGGGTCTATCACTGGCATGTCAACAGGTGTGCACGCGAATACATCCGCATTGCGCCTTAGGAATTTAATGAGTTCTTGCCGAAGTTCTTCCCCTAGCAGCGACCCAATTCGGACCGTCTTTTCCTCAGATTCTCCACATAGCGGCACTCGTATGAGATCTTCTGCCGGCTCTTTTACACTTATCTGGGCTTCATCTCTAAGATCAAGAAGCTCGATGGGTAACGTCTCAGAGGCCATTTTTCCCTTGAGTGCGGTGACATAACATTCCCTCGATTGTACTTGATTCCCTCGGATTTCCTCCACACCCCGCGGTGTTATGAATTTCATTTTTTTATGGTAAGCCAAGGCAACCATGCTAAGGAGGTTTTGTCACGGCCTTCCTAAGATTGCGTTGTAGGTTGATGGGGTCTTCACCACTAAGAAGTTTATCATAGTTGGGGCCTGATGGGGTGTGTTCCCCACGAGTACTAGAAGCTCTATGGAGCCTTCCACTTTGACTATTTCTCAGAGAATCCATACAGGTCGGAATTCACCAGTTTGAGATGGTCTTCTCCAATGAACATTTGCTTGAAGGAGTGGTAATACAAGATATCAACAGAGCTTGCGTTATCCACCAAGATCTTTTTACTTCAAAGTTCACCACAAGCATGGTGATGACCAAAGCGTTGTCATGTGGTAAAATCACATCGTCCAGATCTACATCAGAGAAGGAGATGACATTTTTCACTCTTCTACTTCTTGTTCAAGACGTGAACAAAATTAATCTGTCTAGCATAGGCCTTACAAGCCACAGATGATGTTGTTCATGCGGTCGGACCTCCTACGATTGTGTTTATGATTCCAGCGGTTCTTCCCTTTAAGGGCTTCTTTGAGTCGGTGATCTGTCTTGGTATCTTAGAGTCAAGGATCGTAGGGGCCTCCTCTGATGAAGAGGGCTGCGTGCTCGAGACCCCCTTTCGGGTCGCTCTTCACTTCTGATGTAGTTTTGAGATGTCCTCCCTTAATCAAGAGCTTGATTTCTTCCTTTAGATGTCGGCATTCATCTGTGTCATGTCCATGGTCTTTGTGGTATCAGCAATATTTTGATTTGTTTCTCTTGTTTCCTTTTGTTTCCATCTTTGCCGGCCATCTAAGGAAGTCTTCCTCTCGAATTGTTGCTAGTATTCGGGCTCTAGAGGTGTTGAGGGTGGTATAGTCCTCCTCCCTTCGATGCGGACTCCTCTCTCTCCAGGGAGGATTATCTTCACGTCGAGGTTTCTATGCAGATCCTTGAGCATTTCCCTCATCTTCGGAGACCTTCCTTTTCTCTATAATTCTGCTATTACTTCCTAGCTTTAGAGCCGCCAGTGTCTCTTCAACGGCGATGTATTTTTCAGCTCTGGTGATGAGGTCAGCCAAGGATGAGGGAGTCTTTCGCGCGATTGACCGCCTAAAGTCATAATTGGTCCCCACGAGTAGAGCATTCATGGCCGTTGAAGGGTCTAGATTAACCACCTGTAAAGCCTCCCTGTTGAACCGGTCCACGTACGCTTTTAGTGACTTGTGGTCTTCTTGCTTTAATGCCATCAGTGAGGCGACCGTTTTTCTGGGCCATCTACTGCTCATAAAGTGCCGTAAGAGGTCATCTCCAAACTCTTTAAAGGAATCAATAGAGTTAGGTTTCAATCGAGAGTTCTAATCTCTCGCCGCCTCAATCAGAGTTGTAAGGAAGGCTCTACATAAGAAACCATTCGAAGCTCCGTGCAACAACATCATTGTTCTGTAAGTCTCAAGATGGTCGATAAAATCGGATGTCCCGTCGTATTGTGGGATCAGGGGCATCTTGAATCCACGAGGAGTGGGGGTGCTCAGAACTTTCTCTATGAAAGGAGGTTCGCTGGTGAATGGTCTTTGATCGGTCATGTTGCCCCCCCTCACCAGTTCCTCAATGCGATGGTTAATCTCCTCGAACTTTTATTGTACGTGATCGGTCCTTTTCTCAGTTCTCTTGTCCTTCCTACCGCATTGCCCACTGTCGGGCTTGAGGTGGAATCGGATTGACTATTGGGGCTTTTCTTGGGACGGTGATGTTCTGCTCGGTTAGAGTGGTCATTTTGAGATCGATGTCTATGGGTCAACTTGGATTTACTTTGGAGATGACGATGGCTACTTGGGAATACTAGTCTCCCTCTGGGGTGGAGATCGTGTCGATAGGATGAGCCTGGATGTTGTTCATAATACATCGGCACACGTCGCTGCTCAGAGTTCGTCATCTCTTGTTGCACTGGTGGAGTCTCAGGACAAGTTCGAGACGGGGGATGTTGAACTAGATTCTTGTAGTGATATGCCAAGGAGGCCACTTGTTGAACCAGTGCATGCTATTCTTCTAAGGTGAGTACTGCCGATGGAGTGTGTGGCTCGGACGGAGCTAGTGATCACCTTTCGATCGATGGAGGAGGGATGACCACTTCTGAGGCAAGACGTTGGGTCGGGGTGGTTCCTAGAGGTAGGTTGAGCGACTCTGTTTGATCCAGCGAGGCCACTCTTCCTGGCTACCATGTATTGAGATCTATAATGGCTTCTTGTTCGGTCCCGCAGGATGGTGCCAATCTGTTGCACTCAAAATTGGAGATCTGCTTATATGGCTTAGGAAGAACTGATGTGCACCTGCATGAGGTAGCAAACGGTCAACCGACCAACCTAGAGTGGTTACTCCAGGAAGGTCCTCCGATTCTTAAGTCAGTATGTGCAACAGATAAGGGAAATCTTCTATGAATAGTAAATTTTGGGATTACCTTTGAGCCTTTGGAGGCTATTTATAGTTGGAGTCTGGGTACAGGATTACCCTTCTACCCTTGGACAGGTGTTAACCTGAGATTAGATAGAAGGTTTTAAATTTCGACCGAAATCCGGGTTTCAGTGGAGAACGAAATCAAAATCGTGTAAACTCAAAACGTTACAAAATTTCAACCGAAATTTCGATCGATTTTTTGTTTTTATGGAAATTTCTGTCCGAAATTTAAGGAAAATCCCATAAAATTTGGAATTTTAACATATTTTAATATTCTCCCAAAATTTAGGGCGAAATTACAGAAATTTTAGGACGGGATAAAATACTCATTAAGGGGTTTCATTTGATTTCGGCCGAAATTTCAAAACTTCGACTGAAATTTCAGTTTCGGTGAGGACCGAAATTGCATTCTGAAACCGCAATATAAAAACTTGGATAGAATTTGCTCTAGAACCTCCCCATGAAGGGTGCGATTACTTACTTACCCTTCATTAGGTGGCATAATCATGGGTTTGCTCTATTGCCATGTGTCGGTCTATGATTGTAGGGTTGTTTTTGGTTCCCCATCACCTTCCAGTTTTTCCAGCGTAGATTCTTGTTTTTCCTTCTTCGTCTTTCTTTTTCCTTTCCTCTTCCCCTTCTTTTCTTCCTCTTCTTCCTCTTCTGAGTTGTAGCAATCGCCGGTGGTGGTGGTGGTGGTGGTGGTGGTGGTGGAGATAAAAAACATAAAAAACTTAAAGAAGAAGATGGGGGTGAAACCATGGTTTTAAATTTCGACCGAAATCCGAAATTTCAGATTTCGGTGGGGACTGAAACCGACATTTTTCGAAATTTCATTTTTCACCATTTACCAAATTTTTGACCTAAATTTCGGTAATTTCGGTCCGGAATTTCGAACCAAATTACCAAGTTTCGGACCAAAATTTCAGATTTCGTCGAAATTTTGGTTTTCGGTGGGGTCCGAAACGGTTACTAAAACCGAAATTTTAAACCATGGGTGAAACCATGGTTTTAAATTTCGGACCGACACCGAAACCACCAAAAACCGAAACGGTCTTTATTTCGGCCGAAAATTTGGAATTTCGGCCGAAATTTCAGAATGACCCAAAAAATCTGCTTTTTTAATATTAATTTAATATTTCACCGAAATTTCGACTGAAATTTCTGCCGAAATTTAATATTGAATAAAATATTGGTTTCGGGTTTTGTACCATATTTCGACCAAAATTTCGGTCAAAATTTTGAAATTTCAGATTCCGAAACCGAAATTTTAAACCTCAGGTGAAACTGCCTTGAAGGGCATTTTTGTCTTTTTACTCTTACAGTCCAATTCCCATGTGATTTCAGAACTAGCTGACCGTCTATGTCATATCTGAAATAAAATAAATTTGATATGTCATTTACCCATAAAATAGCTTTAAAAAAAAGTTTTATAGATCCTATGGTCAGGATCAGCGTTATTTCTTAGGGAGGAGACCCTACTTTTTATCTCTCAAGGAAAGCCTCTCTCGGAAATGGAATCTCAGAGGTGACTTTCAGCTATTTACACTGGAAAATAGTTTTTTCCTCTTTAAATTTTCAAACGCTGAAGATTGTACCCGAGTCCTTGAAGATACAAGTCATAACTTCGGAGGTAGGCCCCTAATTCTTCATCGTTGGGATTCAGATTCTCCTCGTGAGAAGAATCGTTTAGTTGAGTTCCCTGTGTGGATTAAGCTCCCGGGTTTACATCTAAAGTTTTGGTCTCAACATTGCTTGAGTCGAATAGCAAGCCTTTTCGGGAAACCTCTATACATGGATACTCACACGGCTGAAGCATCTCGGTTGAATTTCGCTCGATTCTGTGTTAAAATTAGCGCAAATCAACCTCTTCTAGATTGTATCAGCCTTAAGACTTCTTCCCGGGAGATTTCCCAAAAAGTCGTTTATGAGTGGAAACCAAGGGCCTGTACTAATTGTAATGATTTCAGTCACAGCACCGAATTCTGCCCTGATATGGTGTCCAAACCTGCACCAGCCCCAAAACAAGTACGGAGACCAATTCCTCAAGCTCCATCCAGTTATACCCTTCAGGTGAGGTCCATAAATAAAAAAGAGAAAGAACTTCCCATTTCAAATGCCTCCTCTCTTGCACACTCCAACAGATTCTCTGCATTAAAAGATGAAGATAGAGATCTTCATCAGCTCAGCAGTAAAGGAAAATCATCGAATGAGAAGACCCAAAGAAATAAATTTGATGTTCTTGGTGAGAAAGCTGCTGATTTGGAATGTCCTCCATTGGATAATTCTAGTGATGAAGGTCAATGGCAAACGGTGAAAAAAAAGAAAGACAAGAAAGGGAAATCTCCGCTTCTTCTCCGCCTTTCTCCTTCTTGTGTTCTTCCATCTATTTCAAAGCTGCCATTAAAAATTGGATAGCTTTGGGCGAGGTGTGCTGGCGTCTCTGGATCGGTTGCGTTTTCTCAGGCGCTCTTTTGGTTCTTGATCTTGGTGCTGGAATCCTTTTGTTGTTTCATTTTGTCCCCCTAGCATCATTTTGTAGGGATGGTCCCCTTTTTCGTTTCTTATTTTTTGCTCCCTTTTTTTGTTGTTGTTAGTTTCCTCCTTCGCTTGTGATCGGGGTTGTTCTCATTTTTCATGTTGTATCCTTTTTTTTTCCTTATATATATATATATATATATATATATATACATATATATATATATACACACTATAATAAGCTGGATGGAAAAGAAGAGAATTTTTTTGATTTTTTTGAAAATTCTATGAGAATTACACATCACTATTTTTGACTTTTTTTAACAAATGCACCCATTCAACTCACATATTTTAAATCGTACCCCCTCCTTTATGCTTTTAACAAAGGCACCCATTAAACCACATAATTTCAATCTTACCCCCCCCCCTCCTTTATGGTTTTTTAATAAAAAATCTATAGGGTGATCTTAACCATCCGATTTAAGAGGAATTATGGAAACCTCTATAGATTGGAGGGCTAGGATCAACCTATGGAAATGATTTTTGGGGCACAACCTATTTATGTAGTGTTCCATCACATGGACGGTTTGGATCAACCTATGATGTGGTCCGTACAGCTCTTTGTGAGCCTGTGCATCGCACGGGGTTTTTTACTAGTATCTACTATAATAAGCTGGATGGAAAAGCCCAAGCTTGTTTGAATTTTTTGAAAAATCTATGGAATTTACACCTCACTTTTTTTTTTACTTTTTCTAACAAAGACACCCATTCAACTCACATATTTTCAATCCTACCCCTCCTTTATGCTTTTTAACAAAAGCACCCATTCAACTCACATATTTTCAATCCTACCCCCTCCTTTATGCTTTTTAACAATAACACCCATTCAACCCACATATTTTCAATCCTACCCCCTCCTTCATGCTTTTTAACAAAGGCACCCATAAACCAACATAATTTCAATCCTACCCCCTCCTTTGTTAAAAAGCATTAGAAAATATTTTTAGAAAAATATAAAAAGCATATATTTTTAGAAAAAGTATATGATACTTTTTTTTTTAGCTACATTTTTACTTTTTTCTACATATTTTTTAAATAACATTTTTTCGTATCATATACTTTTTTTTGGCCGTGTCGTGCATATTTTTATTTTTTTTACACAAAAATTAATTACGAAATTTTGTATCATATACTTTTTTTTTGCCGTGTCGTGCATATTTTTATTTTTTTTACACAAAAATTAATTACGAAATTTTGTATCATATACTTTTTTTCTACCGTATTGTGCATATTTTTTTTCTAGAAAAAGTAATTAGAAAACTCTTTCTTTTGCAATTTTTCATTACTTGGTATGTGGTTATGCATACTTTTTTGCTTATTGTTTCTACATATATTTAACTATTTTTTTTTTTGTTATCATAGTCTCTTTTTTTTGCCGTGCGGTGCATTGCACGTCGGGTATCATACTCATTTTTTTGGCCGTGTCGTGCATCGCAAGTTGTGGTTAAAAATATTGTTTCTACATATTTTCAACTAATTTTTTTCTTGGTATCATAGCCCTTTTTTTGGCAGTGTCGTGCATCGCACGTCGGATATTACTAATATTATATATATATAGTAGATGAGAAAATAAGAGAATTTTTTGTAGAATTACACATCACTCTTTTTGACTTTTTTTTACAAAGGCACCCATTCAACACACATATTTTCAATCCTACCCCCTCCTTTATGCTTTTTAACAAAGGCATCCATTAAAGCCAAATAATTTCAATCCTACCTTCCTCATTTATGCTTTTTTAATAAAAAATCTATAGGGTGATCTTAACCATCCGATTTAAGAGGAACAACATATTATGGAAACCTCTATAGATTGGAGGGCTAGGATCAGCCTATGGAAATGATTTTTGGGGCACAACCTATTTATGTTGTGTTCCATCACATGGACGGTTTGAATCAACCCGTGATGTGGTCCGTACAGTTCTTTGTCGGCCCGTACATCGCACGGGATTTTTTACTAGTATATATATATATATATATATTTCTGGTAGGGGTATGCCTAACCCCAGCTTACCCATAAAAATAAAAATAAAAGGATCAGCGTTATTATTTAACACGTGGAATCGAGACTGTTAATCCTGTAGATCAGCACGGGCAAGCGACATAGGTAGGGGAAAAATTATGAACCAAATTTGCATGGATAATATCAAGTACTACAAAATTAGATTAATATGGTGTAGTCGTATAGTCCAGTATTTTTCAAAAAGTATTGTATGGCCGACACCATGGGTTGATCCAAACCATCCACTTGATGGGCCACAGCATACATAGTTTGTGCCCCAAAAATTCGGATCAACAGAACGGATCGAAATAAAAATAGGGAAATGATATCATCCCCTTTTCTTCCCTGGTCCACGCCCTGTTACTGTAAGTAGTAGTCATAAATACACTAGATACGGGTGGCTCAGGGAAGAAATGGGGGTGCCCTTAAAAATAGAGTAAAATTGAAAAACATCCGACCTGCCGGATTCGAACCAGCGACCTAAGGATTACTCTGTGAGAAACACTACAGTCCTCCGCTCTACCAACTGAGCTAAGGTCGGGGAGATGTTATGTTGTTCTTGCATTTGATATTTATTATATATTAAAATATTTGAAACTATATGGCAATAAACATCCATTATATAATCCTTTGTTTTAGGGCAGTGATAAATCGACTCCCCATGTGTCTATCTCTCGCCTCTTTCTCTCTCTAACCCAGAGGAGAGAGAAAGACACATGGGGAGTCGATTTATCACTCCCTTTGTTTTATGTCCGTGAATATGGATGGTTTAAAAACCACATCTAGGCAACGGTTTGTACAACAAGAACTAAAAATTATTAGGCTTTGGTATTTTTTTATGGGCGATGATATTTTCAGCCCCTGCAGTATGCATTCGCCCCCCTTTTAACGTGATTTGACGTCAAAAAGCGTTAAAGTTGCCCACTGTTCTTATAAGGGGGGGCGCATACGTACCGCAAGGGGAGTGAAAATATCATCGCCCTTTTTTTATGATTGCCATGAATTTTGGGCTATAGAGATCCAAAGCAACGCCTGTCAAATATAAGAAAACTTGGCTCCAGATCGGTCTGGAGGAAGTTTCCTCCAACCCTTTGCTAATAGTCTAATAGCAAGGGTTGTGGAAATATCAATTCCTCCTAAAAATAAAAAGTAAGCTTGGAATTGATATTTCCAGAGACCTTGCTATTAGAGGGGTTGGAGGAAGTTCCTCCGGACCGGAGCCAACTTTGTTTTTGTAGACTAAAAAGCACGCATGAAGTAGAGAAATAAAAGAACTGCTGCAGGATTATCCCCATGATTCATTACATCAGCCTCCATATCTCCTTAGTTCTTGTTACTTCTTATCATTTACATATGTAGTGGTAGGTTGGTAATTTCATACTCATTTCATTTTTTTATGTCTTTATAGCCTACTAGGAGTAGTTTAGTTATTTTCCTAGTTATTCATGGCTTTTAGTTCATTTGGTGTTAGTAAAGATAATTGTCTTTTACATGTATGGGCAGCCTATATAAAAAGCTTATTCACGCACAATTTGTAACTAGTTTTTTCTCATTTTGAAGTGAATAGAAATTAGAATTTTGTAGCTAGATTGTAATTCTAGCAAGCAATCATCCAGTAGGGAAACTACTCCTTTGAGAGAAGGTTCTTTTTTTTTGTGGTGAAATTCTTCCATGCAAGGGAGGAGAATTTCAAGCTTGAATTACTAGCTTTTCTTCTTTATTGCGGCCATTGATCCTTTAATTACAAGGAGTTTTCATTCATTAGTGATTCAACATCCCAATTGTTGGATCAAAGAACTCTAGATTGAAGAAAATCATCAAAGCAGAAGTTGAAGGCAAGTCCTAGCTATTCGTGCAAGCTATAAAGAACTGCACCTGAGATTTTGAACCTTGTACCTGGAATCCGATACTGGTTTGTAAGGAGTTATGTTTCTGTTAGTTTAATAGCAAAGCTTCGAAAATTCGAGGATTGCAATGTTGCTGTCTTTCATTTGAATTACATTGCCACTACTCTGCTCCTATTAGCAAGCTGTTGTTCGTGTCATTTGTTTCTGAAGCTGAGTGAATCAGTTTGCAAGATTTTTTTTCTTTGCTGAAACGGACGCTTTCCTTACTGAATTTTGGTTGTGAAGTTCCTTCTTCCCATGATCTGTAAGTAGATCTATTTGCATCTCTTTGTAAGCCATTAAATCTTTTGGATGTTGATGAAAGTAAAGGTGGTAGATGAAATTGTGAAAATTTCATGCTCTCGTTTTCAATACTGAGGACAGTGACGCCACTAGAATCAGATCTGGAACTTCCACTGCTAGAACGTACAGATCTCATCCAAAGATTGCTCACTAGGTCATCCTAAGGTTGAAGACATCAGTTTGAAATCTAGAATTTAGCAAGGAATTTCGTCCTAAATCTTTGAATCAAGGTATTGGAATCAATCTTCAGCTTTTGCAAGAAACCAGAAAACTCAGTGCTATTATAAAATTCCTTCAATCTCTTGTTGGATAATATTCTTGAATCTAAGGCCTAATTGAAGTGATCTAATGAGGCTGTATTGAATCCCCTGTTAGAGATGATGTTTACAGATTATCATATCCCCTTATTTCAGATTACCATATCCCCTTATTTCTCAGTTTACAATTTATCACCTTATCTTGCATTCAAATTTAATTTTAATCCTTCTATTGTTGTAATTGAAAACATATAGATTAGAAGATATTATTTGTATCTAAATCACTAGGATTAGAGTCCGAACCATCCAAGGATGCTGCTACTTGATGTATATAAATACACGCTCCGTAACTCTCTTTTTATCAATGAAAAAGAATTCTTATATGAATCCAAAATTATTATGGTATCAGCGCTTCAGGTTACAGCTATGTTTCTTGTGGAGTCTCTCATTTCTCTCCTGTCTAATCCCTGCAATACTCGGTCCTTTAGGCAATACATCTTTGTTCTAGGAGTCCATTCCAGTCTTGCTACAATAGCCTATTAAAGCAGCTTATTCTAGCCTTGCTACAACAGTTGTTGATCCCCTCTATAGCAGTAAATCCTTGCTACAGCCTATTTTAGCCTATTATAGAAGCATTACATCTTTGTTACGGCATGTTTTATCCTGTACTTGATCCTTTTTTTCTCAACAGTTGTTGCAAGTGACTTAATCCAACTTTTTTTTGACTCCACGTTTCTTCCTACACCTATTTACCTTCATTCCTTCCTCATGGCCTCATCATCTCTAGATCGGGTCAATACCTCTCAAGTTTCTGGGAATAATACCACTTCTCCTCAACCTACAGATATCCTTGTTGATGCCTCCGGTCCTTTTTATGTTCACCATTCCGAGAATTCGGGCTCCATCCTTGTTTCACAGCCCTTAGTTGGAGATAACTATGTCACCTAGAGCAGAGCTATGGCCATAGCTGCTCATGCAAAGAACAAATGGGGATTTGTAGATGGTTCTCTACCCAAGCTTGCCGAAAGTTTTGCTGATTTCACCAACTGGGTACGATTTAAGTTTCTTGTTCTCCCGTTGCTGCCCAACTCTCTTCCTAAGGATATTGCCGATAGTGTGATTTTCGCTGCCACTGCACGTGAAATTTGGGGTGATCTCAAAGATAGATTCACCCAAAGCTCTGCTCCAGCCATCTTGCGAATTCATAGAGAAATCTCCAATCATGCTCAAGGTAATCTTACTGTTCCAGTACTTTTCTCAATTAAAGAGTCATTAGGATGAATTATCCTCCCTCATTCCCATTCCAACTTGTTCCTGTGGGGCAATGAAAATCTTTAGTGATAATCAACAAAATGAACATGTCTTCCAATTCCTCATGGGACTGAATGATAGTTACGGACCTATTAGAGGACAAATTCTCTTAATGGACCCTCTCCCAAATCTTAATAAAGCCTACTCTTTAGTCTTACAAGAAGAGAGTCAGGGAGAAGCAAATATCCCACTTCCCACTCCACTTCATGGAGCAGGCCTTATTGCTTCCAATGGTCAACCTTCCATCCATCAGCCCCCACCCATTCCAAATAGAGCAGCTCGAGACCCCAACTCCTTCAATTCTAAAAATCGTGGCACAAGAAGTCCACGTCCAACTTGTGAACACTTCAGTTACAAAATACTTTTCATTCAAATTAGATTCATCCCGTTCAACTACCGAATGGGAACATTTCAAACATTTCTCATACAGGTTCTTTTCATCTTTCTCCATATCTATATTTAACTAATCTTCTTTTTGTTCCAGATTTCAAATTTAATCTTTTATCCATTAGCCGAATAACTAAATCCCTTGATTGTTCTGTTCCTTTCTTTCCTAACTCTTGTGTATTTCAGGACCTCTCGACGAAGAAGACAACTAGGAGTGGGTAGAGACGAAGGCGGTCTTTACTATTTTAATTTTTCTAGTTCTGCATACTCTAATAAGCCTTCTTTTGATGCTTGGCACTATCGATTAGGACATCTTTCTTCTTCTAAGTTACAGTACTTAGCTAAGTCTATTCCAGAGATTTCTTATTTAAATTTTTGTTCCTGTGAGGTATGTCCTAAGGCTAAACGTACTCGTTTGCCTCTCTCCAGTAGTAGTATTGCTTCAATTTATTAATTCATGTTGATGTATAGGGCTGCAACTCGGGTAGGGTGGGTCGGGTTTTGAAGAACCCAGCCCTACCCAAGAAATATCTCGGGTCGGGTCAGGTAGAGTTTTTTTTCAGAAAACCCACGATTCCCGAACCCGGCCCTACCCATGATAAATCTCGGGTCGGGTTTTTTCACATTGACACAATTTTTTAAGGAAAACTCTTGTTTGGCAAGGCAATTCAACTCATAGAAGCAGAAAACTCAAGCATGGCAAACTCTTTAGTGAATTAACTAATAACTAGTCCAATGAGAATAAATTGATGCATTACCAAATGAAAATGATTATACTCATATGAGATAAATATTATAAGCAATTGGGCAAATATAATAGATAAATAATGAATCTGATTCTTTAATGACACAAAGAAGATGACCATAAAAAACAAAAAAGAACCAAATTTATAGGCCATGCAATGAAATTAAACATACTGGATGTCTTTAGTAGGCCATGTAAGGAAAGTAAACTCACTGGACGTCTTCTCGAGAGGAAAAAAACTTGTCACTGAACTTTTTTGTAATGGTCTTTTTCTCAAGAAGCTCAAGATGAAGATCCCACAAGCATGCCTAGCAAGTACAGGTAGAAGCTTGGAGTTGAACTAGCACTGGTGACCTTCTCATGGACCATGGAAGATGTTCAAAGAATGGAGGAAGTCACAAGGGCTAAAGCAAGTCGAAGAGTTCACTCGCAAGTCAGAGATGTCCAAGAAAGTGCGGAGGAGCCAAGCAATCCAAGAAGACTCAAGGGTATACACTTTAGATTGTATTTGGAGTCCTCTTGTTATTTGTATTTGCACTTTCAAAAAGGGTTTTTAAAATGGTTTCATTAAAACATATTTATATCTTTAGAAACCATCAACACTCCCCCAAACATGTTTGAAAACCTTGGACAAAAGCCCAAAGACCATGGCCCAAAGTCCCTATGTTTCTAACTTTAAAATGGAATTTTAAACAGGGCCAGTCGACCGGGGTTCCCCGGGCGACCGCGATAAGGTGGCTGGAAGTCCAGCACCTACCGGAATTTAGTAGGCTGGTAGATCGGGACATCCCGGGCGACCGCAGAGGTGTTCCTGGAAATCCAGAAACACTCCATCATGGTCGGGTCAGTCGGCCGCCATTGGGCCAGGCGACCTCGGACAGGGAACTGGACAAAAATATAAAAGTCCAGCTAGCTCTCTCTGGGCGACTACCATGACTCGGTCGACCACGCCGGTTTGAAATTTGAAAATAAAAGAAGAGCGCCCAATAGGGCGGGTGACCGTGATGCCTCGGTCGACCGCGACGGTCTGGAAAACTAGCTGTTGGGGCCTGCGCTGCTTGACTTTTTCAACCCCATTTTTTACAGTTTTGCCCCCAAACGGTCATATCTTTCCATGGGCTATTTATACCCTATCCAAACACAACTAAGTAACCTTTTGGAAGATCATTTTTCAAATCTCTTTGAGCTTACTCTTTAAAATCTAAGGTTTTTAGTTATTCCTCTTCTATGCTTTGATTTTGCAATCTACATTCAACAAGATGATCTCCATAGGGCTTTCATTTGCTTATTCTTTTGGAGAATTGTGAGCTATTATCTTTGTATCAAGCCTATTAAGAGGATAAGAGAGTTTTTCATTTTTGTTCTTTATTTATATGAGGGTCTCCAATTTGGCCCGGTAAGAAAGGTGAATCGTCTTTGTGGAAAGGGGTTTTCACTTCGGCCTAAGGAGAAGCTTGATTGTAAGAGGGTCTTGGATTCGACCTGATAACAAAGGAGAATCCGGAGCGAAAAGGGTTTATTCCCTTGGAGGTGAAGAAGGAGTTATAAAGCTTGGAGATTAAGCTTGAAATCTCAACACTAGTGGAGTACTTAAGGAGCTAAACTTGGAAGACTGGAGTAGGTCTTGTTGATAGATCGAATCACTATAAAAATCTTGTGTCTCCTCATTGTGATGTGTATTCTCTTCTCTCCTCCTTCTCACTTGGTGAATGGTAATCTCTACCCTTTATGTGTGTTTATTGTTTTTTGAACAAGGGTTAGAGAATACAAATGATAGTAGTATCTAAACCCTAGCTTTTAGTGTTTTGCTTATTTGAACAAGGGTTAGATCAATAATTGCTTAATTAGTAAATCAACCTTAACAATTCACCTAATTAAGCTAAGAATTTTTAATTAACCAATTCGCTCCCCCCCCTCTTGGGTTGCCACACTTGCGTTTTATTTGGTATCAGGGCTAAGGCTCTTATATAGATTTTTTGAACTGTCAAATTTCTGCAAGAGAAAAGATCTATGGCAACCTCTATGGATTTTGAGAAAGGACAATCCTATCTTGCTCTTCCATTCTTTGATGGAACAAGCTATGGATCCTGGAAGTCAAAATGTTGTTCTTTCTCAAATCCTTAGATTATGAAATAATTAATATAATTGAAGAAGACTTCACCTTGCCTAAAAAATGCAATAAGCTTGCCTTGAAAATATTTTCTTTGAATTCTAAAGCTATGATTGCATTGTGTTTTGGAATTTCTAAAGATATTTTTGTAAAAATCTCTTCATGTGTTAATGCAAAAGAAATTTGGACTACACCTGAAAACATCTGTGAGAAAAATGTTTGTCGTAATGCATCTATTGATGAAAATGATATTTATGAACAAAACAAAGTTTCTCAAAACTCTTTTGCAAATGAAAATAATGTTAAAAAGTCAATTTCTGATTTGCAAAATCAAATTGAAAATTAAAAAATGGAAGTTGATGAAGCTGTTTCCAAAAATGAAAAATTAGGTCAACTCAACAAAATTTTGATAAACAAAAATATTGAGTTAGTTAAAAAATGTAGAGATTTGAAAAATAAAAATATTAAGCTTATTGAAAAACTTAAGTTTTTGAAAGAAAATGAAGAACAACTAAGAACTAATTCATCTCATCAAATAGATTATCTTGAAAATAAAATAGAAGAGATGAAATTAAAAAATGAAGAACTCTTTTTGAAAAATGAAAGACTACAAGAAAATAAAGATAAACATGTATGTTCTCATTTGCATTCTTGTGGTTCTATTTGATCCTCATCTACCAACTCTTATTCTTGTACTTATTGTGGTAGATTAGGTCATTACAAATCTAAATGTAAGTTTAGATTTGTAAAATCTTCTAAGTTTGTATGGGTTAAAAAAGATTCATCACATCACACAAACTTGGTTGGGCCCAAGATGATTTGGGTTCCAAAACCCTTTACTTGAGACATTTCATATGCTCAGTAGATTTAGGGGTATGTGCTAAAATTGAAAATTATTTAAAAATTTGCTTGTATAGATACTATGTGCCTATTCTTGATTGATTCCTATGTATCTATATGTATATGAGCTTAATTGATTAATATCTTTTTGAAAATTTCAAAGTCTATTTGCTTAAAATTTATTTTTAATAAGACTTTGATGCATTGCATCTGATTGATATCTATTGGAAAAGGTTCCCTAGATGTCCCATGGTGATATATAGTTTATTTTTTAGCTTATATTGACATATCTATTGAAAAGATGCACTAGATAATTCACTTTATGTATCTAGTTAATTTGTGCTAAAAAAAGAAAAATCATTTAAATTACATACTAGACATGTTGTAATGATTCAATATCATATGTCTAGATGTTTGCACTTAAAAGTTACATCTTTTTGAAAATATATTATAGATACACTTTTTTTTTACTTGCTTTATCTATATGTATCTATATTTAGGCATTCATACCATTAATAACATGATATAGTATATTAATATCTATAAACCCATGTTATGGTGCATAATAAAGTATACTCTCATATAATGGTATGATCTTGTGATTTTGTTTAAGTGTTTTGGTACTTCATTTGAATCTCTCTCATGCATAGCTTTGTTTAGATTAAGCTAGATTCCTAAGTCCAATACCTTGAAACATGGACTTAAATGTGAACTAGTCTTGCCAGTGCTATATTTCATTGGTTTAGAGTTATTGATAATGTCATTCTAGCAAATATAGCAGAAATTAAAAGAAAATTAAAAATAGAAAGAAAATGAGAAAATTCCTTTTAAAATATGATGTCTAAGCAAAATCATAAAAAATCAATTCTTAGACTTCTTTAAACAAACAAGGTTGGATCAAAATACAAATCTTAGTGAACTTCCAAAGCTAGTTAATATCATGAGAAGTTCATAAGTCAAATCACTAGCCCAAGGTGTATCACCCTTTGGACACTCTTGAATGTCCTTGGCTATTGATATAATTCCCTTGGATCTTGAAATCTTAGAATATTTAAGAAAAATTGATATTGGTTCAATGTGAGAACACTTATGAGTTATCTCAACTTCTCATTAAACTAATCATGTCTAAGAGCTTTAATATGATAATTCATTTTGAACATGTAACTCACTTGTTTTGAAAGAAGTCTAATATGAACCTAAAACAAACAAACAAGTGAAATTTGATTGGAGGAAGAAAGTATTAAGAAATTTTGATCCTTCACATCAATCTTATGTGCACAAGAAACATTAAAATCTAAGTAAAATCATCATAAGTGTGCACATTAAAATACATTGGCATTATGGAATATCTTTGATATTTGATCATCTATTTATATCATCCATATGACATTGATTTGTTCACAAGGTGATTAAACTTGAAACACTCTAAATATATGAACTTAAAAACTATAGTGGAATCATTAAAATGTTATGATTATTAAAATTCACTTAATGAAAGGCATATGATTAAAATTAATATATGTTTTGCCTTTTATATGTGATCTGTGTATATCATAGAAAAGACTCCCAAGCTAGATCACTATAAGTTTGAGTTATTTGAAAATATTTACATCTTATACTCAAACTTATATCTCATGACCCTCATGGCAAAATGTGAATATCATTGAAATCATGAGAGTTTGCCTAAAAAGCCAAAAATTGAGCTTATCATTGAAATATGTATAAAATTGGCTTTAAAAGAGAAAATTGAAATGAAATGTGTTTTGAAAATTGCACTTTATCATTTAATTGAAATTAATCCATCAAAACACATCTAACAAGTTAACAGGGAACATGAACATGAAAATAAAAATGAACCTTCCCTAATATTTGAAAACTAGTTTGACTTTATGGAAAATTTTCTAAAACTAGTCGTCTTCATAATAGGATAAAGTTGCTTATCCTATGATAGATTTCTACATACTTGTCATCATTTGTTATCCTGGTAAGCTTATATTTGCTTATTTATAGCACTCTATATATGTATTTCCCCTTTTGTGGTATTAGCTACGTGTTAAGATGTTAAACTTTAAAGTTAAAAGCTACTCAATTCATACTTTTAGCCTTCTTACTAGTTAAGAGGGAGACTGTACATTCACTTTAATTAATACATCTAATTACTTTGGCATCCTGCCAGCATCTTAACCATGGTAAGTCTTATGTGCATTGAATTGTTATATATATATATGTACTCTATATGCACATAGTTAGGGGGAGTATGGTCTGCTAGGCTGTCATCTCATTTGGTATCATTTGATTTCCCTTAGCAATCATGCATTAGTAGCCCAAGGGTTGTTTGTCAATCACTCACCTCTAAATCCCTTGGTGCATGTATGTTTGGACAACCCTTTGGATTCATACTATGTGTGAGTCTCAAACAAAATGGGAGCTATATATATGTATAATATCTGTCCTTTTTATCTTGTCCTATACTTTCATTTTGAGACTATCTTTCATTTATGACAAGTTCCCTTAGCCTATGCCTTAATGTCATATCCTTTTAGGCCTTCTTGGAAGAACCCATAAGGTATCAATATCTCCAATAATAAGTATCTTGTTCTAAAGTTCAATTGTTTGGAAAATCTCTAGAACTTTCCCTTCATAGGATAGTGCTTGAGTTGATCATCTCATTGCCTATGAAGTAGTCTCTTATCATGTGTATTTGAAGGTAAATACATCATTCATCATGACAAGATTCATTGGCTATGCCCTCATTGTCATATCTTTAGCCAGTTTGTGTTGTCATGCCTTACCATATAGGTTTTACCTAAGGCCAATGACAAAAACTTAGGGGGAGAGCCTACATATTTTATTCTCACTCTTATATGGACTATTGTTATGTGCTCACAATATTCATTGCCCCATTAGTTGTGCTAAAATGTAGATATCATTGATTAAAAAAAAACTACTTGTCATGAACTAAACTTGATTTTTCTTTTTCAAATCTTTATGATAAGCATTGTATGAACTTGAATGTCATATCATAATCATTTTCATGGGCTATAGAAGTTATGTGTAGTATATATCCTTCATCTATGCCCATTCCCAAATATAGAAGTGTTTTACACTGTCATTTCACATGTCTATGTTTGATTAGTCTTATCATGCATATTTCACTTTTATCATATCATATCCATGATAAGTAGATAGGGGGAGTATTTATGGCACTATGTTTTGAACTTTCACTGTTAAAACCCTTCCTTTTCACCGCTACAAAAATGGGGAGAATTTTTTAAATTGATTAGGCAATCCATAGTTTATATGCACCATATGTCTTATAGTCATATATTATACTTGTGCATATAGTGAGGGGGAGCTATTCTCAATAGTTATATCATTTAATGCATAATTAACTATTTATTTGATATCTCCTTCCTTATCAATTTGGTTTGTCATCATCAAAAAGGGGGAGAATGCAAGCCCAAGGGTTCCCATGGGTTCAATCATTCACCTTACCTTCTTGTTTTGTTGCTAGCAAACTTAAATTGATTAGTCTTTATCGACTAATTTGTTGCTTTGAAGTGTTGTGGCTTATACAGGAATTTCATATGTCATATCGCTATTACACAACTCATCTCAACACATGGCTTGAGGATCAAGATACAAAGGAACCAAAGAGCTTGCACATACATTGAAGACATCATTAGAAGATGTTCAAGTCAAGAAGCTCAAGTTGAGGATCCCACAAGCATGCCTAGCAAGTGCCAGTAGAAGCTTGGAGTTCAACTAGCACTGGTGACCTTCTCATGGACCATTGAAGATGTTCAAAGAATGGAGAAAGTCACAAGGGCCAAAGCAAGTTGAAGAGTTCACTCGCAAGTCAAAGATGTCCAAGAAAGTGCGGAGGAGCCAAGCAATACAAGAAAACTCAAGGGTATACACTTTAGATTGAATTTGGAGTCCTCTTGTTATTTGTATTTGCACTTTCAAAAAAGGTTTTCAAAATGGTTTCATTAAAACATATTTATATCTTTAGAAACCATCAACACTCCCCAAAACATGTTTGAAAACCTTGGACAAAAGCCCAAATACCATGGCCCAAAGTTCTTAAGTTTCTAACTTTAAAATGAAATTTTAAACAGGGCCGGTCGACCGAGGTTCCCCGGGCAACTGCGGTAAGGTGGCTGGAAGTCTAGCACCTACTGGAATTTAGTGGGTCGGTCAACCGGGGCATCCCTTCTACGTAGAGGTGTTCCTGGAAATCCAGAAACACTCCATCATGGTCGGGCCAGTCGACCGCCATTAGGCCCGGCCACTGCGGATAGGGAACTTGAAATAAGGGTCTATAGAACCAAGAGGGGGGTGAATTGGTTTATCAAAAATTTATACCATTTTAAAATTCAAGTATTAGACTTAATTTGATTTTTCCTTCTCTTGCTTAGATTTTGGTTAGTTCAAATAATATCAAATCAAAAGGAAGTGCCAGACCAAACAAAAATGAAAGTGCATGACAAGGAAGGAACACACCGATGTATAGTGGTTCGGGTAAAGCCCTACTCCACTCTTCTTGAGATCATCCTCAAGGATTTCCACTATCACTACACAGTATACTCAAAAGATTGTATAAAATAATTTTCTTCAAACTTATTAAAACACAAAGCTCATTCCATTTCATATACACAAACAAGACAAGTCACAGATTATACTAATTTTACGACCTCATGAACTAACTAATGAAAATTAAAACAAAAGTTATTTTTGAGACATTATAACGAAGATGCAAGTACTCCAACTTCAATGACATTATCATCCAAATCATACCCTTAGAGATGTATCCACTCAATCTGAGAATTTTCACTACAATCCCTTCATTTAGAGTTCTACGCTCTGCTGAACTGAAGAGAATTGATCAAGAAATATGAAGGGTAATTATCAGAACAAAACAACAAACAGAGATGATGAAAATTTTAATCACCTGATTAGTAATATTACACTCAAATCATCTCTGACATGGAATCCGAAGTGATAATTGAGCTCTATATTTTTTCAAATTATTTTGACTTCAGCAATATTATAAATAACAATATACATATATGTATATGCTCATTCTAAAAAACACAGATCGCAGACATAATATAAAAATCATAAGCTTAATAAATATTTTATTTTTAACTTGAAATGAGAATAAGGTGCAACTGAAAATCATAATAATACTTTTTCAGTAAAAAGAAAACAAGTTTATGATACTTATTCCATCAAATTTGTACTTGATAATTATATCTCTCTAAATCTATATATCTATCAACAATCAAACATCATAAGTATAGGAATTGGATAATTAAATAACAATTTTTCTATCTTAACTTATTCTTCTGAATCTAAATTTTGAAGATCTAATTATAAATCCACTAATTAATCTGATCAGATTTTCTAATGTCTCAAATGAACTTCAAAACCTTGCAAATTGATTTTGTCTCAAAATTTTTAACACTATTGGATTTATGATTCAATTTAAAATCAAAAGATCCTAAAACAGAGCATTAATAACACTTGAGATCTTATTGAAAACTTGACTCACAAAGCAAGTATCTATAATGAAAATATGTTGCATACTTAAAAAATTAACACAGAGAAAATATATGAGAAGGTACTTACTTCTTGTCTAATTCTTCTTCTTTCACTATAAGCTCTTTTTCCGCTTGAATCTGATGTGAAAAAACTCTCTCCTTCTCTTATTTTTCCTTTGTTTGAAACCTTGGAACTTACTCCACTCTGAGAATGATAAGCTTTTGAAATAATAAAAAAAATCTCACTGGAATTGAGATCCGGACCTCCAAAATAAGAAGAGTAGTGGGAATAGTTGAGACAAAGGAAGATAAGTGATAGAAATTGATGATTTCCTGCCGGATTCCGGCAAGATCCGCCGGAGATGTGAAAGATAGATCTGATATAGGAGAAGACCAGATCTGAGGTTTCTCAAGTAAAAAAAAAGAGCTTGAAATTAGGGTTCGAAACTTGCTAATGGTGTTAAATCATGAGTTTTTGGAAGAGATTTGAAAACAAAATAGAAATAGGGGAAAAAGAAAGGATTAGCCAGAGTTTGAGTTTGCCGGAGAAGCGATCCAATCGAAAAATCTGTGGGAGGCTGATCGGAGAAGAAAGAGATGGGGTTTGGGGAATTTAGAGGGAAAACGAAAAATCTCTCTCTAATTTCCTTTTCTCTCTTTTTTTTTAATCAAGGTTAAGATGGTATTTATAGGTAAAAGGATGTGGATATTAGCACTTCAAGTTGATGGGCGCACGAAAAAATTGATGAGCGCGCCCGCAATTCTTGTTTTATTCAGCCATGCACGTCATTTCCAGGATAAATTCGCCCCCTCTGAGGATAAACTCACCCCCTTTTCTGGTTTACACTACGACACCACCTCGGCTCGATCGCTAGGCAAACGCGCTCAGATTCTGACGAAATTTTGCAGGGACCTAGATGAGACCCTGACCTAGCTTAGGGTGAAGTTTGGGACTCTAATTCATTCATTTGATGGGGTTTTGCATAAAATTGGAAGGTTAAGGGCACGGTCAAAATGGGGTGTCTACTCCACCTTTCCAATCTCAAAACTTTTTTCTACGAGGAAGGTGCAAAGCCTCTCATACCAGGCTCTAGGAGCTTGCTTCAAACCATATAAAGCCTTATCAAGCTTGAAGACATGATTTGGATGTTTGTTATCTTCAAAACCTGGAGGTTGCTCAACATACACTTCATCTTGGATATAGCCATTTAGGAAGGCACTTTTGACATCCATTTGATATAATTTAAATCCTTTATGAGATGCATATGCCAAAAGTATCCTAATAGCTTCCATACGGGCAATAGGAGCAAATGTCTTATCATAGTCTATTCCTTTCTCCTGATTGTACCATTGGGCTACAAGCCTAGCTTTATTTCTAGTGATAATTCTATCTTCATCCATTTTGTTTCTATACACCCATCTTGTGCCAATGACCGGATGATCACTAGGCCTAGGCATTAGTTTCCACACCTTGTTCCTTTCGAATTGACTCAACTCTTCTTGCATAGCCATCAACCAATATTCATCCTTTTCGGCTTCCTTGATGGACTTAGGTTCTAATTCGGATAGGAACGCCAAGTTGTTACTCACACTTCGATAGTATGATCTAGTTTTTACTGGCGATGTGGCATCACCTAAGATTTGGAATTCAGGATGATCTACCAATATTCTCCTATCCCTAGGTAATGAGTTATCCTCTACACTCTCAACTTCCTCACTAGGTAATGTATTACTTGTAGATGCATGGGGAGGAGCATTTGTCTTAGATAATAGGTGTTCAATAGGTTCATCCTCATCATGTGGCATTTCTTGAGGTGTTGGCTCTCTCTCATCAAATGTAATATGCATGGATTCTTCTATAACTAGGGTTCTTTTATTAAACACTCTATATGCCTTGCTATGTGTAGAATACCCTAAGAATATGCCATCATCCGACTTCTTATCAAATTTATGCAAGTTATCTTTGATATTCAAGATGTAGCATCTACAACCAAACACTCTAAAGTAGCTTATATTTGGTTTTAAGTTTTTTCAAAGCTCATAAGGTGTTTTCTTAGAAATTGGCCTCATATACACCATATTTATGATATAGCAAGCGGTGCTAACCGCTTCCGCCCAAAAGTATCTAGGGAGATCATTCTCATGCAACATGGTTCTAGCCATTTTTTGGAAGGTTCGGTTTTTTCTTTCTACAACCCCATTTTGTTAAGGTGTCCTAGGTGCCGAAAAGTTGTGTTTGATGCCATGTTCATTACAATAAGTGTCAAAGTGTATATTTTCAAATTCCGTTCCATGGTCACTTCTAATGTAAGATATGGCAATACATTTCTCATTTTGGACTTAATTACACAACTTAAGAAAATTTTCGTAGGTTTCATCTTTATGTGCTAAAAATATGACCCATGTAAATCGTGAGTAGTCATCCACAACAACAAACGCGTACCTCTTTCCACCTAGGCTACTTGTCTTCATTGGTCCAAAAAGATCAATATGAAGTAGTTGCAAGGGGTAAGTGGTTGAGACCATATTTTTAGGGGCAAATGAGCTCTTTAATTATTTGCCTAATTGACAAGTTCTACAAATGTGATCTTTGGTGTACTTGAACTTAGGCAACCCTCTAACAATGTCTTTTGAGGAGAGGGTTGAAATGAGATCCATTCTGGCATGACCCAACCTCCTATGCCATAACCAAGAATCTTCACTAATGGCATTAAGACAAGTTACATTTTGGAGTCTAAGATCATCTAGCCCAATAGTGTAAATGTTATTGTCTCTAGAACCTATGAATTGCACTTTTCCATCTATCTTATTCTTAACAATGTATTTGTCGGGGTTGAAGACTACTTCAAAACCATTGTCACACAATTGACTAATGCTAATAAGATTATGAGATAAGCCATCAACATAAAGTACATCATGTATGGGAGAGGTAGAGTTACCTATGGTGCCTTCTCCTTTAACTTTTCCTTTCTTATCATCTCCAAAGGTAACATCTCCACCATCCTTGAGTGATAGGGATGCAAATTAAGTGAGGTCTCCGGTCATGTATCTAGAGCATCCACTATCAAGGTACCATGTGTTCTTCTTGTTGTGGCTTTTAAGGCATACCTACATATGAATAGGCAAGTGAGATCCCTTAGGTACCCAAATCTTCCTAATCTTGCTAAGTTCATTTATTTTTGCTTTAGCGTTCAATTTGATTTTATCTTGTTTAGCATACATGGAAGCAACCTTATAATGTCCTTCTAGGCCATAATGAAAACAAGTTTTAGTACCACTAGAAGAAGCCTTCACAAATTTGTTCTTATAGTTTGACATTGTAGTATCCCATTTATGTCCAAGTCCACTCTTATCATGTGACAATCTTTGAATATTAACAAGCCTATCCAATTTTAGTGAACCATTTTCAAATTTTTCAAAAAGTTTCTTTAGCTCATCGTATTCATGAGATAGTTTACTATTTTCATGCTTTAGTTTGTTGTTTTCAATGGATAGTTCTTGTCGATTTTCATTTAAAATCTTGATGGTAGCATTTAAATCATGAATTTCAACTTTACATTTTTTATTTTCATCTTTTAAAAACTCATAATCTTTCTTTACCCAACCAAATTCTTTTGTCATGCTAGAAAGAGAATTTTCAAGAGATGCATTTTTATCAAGTTCAATTTCAAGTTCATCATGTGCACTTTGCAAGGAATCAATAACTTCTTTTAAAATAATAACATCATTTAAAGTGCTTACCTCTTGATTGTCATTTGTTGAAGCCATGAAGCACATATTTTTTGCTATCATGCAATCTTCTCCATCATCCGGCTCACCTTCACTTTCATTGTCCTCATCCCATGTGGCGATCATTCCTTTCTTGCGTTCTCTCCTCTTGAATCGATTGTTTGGAGTAGGCTCATTGTTGAGTGGACAATCCGGGCGAATGTGTCCAAGTTTCTTGCATCCGTAGCATTGGGGTTGAGATGATCCGTTACCGAGTTCTTCTTTCTTCTTGAATGGAGGATTGGCCCTTCTATTTCTCATGCCTCCCATATTCCTTTGCAAGAACTTGATCATTCCTGTTAAGAGGGCTATCTCATCTTCCATGTCTCCCTTTGCCTCTTCATCATCATCTATATTGCAAGCAAAAGTAACACCTTTTCCTTTTTTCATTTTATTTTCAATTTCGGGTGCTTTTATTTTGAAAATCATCCCATGGGTTATCAAGGACCCTATTAGTTCATCTAGGTTTAATATGTTCATGTCCTTGGCTTCGGTGATTGCGGAGCTTTTGGATTCCCATGATAAAGGTAGGGATCTAAGGATTTTGGTCACTAAATCTCTATTTAAAAATTATTTTTCAAGTCCCCTTAGTCCATTTACTAGGTTAGTGAATCTAGTGTACATGTCGGCAATGGTTTCATCAGGTGTCATTTGAAAAAGTTCATATTGCCTAAATAGATGATTCATTTTAGATTCCTTAACTTGGTTAGTTCCCTCATGGGTAACTTCTAAGGTGTCCCAAATTTCCTTAGCCGAATTCAAGTTTGAAATTCTATTGAATTCTCGGGGTGACAAAGCACAAATTAAAGAATTCATGGCTTTGGCATTGTAGTTTGAGGCTTGTTATTCGGCTTCGGTCCATTCATTTAGATTTCTAGTGGGCAAGGTATATCCATTATGAATGGCTCTCCACATTTGGTAATCTTGGGTTAAAAAGATTTTCATTTTGGTTTTTCAAAATCCATAATTTGTTCCATCAAAATAAGGTGGCCTAGTGTTTGAGTATCCTTCATGGTGTTGAGGGTAGTTTGCCATTTTTAGAATCTTTTCTCTAGACCGGTTAGGGTTTTAAACAAAGTAGAGACGAGGCTTTGATACCAATTGAAATAAGGGTCTATAGAACCAAGAGAGGGGTGAATTGATTTTATCAAAAATTTATACCATTTTAAAATTCAAGTATTAAACCTAATTTGATTTTTTTCTTCTATTGCTTAGATTTTGGTTAGTTCAAATAATATCAAATCAAAAGGAAGTGCCAAACCAAACAAAAATGAAAGTGCAAGACAAGGAAGGAACACAACGATGTATAGTGGTCCGGGCAAAGCCCTACTCCACTCTTCTTGAGATCGTCCTCAAGGATTTCCACTATGTGAGACCTCCACGATGCCCGTCTCCGAGGCGATTACACTCCCAAGGGGTATTAAATGAGGATGCCCTTGACACCTTTACACCGACTCTCCTTCTTCGCCGAGTTCTAAGTGCTACTCCTTAGGGTATTAAAAAATAGAATGCCCTAGCCACCTTTACAATGAATAGAAGATGAAAATTGCTTGGCTTCTCTTGAAAGCTTGATGCACAATGAAGTCCCCTTGAGTGCTCTCCACAATAGGTTGCAAATGAAAGCCCTAAATCCAAACTCTAATGATTTGCAAGTACAAGGCAAGTTTGGTGGAGAAGAAAAACAAAGGCTCAAGCTAAAAGGGTTTTGCAAATGCTTTAAAATGCTTAAGGATGTTTTTCAAATTGTTCAAGAGAGGTAGATGATCCTCTTGAATGTGTATTTATGGTCCTTTGAGAAGATATGACCGTTTGGAGGTGGATGTATCAAAAACACCCCAAAAATCAATTTTTAATTTGAAACCCAAAGGCTCTTTTTTGTGCTGTCGTGACATTCTCGGAATTCCGAGAACCATTCTTGGAGCTCCGAGAAATTCTCGGAGTTCCGAGAGAATGGCCAGAAGTTGGAAAATACTTACTGGACCATTTCTCGGAGTTCCGAGAAATTGTCGAGAGTATGAAATATACTCCCTGGACACTTTTTCGGAGTTCCGAGAAGCCTAAAATTAGCAGACTTTTCTGTTTTTGTTTCTATTTGACTTTGGGCTTTTGGAACTCATTTTATTTGGTAGTTTTCTGGATGTTAAATACCATATGATGGGTTACTTTTTATTAACATTGGAAGCACATCACACTATGGCAGGGCTTATGATAATTTGGAATGTTATGAAGGTCCCAACATGTTGGTCCACCACATAACCATTCACTTAACCAATTAATTTTAATACAGGGAGTGTGGTTAGTTTTGAAAAATACAATTGAAAGATTTTGCCTTGACTTAGAAATCAAAGAGAGAGGATGTACAACAAGTCTAAATATGGTTACGCTCCTCTTTGGTCTTGGTCTTCATAGATCTTCTATGGTGTACTTGCTTTGCTTGAGTGTGTTGAGGTGAGCTCAACATTGATTGTTCTTCCGAGGTAAGTTGTCCCATGTGGTCTCTAGCTCCTTTGACTCTTGTGTGGTACATCATCAAGCATGACCAAGTGATGTGATGGTTCCTTCTATGATCACCCAATCTTATCACAAACACTTAAAGGCAAATTGATTAGTATTCAAAAACATAATCAATTGAGTTTAGAATCATCAAAACAAGATAGGAGGGTAGACCCTTGGGCTTACAGAACTATACAAAAATATAAAAGTCCAGCTATCTCTCACCGGGTGACCGCCATGACTCGGTCGACCGCGCCTGTTTGAAATTTGAAAATAAAAAGAGAGCGCCCGATAGCGTGGGCGACCGCGATGCCTCAGTCGACCGCGACAGTCTGGAAAACTAGTTGTTGGGGCCTGCGCTGCTTGACTTTTTCAAGCCCATTTTTTACGGTTTTGCCCCCAAACGGTCATATCTTTCCATGGGCTATTTATACCCTATCCAAACACAACTAAGTAACCCTTTGGATGATCATTTTTCAAATCTCTTTGAGCTTACACTTTAAAATCTAAGGTTTTTAGTTATTCCTCTTCTATGCTTTGATTTTGCAATCTACATTCAACAAGAGGATCTCTATAGGGCTTTCATTTGCTTATTCTTTTGGAGAGTGGTGAGCTATTATCTTTATATCAAGCCTATTAAGAGGCTAAGAGAGTTTTTCATTTTGTTCTTCATTTATATGAGGGTCTCCGATTCGGCCCGGTAAGGAAAGTGAATCGTCTTTGTGGAGAGGGGTTTTCGCTTCGGCCTTAAGGAGAAGCTTGATTGTAAGAGGGTCTTGGATTCGGCCCGATAACAAAGGAGAATCCAGAGCAAAAAGGGTTTTTTCCCTTGGGGGTATAGAAGGAGTTGTAAAGCTTGGAGATTAGGCTTGAAATCTCAACACTAGTGGAGTACCCAAGGAGCTAAACTTGGAAGAGTGGAGTAGGTCTTGTTGATAGACCGAACCACTATAAAAATCTTGTGTCTCCTCATTGTGATGTGCCTTCTCTTCTCTCCTCCTTCTCACTTGGTGAATGGTAATATCTACCCTTTATATGTGTTTATTATTTATTGAACAAGGTTAGAGAATACAAATGATAGTAATATCTAAACCCTAGCTTTTAGTGTTTTGCTTATTTGAACTAGGGTTAGATCAATAATTGCTTAATTAGTAAATCAACCTAAATAATCCACCTAATTAAGCCAAGAATTTTTAATTAACGAATTCACCCCCCCCTCTTGGCTTGCCACACTTCCATTTCACTAATGCTGTCTTAAATTGAAGTACTCACACTACTCAATGCAAAAATCAAATAATCTAATCTCTGAAAGCCAAAATGCAAAGCTTCCACGAGAGTCAATTCTCAGGATCTAAAATGTAAACCACGAGTGAGCGAAGGCCCAGAAAGTAAGCACAACTATGGTTAAGCCGGCCAATAGAATGGAAGTAAGCAAATAGGCAGCAAAATTTACATCTCAAGGTTCAATACGCAAGTGCTTGTTCTGAAGGAAATTTCCATATCACAAGGGGATTTCACCAAGGGGAACTAATGGAAAGGAGTTTGATTGGGTACAAAAGTCGATCAATTGATAAATCACATGGTCACAAATTTTCAAAGTTAAGAGATTCTCACACACAAGTCACATGTCGATAACGTTAGGAGGATGGAACCTACATTCACATTCTCCTAAGGCCACAGAGTCCTGCAGTACTCTGAGGTTCACATAGACGCGCTGCATTATTACTCGGCGGTTAGCGGCTCCATGAGTTCTCGTCGACAAGGCCAATGTATTAAACCCTATTGGCAGGATTCAAATCTATAGTTTAGTCTCCCTTTCTAGGACCTAAAGTTCACATAGTCGATAACATAGAAGAATGAGTACAAAATGAAGTTGTCAGAAACACATTCTAAGACTCTCACATGCATAATTTCTTAGTAACAGAGAAGCTCAAAGTCACAATCACTTAAGGCTTCGTTTGGTTGCTAGTAAAAAAAATTTCGTTGGATTTTTGTGGAAAAAAGGAGGAGACAAGGGAGGGGACAAGCATTTATTAGACAAGGGTGTCATTATGAGTAGAGAGAGAGGGAAGAGACAGAAAGAGAGAGAGAACCATTCCCTATAAAATTACATGGGAGACTTCCAAGGTAAAGCTAATGTCACCTCCCTTTTTCTACAAAAATCCAATGGATTTTTGTTATTTACTAGCAACCAAACGAAGCATAAGGGTAATTCAATAGACTACAGAAGTTTCCAAGATATGATAGTCAAAACAATTTACATGGCATGGTACCATCACACAAGTTTAAGAAACAACAAGGATCTAGTTCGAACAAAAGGAAACTAAATAATGCGATATTACTTACATTGTTTAAAGTTCTGAAATCTCTCCATAGTCTAAGCTAAGCGATTTTCGTTCAATCCCCTAATTTGTCAAAAGTGTGCCTCGGTGAGTCTAATGGTCGCAATCGGTGCAATGATATACTTAAAATGCCCTAAGCGGGCTAATCACGTAGTTTTGGAAAAGTCCTAGGTCGGTCAACTGTTCATGGCCCAGTTGACCAAGCCCTAATATTAAAAAATCTAGTGTGATGGGTTCGGTCGACCGAGCTTTGGTACGGTCGGCTGAACCCCTCAAACCCACTTTTTTCGTTTATAAAAAAAATATGGGTTTGTTCGACCGAAGCCCACTCCGATTGGCCAAACTCACATCGAGGGGGTTTTCACTAATTTTTCGATATTTCTCATTTTTTTTGTAAAAGTCTTCAAACAATTGGTAAATGCTCGTTTCTCATCGGATCTTAGCATGGGTGAGCTTGTTGGAAAGCTCGTGGGTCGAGGTTTCCAAAGAGCCCAATGTTTGTTCGAAAATCCTGACGGAGATCCGTCGAAAAATAAGAAGTGGGAAGAATCCCCTTCTGAACAACCCTATTCTTCGAAAAATTGATAAAATTAACGAGTTTCCCATGAAGGCTGAGCTTGGATCACATGTCTTACCTCAAATCGATCTCCTCGATCTCTTGAAAAGTCCCTAGTGGCTCACAACATCTCTCCACATGATCTCTTCCAGAGTTTAGGTTTCCTTCTGGAGAAAACCAACATAACATGAGTATTTATACCCCATTAAGGATCCCTAATCTTTGTTTTAAATGAATTGACCGAAATACCCTTTTTCTTATATCTTACTGTAGGGGTATTTCAGGTGTTCAAGATATTCACACACCAACTTGAGGGGGAGTGTTAGAGATGATGTTTACAGATTACCATATCCCCTTATTTCAGAATTAATGTATCCCCTTATTTCTTGGTTTACAGTATATAACCTTATCTCACATTCAAATTTAATTTTAATATTTGTATTGTTGTAATTGAACATATATATTAGTAGATATTATTTGTATCTAAACCAATAGGATTAGAGTCTCAACCATCCAAGGATGCTACTGCTTGATGTATATAAACACACGTTCTGTATCTCTCTCTTTTCAAGGAAAAAGAATTCATATATGAATCCAAAATTATCATCCTCAACCACTTAAGATTTCAAGCAGATTTGTGATGGATTGATTAGCAAAGAAATCTGGAACCATACACAAGATGCAAAGTATATTTGGCAACAATTATTTGAAAGAATGCAACCGAGACAACTTGTATAGCAACACATTGAGTTCTGAAGTTATTACTTTTGTTTCTATCTCTCGTTGGAACTGATTAATGAACGATTTTCTCAGTAACTGTTTTATTGGCACATTCCTTTTGAGATGTCTATTTTGGAAGAGCACCTTTGTTGATGATCTTAAGGAGCTTGAGACTCAGAAATTCAGTAACGAACCGAGCCTTAATGGCTTGAATTTGTATCTGTGAAAGGATTTCTCTTGAATCCTTCGAAGTCTAAGCCATTGTGACCAACACAATAACTTCCTTGCATGTATCTTACTGTTGTGATTGATGATTGTGATGCTAGAAGCTTTTTGTGTTGGTTTTCATTACATATCTTTATTATGTAATTCAGATTGAAAACATCTAATCTTGTGTTTGCATTGAAAACTCATTCAACTAATGCCCTGAAAGTAGTTCAGTTAAGCATCAGATATGGAAGTGCATCCTAAAGTTTTTGTGACCTTTCAATGGACTAAGAAACAATAAATTAAAACAGTCAATTTGGCTCCATTTGAGGTTTGCCCATACTATTCGAATCCACAAGTTACTATGTGCCATGACTATAGTTTCTACAATTCTGGTTTGATTGAATTCAAATTTATTTAGAACATTAAAGGGCTTACCATAAAATGCGTGTCTTTGACTTGATGATTTCTTACTCAACGACCGGACAGTGAGACCTTTCGGTGAGCACCCCTAATTCAAGGACCTGAAAGCCCCACGTGTCTTATCAACAAAAGCTTACGACAAAATGCTTCGTGCCTCTCTCGCTTTAGCATTCGTTTGCTAAGAGACCTCTACGAAAGAGAAGAATCTGAAGACACCCCATTTTGTTTCACTTTAGTTAGTAATTATAGAGGACGACAACTTAGAAGGTCAAAAAAGGAAAGTGGTGGTGTGATTGAGAAAATAAAAGAAAGAATGGTGATTTGAGTGAATAAGACAATGTGGTCAAAGAGGAAAATATGCATAACATGAATTAAAGTTTAGGCAACAATTAGTGGTCAATATCCTCCATACAAAGTGAGATCCCATAGAGAAAAGTGGTCAATATCCTCTATACAAAGCAAGATCCCATAGAGAAAAGATAGCATGGAAACCAAGGCAACAATCAAGGCTTGCATCGCATATTTCAAGAAACTATAAACTCTCTTGATCCCACAACCATTCAAAATGAAAGCATTCATTTCATGCAAGAACGTAGTAAACTTATAATAGTCAAACCCAACCCCATATTGAGTTTGGCTCAATATGGGTATCGGTGGCTGGAGGTGAGTTTAGGGAAAACATCTCAAACCAAATGCTCTCAAGACTGAGTAATCAAATTATTTATGAAATAAGATATTGTAGGGACACTCCATGTTCACTGGGATGATAGCCGATTTATTAAAAATTTGGCAGTAGAAAATGCCTCAACCCAAAAACATTTAAGAATTGTGGCTTGATACATCATGGCCATAGGGGTGGCAATGGGACGGGGCCAGATGTTGCATTCCCCATCCCCACCCCTGCCTCAAGGGAAAATCCCCGCCCCGCCCTGTGGGGAAAATCCAATCCCCATCCTCGCTCCGCACACTATGGGGAAAAATTCCCCGCCACATCCCCTCCCGACTATATTAACAATTTCCATTTTTTTAATTTAATCAAACAATTATTAAATAAGAATCCAAAGTTCCAAACTAAAATACTCCACTTGACGTAATATTAAAGATATATAGGGATATTTACGTAATTTATAGACGAGGATTACAGGGCGGGGCCATCCCCATCCCCATCCCCATCCCTGCCCCATCCCCACTTCGAGGAAGTTTTTTAATTCCTGTCCCCACTTAAAACGGGGAATCCCCGCCCCGCGCGGGGCAGGGCGAATCCCCGTTTTCACAACGATATGTCAATTCTTTCTTTCATCTATTCTGCTTTGTTCGGATGTGTCAGGACAAGAAGATTGGTAAACTATCCCACATTCAGCCAGGTGATTTTCAAACCTCTTGTCAGAGAACTTCCTCCTCTCGTCTGATTGAAAATTTTTAATTTTTTTGGATTACTATCTTTCAACCATTTTTTGAAAAATAATGAAACATCTGAAAATTTTCGATTTATATTTTAAAGGATAGAACCAAGTATAACGGGAGTAGTCATCAACGAATAAAGCGATGTCAAAAATTTTGAACTGAACTAACCGGAGCTTGTCCCCAAAGGTCATAATGTACCTTTTGTAAAGGTTCAATAGAACGATTATTAGATGCAAAAAATGGGAGTTTAACATTGTTACCGAATTGGCAACTACTGCATAAATCCAATGACTTTCTAATTGTAGAAATAAGTCCATTATTCTTAAGAAAGTTTAGTACTCTCCCCTATGGATGACTCAACCTCATGTGCCATATGTCTTCATCTCCAGTGCAAAAACATTTTGAAAAATGAGCCTATACTTTTGTGCCATACAGTGCGTACAATCCACCTCGTCTACTTCCCAATGCCAATATTTGTCTT
Organism: Tasmannia lanceolata; assembly: GCF_043159265.1. Classification (NCBI taxonomy): domain Eukaryota; kingdom Viridiplantae; phylum Streptophyta; class Magnoliopsida; order Canellales; family Winteraceae; genus Tasmannia; species Tasmannia lanceolata. The sequence continues at coordinate 26,044,129 of NW_027518697.1, read as the reverse complement.
GTCCATTGATCCTTTATCTTGAAACCAAATTCATCAAATTCAAAGTAGCAAGGATAGTTAGTGGTAAGTTGAGATACAGAAATAAGGTTTTTCTTAGTATTTGGAATAAGTAAGACATCTCCCAAAAGAATTGTAGTATTACCACTGATTATTTTCCTTGACCAATATGAGAACTATGCATCTGATTGTCATTTTCTACCATAACAGAATCCGAACCTTTATATAGGGTGAAGTTGGTGTGATTACCTGAATTCTCAGTTATATGGGCAGTTGCTCCAGTATTAGGAAGCCACTCATTGTCATGTGAGTCAAAAATATGCATTGCGGCTAAGGCTTTCGGTATTTTGTTCCTGATTGAAAACTATTATCTCGACTTTTCCAGCAATCTAGGGCTTCATGGCCGCTCTTTCTGCAAATCTGGCATTTCACAATAATGCCTTGATTTTGAGATCGATCATCTTGTTGAGTGTTGGGCCTTTGAAGTCGATTGTCTTCGATACGTCGAGCATGATTCTGATTTTCACTATGAGGAAATCCTTTGCCTTTGGATGTGAAGGACTAATGTCCTATTCTATTACTATTATTATTATTATTATTATTATTATTATTATTGTTGTTGTTGTTGTTGTTGTTGTTGTTGTTTTTATTTCCAATGTAGGAGGATCGTTGGCCATAGATGGCCATTGAGTGATTCAATGTTTCTCCCATGTATTCCTTATTGTGTAGTTCATGATTTTGCAATAATGATACTATATCGGAGTAAAACGGTACTGGAGGTTTAAGCATTGCCATAGTAAATTATTTATATTTTGGTCCAAGTCCATGCAGCATAATAAATACCTTATTTGTATCGGCAAAAGACTTTCCTATTGCGTTTAATTCATCACATGTTGATTTGAATCTACGCAAATAATCAGATAAGGATAATGTACCCTTAGGAAGTTGCAACTACTACAGGAGCTCAAACTCTCGGGCCTCTGAGTCTTGAGGAAAGGCGTTTTCAAGGGCTTGCTTCACATCTGTAGTGGTAGTCAACCCCATTGCCAACCTGAGAACTTTTGCTGAGAGTGTTTCAGTTTGATCCATGCCTTGAGCAACTGATCTGTCCGAATCCATGACATCGAGTCTGGATTCAGAGTTTTTTCTTTCTCGGCTGATGATTCCACTTCAAATCTCGGCATCGGTATGCTCCCATCAATGAAGTCAAGCATATCTTGGCACTAATTCAATGATGTGATTTGAGTCTTCCACAACAACTAATTCGATCATTTCGGTTTGATTGAAACAAAGTTCATGACATTAATTGAAACTTGGTAAGGGTAAGCTGAAGCTGCCATTGGTAAACAAAGAGAGTAGACTAGAATTGATAGCAAAAAAGAAACAAAAAAATGACGGCAGCTAAGGCTCTGAACTATAAAGAAAAATAAAAACTTAAGAAAAAACTTGAAGAAAAGGGTTGGAAAGTCCTTCTCACCTTCTTTGTTGATCATGAACGTATGTGTTTTGCACTATTTAAAGATGTTACAAGATATTTTTACAAAGATTTACAAGATATTCAAATCGCCTATTTAAAGTATAAAGAACATCTATTGTATAATCAATCACAACTTAGGCAAGTGTGTTTATTGAAATATGTGATGCAGGCCTTGATTGCTGCCTTGGTTTCCATTCTAGCTTTTCTCTCAGGGATCTTGTTTTGTATGGAGGATATTGACCACTTTTATCTATGGGATCTTGCTTTGTATGGAGGATATTGACCAATTGTTGCCTAAACTTTGATTCACGTGATGCATATTTTCCCTTCTGACCACATTTCCTTATTCACTCAAATCACCATTCTTGCTTTGATTTTCTCAATCACACCACCGCAGTCCTTTTTTGACCTTCTAAGTTATCATCTTCTATAGTAATAACATGGCATGGAGGAACCGATGATGAGTGAAGATTCACCTTCTGGGTGGTGGAGCCTTTTCTAGGTTGAAACCCAAAGATCAGAAGCAAGACTATACCAATATGAGAAACCACGACTCAGGCTGGCATGAACGAACCGATGATGAGTGAAGATTCACCTTATGAGTGTTGGAGCCTTTTCTAGGTTGAAATCTGAAGATCAGGAGCAAGACTTTACAATATGAGAAACCACGACTCAGGCTGCAATTTCATCTTCAAAAAATCTTTACAAAAATCAATTCAAATTCACATTTTCAAACACTCTTCAAAGTCATTCAGAGCAACCCTGGTCCTGGGGAATCAAAGTCTTCAAAACATTTTCCAAAATACCTCGAAAACACCACAACTGCACTTACGATTGCATATGATGTCGCAAAGACAATTTCCATGGCCATGTCATAGTAAAAAGTCCCACATCAAAATTTTTACTTTAGATCTTGAAATTTCAGGCACATAAAAAGCCCCCTCAACTACCCAAACGACAAGAATCAAATACCTCGGAATTGTAAAAGAGAGCTAAAGTTCTGATGAGGTGAGGATCTGCCACATCAACCATTCAACCCACATTCCGCCAGCTTGTTCTGTTAGAAGGGTTGTCACCCCCGGGTAAAATCGCTACGTGTAGCGGAAATAAAAATCACGTCGAATAAACATTTTCCAACGATTTGGCCCTAAGCCTAGGAGTCTTAGGGTCTAGATGTTCTGATGGTGATCAAAATAAAATATAGAACGACTGAAATACCTTGTTACAACACCAACGAAAACCGCCCGCTTGATCTACTCCTCAAATGGCGATGAACAATCTGATTGCCGCGCCACCGCAAGTTGATCCATTAGAATCCTTTGTTTTGCACAAAGGGAACGAGAATAACTTTTTATTCTCTGATACGATCTGATCTCTATCAGTTCCAAGGATGGAAAAAATGAATTTAATTGATGGAGCTTTGATACTTTTCTCAAAAGTAAAAGTGGTAAACAAGAAGTAGAAGAGAGAAAGTAGAGAACTTTTGGGCATTTTTATAAGATTTTTTAAAAAGTCAATTCTAGAACCATATATCCTTTAGAAAACGTCCCTAAATGTTTTACATACACTTTGTGTTTCTACATGTAAAGTTTTTTAAAGTTTCTCCAAAGTTTTCTATTAAAAAACAAAGACTAGCTAGCTTTCCTTTTAAAAATAGAGACCAAATATAAGAGGGAATCTATGTCAAAACATTATGGACTTTTCCACATGCCAACTTGGGCGTGAATTGGAGATGGGAAAATGTGGGTTGTTGCTTTGCAAAACCAATCCCTATTTTTTCTCAAAAAGATCTCCTAGCAAATGTCCTACAATATCTCTTTCTTTATTTTATTATTCTCTTTTGCTATTTTCTTTCAAAGAGATATTGGACAAGATTTTATTTAATAAAAAATAGGGTAATTTACTGTTGTGTGCTGAAGTGTTGGAAATATAACGTAAAAATGCCGATTTTTGGAAAAAACTCGTCTAAATGTTATTTTATTAAAAAAATAAAAATCATGGGCGGAAATGCCCCTCGATTGAACTGTGTTGGCTTTGAATAAACTATTTTGGCCTCAACTAACCTTTTTTTTTGCTTCGACTAAGCTAGTTTGGCTTCGACTAAACTATTTTGCCTCAGCTGATTAATTTTGGCTTCGACTAAGCTATTTTGGCTTTGACTAACGTATTTTTGACTTGACTAATCTATTTTGGCTTCGACTAACCTATTTTGGCTACTAACTTATTTTTTTTGGCTTCGACTAACCTATTTTGACTTCGAACTAACCTATTTTTATCTTTGACTAACCGATTTTGGCTTTAACTAACATATTTTTGGCTTTGACTAAGCTATTTTGGCTTCGACTAAGAAAATTTCGCTTCGACTAACATAAAATTAAATGAAGGAATGACTTGTGGTAATGAATTGTGGCCTCATATAAGAACTTGGGAATGGAAGGCCTCTGGAATTACTAATTGTTTACTTGAACAAGCTTTTGATTGTGGAGTCAAATACATGAAGCTTCTTTGAACTTGAGCTATAAACCAGAAAGTTTATAGATGCAAGTTTGAGGACTCAGTTGAATTAATGGGCTGCATATTTCATATGAGGTATTCTGTGAGCAAGTGTGGAGGCATGACTCTGTTCATGGCAGATCAGATTCATTATGTTCCAACTAGAACATAAGAACATGTTCACAAAATACCTTCATAACAGCCAACTTTTCAAACTTTTTGTATTTTATGTGTAATTAAACTACTTGGAATTAAAACTTTCCTTTTAAAGTTGGCTTCATCTATTGTAAAAAACTGCAGTAGACACCCACAATCCACTTAGATTCCACCCACCTAAGCTATCCCTAAGTTTGCAATTTCCTCTTGCTCAAGCTATTGGTCGAGGCAAAAAATGCTTAGTCGAAGCTAAAATTGCTTAGTCGAAGCCAAAATAGGTTAATCGAAGCCAAAATTGCATAGTCGAAGCTAAAAATACTTATTCAAAGCCTTAACTAGCTTAGTTGAAGCCAAAGCCTAGTCGAAGCCAAAGATGCTTATTCAAAGCCTAAACTAGCTTAGTTGAAGCCAAAATAGGTTAGTCGAAGCTAAAAATTACTTAGTTGAAGCCAAAAAAGCTTAGTTGAAGTCAAAAATCGGTTAGTCGAAGCCAAAATAGCTTAGTCGAGGCCTAAAAAAGGTTAGTCGAAGCAAAAAATATGTGATTCAAAGCCAAAAACAATTAGTCAAAGCCAAAAACATTTTATTCGAATCCAATTAGGTTACTCGAAGTCAAAATAGGTAGTCAAAGCAAAAAATGAGTTACTCGAAGCAAAAAGTATGCTACTCGTTGTCAAACATGCTTAATTGAAGCGAAAAACAGTTTACTCAAATCCAAAATAGGTTACTTCAAGCAAAAAAAAGTTAGTCGAAGCCAAAATAGGTACTCAAAGCGAAAAATGAGTTATTCGAAGCCAAAAATGAGTTACTTGAAGCCAATATAGGTACTCGAAGCCAAAAACGAGTTACTCAAAGCCAAAATTAGTCGAAGCCAGGGGCATTTTGGTCCTTGAATTATTATTCTTTGCAAAAATAACATTTATAGGAGTTTTTAAAACAACTAGCATTTTCAGGTAATTTTTCCAACTCTGAGAAACGCAACAGTGATTTACCCTAAAAAATAAAACCAAATCAGATTTGAATTCCTCCTTGGAAGTTTTTACATTGGCCCACCGATAAATTCGTCCTATGTGTTTTCCATATTGGTTTCGTAATTAAATAAAAACTTGTATTTAATTCTCCAATTAAATAAGACAAAATCCTCCTATCCAACATGATTAACGCTCCATCCAAATGTTATTAAATTCCCAAAATACCCTTTTAATAAATATTTAACTAATTCAGTATTCCAATTGAGTCCTACGACCTATATTTTTGTTTTGAAAAATAAGTCCTACGGCCTATGTAAACTAATAGAACTTTCCCTTTGCATCAAATGCAACAAATTTAGTTCATCCGTGCAATCCAATAAATGCAGGACCCCTATCTAATAGATATAAATGGGTCATTTGAGTTGTGAGTGAGATCATTGCATGGATTCAATGGTTGATCCTACAAAACCCATGAATGGGCCCACTTTGATTCTTACTCCGTAGGCAAAACTACAATCGCATTGGATCAGTGGCCTCCATCGAAACGTAATCTTGAAGATAACCATTAAATCATCATACTCCTATTCACATCTAATATGTGCAAGTCCCTTCTCCTTTCCACATCTACTGAATTGGGTCTTACGAAGGGTGGACATAGACTACTCCTTGGACCCACTCGTGGTATACCTTTCAGTTAAACAGTTTGGGCCCGCAAATGCATTTGCTAAAACCATTTCAAAATATATTTTGTAAAATACTTGATAAACCTTCTATCAAATCCACCTGGCCAGGTAATTTTATAGGCCTACTGCTCTGAATAAAACTGTAGATGTTGTCCCAACAAATGGGAGAAGAATTCCATGTCGGGTATCCCTATTAGCCTCGTAGGTTTGTCCAATATTTCAATACCATCCTTAGGTGATCCCCAAAACAACTGCTGTTAAGAGAGACCAAGAGTGAAGGACATGCCCACAAACCAATATAATACCTTAGGTCAAAGGACATGTAAAGGGCCTTGTCTGGTAGAATAGCCTAACTATCTCCTATCCACAGGTTATTCTAATGTGATCATGTTCACTACACAATCACATTACCACACCCACTCTTCTTGCTTAGGGTCCACCACCCAAGTGACCGAGATAAGTCACTCTACGACACACGCATGTAGGCAAGACTGGGACAAGTTGTATACAGGAGGAGATGTCCAATCTCGACCCCAACTAGGAACCTTTAAGATGTGCAAAGAACCGGAATTCCATATCTCTTTGCTCTCTAAGATTTGTGAATCTTTGAGCATGGTATTCCTACTTTGCTTCCTAAGGACAAATATGTGTAAAACAAATAAGCACATCTCACATAGTTATTGAAATAACACCCAAGAATTCATGAAATGAAACTTTTATTAACAAATAAACAAAGTACACTGGTTTTTAGGGCACTAACTCTAACATGTTTTCCTGTCGGTAATGAACTAACTAATCTTCCAAGTTGTATTTTCTATGTTATAGCATGCCATAAAATTATTTCAAGCACAGGCTAGCGATTTTCGTTGCATTGTAGGAAATTCATAAGTTCAAGCAAAGAGAGTCCCAAGCCAGCCTCCCTCCGGGTGGGCCTCAACTCTGAACCCTTTAAAAGGGGAGTCCAACGTCTGACATGGAGGAGGTTTGACCGCAGTTTCAACCTTCAATGGAAAGGTGAATTGCAGTGAGATCTTCGAGAGACAACCCCTTCATGTACAGAGCAAGCCCCTCCTATCATTAAAATGAATGTTCCAATCCCCATGCGTTCAAAGTAGAGACTAGGCTCGTACTGAGCGGGGCTGATGCCTAATCTTTTATGGACTTGTAACTGGAAACCTACCCCTATCTTTGGTGATGCCTACAGGTGCTCAGAGTCTCATGGGTTCTAGGCCTTAGGTGGCAACTCTATTTCCTCCTCGAGGTATCCAGGCCCGACTCAATTCCATCAATTCCAATGGGAGCTCACACTGTCGATATCGATCACTCGTAGCAAATGATCCATCTACACCATGGTTTCAAATTTCAGTTTCGGAATACGTTTCGATCCTCGCTGAAACCGAAATTTCTGCCGAAATTAGATGAAATCACATTAACGACTATTTTTTCTCATAGATAATTTTGACCAAAATTTCCATAACTTAGGGATAATATTAAATAATTATGAAAAATCGTGATTTTTGGGTGAAATCCCTTAAATTTCGGACGAAATTTCAGGATAAACAAATTTCGGCCGAAATAAACTACCACTCGGGCATTATGGATTTCCATTTTGGTCTCGTCCGAAACTTGAAATTTCGGACCGAAATTTTGGATTTTAGTTGAAATTTAAAACCATGATCCACACGAACACCTCTGGGAAGCAATGTCGGACAATGCGGCAGCCACAGGAAGGGAATGAATGTCGGGCAGGAGGCGGGCGTCCACAGAGACTTGCCTTGTCTTTTATTATTTAAACAGTTGTCAAAAGTAATTAAAAATCTTGAAAAGTTCTAAGCTACTAACTAAACATAAAAAGAGTCAGGTGAGTTCTTCTCATTCTCAAAACATGGTAGTGCGAATATAAGTAGCATTAAATTTTTTATTTTTATTTTGAAAAATGATCCACGTAGAAGAACCCAACTAGAACCAGGATTAGAGCCGATCGAGTAGATTCCTTTTACCTTCTTCATGAATTTTTTGTAAAGGATTCATTGAGACGACCCCGACTAGTTTGGGACAAAGGCTTTCTTGAGTTGAATTGAGTTGAGATTTTGAAAAATGATATAGATGGGCTTACACCACTTTGATGTTGTGATGAAAACCCATTTGTTCCATCTCCTTCTTGGTCTCCTTAGCATGACTCTTTTTTTTCCCATAGGATGATAGGAATGCTAGACTCACATGTGACCTTGCAAAAAGGGGTAAATTGGCACAAAAAAGGGCCATGATATTTTCACCCCTGGTACGGATGCGCCCCCCTTTCAACGTGATTTGACGTCAAAAAGAGTTTAAGTTGCCCACTGTTCGCGTCAAATCACGTTATAAGTGTCTCCCGCGAACAAATACGATCATTATGGATTTTAACCCATGCAAATCACATTATAAGCGTCTCCGATCATGATGGATTTTGACCAATTGGCCGCCCTATACCCCTTTGCGCCTGTGAGTCTGGCAAATCTCTTGTTTTTTTCATTAGGTTTCTAGAAGAAGAATCGACTGGGATGCCAATTCCGATTCCTATTCCTATTCGTATTCCTAATTCCGTATTCCTAATTCCTAATTCGGGGATTCCAAATTCCAACGCAAGAGGTGTTTTTGGTTTGCTCCACGAATTTGCTGCTTGAAGCCAGAAAAGGATATTTTCGTCATTCCGAAAGCAATCTGTGGTTTTCAGAACTTACACATGTTTTCTCTTCCTCAGCCTCATCCTCTGCCAAAACAAATCAATTCTTCCTTATTTCCTTCCAAATTTCCAGCACTTTAGGGTTTCTGAAATTTCCGAATCCATCAAAAACTTACAATCTCTAACTGAGTAAACATCACAATCTCTTTTCAATTCATTTCAAATGATCTGATTTCTTCTCTCTCTTTTCTTTGATTAAGTTTTTAATACATCTTTCAGTTTTTTTTTTTTTTTTTGCACTTTGAGGATTAGATGGAGATCGATAAATCTGTAAGAGAAAGCAACGATAAGAGGCTTCAAACAAAGTATAACAACGCAGTCTACGTAATTCAGAGGGCGCTCGCTCTATACGCGTACGTACGCGATTTTCATCTCATTCTTTTAAATCGCTTTGTATTGTATTTGTTTGATTGTATAAATCTCTGCTTAGTAGCGACTGAGTTAATTTTTATTCGTCTTTACTTGTGTTTGTTTGGATGAAATGTGGTTGATTCTTATTACATGCCTAGATGGGGCCGACTAGAGTGGAATAAATTAGTTTGGATTTGAAATATATCCGATATCATTGGATTACTTAGATGGTAGATTAGACTGGTAGCGTAGATTAAGCAATTAGGGTTAATTTAGATACTAGTCAATATCAGGTTAATCTTTTATTTTTATTTTTCCATTCTTATCATAAGATATATCTATATCTTACTATGTTTATCGCTTGAGTGTTTTATGTAAAAACTCATTAGTTTCTCTGTAATGGAATGAAGAATGTTGTCCTACAAATTGTGGAGGACTGACCCTTCCCTTGAAGTGGGTCAAGAGGCTGATGTTCCCTCTAAGAATATCAATTCCGTTGCGAACCGATTTAGGTTTGTAACAGTTTTCCTTCCGAAGTTTAAATGCTTCTATTGATTCTTCTTTTTTCTTTAATTTACGGTTCCTTATTTCTCGATTGAATTTTAATTTTTTATGGGGTTGTTGTATGTAATTATGGATTTCTCTGGGTTTTCTTTTTCCAGGCCTTTTGTATGATATCGGGAATTTGAATGCTTTGCTTCATATACCCAAGTCACAAATACTGTTCTCGGGACTTCCCCGGCAAGGGAAAATCTCAGAACATTAATTTTTTTTAATTTTTTCAGGTTATATCAGGAAAAAATGATCAAAAAGTGGGATAAAATCTCGGGACATTAATTTAAAGGGAAAATGATCAGAAAAATGTACTTTTTACCTGAAATTGTCAAACTTAGCCCATTTTTGGACCACAATACCCTTACTTAGCTGTTGAAGTTAACCCATCCAATCATTCCTTTTTCACAGTTTCCAAAGGCACCTTTTCACCTTATTTCATGATTACTACCCAACGAAACCTTCTTCTTCAACCTCTGCACTTCTGAAACGGATGAAAAAGCTTCCATTGATCCACTTCTCACAGTCCCATAAAAATTTTCCGTTCGTCCATTTTACCTTCTTCAATCTCTTCTCTTCTCAAACCAATAGTTTAAAAACCTTGTAACCTTGTAAAACCTCTTCTCAAGGGCTTGTAAAACCCTTTTTTTGGCGAGCTCTCCTGAAAGCCATAGTTTAAAAACCTCTTCTTCAATCTCTTCTCTTCTCAAAGCCAAACCTTGTATTTAAAAACCTGGGTTTAATCTCTTCTTAAGGTATTTCCCCCTCTTAACTTTGTTTTTTGAAAATAGAGGTTCACAGTAAAATTTAGTGGTTCTTATTGTTGAAATAATGGTTTGGAGTGCTAAATAGTTGTTCGTAGTGTTAAATAGTGGTTATGTACTTTTAAAACAGTGATTCGGAGAGGCAAACAGTGGTTCCGATCAACTAAATAGTTGTTCTTAGTGTTTAAATTGTGGTTCCGAGTGCTAAATAGTGGTTCTTAGTGTGTAGATAGTGGTTTGGAGAGATAAATAGGGGTTCTTTAGTGTTAAATAATGGTTTCATTTAACTAAATAGTGGTTCAGAGTGGTAAATAGTGGTTCTTAGTGTTTAAATAGTGGAGTGGTAAATAGTGGTTCTTAGTATTTAAATAGTGGTTTGGAGTGATAAACATGGGTTCTTTAGTGTTAAAACAGTGGTTTGGAGTGATAAATAGTGGTTCTTAGGGTTTAAATAGTGGTTCAGAGGCCTAAATAGTGGTTCTTAGTGTTAAATAGTGGTTCTGTGGATTTGAGGATCGTTAGGGTGTGAGGGTTTTGGGAAAGTTAGGGTGTGAGGGTTTTACAGTTTTGAGTTGTGGGTTTTTAGGGTGCGAGTGGTTTCCACGCTGGTTTTAAAAAAAAAAAAGAAGTTTGCTTTGCAGGTCGACTTCTAGGTCGATCTGTATAGTGCATTTAGAACCTGTTGATATAACACATGAAAAGGTCGACTTCTTTACTGCAATTTATAACCTGGCGAGATAAGAGGCAAATAGGTTGACCTCTAAGTCGACCTGTTGAGTGTAAATGGAACCTGATGGCATTAGTAGGGAAGAGGCTGATTTGAAGGTCGACCTCTTTAGTGTAATTTGCAACCTGATGGTATAAGAGTCAAATAGGTCAACTTGAAGGTCGGCCTCTTTAGTGCAATTTACAACTTGTTTAGTGCAAATGGAACCTGATGGCATAAGAAGGAAAAAGGTCCACTTGAAGGTCGACTTCTTCCCAAAAAAGTAAAAAACAACAACATTATCTAATGAAAATGTCACGACAAACATGGAAGTTGGCCACAACAGTGACCCTACAGACACCAAAATTGATGAACATGTTTACATTTTTCCTACTGAACAAGTCAACTACATTTATACCATGAATTTACATAACTGTATGGTGAAGATAATCAGTCCTCAGCCATCAAGACAGACAAGCACAGACTGCTCATAATTACAACAGGGTAAGAGATAAATGATCAGTACTTTGCAAGCCCCCAGTAGAACTTCTAAAAAACTACAGGCCTTACAACTTCCCACAAGAATTAAGCTAACTAAATAAATTACATAACAATTCATCCTCCCATCGATAATAGAGTTTTCCGAAGTTGAGTCTACTCTATCCCATCGTCTAATTTTTCTAAGTTGACCCGCCCATATACCCCCTCTAGAAACTCAGATAATAGAGTACTTCTCATCGACGTAATATCCTATTGAACCACTATTGAACTGATATTACAACTATAGTTGCCATTGAACCACCATTGAACCACTATTGAACTACTATAGAGGCCATTGAACAACTATTGAACCACTACTCAACCAATATTACAACTATAGAGGCCATTGAACATCTATTGAACCACTATAGAGGCCATTGAACAACTATTGAACCACTACTCAACCAATATTACAACTATAGAGGCCGTTGAACCACTACTTAACCACTATTACAACTATAGAGGGCATTCAACAACTATTGAACCACTATTACATCTATAGAGGCCACTGAACCACCATTACATCTTGAGGGCATCTATAGTGGTTCTGAGCCCATAGAATCCATCAATGAAGGTCTTCTTCAAGTACAAAAAACCTTCCACCCATGAAACCCTAATAGAAGAAACCCTACATACGAATAAAATGGAATTAGGGTTTCTGTTCTTACCGTTGAAGATGGAGTTCACGTTCTCCGTCGAAGGGTGGATGAGAGAAGGGCGTCGGTGTCGGTCGGGTTCACTCCGCCGCCGGTAGGGTTCGATTTCTCCGACAAAACGCGGTGGAAGAGAGAAGATGGAGAGAGAAGACTGAGTGTGTGCAACCCCACCAGTTGGGTTCACTTCGCCGCCGGTGGGGTTCGATTTCTTTGAACCTACGGCCCTACAAGTGGAAGAGAGAAGGACGAAGATAATAGAGAGAGAAGATGGATTGGGGTTTGCAACGGGAAGGGAGAGAAGGTAAAAAACAAAAGTTAAAGGTGAAAAAATTCAAAATGAAGTATGTAAGGTATTGTGGTCCGAAAATTAGCTAAGTTTTCTCCCTCCTCTCTTCTTTGAGAATTTAGAAATCACCCCCCTTTTCTGACAATTTCATGTAAAAAGTACATTTTCTTATCATTTTCCTTAATTTAAAAAGATATAAAGTAAGAACAAAAAAAATTTAAAAAATACGGTAAAAATCTCGCAATATTATCATGGCAAATGGAAATATCTTTAGATTTTTTAAATTCTCGGGATTATTTCGGGGTTTTTTGTTTTATCTAAGTGTTGCGTTAAAATCGCTATATTAAGAAAGTATCGGAGATATTTTTGAGATAGGCATATTCTGAATTAATGTATACATGTGTGGATATAATGCTTGCCCATGTTCACTTTGCCCATTTGATTGGCCTCATTGGGAAGAGATACAGTGACTAGCATTACTTGTCCATTCTCTGAGGTCATAATTGTTATGACAACCTACCAAGTTTTCATGTTTGGGTGATTGGTGAGGTGGAAGCTTGTATGGTTCTGTCAAAATTTGAAAGTTTTGGATGGGAAAGAGGTTATTTGGAAAGTACAGGTTTTTTTTTTTGGTCGACTCAATTGATATCATGGAAGATTGAGTTCCGGCAAAATATTCTTTGATACATGGGGCATTGTGATCTGAACCTGTCTGGAGGAAGCACACTTTTGCAATGGATTTGAATATCAAGCTATAGCAAATTGTTAGTTAAAGAACCGATTCCAAGTCCAAGCTTGTTTTGGGCCTTTAAAACCTGAGAGCGAGTAAAACAACATGGAAGGATCTTCGTGAGATTAAGAAAGTGAAAGAATTCCATTCACAAAAAAGAAAAAGAAAGTGAAAGAATTCTCAGAGGATTTTAGAACTTGAAGTTTCCAAGGGCAACCGACATCGAGAAATTCTCAGGCAGCCACAAAAGATCTTGGACTTGTGTTGATCTCACTCTGTAGAGCTTGAAGAAAACGACAACAGTGATAAGGCATTCAAAAGTTTCTTTGGAGGATGGCTATTAAACAAGTCAATAGGGCAGAGAATCTGTAGAACTTTGGTCAAGATCTCGCACAAATATTGCAGGTCAGATCTTGCTCTGAATATAACTCGCAGATCAGTTCTGCATGTAAGGTTTTCATGCCAGAAGGGATGAATCTCGAGCAATGGTGATTTTTTTTACTATGAATAAATAACTTAAAACGAAAATTCATGAAAGGATACAATAATCTAATGCCTGGAGAAAAGATTGGAACAAATACATGAAGGAGAATTCTAGAATAGAACAGTAACCAACTGTTAATCGTTCTTTACATGTAATGAAGTACAAAAGGAATGTACGATGGTTGCTCTTACAGATAAAGAGAGGGCTATTTGGAGATCCTTTCTGGATAAAGAGACCCCCTCTCCTCTATTTAGAGATGGAGGAAGGGCTGCTAGAAGCTTCCTCTTGCTGCCATGTGTCCCATGGACAGCTGGCTTGCTGAGTTGGCATGGCCATGTGTCACTTGAATTGCTGCCAACACTTGTGGTCCCATTCCAAGTGTCATGAAAAGGTCTGGCTGTGGTAGTCTCCACTAGTGGTCCCTCAGTAGATCACATGGTTGAGTCGGCAGTGAACATGGCTGCTGACATGGTAGTACCTCCTTGATAACCAATTCATGCCTTCCCTCTATTACAATCTGCCTTACTACACAGCACTCTCTTTCACTCTTATTACAAGTCTATCCTTTTGGGTTTGGCCCAAAAAAGGCCCACATGTGCCACGTGTTGGCCAACCCTAAAAAGAGGGGCCACACGTGAGGGGCAGTATTAAAGTATAAAAGATTAAATAAAGCCTTCTCCAACCGCTTAAGCTTTTGGAGTAACTGGTCGTTTCACAACAATACACCACACCATGAAGTAACACAAATTCATGCTCCTTACATACATGGGAAAATATCACTACCCTAGGTAAAAGAAATAGCCCGTACTCCAAGGCTGTCCCATGTCCACATCACATTGACATTCTTAATCTTGCAATCTAATACGCCTGATGCATCTTGTGAAGTTAATTGATGGTTGCGAAAGTTTTTACTATCATTATTTTGGTCAAGTATGCATTACAACAAGAATGGCTTTACGTTACTGTCTTCATGCTGCCATCAAGCAATACACTGATAGCTATCCTTTTCTCAACTCAACTCAACAAAGCCTTTGTCCCAAACTAGTTGGGGTCAGCTAAATGAATCCTTTAGAAAAAAAAAAATTTCATGAAGAAGGTTTTCTATAGGATTCATTTCATAGAAGAGTGGCAAGGTTTTTTGGCTAGCTGCCAACCTGACGCCAACCTATGAAGCACGGGTACAGGTACGGGGTGCGGGTACGACACGACACGGGTATGCGGGTACGTGATTTTCCAAAAAATCCGGGTGCGGGTACGTTCAGGTACGCCGAATATAATAATATATTTTAATATTTTATTATATATTTATATAAAAAAATAAAATAATCAGTTTTAGGCTCTCAATGGGTTGCCACAATATCAAATGAACAGGGCCTAAATGTAATTGTGAGCCCCAAACAGATTATTGGACTCAAAATTTTGAAATCCAATAATCAGTTTTGGACTCTCAATCGGTTGTCCCTGTTTGTTTTGAATCCAACAGATTATTGCACCCAAAAATCAAACAGATAATCAGTTTTGAATCCAACAAATGTAATTTTGACTCTCAACAGTTTTGGACTCTCAATCCAATAATCAATTTTGAATCAAACAGATTATTGCAGATTGTGAGTCAAACAGATTATTGCAGATTGTGAGTCCAACAATTCAACAGATTATTGCACCCAAAATTGCATTTAGGCCCGGTTTGTTTTGGATTTTGAGAACAGATTGTGAGTCCGAGTCCGAAGCTGATTCTTGGACTCAAAATTAGACTCAACAGATTGTGAGTCCAATAATCAGCTTTGGACTCACAATCTGTTCTCAAAATCCAAAACAAGCAGGGCCCAATGTAATTTTGAGTCCAATAATCTGTTATGGACTCAAAATCCACTGTCAAAATCAAAAAAACAAAAACAGGGCCTTAGAGAGAGGGAGAGAGAGAGAGAGAGAGAGAGAGAGAGAGAGAGAGAGAGAGAGAGAGAGTTGGAGAGAGGGAGAGAAATACCGGAGAGGAGGGAGAGAGAGAGGGAGCGTTGGAGAGAGGGAGAGAGAGAAATACCGGAGAGGAGGGTTTCTGCCTTGCCGGAGAGGGTGACGGTGCCAGAGAGAGAGAGAGAGAGAGAGAGAGAGGCCCGTGACCTAGGGCTTTATTTATGTTAAAAAGTTTCTCTCTTTTTTATAAGTTATCAACACCCCCTTTTATAACCACACCCGCCTGAATTAATACTCCGTTTGGTTGCTGGAATTTTTTTGGTTCTTGGGACTTTTGTGGAATTTCCACAGGAAACCCACGTTTGGTTGCTGGGCCCAAAATAATCCCAGGAACTAAAATAACCCCGCACGAAACCCTACCCTTGAAAAAAAAAAATACTCCCACGAACCAAAATAATCCCAGGAACCAAAAATAAGCTTGCAGAAGAATTGTTTTCTTCCCAACAGTTCAAGCAACCAAACAAAGCATTTTTTTTTGCACCATAGTCCGGTTAACCAAACATGGGATTTTTATTTTACCGGGATACTTCTAGGGACTTTTTTTTTCCACCAATCTCCTAGGAAGTTTTTTGTTCCACAGAAATCCCAAGAACCAAAAAATTTCCAGCAACCAAACGGATGTTTAAAAAAAACATACCCAAGTGTCGGGTGCGCACTCCGCGCGTACCCGACACACACCCATTTCAATTTTTTATTTTATTTTATTTTTTTATAAAATATCTGTGATGGGTGCGCACCCGACACGCACCCACCACGTACCCGGGCGCACCCGCACCCCACATGCACCAGACATGGGTGCGGGGGGCTTGGGAGAGTACCCGTGCTTCTGAGACGCCAACCCTCCTTCTTTATCCTTGCTTGGGACAGGCTGTGAAAATTCCGATAGCTATCCTTTTGAATTTTAGTAATTCACTGTGCAGATTTTATCTGTACGGCATACACAGGTTCATTATCGTAGGTGTGGTGTTGCTCAGCTGACATAAGTAATGAATGTGTGAGTTGTTATCTTATGTTACTAATGGTGAACTGAATGTTTGAGTTGTTATCTTTTGTTACTAATGGTGAACTGAAGGGCATTGAAGGAGAATAGAGATTCTTGATTCTTGGGAGCTGAGATTCGAGAACTATAACCTTTTTTGTATGTGTAATTTTCTTGGAAGGAATGGGCTGTTAGATTCAAAATACTTAATTTGAAATACTTAATTTTGAGTACTTTGTTTCCACTGAAATGATCATTAATAGAGTTGAGAGAACTCCCTCCATTTTTTCAATGGCTACTGATAGTTTATTGAAGAACAACTCGTCTGTACCCACTATTATTAGCAGTCAGCTGATACCACCATGCCGAACCACGACCTCATGATTTCAATGCCACTAACTATGCCTACCTATTTTCTGACGCTTCTTTATAATAGAATATACTTTCATTGGAGGACAGCCAATCTATGAACTCAACTTGCAGCCCATCATTAAATTCAGGTATCTCGATCTTTAGACCACATTCCCACCTTCGACCTTCCTGTTCAACTGGTTCTCTACGCAAAATTCAGTTATGACAAAGGTTTTTGTGTTCTTCCTCAGACTCATCATCTCTATCTTCATGAGGAGTTAGTTGCATGATGCACTGGGTTAATTCATCAACTTGCCTTCTCAGTTGTTCGATTATCTCCCCTTGGTCAATCGGTTGATTGTTTTGCGTAGCTGCTACTCCTCCCCCTTACTTTTCTCCTCGTAGGCATCTTCTCGGACAACAAACAACCCCAAATTGATCTACTGTGATACCAACTATTGCAGCTGCAAGTAGAGAAAAACAAAATAGCAAGGAGCTGATTCAAGGCCACATAAATTTGGTCAAGAAACACATGTTCTGCCCAACGGATTTTGGGAGAGAGAGCTAACATTTTTCTGTTCAAAACTTCAATAATAATCTCCCATATATATACCAATCGATTTATATAATAAGCAAACAAAGAAGCCCTAATGCCAAAACATATCTTCAGCATTGATATATCTGATGAGAAAATCTGCCCGGCAAATTCGATCCAATCGTGCACCAGTAAACAAAAAGAAAAAATAAACATAAGCCCCAAGATGAACACTGAGACGTGGTTCGGCCAAGATGCCTACTTCCACGGGCGAAAAACACGGTCTTCCACTGTGAGAAAAACAATTTACAAGGATTACAATGGATTAACCCAAAACCCACAAACCCGCAAACCTTTCCTTGCCCTCTCAACCAAGACTGTACCCGAGAGAAAACCCCGAGAAGAAAACCCACTAGAAGAACCCAAGAAAAACTCTCTCTTCTCTCTCTCTTCTCTCTCTCTCTCTCTCTCTCTCTCTCACGCCACACACGCCCAACTTGGTCATGTGTTTTTCCTTTTTACCATAGATTTCCCAAAAAGAAACCTAAAATCAATTTTTTCTTGTTTTGGTTTCCTACTCCAACTAGGAAATCTTGTTATAATTAGGAAACATCCTAACTGGGAAACAAGGCAACTTTCCCAACAATATCTAATCTAAACCATCTTTACTTAAGTGAAAAGGCAAATGACTAAAATACTCCCTAACATTTATGTAGCAACTAAAAAGAAAGGAAATAAAAGTTAAGTCATGTCTTCTTTGTGGACACATACTGTTTAAGGAAATGCAAACATGCGTAAGGTCTCATGAAACTGATCAATTGAAGCCTCTACATAAGCTTCCCCTTATCGTCCATTGGAGAGCGATCCCTCTCAACTTCATCTTTACGACAACACCTTCCTTGCCTTTTCCACGCGCCCCATTTGAAATAATTCTCTAAGTTTTCTTCCCAATGTAGAAACTCCTCTGTGTGCATCCTTCCATTAAAATATGACACTTTTATTATCACTCGACCCAAATTTAATTCCAATGCCTTAACCAAACTTTCTTAAGGACTCTGCGTTTGGGCTGTGCACAATACACAGGCTAATGAGAAGGGTTTCCATCTTGTGATTAATTTCTTTCCCGATACTTTCTTTTGGATGGTCAACCAGTTCTTTAGCATTCGGATTGCCCTTATGGTAGCTCCATTCAGTCTTTCACTTGCTCTTGGCATAACAAACTTTGGAACTCATGGGTCAAACACTCTATCGTTCTCCTCAATTCCAGTATCTCCCCTTGTTATGCTTGATTCACATGGGCACCATGTCCTGTACCACATGCTGCCATGGGATTCAATTTGGCTATGTTACCAATTTGATGCAGCACAAGCACATAACAGTTCTGATCCACAAGAAATAAAGAGAAGAAATCCAAGAGAACTAGAAGCAAAGTGGGAACGAAATTCACCTAGGTGGTGCTGTTGTTCGTAAAACTTCTTGGGGGAGAGAAATCTCCTTCTCAAATTCCAATAATGTTAAAAACTGATCAATTTACAGCAGAAACGCCCTTACATGGATGCAATAGCTGCTCGCCTGCTCCTGCATCAGGACTTCAAACACCCATTTTTTTTTTTGAATGGGCTTCAAACATCCAATTCTCAGTCAGTGAAAAACATTTGAAACATTTCTTTTGGGTGACCAAGCAATCGCTTTTGTTTTCTTTGCAGACATCTTCTCTTCATCTTCATGCTTCTGTGGTTGACACCAGCTATAACATGAGTAACTTCAGTGTTCCTACTTGAGGCCAATACCATTTTAAGGCTTTGAATATAAGGAATTTTCCACATTTTTGGTATTTTTATTGGTCTATTAGTTGAATATCGACTACTTTTCCTGAAAAAAGTTAAAATTTCCAATTTGTCATTTTTTAGGGGTGAAAGTTGGGGCCAGGTTTACTAGGGCAAAGTTATACCCAAGTAAAGCCCATGTCCAAAATTTCCAACCCAAACCTAAGCTGGGACTGTGAGACTTGGCCAAACCAACTCAAAATTTAGAAACAGAACAGGTTTCCAGCCCAACCCAAGAAATGTTTGTTGGCTGGGTGTCAGAATTCAACCCTTGTGGTACTCAAATTAGGCCCATGTGTATGCACAAATTAAGCCAATATTACATTGCAGTGGGAGTCACCAAATCTAACCAACTTATCCTCATCCTGTACAATGCGTATGACAGTTATGAATGAAATCTACAATGCCAAAGAAAGCTAATAAGCACCATAAGTGTCAATGCAATTATCATTAACAAAAATAAACAATAATAATAGTAAAAAGTCAGTAACAGTTGATGGGTGCCATTATTTTTACCACAAGTATTGACATAAGTGCCAACGACAAGTATATATGTAATTATCATAAAGAAAAATTCTGAATAATAAGCATAAAAATACTAGTAATAGTCAATGGGCACAATAATTTTTACCACAATTATCATTACAAACAAAAAATAAACTGTGTCAACTCTCAGCAAACCACTAGAAACGCCCCTTCACTTTATACTCACTATATATGTTTTTATTCTGAATTGACCTATTTATGTTATGCGGAGGCCAAAAATAAAGAACTTGGGACCCAAGTGATGAGGATGTTGCTAGTAACAGAAAGCGGACAAAGACTGTTCAATCACACTTTGATCTTTAGATTTTAAACCTAATGTCATTTGGATGTTTTGCTGTAGTATTTGTTTATTTACTTGGCCTTATGTACTGAGGATCATTACTCATAGTTGCAAAATGTCTTTCTGAGCAGGTTTGAGGAGGTTGCCTTCAGCTTTAATGGGGGGAAAGACTCAACAGTAATTACTTCTAATGCTTGTTTACGTTAAATTCTGGTTCATTTAATGAAACTAGTGGAACATGGATATTTACAGGGAACTTGATGGTTGCAGGTTTTGCTACATCTGCTTAGGGCTGGCTATTTTTTGAATAAAGAGAAGGCTATTAGTTCTATTGGGAGCCAAACAAACTTCAAACTAAAGTGTCCAATACGAACAATCTATTTTGAGAGCCCTTATGCTTTCCCTGAAATTAATTCATTCACTTATGAAACAGCGAATACGTGAGGAAACATTTCTGATTCGATTCTCTTGCTTTCATTTGTTTCGGCACAATCTTTAATTTGTTGGCATTGAATCCTGTGTGTTATTTGGGCTTTTGATTTTTTGAGCAGTTATGATTTGCAATTGGAAACTATTCGCCTTGACTTTAAGTCTGGCTTAGAGGCTCTACTGAGGGAAAAAATTACCAAAGCTATTTTTCTTGGTACCCGAATTGGAGATCCTAATGCGGTATAGTAATACTTTTGATACTTTATCACAAATGATAATCTCTCTTGTTGCCAAATACCATCCGGGCTTCAAAATCTCTTTCAAATTTCTTAAGCATCCTTTGCATTTCCCTATGTAGGTTGGCCAAGAACAATTCTCCCCAAGTTCACCTGGATGGCCACCTTTCATGAGAGTGAATCCTATCTTGGACTGGTCATACAGGTTTTCTTTAACTAATGTGTATATGTTGGTGATATTTATGCAGTGTAGAAAACTTGAAATAGGTGTTTTTGGTTTTGTTTCTGATGTCAGTGAAAGATAAGGTTTAATTTTTTTAAATTTATGTTATTCTTGACAGGGATGTATGGGCTTTTCTTTTGACCTGCAAGGTTCAGTACTGCAGTCTTTATGATCAAGGGTAAAATTTTCTCCAATTGCGAGCATCTTTATAACCCCTGAGTTAACTTCCGCGGGACTTTTCCTTCACCTTCTGCTAATGTTTTTGTCCTTTCCATATGATTGCACCAACCTTGCATCGTTGATTTTTCAATCTTCCATCTGTGGTTTAAAACAGTTTGAATGCATTTATTTGATATTCTTCATTATTGCGGCTCTAGATGTGATTGTTTTATGTTAGTGCAAGTTTTACTTTTGAAACAAGCAGTTACTCCAAAAGCTTAAGCTGTTGGAGAAGGTTTTATAAAATCTTTTATACTTTAACACTCCCCCTCATGTGTGGCCCCACTTTTTAGGTTTGGCCTACACATGGCACATGTGGCCCCTCTTTTTGGTTTGGCCATTACATGTGGATTTTTACTATCAAGGAGGTTTGAATCGAGGACCTTTGCTCTGATACCATGTGAGAATTCCAGTTACTCTGAAAGCTTAAGTTGTTGGAGAAGGTGTTATTAAATCCTAAACCCTAAACCCTAGCTCAAGAATCTGCAAATCAGCTTGCATTTTAATTTGGTTACTAGCTCAAGAATCTGATAATGAGCTTGGATTTTAATTTGGTCACTGATGCAACTTTGTAACTTGAGCATGATCTTTAGAAACAAAATCTGGGCTTCCTTTTTTTTTTGATTCAGATCTTTTATACTACAGATACACTTCCATCGGGAGCATCTATGACACGGTTCCAAATTCATTATTGTGCATCAGTGATTCCTCCACCAGTAAGGAAAATTTTAGACCTGCATATCTGCTTAAGGATGGAAGACTAGAAAGAGCAGGGAGAGCAAAGAAGTTTTCTCCTCGGATCAGTGAAGGTGTTCCTGTTGTAACTAATGGCCTGAGCAGTGTAAACCCAACCCTAAGTTGCACTCTTACAGCATCAGTCATCGCCGTAGGTGATGAGATTCTGTAAGTCCTTTGCTCGCTGGAGTGCTTTCTTAATTTCAAAGAACCTGTCATTTGCATAATATTAGTTATTTGACCACTTTTATTGGGATTAATTTTTTCAATTACAGTCTATATTTTGAATACCTAGACCCGGGTGTGGCTCTTTGGCTTAAAGTCATGGGTATGCTCTCTAGTGATGAGAGTTCGAATCCTCCCGGAGTAAACCTGATGCGTGTGGTTTAGTGGTGATTGCACGCATCCATAGGGATTAGTCCCGCCCTAAAATGGGTTGGGGATACCCTATGTCATAAAAAAAATATTTTGAATACCTAGGTATATGCTTATGATTGCATGGTTGTGTAAAAATGCTTCAAGAAATTCATGTTAAATCTTTCAGACATCTCTGGAGCTGACACAAGCCATAACCAGTTTTCTGAACAAGTAACTATGTATTGAGTTAAAAAAGATAAAAATTCTTCAAGAACTTTTGTTTTTAAATTTTTTATACTTATGGAGCAGGCATAAAATTGTTTTTGCGTGACAGGAGGCATATGATTGAGCTGGTGCAGGTAGGTGTGTTTGTCTGAGTGTGGAGATGCATGTTTGCACACATATATTTGTATCTATGTATCTACAGATGTATGCTTATGTCTCTATCATGTGTGTATGTTCTATCTCTAGATGTAATTTGTTTATATTATTGATGAGAATCAAATTTAAAATTCTACTCCTAAGCATGGTTTTAAATTTCCACCGAAATTGATATGAATAACCAAAATGTTTCTGTTTCCATCCCCACTGAAACTGGAACTGAAATGACCGAAATGCATAAACCAAATATTGTAAGTGTAATAGTAGCATATTATATTAGTATGTATCATGTAATTATATTTATATGAATTGCATGCAAAATGTGGTGCATGTATTATGCATAGGGGTGTCAACGGATCCACTTCAGGTCGGATCCACCTATGTCACAGTCACGACCCATTCAAATTCCTTATCGGTCGGGTCGGAGTCAGATTGTTCTTCGGATCTTACTTTCCACGTCATGATCACGATCCATTTTAATTCGGACCGTCCATCGAAGTGTCCTATTATGTCCCACTAAGCTAAGTAAACAATTAATTTTTTTCAAAAGAGATAGATGGCAGTCCACTATTAGTATGTCTCTATCATTTTCTTCAAGTAAATTAAAAATTTATCTATGTTTAATCTATGTGTATAATAATGCTTGTAAACAATAAAACTAATCAAAATTACTTACACAAATATAATGTATAACTATTACAAAGAATATGATTCATAAAGAACAAAACCCCTCTCTCTTTTCCTTCATGAAAGTATGAAATGAAACGACTGAAATGAGTGAAATCACATTCCCATCTGATTCATTAAGTG
The DNA here is from genome assembly GCF_043159265.1 of Tasmannia lanceolata. Classification (NCBI taxonomy): domain Eukaryota; kingdom Viridiplantae; phylum Streptophyta; class Magnoliopsida; order Canellales; family Winteraceae; genus Tasmannia; species Tasmannia lanceolata. The sequence continues at coordinate 26,020,680 of NW_027518697.1, read as the reverse complement.
ATAAGAGAGGTTTTGACCAAAATACCCTTCATAGAACGGTTAGCATTAACAAAATTTGGAGGGTATTTTTGTAAACCATTTCGGATCGTGACTATCCAATGGGCATCTGTGGCGTGCTCATACACAATCCAAAATTTTTCGGATCCCAGATTTGATGATCCGAAATATGCCCATGGATCCTATTCATATGTTTAGATTCCGTTCATTAACGTTCGGATTCGGACGATCCATCAGACCGTCTGGATCCATTGACACCCTAATTGTGCATAAATATCTATATATATATATATATATATATATATATGTATATATGAATTACATGTGAAATTTGGTACGTAGTAAAGCATTAGACATGCTCGACAGTGCATGTTACTAGGTGTTCGATATTTTTAGACCATCATAGATGTAGTCTTTCTTATGTGAGGGTTTGTAAGTGTTTATTTGTGCTTATTCTTGCATTTCCTAAAGTTTCATCTTTAAATTTTATCATTTGAATGTGTTTCCGTATGTTCCCTTGATTTTACAGGATTTCCACCTGAATTTCCAATTGAAACCAAAATGGTTCCATTTCCGTGGCGACTGAACCCAAAATCAAATCCGAAATTTAAAACCTTGGTTCCAAGAACCATTAGTTGATTTATACTTAATGGTGGTAGGGTTGAAGCGCTCATGCAATGATTTCTGTTTAATTTTCTTTATAAATCGCCACTGCTTCTTAAATGTAGTTGTAAAAACTAGTCCTTCCATATGCTTACATTTTTTTTCGAGGTTTTCTTATGAGCTTTTTTGTGGACTTTTTTACATACAACCTGTTTTTTAATGCTTCAAATAAATTAACATATCTTTTGAGCTACTGGTGTGAGCTTTTTTAGAGAACGTGCTTTATGCATAATTTGTTTTGAATGTTTCAAATAAAAATGTGGAATTTCATGGATTACATTATTTTCTTTTCTTGCATAACCTTAACTTGGTTGCAGTTTTTTTTTACATAGTGCATTATATTAATTACTTTTCGCTTAACTGGATATTTACATTTTTATTGTTTTCTTGTCCCGCTGTTCCACATAACAGGTTTGGTTTAGTTGAGGACCATTTGGCACCAGCATTGTGTAGAAAACTTCGTTCTATTGGTTGGGCGGTCACACATATCGCGGTGGTTCGGAATGATGTAAGAAACTTATGCCACTTGCTGTAAAATTACCTGTGAAGTACTTCATATAATCTTTAAAAAGAAATGGACTTAATGTTACTCATGTTCATTAACATATGTATACATATTAGTCACAAGGGATGCTGTGGAGCTGTCTTTCAGATCTCAGCACCCTTTTTTGCTCTGATTCATATTGTGGTAATGCTTGTAAAGGTTTCCATGTAGATATTTGGATTCTATTTTGAGTATTTTTGCTGATGTGAAGTCTAAATTTCCTACGCAATAGACTTCACACACACATATATATATATATATATATATATATATATATATATATATATATATATATATATATAGGGGGGGGGCCACATTGTTTGGATGATCCACAACATTCATTTGATAGGCCCTCGTATATAGGGTATGCCCAAAAAATCAGCTACATAGGATCTTCCCAACCCTATGTTTTGTGGAGTTAAAAGTGGACGTCTATAAACCTTCACAAATTTGTCCATATTTTGCCTCCACAGTTTGAAGGGTTAGGATGATCCCATGGAGCTGATTTTTTTGGTTTTGCTAGGGTCCATCGCAAAAGGCATTTCGTTGAACCTCTGTTGCATGACAGAGTAGCCACATCATGAATAATGGTAAAATCTGTTGGAAAGTGAGCCTATGTGGCTGCTCTGTCATGCAACAGAGGTTCAACGAAATGCCTTTTGCGATGGACCCTAGCAAATCCCACACACACATATATATATAGGCAATTTCGGTCAAACCCTCAAGGATTGAAATTTCGGTTTCGGTTGAAAACGAGGTGGCAATTTCGTTTTCGGTGGAAATTTCGGTGAAAATCTTATAATTGCGGCCGAAATTTTTAAATTTCGGTTTCGGTTTTAAATTTTGGATTTTGGCCGAAATTTAAAACCATGTTTGTGATGGACGCTAGCAAATTCCTATCTATCTCTCTCTCTCTCTCTCTCTCTATATATATATATATATATATATATATATATATATATATATATGAGAAAAGTGTAGCTACACATACGTGTAGCTAACTTAGCTACACCGACGCCTTAAAATACAATGGGTCTCACATTGTTTCGGTGATGCAAACCATTCATTTGATGGACCATCACATAGATAGGGTGTGCCCGAAAAATCAGCTCCATAGGATCATCCCAACCCTACGATTTGTGGAGGCAAAAATGGACGTGTAAAAGCCTTCACAAATCTGTCCATTTTTGCCTCCACAGTTTGAAGGGTTGGGATCATCCGATGGAGCTGATTTTTTGGGCACACCCTATCAATGTGAGGGCCATTTAACTCTCTCTCTCTCTCTCTCTCTCTATATATATATATATATATATATATATATATATATATATATATATAAGATGATAGTTTTCTTATTTTACTCCTGAAACTACTATTTCTTGAGTTGAATGATATCCCATGCTGCAGTAATTCAAACTTACGCTATTTAGGCGTAAACTATGAAGTTCTATTTGTGCCAAGACTTGGAGGGACAAAAACTTGCTCCTCTGCTTGCCTCTTTGGACGAAAGTTGCTCCTCTCCTTGCTTCTCTGGACAAAACTTGCTCCCGTGCTTGCCTTCATTGTTTGCCTCTTTCAAAGCTACCTTCTCTCTCTCTTTTCTTGATAGTGCTTCTATCGGTCAGTAGCATGGGGTTTTTGTAGTATGTTATCTTGGGGATTTGAAGCCTCACTGGAGGAGGCTGGAGGAGCTTTTGCTAAGGATCCTTCTCCTCACCATATACCTTACAGATACCTTTGTGGTTAGGGGCTCTAAAATCATGGTTGAACCTAGGGTTTCATCCCCCTCTTTTCCCTTGAACATGTGAGATGTATCAATAGAAAGAAAAAAAGGAGATTCAACAAATCCATAACAAGTATTGACCATCTCCCGTCCTCCAAATGGCAACCGAATATTAAGCAATCAGATGCATATAGATCTGAAGTTGCTTACATTAGCTGTACGGATTATGGAAACAATGAGAACTTAGAGTAACACTGAAGAACTTCCCCTTCAAAAGACTTTTAAATAAGGAGGGATTTTAGGGTTACATTGGTGGAGATGGGGAAGGGATTAACCCAATGCTTATGGTAAAAAACAATGTGTACAAGAAAGAGAAGATAGAGCAATCTTTGTTGGTTGAAGATGAGGAATAAAGGCTTGGCCCGTTCTCTACCCCTCTATATTTCATCGAAGCTTAGGAAAAGGCTCCCACATAAAGATAAATATAAAAATCAATTAAGGAAAGGAGACCGATACCTCTTCTCACCTGCATATAACCATACCTCTTCTCACCTGCATATAACCAAAATAACACATCTTTGAGCACTTCACTCATTCGGATTATGGAAACAATGAGAGCTTAGAGCAACACTGAAGGACTTCCCCTTCAAAAGACTCTTAAATAAGAAGGGATGTTAGGGTTACATGGGGGAGATGGGGAAGGGATTAACCCAATCCTTATGGTCAAAACCAATGTGTACAAGAGAAGATAGATCAATATTGGTGGTTGAAGATGAGGAATAAAGGCTTGGCCGGTTCTCTACCTCTCTATATTTCATCAAGCGAAGCTTAGGAAAAGGTTCCCACATAAAGATTTAATATAAAAATCAATTAAGGAAAGGAGAACGAGGCTCCTGCATAAGGGCGGCCCAGTGCACGAGGCTCCCGCCATTGCGGGGTCTGGGGAGGGCTAGATGTACGCAGCCTTACCCCTGCTTTGCTGAGAGGCTATTTCTGTGACTCGAACCCATGACAACCAGGTCACAATGGAGCAACCTTACCTCTTTTCACCTCCATATAACCGAAAAACACATCTTTGAACTTAACTTGTACGGATTATGGAAATAATGAGTGCTTAGAGCAAACCTGAAGCACTTCCCCTTCCAAGGACTCGTAGATAAGAAAGGATTTTAGGGTTACATTGGTGGAGATGGGGAAGGGTTTAACCAATGCGTATGGTCAAAACCAATGTGTGTACATGGAAGAGAAGATACGCCGATATTTGGTGGTTGAAGATGAGGACTAAAGGCTTGGCCGGTTCTCTACCTCTCTATATTTCATCAAGCGAAACTTAGGAAAATGCTCCCGCATAAAGATAAAATATAAAAAATCAAGGAAAAGGAGACCGATACCTCTTATCACCTGCATATAACTGAAAAACACATCTTTGAACGCTTAACTCATATGGATTATGAAAACAATGAGAGCTTAGAGCAACGCTGAAGGACTTCCCCTTCAAAAGACTCTATAAGAAGGGATGTTAGGGTTACATTGGTGGAGATGGGGAAGGGATTAACCCAATGCGTATGATCAAAACCAATGTGTACAAGGAAGAGAACATAGAACATTCTTTGTTTTTTTTTTTTTCTGAATGATAACAATTTCATTCAATAAAGGGGAAGACCTAGATAGTCCGCCCAAGATTACAAGAATACGAATAAAGAGCAAAAATAATGAGACAAAAAGAGAAGGAAAAGAATGGAGGGGAAACACAATCAAGGGGGTAGGAAATCTAACATTTCCAAACCTAACTTCCCCACACCATCTTTGGTGAGCCTATCCGCAATATCCGCAATTCCATTAGCATATCTTCTAACATGATTGAACACAACCGACGACCCACTAACATGATAGAACATTCTTTGTTGGTTGAAGATGAGGAATAAAGGCTTGGTCGGTTCTCTACCTCTCTATATTTCATCAAGAGAAACTTGGGAAAAGGCTCCCCATAGAGATAAAATATAAAAATCAATTTAGTAAATGAGACAGATACCCTCTTCTTCTTCTTTTTTGAAAATTGACAATTTCGTTAATAATCAGGGTGGGGACAAGATGTCCCACACCAAGTACAAATGTGGAAAGTAAAGCAATTACAGAATCTGCTACATTAGTTAATTATAAAAAACTGTGAGCCACATGGTCTCCCTAAATACTCCTTCCGTTGCTAAGATGTCCGCTGCCTCATTAGCCAATCTTCTATTTTCAATCCTGGGTTCCAAAATTCGTATAAGGTCCAAGATCTCAGTAATTAGCCCTTGAATCCACTAGGATCCCTTAAGCATTCGAAGCCCAACTAATTGCATTAGCTGAGTCCCCTACCACAATTATATGCCTCAAATCATGTTCAAAAGCCCATTGAAGACCAAAAAGAAGGGCTCTTATTTCTGCCTCATTTGCATCACATTCTCCTACCGGTCCTGAGTAGGACATGATGGTTGATTCCCTTCATCCCTTATCAGACCCCCAATCCCAGCCTTACCTGGATTACCTATGGAGACCCATACCTCTTCTCACCTCCATATAACTGAAAAACACGTCTTTGAACACTTAACTCGTAAGTTTCTTCAGTCTATAATAATTTCTTTGAAATTAACTTTTATATATATATATATATATATATAGGGAAATGTTATCAGCACTACTGTATTTTGATGAGGGCACTCCTCACTTTATTAAAAGTACGGTATGGCCCGCACCATAGGATGATCCAAACCGTCCATTAGATGGGCCACAGCCTAAATAGGTTTTGCCCGAAAAATCATTCCCATAGGTTGATCCTAACCCTTCGATCTGAATGTTAGAGGGTTGATCGTAACCCTCTATAGATCGAAAGGTTAGGATCAACGTATGAAATAATTTTTTGGGGCACCACCTATTTAGGCTGTGGCCCATCTAATGGACGGTTTGGATCATCCTATGGTGCGAGCCATCCCGTACTTTTAATAAAGTGAGGAGTGCCCTCATCAAATATAGTAGTGCTGATAGCATTTCCCTATATATATCAATCAAACGTGTATAATTGGAGAGCATTTTCCTTGTAGTCTTTTTGAAAGTTATGTGGCACACATATTTTACTAAATTCTGCATTGTTTGACTTTTCATTTTCCAGCCACCTCTTTATCGAAATAAACATCGAATATAAAGCTTTTTGTAAATTTCTAGGCATATGAGATGGTTTTTTTTTTTTCCTGATTTTATTCTCAAATGCAGATTGATTCGGTAGCTGAAGAAGTTGAAAAACAAAAGTCTACTAGTGATATGGTAAGATTTTACAAATGGTTGAAGAGCTAATTTTGTGCTTATTGCTAACAATGCAATGCATGACGATAAACCTCCCTCTATTATGTTCCTTGCATTTACCTACCTTGATCTGATCCGTGTAGGTATTTATGTTTGGAGGAGTTGGCCCAATGCATTCAGATGTTTCAGTAGCGGGTGTTGCAAAAGCATTTGGAGTTCGTCTCGTGCGTTGCTTTTCTTCTAGATGAACCTTTACATAATCCATTACTGACATGCTATCTAGAACAATTAGAATCTGAACTTCCACAATTATTCTGTGAATCATATTTTAATTTGGTCTCGTCTTGATATCTATATGTACTTGTAATCATGGTTTTAAATTTCGGCCGAAATACCAAAAATTCTGCCAAAATTTCGGATTTCCGTTGGGACCAAAACCGAAATCTACAAAACCCCAAATTTGGGATTTTGTCCAATTTTCATCTGAAATTTTGGAAAAATGATTTTTCCCCAATTTTACTTATTTTCCCAAATTTCGGCCTAAATTATCGAAATTTTACTATTTTCGGCTGAAATTTAAGATTGAAAATGTAATTTAATTTTTCCCTGAATTTCGGCCCAAATTTCGGGATTTTGGAGGAAATTTCGGTTTCAGCCAAGGCTGAAACCAAAACCGAAACCGAAATTTAAATCCATGCTTCTAATATATCCAAAACTCATTTACTACATCTATATTTTCTGTTATTTACCAAGAAACCTAGAGCCTTTCATCCCTCTGCTTGACTACTATTCACTTAATGGTACCCAGTAGTCCATTCTCTTCAATGATCTGCATTAGACTGATATTCTAGTTTTGTTGTAGTTCTATGTTGATTTTATATATTCAGTTTTAAATTTCAGGCTCCTGATGAAGAGTTTGAAGAGTATCTTAGACATCTTATAGGTGATCAATGCACTGGAAACCGAAATGAGGTAATTCGGTGTGTAGATACTATTATTATGTGGGTTGTACATAATCAGAATTTTTTTTTTCTTCTGAAATTTGTTTTTAAACATATTAACCATCTTACAGAAGTAACCGATGCCACAATATTTGATTTCATTCATATTTTCTAATAATTACTATCTTGTATTAATTGTTGCCGTAACCATCCTACAAAAGTAAGTGATGCTACAATATTGGATTTCATTCATATTTTCTAATAATTACTATCTTGTATTAGTTGTTGCCGTTTTCATAAAATATATGATCTTTGAAACATCATGTATAGGCATAGGTGTGTAAAACAATAAAAGTGGGCAATTTCTTTTACTATTGGAACTCTTTCTATGTGAACATCTTTTTTTGTGGAAAAAATCAATTACTTGCAATGAGCACTATGCGTTTGTTTCCTTGGAAGCTTCTTATTTCAAAGAAGCTGCATATCTTTCTTGTTTCAGAAGTGTATGATGGATTCAATTAAACTTACAGTGGATGATGTTGTAATCTTTCAAAATGTTTCGTCTTAAAAAGGAAATATTTTTCGAGGACTTCACAAGTAATTGAATTCATTCTCTGGTGGTATTTATCAAATAAATTATTGTTTTGACAGTATCATATTATATAGAAATAAGCAAAGAGAGGAACATAGTTGAGCCTACTGAAAATCAATTTTTGGATGCTCATCGTAAGTTGTGAGCTCTCCTGGACAAGTTTTCTTAGGAAGCCATGGTTTATTTCATGAAAAAGTTAAAGTTGAATTTTTGAAATTGTTAGAAGTGGATAAGGAAAGAGAGGAAGAAGAAGAAGAGTGAGGGAGAAGGTGGTGAGTTGCCCTCATGTACATGATGTATTTATAGGCCCAACTTAGGGTAACATGGTACAAAGACTACAATACCTCTCATCATACATGTAATGACTAAAATACCCTTCAACACACACTTCAACACTCCCCCTCAAGCTGGAGTGTATATCCTATAGAACTCCAGCTTGTTACAAAGAAAACTACTGCAAACTATTATAATACATTAATACCCGTACAACAAAAAATAATAATCCCATACACACACCAGCTTGGTACAACACTCTTCCTCAAGCTGGTGTGGTGAATCCATAGTGAAAAACATAACAAAAATGGGCAACAGCCATAGCGAATACAACGACGAGATCAACTGCCATAACAAAACAACAGCTCCCCATGAATCAGCACTACCTCGAGAGCGATCACCATAGGGCCTCCCCTTGAATCAGAGCAACGGCCAAAAAATCTGCATACTAACAACGATCGAAAGAAGGGGTCACAACATGAAACAACAACGAACCTCAAACAAAATAAACACACCAAAGGCGAGCACAACAGACAACGACGAAGCACCACGAGTAGACAATAGTTGAACAGCATATCGCCAAGAGAAGAACCTCAACCACCAGAAAGGTGAGAGGAACCAACAACCAATCAACAAACAGGGCAATAGAAAAATCAGCCCACAACAACAACAACCAACCAATGATATCCAAACGGCACGTTGCTTGGGAAAACAACCATCCAACGACGGCCAAACAACAAGTCGCTTGGGGAACAACCAACCAAAGATGGCCACACAGCACGTCGCCTGGGAGAAACAACCACAAGGCTGTAAGCAAAGCAAACGACCAGGCATATAGCCACAATAACAATAAGGCCGAAAGAAACGCTAACGATCGGGCATATAGCCACTAATAAGAACAAGGCCGAAAGTAATGCTAACGACCAGGAATATAGCCAAAACAACAAGTCCGAAAGCAACGCTAACGGCCGGGCATACAACCACAACAAGGCCGAAAGTAACGCTAACAATCGGGCATATAGCCACTAATAAGAACAAGGCCGAAAGTAACGCTGACGACCAGGAATATAGCCAAAACAACAAGTCTGAAAGCAACGCTAACGGCCGGGCATACAACCACAACAACAAGGCCGAAAGCAACGCTAACGACGTGACATATAGCCACAACAACAATAAGGCCGAAAGCAACTCTAACGACCGGGCATATAGTCACCAACAACAAGGTGGATTGCGACGCAAACCACAATAACCACAATGTATGCGTAAAACTACGTAAGGCAACACACACATGTAGAAGCACCAACAAGGTGGATTGCAACACAAACCACTATAACCACAACAAAGGCGTAAAACTACGCCAAGCAGCTACACTCACCATGTAGAAGCTGTCGAAGAAGAGAGGAGAATGAGCAAATGTGAGTTAGGGAATAGCTCCCCTTCACTTATTTATTTATATAGAAGATGAAAGTGTACAAAGACCAAAGTGCTCTTAGGCACATATACACTTCTCAAGCTGGAATGTATATATCATGCATTCCTAGTTTGGTACAAATATCATTTAGCTTAGCTTTACTCAAAGACTCGGTAAAAACATCAGCTAGCTGACCTGCAGATCGAGTTAAGGTAGTGCATATCTCTCCCTTTTGGATTCTCTGGCGTATGAAATGACAATTCACCTCTATGTGCTTGGTTCTCTCATGAAAAACAGGATTGGTAGCAATGTGAATAGCAGACTTATTGTTGCAATATAGCTGAGCTGGGGATGAGGAAGGGAAACCAATCTCAGATAGGAGAGAGCACAACCAGATAAGCTCTCCACTCGTATGTGACATGGCTCGATATTCTGCTTATGCACTCGATTTGGCTACTACTTCCTGTTTCTTACTTCGCCATGACATTAAGTTGCCCCCGACAAAGGTACAATATCCCGTTGTGGATCTCCTTTCTGTTGGTGACGACCTTGCCCAGTTTGCATCACAAAAGCCTTCCAACTTCGCATGCCCATGTTTCTTGAATAATAATCCTTTCCTTGGAACACCTTTCAAGCATCTGATAATCTGAAGTACTGCTGCCCAGTGAGAGGTACGTGGTTAGCTCATAAACTGACTGTCTACCCCTACAACAAATAAGATATATTGACGAGTGACTGTGAGGTATATAAGTTTGCCAACCAACCTCTTGTACCTCGTAGGGTAATCTAACAATTCTCCCTCTTCTGAACGAAGTTTTTCATTCGGGTCCATAGGCACGGCAACAGATTTCACTCCAAGAGAACCCGTCTCATTTAATAAGTCCAATACATACTTTATTTGTGAAAGGGAAAGATCACTGCGAGAATAGGCTACCTCAATCCCAAGAAAGTATCTCAGTCGATCCAAATCCTTGGTGGAGAACACTTACTCCAAGAAAATCTTCAACTTCTATATGCTCGTTGAATCATTCCCTGTAATGATAATATCATCCACATACACTATGAGAAGAACATGTTCGGCATCAAACTGATGGCTGAAGACGGAGTGATCAACCACACATTATTTCATGCCAAATCTCATAATACCATCACTGAATCTCCTAAACCATGCTTTTGATGATTGTTTGAGGCCATACAATGATTTTGCGAAGTCTGCAAACTGAGGAGGACATCTCCCTACGAGCAACATACCCAGAAGGTTGCTCCATATAAACCTCTTCAGTTAGGTCTCCATGCAGAAGGGCATTTTTGACATCAAGCTGATATAAGGGCCATCGTCGGTTGATGACTAGTGAAATCAACACTCTAACTGAGGGGATTTCGGCAACTGGGGAGAATGTCTCTGTGTAGTCAACCCCGAATGTTTGTGTATAGCCCTTGGCAACCTAACGCGCCTTAAGGCGCTCAACTGTCCCATCTAGTAAGTATTTGATGGAAAATACCCAACGATAGCCGACGGGCTGAGCACCATGAGGTAGAGGGACAAAATCCCAAGTATGATTGGCCTGAAGAGCGGTCATCTCCAGATCCATAGTAGAACACCAACCTGGATGCGCAAGGGCCTCGGCCACATACTGCGGCAAAGAAACAGATGACAGAGAAGATACAAAACTACGAAATGCATGAGTGAGAGGATCATAGGAGACAAAGTTAGAAATAGGATGTGCAGTAGAATGTGAACAAGTACGGGAAGCAATATGAGAGTCTACAATAACATCCAAAGAGGGAAGAAGAGGTACCTGAGACGGAGGAATTGGTATCTTCTGCTGAGAAAACGATGCTTCGGGCGTAGGCTGGGGGGCATCGTGCCTCAGACGCCACTGATAGACCTTCGTAGGAGCTAGAGGAGGGGCCAAAGTCACCTGCAATGGAGAGGAACGGACTTAACCGGATCATGTAGAACAGGAAGACAGAGAGGAACCTGAGAGTCGGGGACAATGGTACTGCTCTCAGCGACAAAAATAATGAAGGAGACAGACTCAAAGAAGGTGACATCGGCGGAGACAAATAACCGGTGCAACCTAGGGCTATAACCAAGGAAGCAGGATTCTTCCCTGGGAGCCTTCGATTCCCGCTTTCGATTCCCGTTTCGTTTCCCGCTTTCGATTCTTGCTCTGGCAACCTTGCCTATAACACCGATAACCCTTATGGGTGCGAGAGTACCCCAGAAAGACACATCTCTCTGCCCTAGGATCTAACTTATTGAGGCTGGGAGAGAGGTTGTGGACAAATCAAACACAACCAAAGACCCGTGGAGTAAGCAATCGTCTTCCCAATCGAGAGATCTTGAAAGACACAATAAGAAGGGAAAAAAGAGATAGAGTAAAGATTTTTGGTAATTTGGCTAACAATAAAGTAAATTAAAAGAGGACTTAGAAACACAAAGAACTGAGGGCAAGGTAAGTCCAGAGTGTGGAAAGATAATACTAACACCAGAAATGGGAGCAATGGTCCCATTAACAAGAGTAATAGAATGAGAGGTAGAAGAAAAGAGCCAAAACAAACTAACTAAACATGAATTACCCGTCATGTGGTTCGAGGTCCCGGAATCATTAATCTAGGAATTGGAGCTAGTGAGAAGACATGCAGCTGAACTACCTTGCTATGCAAAGCCTGCGGTAGGTGGTCGACTGCTTGCATGCAGGCGTTGAAGCTCCTCATTATCGGCGCTGGAGACGATGAAAGTACCATCAGGGCCGCGAGGCTGGCGGAGGATGTAGAAAGCATCAGGAAGACTGGCAACAGTAATGTGAGCAGAGCGGTATGGACAGAGCTCAGGATGTAAGACATAGCAAGTATTCACATGATCCTTGGCCACCTGACCATGAGTTCAATAAGGGCGGCCATGCCCACATGTACCACGGTAGTCGCCAAAATATCGACCGCCACCACAAACTCTACGATCCTTGTCACGGCCAAAAGTACCACCGCCACGGCCTGAACGGTCCCCACTACCATACGCCTCAAGCGCAGAACCGTCGATAGATACACCATGAGAGTAACCACCCTGGACACACTGCTGGGCACGAGAGTAAACCTTCGTGAGGGATGGAATGGAACCGGAGCCGATAATTTACTTTTGGAGGGATAGAAAGCTAGAGCCCAAGGCATCAGGGAAATGAACAACTTGGAGCTGCTCCCATTGCCTGGCTAGAACGGTCAGATAAGTTGTGAGGGGCATAAATGCATCTAGTTGCTAACAAAGTGAAACAAACTGACTGTAGTAGGCAACTAGAGGGGTATCTTCATGCTGGAGTTGCATCCACTCCGAGTTGGTAGCACAAATGCGAGTGAGGTTATTGACCTCAGAATGGAGAACGGATGCATGCTTCTAGATTTCTTTAGATGTTTTGAGGCACATCATCGTGCCAGCGGCGTGTGGTGCCACACTCTGCCAGAGGAGAGTGCGGATCAAGGCATCATCCTGCCGCGATCGGAAACATGGTTTTAAATTTCGACCGAAATCTGAAATTTCGGATTTCGGTGAGGACTGAAACCGAAATTCCTGAAATATACCAAATTTCGTTCGAAATTTCGGGAATTTCGTCGAAATTTGTGATAAAATAATATTTTCTATTCGGTTAAAGAATTTCGAATGAAATTACCGAAATTTCAGGAGAAACTTGAAATTTCGGTAATTTCGTCCCAAAAAACCGCCGTTTCGTGCGTAAGTACGAAATTTCGGGATTTTGGCTGAAATTTCGGTTTTGGATAAGACCGAAATTTTAGCCAAAACCGAAATTTGAAACCATGATCGGGAATAGGAGGGATCCGTGGACGAGGGAGGATCACACTCAATATAATCAACCTTACCTCGAGCTAGTAGGTAGGTCTTGACTGCCATATGCCAATTTAGATAATTGGACCCATCTGTAGTCATCTGTGGGAAAGAAGCCTCCACAGAAGGGAAATAACTAGAGGAGGGAGTCGAAGGTGGAGGAGTAATGCTGATTGGAGGATCTATGACGATAGAGATAGGAGGAAACTCTGAACTACAACGACGATAGAGGAACAATAGAAAAGGGAAAAAAATCACAAGACAGGCCCATATAGCATACCACGGCTCTGAAGAGGGCACATAGCAAAAGGAGACATAGGACTACTAGCTGGAGAGAGAATAAAAACTAGCCAATGAGATCGGAGCTGCGGAGAAGGACAAAGAATGTGATGGAGAGGATTTAGATCATTTCGGAGAGGTTAGAGAAAGAGTAGATTAGGTTTTCAAAGAGTTTGGATTGAGAATGGGTGGGAGATGGGATTTTGGATGGAGATATGGAAAGGGATGGGATGTAAATGGAGATGTTAAGGGATTTGAGGTTTTGGATGGAGGGATTTGGAAAGGGATGGGATGTAAATGGAGATTTAGAGGGATTTGGGGTTTTGGATGGAGAATGGAAGAGTGGAGGGGTGGGAGAGGGAGGATGGCACATAGGGAGAGAGAGTAGGGGCGTGAGAGGGAGGTGGGATTGAGGGTTTGCTCAAGGCGGTAGGGGGGGGGGGGGGGGGTGGGGGGCAAGGCGCAAATGCGCTAGAAGGAGCGTTGAGTGGGTGGGGTAGGAGCATAGGGTTGGGTAGGGTTGAAGAAGGAAAGATTGAACAAGAGAGGAGAATGAGAAAATGTGAGTCAGGGAATAGCTCCCCCTCGCTTATGTATTTATATGAAAGATGAAAGGGTACAAAGACCAAAGTGCTCTTAGGCACATATACAATTCTAACAGAAGCATCAACAGACACGACCCGCAAAGTGAGTCCACAAACAACACCAAGTGTGGAAGGAACCTACCAAGAATGCGAAGAACCAACTAACCACCAACCAAAACAACGATGATCTCAACCACGATCAACCCAACCAACAAACTAACCAAAAGCGCCAACAAAAAAGGGGCGCACCTACATCAGCCCGAATTCGCCAACGACACAACACTCCATCCATGGAACTACATTAGGCCGAATGCCTTCAACTTGCACCGAAAAGAATAACTCAAGGCACCACAACTCTCTCAGACATTTCATCAAACACTTGGCCTTTGATATCAATACAAACGCCATCGAACACAACTATCACCAAGAAGGAGATGACAAGATTAGGATGGAGTGGAGTGGAGGGGGTTTCAAAACTTAAGGAAAGGGGTTTAGGGAACTAGAAAGAACCCAACAAGGGTCTAAGGTTTAGAAAAAGAAAGGGATTTATGGATTTAGAAAAAAAAACAAGAAAGGAAGTTATCGAAGGAGAAAAGAAGGAAAAGAATAGAGAACAAGGGATCTTTTTTTTTGTTTTCGTGTTTTGTTTTGGATGGATTTACAAATGGTATTTACAGAAGGGAGATGGAAATTTGAGATTTACAATGGGAATGGATTTTTGTTAGAGATGGAAGTGTGGGATTAAGGTTTGGGATTAGGGATTTGGGGTTTGGATGGAGATTTGAATGGAAGAGGTGGTGAAGGAATGGGATTGGGGATTTGATGGAGGGATTTAGGGAATAAGGGATTGGGGGGGAGGGGTATTACGGCAAACCAAGTAGAGGGAGGTGGTTTACGGCGAGGAGGATAGAGGGTATGGGGTTACGACAATCCAAATGAAGGTTGGGGGTTTACGACAAGAGGGGTGGAACGGGGGGTATGCGCAAGGGGTGGAAGGGGTGGGGGTAGGAGGGGTGGTTACGGGTCCCACCAATGTTGAGGGCTTACTATAGTATGTATAGGATGGGTTTGCGCAAAATAGAGAAGGGGGTGTCGATGTCAAGAGAGAAGGGGTTGCGCATGAGGAAGTGGGAGTGGATGAGAATGCGCTACATACACGTAAGAGAGCGAGGGAGATGCGAGAGAGATTGTAAGGATTTGGGCGGAGGGAATTTAGGGTTGGTGGCGTGGAGGAGAGATTTTAGGGATTTGGCTCAAGGGTTACGTGGTTGGGTTTGCATGAGAGAGATTAAAAACGGAGAGATAGAGAGAGACACAAATGGGAAATGGGAACTCTTCGTTTCTTCCCTAGGATCTTTACTCTAATACCATGTTACTATGTTAGAAGTGGATAAGGAAAGAGAGGAAGAAGAAGAGTGAGGGAGAAGGTGGTGAGTCTCCACTAGGAAGCTCCTCATGTATATGATGTAAATATAGGCCCAACTTTGGGCAACATGGTACAAAGACTACAATGCCCCTCATCATACACGAAATGACTAAAATACCCTTCAACACACTTCAAAAGAAATCAAGGAACACACTTTTACGAAATGAAATGAAATCAAATTTATTAGATAGCATATAGCTGTTTTAATGTCACTTCCCATGACTTTGTTTGTGAGGGTTAATCTCATTAACATGGAAATTACATTTGGGTAGTTGCTCTCTTAGATCGTTACTTCTCTGAGCTGGTTACCTTGCTAGGGTATTGGTTCACCAACTAGTTAATCAAACGCAAGCCGCTTCTTTAGTGAATATCTTCTTTAGCAGCTATTTTCTGCAGTCTTTTTCTCAAGGGCAGGTTATACACTTTACTCTTATATGCTCACGATGGAACCATTATCTCTCTTTTTTTTTTCAGTTGAAATAACTTTATCACCAAATGGAAAATAATATCACTAATTCATCTCCAATTTGCGGATGGCACATTAATCTTTAGTGTGCCTAACGTTGCAAAAATGGTGAAATTGGGGTACATGTGCCTTTTGCAACTTTAGTATGCCTAACGTTGCAAAAGTGGTGCTATGAGGTTATTGCTGGTCAGAGTCCTAATTTCTTAAATCCAAGATTATTGGGGTACATTTGCCTCTTGCTGAGTTTGAGAGGTTGGCGAAGCTATTGGGATGTATCATTGAATCTACTCCTACCACGTACCTTGGTCTTCCATTAGGGATGGGGAGACCAAAGAAAAGTCAATGGCACCCGATCGTGGAAAGGGTGGAAAGAAGGCTCGACGCTTGGAAACACAAATTGGTATATTTAGGGGGGCCGGGGTGAGGACTACAGATTACTCTAATTAAGGCAGTTCTAGCAAACATTCTAATTTATCAATTGTCAGTTTTCAAATGCCCGATGAGCGTCATTAATCGAAGAGAATGCATTCAAAGAAGATTCCTTTGGGGGGGTTCGGATGAAAAGAGTAAGATGTCTCTAGTTAAATGGCAGGAGGTTTGCAAACTGATTAAAGTTGGGGGTTTGGGTATTAGGAGATTGAAAGAGATGAATTACGCTCTTTTGGGTAAATGGCTATGGAGATATGGTGAGGAATCTCAAAGCTTGTGGGTTAGGGTAATTGATGTGAAATATGAGGACTTGCATGGGAGTTGGTTATCTGATGACAAATTCAGGGTTGAGCGTGGTATAGTTTGGAGTGACATTCCCAACCAAAGGGTTAGTTTTAATGTTGGTATTTGATACGGGGTTTATTCAGGGGAGAATTAAATTTTGGATGGATAAATGGTGTGGAGACTTCAGTCTTAAAGATGTGTTTCTTGATATCTTCAACATCTCTCGTACGAGAGAAGGGTGGGTCAAGGAGTTTTTGGAGCGTGGGGATAACGGATTAGCTTGGAACCTCAATCTTAGAAAACAATTCTTTGATTGGGAATTTGATAGTCTTTCTAGGTTGTTGGAGATTTTGGAATCACAATATGTCAGCTGCTTTGGGTCGGATAAGAGGTTTGGATCTTGTGCAAATCTAGAGAATTTAGTGTCAAATCATTCTACCTTCACGTTTCTCCTGGCTTGTGATCTTTGCAGGCGGCCAAAATTTGGTCTATTCCAGCTCCTCCCAGGGTTTGTTCTTTTGGGTGGACAACAGTGTTGAACAAGATTCTTACAATCAACCATCTGAGAAGTCGTCATATGCTAATAGTGGATCATTCCACTATGTGCTTGAGGCAGGTGAGACAGCGAAGCACCTTCTTTTACGTTGGAAGTTTGCAAGCCTTGTGTGGAGTAAAGTTCTTGTTAGGTTTGTCATGAATTGGGTTTTCCCTGATAACCTAGAGGATCTCATTTGTGCTTGGAGTTTTTCATCTTGGAGGAAGAAAGGAAAGATCCTTTGGAACTTATCGTGGTTGGCAACGATTTGGATGCTATGGAAGGAAAGAAATGCTAGGATCTTTAAAGGCACAAGTAGAGAGCCGCATCATACTTTCATTATGGTCATTGCCCTATCCATCTCTTGGGCTAGATCTCTCCCTAGTTTAAAATTCATCTCCGCTTTCGACCTTTGGTATGGTTGGAAGGATATCTGCTTCAGTGGTGAGTATTCTAATTGAGGTGGGCCTCAGTGGAGCCCTACTCCTCTTGGTTTTCTCAAATTCAACTTTGATGGATCCTGCTTGGGCAACCTGGGCCCCTCGGGATTGGAGGTCTTCTTAGGAATGAGGAGGGGGCTAAGATTTGGGCTTTCTCTGGCCCCATTGGTAGTGCAGACTCAAACGAGGCTGAAATTAGAGCGGCGCTCCAGGGCCTTATATTTCTGGAAGCCCAGGACCTCTCTAAGGTTATTACTCGCTTAACGCTATTGAGTGGCTAAAGGGCAGCAAGGCTTTCCCCTGGAGATTCGCTCGTTGGATCGACGAGATTGGGGATCGTATTAGTAGATTTGTGTGCTCTTTTCAACATGTTAAAAGATCCGCCAATGAAGAAGTAGATGAGCTCGCTAGGGACGGAGTGGCGAGGCAGGATCTTGTATTTTTTTATTCCCCCCCTCCCCTGTTGAGAGGGTGGTGTTGGTTGTATCTTTTCCTTTTTCTTCTTTTCTTTTCCCCTTGCTCGCGCTGACTTGCTCCGTCGGTCGTGTATCTGTTCTTTTTATTAATGATATTTTTTTACCATTCATAAAAAAAAATCACCAAGTCATGCATTAGCTTGTCTGCATTGAGATAATGATCTTATTTTATAGTATTATAAGTTGCTTAAACATGAACCAAGATTAAAGCCACCTAAATTGGGATTTTCCTTAGCAACCAAAGCATTTGGCTTCATATAGCTTACAATAGTATTTATCATAAGTCATAACGGATATGAATCCAGGTTATCATTGAAATACTTTAGCTGGAATGTGCTGTCCCTGAAAATTTTCAATAAAGTATGGTTTGAATACAATGGGATAAAGGGTAATAAAAATAGGAAAATAAATGTTGACTATTGTGCAAAACATCTATTCTACATCAATATGTACGAAGACTTCTCATACAATTGTAGCGAAAATACATAAGCGGATGGAATCACTTGAACTAGGTAAGTTTTACAGTGATTACACTTGATAAATCAATATCAATTATCAATTATGAAGATCTCAAGAAAGCTTAGGCCATAGTTTTGTTATTTATTCTTGTCTTGTCTGTTTGGTGATCCTCGCTCTATTAATAGAGAAATTATATGGTGTAAGGGCTTACAACAATAAGGCCTTTGTACGGTGGAAGTACCATCCTAGATGTCTGATTCAACAACAGCTCCTCAAAAAGTGAGCTGCTGTTGGATCAAATATCAAGGGCGGTATCCCTACCGTATTGTTGTAAGCCCTTACTCCATATAAAATCTCCTATTAATATATGCTCATTTCTATTTTCTTTCCCAAACACTTTAATATCTTGCATTTGTTGTAATAAAAACAAATGAAAGAGAAAAAAGTTTTGAAGAAAGTTCGAATTCATAGGGTTTCCGATTTTAACCAGTTTCCCAATTTCATGCAAAAGGACTGCATCAAATTAAAATAGTACTGTATCTATAACCACAATAGCAGCTCACTAATAGGCTAGGCTATTTACTTTCTTGAAAGCAAACAGAAAGTAATAATAAAATTATCATCTAGTAGATCATCTCCATACCATCATCTTAACCTTCCAATCTGAAGAGGTTTCTGTAATGTCATCCCTCAACAGATTTGCGGGTTAGGATCATTCTATGGGGATGATTTTCTTGGCACGGTATATTTAAGTCGGGTCTGTATATGTGAATGCTTTGGACCATCCAACAATGTGGGCCCACTGTATTGTTTTAAAAAAATACGTGCAATATATTATTGGCATTTGTTACGCATCAATATGGACAAGTCATCTTCTTCAGAGTATCTGTGCAATATCGATGTGCCTCTGATGCTTTCCTCATTAGGCTTTATTACAGGAAAGCTCGATAGATTTCTAAATAATTTTTATTTCTTAAAATAATTTGTACAATATATGCGTCATGAGTTTATGTAGCATGAGTAATTGCTGCTGAAAGTGGTTTTGATTTTAAGATCTATTTCCTTTCCAGATGGCTCAATTACCTGAGGGTATTACTGAATTACTGCACCATGAAATGCTACCTGTCCCCTTGGTACGTACGGTAGATGGAAAATATGATATGTATATTTTACTATGCACTTACTGTTTAAGAGTTAGTTCTTTCAATTGGCAGGTATCTTTCTTCTGGGGTTTTTGCGCAAGTTTAATTGCCTATAGTAGAAGCCATATTTAGAATTTCATCTTAAACTGAGGCGGCATATGGAAGTGATTAATAACCTTATGGACATTTTATTTCGATATGTATTGGTTTTTTATATGGTGATACACTAGAATACTTTATTTCGGTTTTGTATTTTGTCACTGATGCATGTAGCGTGCACGCTCAATAAGAGACACCAATATGCACATGATGCTTGTCATGTGCAAAACTGGGGTTTTTAAAGCCACTCTTTCCACCCATATTTTTGCATTTTGAACCTCTCTGAAGTTTTCTGGTTGTTTCCTTGGGACTCTTTAATGACTAAGACCAAAAAACTTGGATTGAAGAGAAGCATCAATTTAGGGATTTTGCAATTTGAGCTATACACTTAATTTTTGTTTGTCTTTTCGCTCTGATTTAGTTCTTCTTTCCAAATCCATGTATTAAGTCATGATTGTTGGAGTGTTTTAAGCTAGATCTACACATGTATGTGCTAGATCTATCATCTCCCCTGTTGTTTTTTTTTTCCTCCTGTTTTTAGAATATTTTTTTTCAAACTTTTGTACTTTTTTTTTTTCAAACTTTGTTCAAACTTTTTTACTTGCTAAACTATTTTACTTGTGATGGAGTAAAAAGAGGTAGGGGCAGACCGAAAACAACTTGGGTAGAAACAGTGAGGAAAAACTTGATAGCTAGGAACATAACAGAGAACATGACCTTGGATAGGATAGAATGGAAGAAAATGATCCACGTAGACAAACCCAACTAGAGCCAGGATTAGAGTCTTGTAGATTCCTTTCACTTTCTTCATGAAATTTTTCTAAAGGATTCATTTAGCCGACCCCAACTAATTTGGGAAAAAGGCTTTGTTGAGTTGAGTTGAGTGTACTTGCCAAATACATATAGGTCCATGTTGTTAGTAATATCTAGGGCTAAGAACATGCATGAATGCTCTGGATCTCAAATTCTTTCCATTCTTTTGGAATTTTTAGTACTTTTTGGGGTCAATTTTTCTTCTTTCTTGAAATACATGTAGATCAATCTTTGTGGTAATGTTTACAATTGGATTTGAGCATGGATTAATTTTTTCTTGCATTCATTTTTTAATATTTTTTGGTTATTTCAAATGTTTTGGTTTCTTACTTGCTAAGTACACAGATCCACGCTCAGTGGTAATATTTAGGTTTGGATCTATATTCTATTATATTCTGTTCGTTTTCTTTTGCCGTATTCTTCCATTTTTGTTAAAAGGGACTTGCTAGGGTCCATCGCATAAGGCATTTCTCGAAACATTTGTTGCATGAGAGGGCAGCCACGTCGTGAATAATGACAAAATCTGTAGGAAAGAGAGCCTATGTGGCTGGTCTCTCATGCAACAGACATTCTGCGAAATGCCTTTTGCAATGGACCCTAGGAGATCCCTTGTTAAGATATTTTTTTATAAAGCACATTAATAATTATCAACATTCTGTGTAAGGACTGTTTAATATTGTTACTAGACGTTTCTAGTTTGCTGCATTTTCTTTTCTTTTAATAATTTCTTACTTTTTTTGCTCTCTCACTCTCTTGGTGTATATATATATATATATATATATATATATATATATATATATATATATATATATATATATATATATATAGAGAGAGAGAGAGAGAGAGAGAGAGAGAGAGAGAGAGAGAGAGAGAGAGAATACTTTCTTTCTTTTGATGAGTACGTCTATAATTTATCGTTCTCAGGCATGTTAAACCATCTCTTGAGGAAGCTTTCATTCACTCATATTTGTTATGGCTGGTGCTGTTTGGAGCAGCGTTATGATTGTTCTGAGCATGCAGTGGTTCTTTGTTGCAGATTAAATGCCAAAATGTCATCATTCTCTCTGCAACGAATGTTACTGAAATGGACAAACAGTGGGATTGTCTGCTAGAGTTAAACACTCCTAATGGGCCCCTGGTGCCGATGATACCCTTCATATCAAAGCATCTAAGTACAACACTTTCTGATGTATGCGTCTAAGCTTGCAGTTTCAAACTGCTGGGGTTGTCTTTTCATTTCTCTGGTTGATTAATTCTGATATACATCTTAATTGCAATATAAACCATATTACGTTCTTTTCTCTCTTTCCTTCTTTATCCTTGATTGAAACTTAATATAAACTGTTTTCCGTAAGCTGATTATGTTTTTCTAAGATCAGTCAGAAGCAATTTTCTTTCTATTGTTTTGTCAGTTGAGAAAACTTCACCTTCACCTTCTGTTTATGTAAAATAGTTTAGCATGAATGTTTTGTATCGTAATTACAACTTCCGAAACCCCTAGAACAACTCATATAGGGACATATATGTTTGTGCATATAAGAGGAAATATTTTTGTTTGCACCAAATTTCATCCCTCAACTTCTCTCTTTTGTATGTAAGTATGTATGTTTGCATGTATGCACACACAATACAGATACATTCTAGTAACGCCATTTCCGCACACTTCATGCAGTTGTTCCCGCCACAGTTGGAACATAGGGAGAAAATTAGATGACCTATCATGCATTAATGAACTTACATAAAATGTTGAGCAGTCAGATAATTTTTTTATTCGATTACCATCTGTTGAACTGTCTTTCTTTTATCATGTTTCTAATCAGATCCCCATCTCTACCATCAGGGTGGAGGATATATCCCTGGGAGGCTTCTGATATTCCTTTCTACTCCCACTTGATTCCGAGGGAGGCTTCTGATATTCCTTTTGTTTATATCTTAGTTGTCGATTCCGTTTTGTTCTTTGTTTCGTGGAACATTTCAGCGTTTCATTTTGAAAATGATGCTACTACCGGAGGAATTTTTAGTAGCAGTATATGGACCAAATTTAATATTAAAAAACAAATTTTTACTTAAATTATAAAAACATTAAATTTATTTTAATACAACAATAAAACAAAGAAAATTAATGATTCAAATTAGTAAATTACATCTCATCGTTCTGTTACATTCTTACATGGTGTAGTTGAGAGAGAGTAGAGGAGAGAATGCGAGATGGCGTGAATGTGTTAGAGAGAGAGAATCGATCTCTCTTCCCTGCAAAAATGTATTATATATCTATATACTATATAACAGAAGAGAAAATGAGAGAATTATTTGAATTTCTCCCAAAATTCTATGAGAATTACACATCACTTTATTTTGACTTTTTTTAACAAAGGCACCCATTCAACCCACATATTTTCAATCCTACCCCCTCCTTTATGCTTTTTAACAAAGGCACCCATAAAGCCACATAATTTCAATCCTACCCCCCTCCTTTATGCTTTTTTAATTATGGAAACCTCTATAGATTGGAGGGCTAGGATCAGCCTATGGAAATGATTTTACGGGCACAACCTATTGATGTTGTGTTCCATCACATGGACGGTTTGGATCAACCTATGATGTGGTTCGTACAGTTCTTTGTTGGCCCGTGCATCGCACGGGTTTTTTTACTAGTATATATATATATATATATATATATATATATATATATATATATATATATATATTGTAATAGGGTTACATGAAATGACTAAAATGACCCCACTTAAGTGGTCCAATACTCACGCCTACTGTTAAAACTCCCCCTC
The DNA here is from genome assembly GCF_043159265.1 of Tasmannia lanceolata. NCBI lineage: Eukaryota > Viridiplantae > Streptophyta > Magnoliopsida > Canellales > Winteraceae > Tasmannia > Tasmannia lanceolata. The sequence continues at coordinate 25,997,197 of NW_027518697.1, read as the reverse complement.
AAGCTGGAGTGTATATATCATACATCCCCAACTTGTTACATAAGTCACTTAATCTCACTCTGCTTAGAGGCTTGGTAAACATATTAGCTACTTGATCATTTGATCTAGTAAACACTATGCAAATCTCCCCCTTTTCGAATCTTGTGACGGATAAAGTGGCAGTCCACCTCTATGTGTTTAATCCTCTTATGGAAGACTGGGTTCCGTGCTATGTGAATGGCGGACTCGTTATCACACTGAAGTGAAGCAGAATATGAGTAGGGAAGTCCAATCTCTGACATGAACGATTTCAACCAGATTAACTCACACCTTGTATAGGCCGTGGCCCTATACTCTGCCTCTACACTTGATACAAAATCTTTTCTGGTTGGTAGTTGCCCCTTCAATATAATGAATAGGGGTTCAGGTCCACCACTGGTCGATCTCCTATCTGCACCCAATTTGTATCTAAATATCAATCAATCCTCATATGCTTGTGTTTCTTGAAGATCAATCCTTTACCAGAGCTTTCTGTAGGTATCTCACAATCTGAGTGACTGCTGACCAGTGTGATGTCTGTGGTGTACTCATGAACTGATTGCTACACCAACAATATAAGATAAGTCTGGGCGTGTTACAGTGAGATAAATCAACTTCCCAACTAAACGTATGTATCTCCCTGGGTCCTCCAGAAGTTTTCCATGATAAGGAGAAAGCTTGATGTTAGGATCCATGGGCGTCTCAGCCGGCTTTGCACCCAGTAGACCTGTCTCCTCCAGTATATCTAGCGCATATTTCCTTTGTGACAGGGATAGCCCTTCACTTGAGTAGGCTACCTCTACCCCTAAAACCTATCTGAGGTGACCAAGGTCCTTTGTACTGAACTCTTTCTGAAGGAATTCTTTCAGCCTTTGTATACCTACACTATCATTCCCAGTAATAATAATGTCATCAACATAAACAACCAGAAAGATCCGACCATCCTTCGACTGAGAGCTGAATACAGAATGGTCCATAGCGCACTGAGTCATGCCAAACCTTAAAACTGCTTCAGTGAATCTCCCACGGCACGGGGAGATTGCTTAAGGCCATACAAGGCTTTGTTCAACTTACAGACAAAATTCTTCATCTCCCCCTAAGCAAGATACCCAGGAGGTTGTTCGATATAAACCTCCTCCTGCAGATCACCATGCATGAATTCATTTTTAACATCCAATTGATAGAGTGGCCACGACATATTAACAACAAGTGAAATACGAACTCTGACGGATGAGATTTTTGCAACCGGAGAGAATGTGTTTGTGTAATCAACCCCATAAGTTTTTGTGTATCCTTTTGTGACTAGTCTTGCCTTCAGTCTCTCCACTATACCATTTGGTAAATATTTCACTGTGAACACCACTTACAGCCCACTGGCTCAGCCCCAGGAGGAAGGGGAACCAACCGCCATGTATGATTTGTCTGCAAAGCACCATCTCAGTATCCATCGCTGCTGTCCAACCAGGATGTGGTAAAGCCTCTGCAACTGAACGAGGTATAGAGACAGAGGAAACAAATGATAGAAAGGAACTTAAAGTAGATGACAAGCAAGCATAAGAGACAACATCAGAAATAGAGTGATGTATAGACCGAGAATGTGTACGAGATGACACAGGAGCATCATCATGTGCAGTCAAAGTAACAATTACCTCATAAGCAGTGGATGGATCAACAGGCTGTGGAGGAGGTGGCTCACATGTTTGGCCGTCTGCACATGTGCGTAAGACATGTTGTCGAGGACGACGAGAATAAGTTTTAACCTCATGCAATAAAGAGGGTACAGGAGGAACAAGAGCAGGTAGCGGAAGTGGAAGAACATGTGAGGGTGGTGTAGAAGGCTTCGTAAAGTATGGTTTATCCTGAAAAAAGGTAACATCGGCAGCAACAAAGACACGACGAATCTGTGGACAATAATACATGTAGCCTTTCTGAGTGTGAGAATAGACAAGGAAGATACATTTGATGGCATGCGGAGCAAGCTTATTGAGGCCAGGTGCTAGATTATGAATGAAACATGTACAACCATGCACTCTAGGAACCAAAGAAAAAGGTTTCCCTGACAGACGTAAAATGGAAAATGGCTACCTATTTTGGAGGACAGATGAGGGTAGACGGTTCACCAGAAAACATGAAATAAGAATAGTGTTAGCCTAGTATGTCTTTGGAACATGCATATGAAATAAGAGTGTGTGTCATATCAACCAAATTTCTAAGCTTCCTCTCAGCAACACCATTTTGCTGAGAAGTATGGGCACAAAATGACTGATGTAAAATGCCATGGCTAGAGAAAAACTGCTGAAAGCTACTAGAAGATGAAAAATATTCACGTGCATTATCTATGCGCAAGTATTTTATGGAATAAGAGTACTGTGTAGAGATCTCAGCATAAAAGGAAAAAAAACACATTAAAAACTTCTGAACGATCTTTTATTACATATAACCAAGTCATTCGTGAATAATCGTCCACAAATACAATAAAATATTGATGTCCGAATACTGAAGGAGTTTTACAAGGACCCCAAGTGTCTGAATGAACAAGCACAAACGGACTAGACATACGACTGACTGACCTAGACGGGTAGGAAACAAGATGGTGTTTTCCGTACTAAAACAACTCACATTGACAAGAACTAATAGGGTTATAAACAATAGAGGAATGCTGAAGCCGATCTACTAGAGGGTGACCAAGACGACAGTGCCACATGAAGAAATCAACAGAAGCGCTCAAGGCCGAGAATAAAGGTGCACTATCAAAGTAGATCCTGAAAGACATAATAAGATGGAAAAAATGTTACAGAACATTGTAGATGGCGAGTAATTTGACTAACCGAAAGTAAAATACAAGGGAAACTAGGAACACAGAGTATAGAAGAAAGGGAAAAATCTGGTCCAAGCGATGTGCCCCCTGTACTGGAAGCATGACGCATCGTTCCATTTGCCAGGGTGACAGAACTCAACTCAACTCAACAAGGCCTTTGTCCCAAACTAGTTGGGGTCGGCTAAATTAATCCTTTAGAAAAAAATTCATGAAGGTAAAAGAATCTACCCGGCTCTAATCCTGGTTCTAGTTGGGTTCTTCTACGTGGATCATTTTCTTCCAGGGTGACAGAAGTGAGCAAAATTAGGTGCAAAGGAACTAAGGAGGCTACTATTATGCGCCATATTAGAGGCTCAAGAATCAATGAGCAGGAATCAGAACGACTGAGAGAGCTGGTTGGGTTGCTACCTTTCTTAGTGACAGTGGGAAAGATTGGTTTTCCCTGATCCTGTGAGCGCAAGAGGGCGTCATATGCAGTGCGTGAAATAACTACCTAGTCTGAAGGACGAGGCTACAAAGGGGCCTCAACAGAGATCGGAAGTAGTCGCTCCAGAAACATGATGAGCAGCACGTGAGGGTCTCAGCTGTGGATGTAAATCATAGCAAAAGTCTACAGTATGACCCTAAAAGCCACAATGTGTACAGAATCGGGATTCACGGCCTCCCCTGAATCTCGACCACCACATCCACGAAGACCACGACCACGGCGGCCATGTCTACCACGACCAGAACTAGTATGCTCTGCAAGAGCTGAACGCTCGATGGAAGAAACATCAGGACCTCTGTCCTCATAGCACGCTGAACTCGTGAGAAGGTCTCAGTGAGGGACGGTAAAGGGTCCTCCCCTTTAATCAACTGACGAATCGGTAAAAAATCACTGCCCAAACCATCAAGGAACTGAGCTACCCTCAAGTCACTTTTTTGCTTAGCCAGGACGGCACAGTTTGTAGAAAAGGGTTGGAATGAGTCAAGTTGTTCACAAAGGTGAACAAACTCGGAATAGTAGTAAGAAACAGTCTGATCACCACGCTCCAAACGTCGTAGCGCAGAGTAAGTGTCACAAATACATGTCAGATTATTTTCACCCGAATATAGAGTTTTAGCATGATCCTAGATCTCCTTGGCCGTGTTAAGGAGCATTCTGTGTTCTGCAATCTGTCGCTCCATACTGTGAAAGAGAAGAGTCTGAATATGAGCATCTTCCTGGTGCCACTGAACATGGTCCTTACTTTCTGATGACAGAGGAGCCGATGTGAGATAACTACTCTTACCTTGGGCTTTAAGATAAATTTGAACAGAGCGAGACCACGCGGGGAAGTTCTTGCCATTCAATTTGATAGAAGCATAGGAGCCATAGGAGGGTCATAGATGACCCAGAAGCTACAGTCGAAGATGTAGGAGTCATCATGTCAAAACTCCACAATGACTACAAACAGCCCAAGGAATATATAATCACCAAGCACCACAAACTACGAAGAAGGCAATAACAAGCCTTAGCAAACACAAGCAATCAACAACTATGGACTAGTAGTCCCTTCTCCACCAACAAACAACCAACAAAGAACACACTATTGAAACTAAGCCAACACAACAATCGATCAACAAGAAATCACATAAAGATCACCAACAACACCACTAATTCAACATGGGGCAGCCAACCATCCACCAGTACCACATCCACTATCCACGTGAATCAACAACCACCAAATCGGGCAGCATACACAGTAACCCTTGCTGTCCCGCACATTAGCAGAGGATTTCGAGAGCAAAAATTTCACATAGAAGGCCTACAAAGAAGTGAGAAATGCCAGACATCGTCACAGAACCCTTAACAAATATGAAACTGACGGAAAATTGATACTTAGCACATAAATAGGGAATAAGAAGGAAGATTGGGGACTGCTGGGATGCGAAATAAATAGGAAAACAAGAAAAAAGGGGTGGAATGAGGGGCGACTAGTGTGGGAATGAGAGGGGTGGCAGCTAGGGTTTGGGACTGTTTTGTGGAATAGGTGTGGTTAGGGTTTGGTGATGAATTATAGGATAGGGGCGGCAACCCTAGAAGATTAGGGTTTGGATTTCACAGCCAGGTCTGCGATTTAGGGTTTGATCAAAGAGAAACCTATAAAATGAAAAAGGAGAAGTATGAAAGGTTGGAGAGGATCTCTTGTTAGAGTTGGTGCCCTAAAACCCAGTATGTTTCACATGTTAATTAATAAAAATTTATTTTCATGACAATTAATGGGTAACTAAAAGTTAAATATGTGTGAAATGTTATTTGTTATTGACAAGTATTTGTCCTTAGGTAGCAAAGTAGGAAACCCATGCTCATGGATTTGCAGATCCTAAGGAGCAAGAAGATATGGGATTCCAGTTTTTGCAGACCTTAGTAGTTCCTAGTTGGGGTTGAGGTTGGACACCTCCTCCTGCATACAACTAGCATCTATCTTGCCTACATGCACGAGATGTGGAGTGACTTATCTCAATCACTTGGGTAGTGGACCCTAAGCAAGATAGAATGGGTACGACAATGAGATTGCGTATTGAACATGATCACATTAGAATAGCTTGTGGACAGGAGACGATTGAGCTATTCTACCAGACATGACCTTTTATATGTCCTTTGACCTGGGGGGTCATATTGGCCTGTTGGCGAGTCTCTCATTTTTTGGCCTATCTAACTGTGATTCTCTTGGAGTCACCAGAGGGTAGTACTGAAGTGTTGGACAAACCTTCGAGGTCAATAGTGATACCCGACATGGAATTCTCCACCTATTTTATAGGATAACATCTACGGTTTTGGTCAGAGTAGTGCGCCTAAAAAAATACCTGGCCAGGTGGATTTGATAAAGTGTTTATCAAAAGGATTTCACAGAATAAGTTTTGAAATGGTTTTAGCAAATGCATTTTTGGGTCGACACTAGGGGTGGACATGGTTCGGTTCGGTTATGAGGTGAAACCAGAACCGAACCAGTACCTGTCGGTTCCCAAAAGCCTGAACCAGAACCGAACTGAACCAATCTGGAACCGAACCGAACCAGAACCGAATTTAATCTGTTCGGTTCGGTTCTGGGTTTAGGAGAAGTCCAAAAATGGAGCAAAAAATATCCACATTAAAACCACTGGATAATGCTATTTTGGGTGGTTCAAAGAAAATTGGGGTATTCTCATATTCCAAAAGGCACTGTTTGCTCCAGATTTTTGCAACTGAGTGTTGCCCCAAAACTGATTATTGGACTCCAAATTACGTTTAATTTGGATTCCATTAATCGGTTAGTGGTCCACAATTGGCTGCAAAAAACTGAAACGAACAGGGACTAAGAAATAGAAGGGCTTCAATGTTTTAAAAATCAAAGAAAAAGGGGAATACAATCGGTTCTCAAAATCAAAAAATATTAAAGGTTGCAATCCAATGAAATTGCAATCCAACGACAATTTCAATCCAACAGGCTGAAGATGTTCTCTTTTTTCCTACTTTAATCCAACGATGGAATTAGAACCCACACGATAGAAAAAGCACAAATTTAGTCGAGTAACCCAAAATCTGATATAAGAGACCCCTCAAAAAATTCCACAAAAGTAGTTGAGAGAGGAGAGGGCTGCAATTTTTTGTGTGAATACTAGATGAGAAGAAAGAGGCAGGCATCTCAACAATGGAAGAAACCCACTTCAAATAAACGATGGAATAAACCCACTTCAAAAACAAATTGATGCTATTGAGTATTGACACATACCTTCTTCTTCACCACGTCGGACGAACAGAGGTGGGTGGAGGCGCCGGAAACAGTGGAAAGGGAGAGAGAAACATAGAAAACTAAAAAGGATTTGCAAAGTTGCAAACAAATGATATCAACATCCCTCTTTTTATTTAAAGAATTAACATATTCTAAGCCTAAAAAATGATATCAACACCCACCTTTTGTTAATACGTTAATGAAATGCCGGTTCGGTTCTCGGTTCCAGGTCCCCAGACCCAGAACCGAACCGCCATTTTGCAGAACCGAACCACACCGAACCGAAGCAGCCGGTTCGGTTCGGTTCTTCGGTTAAAACCGAACTATGTCCACACCTAGTCGACACTGCTTGACTGAAAGATATACCATGAGTGAGCCCAGGGGGTAGTTGATGTCCACCCCTCGTAGGACTCAACTTGGTAGATTTAGACTTAGAGAAATGACTTGCACCTTTGATGTGATTAGGGGTATGATGATTTGACGGTTATCTTCAGGGTTATGTCTCGATGGAGGCCACTGACTCAATGCGATTGTAGCATTAGCTATGGAGTAATAATCGCAGTGAGGCCCACTTGTGAGTTCTGCAGGATCTACCGTTAAATCCCTGCTACGATCCCACTCACTACTCGATTGACCTATTATAATCTATTAGATATAGGTCCCACATTTATTTGGTTGCTTACACGAACTAGTTTCGTGGCATTGGATGCATTGAAAGGATATACATAATGTATATAGTGTATATGCACTATGGGATACATTGGGAATACCAAAATGGTTAAGTATTAACCATAAGGGTATTTTAGGAATATCATAAATTATATTGGAGCTTTAATCATGTTGGATAGGATTGGATTGCATTAATTTAATTGTGAATTAAATATAAAATGCAATGGGAATTTGAATTGGATAAGTGGACCCGCATGGGACGAATTTAGGTGGGACCTATGGCCACATGCCCCATGTGGTATGCCATTATCAATTTGGAATTCAAATAATATTTAGAATATTATTGCTTGATTTGTTTTCTCAAATTAAAGCAACACATGTTACGAAATTGGAAAGAGAGTTCTTGGGTTGCTAGGATATTTCAAAAAAAAATTGGAAAGAGAGAGAAAGAAAGGAAGAACGAATAAAATTGGAAAGTTGGGAACCACATGGGGCAACCAAGGGTTGCTTGGGCAGCAAGCAAGCCCTTGGGGGGATGTCCCATGTGGGTTTCCTTATATGGGGTTGCTTGCTTTGCCCAATAGGAGCTTCCAATTGTGGCTAGTTTCCATTGTTTTTGAGATTTCTCTAGAAACTTTGGATTGTGCTTATGGAAATTGAAAACTCTATAAATATAAGACATTGTTGGAGTTTTCTACAGTTCTTCCATAATTCCATGTGCTAAAAATTGGTAGAGACACCCCATAGACTTTCTCTTCTTCATCTCCTTCAATTCCATCAACTAGTTTTGTCTTTTCTGGGTCAAAGACAAACATCCAACCAAGCTCCATTGATCTAAATACATATTCCCATATTGTGATCTGATTTACATCAGATTATAAAGTGAACAAAGAGTTGTACACAAGATCCTTTCTGCAATAAAAGGAATCCATCGACTCGACTTGCGGTTTCGCGTCGATTAGATTGCCGATGAATTTTCGAGGAGTAAATCAAGCGGACAAGTTCTTTTCTACATAAAGGTATTTATATTTGTGTTTATTAAATCAATTAGTCCAACGTGTAACGCTTTTGCTCGGTGTTTTTCAACCTTTGTAACATCTCTAACCTTTAGCTCTGATACCATCTTACATTCTTACATGGTGTAGTTGAGAGACAGTAGAGGAGAGAATGAGAAGATGGCGTGAATGTGTGTGTGAGAGAGAGAGAATCAATCTCTTCCCCACGAAAGTGTAATATATATATATATATATATATATTTATATTGGAATAGGGCTACATGAAATGACTAAAATGACCCCACTTAAGTTGTCCAGTACTCACGCCTACTGTTAACACGTTCAAATGTCAAACATAAGGTATCACCTTCTAGGGGTTGCCATAAGCCGGATGGGTTTATGTAGGTTTTTTCTCATTTGGGGAGGCAAAAGGATGGAAAATACCCTAAACGACTGTAAAATAGTCCAACGGCTCGAATATATAGCTTTACTTTGATGGCTCTAGCTTGGGGAACCCAGGTCCAGCAGGAGTTGAGGGAGTTCTCAGGAATGAGCCCGACGAGGTTCTTTGGGCTTTTGCGGGGCCTATTGGGACGACGGATGCCTCAGGCAGAGGTGCGTGCAATATATCAAGGTTTGGAGTTTCTCACGAAATTTCACCTTGATAATGTAGTGGTAGAAGGATATTTATCTAATGGCATCCGTTGCCTAAAAGGATCTCATAAACCTCCTTGGAGATTTGATAGGTTGTTTGATGAAATGTTTGATTGGGTGAGGTCCATGGAGGTTGAGTTTAATCATGTTCGGAGCTCTGCAAATGAGGTGGCAGATAGTTTAGCTAGAGAAGGAGTATTCAAGGAATCTCTAGCTCTCTTCGACTCCCTTCCGCCGTGATAATCTTCATGTAGTTTATTTTGTGATATTGTATGCTCTTCCTTTGGTTGTATCTTGACCATTTCGGTTCTCTCTTTAACAAAATTCGCTGCCATTTTTCAAAAAAAAGAAAAGAAAAGAAAAAGAAAACAATTAAAACGGCTAAAAAATAAGGGCAAACAGTAAAACATAGAAATATAACTTTTAGATGGCATTTCTATAATATATTTTTTTAAAAAAGTTGAGTATTACAGGTCATTTCGCCTATTTTCAACCGGAATAAACCGGTACAGTCCGGGACGAGGCAGGATCTTGGGCAAAACGGAATATGGGGTGATTTTGTTCCGGTTTATGGACCGGTACAAATTGTTTCGTCCATTCCGGTTGAAATGGAATGTGTAACGACCCGCATTTTCAGATAACTCTAAACCCGGACTGTTAACAAATGACAACAGTTTTTTTTAACAAATTTGAAAACTCCATTAAAAGCTTGTTAAAGAAACTAACAAGAAGATTCGATTTAATTAACTATTCAAAAAAAAAAGAAACAGAAAAAAAGAAAAAAAAAGATTCGATTTAATTACCAAAAATAAAAACAAACTTAGAAAAATACGAATATCCATCAAGGCCACACGGCCACACCAATTACTCTATCCTCGCTCTTGCACACCCCCTTTTTTTCTCGATTTCCTCATTAGCATTTGTCTCAATGTGATCAATTGTAGCCAAACCTGTGGGGGTGTTTTGGTGTTAGTTCAAAGAACTATGTAGATTAATTCGGTACCTAAACAAATACAATTAAAGAACTCTTGAATTTAAAAGCATACAAATCAATTCAATAGTGAACATGTGATAACAATTATTTCAAATTGAAATATGAAATATTAATAAAGGAACACGCTATAATATCCATCGAATGTGAATCTACTGATCTCATAAAACATCCAACATTTTACAATTAAGAGGTTTATGTTTATTATTAATTTAATGCATGAGACGACTCCCCAAGGCAATCCAGCTCCTCATAGCTTGTTACCTTGGCTCCAATATGTTCTACTACCATCGTCTACAGGTAGTGGGCATGAAGGACTTTTTACGACGTGCTTAATAACCACTCCGCCTCTTGACATCATCGTCTAAGAGGATGCATTTACCGCCAAGGGGGTGCGCTAAAACCCAACGTCGGCTTGGAATTTCACTATTCCTGGACGACTCATATCTCCGCCCAATCCACCAAATTATTTTCCCAATGCCTTTGTTTCTTACCAGTTTTTTCTGGCATATCATCCATATCTTTTGTTTTTCAATATCTTAAAGATATTTTTAGCAATTTTCTTGCTTCCCACATTTTTCCTTTTCCTTTAATAAAGAATCATAACATTCATCTTTATCTTTTGTAAGCTATTGGCATGGCATCATTTTCCAATATTTGTTGCATGCTACTAATATAACCAAACACGAGAGCGAGATGCATATTAATAAGAAACAATCATCTTAACTACCTCATTAGCGTAAACAATTCTATGTCTACTAAGAATTTTCATTGCATGCATATAAATCAATCATTGCTTAAGAGTACAAGTTAAGGGCACCGTCACCTACCTTAATTACTTGTGGTGTGAGAGTGAGAAATCCTTAATGTCAGAGGACAAAGTCGAATGTGCTACCAAATTTGAAACAAAAATCATGTACACACACTAAGTTTCCTGTTAAATTATACTTTAACTCTGACCCTAGCATAGTTGGAGAGTCATAACTTTTTAGGTTTTGTTCTTTAAATTCTATTCCCAAAGATTTCAGTGTCACACATCCAAAGGATACACTCACGGGTATTAATACCTATGCGTAATTCATATACTGATCAGATTCTTAATTATTTGCATAATACATATATAATATATATATGTATGTGTATATGTACTTGGGCAAAATCATATTAAGTGCTGTTTTTAACAAAAAAGACAAGTACGAACAATTTATACAAACACTAGGTCTTTCTCCGAAAGAAAAATAATTATATGATTTATCAAGCATATCACCTATGGGCTGATTTTTGAAGGACATGATTTTTACATCAAATAAATCACACTGTTTGGAAGAAAAACAGTTGCTATTTCATATTCAAATCACACACGTGCTTTGTAATATTTAGGAAACAATTCTTTAGTATATATATATATATAGCATGCACATGATGAAATTTGTGGAAAACCAAAGCTTCTATTATATTTATTTCACACATATATATATATATATATATATATATATATATATATATATATATATATATGAGGAAACTGTTGGTGAGCTTAAGCTCACCAAACTTATGGTGAGCTAGCTTGCCCAATCACATGGGTCCCACATTTTGGAGAGTGATCCAAACCATTCATTTGCAAGGCCTTATCATAGATAGGGGGTGTACCAAAAATCAGCTCCATAGGATCATCCTAACCCCCCATTTGTGGAGGACAAAAATGGACAGACACAGGGCTTAAAATAAGACACACATGATCTGATTTTTATAAAAAAATATCACACACACACACACACACACACACACACACACACACACACACACACATATATATATATATATATATATATATATATATATATACTATGGATCATGCACACGAATTGTCTTCCATGAAAATCTTCTTTTACATTTAAAGATCATAAGAAAATCTTGAGTCGAAGGAAAAACAGCTTTGAACCCTAATTCGAAAGAGATTTAAGGAAATAAAAAATCAAACACCATGAATCACAAACAGAAACACATAGAGAATGATTTTAGGCACTTACTCGAAACAAGATTAGGGTTTGAAGATCAATCCCTCTTCTCCTTTTCCTTTTCTTTTCTTCTTTTTTTTCTCTCTCTCTCTCTCTCTCATGTTTTTGGACGTGCACAAGTAAGGTAGCAAAAGCCCATGTTTTGGGTTTTTAATAGCTAATGAGTTTTGTGCTTAAAGTGGGTTTCCCAATTAGATTTAATGTTAAAGGTTAGTTTTTTAATCCAAGTCTTCCACAATTTGCAAGAGTCCATCTTTATTAAACTCCCTATGGGTGTACTTGTCAAAGTTAACAACTAAACTAATAAGACAAAACTCGTAACTATGCCTAGCCCTGATAGAAAAAGGGTCATAACTTGCTCAAATCACGTTTGAATCGCTAAATCCTGGGTCAGATGGATAGGTATTTGAAATATCCATCTACCGGGACCAAAATCATGTCGAACGGACAAGATTTGATGCTCTAAAATTTGGTTATACTAAAAAAATCGAAAACACATTGTGATTTTTGGTCTGGAGATCTACGGTCCAGATTGAATTAAGGTTATTAACTTTCTAGGCCCGTGTGGGGCCGGGTCTTTACATAATGGAATCGGCAACTATGGTTTAGATTTTGATCCGTATCTTGGATTAGTCACCTTTCTCCTGGTAGTCATGGAAGAAACGATTCTTACTGGTGATCTAACATTCATAAAATCATTAATGATATAAACATTGAGATCCTAGAGAGGGAAGAAAAACAAATCACTTTAAAGATATTACTTTGTGCTCCTTAATAGATGATCGGGTTGATGCATGTGCCTCTCATTTGTGATCCCCCCACCCCCAGCCCAAAAAAAAAAAAAAAAACCAAAGACACCCAGGTTGAATCATATCATTTTTTTAATTTGTTATTTCAATGCAAAGGACCAAAGAAAAAAGAAAGAAATGTTGTCTGTCCAGAAATAAGTAAATCTGCAATTGTATTTTATATAAAAATTACTGCTTTCTTTTGGTTTCAACCCCCCCACCCACGACACACACACACACACACAGCACAACACAGAAAAAAAAAAAAACAAAAAAAAAAACACCACTCTCACACACACAATTGCTTGGTTCAAGCTTATTTTTTATGGTTGTAGGCTTGTAGTTGAGTATAAGGTTGGCTATCAAGTATTTGCCCCAATGCTTAGTTATAAATGCTTTGATCTCCGGGTTGGCCCTCAAGGAGGATTCCATTCCGAAGTTTCATTCAGTGTAGTCAGGGGCTCCGCAAACTCTTTCTATTGCGGGCCTGAGCATCTACTTCTTTGTCAGTAATCACTGGCTTTCAAGGTGTATACTAAGAGCAATAGGAATGAAATCAAAGTGCACTTTTTGTTGGATACCAAGGAAGTACATACAGCTAGGCCTTATTTCACTTCTAATCCTTCATTCTTTTGCTAGAGTTTGATCTCACAATAGTCTATAGCGACCTCCATTACTATAACCTCCTGCCGTTGAAGGCACAGTCCAGTAGCCTCTGTCGATACTATAGTAAGAAGAATCCCTATGCCACTCAAGATAGACCCTTACACCTGATGGAGAGGCGGTTGTTCGTAAACCAAAAAACCAGCGCATTGTACGACGCGAGATTCCTAGAAAACTGGATTAAGGTCGTGAACTATTTTGTCTACTGGAGAAGCGAAGCCACTCGACTAAAAGGAGAGAAGATAAGTAAGCCACTTGACCGTAAGGTGAAGGAGCGAAACGCCACTCGACTAAAAGGAGAGGATATACGTAAGCCAGCTTCCTTCCACAAAATACATTGGCTTCAGGAGATCATATGAGATCCTAATGGAAATATAATATTTTACATGTAGGTTTTGTAGCAATGATCAAGTGATTGATGTAGAAATCATAGTATGGTTTGGATTTGAATGCATGTCAGATTTTCGGTCTCCTAGAATCTAAGAAGGAGGTGACTGTTTGACCACTATTAAATGTCCGAGAAAAGACGCTTGCCCACGATGGATATTTTCATGTTTAGTCTGGGAAATAGAGACCCTTTGCTCCTCAATGGTTGAGATTTACTCATATCCATCATGAAGCTAACACCAACGTTGATAAGCTTGCTGACATTGACATTCAATGACGAAGCTATTTGGGGCGAGGTACCATTTAGTTTTTATTTTATTTTTCTTCCTTTTGTTTTTGTTTTTTTTTTGTCTTGGCTTTTGTGCCTTTTCTTATTAATGAATCACATTGAAGGAGAAGAAATGATGCAAATTTAGGACAGATTTGAAACTAACCCAAGATCTCAAAGAGATAAAAGAACTTAGAAATAGAGAAAAGAAGATACCCCAAATCAGCTCTATTCACTCTTCGGACTGATGCATAACCGGCTACTGAATTGAAGAAGGCTATCGTAGTTCTCTTAAAAACTACATATGTTTGTGTCATCTCATTTTCTTTATATATCATATCATATCATGTGAGGAATGATCTCATGCATCCTAGATGCACTGTATTGCCATTCTTCCTAGTCTCCATCGTACATATGAGGCTAACCATGATTGCTGTAAGCCATTCATTTAGTTGACCTCTCCTTAAATAGTCAACTCAACTCAACTCAACTCAACTCATCTCAACTAAGCCTTTGTCCCAAACCTGTTGGGGCAGGCTAATGGATCCTTTAGAAATTTTTTATGATGAATAGTCAATGCCTAAAAATTGCTATGATTGGAGCATTAAAAAAAAATGTTGTGATTGGGTGATACTCAGAATCCGATCAAGATCCATAAAAAAGACAATGCAAAATATGAACATAAAATGGTCTTGATTCAATGACCAATAAGTGAAATTAAAAGATGGTTAAAATGGTTCATATAGCCAATTTATGGTGAAGCCTACCATGTGAGTGGTTCATCTCAATCAGGTGCACGACATGGCTTGGAACCTACTATGTGAATGGCTCATCTCAATCAAGGTGTGCACTATGTGAACAACATGGCTAGGAAGCATGGTTATACGATGCATCCAGGAAGCATTGGATCATTCCTCTACCTCTCTCTCTCTCTCTCTCTCTCTCTCTCTTAAATATATATATATAGCTAACACTTTTAATTTACTATTGACATGCATGTCAACACTGACATGCCTGTCGACACTTGTAAACGTACTGCTAGAAGTGTCACACTTAATGTGAGTGTCTCAACCAATTTGTTACTGTGTCTAGTGTGACACTATTTTATTTATTTATTTATTTTTTGAAAAATGACATATTTCATTAATATTAAGATAGCATTCGGGACCAAGAGTCCCACCCTGCTTTACAAAATATTAAAGATTAAAGGCACGGGCATACCCGAGGCCATTTCAAAGATGCCAAAATAAAGAAAAGTACAATATCCAAGACTACTCCTTCCTTTCAGCAGCCTGGAATGGGCTTACAAAAAGGAAGCTATTTCATTCGCCAATCGCCTACGATGTTCAATCCTCGGTTCAAGTACCCTAATCAGATCCAATATTTCGGCGACCAATTCATGCAGTTTCCAGGGTCCCTTTGAAAAACCAGAGGCCCAGGCTATGGCATTTGTAGAGTCACCTTCAACGATTAGAGGACGTTGATTGTTCTCGAAAGCCCACCGCAGCCCGAATAGGAGAGCCCTGATTTTTGCTTTGTTTGCATCACAGATACCAGCCGGTCCTGAAAAAGTCATAACTATTGATGTGCTAGAATTTCTAATGACTCCCCCTATGCCAGCCTTCCCCGGATTACCGAGGGAACAACCATCAAAGTTAAGTTTCAACCACTCCAGTGGTGGTGGAACACTGGTTCTGATTGTTCTGTCCCATATAACTGAACACCAATTTCTTATAAGGTCTCCCATCCCATAGGGGATTCTTTTCTTAGTCTTTGTCTATGAGACTAATTCAACTTTGATGTCCGAAGCCAGTCGAGCATAAGTTTTGCTTATTTCCTCAAAAATCCGTCTGTTACTTCCAGACGTGTGACGCTGTTTTATAATTGCATATTGTATTTATCTCTTTAAAAATTAAATCTTATTTTATTTTTAACTCTTCTTTAACTATGTTGTTACACCCCCCCCCCCCCCCCCCCCCCAACCACTACAAAAAAAAAAAAAAAACCTAAAACAGCACACAAACTCCTCGTCAAATATTATATTATTTGTATTCTACTTGTCTCTCTCTTTACACCCAATTTTTGTATCTACACCCTTTTGATTTGTACTTGGCTCGGTCTAGACTTTGCACCGGATAAAAAAACTGAAAGAAGGAATAAAAAATCAACCAGAAAATTAAGGTTTGGGTGCGACGCACTCTAGGACTGGAAAGGAGTCACGTTCATTACAAAGCTTAGTGTCCTTAATTGTTACCTGCGTATCTTTAAAGCCAATAAGATTAAAGTGGTTTTCATGTTCCCATAGATGTTGTTTGTGGCTATTGTTAAGAGTGGATAGATGTGCATCTGCGCAGATGATTCATTTTATTTGAGACTAGGTAAGCCGTTGCCCCATTCCCTTCTAAAGGAAGTATTGTATGTTTCATTTTCAGTTCAATGTTGTTATTTTTTTTTGTCAAATACATGGAGTTGTTGCATTACAATCTTTAGTATTTTCTTGCATTTTGTCCAGTCCACCTGGTCAAGTTTATTCTTGGGTGTATACGTATGTATCACATTCTGTTCTGAGAAGGTAATCTATTCGTGTTTCTGATATATGTGATGCAGGTAAAAGCTGCTCCATTTCTATCAAAGTTCTGTCTTGAATTTCCAGATCTTTACATTGGTAATAATACCAACATTATTGATACTTTTGGGAAGTAATGCATGTATTCTCTTCAATGACCCTGATGTTTGTTTTCAAAATGTAGGGTCTTACCGTGAATCCAGAATTGGGGCTCTTGTAGTCAGTTTTGTCGGGAAGGTATATTAGTTTCAACAAGCATTTTATGATGTTTTACATCTATAATGATGTGTTTAACTTTTTGTGGAGACAAAAGTTTGTATTCTTAAGCTAAGAACCTAATTACCTACATATGGTAACACACAAGGAATACATACTATATTATCCATTTCTCTTGTGCTGAAGTTTTCATATATCATGTCACGTTCTATCATGCCCAAACAACCCTTATGTGCATGCGTGCTAGATATGGACAGGAAAACCATGATGTGGATATGGATAAGGAAAAGGACAAATAAAAAAGAATTATGAAAATTAACTAAATTTAACTTAGACAAAGGAATTAAGAATATATTAGTTGTAGCATCTACAAGACTCTTATGCTACTCTCATTTTGACAAATGAGTGGCACTGCAGGCAATTTTACAAGTGTGTCATGTATTTGAATTATGATCAACTAACAAAAACATTCATTAAGTATTCAGTTCTAGTGCCAGTATCTACTTTGTTGTCCAGTTTAGCCATTTCAAAAAAAAAGTATTCAGTTATAGTGCCAGTGTTGTGTCGTTTCTGCCTAACTGCTTTGCTAAGGATGGAAGTTGATTTTCAGATTTTCATGAAATGGAACAATAATGATCTTAGCAGCTACATTTTCTTGGACAAAGTAGTATTCAACATGACAAAGTAGTATTCAACGTTTTTATGCATAATGTAACTTAAGTAATGTGATTGTTGCTAAATTATGAAAAGTAATTTATGGGAGCTTGAAACCAAATTGTTTGTGCTGAGCCCTGTATTTCTGATTTAACAGTTGTTTACCAACAATTACTTGCACTCATCTACGCATTGTTTAAAAACTCCTTAGTTATTGACTTTGCCGGCTTAGCTCGGTTTTGGTCTTACCATATCAACCAAATACTCCTTTTACTCGACCGAGTCAATATGAAACTCATCGTGTCAATCAATGACTTGCCCGAGTCGACTTGTTTTACCTTTGCGAGTTTTGTCTGAGTACAAGTTTTTAACATTGCTTTCAACTGACTAAATTTATCTCCAAAAAATGAACAGTGCCCACTAGTAGATTGTTGATCCTTCTGAGGGATAGCCATGTTAAAATCTAAGTAATCTCTCTACATCCATAAGACCATGATTGGTATAGTAAAATCTCTTTTCCTAAAGCTGCCTTTATGTACTTAAGGATTTTTGAGTACCTCATCAAGATGAGCAGTTCGGGCCTTCATGGGACATGCATGAATTGATTGATCACTCACTTTGCAAGCATATGCAATATATGGGCGAGTATCGTAAGATGTGTCATGTTTTTAACAAGTCTTTGATAAGAACCTATAGTAAGATGTGTCGTGTGTTCAACAAGTCTTTGATAAGAACCTAAGTCACTCTCCAATTCCCTTGCTAATCTAGAAGCTTATGATTTGTTCCATGGGAGTCTCATCCAGTTTTGCTCCTATTCCTATTACCTGGCCCCTTAGCAAATCAAGGACATAATACGTTGAGAAATAAAAATCCAATGTTTTGACAAAGCAACTTCGATCCCTAAGAAGTATTTCAAAGGGCCAGAGTCTTTGATATCAAAGAACTTGCCAAGATAATATTTTAGATCCTGGCTAGGATGGGAATTATGCTTTGTTTTTGTTTTTTTGAAATGGATGGGAATTATCCGTTGTTTTAGTTCATGCTATCTCTTTTTACAAACATAGAAGATCAGCACTTCTTTTGTACCCTATGTGAGTTATGGCAGAAGTGAAGCTATCAAAGCAAGATTGAGGACTTCCTTTGGCCATGGATCGCCTTTTGTAACCAAAATATTTTAGCCTTTGCCCCCTTGGCTGAAGCCCAAGAGGAAGATCCATGTAAATTTCTTCTTGAAGATCACAACGAAGGAATGCTTTTTCATGTCCAAGTAATGTATTGTGTAGGCTTTGTTTGCTGCAAGAGAAGTAAGTACTTTTACAGAGTTTAACTTTGCAATTGAGGTAATTGTTTCCTAATAATCATTCTGATACATCTGAGCAAGTCCCCTTGTCCATTAATGTGGATTTATGTTGTTCATTTGAATCATTAGGCTTGTGTTTCAAGGTATGCACCCATTTACACCCGACTACGTGTTTCCCTTTAGGTAACTCAATTTGATCCTAAGATCTAATTTTTCCAACGCTTGCATCTTCTCAAGCATGACGTCATTCCATTTAGGGTGAAACAAGGCATTTGCAACTCTAGAAGAAATTTCACCAAAAGAAATAGAGGTGATATATGCTTTCTATGAATAAAGAGAATTATGAGAAACAAATTTAGTAATTAGATGAGATGAGCAAAACTGGTTACCCTTGCGTAAGGCAATGGGTAGGGCTGAATCCAAACATTTGAAATAGGAGGATGAGCAAACACAATAATTTAAGGGATCCAACACTATTTGATGCCATGTCATTGCTGGAAATGGTGAATTATTATTTTTGAATGATAATTAAGATATTTATTAGTATGAAAACCACCAGATAGAAGCAGCCACCTCCCAGGGAACAACACATCCCCCGAGTAGGATACTTCTTACAATCATCCAGAGTTACAAGGACAGTAAGTGCAAAACCATCCAACGCATAACAGTACAAGAACAGTAAAATGAAAATAGATCCTAAAGTTTTCTTCCTTTATGCTTCATTTTGTTTTCAAACTGAAACATAAAGGAAGAAAATTTTAGGATAGAATTAAAAATGAAGACATTCGTAAAAAGGTGGGGGTGGCACCAATTGAGGAGAAGATGAGAGAGCACCGCTTAAGATGGTTTGGACATATCCAACATAGGCCTTTGGATGCTCCAGTGAGAAGAGGCGACTCGTGCCAAGTTGATGGAGTAAAAAGAGGAATTTGACCGCTCAATCCGCTACAAAGTAGGAAAGGGTACGACGGTACGATTCTGGCTGGATCTCTAGGCGGTCAATCTAAATTTTGCCTCGAATTTCCGGGGCTCTTTAGAATTGCTTCGAACCCCGACGCGACTGTAGCTAATTATTTGGTGAGAGAGGGCCAGGGGGGAAGAGGTTTCTGAGATATTCGCTTGCGTCGAGACCTCAAGGATGATGAAATTCAAGAGTTCCAGCGACTACTTTCCCTCGAATCTGCATATTGCTCGCAATATAAGGACAATGAAAGAGTCTGGACCCCGTCTTCTACTGGGGAATTCTCTGCCATGTCTTTCTTCGCTTTGTTAAATGAAGGTCATGTCTCTCCGATGAGGCGCATTTGGAAATCATTGGCTCCACCAAGGGTAGTAGCTTTTGGATGGGCACTGATACACAGGAGGATTAACACATGTGATCGGCTAAAGAAAAGACATTTCAGTATGGCAAGTATGTGTGTTCTTTGTCATCAAAATGAAGAAACCCTGGATCATCTAATGTTGCACTGCCCTTTTGCTTACCATATATGGATAAAGCAATCGGAGCTTTTGGGATCTCCTGGGTGTGCCCTCAGTCTATTAGTTCCCTTCTCTCTAGGTGGGCTCACAGGACCTTTTGGAGAAATGGGTAGGTATCTCTGGGCAACAGTTCCATATGCTATAGTATGGAATGTCTGGAAAGAACCCAATAGACGTATCTTCCAGGAAAAAAGTAGAACCGTGGCTCGCGTTGCCTCGGATATCAAAATTGAAATGATTTCTTGGACAAGGGCAAAGAAACAAACTCCTTATGGTATGGGTGAGATCATAAGGAACTGGTGGTCAATAATATGGGACAGAACTATTCGCTCCAAGCCTAAACCAAAATGGTCACGCCCGCCAACGAGGTGGCTAAAATTGAACTTCGATGGTAGCTCTAAGGGTAACCCAGGAAGAGCAGGAGTCGGAGGAGTCATTAGGAACTCTTCCGGATCTGTCGTTATGACATATTCGGGACCTTGTTGAATATGTGACTCTAACGAGGCTGAGGTTAGAGCATTACTCTTTGGTCTCCGGTGGGCGTTAGAACATGACCAATGTCCTCTTATAGTGGAAGGTGACTCCTCAGATGTAGTGGCTTGGGCTTCGGAATCATCAAAAGGTCCGTGGAGGCTGCAGGATATTGTAGCAGAAATATTGGATTTCATGCGAGTACTTAATCCGAGACTTGAACATTGAAGGTGAATGGCAAATGAGATGGCTGATACTCTGGCCAAAGCAGGAGCAGAATGGGAGGAATTTGAAATATTTTCATATTTGTAATCAGCGTACTTCATTGCGCATGGATAACACTATCCTTTCCTTTGGAAGGATGCTTTCTATCTTTTGAGAAACACTGGATATGTTCGGTGCCCTACTAATATTTGTACTAGCAGGCTAGGACAACTGGTACCGATTCCGTTTCAAATATTACTGCAATTTGTCAATTTTCGAAAAAAAGAAAGAGGTAGGGGCAGACCGAAAACAACTTTGGTAGAAACAGTGAGGAAAGACTTGATAGCTACGAACATAACAGAGACCATGACCTTGGATAGGCTAGAATGGAAGAAAATGATCCACGTAGACAAACCCAACTAGAGCCAGGATTAGAGCCGGTTAGATTCCTTTCACCTTCTTCATGAAATTTTTCTAAAGGATTCATTAAGCCGACCCCAACTAGTTTGGGACAAAGGCTTTGTTGAGTTGAGTTGAGTTGAATTGAGTTGAGATGCTTCAGTTTGCAGAATCTTCATCTTGCCCCTGTCTGCTCCATCCTTTGCTAGCTTGTCAACATCTTCATTGGCTGATCTCCTTCTGTGATGGAACTTAGGTACGATTTGAGTAACTAGGTCCCTAATTTCATCGATAATATGCGACTTCTTTCACTGTGAAATGTATTTATTTGTTGCACATGCTACGACGTTGGAAGAGTCGCCTTCAATAATCAGCTGCTCGGCCATGGATCGCAAACCATTTCAAACCCCAAAGCAGCACTCTTGCTTCTGCCTCGTTCGCATCATAAATACCAACTGGACCTGAAAATGAGAGAATTGCTTGGCCTCCTGAATTACAAAATAGTCCGCCTATGCCCGTCGTATCCGGGTTTCCTTTTGAAATCCTGTCAAAGTTCATCTTTACCCATCGGGAGGTGGTAGAGGTGTAGATCCGACCTCAGTGTCACCTTGGATTTTTCCTTTCAAATATTACCGCCTTCCAGTTTCACAGGGTCTCGCCAACACTACAAGGTCGGCCTTAATGTCTGGCACTATTTTTCCCAATCCGCTCTTCTTGTGCATTTCTTTCCATAAGTGTCGTATCATCACATAGCGTACCAATCTCTACATCGTCCTATCAATATGTCTTGAAAGGGCCCCCAATCCAATGTAATGTTTTTTATAGAAGTTTGGAGTGGCCTGAATAGTCCAAAACTTTTTAATATGCACATCCAAAGTCAGTAAGAGGGAGGGCAATTTACCATTAGGTGCTCTAAAGTGTTGTTGTTGCTTTTGCGAGAGACACACCAGCTTGCAAGATGGATCTTTTTTCTTTTTAAGCAGTCACACATGTTGATCTTTTTCATTGCCACGGTCCAGGCAAAAGCCACCACCTGTGAGGGGCCCAAGATCTCTATACCCTAGCACACCGAGAGTCATTCCTGTTGATGAACACCAACTTGTAAAAGAAGAACACTCGAACATCATCTATAACTGGGAGAGGCAACAGACTTTTTTAGAGTCATTTTTTGGAAAAGTAAAGGTGAAGGAATTCCCAAGAGAAGAAAAGGAAGCACAAATTCTTGGAATGTTACATCCACATAAACATAGCCTTCCCCTTTCTTTGGAGAAAAACACTTTTAACCCTTTTTAGTGTTTGAATATCCTAGAAAAACACACCTGAAGATCGAGCCACAGCTTTATCCTCTCTGACCAAGTATATGAACAAAACATATACATCTTAATAGTCTTGGACAAACTTAGAGTAAGAGCATACTAGTTTAAGCATTTGGATTTGATTCAACACAGTCACTGGTTAAAAACTCCAAGTCAACCATCTACTTGCTCATGTCGACTCTCTTTTACCTTGCTGACTTTGCATTCGAGTCCGAGATTTTTCCTACCAAGTAAATAAAAACTCCTTTGACCCACGAGTTCAAGGAAAATTGGCGCCACCAAACATTGATTCGCTCGAGTTGGCTCCCTTTTACCTTGGCCGAGTTCTCGTCTTAGGTTTGGCTACCTCAAGAAGATGCCAATGCTCTCATCAGCTATTCCATTTTGTTTTGAAGAATATGACAGAAAGTTTGAGACTTGTTAGAATCCATCACTTATGACTCTTATATGACTTAATGTGATGGGGCTCATCACTTATGTTATGCTCAATATATAAAAAGGGGAGAGAGGTCCTTGGTTTTCAATTAAAAAGGCTATTAACTTCTCCTCTATATTCTCTCCTCCTTTCTTCATTTCTCGCTTCTCCTCCTTTCTTCATCTCTCTCTTCTCCTATGCATGTCTTTCTTGTCTTCTCCACTTTACATGGTACCAAATCATATGATTTGAACTGGATTTTCTCTTCGTTTTCTCATTGTTTCTTTTTTTAATTTTTTAATTCTTCCACCCTATTTTTTTCTGATATTACTCCTCTCTCTCTCTCTCTCTCTCTCTCTCTCTCTCTCTCGTGCAAAAATCTCTTGACTATTTTGGGTTTGCTATCTAATTGGATTGTTGCAATTAGATTGCACTACATACTAGCTCTCAGTGAAAGAAAAACTCACAGCATCTGCCATATCTTTGTATTGCCCATCCAGTATCTGCAGTCATTTATGTTTTTTCTACTGCAATCACTGCCCTCCTAGTGCTCAGTCATTACATCTGAGGCCATGAGAGAGATCTCTTAATTTCAATAACAAGAGTTGTTTGCTAACAATTCACGCTGGATAGATGGATGTTGAATAATTGGTGTCCTGCAAATGTCCATCAAGTCTCAGGCTAGGATCATCTAACCAGCAAGCTTTTTTGGCCACCTGATGGACGGTCTAGATTGAGGTTTGTTTCACTCATATGTCCAACATGAACGAATAGCAGCACATTGTGTTGTGAATGATTGGGACCGAATTGTTAGTCTAAAACTAAAATACAAATGGAATTTTCGCTGCAGAATATCTGTTTTTTTTTTTTTTTTGAATGGCTGCAGAATATCTGTTTTTATGGTCATTTTGCCTAATAAAGTCATTTTTTTTTGCAGGACCAAGAGAGAATAGAGACAGCAGTGAAGAAACTGCGCCAGAAGTTTCATCTATCAGAAATCTCAGAAATCTCAGAAATCAACTGTGGGTGATTCTGCTGTCATCGTATGTATGCCTCTCATCCTCTGAACCATCAGAGCAGAATGATACCTGCAGTGCTCTTGAATTTCCAATTATTTTCGGAGCGAGAAGTTCTCTCCATATCTGAATTCAGATCATCACATAACGAAACACTTGTACCTGCCAAAAAAAAACATAACAAAACACTTTAGGCTTCTGAATAGAAGAAAACCCATTTCTTCTCCAGGCTCTTGGGCAAAGCCATTAATACTCTAGGAGGAAAATATTCATATGGTTGCTTCAGTAAAATGATGAAAAGGAGCAGCTAGCAAAAGGGTCCGGTAGACTTTTGAACTTGCGATCATGGCAGCCATGTACACTTAAAATTCGACAACAATTGAAAATCCAATGCAGTATTTGGGAAAAAGAAGATGTAGCTTCAAAGCTTTATTAAAGGAGAATTCATATTCTCTACTTGGCTGCAACAAGTAACAGGTTTATGTTATTACCAGCTTCATTTGAGCATCTTGATAGTTATCATTTGGGCTGCCATAGGAGTTCTTTGTTCTTCTTTGTTTAGTTACCTTGCCTTCAAAGTACTTGTTTAAGATTCATTGTTCTTGGCAGTGGCAGGTATGGAAATAAATCCAAGATGCAGAGATGGATGTAGTGATATCTTTTGCTGTTGAAGAATATTTAGTTGTTATATGATCCATGTGTATATTTTTCCAAGAGAATGTGAGCCAGCAAATGTATCAGAGTGACCACTTGTTCTATAATCCAGACCCTTTATCTTCTAGGCATTGCCATGGATGGGTCATGCACCAAAATCCCTATCAGACCATTCTAGGCGTCCAATTTGGCTGTATAGAAAATAATAGGGCAAAGGACTGCTTATCAACAGTCTCAAGAATTGGAATTTTAGAACCGTTCGATGGAGATGGATTTGTGTGTTTTGCCCACCCATATCAAGGCCTAGCAGATAAATGGTTTGGATAAAAAACCAGAGGCCCCCAGTTGTATTTCTGCCTGCTCATTTTGGTATTGATACTCCTAAATTTAGGCATTTTTCTCCATATCAATTTGCCTTATTTGATTTGCTTCAAATCTGTTACATGTAGGATAAACTGAGGTGTGTCATGCCTAGTTTTAAGTATGTCTATACTAGTCACATCGACTTGTTTTGATAATGGCACTCAATTTATCAAACGTTGTCTAATCAGGTGTTCGATGATAGTTACTGCAACAACCTTCACTAGCAAATTAGAGAAGTGCAAATAAGGAGCTGCCCCTGAAGTAGCATGACGACGAGAACGATCAAATACAGAGCGTCCTCCTGAATGAGAACCCATCAAATACATCTGCAAATCATGAAGGATCGAACGGTGACACCTCGACAGGAAAATAACAGCGATCCATCGAGCAAAATAGGTACACCAAAGTGCGCACATGAGCAATGGCGAAGCACCACGAGCAGGGACACCAACTAAGTAGAACAACACTAAGAGAAGATAACCACCGATGGGGAAACCATTGGAGACAAGGTCGACAGGAAAACCGTCACCTAGAGAGAAGAAGAAAATGAGAAGATAACCAACCAATGATGGGGAAACCATTGTCAGGTAACAAGGTCGACGTCATAGACATCGTCACCTGAAGATAAGAAGAAAAGTCGGGAGAAGATAACCAACCAACTATGGGGAAACCATCGTCCGGAGACAAGGTTGACAGTATGAACATCGTCGCCTGAAGAGAGCCGACCAACGATGGGGATACCATCGCCAGGAAAGAGAGGTTTGCAAGGAAACCGCCGTCTGTAGAAGAGCGGACCAACAATGAGGAAAACATCGCCCGAAAAGAAGGTCGACGGGAAAACCGCCGCCCGTAAAAGAGCCAACCAACAATGGAAAAACAATTGCCCGGAAAGAGAGGTCGACGGGAAAAACGAAACCGTCACCTGTAAAAGAGCTGACAAACGATGAGGAAACCATTGCCCAGAAAAAGGGGCCGACAGGGAAAAATGAGACCGTCACTTGTAAAATAGTCAACCAATGATGAGGAAATCATCGCTTGGAAAGAAGGTCGATGGGGAAACCGAAACCGGCGCCTGTAAAAGAGCCGACCAACGATAAGGAAACCATCGCCCAGAAAGAAGAATAAGGCATAAAGCATGGCAAGACTACATAAAACTACGCCAAGAACACGGAAATGAAACAACAAACATGACGAAGATTATAAGGAAAACCCAACAACACTCCCCCTCGATGCAGGCTACATGAGCCCGGAGATGAAAACACAAGAAAAGTTGACAAGAAAACAAGAAGATAACAAGACTAGTCGACAAGAAAATAATACTAACACTCCCCCTCAAGAGAAGACAACAAAGAGGACAACACTCCCTCAAGAAGACAATATTAAGAAAAAAGACAACACTCCCCCTCAAGGAAAGACGACAAAAGAAGAAGTATATGACAACACTCCCCCTCAAGTTGAATGGCTTCAACTTGAAAAAAAAAGAAGACTATCAAGGCACCATATATCTCTCGGACATTTCATTGAATACTTGGTGTGCGCCTTGAAGAATGAGACAAAGGAATGAAGACAAACAAGGCACCATACCTTTCTCGGACATTTGATCAAACACTTGGTGTGCGTTTTGAAGAACAACACAGAGGCCAAGAAAGCCATTAATTGCAAACGGGAGAGTTAATCGCATAGAACACAAATGAGTTAATCTCAAGAAAAGAAATGAGGATGCAAATAGAATAATCGCATGAACGCATGAAGGGTTAATCGCATCCCAGCCTTAATCGCAAGATTCGAATGATACTTTAATCACAAGATACATAAAAGTTAATCACAAGATCTGGTTGGTAATCGCAAGTTGGGATATTTGCAAGGGATAATTTCTAAAAAGAGTATAATTGCAAGACCCTTGGTAATCGCAAGATTGGGCGATTAAGACTTGTAATCGCAAGTTTACTGGAAAAAAAAACTTAATCGCAAGGCAAGGTGCGATTACAAAGTAGGATGGGCACCCGCTGGAGTAACACAGACACAGAGATAAAGACAAGAGGTTTGCGTGAGAGAGGAAATGGAAGATAGGGTTATGCCACCTGGGAGAGAGAATACCGAAAGAGAAAAAATACGAGAGAGAGAGAGAGAGAGAGAGAGAGAGAGAGAGAGAGAGAGAGAGAGAGAGAGAGAGAGAGAGAGAAGGGTGAGGATAGAAAGAAGGGTGAGGATAGACTCATCTTCTTTCCTTCGGATCTTTGCTCCAATACCATGTTAGAAATAGAGTTGGGGTTAGAAGAGAGGAAAAAGAAGAGTAGAGATGATGGAGAATCTCCACTAGGGAGCTCCACATGTAAATGATGTATATATAGGCCGGCATCCAATGTACAGTGACCATGGTTTTAAATTTCAGTTTCGGCCCTCATCGAAACCGAAATTTCAGCTGAAATTCTAAAATTTCGGCCAAAATCTGATACAACAATAAAAAACAATATTTTATTTAATAGCAAATTTCGGCAGAAATTTCAACCGAAATTACTGAAATTTCAACCGAAATTACTGAAATTTCAACCGAAATTACTGAAATTTCAACCGAAATTACGGTAAATTCGGTAGAAATTTCGAATTTCGGCTGAAGTTTCAGGAAAATCCTAAATAATTAAAACGGGAAAGTGTATCATGTCGATCTGGCAGTTACACGCTATTATTGGTTTGTTTGACGCTAGTATGAAGTGGGTCCACCCTCTCTTCATATTTGTGTTTATGCAAATACACTTCCCCAAATCGAATGAGAATATGAGATACAGGGAAAAACAAAAACCTTTTCCCAAACCCATCTTCATCTTTGTGAGCTTTCCCAAACCCATCTTCCCAAATTCATTTTCTTCTTCGTAATCTGCAAATCCAAGGTACCAACCACGAGCAAAAAATACAGATATGGTCTGCAAATCCAATTGAGGAATTAGGGTTTTTCATGGTGGGTTTGATCTTTGATAGGTCTGCAAATCTGATGGAAGGCTCTTTGTTAACCATGCCATCCCACGTTTTTGCCCAAGAGCTTGAAGATGAACACACAATCTCCATTTGGATCATGGATTATGAGAAAAGAAGTTGAATCCCATGAACAAGCAAGGATGACTGAGAACAGGTTGTTGGGTTTTTACAAGACTCATGAAATTGACTTTTAGGTTGAAATCACTTAAATTTCGGAAAAAACGACCGAAATTTTGGTCGAAATCATGTAACGTTTCGTGTATTTTGGATTTCGGTTTCGGTCTAAATTTAAAACCTTGACAGTGACTAATGACTAAACTACCCTAAATACACGTTATTCAACATTTTACGCTCATTTTTCAGTGGAAAATAGCTGTAAAAAAGGGAAATGATATCTATGCCAAGTGTTTCGATAAACATGCGCTCCACTTGTTTGTCTTGTAGTATTTAAAGGGTTTAAAGAGCTTTTTGAGAACCATAATATCCTCTGATACCCCTTTAAATGCTACATAACAAACAATTGGAGCTCTTGTTTATCAAAACACCTTGGTACAGATATCATTTCCCAAGAAAAAATATGCTAAAAAGATGGTGGCTATTTAGCTCTTCCCTAACTGTCACTTTTGGGAACCATAGATGCCATTGATCCCAACCGGTGAGCACAATATGTCCAGTCCTATTTCCGTTGATCCATCTTGATTGGATGATCCCATCAACCGAGAAAATCTAAACGGTTGATTTTAGTGGTACTTTATCTTATGCTGGTTGGCACCGTTTGGGCATGGGACAAGGACAACATGGGTCAGTCATGATCTACTCAATTGATGGTTAGCATTGGGTAGAGAAAAATACACTGGGGTCCACCTATTTAACACAAAGTTACACAGCTAATGACAGTTACCACAACTAATGACCTATGCTCTCTCTCTCTCTCTCTCTCTCTCTCTCTCTGTGTGTGTGTGTGAGTGTCTTTCTCTCTCTCTCTCTTTTGCTTTTCCCTGAACGTGTTTCTGACTTCACTACAACCATCAATCCCAGTATATCTTATTCCTTTGTTCTCTTATTCTCTGAAACCTAGCTGTTAGCCCCAACCGATTTTTTTATCCACTCAGATTGCAGAGATCCATGTTGACCTGAAGCCAATAATAAGGATATCTAAATTAAGGATATCTACATTAAATAACTAAACTAGATTGTTGACAACATTGGAAAGATGTTACTCTGGAGAAGATAAAATAAATTGGATTTAGAACTTTGCGCCGGCGCTGGGAGGCGAGGGGAGGGGGGATTTCTCGGTAAAATCCTTCTATCACCACTTAGTCCCATGCTCTATATCCTCTAATGTAGCCAAGATATGGAGCATCCAAGCAAGGTCTTAAATTTCGGTCTTATCCGAAACCGAAATTTTAGCCAAAATCCTGAAATTTCGAGCGAAATTTGGTAACGAGCACTCGAAATGTCGTTTTAGGGGCCGAAATTTCGGTAATTTCCGCTGAAATTCTGTAAACGAATAAAAAATTAATATTTAATCTTAAATTGTGCTGAAATTTTAGAAATTTATGAAATTTCGATTGAAATTTGGTACATTTCGGGAATTTCGTTTTGGTGTTGACCGAAATCCGAAATTTTGGATTTCATTCAAAATTTAAAACCTTGCATCCAAGCACCCCAAGGGTTTGTGTATTTGCATGGGCGGCAAACTTAGAAAGGATGCAGAAAGTCGACTTTTTGAGGAAGCGAAAGATGCTAATCATCGATCATTGTGCTCTATGCTTAGATGCGGGGGAAATAGTGGATCACTTTTTGCTACATTGCAATGTGGCAAGAGAGGTGTGGAGTAGACTGTTATCACGATTTAGTGTAGCGTAGGTCTTCTTGGCCAAATTAGCGGAACTGCTAGAAAATTGGAAATTGGCTCCATGGAAGGGGAAAAAAAAAGATTCTATGGAAGGTAGCATTTCTTGCTACTTTATAGGTTTTATGGAAGGAGACAAATGCACAGGTTTTCAAAGAAATATCAAAGAGACCACCCTTCCTATTCAATAAGATGATTGCAATCACAATATCTTGGGTGAGAACCGTCCCTAGCTTTGCATTTGTGACTGTATATGATATATGGTATGGTTGGAGAGTGATTTGCAATGGAGCTAGGGAAGAGCTGAAATTGGATCAACTGTGGGAGTCAATTTGGGCCCAATATGAGGCGGAAGTGCGGGCCATACACCATGGAATTAAACTTCTAAGCAATGTTGAATTGGAAAATGTGGAGATAGAAGGAGAATCAAAGAATGTAATTAGGTGGTTTAATGGAGCTCACTCATCTCCTTGGAGATTTGTGGCTCTTTTTGATGAAATTCAAGATAATATTTGAGGTTCACAAATAGTAGCTTATCATGTCAAGCGAAGCGCAAATGGGGTAGCGGATAAGTTAGCTAAAGATGGGATATCTAGAGAAAGATTGGAGCGATTTGATTATCTCCCTTCTTGATATTTTTCTTTTGTTTCCTTATTCAGTCTTGTATTATCTACATCGACCAGCTTGGTCTCCTTTCACTATTATTAATACTATCTACCATTCAAAAAGAAAAGAAAAGAAATAATTACTCATTCCGGGACTTAAACATCTAGGAATGGGACAACATTTCAAAAGTTCAAACAATTAAATGGTATTATCTTGACCTTCGGAAGCAAATGCAAATGTAGATATTGATGGGAACAAAACTGTAGAAAAGAATCTAAGCATCTTGGAATTGCCAAGTTCTAAAGTAGGAGTGCCACCCTATGTAGATATTGATAGAAACACATTGGACACATCACGAAAAAAGAAGATAAACCAATGCTCAGAAAAGACTAGCAGAATATCTATATCTAACAAAAAAAAGTGTTCCTTTGGCGATTTTATTAATATGATGAATGACCCATTTCATTAGGAAAGAACAAGGTTCATCTCTATCCAATAGAGAAAGGTGTGGAATGTAAAATGAATCCCAAAGAATAGAAGTGACACATAGACGTGATACATTAAATACTAAGAGCTTAAATAACGGCTTCGATAAATCTTCATGAAATGAGCAGCCTTGATCATCTTATCTGAAGTTGCCTGCATCAAAACTGATTTCTGAAAATATGCCAGAATAACAAAATTAATGCCAATGTAAGTCTATTAGATCTCTGATTTAAGTGATCCAACCTATCAAAGTTGTCTGGGTATCCGAAAGTAAAGTAGCAAGCCAAATTGCCATTGTTTTGGCTTCTGTTTTGTTGGGAGCTTGTTCCCTTTTGTTGGCCTTTGAGCCCCCTTAATGTTTGTATTTCTCTATATTTTCTAATGAATCCTGGTGGGGGTCTTGCCTAACCCTAGCTTACTCATAAAAAAAAAGCCACATTGATAACTAACCACGGCAAGAGAAACCTTCTTCCAGAAGGATTCCCCTGTTCCAATTGAGAACTAATAAAATGAAGTAGAGAACCATCGCCATTGAGTCGGCCGAAATGCCCCAAAACGTTAGAAACTAGAGTCCCACATTTTAAAATAAAGACTAGAGGGCTCTAAAACCGGCTCGAAACTTAGGTCCAAATTGGATGGGAAGAAGACGCACCTTGTGTGTAACGATGACGCTTCATGGCATGACGCTATGCTCGGACTGAGTCGGCTCGGCTTGGACTGGGTTGACCCGGCAGAGTCGACTCGTCGAGCTGAATCGATCATCTTTCCCGCTAGTCTTTTCTGAAAATTATCTTTACATCCCGATCTTGGCCGAATTTTCCGACCATAGGTGGCGGAGATCCTGTGCTATAATCGATTCGTCATCTGTGGCGTTAGCGGGGATGAGATCTCTTACGGGTTAATGAGGATGTGGGGTCACTCATAGGTTTAGTGAGAACAAGATCTCCCATAGGTTAAGTGGGGACTTGGCTTTCTGCGGGTTTAGAGGGGGTGAACATTGACCATGAAGATTTAGTGAGTCTGGCATGATTATTGTAGTTTTACAATGCCGGTATGTTTATATGCCAGTTTCATTGCATCAGTTATATCATGGCAAGTTATATTATGCTAGTAGTTAAGTTAACGCATGGAATGCCAGTTAATACAGAGTTGCTATAATTATCAATGATTATCATGTTAGATATTCATGTTAATTACCGGACAATGATAAATCGACCCCCATATATCTTAAATCGACCCCTTTTAACGTAAAATGTTAGGGCCTGTGAATAAAGTTTTCATGCGCAGTTAAACGCCGTACAAGTGTACAACTCACACGCCCTAACATATTTGTTAAAAGGGGTTGATTTAAGATATATGGGGGCGGTTTATCACTCCCCTAATTACCTTTTTAGGAACTTGTCTATCTCACTCTTTATTATTTACATTACAAATGCCGTACAATAGGAGATTTTGTCTTGCGGGACCGGGAAGTGAGGAAATCGAGAATCAGGATTTTGTATCACAGTTAGGGACCGTTTGGATATGCGGATTTTAGAATCTAGGTTTTAGTTTGAAAACAGTGTAAAAGAGGGTTCATGATCAGGCTGCCGTATGCTGTCCTGATAGCGTTTCTTGGATTTTAATAAGAAATCTAGGTTTTAGAAATCTCTCCCGCATCATGAGATTTCTAAAACCTGGAAATGGGATGATCTGCTACTCTCTCGCTGATGGAAAGAGGGGCAAAAATCAGAAAAGGACAGCTGGTCCGCTTCTTCTCTTGTCTCTCATCTACAATTGTCACGCCCCAAACTCCTCCTCTGGGCATAGGACATGACAGCGGCGTACACCCGCAAGACAAGTCCCACAAATGTACAAGGCTACAAGCAATAACAGAAATAATCTGGCATTTCATAACTAAAATATTGAAGTCTCAATTAATGTGGACTCAACAAAGTCAAATCAAATCTCAACTCTGCCTTGAGTCATAGCAAAATAAAATAATAAAGTCTTTACATCTTATTCAAAGTACTCACTTCCTAATGAATTGAAATAACTAAACTAATCTCTAAGCCAAAGTCAGTTTCAAAAGCTAAGCGTCCTATTCCTCGTTAACCTCACGAGTGTCAAGACCTGAAAAATATTATATAACCACAGTCAGCGGAAAAGCTCAGTACATAATAAAGCACTACTCTAAGTACAGTCTAAGCATGCCAAGGTTCAATATAGGTCAGATAAAAGATACAAAGTTGAATATTGAGGTTTCAACTGAACAGTAGGCACAAAGTAAATATAGTGCATGTCAGATAAGGTTCTGAATTAAAAGTGCAGTAAAACAATTCAATGTTTGAGTTATGGTCAAAGCCAAAAGGTTTTTCAGAATTCATATACACTTCAGAGTCATCGGCATGGTCCAGAAGACATGTTATTGCTTATACATCGACAGTCCACGATGTTGGAACTAGTTCCTTAAAGTTCAGATATAAGTCGACAGAGCCAGCGTTTTATCCCACTGACGGGTCAGAAGTTTCAGTGTACTACCCCCACAGTGGTTTTCAAAATTCGCCAACTGTACTACCCCCATATGGCAGGGTTTCAGAAATACCCAAGCCTCCACAGAAGTGTTCAGAAAGTATCCAAGGTTCATATTCAAAGGTTCAAATTTCGAAGCTGAATTTCATAACAGTTATTTCAAAAGTTCAGATTCATAATGGTACGGTACTGAATAGGGAAGAACAGAATTAGGCATGCTATACCTAAGACCATTTCAGAAGGTGAAGGCATCAATACGGGATTCTAAAGTTAATATCAATTCAAAGTGTATAGGGTTTACAAAATACCCAAAGTAGTACGTTATTACGTACCTCAAAGACGGAAAGTTCGTTCTCCAAAATCATCGAACGATTGAGTATTCTTAATATGAATAATACAAAAACATCACATAAGTGTTCTAAAAGTAACCCCTAAACTGAAGATTCGAAGTCCAAAATCCAAAACAAAATTTCAATTTCCAGGCGGGTTCGGACGCCTGAACCAGATCTTCGGACGCCCGGACACCCCTCTTTGACGCCCCCTTCAGGCGTCTCTGAGACTTTTTCCAAAATCCAACTCTCGGCTTTTTAAACCCTTCACATTAAGACGCCCAGACACATAAGGCGGGCGTCCGAATTGCGGCTGGGTTTTTGACGAAAAATTCCAGATTTATTCCGATTGTTTGAAAACTTCAAAAATTCATATCTTGTTCGTTCAGACTCCAAATTGCGCGAGGTCTGATCCAATGGATTCGTATCGACGAGAGGAATCTACCAAACCCGATTTCACGCTTCGAATTGAAACATACGATTTAAGAAAAATCGCTAAAGATTCTATGTCGAATCTCCAAAACTCTAATTTCCTGATCTTTAGTTCGTCGGAATTAAGAACGATGCTAATCCCAAGGAGTTCAAGATCGGTTCTTATTTCTTTAATGAAATCAAACATCTAAATCGATTCTTATAAACCCTAAAACTCTTAAGTTAGGGTTTCTAACATACAGAATCTTACGATGAACATAGATCTTACCTTGGTTCGCAGCTTCGACTCCGAAATCGTGATCTCCTCTGTCTTCTCCTTCTCTTTCCCTGATTTCTCTCTCTAGGGCTGAACAAAATGTTTAGGGTTTGTTTTAGCCACAAAATGATATATTTATAGGCTTTCTTAAGAAGCCCTAATCAAAGCCAAATTCCAACTGACAAAAACACTCCTTTTAATAGAAGGGGAAAGAAATTTTAATAGGGTATTTTGGATATTTACAACAATCTTGAAGAAATCGCGAATTCTAACATCCGCGTATCCAAACTGCCCCTTAGTTATTGCATACAGTAGTTGACATTCGTTTAGTTGATTTACTTTTTTATTCATTGTAGTCCAGTTGTGACATTTAAGTTAGCTTCTGTAGTTTACTTTTACTCATGACAGTTACCCATTTATATTTATGAGATTACTTAGTTTAGTTATGCTCTGTGTAATGCATGCTTTGAGAGATGCCTTGCATGTTTGTGAACTTGTGCTCATGGACATGTGCAGCTGTTGCGTGCCTGGGGCGGTCTCTGTTTGGGGCGTGACATATTTTGTACATCACGTTCAAAAAACATGGTAAACACAAAGTATTACTAACTCTGTCAAAATATTAACAATCATAAGATGTAAAAGACTCAGACATTCAGCCAACAAAGTAAACACAATGTATTATTAACCCTATTACATGACGTTACATAACATTTGATAATAATAAGATGATAAATCTCTTATTCAAACACATCCAAACCATAGGACCAACTTAATAAACCATGTCTATTCTTAAACAGGAATGGGATCAACAAACAACGAGGTTATACGCTCCTTGGTTTTGCCTTCGGAAAAGGTGTATCCATCTTCAAATTTGTATAGTACTTCTATCACAAGTGCGAGATTGAGGATTCGCATAAGGAGAGTAAGGGACAGGGGGTTCAAGGCATGCTTGATTTATGTCTTTCCATGCAATCATAATCATTTCACAG
This sequence comes from Tasmannia lanceolata, assembly GCF_043159265.1. Classification (NCBI taxonomy): domain Eukaryota; kingdom Viridiplantae; phylum Streptophyta; class Magnoliopsida; order Canellales; family Winteraceae; genus Tasmannia; species Tasmannia lanceolata. Next base: position 25,961,704 of record NW_027518697.1, on the reverse strand, counting down.
AACTTATTGCACGCTTCCTGCTCTGTGGCCCCATGCTCCTTCTAGTTGATGCAACATGTGCTCGTTCTTTTTCAAACTTCAAATGTCAAAGATTCAAAACAATGGTGTTAAAGTTAATATAGAAAATAGTTAGGTATTTTATCATTTTATCCCATGCACTAATAGTTGATGATTGTGTTACGTTGTGGATCTCTCTCTCTCTCTCTCTCTCTCTCTCTCTCTCTCTCTCTCTCTCTCTCGGGGTACCAAAGCTGACTTTAACGGCTGTTACATAAAAGAGTCTCTTTACCTGTGAAATAGGTAAAACCCCTTTGTTCATAAGAAGCAATTTTTAAGATGTAATAGTCATTGATTTTTTCGGAAATAGAGGGTAAATATTTAGTTAGGGTAACTGTGTTATTTTATAAAATCTAGATGATACGGGTAGATTATAAAGAATGTTGTGTTCTCTTTTTGTATCTTCATATTATTTTTTTGAATCTAAGAGTATTCGTAAGAAATACTAAAGCATAGGCCCTGTTTTTTTTAAGATTATGACTGCCAAACTGATTATTGGACTCAAAATTACAATTAAATTTGAGTCCAACAGCACTCACAATTGGTTGACATAATCTCAAACAAACAGGGCCATAGTAATTAAGGGACGAAAAAAGCTTGATGCTTTCCCTACAATAGGAGATGCCGGAATAATAAGGTAGTTTCAAGGTTCCGTCATATTTTTACGCCCACTTAGCCTATTTTATCTTCTCGTTGGGTCCTTTTTTCTCTGTGTTTTCACATGAATCAAGATCATACCTTGTATCCAACGATGTCATCTTGTAGTTGACAAATTATTGATACATTCACAACAGGCTTAGGCCTTCTGCTTGCTCAATCAAATGCCTCCTTTTGCAATTTCACGCATCCCAATGAAACTAGTGATAGTGACCATAGTGTAACCAGAACTGATCAATGATACAGTTATATGCTCATTGAATAGAGGTACATATCCCTTGTTAAGCCATTCGGCTTCAGCCAAGAATGCTCTTGTTAAACCTTTAATCTGTATTAAAAGCAAGGTTTAAAATTTTGGTTTCGGTAACCGTTTCGGACCCCACCGAAAACCAAAATTTCGGTCCGAAATTTCGTTCCAAATTCCGGACCCAAATTTCGAAATTTTGTAACACTTTATTTTTTTAATAAATAATGTCACTAAACCGAAATTTCGGTCCGAAATTTGGTAAATGGCGAAAAATTGAATTTCAGAAATTTTCGGTTTCGGTCCCCACCGGTATCCGAAATTTCTGTCCGACATTTCGGATTTCGGTCGAAATTTTAAACCATGATTAAAAGGAGGTCATTCACCGTTACATTAGAAAATAACTATTATAATAGAAAACAAAAGATAGGGGAAAACAAACATAAGATGTCTCATACTGCTTCTTTTAGGTATTGTACACGATAGGAGTTTCCTTCAACAACAAGTTCTTCTTCTATTTCTCTGACAGTATTCAGGAGCGCTAGATAACACACTTTTATATATATTTTGGAAGTAGATCTACGGCCTCAAAATTCCACCTGAAGTTAATTTCACATTAAATTCTCAGATTTTCACCAATTGATGATTATTTCCAAATGGAATTAAGAAGTGATTTTCTTACTAGAAATTGCCTTGGAACTATTTATTTTGAATTTCTAAAATTTGAAGGGTAATTTTTAAAACCCATCAATTTCCTCGATGAATAAGAAGATTACCTCTAGTGAGCGTACATGTCGTAAAAGTCATCGATCATGGATGTTGTATGTAATACTTTTCCCATTCCTATTCTAGCATCATTCTAACTTGGGTGATAGTGACACTCTCCTGAATTCTAGCAGAGTATCATCCTCCGTTTCATTTAGTTCCTATCTAAATGAATGGAGGATGCACATGAGAGAGAGATGATTTGAGAGTTCAAAACGCAATATCACTCTGTTAGATTGCATCAAGTGATGAAAGTCTCATCTGAGTAGAGAATTAACTTGACTTCTTTCTATGATGTGCCACTACTTACAATCAATCTCCATATTAAGTAAAATACCACAATTCACTAATATCTAATAAAAGCATTAGAAAGAAAAGATACATGTAAATCAAGTACCTATTGATGGCATCAGTGAATTTTCGTATTTCCTCAATTGTACCGTGTACATCATAAATATTAGGGTTGCAACTTGAGCCGGGTTTTACCCGACCCGCATCGACCCGACCCGAAAATAACCTGGGTCGGGTTCAGGTTTCATGGGTTTTGGGTCGAGCCGGGTTGAGCATTCAAAAGCCCGCATGAATCTCGAGTCGAGCCGGGTTTGAAGGGGCCCGACCCGACCCGACCCGAGTTACATAAGTTATAGTATGTACATTTTTTTCTATTGTTAGCTACAAGTTAAAAGTGAAAACCCACACACCCACTGTTATTGTATGTGAGTGTAATTTCTGCTTCTATGAGTTGAGTTGATTCAAGCATTTGATTCAGCATTGTTTGATTGTAATTACAACATTGTTTGATTACGGCATTGTTTGATTCAAGTGTAATGTGAGTGTAATTTCTACTTCTATGAGTTGAGTTGCCCTGCCAAACAAGAATTTTCCTTAAAAAATTGCGTCAACATGAAAAAACCCGACCCGACCCGAGATTTATCATGGGTAGGGCCGGGTTTGGGAATCGTGGGTTTTCCGAAAAAAAGCCCGACCCGACCCGACCTGAGATATTTCTCGGGTAGGGTTGGGTTCTCCAAAACCTGACCCGCCCGACCCGAGTTGCAGCCCTAATAAATATCATCAATCACTGATTTAAGGGATATAATTTTGGTCATTTAAAAAAAAAGGGATATAATTTTAGCATTTATTATTCTAGCTCGAGAGTACTGTGGTTCAAAGTACACTCCATTCGACCAAATGAAGTATAATTCCACTATTCGGTCCCGAGCAAAAGGCAAGTTTCCTATTAGATCCATGTCCTTCCACCACCTGTCAGAGATATCAATATAAACCACGTTAGTAAGGGGTTAATCATTGTAATCCTGTAATTTTCCTTTCTCATTGTGGAAGATCACATTAACACCTTTTTATGTAGGCTTTCATATGGAACCACATAAATTGTCTTTTTTATCTCATGCCCCCTGTGTCATTGTTTTATATTGCCTATTGATGACGCCCAAAATCTGACTGCGCGAACTAGCTTGGCAGAACCTGGAATCCTGCGCTCACAGACGGCCACTTCAACACTCAAGTCAGAAATAGGCAATCACAGACAAAGGACGATGAATGGGGGAAGGCCAGATCAAGTTACCATACCGAAAGGGTAGAAGGAGAAGTGATTGACTGCCTCTGCTTGAGTGTGTAGATCCCTTTTTATAGAGAGGGAGATCCACGATCTTGGAGATATCAATTAGGCCTTTAATTTAGCCCACGTGGAGCGTGATGGATGGAGAATAAAATCGTGGAGATATGATTTCCGATGATTCTGGGCAGAGATCCTGGATAGTGGCCTGGGCGGGATCTTAAATTTTGAGTATCGCGCCTGGTGTACAACGATAGTCCGGATTGGTCGCATAATTCGAGATTCTCATGATTGTGTTTAGCTTCTTTTGAGGTTCGTTACCGTATGAAGGCGTAGCCTTATGGGTGTGGTTCATCAAGGAGTGCCGCTTGTGAAGCTCAACGGAATCTAGTCAAATGATAAAGGATGAATTTGAGGGTCGGTACCATGTGTACCGATTTTACCCCTAACATACTGCCCCCCTACTTTCTTGTCCCTTCATAAGGGTCAAGGAAGTAGCTAAATTTTTTTTTAAGCGGTGGGCTGCTCCCGACTTTCTGAAGATAATGGAGTTGAAGAGTTTCTATCAGGGGTTGGTGGGTCACGTTGTTTGATAGACGAGGATTCTTGGGGAAATGGCTCATAAAGGGACACGTCTTTTCATTCGGTGCTGACAGCTTTCATCATTATAGGCGGCGGAGGCATTGAATTTCGCCCAAAGATTCTTTTTTGAAAATGGGAGAGATTTTTATTTTCCCGCTTCAGATGAGGTTTCAAAAATTGGCGAGACGTCAAATCCCGCCCAATTTTTCCACATAGTAGAGCCTATAAAATAGGAGTGAGGAAAAGGATTATTTGCCATCTCCTCTTCCTTTTTTCTTTCTCTTTGTTGAAAATGTCTCAGGAGCTTGCTGGTGATGGTCGACCGGGAGCAATAATTCTGGTCGTGGAGGTGAATTCACCCTCGGATGGGGGATGAGGAGCCTCAAGTTTTCATCGAAGAACCGATAGCTCGGAGAACTAGGAGGTTGCAAAGGGCAAAAAACCCACCGGTGGCGGAGGTTGAATTGCCGGAAGTGGTGACTCCAGTGGCGGTGGTTTCTCCCTCGGTTGGGGACGAGAGAGTGGACCACGGCTCCCACAGTAAGAAGAAGCGGAAAGCAGAACCCAAGGAACATTCAGGTTCCCCCGTTTCCGGGGATTCCATCGCTCCTGGTGATGTCCCTCACTTCATTGCCAATTTTATAAGCGGTCCTTGAAGCATACCATGGAGAGAGGATGTGGGGTGGCGGATCAACTTCTCCAGTAGGGTTAAGAGGTTCTTTGATTGAGGGCCAGGGTTGAGAAGTTGGAAATGGAGAACGAGGCCCTGAAAGCGATGCTACAAGGAGTAACGGAAGGTGACAAGAGGGTTGAATCTGTTTCACTTGGTCACGACCCTCATCTAGAGGAGGATTCGCCAGAGGAGGATCCTGAAGAGGAGCCTGAGGAAGAACCAGCTGAATGACTGCGCCTTTGGCCACGACTTTGGCACTGTTAGGCTCAAGCTCCTTTTGTCTTTAGTAGTTTGATGGAGTTTCAGATGTTATTTCTTTCTTGCAAATGGCCTAGAAGCCCTCCTTTTGTAGAAGTTCTCTTACTTGTGAATAAAAGAATATTTGTCATTGTGGGACCCGATCTCGCGAGAGGGTCGCGAGCGCGCGAGCCGCCACGCTCTCTGTTGGTCTCTCGTACCCACGCGAATGGCGTGTGCTTTTTATTATTGGATTTAATTACCCAATCAAGCAGGCAGCAACCAAGTCATAGGGTGCAAACAAACGTGCAACCCAGTACCCATAAGGGCAGGGGTAAGCCGCCGAGCCTAGCAAGGTGTGATTTAATTCATATTTTCCGTGAACTTGGGATCACTAAGGCAATCTGAATTCCACGCAAAAGAGAGTGACAGAGTCGCCACCTAGATGAGGGATCTAGGACCCATAATTGACCAGAAATCTAGACTCGTTACCTGGTTACGAGAATGGAAGGTATGGGGAGTTACCACCACATGCACCATTCCTACCCGATAATCGATCTTCAATTCCAAAAGTTAACTCTTTTGAATTTCTTTTAAATGGCTCATTTAACTCTATATTAATGTGCGAACTACATGACATGCATCCTAAGATCTAATTTCAGTGTAATTCCTAAATGTGTATCTTGATTTTCTTAATTTGTTTGAATTCAATCTAAGTGAAAGTTCTCCTAAAATTCTAATTTCATGGAAAGTCCTAAGTGATTTAATTACTTTTAATTTAAGGATTAATGTACAAAACCCCACCAATTATGTGTGGAGCCGACTCGGGCTTGGTATGCCACTCAAGTATCCAAGTTGCCTACGTATCCCAGCCTCACTGGAATCAGATTCGATCGTAGTTCGGTGCACCTGAACTAAGCTACTTATGCCTAACTCATCTAGGACATCGATCTATACTGGATTGACTGTTTTAACAGTTTAAGAGAAATTATTTACTTCAAGTTGAAGATTTTATTATCCTAGGACTTCATCTAAGATGCTATATGGTCCTATCTAAGTGCAAGACGTCTCTTAGACTAATGCAGGTTAACCTACATCCTAAGTAACTAGGTTTGTCATAGGAAAAAATTGGGTGACTAGTGTAACTAGATCTATGGCACGGTTGCTATCCATAGCAAACTCCCGTGATGAGGCTGGACTCTTAACTCTAGGACTCCCTAAAACTTAGGACACAACGTGACGTAAGTGTTCCTAAGGGGCCCTAAAGGTTCCTACGATAGGAGACCGCAATCCAACGGCTCCTAAGACGCGGATCGAGTTAATTCGATATGTTGAACTTAATAATTTTTGATTTTTGAGAATTTTCGATTCCTAAACATCTAAGGAATACCAAAGGCTCTATGGTTCGCAAGTTTCGGCCTCGAATCGCAACCATGCAAGGGAATCGTGCTCTCAACCCTTGTATAATTTAGCACGTAAGTTATAGTATCTTATTGCCTGGCATGTTTCTCAGGATTTCCGTGGAGAGTGGACCTCGGAGCCAATAACATACTATAATTTATGCACTCTAATTATGCTGGATCGATCGCAATTAGTATACGATTATGGTTACGATCTCGGTCACAGCATAGCCAATTTACAAAGGTAATCTATGAACCCTAAGGTTTCTGTTTCAAAAAAGTTAGGGATTGAATTTATGATGAAAATTTAAGATTTTTTGGAGATTTTACTGACTTTTGTATTGATTTGCTATTAAATTGTGATTTAATATCATTAAACCCAGATTGCTAGGATTACACAGTAACCCAAAGAAATCAAACTCCAAATCAGTTGAAAATTTTCGAGTAACAAGATATGGAGGATTATGGCTTACTAGAGAAATTTCATAAATTATCATTAAGATTTGATATCAATTTCTAATTTTTCAAAATTCAAATCAGATTATAGATTAACACAGTTACCTATATCATATCAATTTTAAATTACTCCAAACTTTTACAGAATAAATATATAGATGACTAAATCTTACTGAAAAATTTGCAAGAATTAGCATTAAGATTAGATATCAATTTTCGATTTTTCAAAATTCAAATCAGATTATAGATTAACACAGCAACCTATCGTATATCAATTTCAAATCAACTTAAAATCTTACAGTATAAAGATAAGCATGATCTTAGACTACTGTATGACTTTTATGGATTTTTATTATGATTTGATGCCCATTTAAATTCACACAAAAATTAGATGAAACCAAAGAATTACTTAAAAAGCAAACCTAATGGTATCCTAAAATCAAATAAAAAATTTCAGTAGATATATAATAGATTATAAAATTGTTTATCAAAATTTTAAAACTTAAAAATTAAATCTCCTCCATAAAATTGGTTTTTAAATATAAGAGATAAATTTGTTTCCTAGGCGTTAAAACCCGTTTATTAAAATAAATTGTAAAATCTTATCAAATCTTTGCAAAATCAATTGAAACTATTTCTATAACATTCCAGTAACCTAAGTTACTGGTTTGTAAAGAAAAATTTTAAAAATATATTAATTTAATAAGAAAAATAATTATGGCACGTAAAACGGAGAAGCGATTAGAAAACAGTAAAAACCATATTTTTTTTAAAATATTTTCCAATGGAAACTTCCATTTATCATTAAGCTTTAATACTGAAAAGTTTGATCAATTTTTAAAACCATTTGGTATTTATTAAAAATAGCCAAAATTTTAAATAATTAATAATATGATTAAATAAACTCCAAAAAATATGAAACTTTTTGGGTGATCTAAAAACCATGTAAAACTACTGGAAACAAACTTTCACTACATTTGGACATGATTTGATATACTTTTGGCTCCATTCATCAAGAAATAACCCTTTTCGAGGTTATTCTTTGAAAAATAGAATGAAAAATAAAACGGCCGAACCGCGGTTGGAAATTAATTTTCCAGTAGTTTTGTATTTTATATAAAACCCCAAAAATATCAGTTTTTAAAAAGAACCATGTTTTCAAACACTTGCTTTGATAATCTAATTTAAATCCGTATTGAATAAAAACAAAAGAAAACCATTTTTAAATGGAGGAAAATTAATTTTTGGATCAAATTTTGGATTTTGAAAACTCATAATCTATATTATAACATACTGGAATTTCAAAGAAAAACTCGTTGATTTGATCCATCAAAATTAAAACCCTAGCATGCTTTTTCTACTTCACAAAGATGAGGAATCCTTACCGTTGATCGCGATCCTTGTCTCAAGGGTTAGTGATCCAAGATATACACTTTGTCCAACCCTTTTATACGCTAAAAAAGATCCAAAGAACACTCCAATAATCCTTGATTGTGTGATGCCTTGGAGAAGAAGAAGGAATTCAAGAATTCCTTTTGTGAAGAATACTTGAGAGAGAGATGAACACACTTCAAGAGAAATGAGGTTTTTTTTCTCTTTTTTTTTCTTGAGAGGAGAGAGAAAAAGGACGAATTTGGATTTTTTTTGAATCTTTTCTAGGATTGTTTGCTTTGATTTTTATACAAAAAGGCTAAGATTAAGAGAGAAATAGTAGTTTCCAATGTGAGAGTTCCCTTTTAGCTTGTTTCCAATTTTCTCCTCTTGCTTTCTTTCTTTCTTGTTTCCAAATTGGATTTGATTCCAATCTTAATTTCTTGTCAATCAAGACATGCTATTCTTCATTCCACATTGCTTCTTTGGAAGAAAACCTTTTTTAAGCAATCATTCATCTTTTCCTTCTTTTCTTTTTTTATTCTTTTTATTTTTCTTTTAACAAATATGATGCCACAATTGTGACATCATCAAGGTTGGGTGCATAACTCATGTGGGTCATCCATGTGGGGTGCCCACCATGGTGGTCGACCCATATGGGTGAACCCACATGAGCTCCATCTTTGCGGGTTTTAGCCCAATGGGCCATTTCACACTGGTTTCGGGTTTTTCCGTAAAAATTCAATAAAATCTTTCTAAATTCAACATTCTATATATGGATCCAACCCATTTGACATTTATGGTGCATCCCTTACACATGATCGGACCACATTTTTTGACTGTTAGACATCCAAATGCGACCAAAATACCCTCAGATTGGTTCACCCCTAAAGGGAAAAATTAAAAATGAAAAGTCTTTGCGGTCAAACTTCAAAAATAGAAAATTTCAAAATTGGGTCCTTTCGGTGAGCAATATTAAACAGGATCATTTGGTATCCCTTGAAAATACCCAAAATGCCCTAAACACTTAGAATTTCCAAATTAAGCGAAACCCCTAAGAAATTCTAAATTTAGCAGGTTTTTCAAAATTCAGAAAATCATTCATAATCTCTCAGACATATTTCGGGGATCAAAAGAATTACACAGGAAAAGACCAAATTACCCCGAGGTGCTAGAATTTGGCGAGACTAGGGAAAACCCTGAAAAATTCCAAAAATAGCAGATTTCCAAAAATTTATGAACGGACTCAAGATTTCTTAGACACAACTTAGGGACCAAATATGATATATTGAAAATGTCTAAAATACCCCCGAAGTGCAAGACTAAGAGAAAATCTTGAGAGATCTAAATTTAGCAGGTTTCCCAAATCTTACGAAATTACTCCTAATCCATCAGCCGTTCCCTCGAGATGGTATTGGATATATGAGAAATGATTGAAACATCCATAAAATGATGAAAATGTGAAAGACCCATGAGTTTCTAAAATAACAGCTTTTTCAAAATTCATGTAATCGCTCAAGATCTCTCGGACACAGTTCAGGGTTCAAACGGGACACATCAGGAATGACCAAAATACCCCTGTAGTGCAAAATGGGCAAAAATGAGGGAAATCCTGAAAATTCTAAAAATAGCAGGTTTTTTCACTTGCTTGGAAACTTGGTTTTACATCTTTCGGAAGCTAAATGAACCCCCTAGAGACCTTCAGGATCGCGAATCAACTTCAAAACTCCCATAATGAGGTGAAATCTACCCTAAAATGCATGGATGCCTAATCTAACGCTGAATACGGACTCAAGATTCGATGATACTACCGAATCTTTCACTTTTTAAAGCGTAGCAAAATGGGGGTGTTTATAGTCATTTCTATCATTTTCTTTGTAACTTTTAGTATTATTTAACACCGATAATAATGCGTGGCCAATGCTCGTAGATGTATGACAGGTACGTTGTTTGGTAACAGTCAGAACCGAATGTCATGAATTATGCGTCACCATACGAGGGTGCATCGTTTATTTGGAGTTATGCTCACGGCGTAAGTGCGTACATTCGGTTCTGAATGTATTTTGACCTTGACGTGGATATCGCATAGCTTGAGTATGTTGTGGGATTGAGTTCTCCAAAGGATATTCGGCACTGGGGAAACTTTGTTTCGGGGGTGTCTATTGTCATGTTTTGAGGGGTGCTTCAGAGAGACACGTGTAACGGTCGTGACCCTTTAGTTTGGCTCTTCAAATAATGATGATGAAACGGCGCATTTAAAGCTCCAAAAGTCGTGCGTGGATTACGGGGTGCCACGTGGCGCCTCATGTCAGAGGGACGCGACTTTTGAGTTTCCCGCTTGCAGGTCCTATAAAAGCCCGCCCATTTACCTTCTCCTTTTTACCTTTTTTTTCTTTTTTCTCTCCCTTTCTTTTTCCTTTCATTCCGGTGGGATTCCTTTGGATTTTCCGGCGTGAAATCCTCTTCTTCTTTGTGAATCATCTTCCTTTTCTTAGTGGGATTTTCCGTTCTATCCAACTTTTAGTCGGAACTCTAATTTTTTTGACCGGGTTTCTCCTTTTTTGACGGTATTTCTGATACTGGTTCGTCTTCTCCGGCGAGCTTTTCGAAGTTTATCCTCCGATTTCACCGGTGCGTTTCTCAACCCATCCTCACATTTCATTTTCTTTAGAATAATTATGTCGGAAAACATGGATTCTCACCACCAAAATATCGAGCCAGTGGGAATGGAGGAATCTTCCTCCTCTCCTCGAATCCAGTCGGAAATAGAGGTAGGGAACCCGCCGGAGCAATCATCGGCGTAGAGGTGTAAAATTAGGGCCAAGAGAGTCGATGATGGCTTAACTTTTGAAAAAAAGTGGAGTGTCACAGAAAAGGATAGCACCACGCTCGAGGAAAGAGGTGGGTCCAATTCTTCCCCTTGAGCCTCTAGGTGCAGCAGAGTCGGTGCCGAGTGATGCCCCCGTGATTGTCGCGTTGTCCGAGGATAGGAGTGATTCATGATCGGCACTGATGGATGTTCAGATTAGGTGTCTCGATAGGGAGTCTGTGGAGCTTCATAGGCCGCACGTGCCTCATGGTGGGGTGTATCGTCCTGAAGTTGCTATGAGTTCAATAGGTATCCTTCAAACTTCGGATCTGAGGCAATTGTGGGAAAAGTATCACATTCCGGATGATTATGAGGTTCGACTCCCTACTTCCAACGAGCGGGTATGCAGCAGCAGCGTGGAGGGGGAGACGACCTTCTACAAAGAAGTTATTGAGGCGGGCGTTCGTTTTCCCCTTCATCCAATTTTGATAGATTTTTTTCGATTTCTTTGGCCTGGCACCATCCCAGATTTTTCTGAATGAGTGGAGGGGTCTTCTGGCGTACATAGTAAAAAGTAAGATGGTGAGGGCCTTACTATCCTTGGATGTAATTCGGAAATGCTTTCTTATGAAGATGAAAGGGGATTGGGTGGATGTGGCTCAGCGTCGAACTTTGATGATCATGGGCGGATCCCCGTCTTCCATTAAGTAGTGCAAGAATGAATTTTTCTTCATGAAGCCACCTCAAACAGCTGGGTGGCGATTTCCCTTTGATTGGAGAGAGCCCCATGAGGAGAAGATGGGGTTGAAATTTTGTTTGGGGACATTGAGTCAGTTGGTATTCAACGACATTGTAGGTAGAGGTGTAGAAGTAGGAAAGGAAAGGTTTGACGTTCGGGATTTTAAATCGAACAAGTTTTGGTCAAATTTGGCTTAAGTAATGTGGTCGTAGATTCGGAAGATGAAGTTCGGGATGACGATGAGGAGGAGGGGGAGGAATATGAGACGAGTGTTGACGAGAGTCAGTCTGGTGATTCCCTCTTCCGACCTTCTTTTCCACATTTATATTTGCTTCCCTTTTATTCGTATTGTGACTTTGCTTTTCGATTTTTTCGCAGAGATGGCGGCGCAAGGTTCAGGTGCTAGTATTTCTGCCTCGGCTTTGGCGGAGGCACGGAGACTTAAATCAATGGAAGTAGCCCGGCAGAAGGAAGAGAAAGCCTTGAAGCGTCAAGCAGACAAGGCTGGGAAAAGATCAGTTTCGAACGTAGGGTCCAAGGAAGTTGCCCATTCGGAGAAATCCACGCAAGGCAAGCGGCAGGCGGAGTTGCCGGAGAAGAGCCCTAGCAAAAAGAGTAAATCGGTAGAGTGACAGGGTTCCAAAGGTAAAGACCCAGTCATGGCTCCGGAGACTTTCCCGGCCGAGGGTTGTGACGGGACCCGGGCTCTTTTTCTGCCGGTGACCCTTCCGAAGGACCAGGCGGTTCAACATGGGCCCTATTTTGACCCTAGCTGGAAGGTCGGTACCGCCGACTCCGCTCTTCGTAACCCAAGGGTGGCAGTGGAGATGGCGATGACGAGCGTCTTACCAAAAGACCTGGCGGAGATGGAAAAATGTTCACACTACGCCTTGAGCTGGGACATGGTCGCCTTGGCGAAGAAGGTGTGCATTTTGATTTTTAATTCCTCAAATGTTTTTTAGGCCCTGCAAATGTTTATCTCTGGCCCTTTATGCAGTTATCGAATATTTGTTCCTATACCTCGTGGCGCATGGACAAGTACCAATCTCTTTATGCTCACGCATCCAAAGAGGTGAAGAATTATGTGGATTCGCAGGAGAAAAATAGGAGAATATTCGAGGAGTCCTTGGTGGATGTGAAAAAGCTTTATACATATGGCCAGGCCAAGCTTCAGAGGGTTAATGATGAACTTGACCAGGAAAAGGAAATCCGTGCTAACCTCGAGAAGGAGCGGAATGAGGTTGAGCAACGAGAAGGATGGACGCGGTCCAGGGCGATTGCTGAGTTTCGTTAGTCCCAATAGTACCAGACGGATATGGCCCTCCATATCCTGGAATTTGAAGCAAAGGGGTTCATTGATTGTCGGAACCAGGTCAAGGCCATTGACTCCGACTTTCCTATTGAAAGGCTAGAGGGGCCTCAAGGGACCGAGCTTTCCGAGGGTGAGGATTCTGAGGTGATTGAAGCAAAAGTGGCGGGTCCTGCGGTCGCCTCTCCTGGAGTGGAATCCTCCGTTCTGCCTGTGTCCGTTTGTTCCGCAGAAGGAAACTCGAAGAAAGATATTTAAAGGTCGGGGCCCAGTGTTTTTCTTCTTACTTTTCTTATGAACTTGTTCTGTAAAAACTAAATTTTATTTTGGTATGGGTTGAAGGGTTTGCCTTTCGAGGCAATCCTTTCATTATGGCGATGTAATTAAAACATTTTTACCCCTCACTGGTGATGGTGAGTTTTGTATTAAACTTTGTAGAATATTGGTGTATTTCTTTGAAACAGATAGACTCTCTACCGTGCTTCTCGAGGCATCAGTTTATGGGTCGTATCTTTAAAGTAGATAGACTCTCTACCGAGCCTCTTGGGGCATCGATTTATGGGTCGTATATTTTAAGTAGATAGACTCTCTACCGAGCCTCTTGGGGCATCGGTTTATGGGTTGTATCTTTTAAGTAGATAGACTCTCTACCGAGCCTCTTGGGGCTTCGGTTTATGGGTCGTATCTTTTTAGTAGATAAACTCTCTACTGAGCCTCTTGGGGCATCAGTTTATGGGTCGTATCTTTTAAGTAGATAGACTCTCTACCGAGCCTCTTGGAGCGTCGGTTTATGGGTCGTTTCTTTTTAGTAGATAGACTCCCTACCGAGCCTCTTGGGGCGTCGGTTTATGGGTCGTATCTTTTAAGTAGATAGACTCTTTATCGAGCCTCTTGGGGCGTCAATTTATGGGTCGTATCTTTTAAGTACATAGACTCGCTACTGGGGGGCTTCGGTTTATGGGTCGTCTCTTTTAGAATTTCGTCCTTAGTTCGTCGCTTGTTCGTCTTGGAGATTTATTATTGTCAGGTAGCAGTCGCTCTTACAGGTGGAGAATCGAAAAGGAGATTTTATTAATTGATTAATTGGAGGAAAGAATTACATGGCTGCAATATCACAAAGACAAAGGCAAACACAGAGATTTATTGAAAACATATAAAATGAAAGAAAACTAAATTCTCGCCCATTGGTAGAATTTCTTCAAGTTCTATATATGCCAAGTGCGGGGAATAGGGTTGCCCTTCAGACTCTCCAACTGATATGACCCTGGTTGGAGTATGCGGGAGACGCGGTAGGTTCCTTCCCAAGTAGGAGCCAACTTTCTCGAGTTACAAGGGTCGGAGACTTCGGCTCGTCGTAGTACTAAGTCTTCTGTTTTTGCTGCCCCGGAGGCTTCGGCTCATCGTAGTACTAAGTCTCCTGTTTTTGCTGCCCTTTCCTTCATTTTGGAGTAATAGTCTCGAGCGACCCTCTGTTGATTTCTTCTACAAGGTCAAGGCTACTCCTTAGATGTTTGGGGTTCGCTTGCTCGTTGTATGTTTCAAGCCTTGGGGAGTGGGCACCAATCTCAACCGGAATAACATCATCTACTCCGAAGGCGAGGCTAAATGGTGATTCCAACATAGTAGCTCTGGGGGTGGTTCTGTAAGCCTAGAGGAGACTTGGTAATTCTTCTACCCACAAGCCTCGGGCGTTCTCCACGTCCTTCTTTAATCCTTGCAAGAGCGTTCGGTTGGTTACTTCAACCTGTCCGTTAGATTGTGGATGGCCGACCGAGGTAAATCGTTGTTCGATGCCGAGTTTACCACAAAAGTCTTTGAACTGCTTGCTTGCAAACTGTATTCCGTTGTCAGTTACGAGGACCCGCGGAATTCCGAACCTGCAAATAATATCATGGTAGAAGTAGTTTTCCATTTATTTGGAGGTGATCTTTTTCATCGCTTTGGCTTTGACCCATATGGTGAAATAGTCGATGGCAACATATATCATTTGGTGTCCCTTGGTCGAGTTCAGAAAAGGTCCTAATAAGTCCATTCCCCACATGGCAAACGGGACAAGGTTGAAGATGGGTTTGTAGGGAACTGCAGGGAGACGAGGTACGATAGCGAACTTCTGGCATTGTTTGCATTTTTTGACAAAATCCCATGCATCCTGTTGGAGAGTCGACTAAAAGAAACCTCGGCGGAGTATCTTTTGAACTAACACCTTCCTGCCTGAGTGATCAACACAGATTCCTTCGTGGACCTCTCTCATAGCGAGTTCCGCAGCTGTGGGTGGGAGACATTTCAATAGAGGCCAGGAGAAGGACTGCTTGTACAACGCCTGTCTGTCGAAGATGTAACGGGCGGCTTTGGCGATTAAGAGTCGGGCCTCTTTTTTATCAGAGGGTAAGGTGCCATCTCTTAAGTAGAGCACTATTGGGTCCATCCAACTAGGCTCTTCTCTGATTTGCAGGATTTCCTTTCCTTTGATACTGGGTTGAGAGAGAATTTCGGTGAAGACATTTCCTGATTCAATTATGCCAGATGACGCCATTTTGGAGAGTGCGTTGGCACAGGAATTCATGGTTCGGGGGATCTGCACTATTTGGAATTCTTCGAAGGCGGAAATCTCCTTGCGTACCTTTCCCAGGTATTTGATCATTCGCTCTTCTTTAGCCTCACTAAAACCGTTGACCTGGATTACGACTAATTGCGAGTCACTATGTGCTCTGACGAGGTTGGCGCGTAACTCGACAGCGAGGGCTAATCCGACGATTAAGGCTTCATATTCTGCTTCATTGTTCAAGGCTTTGAAGTCCAGATTCAGGGCGTACTCTGTGAGGAAGTCGTCGGGTCCTGATAAAACCAATCCAGCGCCACTGCCCCCAGCGGTGGCGGAACCATCAACGTATAACATCCACAGAGGATTCTAGTCTGGCGATCCACGAGTCGGCTTTTGTGTTTCCGGTTTGTCCATCGGTGTAGTACGTTCGGCAATGAAGTCTGCGAGTACCTGTGATTTGATCGCAGGTCGTGGTTTTATTTGAATGTCGAACTCCCCTAACTCAATTGCCCAATTAATTAGTCGGCCTGAGGTTTCGGGCTTCTGCAATATCTTTCGGAGAGGTTGGTCGGTGAGGACTGTGATGAGATGGGCCTGAAAATATGGACGGAGCTTTCTTGTAGATACGACGACTGCAGAGGCGAATTTCTCTATCTCTTGATATCGTGTTTCGGCGTCATGGAGTACTCGACTAACATAATAAACAGGTTGCTTCATTTTTTCCTCCTGTCGAACGAGCATGGAGCTTACCGTGCAGGGCCCTACAACCAGGTACAGGTATAAATCTTCCCTCGGTATCGGCTTTGAGAGTAATGGAGGCGTTTGGAGATATGCCTTCAGTTGGTCGAAGGCGGTCTGAAATTCTTCCGTCCATTGAAAATCTTTTACGCTTCGGAGGGTTTTGAAGAAAGGCAGGCATTTTTCGGTGGATTTAGACATATACCAACTGAGGGCTGCGATTCTGCCTGTGAACCTCTGCACGTCCCGGACTTCCTTCGGCGCTGTCATCTCCAGTAATGCCTTTATTTTCTCGGGATTAGCCTCAATTCCTCGCTGGCTGACCATGAAGCGTAGGAATTTTTCGGAGGTAACTCCAAAGGCGCATTTGGTGGGGTTCAACTTCATTCGGTTAGACGGAGCATAGCGAAAGCCTCTTCAAGGTCGGCAATGTGGTTTTGCACTTTGAGGCTCTTGACGAGCATATCGTCGACATACACTTCCATGTTTCTTCCGATTTGCTTGGCGAAAATCTTATTGACCAATCACTGGTACGTGGTGCCGGCGTTCTTGAGGCTAAAGGGCATGACCTCATAACAAAATAATCCTTGGTCAGTGACGAAGTAGGTTTTCGGAATATCGGGTCCGTACATCTGTATCTGGTTGTAGCCGAAGAAAGCATCCATGAAGCTCAGCATTTCATGTCCGGCGGTTGCGTTGATGAGATGATCGATCCTTGGTTACGGGTAACAGTCCTTGGGGCAAGCTTTGTTAAGATCGGCAAGCTTTGTTAAGATCGATAAAATCTATACAAATCCGCCATTTTCCGTTAGACCTTTTGACCATCACCACATTGGCGAGCCACTCCGGGTAACGAATTTATCTTATGAATCCGGCCTCGAGGAGCTTATCCACTTCTTCTTTGATGTGCTTTCGTCTTTCGGCGGCAAAATTTCATTTCTTTTGTTTGACCGGCTTGTAACTCGGGTCTACGTTTAGTTTGTGGATTGCTACGTCGGAGGGAATTCCGTGCATGTCTGAGGCGGACCAGGCGAAGATATCTGAATTAGTTTTCGAGAAATTGACAAGTTCGGCTTTAAACTTACCTACCAAGAGAGATCCTATCTGGATGGTTTGTTCATCTGATTCTGGAAACAGGGGGATCCTTATGAGTTCCTCGACCGGTTCTCCCGGCTTTATTTTGACTCAAGGATTGGGACAGCCGATCGAGAAGGTTTGTTTAGCAGCTTTTCTCTTTTTGAGCAGGGTGGCGTAACATTCACAACCTTTCTCTTGACCGCCGCCGACTTTCCCGACACTGACTTTTGTGAGGAATTTTATTTTCAAGTGCCCAATTCATTCAGCGCTGGCCGTCTGATGATACCATTATAGGCAGAAGGGACACAGACTATCACGAAGGTTTGCATGATGGTTCGCTGAGCAGGGTAAGTTCCAAATGTGACAGGGAGTTTGATTTTGTCTTGCACTTTGACCTCTGCTTCGGAGAATAAAAAAATAGACCAATCCACTAGTTCCAGCCTGTCTTTATGGATGTGCACCTCGGTGAAAGCATCGTGGTGGAGAACATTGACAGAGCTTCCAGTATCTACGAGAATTCAACTTACATTGAAATTAGCAATAACGAGTCGAATGACTATAGCGCCATCATGCTGTCGGTCTATCTTTTCGTAGTCTTTCTCAGTGAAAGTGATAGGCACTGAATCCGACTTTGACTTTTTCGAGGAGGTCTCCACATAATTGTTCTATCCCGCATATCGGTTGCATCCTTCCATGGTCGGTCCACCAGAAGCGAGACCACCGTAAATGGTATCGATATTCCCAGTGATCTTGGGTGCCTCTTCTTGATCCAAAGTTCTTTGTCTGCTACCCTCTGCTTGGAGACCGGGTGAACGTCGATGTTCATTTGGTCGATGTACTTCGGATCTGGGTCGTTGCTGACTTCTTGGAGGGTTTTGGAGGTAACGATCGATCCGACCGAGTCCCGCAAGCCTTTTAATTTCATTCTGAAGATGATAACAGTTGTCGGTGGTGTGCCCATGATCTTGGTGAAAGTGACAATGTTTACTGGAATTTCTTCCCTTCTCGGTGTTTCGCATTCTCTCAGGCCAATGTACATGATCCTT
This sequence comes from Tasmannia lanceolata, assembly GCF_043159265.1. NCBI lineage: Eukaryota > Viridiplantae > Streptophyta > Magnoliopsida > Canellales > Winteraceae > Tasmannia > Tasmannia lanceolata. The sequence continues at coordinate 25,943,426 of NW_027518697.1, read as the reverse complement.
ATTTCGAATCTCGTACATGATATTTGACACGATGGTGTTCAGTGGGGTATAGTTGACCCTTTCAGGATGGGGATTAGGGGCGTGATGATTCTGGCGGTCGTTGTGTCGTGCTTGCTTGTGGTTCGGTCCCGATCTGAAATCATCTTTCCGCTTCTCACTTCCTTGAGTACTTTCCAACTCTTTCTCCATGGCAAAAGATTCCTCGTTATTGATATATCAATCGGTGGTGGCCATGAGTTCTTGGAGGTCTCGAGGAGGGTTCACATTCAGGGCTACTTTCATGTCCTATCCCGAACGGGGTGGCGAAGCGCGGCTGTGGGACCCGATCCCGCGAGAGGGGAGGGGCGCGAGCTGCCACGCTCTCTCTTGGTCTCTCGTACCCACGCGAATGGCTTATGCTTTTTATTATTGATTTTAATTACCCAACCAAGCAGGCAGCAACCAAGCCATAGGGTGCAAACAAATGTGCAACCCAGTACCCATAAGGGCAGGGGTAAGCCGCCGAGCCTAGCGAGGTGTGATTTAATTCATCTTTTCCGTGAACTTGGGATCACTAAGGCAATCCGAATTCCACGCAAAAGAGAGTGACAGAGACGCCACCTAGATGAGGGATCTAGGACCCATAATTGACCAGAAATCTAGACTCGTTACCTGGTTACGAGAATGGAAGGTATGGGGAGTTACCACCACATGCACCATTCATGCCCGATAATCGGTCTTCAATTCCAAAAGTTAACTCTTTTGAATTTCTTTTAAATGGCTCATTTAACTCTATATTAATGTGCGAACTATCTGACATGCATCCTAAGATCTAATTTCAATGTAATTCCTAAATGTGTATCTTAATTTTCTTAATTTGTTTGAATTCAATCTAAGTGAAATTTCTCCTAAAAATTCTAATTTCATGGAAAGTCCTAAGTGATTTAATTACTTTTAATTTAAGGATTAATGTACAAAACCCCACTTATGTGTGGAGCCGACTCGTGATTGGTATGCCATCAAGCATCCAAGCTGCCTACGTACCCAAGCCTCACTGGGATCAGAGTCGACGTAGTTCGGTGCACCTGAACTAAGCTACTTATGCCTAACTCATCTAGGACACCGATCTAAACTGGATTGACTGTTTCAACAGTTTTAAGAGAAATTATTTAATTCAAGTTGAAGATTTTATTATCCTAGGACTTCATCTAAGATGTTATATGATCCTATCTAAGTGCAAGACATCCCTTTGACTAATGCAGGTGAACCTACATCCTAGGTAACTAGGCTTGTCCTATGAGAAAAGTGAGGTGACTAGTGTAACTAAATCTATAGCACGGTTGCTATCCATAGCAAACGCCCATGATGAGGCTGGACTCCTAACTCTAGGACTCCCTAAAACCTAAGACACGACATGACGCAAATGTCCCTAAATAGGGCTCTAATGGTTCTTACGATGAAAACCGCAATCCAACGGTTCCGAAAGACATGATGTAAATTGATTCAATTTGCTGAAGTTAATGATTTTCAGATTTCAAGGATTTTCGGTTCTTAAACATCTAAAGAATACCAAAGGCTCTATGGTTCGCAAGTTTCGACCTCGAATCACAACCATGGAAGGGAATCGTGCTCTCAACCCTTGTATAAGTTAGCACGTGAATTATAGTATCTTATTGCCTGGCATATTTCTCAGGATTTTCGTGGACAGTGGACCTCGGAGCCAATATCATACTATAATTTACGCACTCCAATTATGCTGGATCGATCGCAATTAGTATACGATTATGGTTACGATCTCGGCAGTTAAATTGTCACAGCATAGCCAATTTACAAAGGCCATCTATGAACCCTAAGGTTTCTGTTTCAAAAAGTTAGGTATTGAATTTATGATGAAAAGTTAAGGTTTTTTGGAGATTTTTACTGACTTTTCTATTGATTTGCTATTAAATTGTGATTTAATATCATTAAGACCAGATTGTTAGGAATACACAGTAACCCTAAGCAATAGAACTCTAAATCACTTCAAAATTTTTCAGTAATAAGATATGGATAATTGTAGCTTACTGGAAAAATTTCATAAATTATCATTAAGATTTGATATCAATTTCTGATTTTCCAAAATTTAAATCAGATTATAGATTAACACATCAACTTGTAGCATATCAATTTCAAATTAATCCAAACTTTCACAGAATAAATATAATCATGAGATTAGACTACTGTATGACTTTCATGAACTTTTATTACGATTTGATGCCAACTGAAATTCACACAAAAATCGGATGAAACCAAAGAATTACTTAAAAAGCAAACCTAATACTATCCTAAAATCAAATAAAAAATTTCAGTAAATATATAATAGATTATAAAATTTTCTATCAAAATTTCAAAACTTAAAAATTAAATCTCCTCCATAAAATCGATTTTTAAATAGAAAAGGGAAATTTGTTTCCTAGAAATTGAAACCCATTTATTAAAATAAATTACAAAACCATATTAAAACTTTGCAAAACTAATTTAAAATTTTTATCTAACATTCCAGTAACCTAAGTTACTGGTTTGTAAAGAAAAATTTCAAAAATTTACTAATTTAATACGAAAAAGAATTACGGCACGTAAAACGAAAAAGTGATTAGAAAACAAATAAAAAAACCTTTTTTCAAAAACAAATCTCATGAAAAATTCAACTTATTATTGAAAATTAATTCTGGAGAGTTTCATTAATTTTTAAAATATTTTGATATTTATTAAAAATGGCCGAAATTTAAAATAATTTAAAACCGGATTAAAAAATTCAAAAAAATCCAAAATTTTTTGGGTATTCTGGAAATAAAAACATTAGTTTGGAAATAAGATTTTATAAATTTTGGACATGGTTTGATATACTTTTGGATTCGTTCATCAAGAAATAACCCCTTTCGGGGTTATTGTTTGAAAATTAGAATGAAAATTAAAACGGCCAAACCGTGATTGAAAATTAAGTTTCCAGAAGTATTTTATTTTATAGAAATCCCAAAAAATATCAGTTTTTAAAGAAACCCACGTTTTCTAACACTTGCTTTGATAATCCGATTTAAATCCATATTGAATAAAAAATGAAAGAAAATCATTATTAAATGGAGGAAATTTAATTTTTGGATCAAATTTTGGATTTTGAAAACTCATAATCTTTATTATAACATACTGGAATTTCAAAAAAAAATTCATTGATTTGATCTATCAAAAGTAAAACCCTAGCATGCTTTTCTACTTTTGATATTACAAAGATAAAGATCCTACCGTTGATCGCGCTCCTTGTCTCTAGGGTGCGTAGATCCGAGGTATACGCTTTGTCGCACCCTTTTATATGATGAAGAAGACCCAAAGAACACTCAAATAATTCTTGATTGTGTGATGCCTTGGAGAAGAAGAAGGAATTCAAGAATTCCTTTTGTCAAGAACACTTGAGAGAGAGATCACACTTAAAGAGAGAAAAAAAAAATTCTTGGGAGGAGAGAGAAAAAGGACGAATTTGGATTTTTTCCCCAATCTTTTTTGGATTATTTGCTTTGATTTTTATACAAAAAAAGTTAGGGTTAAGAGAGAAATAGTAATTTCCAATGTGAGAGCTCCCTTTTTGGTTTGTTTCCAATTTTCCCTTCTTGCTTTCTTTCTTTCTTGTTTCCAAATTGGATTTGATTCCAATCTTAAATTCTTGTCACTCAAGACATGTTATTCTCATTCCACATTGCTTCTTTGGAAGAAAACCTTTCTTCTTTCCTTCTTTTCATTTTGAAATCCAAGTAGTGACTTGGTTTGGCAACCTAGAGGGGGGGTGAATAGGATGTTTATAAAATCTTTACCTTTTAAAAACTTTTCCTAAGATTTCACCAAAGACTTATCCCTTGTTTAATTAAGTTTGAAATAGTTGAACTTAAACAATATTACAAATTAATATAAGTTCAAAACCATTGTTGATTAGCAAACTTAATTAGGTAATTTTGATATAGCCTAGTTAGCAAGGTTAAGATATTTAGGTTGATTATCAATGCTAACTACTCACTCAATTCTAAGCACAAATAATCAAATAAGAGAGTGAGAGGGAGTGAGAGAAATACCAATCACACAAGTGACACAAAGATTTATAGTGGTTCGGCAAACGGCCTACTCCACTCTTCTCAAGGTCGCACTTGAGGATTTCCACTATTGAGACCTCTACGACCGCCGGCTCCGAGGCTTTTACACTCCAAGGGAATTAAATAAGGATGCCCTTCCACCTTTACAATGACTCTCCTTCTCCGCCGAGTTCTAAGCGGTTCACCCAAGGGAATTAAAAACAACGGATGCCCTTGCCACCGATCGAATAAAGAAGAAGATAAAAGCTTTGCCTCTATGTAGGCTACAATGCAAGTTGAAGCTCCAAGGATGCTCTCAAGAATAAACAAGTTTAAGCCTAAACCAATCTCAAAAGATTTTCTCAAATCAAGGCACAAAGAGTTTGGTTGGTGAGAGAATTTAACCCAAAAATAGTTCACAAATGATTTTTTAGGGTTTGTTGAAGTTGGACAATGTTCCTCTAGTGTTTTGGACCCTTGAATGGGTATATATAAAGTCCCAACTCCATGTGACCGTTTGGGGGGTAAAACAGTCAAAACTGGGTCAAAAAATCAACTAGCCGTTGCACCCCAACGGCTATATTTTTTTTGAAGAAAAACATTTCTCGGAGTTCCGAGAAAATTCTCGGAGTTTCGAGAATTCAAACAGAGCCTTTAAGTTTAGAATCTGGTGCATTTCTCGGAGCTCCGAGAATGTTCTCGGAGTTCCGAGCTCGGAGCTCCGAGAATAATTCTCGGAGTTCCGAGACTGGTTTCCAGCAAACAGTGTCGAACTTGTAAAATTCATATCTCCCTCATTTCTCGTCGAATTTTGACGTTCCTATACTCTACGGATGTGAGAAAAATGAGAGCTATCTGTTAAAAATATTTTCAAAAATATTTGAAAATGTTTTAAATAAGTTTTGATAGGATTTAGTTGCTGGTCCAGGTTGTTGCTTCGGAACTCTGTTTTGTTCATTCTTGTGTTGAATGCCATATGGGTCCCAACATGTTGGTACACCACCATGGACATTCACTTATCCATTTAAGTCCTTAAAGGGTGTGTTAGTCTCTTTGAAAAACATATTTTTAGGGGTTTAAACAATGTGCCTTGACAAGAGGAAATGCAAGAGAGATAGGAATACATTCTACCCTTTCTATCACTCTCTTGAACTCTTCTTTTGAGCTGGGATCTTCTATGGTTGAGCTTCCATGCTTGACATCTTCAAGTTGTGGTACAAGCTCCTTGGTCCTTTGCATTAGGTTCTTGATCCTCGACCTTTGGCCTTCATGAACTTTCTTTGTTTGTTCAATGCTTTGAGATGGTTGATGATGAGCTTCTCCTTGGTACTTCCAAGGTGTGATTAGTCCAAGTATGTTCCAAGCTCCTTTGCCATTGTGTTTGGTTCATCTTCAAGCATAGGCCAACAAGGTGCGTGCTAGTATGATTTGACTTGTGTAGGACCTGTCTAAAGCACAACACTCAAGGCAAATGATCAGTCTATAAACAACTAATCAATTTGCGTTTGTTAATCATCAAAACAAGTTGATTGAATGAACCCATGGGGAACCCTTGGGCTTACAATCTCCCCCTTTTTGATGATGACAAACCAAATTGATTAGATAGGTGGGAGGAACCTCTTATGAGGATAAGATAGACAAATTAATCATTACTACTCCCCCTCAACATATGCATGAGTTATATTTAACAAGTTATAATACAAGAATGCATATGGTAATGGATCTAATCAATTATACAAATTCTCCCCCTTTTGGCATTAGCAAAAAGGAAGGATTAAGCATTTAAGCACAATTACATAAAGCATCAAAGATATTCAATGAAAATATGATGCTCCCCCTAACTTCTTATCATGAGTTAGCAATTAAAATCAAAGTATAATCCAAAGTATATATGGCATGATAAGAGACAATCAACATAGGAAATGAATAATCACAAAACAAATCAAGCCTATGTTGGCAAAACAAAGAGACATTCCAATTTTAGCACAAATTTTTAGGGTGTATCTTAGTATATATATAAATCCAATATAAATCTACCCTATGACCCGTAATATAATAATAGATTAGCAAGTTAAAGCTTATATTTTACTTATCATGAAAGAAAAATAAGCAAGTGTATAGTTTAGCATGATAAGCCCTCCTTTTTAAAAAAAAAAAATCTAATGATATGCAATTTTTAGCATAATTAGTGAGGAAATGTTTGAATGGATTGTGTTAGCATCTTACAATGATCCATATAAACATAAAGATAGCAATAATTAGCTCTCCCCCTTAGTATTTGTCAATAGCCTTAGATAAACCTAAGATTTAAGGCATGACATGACATCATAGGCCAATGATATGACAATGGAATACTTGGCCACCAAAACTTATTCTTGGAATAGATGATATCATATTTGATCATCCAAGATAAGTTACAAGCCTAGAAGGATATGACTCTAAGACCTAGGCTATGGGCTTCTTGTCTTAAACTCTAAAACACACATAAAAGCACAAGACAAGCCCGAACAACTCATGTGGAGCAATCATGCTCCAAATGAGTGTACTTATCATATGTGAGGTGATAACCACATTAAGAATCATATGATAAGTAACTAATGACAAATTTACCTTTAAGCTCCCCATTTGAAAATGAATCATGCAATGCATGAATCCAAAGGGATGTCCTTGCATAGACTCCAAAGGTTTTTGGATATATTTTCTAAAAGATACCAAGTTAAACTCAACCCTTGGGCTACAATGACACTTACTCTCCAAGTGTCAGTTTATCATGATAAAATGATAGCCATAGTCTAGCTCATCATGATAAACAAGCATAGCACAAAAGATTTTCAATCTTTGGCTCATGCTCCCCCTAAATGTGATATAATATTTTAAATTCAAGCTTTACTTCCCTAAGTATGTAATATACATAACTAGATAGGGAGATCACATATAAATGTATACCTATTCATGTTTGAGATGTTGGCACAAGGCCAATTTGTTAGATATTTTAATTAATGTGAATGTACCATCTCCCTCTTAGAATCTAAGAAGGCTAAGGGCACCAATTGAGTGACTTTTAAGATTAATGTTTAAAATCTCATATGTGTAGATATTATCAAACAAGGGGTTGATAACTATAGAATATGTATAAACCAATTTTAGTTCAATTCTATAGGACCAAGACATAGTGAGCATGGTCGATAAAGTACCATGTCAAAGAGAGACATCCATAATTCATGGAGGTGAGAGTATACCTTATGAGAAAGATATGATCATCAAGGTTTCCATGGATAATCTACCATGTTTGGACACAAAGGACATGACACATAATGTGCATGGTCCAAACATTACATCTACATCCACAACCACATGTAAAATGACAAGGCATTAGGCACAAGGTGCATAAGTCTTATTGAAAACCAAAAAATGTGTGGGAGGCACATGTTCCCATCACAATCTAATACATACAACCACCTTAGTGAATTTTAATTTTACTCAAGTGAGTAAATGCCCAAATATGATTCTAGATTTCTATGATATTTTCATTTCAAGTCATACATTGAATCTAGATTCATGATTTAACTTTCCTATATAATATATATCCTTTTATGAACTTAGGGAAAGATCCAAGGATTTTATAATATATATGTATCAAATGATGCAAACTACCTTGGACACATGTATTCCATTTATGAACTTTCATGACTACTTGAACAAAATACATATAACATATCTGTACATATTAAGGTTCATCTTAGTCATGAGATTATCCAATTAAAGCTCTTTGGAAATACACTAATTTTTAACCCATTTATGATTCTTATTAGATTTGATGAAAATCATTAAGCATGTAATAGAATGGATTTTGATAGGACAACTAGGTGCATGTTCGTTCACCTAGGGCACAAAAAGTTGTCTAAGAAGGGATTTGAAGTGAATTCTTAGACATAGCATCTAATACCTTAGTTTTGCTAGAAATGATATATTAAAACAATTAAATACTCAATTGTCTAGCAAGTGCCATGTTTGTCCAAAATAAAGTTCAAAGAATAGTACTTTGGCATTTTCTCAATTTTTGCTCAAATACTATTTGATTGCCAAAAATAATTTCATTTAAGTTCAAGCCTTAAAACCTATGGGTTTCTTTTCTTTTAGTTTTTCTAGAATGATGTGATCAATTAGCCTAACTCATAGCAACTACCAAAACGGGTTCAAATTTTAAAGATGTACTTGAAGCTTTTAATTTGAACACATGGGCAAGAGATGTTGTTGTATATTCTATAAGGATCAATTTATGGTTTTCACATTGAATGCTCTATTGTGGTTGTCATGTGGATGAATGACATATTTTAAGTGCATGATGACTTTTAAGTATATGTGGGCACTTAAACTAGGAAACTCAAAATGATATTCAATTAGGCTCATCATATCAAAGTCTTAAATTAATTACATTTAATCATATAGAGTTTGAATTTTAAGGTGATATATATAGATATATGTTAAGCAAACATGAGCATATGATATCTATATACACATGTTTTTGAAATGAATTTCAATTAAAGCACATCCCCTAATCTAAAATAAACACAATATAGATCATGTTAGGGGTTTTGGAACCCAAACCATCTTGGTTCCAAGCAAGTTTGTCCTAGGTGATAAGTTCTTTTTAACCCAAACAAACTTACTACTTTTTACAAGTTTAAAAGTACATTTAAACTTGTAATGTCCAAATCTACCACAATAGTCACAAGATGCATAAGAGTAGGTAGATGGACGGGATGAACATGATGAATTACAAGAGTGATCATGATGGTAATTGAATTTTACATTCTCTTGTAACTTATGATTTTCCAACCTTAATATTTCATTCTTGATGTTTAAGTCATTGATTTCCGTTTTAAAATTTATTAATTCAAGAGATGAAAGCATTTTGATTTTCTCTTCTTCTTCTTTAAGGAGTTGATTTTCCTCTCTTAGTGAAGCAATGGTATTACTTAGTTCAATAAAATCTTTTTTTAAAATTTCATTTTCTTCACTAAGATGTGCATGATCTATTTCTAGTGACCTAAACTCCTTGTGAATACTAGCTAAATTATTTTTCAAGTTTAAATTCTTAGCTAGTTGATCCTCAAGTTTCTTATGTAATTCTTGGACATTTTCAACAAGTTCTTCAAGTGTGAATTCGGCATTATCCAAGGGGTCTTCATTAGATAATCCCATTAAGCACATGTTTTGATTTTGAAGATTTTCAATAGAGTCCAAAACATTTTTAGCATTTTTACAAAAGGATACTTTCTCATAAATGTGTGGTGGTAATGCACAACATGTTGCAATTAGGGCTTTTGTATTTAGTAAAGATAATTTTTTATTATATTCATTTAATCCTTTAGATCTAGCATTTAACATAAATCCATTTTCAATTATCTTTATCATATCTTTATCTAGACCTTTTAAGTATGTCTTCATATGGATCAACCATGATCTATAATCTGAACCATCCAAAATAGGTAGTCTAGATCCCATCTTTTAAGTTGCCAAAAAATTTGATCTTTTAACTCTTAACCGGTTAGGGTCTTAATCATGAGCCCAAGCTTTGATACCAATTGAAATCCAAGTAGTGACTTGGTTTGGCAACCTAGAGGGGGGGTGAATAGGATGTTTATAAAATCTTTACCTTTTAAAAACTTTTCCTAAGATTTCACCAAAGACTTATCCCTTGTTTAATTAAGTTTGAAATAGTTGAACTTAAACAATATTACAAATTAATATAAGTTCAAAACCCTTGTTGATTAGCAAACTTAATTAGGTAATTTTGATATAGCCTAGTTAGCAAGGTTAAGATATTTAGGTTGATTATCAATGCTAACTACTCACTCAATTCTAAGCACAAATAATCAAATAAGAGAGTGAGAGGGAGTGAGAGAAATACCAATCACACAAGTGACACAAAGATTTATAGTGGTTCGGCAAACGGCCTACTCCACTCTTCTCAAGGTCGCACTTGAGGATTTCCACTATTAAGACCTCTACGACGCCCGGCTCCGAGACTTTTACACTCCAAGGGAATTAAATAAGGATGCCCTTCCACCTTTACAATGACTCTCCTTCTCCGCCGAGTTCTAAGCGGTTCACCCAAGGGAATTAAAAACAACGGATGCCCTTGCCACCGATCGAATAAAGAAGAAGATAAAAGCTTTGCCTCTATGTAGGCTACAATGCAAGTTGAAGCTCCAAGGATGCTCTCAAGAATAAACAAGTTTAAGCCTAAACCAATCTCAAAAGATTTTCTCAAATCAAGGCACAAAGAGTTTGGTTGGTGAGAGAATTTAACCCAAAAATAGTTCACAAATGATTTTTTAGGGTTTGTTGAAGTTGGACAATGTTCCTCTAGTGTTTTGGACCCTTGAATGGGTATATATAAAGTCCCAACTCCATGGGACCGTTTGGGGGGTAAAACAGTCAAAACTGGGTCAAAAAATCAACTAGCCGTTGCACCCCAACGGCTATATTTTTTTTGAAGAAAAACATTTCTCGGAGTTCCGAGCGAAATTCTCGGAGTTCCGAGAATTCAAACAGAGCCTTTAAGTTTAGAATCTGGTGCATTTCTCGGAGCTCCGAGAATGTTCTCGGAGTTCCGAGAATAATTCTCGGAGTTCCGAGACTGGTTTCCAGCAAACAGTGTCGAACTTGTAAAATTCATATCTCCCTCATTTCTCGTCGGATTTTGACGTTCCTATACTCTACGGATGTGAGAAAAATGAGAGCTATCTGTTAAAAATATTTTCAAAAATATTTGAAAATGTTTTAAATAAGTTTTGATAGGATTTAGTTGCTGGTCCAGGTTGTTGCTTCGGAACTCTGTTTTGTTCATTCTTGTGTTGAATGCTATATGGGTCCCAACATGTTGGTACACCACCATGGACATTCACTTATCCATTTAAGTCCTTAAAGGGTGTGTTAGTCTCTTTGAAAAACATATTTTTAGGGGTTTAAATAATGTGCCTTGACAAGAGGAAATGCAAGAGAGATAGGAATACATTCTACCCTTTCTATCACTCTCTTGAACTCTTCTTTTGAGCTGGGATCTTCTATGGTTGAGCTTCCATGCTTGACATCTTCAAGTTGTGGTACAAGCTCCTTGGTCCTTTGCATTAGGTTCTTGATCCTCGACCTTTGGCCTTCATGAACTTTCTTTGTTTGTTCAATGCTTTGAGATGGTTGATGATGAGCTTCTCCTTGGTACTTCCAAGGTGTGATTGGTCCAAGTATGTTCCAAGCTCCTTTGCCATTGTGTTTGGTTCATCTTCAAGCATAGGCCAACAAGGTGCGTGCTAGTATGATTTGACTTGTGTAGGACCTGTCTAAAGCACAACACTCAAGGCAAATGATCAGTCCATAAACAACTAATCAATTTGCGTTTGTTAATCATCAAAACAAGTTGATTGAATGAACCCATGGGGAACCCTTGGGCTTACACATTTTTTATTCTTTTTATTTTTCTTTTAACAAATATAATGTCACCATTGTGACATCATCAAGGTTGGGTGCTCAACTCATGTGGGTCAACCATGTGGGCCGCCCACCATGGTGGTTGACCCATATGGGTGAACCCACATGAGCTCCATCTTTGCGGGCTGTAGCCCAATGGGCCATTTCACACGGGTTTCGGGTTTTCCGTAAAAAATCAATAAAATCTTTCTAAATTCAACATTCTATATATGGACCCAACCCATTTGACATTTATGGTGCATCCCTCACACATGATCGGACCATCTTTTTTGGAAAATAACTTTTCGGACCAAAATGCCCCTACTTGACTGTTAGACATCCAAATGCGACCAAAATACCCTCAGATTGGTTCACCCCTAAAGGAAAAAATTAAAAATGGAAAGTGTTTGTGGTCAAACTTCAAAAATAAAAACTTTTAAAATTGGGTCCTTTCTGTGAGCAATATTAAACAGAATCATTTGGTATCCCTTGAAAATATCCAAAATGCCCTTAACACTTAGAATTTCCAAATTAAGCGAAACTCTTGAGAAATTCTAAATTTAGCAGGTTTTCTAAAATTCAGGAAATCATTCATAATCTCTCAGACATATTTCAGGGATCAAAAGAAATACACAGGTAAAGACCAAATTACCCCGAGGTGCTAGAATTTGGCGAGACTAGGGAAAACCCCGAGAAATTCTAAAAATAGCACATTTTTGAAAATTTATGAACGGACTCAAGATTTCTTAGACACAACTTAGGGACCAAATATGATATGTTTGGAAATGTCTAAAATACCCCCGAAGTGCAAGACTAAGAGAAAATCTTGAGAGATCTAAATTTAGCAGGTTTCCCAAAACTTACGAAATTACTCATAATCCATCAGCCGTACCCTCGAGATGGTTTTGGACATATGAGAAATGATTGAAATATCCATAAGATGATGAAAATGTGGAAGCCCCATGAGTTTCTAAAAATAGCGGTTTTTTCAAAAATTTGTAAAATCACTCAAGATTTCTCAAATATAACTCGGGGGTCAAACGAGACACATCGGGAATGACCAAAATACCCCAGCAGTGCAAAATAGGCAAAAATGAGGGAAACCCTGAAAATTCTAAAAATAGCAGGTTTTTTCATTTGCTTGGAAACTTGAACTTTCATCTTTCAGAGGCCAAAGGAACCCCCTAGAGACCTTCAGGATTGCGAATCAACTTCAAAACTCTCATAATGAAATGAAATCTATCCTAAAATGCATGGATGCCTAATCTAATGATGAATACGGATTCAAAACTCGATGATACTACCGAATCTTTTGCTTTTTAAAGCGTAGCAAAATGGGGGTGTCTACAGCGGCGCGAACTATATCGAAGTTTGGTTCGTTGATCTGGTGGAGTTCCACGCGAAAATGATCGATGAACCTCCTGAGTGTCTCATCCCTTCCCTATCTCAGAGTCAGAAGAGTGTCGGCTGGTTTCTTTCGGGGCCGAGTATTGACGAAATAGGCAAAATATTCCTTCCCGAATTTGTGAAAGGATTCGATGGAGTTAGGCCTCAGTCGGCTGTACCAGTTACTGGCGTCTTTCTTCAGATAGGCGGAGAATGCCTTGCACATTGTGGCGTCAGAAGCGTTCCTGATTACCATTGCACGACGATAGGTTCGAAGGAACTCAAAAGGGTTGGATGATCCGTCGTAGAGGTCCAGTCGAGGCATATCCGAATTCGTAGCAACGATGGCATTGGCAACTCACGAGATGAACGGGGAAGCGATCTCGCTATCCCATTCTGCCAGGAAGTCCGGATCACATGGTGCCTTCATCTGCTGTTGGAGTTCTCTTATCTGACGCTGGAGATCAGCCATGATGGTGGGGTTTTCTTCTGTTTGGTCGTTTTTCGTCGGGCTTTCTCTTCGCGGAGGTATCTGGTCATCATTTTGTGGAGCCAAATTTATGGGCTCCATCATCGGGTCACTGCGTCTTTGACGACGATCGTCATGACGATAGTTAGATGGCGGACCAGTGATTGATGCAGATCCTTGTTGATGCTGGCGGGGTTTATGATTCCGAGGATTTCCACCCTTCTGAAGATTCTTGCTCTTCTGATATTTCGGCGGGTGAGATTTTCTCGGCCGACGGGTTTACTGGCGGAGGTGGTGCCACCAGTTGAGGAGGGATTCTTTGAAGTATTTATTGGAGTGCGACTGCAACGTCTCCAAGTTGTTGCGTGAACTGGTTGAAGGCTGTCATAGTAACTGGAGCGTCACCGAAGACAACCATTTCTCATGTCTTTTCCGGTCGTCCCTGGTTTCGTTGACTAGCTTGGATTCTTGTCATCATTCCACCGTTAGGTTGGGAGGTAGTTTTTGACCTTGGCATAAACGGTCCCACGGATGGCACCAATCTGATGACGCCCAAAATCTGACTGCGCGAACTAGCTTGGCAAAACTTGGAATCCTGCACTCATAGAAAAAGCGTCAGTGGGCCCGGAGTGGTGGGTCCGGACGGCCACTTCGACACTCAAGTCAGAAATAGGCAATCATAGACAATGGACGATGAATGGGGGAAGGCCAAATCAAGTTACCAGACCGAAAGGGTAGAAGGAGAAGTGATTGAATGCCTCTACTTGAGTGTGTAGATCCATTTTTATAGGGAGGGAGATCCACGATCTTGGAGATATCAATTAGGCCTTTAATTTAGCCCACGTGGAGCATGATGGATGGAGAATAAGATCGTGGAGATATGATTTCAGATGATTCTGGGCGGAGATCCTGGATAGTGGCTTGGGCGGTACGTTTAAATTTTGAGTATCGCGCTTGGTGTACAACGGTAGTTCGGATTGGTTGCATAATGGCGAGATTCCCATGATTGTGTTTGGGTTCTTTTGAGGTTCGTTACCGTATGAAGGCGTAGCCTTCTGGGTGTGGTTCGTCAAGGAGTGCCGCTTGTGAAGCTCAATGGGATCTAGTCAAATGACGAAGGATGGATTTGAGGGTGGGTACCGTATGTACCGATTTTACCCCTAACACCTATGAACGTGGTTATTAATCACATTTTTGTCTGTCCATTTTCTACAGTATGTAAACATTTATATTAGTAATTGCTATCGAAAATATGTAATATAACATATTTAATAGAAATTAATAGCAATATTTTTTTGGTAGGTAAGTTTTGATAGAACCTGCGACCTCAAGGTTTGAGATACAATGCCTCAACCATTGAGCCACTCAGACCCCACCCCAATTTTCATAGCTATATGTACCTTGCTGATACATATTGTCACGCCCCGACCCCATTGTGTAGATGTTGTCAGGTTCTGGGTCATCTACCCTCCCCGATTTTGTTTCCCAGCAGCACTAACCGTGCCCGACCTATTCCGTGGGGCCTGCCCCTTGGAGATTGAAATTCCAAGGGTAGGCCCGAGTAATATTCTAATGACAACTTATGAGGAAGGAAAATTAGGTTACTAACAAGTTTTAAGCTTCTGAAAACTCTAACTCAATTTTAAAGATTTAAGAGATCAAAAAGGCAATTAAGCACACAAGTTAAATCCTAAGTGCAATGCAAATATAAAGCAAGAGATAAGAGAGAATGCACCCGAGATTTAAAGTGGTTCGGTCCTCAAAACGCAAGGCCTACTCCACTCCACCAACCAAACCCATTGATGGCTTCACTATGTTGATCTTCTCAACTTCGGCGAAGATCGATGTCAATTACAATTCCAATTGCCTTTAACCTTGATGGCAATCCTCACCACGGAGAGTGGGCTCCGCTTCTCCAAACACTCGCGTGAATACAATCGTCTTGATAAAGAAAGAAAGAACAAAAAATCTCTCACAAGGGTTTACAAAGTTTGTAGAAGATGTACAAATTTGAGCCTAATGATCCAAATCCTAATTCTAAAGGATGAGAGGCATAAACAAGCTTGATTCACTCTTAGGATGTTCAAATAGAATTTTTGAGTGTTAGGATTGGTAGTTGGGAAGTTTATAATACCCATATATATAGAAAACCCAAAATATGACCGTTTGGGGGCATAGTCGTAATTCTGGCAAAAACCCCAACGGATATTTTTTCTTCCGAAATAGTGGTCTCGGAGTTCCGGGAATACAAACATGCTACAAACTGAGGAATATCTCGGAGTTTCGAGCTCGGAGCTCCGAGAAGCCTATATGCAGTTGGTTTTTCAATTCTGTTTCTTATTCATTTGGGCTTCCAACTCTACACCAAGTTGGGATTGTTTATGAGAGTTCCAAAGTGTTGGAACACCACAAGGACAATCTCTTAAACATTTAGGGGTGTGTGTTTTACGTTATTTATGCCTCTTAAAATCTAAACTAGGATTGGATCTTTACAATCTAAAATGACTCCGATCTTCAATTGCGATGCTTCAAGTCTTCATGCGTCTTGGATCTCCGATGTCTTTGACCTTCCTAATGCGGTCCAATGAGAGCTTTTTGGCCTTAATCCAAGCAATCTTGTCTTAAAACAATCATGATCTACAACTTAGACATACAAACACATTAGTGATATAAAATCACTTGTGTATTGGAATCATCAAAAGAAGATGGGAATGTCAAGGTGGGAACCATTGGGCTTACAATCTCCCCATTTTTTATGATGACAAGCACAAGAGATTTTCCAATAAAAGCATACATATATTACCTGACACTAGATTTTTCTCCCCCTTTGGCATCAATCAAAAAGATGGGGTAAATGAAAATCAAAGGGATAAAATTTTAAATTTTAAGCTCCCCCTTTTTCAAGGAAAAAGACAAACATAGAACTCCCCCTATTTAAAGTTTTTATTCAACATAAGAGGGGATATTTAAACAACCATACAAAGATATTCAATTTTTAAAAATTTTATTTTCTTAAAATCTTTGGTAAATTTTTTTAAAATTTTAACAAGGGAAAGATCATAAGATCCTTGGCAACTTTCTAATTGTGAAATGGCAAACATTAATGGAACCGGACTTCTGGAAGGCCATTCCACAACTAGACCTCCTTTCTTTGATGGGTCCAACTATGGACATTGGAAGACAAGGATGCGCATCTATCTTCTTTCGATAGATGTGGAGCTTTGGCATATTGTTGAAAATGGATACACTTTGCCTTCCAAGCCTTTTGAAGAATGGAATGTTGTAGAGAAAAGGCACGCAAATTTAAATTACAAAGCTATAAACTCTTTGTTTTGCGCCTTATCTACGGAGGAGTTTAATAGAGTAGCTCTTTTTTATTCCGCCAAGGTTATTTGGGATACTCTTGCCGTTACCTATGAGGGAACATCACAAGTCAAGGATTCTAAAATAAACTTGTTAAAGAGCAAATAAGAAATGTTTAGAATGGGTCAAAATGAAAGTATTTCCGAAATGTATACCCGATTTTCTAAAATATCAAATGAATTAGCTAGTCTTGGTAAATCTTATCCTACTGATGAGCTTGTAAGTAAGTTGCTTAGGTCACTTCCTCTACATTGGGATCCAAAGGTCACCGCCATACAAGAATCAAAGGATCTCAAGACGCTAACTATGGAGGAGCTTGGAGGATCTCTTCTCACTCATGAGATGCTCCTTACGAGCCGACAAGAGGAGAAGAAGCCAAAAGAGAAGGAAAAAGAGAGTAGATCCTTAGCACTCAAGGTGAAAGATGACTCATCTTCCTCAAATGAGGCGGATAGTGATGAAGAAGAAGCTTTGAGAAAATTCAAAAGCTTATGGAGAAAGAAGCACAAAAAGGATAAAAAGAAGAAGAAAGAAGAAAGTTAAGTTGAAGGTGGTATAAGATGCTATAATTGTAAGAAGACGGGACACAAAAGACCGGAGTGCCCTCTTTTCAACTCATCTTCCTCAAAGTACAAGGGAAAGAAGAAGGATTGGAAGAAGAACAAGGGTCTTGTAGCCGCTTGGGATGCTTCTAGCACTTCGGAAAAAAGCTCTCATACCAAGTGAAATTCCAAGGGTAGGCCCGAGTAATATTCTAATGACAACTTATGAGGAGGGAAAATTAGGTTACTAACAAGTTTTAAGCTTTTGAAAACTCTAACCCAATTTTGAAAATTTAAGAGATCAAAAAGGCAATTAAGCACACAAGTTAAACCCTAAGTACAATGCAAATATAAAGCAAGAGATAAGAGAGAATGCACCCGAGATTTAAAGTGGTTCGGTCCTCAAAACGCGAGGCCTACTCCACTCCACCAACCAAACCCGTTGATGGCTTCACTATGTTGATCTTCTTAACTTCGGCGAAGATCGGTGCCAATTACAATTCTAATTGCCTTTAACCTTGGTGGCAATCCTCACCACGGAGAGTGGGCTCCGCTTCTCCGAACACTCGCCCGAATACAATCGTCTTGATAAAGAAAGAAAGAACAAAAAATTCCTCACAAGGGTTTACAAGGTTTGTAGAAGATGTACAAATTTGAGCCTAATGATCCAAATCCTAATTCTAGAGGATGAGAGGCATAAACAAGCTTGATTCACTCTTAGGATGTTCAAATAGAGTTTTTGAGTGTTAGGATTGGTAGTTGGGAAGTTTAAAGTACCCATATATATATAGAAAACCCAAAATATGACCGTTTGAGGGCATAGTCGTAATTCTGGCAAAAACCCCAACGCTATTTTTTCTTCCCGAAATAGTGGTCTCGGAGTTCCGTGATATTTTCTCGGAGTTCCTCGAATTTCTTTCGGAGTTCCGGGAATACAAACAGAAGTTGGAAAAATGCTACTAGACCATTTCTCGGAGCTCCGAGGAATATCTCGGAGTTCCAGCTCGGAGCTCCGAGAATATTCTCGGAGTTCCGAGAAGCCTATATGCAGTTGGTTTTTCAATTCTGTTTCTTATTCATTTGGGCTTCCAACTCTACACCAAGTTGGGATTGTTTATGAGGGTTCCAAAGTGTTGGAACACCACAAGGACAATCTCTTAAATATTTAGGGGTGTGTGTTTTACTTTATTATGCCACTTAAAATCTAAATTAGGATTGGATCTTTACAATCTAAAATGGCTTCGATCTTCAATTGCGATGCTTCAAGTCTTCATGCGTCTTGGATCTCCGATGTCTTTGGCCTTCCTAATGCGGTCCAATGAGAGCTTTTTGGCCTTAATCCAAGCAATCTTGTCTTAAAACAATCATGATCTACAACTTAGATATACAAACACATTAGTGATATAAAATCACTTGTGTATTGGAATCAGCAAAAGAAGATGGGAATGCCAAGGTGGGAACCATTGGGCTTATAGAGATGCTGAAAACGCGTCTACTAGGGAGAGGAGAAATCCACATATAAAGCCCAGTAACTTTTCCTCCCTTTCCGATGTGGGATCTTTCACATATAGCCCTCTTTTTTCCCATTATATCAAAAATAGATAATATAATGATGATAAAGAACTCATTTTAAGATATTCAATAGGAATTATTAGCAATACGCACCTTTCACAAATGCAAGAAGATAACCATAATGTTTTCCCATTATATCGAGAATAGAAAATGTGATGATAATAAAGTACTCATCTATTTTACATATAGCACCACCAGCCTTGATTGTTTTGTCCAGATCTCAACAGTGGAAATTTTAATAATCCTATTGAAAATAATCTTTACATAGTTAAAGAAACTTACTTCGTAAGATCCTTTAACTCTCTTTGGTACAACGATTGTAAGAGATTGAAATCCAACATTGCAAGCTCTAGCAGCAAATTATTCCATTCCTTTTCTTGTTGGTATATCGAGATCTAGTACCTATGCTCTAGCCTTGGTAAACTCCTACACAAGGGTAGTTCTAAGGCGTGTTCTATCTGTGTTGCAAGAAGCACACAATCGGGGTTCATCTAATACATCTTCTCCTTGTGTGCTGAGATGTGCCGCTTCATACAAGCTTAAAAGGCCTCTCATATCACTAATTAAGGCTGCATTGAAGTTTCCGTGCTCGTCTTTGAACTTGTTAAATACATCTGTATAAAATTCAGCGATGTCATGATATGCATAATTTCTAATGATAAAACTAGTGAGAGTAGAAATGAAAAAGGATTTACCAGAAGACACATTAAACCCATGTTGTCTTAGTAATCGAAATCGGAGAGCAACGACAAATAGATCATCGTCAGCAGCATATGTATGGGATTCAAATATTTGATGTAGTGCCTCGTTGATCTCCTTTTCAAAATGATATGCTGTTAAGCGTAAAATTGGCCCTGCACTCTGAGATTTTGACACGTGTCATCTTACGATCCAGCGACCTAAAATAAATTATTCTTTATTCTTTGCTTTTGGAGAGATCACGTGATTCTTTCAAGCCACCTTAGCAAAAGTCGTTACAGATCTGATCCCACGATCACTTGATAGCAACAGGTGGATTTATACGGAATATACGCTGGAAATTGTTTAAATAATAGAGGGCGAATAAAAGGACAACACATAGGTGATACACAGAGCGAAGGACGTATGATCTTTTCCACTATAAAAAGGAAGGCTCATGTTCATTTAGGGCACTTTTGATTTTCCTCAGCAAGTTTGGAGATCTGAGATCTGAGGATAGATGAACTTTTTTTATTTTTCTCCTTGTGAACTCAAGATCATTCTTGTAAGCCCAATGGTTCCCACCTTGGCATTCCCATCTTCTTTTGATGATTCCATTACACAAGTGATTTTATATCACTAATGTGTTTGTATGTCTAAGTTGTAGATCATAATTGTGCTAAGACAAGATTGCTTGGATTGAGGCCAAGAAGCTCTCATTGGACAACATTAGCAAGGCCAAAGACATCAGAGATCCAAGATGCTTGAAGACTTGAAGCATCGCAATTAAAGATCAAAGTCGTTTTAGAATGTAAAGATCCAATCCTAGTTTAAGTGTTTAGAGGCATAAGTAAAGTTAATCTCACACACCCTAAAATGTTTAAGAGATTGTCCTTATGGTGTTCCAACACTTTGGAACCCTCATAACAATCCCAACTTGTTGTAGAGTTGGAAGCCCAAATAAATAAATAAACATAAATTGAAAACCTGCTGCATATAGGCTTCTCGGAACTCCGAGAGAATTCTCGGAGCTCCGAGATTTGGTCCAGTAGCTTTTTCCAACTTCTGTTTGTATTCCCGGAACTCTGAGAGAAATTTCTCGGAACTCCGAGAAAATCTCTCGGAACTCTGAGACCACTATGTTCGGGAAGAAATTATAGCCGTTGGTGATTTTGCCAGATTTACCACTATGCCCCTCAAACGGTCATATTTGGTTTTTCTATATATGTGGGCATTCTCTACTTCTCAATAATCAATCCTAACACTCTAAAAACCTATTGGAATATCCTAAGAGTGAATCAAGCTTGTTTATGCCTCTCATCCTCTAGAATTAGGATTTGGATCATAGGCTCAAATTTGTACATCTTATTCAAAGTTTGTAAACCCTTGTGAGGGATTTTTTTGTTCTTTGTTTCTTATTCAAAAAGATTGTATTTGGGCAAGTGCGAAGGGACGTGGAGCCATCCCAAGAGCGAGTGGAAGGAGACGTGGAGCTTTCTCCGGTTCGTGGCAAGTCTTGCGTGGCGGAGCCGAACCAAGTTGTAATTGGGTTGATTCCTCGCCATTAAAGGAATCATTAGTGAAGCCATCAATGGGTTTGGTTGGTGGAGTGGAGTAGGCCTCGCGTTGGAGGACCGAACCACTTTAAATCTTGGGTGCACTCTCTCTTATCTCTTGCTTTAAATTTACATTGCACTTAGGATTTAACTTGTATGCTTAATTTTCATCTTTGATCTCTTAATCTTCAAAATTGGGTTAAAAGTTTTCAAAAGATTAAAAATTGTTAGGAACCTAATTTTACCTCCTTATTAGTAGCCATTAGACTAAGTACTCGGGCCTACCCTTGGAATTTCACTTGGTATCAGAGCTTTGGCTCTTAATAGATTTTCTTTTCTTGAAATCTTTGGTAAATTTGTTTTATAAATTTAACAAGGGAAAGATCATAAGATCTTTGGCAACTATCTATTGTGAAATGGCAAATATAAATGGAACCGGACTTCCGGAAGGCCATTCCACAACTAGACCTCCTTTCTTTAATGGGTCCAACTATGGACATTGGAAGACAAGGATGCGCATCTATCTTCTTTCGATAGATGTGGTGCTTTAGCATATTGTTGAAAATGGATACATTTTGCCTTCCAAGCCATTTGAAGAATGGAATGTTGTAGAGAAAAAGCATGCAAATTTAAATTACAAAGCTACAAACTCTTTGTTTTGTGCCTTATCTACGGAGGAGTTTAATAGAGTAGCTCTTTTTGATTCCGCCAAGGTTATTTGGGATACTCTTGCCGCCACCCATGAGGGAACATCACAAGTCAAGGATTCCAAAATAAACTTGTTAAAGAGCAAATATGAAATGTTTAGAATGGGTCAAAATGAAAATATTTTCGAAATGTATACCCGATTTTCTAAAATATCAAATGAATTAGCTAATCTTGGTAAATCTTATCCTACTGATGAGCTTGTGGGTAAGTTGGTTAAGTCACTTCCTCCACATTGGGATCCAAAAGTCACCGCCATACATGAATCAAAGGATCTCAAGACACTAACTATGGAGGAGCTTGTAGGATCTCTTATCACTCATGAGATGCTCTTCACTAGCCGTCAAGAAGAGAAGAAGCCGAAAGTGAAAGAAAAAGAAAGTCAATCTTTAGCTCTAAAGGCCTCCAAGACAGACTCATCATCCTCAAGTGATACGAATAGTGATGAGGAAGAAGCTTTAAGAAAATTTAAAAGCTTATGGAGAAAGAAGCATAAAAAGAATAAAAAGAAGAAGAAAGAAGAAAGTGAAGTTGAGGGAGTTATAAGATGCTATAATTGTAAGAAGACGGGTCACAAAAGACCAGAGTGTCCTCTTCTCAAGTCATCTTCCTCGAAGTACAAGGGAAAGAAGGATTGGAAGAAGAATAAGGGTCTCGTCACCGCTTGGGATGCTTCAAGCACGTCGGGCAAAAGTTCAAGCGAAGGGGAAGATAAAAAAGATGATCTTTGCTTCATGGCACTCACCCATGAAGATGAGGTAAATTCTAACCTTTCTTGTAATTCATCAAGTAGTGATAGTGTCTTATGATGAATTGTGCATAACCTTGCATTCTCAAATTTCAAAAAATAAAGTTCTTAAAAAATTTATTTCAAAATTAGAAATTGAACTTGATACTTTGAAAAAGGAGTCATCTTCTTCCATATCTAAATCTCAAGCACAACTTGAAAATTTTAAACTTGAGATTGAAACCCTTAAAGGTAGTTTGGATGAGAAAACCTGCCAAATTGTTAATCTTCAACATGTGGCAAGCTCTTCCAAATCTTATGAAGATGACACTAATGATTTTCTAAATCAAATAACCCATCTTCATAACGAAAATGAAAGGTTAAGATTATGTCTCCATGGATTCTTAAATGGTGATAAAATTATTGACATAATCTTGAAGAAGGCTAGTAATCATGCATTTTATGATAGGACTAGTCTATCAAACCCTCATGTTAGATGCCATTATTGTGGAATCAATGGTCATTACCAATTCCAATGTGCATCTAAAATTAGGGATTGTGGTGGAACCAAGAAAGCTTGGGTTCCCAAAGCCCCCATATGATTCTCTTCATTTGTGTTTTTAGATTAGGGGCTTGCTCTTAAAATTGAATATCTTATTATGGTTATATCCTCTCTTGTGTTGAATAAAAACTCTAAATAGGGGTGAGTTCTTTGTTTGTCTTTTTTCTTGAAAAAGGGGGAGCTTAAATTTGAAAATTTTATCCCTTTTATTTTCTTTTACCCCATCTTTTTGATTGATGCCAAAGGGGGAGAAAAATCTAGTGTAAGAAAATATATGTATGCTTTTATTGGAAAATCTCTTGTGCTTGTCATCATAAAAAAGGAGGAGATTGTAAGCCCAATGTTCCCACCTTAGCATTCCCATCTTCTTTTGATGATTCCAATACATAAGTGATTTTATATCACTAATGTGTTTGTATGTCTAAGTTGTAGATCATAATTGTGCTAAGACAAGATTGCTTGGATTGAGGCCAAGAAGCTCTCATTGGACCACATTAGGAAGGCCAAAGACATCGGAGATCCAAGATGCATGAAGACTTGAAGCATCGCAATTGAAGATCGAAGTCGTTTTAGAATGTAAAGATCCAATCATAGTTTAGGTGTTTAGAGGTATAAATAAAGTTAATCTCACACACCCTAAAATGTTTAAGAGATTGTCCTTGTGGTGTTCCAACACTTTGGAACCCTCATAACAATCCCAACTTGGTGTAGAGTTGGAAGCCCAAATAAATAAAGAAACATGAATTGAAAATCTGCTGCATATAGGCTTCTCGGAACTCCGAGCTCGGAGCTCCGAGAAAATCCTCGGAGCTCCGAGATTTGGTCCAGTAGCTTTTTTCCAACTTCTGTTTGTATTCCCGGAACTCCGAGAGAAATTTCTCGGAACTCCGAGAAAATCTCTCGGAACTCCGAGACCACTATGTTCGGGAAGAAATTATAGCCGTTGGTGATTTTGCCAGATTTACCACTATGCCCCTCAAACGGTCATATTTGGTTTTTCTATATATATGGGCATTCTCTACTTCCCAATAATCAATCATAACACTCTAAAAACCTATTGGAATATCCTAAGAGTGAATCAAGCTTGTTTATGCCTCTCATCTTCTAGAATTAGGATTTGGATCATAGGCTCAAATTTGTATATCTTATTCAAAGTTTGTAAACCCGTGTGAGGGATTTTTTGTTCTTTCTTTCTTATTCAAGAAAATTGTATTTGGGCGAGTGCGAAGGGACGCGGAGCCATCCCAAGAGCGAGTGCAAGGAGACGCGGAGCTTTCTCCGGTTCGTGGCAAGTCTTGCGAGGCGGAGCCGAACCAAGTTGTAATTAGGTTGATTCCTCGCCATTAAAGGAATCCTTAGTGAAGCCATCCACGGGTTTGGTTGGTGGAGTGGAGTAGGCCTCGTGTTGGAGGACCAAACCACTTTAAATCTCGGGTGCACTCTCTCTTATCTCTTGCTTTAAATTTGCATTGCACTTAAGATTTAACTTGTGTGCTTAATTTTCATCTTTGATCGCTTAATCTTCAAAATTGGGTTAGAAGTTTTCAAAAGATTAAAAATTGTTAGGAATCTAATTTTACCTCCTCATTAGTTGCCATTAGAGTAAGTACTCGGGCCTAACCTTGGAATTTCAATTCTACTTTGAATCTTAAATGTAATCTTTAGATTCTTGTTTCATCAATGAGATCATTCGGTGCCTAAGATCTTACTTACTTTATGGATTTAACTAAGGTTTTCTTGAATCGTTCAATCTAAAACCGAGAATTTAACGATATCATATGCCACTCCCAGATGTTGAATCACATCAATCAAATCGATTTCTTGCTTTGATCCCTTGGAAATGCTTAGCATTCTCTTCACTTCTTCCTTCAACACTACAACCCGCTTAGTCCATAAATCTAACTTCTGCATGGTACCATTTAGAAGCACAAATAAATTAGCTATGTTAATTATGAAAGGATATAATTCAACTTAAATGATCTCTTTCTCCCTTTCTCTCCCTCTCTTACTTCCCTACTGTCATGCCCCAAGCCGGGGGACCTGTAACAGTGCCGCACGCCCTCCAACAAAATCGACGACTTGGGCATGCAAGGCCAAAACAATTAACCATATTATATTTTCAGAGCAACTAGCGGAAGACAAATTTAATATTCCAAATAAATCCATAAATATCCATATTAATTAACCCATGGGTCAAGATGCTCGCTATCAACAATGATAAAATAAATCCCTACTACCTGCATAAGCAAATGTCTACTAAAATAAATAAATTCTTAAGCAACTACTGAACTATGAAATCTAAACTCTCTAATACAAACTATAGCTTTCCTCATGCCCCCATTCCCATGATCCAAAGCTATCCTTCGAGATCTGTAAAAATAAAAGATGGCGTGGAATAAGTTTTTACACTCAATATGTAATTCAAGGATTCTATTCAAGATTGGATCAAGTATCTCACAAACAAATCACAACCACCAAATTAAAAGAATACAACTTGTTACGTAAGAAACATGTGATGTACCGAGGTATAATCGTATAAAGATACAAAGAAATAACTAATCAACAACTAACAAAGTTTTTTCCAAGGCACAATACAAGAACAATTTGTATTCTTCTAGATATAGCTAGGTATCAAAGGGAACTCTCCCAACATGCACTTCCACTCGGAGGGCTCAAATATCAATGGAAACTCTCCCAACATCCACTTCCACTCGGAAGGCCAAAAGATGTCAATGGGAACTCTCCCAACATGCACTTCCACTCGGAAGGCTAATTATACCACAACCTAGCTATACTAGTAATACAATCAATGTCAAATGATTAACTTGAATTGAACAGTAATCACCCAATGGTTAGCAATCATCATATCGCAATAATACCTAACTAAGAT
Source organism: Tasmannia lanceolata (assembly GCF_043159265.1). Taxonomy (NCBI): domain Eukaryota; kingdom Viridiplantae; phylum Streptophyta; class Magnoliopsida; order Canellales; family Winteraceae; genus Tasmannia; species Tasmannia lanceolata. Next base: position 25,917,430 of record NW_027518697.1, on the reverse strand, counting down.
TTATGAGCAAAAATGAGAACAACAACCATCAGACATATTTCAATTTGCAGATTTCAATACAACCAAATATATGCAACCAACACTGAGTACTTGATCCAATTTTCATGAGTTTCTCAAACCAAACATGCCTTTTGAATAAATGAGATTTATATCAGTTCTAAAACAAATTTTTTCAAATTTTCAAGATAGCTCGCAAATCAAAATTTGTATGTAGTAAAACATCTTACATAGAAGCACAAGATTACTTACCACAGCCTGAACAACTGATCTTTTTTTAAACCTTTAAGATCAACCCTCCAAATCACCTATAATCCAAGTAATATTTTAATTTAGAAAGTTGGTTCATCTTTCGAAAATAATTTAGGTGTATTCCCGCTACAATGGTACTGCCTGATTTTCAAACACAATTTTTTTGGACATACTTGACACTCGGCAGAAAATATTCATATAATATTCAAGTAAAATCCAAAACCTATGAAACGCACTAAAAAATCTATAATTTCATAGAACACATCAAAGCCTAGATCAGATCAGAAGACCTTCGTTTTTAGGTCGTAACAAAGATCAGACCCAGATTTCAGGCAGATTAAACCCACTATACGAGAATAATTATAAAATAATCATCTGAAATCTAAAAATTACGAAACAAAGCCATTTGAAAGAAGACTAAAAAATCTATAATTTCAAAGAACACATGAAAACCTAGACCCGATTAGAAGACCTTCCTCTTTAGGTCGTAACAGATATCAGACCCAGATTTCAGGCAGATTAAACCCACTGTACGAGAATATTCATAAAATAATCATCTGAAATCTAAAAATTACGAAACCAAAGCCATTTGAAAGAAGACTCAAAATCCATAATTTCAAAGAACACATCAAAACCTAGATCAGATCAGAAGACCTTCGTTTTTAGGTCGTAATAGAGATCAGACCCAGATTCCAGGCAGATTAAGATAAACTAACATTAGGTCTTTCGAAAAGCCATGATTTCTCTCAATCTAACGACGATCTAAGAATAAATCTTGTTTTTTTTTAATCATAACTATAGATTTGAAATAGCTTATTAAGATCAAATTAAGAAAACTAATTTAATTCGCGTACCTTTGGGGAAGAACAAGTTTTCTCTCTTCCAAACTCCACGTTCCAAAGTTTTCTTCTTTTGGGTAGAGTGTTGAACGTTTTGTGTTTAACGTAAGTTTATGGATTTTCTTTAAGAGTCTCACAATTCCTAAGGTTTGTGTATCCTAATCTTATTGGACTAGGAAGTTTTTCCCTCTATCAAGTAAGAGTTTCTTTAAAATAAGGACTCTTGTAAATTTTCAACTTGGGACAAAAACGACCTCCCATCAATCACTTGGACGTATATTATATGTGTATAATAATAGTTATTATTAATTAAAGTAAAAAAAGGGTCGTTTCATTCTCCCCCTCTAAAAAAAAATTTCGTCCTCGAAATTTAATGGGTTAGGTACGAACCTACAAAAAGATGGGGGTACTTCTCCTTCATTTCGTCTTCCAACTCCCAAGTAGCTTCCCTATCAGTTGTGTGATTACTCCATAGAACCTTGACATAGGGAATCGTACGACGCCGCAAAACTTGATCCTTTATGTCTATAATACGAACTAGATGTTCTTCATAAGTCAAATCTTCTCTTAGTTGTAGTGGGATAGGTTCAATCACGTGGCTTGGATCAGAAGTGTATTTTCTCAACATAGATACATGAAAAACATTGTGCACGCCTGCTAGAGAAGGTGGAAGTGCTAGTCGGTACGCAACCGGTCCAATCCTCTTTAGAATCTCATAACGTCCTACATATCTGGGGCTTAACTTGCCACGAATTCCGAATCTCATAACTCCCTTTGAAGGAGAAACCTTAAGAAACACATGGTCGCCCACTTCAAATTCTAGTTCTCGTCGTCTTGTATCCGCATAACTCTTTTGACGGCTTTGTGCTGCCTTAAGATGTTCGTTGATCATTCTAATCTTCTCTTCGGTTTGTTGAACAAAATCCGGACCTCAATTTTCTTTCTCCCACATCGTCCCAACATATTGGAGATCTACATTTCCTCCCGTATAAAGCCTCGTATGGGGCCATTTTGATACTCGTTTGATAACTGTTATTGTATGCAAAATCGGCGAAAGGTAATTGTTCATTCCATGATCCTTTGGAATCAATAGCACAAGCCCTCAACATATCTTCTAGAATTTGAATAGTTCTTTCTGACTGTCCATCTGTCTGCGGATGAAAAGCTGTGCTAAAATTCAACCTCGTGCCCAAAGCATTGTGTACACTTTGCTAGAAATGAGATACGAACCTAGTATCCCGATACGATACAATAGAAATCGGAACTCCATGCAATCGGACAATTTCCTTCATATATAGTTTGGCCATCTGATCAATAGTATCACCAATTTTGTAAGGTAAGAAGTGTGCTGATTTAGTCAATCTGTCAACAATTACCCAGATAGCATCATATTTTCTCTGTGTCTTAGGTAACCCAGTAATAAAATCCATAGTTATTCCTTCCCACTTCCACTGAGGAATAGGCAATGATTCCAATTTCCCTGTTGGACTTCGATGTTCAATCTTCACTTGTTGACAAACCAGGCATTTTGCCACATATTCTGCTATATCTCTCTTCATATTTTTCCACCAAAAGTTTCTCTTTAAATCTTTGTACATTTTCGTACCTCCTGGGTGTATCGAATAACTAGAACTATGAGCTTCTTATAAAATCATTTCTTTTAGATCTACATTATCATGCACACACAAACGACTTCCAAACCTTAGAGACCCATCTTCGTGAATTTTAAATTGTGAGACCGCTTCCAACTCGACCTTCTTTCTGATTCTCTGCAAGTGCCCATCCGAAGTCTGAGCTGCTATAATCATATCTATTAGATTAGGCTGCACTCTCAAATTCGCCATCAAGGCTCAAGGCTCAAGGCTCATGCTTTATAACTTCGATCTCTAACTTTCTCAAATCCTCAAGAATTGGTTTCTTATTCGTAATTAGCATAGATAGCTTCCCTTGAGATTTTCTGCTTAACGCATCAGCAACGACGTTAGCTTTGCCTGGATGGTAACTAATGATTAGATCATAGTCCTTTAGCAATTTTAACCATCTCCTTTGTCTCATATTTAACTCCTTCTGTGTGAAGATATATTTCAGGCTTTTATGGTCTGTAAGAACTTCACATCTTTCTCCGAAGAGATAATGTCTCCAAATTTTAAGCGCGAAGACAACTGCAGCTAGTTCCAAATCATGTGTAGGATAATTTTGTTCATATGGCCTCAATTGCCTAGAAGCATAAGCTACTACTCTTCCATGCTGCGTGAGAACACAACCAAGTCCATTCTTCGACACATCACTGTAAATGGTGAAACCTCCGCTCCCTGATGGTAAGGTGAGAACTGGAGCAGCCACTAATCTATTTTTCAGTTCTTGAAAACTTTGTTCGCACTTTTCAGTCCAAATAAACTTCGTTCCCTTATGAGTCAACTGGGTTAACGGTATAGCTATACTTGAGAAACCTTCGACAACTTCCTATAGTATCCAGCTAATCCAAGGAAACTGCGCACTTTCGACACATTTGTTGGTCTGCACCAGTTTACAATTGCTTCTATTTTCTGAGGATCAACCGATACACCATTTTTAGATATAACATGGCCCAAAAAGGCTACACTATTTAACCAGAACTCGTACTTCTTAAGTTTGGCAAATAGTTTATGTTCCCTCAATGTTTGCAAAATTATTCTCAAGTGATTTTCGTGTTCTCCTTCACTCTTCGAATACACCAGGATATCATCGATGAAGACTACTACGAACTCATCCAAGTAGGGTTTAAACACCCTATTCATTAAATCCATGAATGCAACCGGAGCATTAGTTAACCCAAATGGTAATACCAAAAATTCATAATGCCCATACCTCGACCTGAAAGTTGTCTTGGGTATATCTTCTGGCTTGATCTTTAACTGATGATAACCAGATCTCAAATCAATCTTTGAGAATACTTCTGCTCCTTGTAATTGATTGAAGAGGTCATCTATTCTAGCAATGGATAGTTGTTCCTCACAGTTACCCTATTTAATTCCTGGTAGTCAATGCAAAGATGCATACTACCATCCTTCTTCTTAACAAATAAGACTTGCGCTCCCCAAGGCGAGACGCTCGGTCTAACGAATCCCTTATCTAAGAGTTCTTGCAACTGAATACTCAATTCCTTTAATTCCGCTGGAGCCATACGGTATGGGGCTTTTGAGATAGGGTCTGTACCAGGCACAAGATCAATGGAAAATTCTATCTCTCGGTCTGGGGTTAAACCTGATAGTTCCTCAGGAAAAACATCGGCAAAATCCCTAACCACAGGAATATTCCCAATATCTAAGCTTTCCTTGCTGGAATCTAACACAGAAGCTAAATATCCATGGCATCCATTCCTCAATAATTGGCTGGCTTTCAATGCCGAAATGACACGAGGTAGAGTACACTTCAAACTCCCCATGAAACTAAACTCAGGTTGTCCCTGGGTACAAAATCTAACTATCCTTCCACAACAATCCAAATGTGCGTCATTAGCTGCGAGCCAATTCATTCCCAAAATAACATCGAAGTCCTTCATATCTATTACCACCAATTCTACAGGCAATTTATGGCCTTCAATTTCCACAACACAAGACTTACATACACGGTCGGTGATTAATGAGCCTCCAACAGGTGTGCCCACGGATAACTCTACATCCATACTCTCAGGAACTAATTGATGCTTTTTCACAAAATTGCTTGATACCAAAGAGTGTGTAGCTAGCAAAGAATTTATATAACATTAACAATTATGTAGCACAAGTGAAAAAATATATATATAATAGGTCCTAGTTATTATATTTGTGCACATTACAATCTAAACAAGGTAAAATACCTATCACCACAGAGTCTGAGGCCTGCGCATCCTACTCGGTAACAATATAAAGCCGTCCGGCAACCTTAGTCTTTTGGCCCCCAAACTTGCCTTGGCCAACAGGTGGTGTTAGAATCGCCTGAGGTGCTCCTGCAGATGGTGTCCCCTTCTTCTGAGGACAATTTGCAATTCTGTGTCCCTGTTGCCCACAATGGAAGCACGCCCCTGTGGCCCAAGGGCATCCTTTTTCATCATGAACCCTCTTACATTTGTTGCACATAGTGCCTGCCTGGGTCCCAAATTTAGGTGGAAATCCACCACCCCGATTTCCAGTATGACCATTGAGGTTAGTAGTCCTCTGCCTCTTCTTTTGCTGAAATTCTCTATTTTGTTGCGCTTTCAACACGCCTTCCTCCACTGTCAGGGCTTTATTTATAGTTTCTGCATACGTCTCCAGCTGAAAGTCTTTAACCTTCTGTCTAATGGGTTCTCGTAAACCCTCCTGAAATCAATGGGCCAAAGTTCCATCGTCATCAACCAATCCAGTGGAGGCAAACTTGCTCAATCTGCGGTAAAGAGCCACATATTTAGTTACTGTCTTACTACCCTGCTTAAGACTAAAGAATTCGTTCTCCTTCGAGATTTTCACACTTGTCGGGAAGTAGTTATCAAAGAATGCCTATCTAAACTCCGCCCAAGTGCCATCCTCATCTCCCCAAATAATTCCCCTCTCTATCTGCCACCAATCATCTGCGTCACCTCTCAACATAAACGTGGCACCATTCAGCTTTTCCTCATCTGTAAAATTCAAATACCTGAATATCTTCTCTAGGCCCTTCAACCATGACTCAACTACCAAGGGGTCAGAAGTCCCTTCAAACGGTGTTGCTAAACGCTGAAACTCTGATTGGAGATTATTGGGTCTAGGCTGAATCCGTTCTTCATGACGGGCCACGCCACCTGCTAAAGTCCTCATTGCTTGCCCCAAAGTTGGGGATCTAGGTCTATTATGTTGAGGTTCCTGCTGCTGGTTTTGTTGAGGCTCTTCCTGAGCCTCCTGATGGTGTTCTTCTAAGTTATCATGAGTTTCTAGTGGTGGTCCACGACCTCCTACACCCAAAGGTCCTATAGGCACCTGTCCTCCCACAATGTTAAGGTTCCTAGCCAGGTCTGCCATACTTCTGTAGTTTCCTCGGGAGGCTCCTCGGTAATTTCCTCAGGATGTTCCACGGTAGTTTCCACGTGCCATCTCACCTATTACCACCAAATTCATTGACGAAGATGAGATTCCATAAGATAACATTTAATAAACTTTGTTGCATGCAATCAAGGTAACCTTAACAATTTCACAAAATAGTTATTCGTCTAATGCAATAAAATTTTCACCTGATAGACTAGGTATCCAGGCGCACCCAAGCTTACCATACCGTCCCATACCGGATAGTAACCTTGTATGCTAAACTGAGAAACTCCTAGTCTATGTGAAGGGAATTTTGTTTTCTAACGAATCAATCACTGTCGACACATTTGAGTTCACTATACTGTTCCATACTACCATAGCCAACCCTAACATAGCCAAACTCATAGTAAGCTCGAATTCACTACACTGTCCCATACCAGCATAGCCAATCCTTACATAACTAAGTGTTCATGGTTCTCCTACATCGTCCTTGGGGCTCTGAACTAATTTGGTCATCTTATACCGACATAACTCACTCACACGTCGACCAAGCGTCCCCGATGCATGTGAGTTCGTTACATGGTTCCTAACAACATAATTAACTCAAGTGCCCGGAACATAAGAATCTATTACGTCATTTCCTATGTGCTCCTTGCCTATGTCTACCCATCTCTCATCCTACGTGTTTAAACTTAAGGTTTTTGCTAAGGTTCTAGTAGCCTATAGGTTCTTCAACTAAACCTGGCTTTGATACCACTTTCTGTCACGCCCCAAGCCGGGGTACCTGTAACAGTGCCACACGCCCTCCAACAAAATCGACGACTTGGGCATGCAAGGCCAAAACAATTAACCATATTCTATTTTCAGAGCAACTAGCGGAAGACAAATTTAATATTCCAAAGAAATCCATAAATACCCATATTAATTAACCCATGGGTCAAGATGCTCGCGATCAACAATGATAAAATAAATCCCTACTACATGCATAACCAAATGTCTACTAAAATAAATAAATTCTTAGGCAACTACTGAAGTATGAAATCTAAACTCTCTAATACAATCTATAGCTTTCCTCATGCCAACATTCCCACAATCCAAAGCTTCCTTCGACATCTGTAAAAATAAAAGATGGTGTGGAATGAGTTTTTACAATCAATACATAATTCAAGGATTCTATGCAAGATTGGATCAAGTATCTCTCAAACAAATCACAACCACCAAATTAAAAGATTACAACTTGTTACGTAAGAAACATGTGATGTACCGAGGTATAATCATATAAAGATACAAAGAAATAACTAATCAACAAATAACAAATATTTTTCCAAGGCACAATACAAGAACAATTTGTATTCTTCTAGATATAGCTAGGTATCAAAGGGAACTCTCCCAACATGCACTTCCACTCGAAGGGCTCAAATATCAATGGGAACTCTCCCATCATGCACTTCCACTCGAAGGGCTCAAATATCAATGGGAACTCTCCCATCATGCACTTCCACTCGAAGGGCTCAAATATCAATGGGAACTCTCCCAACATGCACTTCCACTCGGAAGGCCAAAAGATGTCAATGGGAACTCTCCCAACATGCACTTCCACTCGGAAGGCTCAAATATCAATGGGAACTCTCCCAACATGCACTTCCACTCGGAAGGCTGATGATACCACAACCTAGCTATACTAGTAATACAATCAATGTCAAATGATTCACTTGAATCGAACAGTAATCACCCAATGGTTAGCAATCATCAAATCGCAACAATACCTAACTAAGATTTATAAGCAATAATGAGAAAAACAACCATCAGACATATTTCAATTTGCAGATTTCAATACAACCAAATATATGCAACCAACACTGAGTACTTGATCCAATTTTCATGAGTTTCTCAAACCAAACATGCCTTTTGAATAAATGAGATTTATATCAGTTCTAAAACAAAGTTTTTCAAATTTTCAAGATAGCTCGCAAATCAAAATTTGTATGTAGTAAAACATCCTACATAGAAGCATAAGATTATGTAGCACAGCCTGAACAACTGATCTCTTTTTAAACCTTTAAGATCAACCCTCCAAATCACCTATAATCCAAGCAATATTTTAATTTAGAAAGTTGGTTCATCTTTAGAATATAATATAGGTGTATTCCCGCTACAACGACACTGCTTGATTTTCAAACACAATTGTTTTGGACATACTAGACACTCGGCAGAAAATATTCATATAATATTCCAGTGAAATTCAAAAATTATGAAACTAAATCCATTTGAAAGAAGACTAAAAAATATATAATTTCATAGAACACATCAAAACCTAGATCAGATCAGAAGACCTTCGTTTTTAGGTCGTAACAGAGATCAGACCCAGATTTCTGGCAGATTTAACTCACTGTACAAGAATATTCATAAAATAATTGTCTGAAATTTAAAAATTATGAAACCAAAGCCATTTGAAAGAAGAATAAAAAATCTATAATTTCAAACAACAAATCAAAACCTATATCAGATCAGAAGACCTTCGTATTTAGGTCGTAACAGAGATCAGACCCAGATTTCAGGCAGATTACACCCACTGTTCGAGAATATTCATAAAATAATCATCTGAAATCAAAAACTTACGAAACTAAAGCCATTTGAAAGAATACTAAAAAATCTATAATTACAAAACACACATCGAAAGCTAGATCAGATCAGAAGACCTTCGTTTTTAGGTCGTAATAGAGATCAGACCCAGATTCCAGGCAGATTAAGATAAACTAACATTAGGTCATTCGAAAAGCCATGATTTCTCCCAATCTAACGACGATCTAAGAATAAATCTTTTTTTTTTTTTTTAATCATAACTATAGATTTGAAATAGATTATTAAGATCAAATTAAGAAAATTAATTTAATTCGCATACCTTTGGGGAAGAACAAGTTTTCTCTCTTCCAAACTCCACGTTCCAAAGTTTTCTTCTTTAGGGTACAGTGTTGCACGTTTTGTGTTTAACGTAAGTTTTTGGATTTCCTTTAAGAGTCCCACAATTCCTAAATTTCGTGTATCCTAATCTTATTGGACTAGGAAGTTTTTCCCTCTATCAAGTAAGAGTTTCTTTAAAATAAGGACTCTTGTAAATTTTCAACTTGGGACAAAAACGCCCTCCCATCAATCACTTGGACTCTATTATATGTGTATAATAATAATAATAATTAATTAAAGACAAAAAGGGACGTTTCACCTACTATAAACATAAACCTGCAATTTTATATTCTACTTAATTTTCTAACATGATCCTTTTTGCTTCTTTTCGAATCGAAACAATATAAATAGAAACAATAGAAGGAAAAAGAGGTGAGTATACCAGAAAAAATAAAAATAAACTATTGAACAGAGCATTTCCTATCATCATGTGTTCTATCAAGAGGTATGAGCCACACAACTTTGGCTATCCATCAACAATCATAACGAAAGTTAATAATTGATTTTTTAATGAACCCTCTCTCTCTCTCTCTCTCTCTCTCTCTCTCTCTCTCTCTCTCTCTCTCCTTACAATTTGGTCATGAGAGTAGGAGTGGAAGTGATCACCCCAAGTGCTTGGGTGAAACACTCTTGAGTTGTGATTGATTTGTGGCTTCCCTGATGCAACCCAAATCCTACGGGCTGATTTGTTTATATTTTCCTGCATATCATTTAGGCTAGATTTATTTCCATTTTGTTTCATGCCATTTAGGATAGATTTATTTCTATTTCCATGTATAACCAAATTACATGCATAGCTAAATAAAGTCATTTAGGATTGAGTTTACTTTTTATATTTAGGTTGCCTTTAATATGAAGGTGGCAATTTTAGATGTTTTTTTTTGTTGTATGAGATTCCATTTTTAGAATTCCTCCTAATCTATAGAAGGAGGTGGATGAGATATGTAATGAGACATTGATTATTGAATGAAATTTGCCTTTGGCTTTTGTGTTCTTTTGAGAACTTTTGGTTGCTTGGATTAGCACCTGCAGGAGTATTTTCTAGTTTCGCTCTGAGAAACTCGACTTCGACGGGATTGAAGTAAATCACATCCCCTTCGACGACGATCGAAGTATCCTATTCCCTACGACGGTGTTCGAAGGGCCCCTTTTTCATTTATTTTATCAATCTTGAATCCGCTGCTGCGCCACAAAGAGCGTCCAGATTTTCAGACTGCATCAGATTGGTATCAGAGCTAACTCCTTCCTTGGGTTGGAGAAAAAGATTCGTAGCGAAGTTTGCGTGGATTCCTGAGGGGTACAGATTATCTTAGATCAGTTCAGAGAAGAGTTGCCGAGTGCCAAGATTGGGAGGTAACACCACATTTAAAATCGTTTTATTATTACCTAGAGGAAGAAATCATAAATTGGTACTCACCACCGATCTATGATGAATATTCGGAAGATGGGTATTTAATTTTTCCAAAGAGTTTAGATGATTCGTTAATTCTTGATTGTGACAAAGTGATCAATGATTCACTTGAAAAGATAGTTGATGCGCCCAATAAAAACATGAATGTAGAAATTAAGGAAACTAGATATGATGGCTTGGAGATTGAAGTGATCGGTAAGTGCAGGAATATTATGTTGAATTCTTCAGCAGTTTATATATCGATCTATTTTTATTAGATCATACATCGAAGCCTGCAATGAGTATTTATGACTTCAAGCCAATTCAAGATCAAAAGGGATTATATTTTCTTCTTCAGGATTATGAAACAAGATTTGATTTCCGATAGTTTCAATTGATGATTGTTCTTCAACACTTAAAAACTAGAGGACGAGTATTTTTAAACCATGGAAGAATGATGGAGGCGAAGACCATCGAAAGCATGTATTGTTTGAAAGATTTAAATCCGATGATGGATTTTCTCCAACCCGGGGAGACTGATGCAACCCAAATCCTACGGGCTGATTTGTTTCTATTTTCCTGCATATCATTTATGGTAGATTTATTTCCATTTTCTTTCATGCCAATTATGATAGATTTATTTCTATTTCCATGCATAACCAAATAAGAAATTTGTTCATTCCATGTATAGCTAAATAAGGTCATTTGGGATTGAGTTTACTTTTTATATTTAGGTTGCCTTTAATATGAAAGTGGCAATTTTAGATGTTTCTTTTGGTTGTATGAGATTCCACTTTTAGAATTCCTCCTAATCTATAGAAGGAGGTGGATGAGACATGTAATGGGACTTTGATTATTGAATGAATTTTGTCTTTGGCTTTTGAGTTTTTTGAGAACTTTTGGTTGCTTGGATTAGCACCTGCAGGAGTATTTTCTAGTTTCGCTCTGAGAAACTCGACTTCGATGGGATTGAAGTAAATCACATCCCCTTCGACGGTGATCGAAGAATCCTATTCCTTACGACGGTGTTCTTAGGGCCCATTTTTCATTTATTTTATCAATCTTGCATCCGCTGCTGCGCCACGAAGAGCGTCCAGATTTTCAGACTGCATCCAATCTTCTATTGAATCAACAATGGAACCAAAAGAAGGGGTTGCAGTCATAAGATCCATAATAATCTCAAGGTTGGGAAATCAAACGAAGGAATATAGGGTGCGTTTGGATGGCCAGAATGGGGAATCGGTATTGGTATCTGATTACTATTTGGGTGATTCCAGCGTTTGGATTAGTTAACAAAATGGAATGGGAATGGATATTCAACTCCCTGGGGAAAAAACGGGGGAAATATTAGGCGTGTCTTGTTACCCGCCCAAGGGGGTGGTATTTTCATTCCCAGAATGAGCGAGAAAAAAGGCATGAATAGTTAGCCATCGAAATTATGTTTTTTGTTGACCCGTCTCCTCTCCAGTTCCCTTCTCTCTTCCAGTGTGTTCTCTGTCTCCATGATGAGATTCAGCACAGTCTCTTTAAAGCGTGGATAATTCCATCTCCACGTGAGTTGTAAACCTCGCTCTCTGAAGATTGCAAACAGAAACGGTGAATTTCAAGCAAGGTAAAAGGAATGTGCCTAAAATCCGATTCAATTTCCATTAGTTCTAGGTTTGTGCTCTTGTTTCCAACTAAGCTGGCCATGGTTCAGGATTTTTGGTCCTATGTGGAGCTCGTGGAAATAAGATCCGGACGGTAGTGAGTACAGGACGTTCTGATGAGCTAAACATCCCACAACAAAAAGCTCCTCCTCAATTGAGAAAAATAAAGTTGTATTGAATTAGTTTCAACCACCAGGTTCCTTTAATTTTCAGCAAATTACAGAGCTTGACCCAACAATTAAGTGGATGTATAATGGTGTTTAATGAGGACCAACTGCTCTACTTAATTCCTCTAAGGAAACGTCCAGATCTAAAGGCTGATTGAAAAGCCAACTTTGCCCCCTCCCAATTGTAGAATTGATCCCCCATCTTCTACCGAAAAAAAAAAAAAAAAGAAGCGAAGGAAAGAAAAAAAATACAGATCTAAGCTGTGACTTAGAAATATATTATGGAGCTCAACCACCTTCTGTTCATTGCTTGTGCTTGGAATTAGTAATTCAAAACTCATGCTATTCCATTTTATCTTTGGTGTTAAATGTGAAAGTGCCTGCTAAAACAAGACAGTCATGAGTTTGATGACCGTAGGGATTGAATATTTCAAAGACGGGTTCCACTGGGACTGAAATATTTATTGGAAATTTCATTCCATTCCTATGCTGGTTTGTGCTGTACCAAACTAAAGAATTGGAATCAGGATTGATTCCCCAGATAAATTGTAGTGCTTACACAAATACCAAAATTGGAATTGTTATCCGTTTACAGGGGAAATTGGAATTGGATTGGAATGTGATACCGATACCGATACCGATTTACGATTCCAGCAATCCAAGAATCGGTATTTATAGGCAGCAAATGGAGAGCCAGTATAATTAAAAATCAAAATTATTAGGGTGGTAGGAAAATAAATTAATGACATCTAGCTAATATTAATAAACACGAGAATTTATATGATAGGAGGCCGTGAAAATGATTTTTGGGGCACAACCTAGTTAAGTTATGGCCTAACAGATGGACGGTTTGGGTCATCATATGGAGGGGCTGTACCATACTTTCCAGGCTTCACGTGTTTTCACGGCCACCCATCACATAAATTCTCTGTTACTTGATGTGTTAATAGAGAAATTATATGATGGGTGGCCGTGCAAACACGTGATATTTAAAAGTGCGGTATGGCCCACTCCATACAATGATCCAAACCGTCAATTTGTTGCGCCACAACGTAAATAGGTTGTACCCCAAAAATTATTTCCATAGGATGATCCTAACCCTTCGATCATATGCATGAAAAATATTCTATAATGTAGGCCATGAAACACTTGCATAGCCCAAAATGTACATTAATCATTGATCCATAGCATTCTCTTTTTTGGCACACACAGCACAGAAGCTGTTGAACAAAAAATGGCGCTAAATGCATGTAACATTTACATAATCATGGTACTAAAATTTATCTAATTGTCTTCAAACTTGTCTAAGTTGACCCCACTCGATCAACAGTTGACTCAAGTCGTTATGCCACTACCTGAGTTATATTTGTTTTCTTGAGAACTTGACCTAGTCGAGTTGAAAAAACTAGATCGTTCTTCCCGAGTAGATGATCATTCAATATTTTCTGATTTGCTAAGTAAAAACCTATTACTTTTTTCTAGAGAGACCCAAACATACAAAATGAAAAATAAAGCGGAGAGGAGATGAATGAAAATATGGGAAGAAAATTCTTGCATAATGGTTTAAGAGTGACATTAGATCTATCAATCTAGGATTATTATACGGAAGATTTGAAATCAAGGGGAAAAAGTGAAGGACTATGTTTTTAGTGAATTTATGTCTTGTTTTTGTCAAGGGTTTGTGAATTTATCATTAATAAAAATATTACAAAAGATTTTGATAACCTAGACGATGTAAATAACCAATAGTTAATCCAAGATATTGGAGATCTTTTCGAAGTGATTTTGCATTTCAAACTGTGTTTCAAACTATTTTCGAAATCAGCCTTGAGACCCATTTGTATTTCATGGAAAACATCACTCACAAGTCTCAAAATGTATTCTGAAACCTTGGGCAAAATTCCAAAGACCATGGCCTAAGACTTAAGGTTTTTCAAAATTAAACCATTTTGCAAAACAGGGCTGGTCGAATGGGCAACTAGGGCGACTGCGGCAATGGTGCTGGAAACCCAGCACCCGATCAGAAAGCTTGACGCGGGCGACCGGGATAAGTCTGGTCGACCGCAGATGGGATACTGGATATTCTAGAATCCATCCAGCATGGCAAGGGCGGGCAACCACCATGGCCTGGTCGACCACGTGCCATCGGGATTTAAAAATAAAAAGGGTCAGCACACTAGGCGCGATTGATCGACCCTCCACGGGCAACCGAGCGTGTGCAGAAAAGTAACCGTTGGCGCTCAAACGCTAGTTAATTTTTTGACCGTTTTGACTCTTTTTCTTCTCATTTTCCCCCAAATGCTCATAAATCATATGAGGCTATATATATGTGATATATTTCAACATTTAATAATTTTTGGACCTATTGAAAATATCATTTGAGCTTAAACTTTCAAACCCATTTTGATTTCTTCAAAGAGCTTTGAACTTGCACATCTACTTGAAAAACATCTCCATTATGCTTTCATTGTATTATTATTTGGAGAGTTTTGTGAGCTTTATCATTGTTGTATCAAGCCTTTTAAGAGGCTTAAAGAGAGTTCTTCCTTGAGAAAGGTGAATCTGATTTGTAAAGAGGGTCTTATCCCTCATTGGTGGTGATTGTACGTTGCCCTCCGACTCGGGCTTTGTGTGGCGTAGGATTTAGAACAGAAAAATCTCAAGGAGAACAAACTTAGGGAGTGGAGTAGGCCTTCAAGGTGGAAGACCGAGCCATGATAAATCTTTTGTGTCATCTCCTTTTTGGTATTTGTCTCTCTCTTTCTCTATATTATCTCCATGTGTGGATGTATGCTTATGATTTCATTGGCACTTAGATTTATCTTTCATATCTTATATTTTGTCAATTTTATCAATCCACCAATAATCAAGTTGTTGAATATTACATGTTCATTATTTTAAACCAACTTAATTAATCAAAAATTAAAACAAGGGTGATTTGGAGAAAATCCTTAAAAGGCAAAAGTTTTTATAAATACAACCAATTCACCCCCTTGGTTGCCACAATGGGATTTCTGGAAGATACGATGAGACTTCGATCTTAAGAAGGAAAATCTCCATACTCTTTCACTTCCAAGAACATATTCACTAGATTTGAAGGGTATCATACCTTCATCATGATTTCCCGCCTCAAAACCCGATCTCCTTAGGTCTTCCACACGATTTTGATCATTTCCCGTAGCCTCTTCTCTTAGGTTTAGGTTTTCCTCTGTAGAGATTAGCCAAAATCAGTATTTATAGTTGTTTTTAGGAAACCCTAATCACTAATTAGGGTATGGACGAAAATACCCTCCTATTTAGAGAGGGATGCATTTTGCAATATGGTAATTTGAGGTATTTCTGGTATTTCATCAGGTCTCTACAAATAAATTGATTGGTTTATACTTAACAAATCAAATACTTTCAATGATCATCTACTAAAGAAACACAATCTAGTTGACAACTCGACTGGGTCGAGTTGGTGACAAAGCTAGAATCTAACATGAGTAATTCAAGTTGTACAATAACTCAGACTAATTAATTTTCAACTCGACTTGGCAGAGTTTCAAGTTGGCTTGATTAGTTTTTTTATCTATGATATGTAAAAGTGACATGCAATTAGCCTAGAGCGAGCCTTTTTTTCTTTAGTTTTAAACTTTTAAATAAAATGATAAAATATTTTGTGATAGCAAAAATCTTTCCTTAACTTTGATTAAATAATAAATAGGGCTTACTGTTCCTGCGCTCGAGTGCAGAAAACAAGGGTAGGTCCACATATTTAGGGGGATCCAAAGCATTCATTTGATGGGCTTTATCATTGATAGGGTGCCCACAAAAAATCAGTTCCATTGGATCATCCTAATCCTTCCATTTGTGGAGGAAAAAAATGGGCAGATTTGTGGCCAAACTGTATCTGTCCATTTTCCCCTCCACTATCAATGATAGGGCCCATCAAATGAATGCTTTGGATGTTGTGGGTCCAGCCCATGTGTATGCCCCATCACACTACTCTATACGATTCCTATATTTAATAGGAAATAAGAGTCATGCGTGCGTGTGTGTGGCGTTGACGTTTTGAGAAAAATGCAAAAGTGTGGAAACTGAGTGGGGTAAGTAAGAGGAAAGAAAAACAAAGAAAGAGAGAAAGAAAGAGGGAAAAGAAGAAGAAAACTAGGGTTTTCTTGGTGGCTCTTTTAGAGATTCTGTGTGGGATCAAAACCTAGGATTTGGAGAGTTCTTCTTGGAGACTTTCACTGTGCCTTTCGATCCTCTCGTTGCATGGAGACTTCACTAGGATCTGGGTTTCTTTGACTTGAAGATCGAAGTGCGTAATTTTTGGTGAGAAGGTTGCTTTTGTTGTTCACAACAAGATAACTTTTTATCTCTCTTATTTCTTGTATGGTCTCAAGTTTTGGGTGAAAAACTTGAGAAAGAGATGTTGTATTACTTATTTGATTAGTTGATATTTCGTCGGATTTGCCTCGTGGTTTTTCCCTCTTCGTTGGAAGGTTTTCAACGTAAATCTTTTGTGTTCTTTTGTGTGATTGCTCTCTTGATTGTTTGATTCTTTAAATCCACATTTATTTGCTTTGTAATTAAAGTGGGTTTTCTTTGGCGAAAAACCCAACAAGTGGTATCGGAGCTAAGGTTGTTTGGAAGCATAGTAGTTTGTGTGGATTGAGATGGAGAGTTCTACAGGAACCATGATCAAGCTTACATGATCAAATTGGATGATTTGGAAACCAAAGATGGAGGATATTCTTTATTGGAAGGATTTGTTTGAACTCATTGAAGGTGATGCGGCTAAGCCGACTAACAGGTCTGATAGGGATTGGCGAAAATTGAATAGAAAGGTTGTTGGACATATTAGACAATGGTTGGATGACAGTGTGTTCCATCATGTGTCTAATGAAACATTTGCACATTCTCTCTGGACAAAGTTGGAGGGTCTTTATAAGAGAAAGACTGCTGGAAACAAAGCTTTCTTAATTATAAAGCTTGTGAACCTAAAGTTTAAAGAAGGTGGTTCAATTGCAGAGCCTTTAAATGAGTTCAGAGCATAGTGAACTAATTGTCTTCAATGAAGATGATGCTAGATGATGAGTTGCAGGCCTTATTACTTTTGAGCTCATTATCTGACAGATGGGAAACTTTGATGGTGTCACTTAGTAACTCTGTTCCA
Source organism: Tasmannia lanceolata (assembly GCF_043159265.1). Taxonomy (NCBI): domain Eukaryota; kingdom Viridiplantae; phylum Streptophyta; class Magnoliopsida; order Canellales; family Winteraceae; genus Tasmannia; species Tasmannia lanceolata. The sequence continues at coordinate 25,900,017 of NW_027518697.1, read as the reverse complement.
GATGGTGTACTTAGTATGAGCTAAGTTACTAGTAGCTTGCTTAATGAAAGAGACTAGAAGGAAATCAACGGGTACAGACCATGTACAAAATCTTGTCATAGAGAACAGGTGTAGAAGTAAAAGCAGAGGGTCAAAAAATTATGACAAACCCAGAGAAATGTCAAATTCAAGAGAGAAGAAAAAAAATGCTTTTACTGCAACAAAGAGGGCCATATAAGGAAGAATTGTTGGGTTTACAAAAGAGAACAAAAAGAAAGTAAAAATCAGAGAAATGATGATAATAACGACACTACGGCTATGGTGTCTGATGAGGATAAAGACACTACGGCTATGGTGTCTGACACGATACAATGTCAACACTTGTTGACACTCATTTGGACACTTTTACTTGTATCGCTGGAAATGTTAGACTTAATGTGGGTGTATGGACATATTTTTGTACCGTGTCAAGTGTGACATTCTGTTTTTTTATTAAATATTGTGTTTACCTCATTTAGACAACTCGTATCCATGTAGAAACGGGACACACGAATCTATATCCACAAATCATGATTACATATACTTTCTATTTTAGCTGTGTCCCATTTTCTAAAGTTTGGGGGTTTGCCGTGTCCGACACTCCGTGTCCATGTCCACAAATCATAGGTTATTTTTTATTATTGAAAGTTGACATATTTCATTAATATTGAGATAGCAATCAGGACCAGGAGTCCCAGCCTGCAATACAAAATATTAAAGTGAATTGGGACGGTCATTCCGGGACCAATTCCAAAACAAGCAAAAACATTTATAGTAGAGACAAATCATAGGTTATTTTACCTATCAAGATTTGCAGAAACATTAATAACATGGAATTCAAAGATTTAAAAAAAAAAAACTGTGTGAATTTTTCAATCTTATTGTACGAAATATGGAGGCTAGAGATTTGCATTTCTTCTAATCTATATGACATCCATTCTTCATATTTTGCTTTTTTGATTTTGTTACTATGCAGGAAGTCTTGCTGGTGAAAGCTCTATTGGATCAAAATGCATTTGTTCAGGATGGGAAGATACGAAATGCCCATATATTTCCGAGGAGAATGTCATCATCCCTTACGACATGTCTGGAACATCAGTTTTTGGTCCGAGTCCAGTACTCCCTTATTCATGTAGAATTTGAGAACAAAAATAATATAAACAAGAAGTAGAGAAGAGGTATTAATGAATAAACAAACAAAAAATAATAGAGAAGATTTTTACTGTTGAAAGAAGAATACGTCACTTTTTTATTCACAACTCATACCTATCAAACAACTAGCAGACACATCTTTATATAGATGTGTAGTCTGTCACAAAAAAGAAACACTCGTTGCAACTCTTCCATGATAGAAACTTCTATACTTTCATAATTCTTAAACCTACTAAAAATAATTAAAGACCCATCACCGACTCTTTTATTATAAGAAACATGACAAAAAACTTTCACACTTTCTATATTTTAAATTCCACCATTTGAATTATTTCTAACACGCCCCCTTAATTCAAAGTAGGTGAATGCTTGTACTCCCATCATATGATGAAATTTTTTCAACTTTTCTTCCGGCAATGCTTTGGTAAAAATATCCGCTACTTGATCTTCAGTGTTGCAATGCTTCAAATCAACTTCTCCTTTGGTAGTGACTTCTCTAGTGAAATGATGACGAATCTCGATGTGCTTCATCCTCCCTTGATGAACTTGATTCTTTGTTAACACAATTGTGGACTTGTTATCACAAAACATCCACGTAGGCCCGTTTTGTTTCTCCTTCAAATCAAGCAAAATCCTTCGTAGCCAAATAGTTTGACAAGCTGTAGTTGTAGCAGGAATATATTCAGCTTCCGTGCTTGAGAGCGCTGTAGTGAGTTGTTTCTTGGATGCCCAAGCTATGACACCCGATCCAAGGCTAAAACAATAACCCGTTGTGTTTTTTCGATCATCAATGAAACCTGCCCAATCACTATCAAAAAAAATAAATCAATTTAGAGTTAGTGGCTTTTGAGTACACAATACCAAAATTGATTGTGCCTTGGATGTATCTCATAATTCTCTTTCTTGCCCCAAAATGATGCTTGCTTGGACTGTGCATAAACCTGGAAATAATGCTAACTGCAAACATAATAGCCGGCCTTGTATGAGTTAGATAAATCAAACCACCAACAATGCTTCTAAAATTCTTCTCATCTGCCTTTTCAACTCCATCATGCAAAGTAAGTTTCTCATTAGTATCCATGGGTGTTTTAGCAGGTGCACAATTTGCCATTCCAAAATTTTTCAATAAATCCAAACCATACTTTTTGACATATGAAAATCCCATCAGATCCTTGAATTACTTCAAATCCAAGGAAACAATGCAATAGACCCAAATCTGACATTTCAAATTTTTTCAACATGCTTTCTTTAAATTCCTTAATCATATCAAGAGAACTCCCAGTGCATATCATATCATCCACATATAAAGCAAACAACTAGAATATCATCACCATGAATTTTAATGTAAATAGTTTGTTCACTAGCACTCTTTTGAAATGAGCTTTCAAGAAAATACCTGTCAATTTTACTATACCATGCTCTTGGTGCTTGTTTAAGCCCATAGAGTGCCTTCTTCAATTTGTACACTTTATGCTCCATGCTTTTGATTTCAAAACCTTGAGGTTGTTCCACATACACTTATTCCTCAAGTTATCCATTTAGAAAAGCTGATTTCACATCAAGCTGAAAAACTTGCCAATTCTTTTGAGTTGCTAAAGCCAAAATAGTTCTAATAGTATCCATTCTAGCAACAAGTGCAAATGTTTCAAAGTAATCAATACCTGGCTTTTGAGCATAACCTTTTGCAACTAACCGAGCTTTATGCCTTTGGAGAGAACCATCGGCATTGAATTTGGATTTGTAGATCTACTTAAGTCCAATTGCTTCTTTATTTGGAGGCAAATCCACCAATGTCCAAGTGTTGTTCTTTGTAATTGCATCAATCTCTTCCTTCATTGCATCACACCATTCTTTCTTTTTCACTGCATCAACAAAACTAGAAGACTCAATTGCAAAATAATCAAATTCACATGAGTCATATATATCAGCAAGACTTCTCATTCTTATGGGAGTGGAACCACCAGATGAACTTGGTGACTCATCGGAATTTGGTAAACAAATATCAAGAGAAGGTGTCTCATATGATGTGTTTTCATATAGAACACATATGGGGGCTTCAACATCATTTTTTCAATTCCAAGCTTATTTTTCATTAAAAATAACATCACGGCTCATGATCAATTTTTTGAAAATAGGATCATATGGACGGTAACCTTTTGTCTCCACACTATAGCCAACAAAAATACACTTTCTACTTTTATCATTTAACTTTTGTGATTTCTCAGATGGAACAAAAGCATAGGGCAAATTTTTTAAAATGACTCACATTGGGTTTTCTTCCACTCCATGCCTCATTTGGAGTTTTTCCTTGAACTGCTTTTGTATGAGCGCGATTGCATAGGTATACCACCGTGGCTACTGCTTCAGCCCAATAATCATTACGCAACCCTTTGTCTTTTAGCATGCTCCTTGCCGCCTCAACAAAGGTTCTATTTTTTCGCTCTGCGGCTCCATTCTGTTGTGGGGTGTAACTTGCTATCAACTGTTTTTTTATTCCACTTTCATGGCAGAAATCCTGAAATTCTTTGGAAATAAATTCACCACCACGGTCAGTACAAAGAGTAATAATAGAATGACCACTTTGTTTTTCAACAAGAGCCTTGAAGTGTTTGAAGATCGAGAAAGCCTCATCTTTTTGTTCAAGAAAATAAACCCATGTCATTCTTGTGTAATCATCAACAAATAAGATGAAATATTTATTCTCACTCAAAGATAAAGTTTGCATAGGGCCACAAATATCAGTATGTATAAGCATCAACGGCTTATATGCCCTCCAAGACTTACCACTTGGAAATTGCTCACGGTGGTGTTTTCCCAAAACACAAGCTTTACAGACTTTTCCATTATATTTCAAAGAAGGAATACCATCAATCATATTCAATTTTTGCAATAAAGATAATCCACCAAAATTCAAATCTCCATATCTTTTATGCCATAACATAAATCATCATTAGATGCAGTAAAAGCATTGAATACTAGTTTTGAAAACACCAGTGGAAACATCTTATTTTCTGTCATCTTAATGGAGAGAACTAGTTTCATACTTTTCTTATCATAAATTTTACATTCTCCTTCATCAAAGATAGCACAGTACCCCTTTTTTATTAATTGACCCAAACTTAGCAAGTTTTGAGCCAACCCAGGAACATACATAGCATCTTGAATTTGTTTCTTACCAACCATTGTAGCAACTACGATGGGACCAATTCCATAGGCATTAACATGATTGTTATCACCCATCCTTACTCATAGTTTGACAGATTCATCTATTTCTAGAAAATAATCCTTATTCCCTATAATGTCGTTACTACAACCACTATCTAAATACCATATTTCATCAGCCAATTCAACATTAGCAATAAGACATAATACAAACACATTATCTTCTTTTTCAACTTTTTCATCAGTTTTCTCTTCATGATAGTTTGCATGTTTCCTAGCCTTTTGATGACAATTTTTTTCAATATGACCATATTTTTTGCAATAAAAATATTGCGGTAAATTTCTATTTTGATTTTCACTATCCTTATACCAGCAATCCTTATCAGTATGATTTGATTTTTTGCAAATTAAACAAAATAAAGAAGTAGATTCATAGTTACCTCCACTTTGATTTATTTGATAACCACCGAATTGGCCTCTACCTCTTCCTCTGTCGCAGAATCTACCACGTCCACAGCCTCTTCCTCCTCGGAAACCTTTATTTGTATTCTTTGATTTTTTCTTTAAATCCACTTTCGATTGAAACGCTTGTTCCAGCGTTCCAGTGATTTTTTTGCAGTCCTATTCAATCTCTGCTCATGTGCTTGCAAAGAACCCATTAATTTATTCATAGAATATTTAGATAAATCTTTAGACTCTTCTATGGCAGCAACTACATGATCAAATTTACTCGGAAGACTCCTTAACACTTTTTCCACAATTTTTTTATCATCTAATTTTTCTCCATAAGTTCTTATTTGATTTACAATAGAACTCACTCTAGAGAAATAAACTTGCATTGATTCAGTATTTTTCATACTCAAATTCTCAAAATCACAGCGAAGGGTTTGTAACTTAATAGAGATTAAGTACCTTGATATTCCTCTTGAAGCAAATTCCATGCTTCTTTTGATGTAGTTGCAGCCATGATCCTTGAAAATATTGGTTCATCCATAGCTTGTTGGATGAGGAAAAGAGCCCTCGCATCTTTCTTTTTGTTCTCCTTTAATTCGTTCTTCTGTGCTGCGGTCAATCTTTCCACTTCTGCAAAATTGTCATACCCATTCTTTATCAATTCCCATAATTCATTAGACATAAATAATGTCTTCATCTTAATTGACAAAAAATGAAAATTATTACCTTTAAATAAAGGAACACTTTGCTGAAAATTTGAAGAATTGGTGTTACCTGCCATGTTGCGAATTAACCAAACCCTTGTCGGTGTTTTCTGAATTCGCCTTGGTTTTTTGCTCCATGAAAAATCCCAAGAACTTCTGCTTTGATACCACTTTGTAGAATTTGAAAACAAAAATAATATAAAACAAGGTTTTTATGAATAAACAAACAAAAAATAATAGAGAAGATTTTTACTGTTGAAAGAAGAAAACGTCACTTTTTTATTCATAACTCATACCTATCAACTCTCACAAAAAAGAAACACTCGTTGCAACTCTTCCAAGATAGAAACTTCTATAATTTCCTAATTCTTAAACCTACTAAAAATAATAAAAGACCCATCACCGACTCTTATATTAAAAGAAACATGACAAAAAACTCTCACACTTTCTATATTTAAAATTCTACCGTTTGAATTATTTCTAACAATTCACTGATACTTAGCCTTCAGCTACGTTCATCTACCCACGTTTATTAATAACATCGCTGTATTGACTAATTAGCCACATTTATATATTAAACGTTGGTGCATCTAATTTCCAGTCCTTCCCGTAATTGGCTTTCGTAATTTTCAATTAACGTTGTTTCTAAAACGTTGGAAATGTGTGAAAGCAGCTACGTTTTCGCACAAAACGTCACAGATACTGAAGCGAATTTTTAGCTACGTTAATTGATCATTGGTAATGGTTAGTAAAAATCCGGAAAAAGACATCTATCCCAAGCATGAAAATACATTCTTTCCCTTTTCTCTTCCCGTGCGACTGTATTCTTTCCCTTTTCTCCTCCCGCGCGAGTGTTTCTCCCTCCACCTCTGTTTTCCACCTCGGGCCAAGTTAATATCCAGCACTAATCTCTTTCAGGCGAGAATCTCTCCTGCGTCTTCTTCATAAGGTAGTGAATTCTTTTATAGTTTTCGTCTGATTTATTCCCTCTAGGATTTTGATAAATATTTTCAATTTATTTTTTCTAGGGTTTTGAAACCAAAAAAAGGAAGTGATGCAGATTTGGAGGGTTTCCCTACCTATTTCGTGACAAAGAAGGCAAGAAGAAAGGGTATGGTTTTCTAGGGTTTTTTTTTTCTTTTAAAATTAGGCTTTTTGAATCTCCTTTTCTCATATATATATTTATCTTAAATCTATTTATTTTTCTTCGTACATGTCCATCAGAAACCCTAAATCTGTTGTTAAAGAGGTTTAAAACGTGAAAGGTTGCGGTATAGCTGTTGAAAAAGCTTTTCTTTTGAGAGGTTTGTGGTTATTTTGCTTTAGGGTAATCTCTTTTCCCTAATCTCTCTCATTTCTTACCTGTAATGTATGATTTAAACTTTTTTGTTTAGGGTTTCTGCTTCTTGATGAAGGGGTTTATCCATTGTCTTTATACTTAATTTCTGGATTTTTTTGTGTTAATTTTCAACATGTTTTGAATTTGTTTATCATATTGATGCCTGCATTAATTGATTTGTTCTTATTTTCCATAGTCCATGAGCAATTTCTGTAATTTATTTTCTTCTCTAGTTTTTAATTGTCTCTTTGTTCCTTGTTTTCATCCTTTATGATGAATGAGTAGGAGATTAGGTTTGGTTATAGATGTTCTTTATGTACATGATATTATTAAGTTATGCCATTTATGTATAAATTAACTTATGTTAAAATTAAAAAATTAAAAATATTTAATAAGCTCATAATAACAAACTAGAAATATTGAACATGTGTTACCCACATGCCCACCAGTCCTAGTTAAAACTTGAGTTATCTATTTTTTGTCTAGTTGAAACTCGTGTTATTTATTTTTTCTAGTTATGGTATACTGATTATAAAGCTTCTAGTGCCCAATAATATTCTTGTACCATGAAACTTAAATTAATGAACTTATTGTTTAGGAATATTATTATCATAAGTAAAATAAAAGAACAGTTAAATAAACAATAAATATTTATTAACATTAGTAAATAATCCAAATAAATATTTATATATATTTAATAAGCAGAATAAGTAATAGTTGAAACTCGTGTTATCTATTTTTTGTAGTTGTGGTATTTATAACTCAATAGCGTAGTGTCGAGTCGACTAGGATTTGCTTTGGCCACGTTTTGACCTGCCTCAGCGTTTTGAAACAATGCTTACACTGATCATGACCGACATAAAAGAGAGCAATTAATCTCCAATTTGGCAACAAGATTATGTGACAGCTCATTCACATGTCAAAGAAGAGCATGAACTTAGCTTTTATTTGAAGGGAACTGATTTTGTGAATGCTAGTCAGTGAATGTCGATGAAAGCACGACTTTTAAAATGATGTGAGGCCATAGATTAGAAAGGAGTGTATAAGCTGAATAAAGATATTAACGGGAACATCGAGAGATACAAAGCTCAATTCGTAGCTAAAGGAAATCAGTTATGTTCGTTTAGATATTATTCATGTTGTTTTAAGTATGGATGCAGGACTTGACTTAGATTTAGATCTCTTAGAAGTTAAAAGTACTTTTTTAAATCAAAACCTGAATGAACAAATATATGATTCAACAAGAAGGTTTTGAAGAAAATAAGAACTTAGTTTGTCGGCTGAGCAAATCACTTAGGCCACGTTTGGATACGCACAAGATTTAGATTTGGACTTCTCACATTTGCAGTTGAGATTTGGAACTAGTTCGGACCTTAGATTTCCAAATCAGCTACAAGAGTGAAAAAATCTGATTTTTTTCAAATCTGTTCTGCAAGACATTATTTGGAAATCAAGATTTTTGGCAATTACCTTTCACCCTCGCTGCCCCTCGACCTTGCTGCAGCAGCAGCGAGACATTCCAAATCAGCTACAACAGTGAAAAAAATCTGATTTTTTTTTTCAAATTTGTTCTGTAAGACATTATTTGGAAATCAATATTTGTGGCAATTACCTTTCACCCTCGCTGCCCCTCGACCTTGATGCAGCAGCAGCAAGACGTCCCTCTCTCCCTCCCTCCTTCTCGTACAACATGAGCATGAGGTTGATTGATGTATTTTGTATCCAAAACTCAAATCCAAATACAAATACAAAAGCATGAGGTATTCAAACATGGCCTTAATGGTTTAAAAAAGAAGCCAAGGTATTGGTATAAGAAGTTTGATTCCTTCATCTTAGGATTTAGAAGATGTGAATCCGATCATTTTACCTATTTTTGTTCTGCGATAATGGTGGCTTTATGATCGTACTATTGTATGCCGATGAAATGCTAGTTGCAGGTACTTACCAAGATGATATTAAAGTTGAATGCTTAGTTGGCTAGGAAATTTGATATCAAGGATCTGGTGGTTGGAGATCAACCACAAGTTGTGTTTTGTCTTTGCTCCATGGCATAGTGAGTTAACTATCAAAGTTGCAGTCTGTTATGGCTTTGCCCCCTATAGAAGCAGAGTATATGTTAGTTATACATGACTCTAAAGAAGGCAATTAGATGGCGAGGTTACTTAGAATTTGGGCCTTGATAGAAAGAAGGTAGTAGATCGTTGTGAAAATCAAAGTCCATTGAATTATGCTACAAATCTAATTTATCAACTACAATTGTTCATGACCCCTGTTGATGTTGACGAGTAGATCACATTGTAGAAGATTAACATCAAGAACAATGTAGCGGAGATTATGACAAAGCCAATTATAAGAGAGAATTTTATTTGGTGAAGGACTGCTCTGATACCGTATAGAGAAAGACGGATTTCACAACATCGGAAAATCCTCTTCTCAAATAGTGAAACCAAGGTTTACACTAGCCCAAGAATAATAACCAAAAGAGAAGAAGAACAATCACCACAAGATGTAATCCAATAAATATGAGAGAAGAACAAAACTACAAGTAGAAAGCTTCAAGAGGAAAGCTTCAACACATAGAGAAAATATGGAAAATTGGTCTTTGCTTCAAACCTAAGCTTGCACACAAGAGAGCTTCAATGAAGTTTCAATGAAGGTCTAGGTAGATAGTGGAGAATCTCTACCAAAAGGGGTTAATAGGAATAGGCTTGGTCAAGGAAAGTAAAGAGAAGTAATAGCTTTGGTAAGAGATAGTGGGTATGGGAAAGTGGGAACTTTAATGCTAAGATAGTGGGTTTAGAGTTTCAAGTAGGTTTGGATTGAAATAGGAAGTAGTGGGAAAAGTTGTAGCAAAGATGTGTGGCTCACACATGTGCAAGCTAGGCCAACAAAAGACCAAAATGCCCATGGACACAAAATACATATTTCTCCTCACTATATCTCTCAAAATAAAAATAAAATAAATGCTACCCAAAAATACACTGTAAAATTTAACACAGGCAATGAAGGTTAGCATTTTTTTGTTCTACAGAAGAAACTAGTCTTCAAGTGGGAGAATTTTGTCAAATAGTATAGTTCAGTTTCTATTAATTTTTCTTTTAGTACAGTTCGGTTTCTATAAAAAACTAACTCCTACGCTCACCTACCTATGTGAAGTCCTACTTTGCCTAGACTAGGAACATGATTCTCTAGAAGTCATCTAACTTTATGAAAATATGTGTTTCTATGATTGTGGATGTGAGAAAATCATGAGATAAAGTGATGTATGAGAAGAGATCTCAGTGTGGATTCTTGAGAGATTTAGAAAGGAACAATAGACACAGGAGGAAGTGTGTCATGAGACAATTTCTTTGAGAGATTACATGTACTCTAGCACATGCATTGCAGTCACTCAGCTCACTATCATCTGAAAATCCTACTGGATGAACCAGACCACTGTTTCAAAATGTAAATGCACTCCAAAATGTGTCCAAGGCTAATCCTAGTCCACCTGGCTTGATACAGCTGAGTTCTTGATCAACTAAGATGAGTCAATAATTGGTGTAGTCATAGTATGGGTGAGTGAAAGGAGTTTTGATTGACTTGGTATGGCAAAATGGGATTCAGACAAGCACTTGACCAGGGTAAAATGGAGTAGACTTTGGCGATTCAACGATTAAAGCAGAGTTTTGAAACAGTGAAACAGGCCCATTTCATAGGTGTAGTCATAGTATGGGTGAGTGAAAGGAGTTTTGATTGACTTGGTATGGCAAAATGGGATTCAGACAAGCACTTGACCAAGGTAAAATGGAGTAGACTTTGGCGATTCAATGATTATAGCAAAGTTTTGAAACAGTGAAACAAGCCCATTTCATATTCGAGCACATACATAGCAAGACACCAATATTTACTTGCTTTTGCAATCTGATTAGAGCTCCATTATGTGTTTCTTCAATTCTATTCTTAGAGCTCCATTATCTATCCATGGCATAAATTTTATATTCCTTTTCATTTTTCTGTTTTTTTATTCCTTTGTTTGGGGTGGTGGGCATTTAGTAGTATGTTGTGTTGGGGGTGGGGGTTTACTATTATGTTGGGGTGGGGGTGGGTACTTGTAGTAGTATGTTGGTCGTGGTGATGGAGGTGGGTACTTGTACTAATATGTGTATGTTGGGGGTCGTGGTAGAGGTGGAGAATTTTACGAGTATGTGTTTGTTGGGGGTAAAGGATTCATTTAGCCGACCCAAACTAGTTTGGGACAAAGGTTTGTTGAGTTGAGTTCAGTGAGTGCATGTGTGTTGGGGGTGGTTGTGGAGTTGGGGACTTGTAGTAGTATGTGTGTGTAGTGGGTCGTGGTTGTCGTGGGTACTTGTAGTAGTATGTGTATGTTGGGGGTGGTGATGGAGGTGGGTACTTGTACTAATATGTGTATGTCACTGCTCTCTTACTTTGTTGTTGATGAATGAAACATCTTGATACTCAACCTCCGATTCTCCAAATATATGTATGGATTTTTTTCTCTTATGATTTTCTAGGAGAAAATATTGAATGAAGGTATTGAGGGAAGCTTTTCTTCAATACCTCCGATTCTCCATTAGTCCAAAGCTCATTTGGATTATGGAGTTGGTGCTAGTGCTTCTCAATATGGGGATAGGTTAGTTGTTTATCCATGCTTGTCAATTGTTTTTGTTGGAATCAAGTAATTATTTCCATGCTTGTCAATTGTTTATCCATCAACAATGTTCTGTTGATTTTATTACTTGGATTTGATGCAGTGTCATTGATGAATCATTGTCACGTTCTCTTTAATGGCTGTTGGTTTGGGAAAGATCACAAAACTCATAAATGCAGGCTATGTCGACTCAGCAGAACTGATTACAATGAAAACACTCAAGGTATCGAATTTTTTTTCTAGTTTTATACCTTCTAACTGTTTATCACCTAATGGCTTTGTTTGAGACTGGTTATACATATGACAATATAGGATACAGGTGCCAGAGGGAAGCAGATTTATATTAGGGCTTTGGATCTCTCTTTTTATCAAATTTATATTAAATCTTTATTCTCTTCTTTATTCTTTTTGTCGTTATGGATTTCAATTGATTATACCAATCTAGTGATCCATTTCATGGTTTCTTCCGTTCAGTTGCTTCTTTTCTGTGAGATATATTGAATGAATGTCATATTTGATGCAGATGGTGGTAATGCGTTTTTGTTATCCTGAGCCAGTTATTAAGTGTTTTGAGATGCCTATATCTTATCTAGTTTATATGTTACTGATACTTGCTATGGTGTTAATATATGGTTGATAAATACAATGACATCTGAATTTAGGCACTGGATTATTGCTACAAATTCAGACAAAGAGCCTAAACATGTAAGTGCCTCATTTGAGATATGCCATTATTGCCCAGCTAAGGTCATTTGCTTTTTCTTTTTTCTTGAATGGTAGCTAAGGTCATTTGTTTCTTTCAAAAGCTAAGGTTCTTTCAAGTGTATCCCGTTACTTTTGTATTTATGGTTTTTAACTATTCTGCAGCATGGTGGAGATGCGCTTGTTCTTTGCTTTGTTGACTTCACAAATCCAGGGTGTGCAACAAGTGCTTTGAGGGCTTTGCAAGGTGCTCTTCTGTCCCTTTATTTCTCATTGTTGAATGGAGGTTACACTTGCTTTAGGGCAGTGCTTTAGGTTGAATGGAGCTCCTGGATCTTTTGGTGGTTTGTCGTTTCTCTATTAGGCTGAAAATTTTGTCTTGCATTTTAAGACTCAGTGCTAAACTTAGTTTAATGCCATTACTGAAGTAGGAGTTAAAGACCGAATAGGATTTATGAGTTTAGTCAGCTTGCATTGTTTTATATAAAGCTAGTATATCATGAATCTCAGATTCTTTTCATTTCTATATTATCCACTAAAGAACTTCCTCTCTTCTTCGCTTCAAAGTTTTCCTTGCTATCATTTAATGCGGCCATGAGAGAGTGCTATGTGAAATTTATGCTTTCACTTTTCTCGTTACCCTATAAGTTTTCGATATGATGTAATTTTAAGTGTTAAAAGAAGCATTCTCTGGAGAAAGTTCAAACACCTCTGTGTGCAAACACACCCCTGTGACCTGGATAACTTCTCATTTTTTTTATTAGTGTTGAAAGGTCTGTATCATTACTTTTATAACTGATCTGCTATGTCCATTTCATTCACTGATGAACTCATCTTTCTGATGCTATCACAGGATATCTTCAAGACCTTGTTTAGAAGCTCCGCAAATTGGCCAAGCCATAGACAACAATGATCTCTATGCAGCTAGTTCCATTCGGGGGCCCAATGCTAATGCTGACTGGGTCCAAAATGTCAATAGAGCTTTCATCAAGGTTATCAAAGTTTCTAGAATTCAGTTAATCAAAGGCGGTATATTATGGTTCATTTCAGTATAATAATGTTTTGGTTTTTTATTTCTTGTTTTTGTTACATTCCTTTTGTTAACTGAGCTTAAGTCCTGAGGAAAAGACTGAGGTTAATATAATTCAAGTCCTCTTTAGCTACATTGATTTCATCAGGTGCATTGCATTTTTATGGTGTAGGACCTCTAGATGGGCAGAATGAATTTTTTGTAAACATCTAGTTGAGTGTTCCTTTCCATTTTTCAAGTACTTTAATTAATTATCTAGACCATTACTGAAAATCTCTGTTTTTTAAAAAAATCTATCAAATAAGGAATCTTTTTTTGCCATAGATTGTAGTTTCTTGAGCTTGTGATCACTACTACGCATCTCTTGTTTTCAATATTAACATGTCAATATTAGCAGGTATTTGATCGATACTCAGAACTGAATTTTTAAAAAAAAAACCCCCATGTATTCAGCGGCGTTCATAAACGTCGCTGAATATTATATTCACCGATGGTCCTTAATAGTCGGTGTATTCACCGATGCTCACAGAACGTCGCTAAATGAGCTATTCACGATGGTCCTTAGCGTTGGTGTAGTTACCGACGCTAACAAAATGTCGCTGAATGAGATATTCACCAATGGTCTTTAGCGTCGCTGTATTTACCGATGGTCACAAAACGTTGGTAAACACATATCCAAAGGCCCATTTGGATCTTTTAATGACGGTCTTGACCGTCGGTAAACAAACATACACCGACGGTTTACTTAAAACATCGGTGATAACCTTAAGACCAACATTTGTTTTTTGATTTTTAACGACGTTCATAAATGCCGGTATAAATGACAACACCGACGGTTTGCAAGAAACGTCGGTAAATACTTTTAGGCACGGTAGCATCAGTGACGATCACTAAAAGCGTCGGTGTAAGATTGTAAGCCCAATGGTTCCCACCTTGGCATTCCCATCTTATTTTGATGATTCCAATACACAAGTGATTTATATCACTAATGTGTTTGAATGTCTAAGTTGTAGATTATAATTGCGCTAAGACAAGATTGCTTGGATTGAGGCCAAGAAGCTCTAATTGGACCGCTTATGAAGGCCAAAGACATTGGAGATCCAAGACGAATGAAGACTTGAAGAATCAATTGAAGATCAAAGTCATATTAGAATGTATAAGATCCAATCCTTGTATTAGAAGAATGTATAAGATCCAATCCTTGTATTAGATTTTAAGAGGCATAAATTAAGTAAATAAACACACACCCTAAATGTTTAAGTGATTGTCCTTGTGGTGGTCCAACACTTTGGAACCCTCATAACAATCCCAACTTGGTGTAAAGTTGGAAGCCTAAAAACAGGAATTGAAAATCTGCTTGACATAGGCTTCTCGGAACTCCGAGAGATTCCTCGGAGCTCCGAGAAATGGTCCAATAGCTTTTTTTCAACTTTTGTTTGTATTCCCGGAACTCCGAGATAAATTCTCGGAACTCCGAGAATTCTCTTGGAACTCTGAGAACACTATAACGGGAAGAAAAATGTGACCGTTGGGAACTTTGCCAGATTTACGACAATGCCCCTCAAACGATCATATTGGGTTTTCCTATATATATGGGTATTCCAAACTTCTCAATCAAAAAATCCCAACACTCAAAAACTCCATTTGAACATCCAAAGAGTGATTAAAGCTTGTTTATGCCTCTCATCCTCTTGAATTAGGATTTGGATCATTAGGCTCAAATTTGTACATCTTCTACAAATCTTGTAAACCCTTGTGAGAGATTATTTTTAGTTCTTTCTTTCTTTATCAGGATTGTATTCGGGCGAGTGTTCGGAGAAGCGGAGCCCACTCTCCGTGGTGAAGATTGCCACCAAGGTTAAAGGCATTCGGAATTGTAATCGGCATTGATCTTCGCCGAAGTTAAGAAGATCAAATAGTGAAGCCATCAACGGGTTTGGTTGGTGGAGTGGAGTAGGCCTCGCGTTGGAGGACCGAACCACTTTAAATCTCGGGTGCACTCTCTCTTATCTTTTTGCTTTATATTTGCATTTGCACCTAGGATTTAACTTGTGTGCTTGAATTTCATTGTTGATCTCTTAATCTTCACTTTTGGGTTTGAGTTTTTCAAAAGATTAAAACTTGTTATTAACCTAAAATTTTACCTCCTCTCAAGTTGCCGTACTAGGGACCACCCTTGGAATTTCAAAGATACACTGATGTTCATTGGCATATTGACCGTCGGTGAACGTCACTTTTCTTGTAGTGCAGACACAAAATCTTTAAGAAAAATCTGGGATCCCATTAATCTAAACACTTCACATGATGGATTCTTTACAAATCTTGATTCATCTCCATCATATTCTTCTGTGGACCAAGACTTAGGGCCAATGTCAAAAAATGCGAATTGTGGTGATCAACCCGTGGATTCCAGCAATGTCAATGGGGATTGTGCAAACCCTAGCAGAGTTGGTACTGGCATAAAAAGAAAGGATCATAGTTTTGTAGATTCCACTCCGACAAAAAAATATTTGTCCTTAAACCACAAATCAGTCTCCGGAGATCACTCGGGTCAGTCTCCAATGGAAAAATCTAAACTTAAAATCCCCACCTTGAGCAATCCTAATGCCTTTCTGCAGAGTTCTTCTCAGACATTTGATGAATATAACCCACCTGTGAATTCATCTTGTTGGAAAGGAGCCTCAGCTTCTCAGAATCCTTCATTTGGATTTGAGCAAGCTGTTGAAAATAATGGAGTTAGTGTTTCCACTGAGTTTACTGAACATAATGGAGCATCTGATATTTCAAGTGACCATTCACTTCCAAACAATAATGCGTGGTTGCTGGTTAAGACAATTCATCATCTCTCAGAATTGCTCCTTTGCATTAATTATAGTAATGTAAATTCATTGAAAGAAGAGGACTATGATGTTCTTCGGCTTGTAATTGGAAATCTTTATGCATGTGTCGCCAAGAAGGCCCGGATCATTTCCTAAGCTGGGCAGTTCTTATTCTTTTAGGAAGCCAACTGATCTTACCAAGGTATGAATATTTTGCCTTTAAACACGTCATGTATCCTGATGTTTTTCTTTGGGTAACGCTCTTCAAGTTACTGCTAGCATCCTTAAATTGAATTGAGATGACATGTAACAAGAAAATTTGTGCCTTTCTAATTCAAAACCGAAAAATGTAGTTAATTTCAAGACATGGTTTAGCTTTGTTGAAGAGTTACATGGGCCGTGCGTCTAAATTCCAGTTGTGAAGCTCTTTGGAAAAATGGCAACCTGTTAGACAAAGATAGTGGTGATTTATGTATCTATTCGGATTCTTTTTACATTTTATATTTCCTGATTCCTGTTGATGCCCTATTTTCAATTTCTGATTGACTAAAAGCCACCCTTTATTCAAGTAAAGGCCAATAATACGCTTGACTCTTTCAAAGTGAAATTTAAATTTTCTAAACATCTTGTGATACATTAGCAATTTTTTTAATAAAAAGTTTTACTGTTTTTGAGAAATAATGGAGTTTCTTCGTTGTATGAAATGTTGTGGCATCTTTCTGTGCATGCCTTGTAATTTTGATGTTGATGGTATTGTTAGGCCTACAGTATATTTTTTAGGGGTGCAACTCGGGTCGGGTTGGACCCGACCCGACCCGTCCCTGGAACCCTTTTGCCAACCCGAACCCGACCCGACCCGAGTTCAACCCGACCCAACCTGAGATTTTAACCTTAAAAAATAAAAAAATTTATTAAAAATGTCAGGTCCACTCGGGTCGGGTTGCCAAAGCCCTCAACCCAAAATCGACCCAAACTCGACCCAAACTCAACCCAGGTTGAGAAAACCAAACCCGAACCCGACCTGAACTCAACCCAACCTGACTTTTTTCCGGGTTGAACCCGTCAGGTTCGGGTTGAGCCCGTCCAAGTTGCACCCATAATATTTTTTTGCAAGAGACCTTTTGAATCAGTTAATTATGTGATTACAATATATACATGCCATCGTTGGTAAAGTAAGTTTTATCAGTAGTGTATTATCCCACTTTTTCCTTCTCTCAAGTATGTTGTTTGGGGGCTGTGATGATGGGACATTTTCATGATACTATTTTGTCTCAAGAATCCTTCTCAAAATGGTGCAAGGTTTTCAAATTGCATTGCTTTCATCTGCATTTTTTCAAGATTCGTCTCACTTGCTCCATGTATTGGTGTACCTTTAACTTATTGTATTTCACTTCGTTCTTCTTTGGCATGTTATCACATTTTACTTTTAACATGTTATTTTGACATTTTTTTTTTGAAAAGCGATTTGTATTAAATGAAAAGGGAGCACCCGAGAAGGACCAACCCAGAGAACAAAAACAGGAAGAAGATACAGGAAAGAAGAAAAAAGAACACAAAAATTACAATATCATACTACGGGGGAAGATGATCGAACCAGAAAATGCTCTCCCCACCAACACCCTGCTTAGCTAACACATCCGCCTTTTCGTTTGCCGGCCTCCAAAGGTGTTTAAAGACAATAGCAGATCCCGCTACAAAATCCTCAATTTCATCAAATAATACCAAATATCTCCAAGGAGGAGCTGCTCCACCCTTCAACCACATAATCACATTCAATGAATCCCCTTCAACGATAATATGGTCCAATACTTCCCTACTCAACTTCTTGATCCCATAATAAGCCGCTTTGACTATCGCCTCTGAAGAATCACACACACCAATAGGGCCAGAAAAAGCCCAAAGTATCTCACCAAACTCATCACGACAAAGGCCCCCCCACCCCCGCCGGACCCCGGTTTCCAAAACAAGCACCATCAAAGTTGATTTTCAACATTCCTAGCATTGGAGGCTCCCATCTTTGGACTATGTTAATTGTCCTCTCACTACTAGAGCACACTTCCCTCCAACCTTCCCAAAGATCAAAAGCCAATACAAAGTGAAAGGATGGAAGACATCTAACCCACGATATGACCAATGCTATAATCCGCATGTATAAATAATAAGGTGATTTGGCCATACCCTCAAACACCCTAGAGTTTCTTTCCTTCCAAACCACCCACCACGTAGCTAGCAAACATACATTCAATAATAATTTTCCTTTCTTTTTCCACGGCACAAACCCCCATAGATGCAAAAGATTCCGAATAGTTCTAGGGAAGACTGGACCCAAGTGATTCCAAACCTTAGAAAGATACATCTCCATATGATCCTGGTGAAAGAACAGTGCATGAACAAATGATCCAATGATTCACCGTCCTCAAGACCAAGAGGGCAGTGATCAATTAGCCACATCCCACGGTTTCTCAAGAAGTTAATGGTTTGTATCATTTGACGATAAACGGCCCAACCGAAGATACTAACCCGAGGTGGGCAATGAAAATTCCATACCTTTGCTGAAAATGCAGGAACAGAAGGGGGCATCAGACCATTAAAGAAAGATTTGACAGAGAAAATGCCGGATGATTCCAATGTCCATATTCTTTTGTCCTCACCCCCACTTTTTACATAGCACTTATTAAGGAACTGCCGAAGCCAAGATTCGTCCTCACATTCCCACTCAAAAATGATTCTTCTAAAGGCAGGACACCATATCAACTTACCACCACTACGATCAAAACATTCACAAACTAAGGCTTCTTTGTTAACAGCCACCCTATACAGCCTAGGGAACAAGATCCTTAACTGCTCTTCTTCACACCACACATCACTCCAAAAAATTCTATCACCACTATAAACCCTGAACCTCACCTTTAGATTAAAGGACCAAGCTAGTTTCAAGATGTCTCTCCACTCATTAATCCCCTTTTTCTTATATTCGTCCTTTGATTCCCACCCACCCGGAATACAACCATACTTACTACAAATCACCTTAGCCCATAAATTAGACTGCTCTTCCCCAAATCTTCACAGCCATTTCCCCAATAAGGCATGGTTAAACTCCCTAAACCTCCTAATGCCCAAACCTCCAAACTCCATAGGTATACATACATCCTTCCAGTTTACCAAAGAGATGCCTTTCTTCTTCTCATTCCCACCCCACAAAAATCTACGCTGAATCTTTTCAATACGCAAGGCAACACTAACCAGACACATGAAAAGAGACATAAAGTATATACGCAAATTTGCCAATACTGCCTTAATTAATACCAACCTACCTCCCCTAGACACAATATTTCTCTTCCAAGTATCCAACCTTCTCCCAATCTTCTCAATAATCGGTTCCCAAAAAGTTTTATCAGGTTTACTAACTCCCAAAGGTAAACCAAGATAAGAAGCGGGAAGATAATCAAGATCACTCCCTAAAATTCCGGCCATCTCTAAAGACTTAGCCGAGGGAATATTTAGGGCATACATTTTAGACTTGTGAAAGTTTGATCTTTGAACAGAGATAAGTTCGTAACATCTTAGAGTAGCTTTTAAACTGAGTACTTGATCCTTGTTAGATTCACAAAATAGAAGGGTGTCATCCGCAAATTGTAAGTGAGACACCTCCACATTATCACCTCCTATTTTAAAACCCTTAAACATCTCCAGGCTACTACCTTTAGCCAACAATCTACTAAGAATTTCCGCCATAATTACAAACAAGAAAGGGGGTAACAGATCCCCTTGCCTACGACCACGGGAGGACTTCAAAAAACCTTTGGGAGACCCGTTGATTAGAGCCGAGAACCACGCTGAGGATATACACACGCTAATCCATTGGCGCTATCTTCCCCCAAACCCCATTTTAGCGAGTAACGTATCTAAACACTTCCACTCCACCCTATCTGTAGACACCCCATTTTGACCGAACCCTAAATAATTTTGTTTGAATAAAATACCTTTAAATTAGTAGAATTAGTTTCCCAATTTTCATCCTAGAGTAGGTTAGGATCTCAAGTAGGTGTCCGTAAAATTTCATCCAAATCTTTCATAATTTGCCTAATAAAACAAGATGAGATTGTTCCTTAACTAAAATATTGTAGTGCTACAATCAATGCATTAGTTGTGTTTTAATGAGAAATGACAGGTTGATGGGGTGCAAGTAAACAAAACGTGATGATTTTAAGGCCCTTATTTTTTTTAGTTGCCCAAAGAAAAATTTGAATTAGTGTAATTATCAAAATACAAGTAGTGCCAATGTCATTTTTTTATTATTGTTTAAACCAAGAAGGGTGGTGAAACTATTGAAGTGAGGGTGTGTCAATATTAGCTTCTTGTTTATGGGGTCACATTATCAAGGCAAGAGGGTGCCCTTACCAAATCTCTATGTATATCCAACAAGAAGGAGGGTGATTTATCCTGGAATGGGTTTTCTAGGGAAAGGAAAGTAGCTGAATAAATCATTTCTTTTGGATCCTTTTACTAGGACACCATTTTCTACAAGAAAAATGTTGAAATATAGCATCAAGGGGCTGTCTAGAGGGAGAAGGGGGTGAATCACCCAAAGAAGGGTTGTCCCAAAGAGGGAAAAGGTATTGAATATACCTTTTCTCTAAAAGATTTTTTTTTCTACTCGAGCCACCCCTGGTAGTGTAAAAAGTAGTCATGAATACACATAGATGGGGCTGTCCAAGGAAAGAAATCAAGGAGGAAAATTTCTCATTCCAGTATATAAATAGTCATCAACTTAGGGCTCTGGGGGAAGGGGCGTAAAAAAAAAGGGGGATCTACATCCTCAACATTCTCAGATCGGGGTCCACACTATCATATGCTTTTTCCATGTCCAATTTACACAGGATCCCTTTCAACCCGAGCCTGCAATAATAATCAATGGCCTCATTCGCAATGAGGGAACAATCCGAGATTTGTCTTTCGGCCATGAAGGCACATTGACTATCAGAGATAATCATAGGGAGAACTTTTTTAAGACGCTCCACTAACACCTTAGCTAAGATTGTATACAAACATCCCACAAGACTAATAGGTCGAAAATCAGAAATCTTGGAAGCCCCCACAACCTTTGGAACTAGAGTAATAAAAGTAGCCGCAGTACCCTTGTCCAACACCATGCCCTGATGGAATTCTCTAAAGAAACCTACTATATCTTCATTCACATATGACCAGCATGCTTGGAAGAACGTCAAACAAAAACCATCCGGCCCATGAGCCTTATCTTTACCTAAGGAGAATACCCCTCTCTCAATTTCCTCCTCCTCGAAAGGCTTCTCCAAATCTTTTGCATTGTTCCTCATCTAGGCACTTAAAATCCAACTCCTCCGGAGTTGGTCTTAAAGTATCATCAGATGATTACAAATTCTTATAAACTTCCAAGATCACCCAAATGATCTCATCTTTATTTCTGATCTTTTTATCCTCATCCTCCAAGAACGCGATCCTATTACCCCTCCTCCTAGCACTAGCCATGGCATGAAAATATGTCGTGTTCTTATCCCCCTGCTTTAGCCATTTAACTCTCGACTTTTGTCTCCAGGATATTTCCTCATGCATTATTATACCATTATGCTCTTCCTCAATTCTACCCAACTCCTCTCTCAAGTTGACATTCTATTCCCCTCACCTTCAAGAACATTAATTTTCCCTATCCTATTCTCCAACCATCTCTTACAATTTTGATCTAAAGCCCTTTTCTCTTTTTCCCATTCCCTCAACTTTTCCTTCACAAATCTGAGCTTACGACCTATTACCACATCCGAAGGCCCCTCCGATTTAAGAAAACTCCACCATTCACCCAACCTTTCCTCCATGCTAGGAATTTGCAACCATGCAATCTCAAATCTAAACGGTCGAGGACCCCAAGATTCAAGCCTAGGATCTAAAAGGATAGGGCAATGATCAAACACAGAGTGAATCAGGGATCTTTGATTAACATCAGGAACCAAATTCAACCAACCGGGACAGACAAGGATCCGATCGATCCTACTCTGACTCTCCACTCTATTCCAAGTAAAATAAGCCCCAGCCAACGGAAGATCAACTAGCTCATGTTTTGCAATGAAATCATCAAATGCTACCATGTTTCTTGTTGATCTCCTACAACTGATTATTTCACATATGAATCTAATCTCATTAAAGTCTCCGCCTATACACCATGCATAGGCCCACCGGTCCCTAACCACATTTAATTCCTCCCAAAACCTTCTCTTTTCCACCCTTAAGGAAGGCCCATAAACCCCAGTAAAAACAACCTTTGATGCATCCTCCACCCGTTGGAGGATGATGGAAAGTGAATAATTTCCTATCCATTCATCCACACTTTTCCAACACAACTCGTCCCATGCTACAAGAATACCCCTCGAGACCCAATTGGAACCCATATACGAGAAACTCCAATCCCCCTAACCCCTAGGCTCTTCAAGGTAAACCTATCTATTACTTCTAGCTTTGTTTCCAAAATGCCATATCAGATTTGGTCTCACTTTTCTAACAAGGTCTTTGATTTGAGCCCTTTTTACCAGGGCCCCCAATCCATTTATGTTCCATGATAGAATTTTCATAAAGAACCAATTTCGATGTATTTCCTCCCCTTACTCCCACTCATCTTCTTGGCAGTGGGAGAGACCAACACCCTCCACCTCACTCATTTTCCCTTCGTAATTTACCTCAGATTTCAATCTCGCTAACTCCCTAAGCGACTTCTTAGAAGACTCAGCAAAGCAAGATTTCCTAGACGCATCCCCCTCCACCTCTCTAATTCCTGCCAACTTTATTATCTCATGGTAATTTTTCACCGGGCCTCTATAATTCACTTCTAATTTTTACTTACCTCAATAGTATGTTCTACCATTCTATCCACCTCTCTAACCCTCTTTCCTTCAATTAACCCTACACTACCCTCATCCCTCCCACAGAAGCTTCCCTAATCAGGAGACAAGAATCAGAATCCCTTAACGGATGGTCCAAATCAAGTGCTACACTTCTAGTGTAAGCGACATTTAAATCAGAATATGGCAATGGAATTCCCGGATTTAATCTGTCAACACATTCATAAAGACCTCTATAGCCCATATCAATTCTCTGCACATCAACACAAGGAGAAGAAAATTCATTAGCCAAAACCAAATCAAAGGAATTCATACCTTCGACGGACTTGCCTCTAGGATTACAAACCCCTTACCTCAGCTGTGGTCTGTTGAATTGATCCTGATAACTCCCATGCCCTTTATCTGATATAACAATGTTTTGTCTTGTGACAGCCAGGCTCCTTTCCTTGTTTCCTGATTCTTCCCCAAAAAGCAGCTCCTCTATTGAGTCTCCAATAAGTGCTTCATCAATCCTTCTGAATACCACCTCAGTGGGAATCTCAGGAGACGCCCGCGACTGGCTGGTGCCCCTCGAACCGCTTCTCGCCAGCTGCCTATTCATGTAATCAGCCTCTCTCTCCGACGACTGTTGTCTGATTTTGAAAGGCAGACCTCATGTTGTTTCTTCTCATGAAACCCGACGATCCAAGCCCAACCTCACTTATTCCACTGGACTCTATAAGTCCCATAATATTATACACCGGTCCATTTGAGATAAGTGGGCCCTCAGTCCAGCGAGAGACCCACCCATTAGGCCCATACCTAATTACACTTTGGCCCCTCGTTTTATCACACTTTCCTTTTGTATTTTGAATACCGACTATTCTGGGTGTCTGGCAACCTGGAAAACCGGATCTGGGAGATCCCACAATATTCTCGTCCATTGCTTGACAGTTGTTCTCCACTCGATTATTATTATTATGGAAATCTTGCCCAAACAGGCCTTCCTCTGACACACCACGTGTTCTTCCATTTTGATTTTCAAAATCTCTTCTATCCTGCGCCCCTTGGCTATCCTGCACCGAAAAACTACCAACCTCATACAGGCTGCTATCGTGCACCTCCTCACCCTCCTTCCCCCCTCTCTAGGATGCCATCAAAGCTCTGTGAAGAAAACGAGCTATCAAAGTTATAGGAGTCGCCCTCATCACTACTGAGGTCCACATATTTAGATCTCCCATTCTCAGAATGATAGTAGTCCTCCTTCATGCATTTCACCCAAACCGTCGAACCCTCGATACTCGCCGGAAATGTCAAAACCACCGGGCAATCCCTACTAGTAATCAACTTGATCTTCGCCTTTGTATATCCCCTTCCCGATTTGCAAGAGGCATATGCTTCAATAACTTTTCCAATCTTTTTCCCTAGTTTCTATAAATTCTCAAGATACCTAGTTTCCTCGGAAACCGTTCAAAAACGGTATTCCTTTCCCTCCGAATATCCATTCGAAAATGGTATCCCATTCTCTCATTGCCTGTTTGTGAACGGCGCCGCGGCGGGATTTTTTATTATTATTACATTCCAATTCTAGGATTTCGTCGAGGGTCTTACAGTATGTTAAGTTGCGTTGTGTCTAGAGAGTCCTTTGTCGATTAAAGCTACGCAAAATGGTTCTGTCATTTTTGCTTTGGTATTCGATGACTACGTCATCTCTACCAAAGAGGGGCATCTGTAGACACCCCATTTTTCTCCGCTTTAATCAACAAAGAAGTTAGTGTGTCGTTGTCGGGTTCGAGTGTTTTCCATTCCCGTGTCCGTCCCTTATGCTTTCTCGATCTTCCAATCATTTCTGCCGTGTTTTGCATTTTTCCGCTAATTGTTGAGAGGGGTTGTTCGCAAGAATTAAAGCAAGGGGGAATTTGGACCCATTCGGTGGGCCATCATTGAACATTTGTTTAAATTCGGATCAACCGGGGGGGGCCCGCATATTGTTTTAATGAAAAATGAGTTTCGAGCCTACTTCGATCCAGTGCATAAAAATGCCCATCAAGGGAATAATCAGGATTTCATGGAGGTTATTTTAACAACCAATTTTGTTGCGACCATCAAGTTGAATTATTCGGATAATTCTCGGAAATAATATTGAGGCATAACTTTACGAATTATTGGTTTGGATTATCCTATGGGGGTGATATTTGGAGGATACAGGCTGGCCATGCCATGGCCTGTCATAGGGAACGGTTCAGATCAGTCTTTGGGAATAGTTCAAGGGGACGCAATCTAATTTACATTGTGGCCCATTGTTTGAGCGGTTCGGATCATATAGAGTTCTAAATGAAAATCTAAGAAGGATTCGGCCGCATTTTTAGCTTATCCAATTTCACCCATCAATGGTACGGTTTGAATCAATCCATGGAAATAATTTAAAGCACAATCAATTTATGGGAATGATTTAGAGGGTGTGCTTGACTATCATTATGTCCTAAAACAATGAGCGGATTAGATCAATCAAATGGACAGTTAGGATAGTCCTATGGGGCTGATTTTGGGCCCATGAGTACTTCGCATTTTGGCCCATTTAATGGACGATTTGGATCATTCCAATATATGGTTTGGTTGCTATTAGGGGATGTAAAGGTGGGTTCCACAATAGAGAGCACTTTTATAGAAAGAAATCACCAATTTTGGAGTTACACTAAAAGGGCATGTAAGAGAGCAAGAACCGACCATCTCTTTCTATCTCTGCTAGGAGGCAGCCCATGTGTTGATTAAGAAAGTGGAGAATGCCATTACCGAAAGAGGAAAGTGAGATTTTAGTTCTTTGGGAAATCCTCTCTCTCTAAAGAAAGAATACCATGATTAGATTTGTTTAGAATTCCCTCATATGTCTAATATCAGCAACTTCCTCTTCTTAACTGATAAAAGAAAAAAAGATATCGTCTAATTTTCTCTAATCTTGGAAAGGACCGATCCTCCAATTCTATTAACCTGGGTAATTGGAAAGTTGCTCAGGGGAGACTCTTGCTCTTATGTAAAGAAAGAAGTCCGAGTTAAAAAAAGAGAGGATTATTAGAAAGGTGGCTCTGTTTCCTACGGGGAGGGGGAAGCAGTTTAAAAAAAGAAAAAAAGAAAAAGAGAGTCTCGTTCCACTTCTTCTTCTTTTTTCAAGCCATCTCTCATTCCTAGCGTTCTGATCTTCTCTGTTGGAAGGGTGGCACGGTTCTTCTCCCCAACAGCAAGAGTTCGGTGATTAAAAAGAAAAAAAAAGGGAAAAAACAGAGCATCGTGTTCTTCACGTAGTTCATCAGCCAACTCCCTCTCTCGATCTCCGTCTCACACTCCACTCTCTGGTTTTCTCTCTCTCTCGCATTCACTCTAGTTTTCTTTCTCTCCCTCACTCACACTCTGTTTTTCTCTCACCCTCACTCACTCTCAGTTTATCCCTCACTCTCACCATCACTCTGTTTCTCTGCCTCTCTCTATCCATCTGTGTTTCTCTCTCTCTCTCTATATCTCTGTGTCTCTCTCTCTCTTTACCTCTTCATCTCTATCACTCATAACATCCCTCTCTCCCTCACCCTCTCATCTCCCGGTCTCACACCCACCTTCTAAAAAAAAAAGAAAAGAAAACAGAGTCTTTCTCTCCCTCCATCTTTCTGTTCCTTTCACTCTCTCCCTCTTCATCTTTGTGTTCATCATTCTTTCCCTCTCTGTGTCACGATCAATCCCTCACACTCTCACTCTCTCTCTCTCTCTCTCTCTCTCTCTCAATCACTCA
The DNA here is from genome assembly GCF_043159265.1 of Tasmannia lanceolata. Classification (NCBI taxonomy): domain Eukaryota; kingdom Viridiplantae; phylum Streptophyta; class Magnoliopsida; order Canellales; family Winteraceae; genus Tasmannia; species Tasmannia lanceolata. The sequence continues at coordinate 25,873,364 of NW_027518697.1, read as the reverse complement.
TAGTCTCCCCATCAGCAGTGAGAAAAAAAAGAAAAAAAACAAAGAAATAAAGAGAAAGAAAGGAGGTCGGATCGCACGTCGGCGGAATTTTCGAATTTTTTGGCTCTTGGATTGGGCGAGGATCTTGATCACAGGTAGGTGCTCAATTTTTGGATTTTTCCAGGATTATTTGGTATATTTTATGTATTTTTGCATGATTTTTAGTATTTAATTGGATTTAATTGAAAATTAAATATGTATGCTCAAAATTATGATCTGCATGGGTGGTTCAATTCCGTTTTGTCCCGAAATTTAATACAATGATCTATTTAACTCGATTAAAATAACAATCGGATCGGATCGGATATTGAATTAGAGGATTTTTAAAATTTGAGTGAAGAGTGGTATTTTATTTAAAATATTGGCTGAGTAATTACGAAATTCGAAAAAATAGCCATCTCAGGATGACCTATTTTTTAGAATTTTAAAATTTTCTTGTGTTCATCATATCAGAACAAGATTAAACGATGTTTTCCGGAGTCGTAATTTTCTCGAAAATCGTGTTTTAAAAATAGAAAACTCTTCAAAAATATCTTTTCGATGAAGAAAAATAAAATATATACTAAATGAATTCCAACATTAATAAAATTTCGTGGGAAAATAATATGATACTGATACATTCTACAATAAATTTTTGAGAATTTTTAGAATCTGTTTGGTATATTATTTTATGCTTTCTTTGAAAATTATCAGATTTTGGGAGAATTTTTACAGACATCAGATCACAGATTAAGTTCCATATTTCTTGTTGCTGTAAAAGTAGTCTTATGTTCCATATTTCTTGTTGCTGTAAAAGTTTCAACTGCTTTGGATCTTGTTTCATATGGGATGTAGTGTTAATTCATAATCTAGGCTGAAAATTGAAAAATCCGAAATTGATAGTAAATAGTTTCTAAAATTCATGAAAATCTCACAGCATGCTGTATTTACTCATATCTTATTTCTGTCGAAATTTAATTGAATTTACATTTCTATTTCTAGTAGTTTCTGTGTTATTTTTGCAATCTGGTCAATTAATTGTTAAATCAAAATTAAATATGAGCTTAATTGTAAAAGAGTTCGCACATTAACAAAGAGTTGAATGAGCCATTTAAAATAAATTTAAAAGAGTTAACTTTTGGAATTGAAGACCGATTATCGGGCAGGAATGGTGCGTGTGGTGGATAACTCCCCATACCTTCCATTCTCGTAACCAGGTAACGAGTCTAGATTTCTGGTTAATTATGGGTCCTAGATCCCACATCTAGGTGGCGACTCTGTCACTCTCTTTTGTGTGAAATTCGGATTGCCTTAGTGATCTCAAGTTCACATAAAAGATGAATTAAAATCAATAATAAAAATGTACACGCCAATCGCGTGGGTACGAGAGACCAAGAGAGAGCGTGGCGGCTTGCGCCCCACCCCTCTCGTGGGATCGGTTCCCACAGATAGCAATAACAAAAATAAGGAAAGCATCTAAATAAGAAAATTTATTCCTAACTTTCCCCCGACCTTAATTTCAACCTTGTCCTCAAGGTTATTTATCTTGGGAACTTTCCAAATTTCTTCTCTTTTCTCCTTTTTTTTTCTTGCTCCCTCTTTTTAGCCTTTTTTTGTCTTGTAATTAGTCACCATCATCAAGGGTTGAGGCCACTTCAATTGCAAACCGATCCCATCATGCCGTTCATCAAAGCTTCTTTGATATATTTTTTTAGATTGATTCACGGATGGTTTCAGGTGAGTATCTTTTCTATGGCGTAGAAAAAGTTGAGAGGCATGACAAATTTTTCGGGATTGAGTTGTTGGACTCAAGAGAGCTGATAATCATTAACCCCTTTCTTTTTTGGTTTTTTTACTTTTTCTTTGATCCGCCTTTGTTTCTCTTTTTTTCTATTTCGTCTTTTATTTTTTATTGTGTAAGCCTTCTCGACGGTGCTCTCGTTGAAGTGTTCACTTAGAGGCTCTCCTAACTTCACGGCAGGTGATGGACGGGTTTCGAGAAGAAGATCCATGATCTTTTGTAACTGCGTCTCAATGTTGTTGAATCGTGTCTGATTGTAAGCCCAATGGTTCCCACCTTGGCATTCCCATCTTATTTTGATGATTCCAATACACAAGTGATTTTATATCACTAATGTGTTTGAATGTCTAAGTTGTAGATCATGATTGTGTTAAGACAAGATTGCTTGGATTGAGGCCAAGAAGCACTCATTTGACTACATTCGGAAGGCCAAAGACATCGGAGATCCAAGACGCATGAAGACTTGAAGCATCGCAATTGAAGATTGAAGTAGTTTTAGAATGTAAAGATCCAATCCTAGTTTAGATTTTAAGAGGCATAAATAAAGTATCCACACACCCTAAATGCTTAAGTGGTTGTCCTTGTGGTGTTCCAACTTTTTGGAACCCTCATAACAATCCCACTTGGTGAAGATTTGGAAGCCCAAAACAAATATGAAACAAGAATTGAAAATCTGCTGTAAATAGGCTTCTCGGAAGTCCGAGCTCGGAAGTCCGAGAAATTCCTCGGAGCTCCGAGATTTGGTCCAGTAACATTTTCCATCTTTTGTTTCAACTCCCGAAACTCCGAGTTTCCGAGAATTTCTCGGAACTCCGAGACCACTATTTCGGGAAGAAATTATAGCCGTTGGGGTTTTTGCCAGAATTACCACTATGCCCCCAAACGATCATATTTTGGTTTTTCTATATATATGAGTATTCTAAACTTCCCAACAATGAATCCTAACATTCAAAAAACCTAATGGAATATCCTAAGAGTGTATTAAGCTTGTTTATGCATCTCATCCTCTAGAATTAGGATTTGGATCATAGGCTTCAATTTGTACATCTTCTACAAACCTTGTAAACCCTTGTGAGGAATTTTTTGTTCTTTTTTTCTTGTTCAAATAATTGTATTCGGGCGAGTGTTTGGAGAAGCGGAGCCCACTCTCCGTGGTGAGGATTGCCACCAAGGTTAAAGGAAATTGGAATTGTAATTGGCATTGGCACCGGTCTTCGCCGAAGTTAAGAAGATCAACATAGTGAAGCCATCAACGGGTTTGGTTGGCGGAGTGGAGTAGGCCTCACGTTTTGAGGACCGAACCACTTTAAATCTCGGGTGCACTCTCTCTTATCTCTTGCTTTATATTTGGATTGCACTTAGGATTTAACTTGTGTGCTTAATTGCCTTTTTGATCTCTTAAATCTTCAAAATTGGGTTAGAGTTTTCAAAAGCTTAAAACTTGTTAGTAACCTAATTTTTCCTCCTCATAAGTTGTCATTAGAATAGCATTCGGGCCTACCCTTGGAATTTCACTTGGTATCAAAGCCTTGGCTCTTAAAAGATTTTCTTTTCTTAAAATCTTTGGTAAATTTTTTTTTTAATTTTAACGAGGGAAAGATCATAAGATCATTGGCAACTTTGTAATTGTGAAATGACAAACATAAATGGAACCGGACTTCCGGAAGGCCATTCCACAACTAGACCTCCTTTCTTTGATAGGTCCAACTATGGACATTGGAAGACAAGGATGCGCATCTATCTTCTCTCTATAGATGTGGAGCTTTGGCATATTGTTGAAAATGGATACACTTTGCCTTCCAAACCATTTGAAGAATGGAATGTTGTAGAGAAAAGGCATGCAAATTTAAATTACAAAGCTATAAACTCTTTGTTTTGCGCCTTATCCACGGAAGAGTTTAATAGAGTAGCTCTTTTTTATTCCGCCAAGGTTATTTGGGATACACTTGCCGTTACCCATGAGGGAACATCACAAGTCAAGGATTCCAAAATAAACTTGTTAAAGAGCAAATATGAAATGTTTAGAATGGGTCAAAATGAAAGTATTTCCGAAATGTATAGCCGATTTTCTAAAATATCAAATGAATTAGCTAATCTTGGTAAATCTTATCCTACTGATGAGCTTGTGGGTAAGTTGCTTAGGTCACTTCCTCCACATTGGGATCCAAAGATCACCGCCATACAAGAATCAAAGGATCTGAAGACGCTCACTATGGAGGAGCTTGTAGGATCTCTTATCACTCATGAGATGCTCCTCACTAGCCGACAAGAGGAGAAGAAGCCAAAAGAGAAAGAAAAAGAGAGTAGATCCTTAGCACTCAAGGTGAAAGCGGACTCATCTTTCTCAAATGAGGCGGATAGTGATGAAGAAGAAGCTTTGAGAAAATTCAAAAGCTTATGGAGAAAGAAGCACAAAAAGGACAAAAAGAAGAAGAAAGAAGAAAGTGAAGTAGAAGGAGGAATAAGATGCTATAATTGTAAGAAGACGGGACACAAAAGACCAGAGTGCCCTCTTCTCAACTCATCTTCCTCAAAGTACAAGGGAAACAAGAAGGATTGGAAGAAGAACAAGGGTCTTGTAGCCGCTTGGGATGCTTCTAGCACTTCAGGAAAAAGCTCAAGTGAAGGGGAAGCTAATAAGGATGATCTTTGCTTCATGGCACTCACCCATGAAAATGAGGTAAATTCTAACCCCTCGTGTAATTCATCAAGTAGTGATAGTGGAAACATATCTTATGATGAATTGTGCATTACCTTGCATTCTCAAATTTCAAAAAATAAAGTTCTTAAAAAATCTATTTCAAAATTAGAAAATGAACTTGATGTTTTGAAAAATGAGTCATCTTCTTCCATATCTAAATCTCAAGCACAAATTGAAAATTTTAAACTTGAGATTAAAACCCTTAAGGGTTGTTTGGATGAGAAATCTTGCCAAATTGCTAAACTCCATAATATGACAAGCTCTTCCAAATCTTATGAAGATGACTCTAATGATTTTTTAAATCAAATAACACATCTTCATAATGAAAATGAAAGGTTAAGATTATGTCTCCATGGATTCCTAAATGGTGATAAAATTATTGACATAATCTTCAAGAAGGCTAGTCAAAGACCTAATCATGTAATTTATGATAGGACTAGTCTATCTAACCCTCATGTTAGATGCCATTATTGTGGAATCAATGGCCACTACCAATTCCAATGTGCATCTAAGATTAGGGATTGTAGTGGAACCAAGAAAGCTTGGATTCCCAAAGCCCCCATATGATTCTCTTCATATGTGTTTAGATTGGGGGCTTGCACTTAAAATTGAATATCTTTGTATGGTTGTTTAAATATCCCCTCTTGTGTTGAATAAAAACTTTAAATATGGGGAGTTCTATGTTTGTCTTTTTCCTTGAAAAAGGGAGAGCTTAAAATTGAAAATTTTATCCCTTTGATTTTTTTTACCCCATTTTTTTGATTGATGCCAAAGGGGGAGAAAAATCTTGTGTAAGGAAATATATGTATGCTTTTATTGGAAAATCTCTTGTGCTTGTCATCATAAAAAATGGGGAGATTGTAAGCCCAATGGTTCCCACCTTAGCATTCCCATCTTCTTTTGATGATTCCAATACAAAAGTGATTTTATATCACTAATGTGTTTGAATGTCTAAGTTGTAGATCATGATTGTGTTAAGACAAGATTGCTTGGATTGAGGCCAAGAAGCACTCATTTGACCACATTCGGAAGGCCAAAGACATCGGAGATCCAAGACGCATGAAGACTTCAAGCATCGCAATTGAAGATTGAAGTCGTTTTAGAATGTAAAGATCCAATCCTAGTTTAGATTTTAAGAGACATAAATAAAGTATCCGCACACCCTAAATGCTTAAGTGGTTGTCCTTGTGGTGTTCCAACTTTTTGGAACCCTCATAACAATCCCACTTGGTGAAGATTTGGAAGCCCAAAACAAATATGAAACAAGAATTGAAAATTTGCTGGAAATAGGTTTCTCGGAACTCCGAGAGAATTCCTCAGAGCTCCGAGATTTGGTCTAGTAACATTTTTCATCTTCTGTTTCAATTCCCGGAACTCTGAGAGAAATTCTCGGAACTCTGAGACCACTATTTCGGAAAGAAATTATAGCCGTTGGGGTTTTTGCCAGAATTACCACTATGCCCCCAAACGGTCATATTTTGGTTTTTCTATATATATGAGTATTCTAAACTTCACAATGATGAATCCTAACACTCAAAAAACCTATTGGAATATCCTAAGAGTGTATTAAGCTTGTTTATACCTCTCATCCTCTAGAATTAGGATTTGGATCATAGGCTTCAATTTGTACATCTTCTACAAACTTTGCAACCTTTGTGAGGGATTTTTTGTTCTTTCTTTCTTGTTCAAACGATTGTATTCGGGCGAGTGTTCGGAGAAGCGGAGCCCACTCTCCGTGGTGAGGATTGCCACCAAGGTTAAAGAAAATTGGAATTGTAATTGGCACCGGTCTTCGCCGAAGTTACGAAGATCAACATAGTGAAGCCATCAACGGGTTTGGTTGGTGGAGTGGAGTAGGCCTCGCGTTTTGAGGACCGAACCACTTAAAATCTCGGGTACACTCTCTCTTATCTCTTGATTTATATTTGCATTGCACTTAGAGTTTAACTTGTGTGCTTAATTGCCTTTTTTATCTCTTAAATCTTTGAAATTGGTTTAGAGTTTTCAAAAGCTTAAAACTTGTTAGTAACCTAATTTTCCCTCCTCATAAGTTGTCATTAGAATAGCATTCAGGCCTACCCTTGGAATTTCACTGATAAACCGCATCGAGTTCTTCTCTGATTTCAGCTTTCAAGGCATCCGCCATGGCATAGATGTTGAGGTCGGTGATGCCGGAAAACTCTTTCTAATGGCGAGTCAGCACCATGCACCAGGATAGTGCTCTGATACCAAGTTGATAGAACACCGTTCTATCAGAAGAGAAAATAGGGAAGAAGATGATAGAAAAAAAGGGATAGTGTAGACACCCCATTTTGCTTTGCCTTAATCGATAAAGAAATTAGTGTTTTTCCATCGGTTTTCCAATGTCTTTCCTTCCCGCGTCCGTCTGTTACATTTCTAAATATTTTTGGTCGTTTTCGTCGTGTTTTGCATGTTTCTGCTAAGTGTTGAGAAGGGTTATTCAGCAGATTCCAAACCAGAGAGAGTGTAGACCCATTGGGTGAGGCCGCATTGCGTGTTTTGATTAAATTTGGACCGAGTAAGTTGGCCCGGCTAAAAGAGCATTCAAGTCATCTATAAAGGTTATTATGGTTGTCAAAGACCGAATTTTACAGAAGAAATAAGTTCGTCCGACATGGAATGGGGCCCGCATTATGATAATCTAAGATACTCACTTGATGGGCCATCAGTTGGATGGATTGGATCATCACAGGGTGTTAATTTCTAGAGGTACGATCTATTTATGCCATGGTCAACCCAATGGACTGCTTGGATCATCCCATGAGGATGATTTAGGGATAAGATCGGATTACCCTATGGAGCTGATTACGGAAATAATTTGGGTTCACATCTTATGTACATTGCGGCCCATCAATCAAACAGCTAGGATCATCTTATAGAAAAAGTTAAGGTGCAGTCAACCAGTTCATCGCAGCCTAATATTCGAACGGCCAAGATTGTCAAGTGGCCCCATCAGATGGACAGCTTATATCATGCTATTGGAATGATTCGCGGAGCATGACCAATTTATATTATGGCTCATTAAATTGGACCGTCTAGATCATCAGATGGAAAGATGGCAAACATACCAACGAGCCTTTTGGCAAGCTGCTTCCAGGCAGCATTCTCTGATTATTTTCTTTCTATTATAAAATCATAACATTTTTGTAAAAGTTGCTGAGAGAAAGGAAAGGCAGATAAGTCAGCTACCCTCACTCTATGTACGTATGAGCATCAATGGGGAATGTTTTGAATTAAAATGGCATGATATTAAAATAAGAGGGTTGAATGATTTTCTTTGATAGAGAAAAATAGTAATACCTTACCTGCGTGTGGCAATTGCCGATTCTTCCTCAATGGTTTTTTAGAAGGTTAATGTAAGTATGTTGCTAAGGGGGAAAGTTTCGAAGAAAAGAAAAGAAAGAAAGCCGAACAAGAGGAAAAAAAAACCAAAGCCGTAAAAAAAACAGCGCATTCCCTCCCATCTCCACGCAACCCTTGGTTCTCATCTCCAACAGCCCTCCCCCTCTTCCTCGGTTTTTCTTGGGCCGCTCAACAGCAGCTTTGAGAAGAAAAAGGAAATAGCTCTCGGAGCTCTCTCTGGGCAGAACTCGAAAAAATCAGAAGGAGGAGATTACCTCTCAATCTCTCTACTTTGATCCCTCTGAATCTCACCATCTGTTTCCTCGGTTTCCACTCCACCCATCATCCTCTCTGTTTTCATCTCATTCTCCCTCACAATTCTCGGTTTTCATCGCATTCTCCACGATCCTCTGTTTTTCCCGAAATTCCTCCCTCTGTGTTTCACTCTCCTCCCCCATCACCCTCAGCCTTCTCATCTCCATCTCTCTTCTCATCCATAGTGAATGAAATAAAAAAATAATAATAAGCAAAGAATAAGAAAAAACAGAGTATCGGTTTTCACCGATACTCTGTTTCGTTATCTCTCTCTCTCTCTCTCTCTCTCTCTTTTTATCTCACTCTTCTCTATCACAATCTTTCCCTCCATCTCCCAAAAACTCCAAAAACCATAACCTCTCTCCCCTTATAATCCGTCTCCTCTATCGCCCTTAGCCTGCCACCTTGGCTGTCCACCCCACTCTCTTCCTTTCTTTCTGTTGTTGTGTTGATCAAAGTTCAGATTGGGATTTAATAGTATTAATGCTACATCAAAGGCTACATCAACTAAGGAATCATTATCATTTTCAAGGGTCCTTGTCAAAGGATTGATCACCTTCAAGCTGCAAAAGTTCAAAGAAAAGGAAAAAACAAAGAGAAAGAGAAAGAAAAGGAGGTCGGATCGAGCGTTGGCCGGATTTTCGGATTTCTTTGGCCCTCGGATTCGGCGGGGATCTCCACCATAGGTAGGTACACTGTTCTCGAATTTTTCCGAAATTATTTGGTATTTTTTAGATTTTTGCATGATTTTTAAGCATTTAAATGATTTTAATTCAATATTAAATGTGTGTGCTTAAAATCATGATCTGCATGAGTGTTTCAATTCCGTTTCGTCTCGAAATTTAATACAATGATCTATCTAAATAGAGTAAAATAACTATCGGATCGGATCAGACATTGGATCAAAGGTTTTTTAGAATTTGAGTGAAGAGTGGAATTTTATTTAAAATAATGGCTGAGAAATTGCGAAATTCGAAAAAATAGCCATCTCAGGATGATCTATTTTTTGGAATTTTAAATTTTTCTTGTGTTCATCATATCAGAACAAGATTAAAGGACGTTTTCCGGAGTCATAATTTTCTCGAAAATCGTGTTTTAATATAATATTGAATAAATTATATACTAAACGGATTCCAAAATTAATGAAATTTCGTAGGAAAATAATATAATATTGATACATTCTACCATGAATTTTTGAGAATTTTTAGATTTTGTTTGGCATATTATTTTATGCTTTCTTTGAAAATTATCAGATTTTGGGAGAATTTTCACCGACATCAGATCACAAATAAAATTCTCAAAATTTTTACAGTAGTCTTATATTCCATATTTCTTATTTCTGTAAAATTTTCAACTGATTTGGATCCTTTTTCATATGGGATGTAGTGTTATTTCATAATCTGGTCTGAAAATTGAAAAATCCGAAATTGATAGTAAATAGTTTCTACAATTCATGAAAATCTCACAGCATGCTATTTTTATTTATATCTTACTACTGTAGAAATTTCATTGAATTGTGATTGCTTTTTCTAGTAGTTTCTGTGTTATTTTTGCAATCTGGTCTTATTATTGTTAAATCAAAATTAAATATGAGCTTAAGGTAAAAATCTGTAAAACTCATCCAGTGATCTACATACATTTCTATCTTGCTGCTGTAGAAATTTCAACTCATTTCGAATTCGTTTACAATAATTTCACTTGTAAAATCACTCTTATGGTATAAAACAGATAAAATTCATTGAAAATCCAAAATTAATTAAAAATCATCACAAAGTTTCTAAAGAACCTTAAAATTCTGTCACACGTTCACTCATCAATCCATCGAAACAGAAATCTTAGGATCTTTAGATTTTTCTGGAAAAATGGCCAGTGCATCCATAATCGTATCCCTATTGCACTCGATATTTGACAATTTGAATATTTAAGCTATAGGATGTTGTTGGCTCCGAGGTTACTGTCCACGGAAATCCTGAGATATGCCAGGCAATAAGATGGTATAACCTAAGTATTAAATTGTACAAAGAAAGAGCGCACGATTCCCTTCCTTGAATGTCATTCGAGGCCGAAATTGGTGAACCCTAGAACCATTGGTATTCCTTAAATGTCCAGAAACTGAAAATCCTTAAAATCTGAAATTCATTAACTTCAAGAACTGAAATCGATTCATCTCGTGTCTCTCGGAACCATTGGATTATGGTTTCCGTCATAAGAACCATTAGAGCCCAATTTAGGAACACTTATGTCGGATCGTGTCCTAAGTTTCAGGGAGTCTTAGGTTTTACGGAGTCCTAGAGTTAAGAGTCGAGCCTCATCACGTACGTTTGCTATGGATAACAACCGTGCCATAGGTCTAGTTACACTAGTCACCCAATCTTTCCCTAGGACAAGCCTAGTAAACTAAGATGTAGGCTAACCTGCATTAGTCTAAGGAACAACTTGCATTTAGATAAGAATCATATAGAATCTTAGATGAAATCCTAGGATAATAAAATCCTCAACTTGAATTAAATAACTCCTCTTAAAACTGTGGAAACAGTCAAATCCGTCTAGGTCGGTGTCTTAGTTGAGTTAGGCATATGTAGCTTAGCTTAGGTGCACCGAACTACGTCGACTCTGATCCCAGTGAGGCTTGGGTACGTAGGCAGCTTGGATGTCTGATGGCATACCAACCGCGAGTCGGCTCCACAACAAATGTGGGGTTTTGTATATTAGTTTTATTATGAATTCTTAATTAAAATATGTAGGATTTCCTTGAAATTAGAATTTTAGGAGAATTTTCACTTAGATTGAATCCAGACAAATTAAGAAATCAAGATACACATTTAGGATTCACATTGAAATTAGATCATAGGATGCATGTCCCGTAGTTAGCACATTAATAAAGAGTTGAATGAGCCATTTAAAATAAATTTAAAAGAGTTAACTTTTGGAATTGAAGACCGATTATCAGGCAGGAATGGTGCATGTGGTGGATAACTCCCCATACCTTCCATTCTTGTAACCAGGTAGCGAGTCTAGATTTCTGGTTAATTATGGGCCCTAGATCCCACATCTAGGTGGCGACTCTATCAGTCTCTTTTGTGTGGAATTCGGATTGCCTCAGGGATCCCAAATTCACATAAAAGATGAATTAAAATCAATATTAAAAATGCACATGCCAATCGCGTGGGTACGAGAGACCAAGAGAGAGCGTGGCGGCTCGCGCCCCACCCCTCTCGCGGGATCGGGTCCCACAAATAGAATGAGTTAATTCGAGGAAACTCAGGCCTCCAATGAGTTAATTCGAGGAAACTCGACCTCCAATATGCAAATTGCACTTAATTTGATTATTCCTTTCTCAAAAAGCTATACGGCATCTACATTATATAGAAATTAGGGAAAGCAAAATATGAAAATAGAAATCAACAGAATAGGAAAAAGGAAATAAGGAAACCAATAACATAAATAAGGAAAGCATCTAAATAAAAAAATTTATTCATAAAATTAGTTGATAGAACACCGTTCTATTAGAAGAGAAAAAGAAAAAGAAGATGATAGAATGAGTTAATTCGAGGAAACTCAGGCCTCCAATGAGTTAATTCGAGAAAACTCGACCTTCAATATGCAAACTGTACTTAATTTGATTATTCCTTGCTGAATAGCCATACGGCATCTACATTATATAGAATTTAGGGAAAGCAAAATAAAGAAACATAAATCAGCAGAATGTGAAAAGGAAAATAAGGAAACCTAAATTTGGCAATAACCTAAATAAATAAGACAATCTAAATTAGCAGAATAGGAAAAAAGAAAACTGATTCTAACATTTCCTCGCCCTTAATTTCAACATTGTCCCCAAGGTTGGAGATTTGTGCAAGACTTTCCAAATTTCTTCTCTCTTCTCCTTTTTTTTTCTCCCTCCTCCTTGTCTTTTCTTTGTCTTGTAATTAGTCACAATTTTGCCTGTTATCATCAAGAGTTGAGGCCACTCCAATTACAAACTGATCCTACCATGCCGTTCATCAAAGCTTCTTTGATGTATTTTTTTAGATTTATTCACGGATGGTTTCAGGTGAGGATCTTTTCTATGGCGTTGGAAAGGTTGAGAGGCATGACAAATTTTTTGGTGTTGACGTTGTTGGACTCGAGAATGCTGATAATCAGTAATCCCTTTCTTTTGTGGCTTTTTTGCTTTTTCTTCAATCTGATTTCTTTCTCCTTTTTTTCTGTTTCATCTTTTCTTTTTCATTGTATAAGCCTTCTCGACGGCGATCACGCCGAACTCTTCACTTAGAGGCTCTCCTAACTTCACACCAGGTGACACTCGTGTTTGCAGAAGAAGATCCATGATCTTTTGCAACTGCGTCTCAATGTCGTTGAACCGTGCCTGATAAACTGCATCCAGTTCTTCTCTAATTTCAGCTTTCAAGGCATCCGCCATGGAATAGATTTGGAGGTCGGTGATGCTGGAAAACTCCTTATGATGGCGAGTCAGCACCATGCACCAAGAAAGTGCTCTGATACCAAGTTGATAGAACACCGTTCTATCAGAAGAGAAAAAGAAGAAGAAGATGATAGAATGAGTTAATTCGAGGAAACTCAGGCCTCCAATGAGTTAATTCGAGGAAACTCGACCTCCAATATGCAAACTGTACTTAATTTGATTATTCATTACTGAATAGCCATACGACATCTACATTATATAGAAATTAGGGAAAGCAAAATAAAGAAACATAAATCAGTAGAATGTGAAAAGGAAAATAAGGAAACCCTAAATATAGCAATAACCTAAATAAAGAAGACAATCTAAATTAGCAGAATAGGAAAAAAGAAAACTGATTCTAACAGTCTGATAGCACTTCTTCTGAATCGGAGCATGTTGAGGAAGAGGACCTTTAGATGGTACAATTTTTTTTTCCTTAGTAGGTAAGCTGGGATTTAACCTCCAACCTCATGGTTGAAGAACATAGTCTATACCAATTTAGATGGTAGAACATACTTGGTTTTGGATTATAATCTGGCCTACTGTTACTTGGAATTCCTTGTTTTTTTTGTCAGCATCTATTGACTCTGTTGCAACACATAGTTAGAAGAGGTTCTCGTAATAAACATGAGGGTGCTTAGGGAAAATTCCTTGATACAGAGCTTTCTGTTTTTGTATTGAACCCAGCTTGTAGATCATATCTTAGAAGCAAAAAGAATAAAAATCCACAAGATGCACGTATTGAAATCATGTTGTTCGTCCAAAATGTAAATGTCAACGGATGAGAAAGCCCCGGGAAGAAAATTCTATTTCTTCTCTCATTGCACACAAAGGCACACTTTGGATTGCAAGAAAAGCACTTATGAAGTGAATTTTTCTTGGAAATTTTTTCTTTCCATGATTTTGAGGGAAATGATATGATTATGGTTATTCTAGAAGAGTATCATTAATCAAAGGTCATTCTCAAGTTGAGTAGGGTTTGTTCATAACTCAGAATCAGATCTTCATTATATAAACAAACTCGGAACATACCATTGGGAAGTGATTCAATAATTAAACCTTTAGGAATCCCATTATATAAACAAACTCGGAACACACCATTGGGAAGTGATTCAATAATTAACCTTCAGGAATCCCAAAAATACGTAGCCCAAGACTCAGGAGCCTAACTCTTCGCCTATCTTAATCATACTAAGAAATCTAATATAAAATGTAGTCTTCTCTCCAATCAGTCCTATTTTCATAGGGAACAAGGTACCCATCACAACAACAAATCTTGTTGCCGAATTTCTTTATTGCACATGTCCTATATTGCCCGATACTTGTGGTTCTGTCCATCTTTTGGCCGTATTACCTATATGACCCATGTTTTCTGTGTATGTGGCTATCTTTTGTGTTATCAAATCACTCATTTTGATGTCATCAAGCTAATTTCTTTAGTTGCTCAAATATTATGGATTTAAATATGTTGTATGCACATTTATTATGCATTTACTTATATCCATGATAGATTTGTAAGCATTTCGAAAAAATTGACCCAGACGATTGTAGCATTCACAGTCTATTTTTCTGAATGGGCCTGAGAAATATTCTAGAGTTATGGTGTTTCCCGTTGATGGTTGACCACGTGGACTTTTTTTCCCTGTATGATGAAAAGGTTTATTGCTCTCTATAGAACTATTAGAAGGCACATTAGAACTTGAAAGCGACTACTCTAACACAGTCTCTCATGGGGTAAAAGGATTAGGGACGGTCCGTAGAGACTCACTAATCTCATGTAATAAAAAAGTATTTGTTTGTTTGGTGTTGTCTCTTTTTTCACTCATTCTTAGAAGTGCGAACAATTTAGATTTGGCTGATCGTCTATCCAAATCAAGAGCTTCCAGCGACTTATTTTATTATGTTGGACAATTCTTACCCCAGGAAGTGCACTTGTAATGCATTCTTATTTAATAAAAAAAAGAAGGGAAATGATAATTGGGTCCCTTTTCTTATCTATGACTGCAAATGGGCTGATGTACTTCACATTTGAAGGAGTGAACGACCAGATTGCCACGTACAATGCAGCTGGGTGTCCCAAGTGATGAAAGGGGGTTCATTTATCATTTCCCAAAAAGAACTAGTCTTTTAATTTGTAAACGTCTCCTTTTTAATTTTTTTGAAGAAATTTGCAAATATTTAATGCACAAATGTTTGTGAAACTGCTGAATTGGGTAACCATAACAAATAATCACAGTGACATCACATTATAAAATTTCATTTCTCTAATGTCATACATCTCTCATGCATCAAACTACCTAGGCTTTCTACTTCACCTTATGCAGTCTTTATGGTGTCAGTAGTTCTCACAAATTCTATGAGGTGGCACCAAAAGCATCCCCTTACATGTGTATCGAAACTCAAACACGACCCATGGAGCCTTTTGGATGGAGGGCAACACACTACAGGTAACTAATAGGCTAAAATAAAACTGTAGTAGATATCAATCCAAGTACCGGTATTGCCACTGCAGTAGATACCTCTAGAAACTAACGTCAGTACTGATAGAAATGGGTGAATAATGATGGCTTGTGATAAAAGGGTCCCTATTCCATTCGGTAGTAAATGCTTTGTTTGCTCAGATAAAGACTAAAGAGCCCCCATAGAAACCAATATAAGTTTAAATAGAGCAGAAAATAGTAAAAAGAAGCGCAAGGGACAACTGGGCTCGAAGTAGGGCTGCAACTCGGGTCGGGCGGGTCGGGTTTTGAAGAACCCAACCCAACCCGAGAAATATCTCGGGTCGGGTCGGGTCGGGTTTTTTTCCGGAAAACCCACGAGACCCAAACCCGGCCCTACCCATGATAAATCTCGGGTCGGGTCGGGTCGGGTCGGGTTTTTTCACGTTGACGCAATTTTTTAAGGAAAACTCTTGTTTGGCAAGGCAACTTCCTTTCTAGAATGGGCAAGCAATCATTTTCACCAAAAGAACTTAAAAATTAAACATGAAATATTTCTTTTACGGGCTCACATTGAGGAAAAATCAACAATGAGTTATGGAAAGTTGGGCAAAGATAAGAGATTAATAATGAGTCTATTCTTCAATGACACAAAGAAGATGACCATAAAAAACAAAAAATGAACGAAATTGCAGGCTATGCAATGAAATTAAACATACTAGATGTCTTGACTCACTCGCTGTCATAGTATCATGGCTGATTTTTAGAAACCCAATTCCGATTTTAAATGCTTTCGGATGTGGAGTGACACTCCTCGGCTGTACTATCTACGGATACGTGAGACACAATCTCTCTCAGAAACTGCCAGGAACCCCTCGAAAACGGATGGAGATGCTCCTGCTTGTAAATGTTAAATTAGATGATTAAGGTTTAAAGGCACAATAATATGGTTTTAATTGTTGTAAAGAGTGAGCTAATGTAATGGAACTGCTCTTCTAATATAGGGAAAGCATTTGAGCTGAGGATTGCTTTCTATTTCCTTCCATTTGATTAGTTGAAAGGTTCTTTGCCATGACATTTTGATTGGTAGATATTTATCAGAATTTTCACATAGCATGCCAACATCATAATTTAATACTGAATAAGAAACTATGTTAGGAATTGGATTTGAGAGATGACATAGTAACCAAGATATCAACTCTTGATTCAATTTTTCTGAGCAAAGATCTAAACTTTTTGTACAAAGGTTGCATGCTGAAATGTGGGTCTTTTGTCAAATGTTATACCGTCTACTAAGCAAGGAGCCAGAAGTTCTTCTGCCATCTAGTGCTGATGAGGTATCCACCAATGCCCCTGCTCTGTTTTCTAACACCCAATGTCAGACATTCTGCATTATTGATGCATTGCTCCACGAAATCCTCATTGCTGCTCTTGAAGAAACTGCAAAACAACAAGAAAATCTCAACAACATTTGATCTAAAATGCTTCAATAAGATCTCAGATAAGTAACCCAAAAACTACAATCTTTCCCTTCTATTTATGGGTGGATGGACAGAGAAGCCACAGATCAAGATCTAATTATAATGAAAAGTGAAACAAATGCTTTTACCAATTGATTAGAGAAGGCTTCTTCTGACCCAAGACCAAAACAGAAGCTTCAAGTTTCTTGACTTGGCTGATGACAGTGGTTAATGTGGGTCCTTGGATAACCAGAGCTTCAACTTCCACCTGATGGATTAAAAAACCCACACAGGAAGTAAACAAAGTTATCAAAATGGGAATAGAATAATAGTAAAGGGTCAATGAACTTATCAATTTTTTGATGTGATAAGAAGGAAAACCATTCAAGACAAGAGATCTAGGAGAAATTGATTAGAAATGTGGTTCTTACTAGTCCTTAAACCAGAACACAAAATGAGAATACAAAAACCCATCTGAAAATGTGGGCATTTTTTTTTGAACAAAAAGAGAATCTAGTAAGAAAGTAGAAGATGGCCCAAAAAAAAGAAAAAAATCCAGTATCCCCTTGTGTTTTCCATTCTGTTTACATTACCTCTGGTTTGAAGGCCTTGCAAAGAGATCCAAGAGAGTTGGCAAGGTGAGGTGAAGAGTCAGAGGAGAGGGGGTTTCTTTGAGATTTGTGAGGTGGAATGATGTGAAGAAGAGTAAGGAGATCTCCCTTGTTAATCACATGTGAGAGTGCCCACATCATGGCATCCTTAGCACTTGTAGATCGATCTATCAAAGATAGAAATGAAATCAAAGACAGTAGATCAATGGTGAAGAAATCAAAATCATTGAGAGAAAAGAGATAAGAAACAAGGCTCGATCGTGTGAGGCTCCATCCTTGATTCTCTACTTCTCTTGAAACAATGAAACCCTAGTACCAAAGTGGGAAAAGATAAAACGAAGATGGAAAGAGGCCCTGGTTTGGAAAGAGTCCTGTTTTTGGCTTTTACATATTATAAAGCTTAAGTATCTCGGGTCGGGTCGGGTCGGGCCCCTTCAAACCCGGCTCGACCCGAGATTCATGCGGGCTTTGTGTTTCTAAACCCGGCTCGACCCAAGACCCAAGAAACATCAACCCGACCCAGGCTATTTTCGGGTCGGGTCGATGCGGGTCGGGTAAAACCCGGCTCAAGTTGCAGCCCTAGCTCGAAGGAAGACTCTTAACTAAACAACAACAATAGCTCTCCCTGCAATAATTCGTGTAAAGACCGTGCCAGAAAAGACAGAAAAAGCAAAATATAATGATAAAAAAGATGCCTCCATGCAAAGATCAGAGCTATAAAGACGAAAAGGAGGTTGGGTACATCACATGGAGGGTTGTGGGCCTGTATTTGGGTCAGTTCAGGTATCTAATATAAAGTGAAATCTCGAGTGGGGTGACCAGGGGTGCATTTAATGATAGTCTGAGTGCATTACTACCCTTAGAACAAAAAATGTAAACCCGGGTCCTAGCTTTTGGAAACCCAAAACCTAACCTTTTTCACCCTTTCCGGTTATCGAGAGCAGTGTTTGAAAACACGGATTTGACGCGGAATGCGGCCAAGAAAAATCCTTGTCGACTCGGAACGGACGTGGCCAAGAACGCGGTTGACATGGTTGACAAGGTGATAACTCGGGAGAGTCAAAGGAGTTTATTGACTCTGTAGGGCAAAACGCGGTATGCGGATGTGGAGCAAGCCGATGTAAAAAGGAGTCGACTCGGGCGAGTTCCTTGCCGAGTCAAGGAGGTTTTAAACACTGATTGAGAGGATGCCCCATTATTACCGCTTCCTTTACTCGCATTATTGCTGTATGGGATCAGCTGCCTCTTGCACTGTCGCAGTTATGCCCACAAAAAACAGACTGAGAACGATTACACACTGACTTTTAGGATCAATGGTAAAAGACAATATTTGGGTCCTACAAAAGGGGGGAACTGTGGACATTTAGGGCACATTTGGTTTGGCTACCATGATTGTTTTTTCCATGATAAATTGGTGTCTCCAAGTGGAGATGAGGATGAAGTGACCGGGAAACAATCAATTGGATTTTGAGTTGAGTTTTTTGTTTCCCGATTTTTATACCCTTTTCACCACTTAGAGATGTTAGTTTCCTGTATTTTGTTTCCTGATGTTTAGCCATTTCACCTGCCCAACCCTTCTCTCACCACTTGGAGGCTCACGTTAGCCAAATGTGCCCTTATGTGAAACCAAGACCACTGATCTTGTAGAACATGAAGAGGTGACCTGTTGGGTAGGACCTTGCCTGGTATGAGACGGGTTCAAGGGCCCAAATCTAAGGCGTTCCATCAACACTGTTGTTGGAAATTGTAAATCAAAGTCAATGTGAATGATTTTGTGGAAAGTCTTTGTAGTCTTCTAGAGTAGTTATTATGTGTGGAAAATGTAAGTCTTTTGTGTTCTTTACAGTCCTTAATATCTAGGCTAGAGTATCGAAGAGTCAATGGGAGTTTCCTATGATGTTGCTTAGGATTCCTAAAGAGCTCATGGGGACCACACGAATGTGTTTAATGTATTTGCTATTTTAGGTGTGTCTTGGGTATATAAGTATGAAGTGATTTTTGTAGAGATTATAAGCTTAGAGACAAGCTTCACGGGTGGGAGAAGAAGTGTAGAGATTCTAAGGAGAAAGGCAAAATAATACCAAATAATACCAAGTCTATTGTAAGCTGTTTTTTATATATAAAAGTCCTTTTATTTATGTTTGTATTTTGGTGGAGCTCTACACGGGCCCTTTGGCCCTGTATCTCGCAAGCTCCCTTACATTGCTCTTATGATACAAACACTGCTTAATCGATCCATCTAATTAAGACCAACAAGTGGTATCAGAGCTTAGGTTGTGTTGTGTTGAAAATCCAGTCCAAAATTTATGTCTTATTTCGTGTTTTACAAAAATGTTATTTTAATCAAAAAGTGGCATATCATATATCAATGAAAAGATTTTTGAGTCTTGTTTCCAAAAAAATGATCATCAATCAGAGTTTTCTACAAAAATTTATTGTCGAAAGAGTGGAGGTCTGTCAAAGTGGACTGTTTTTCTGAAATCAGAATTTTCAAGTCAAAAATTTCCTTCATGTGTTTGTTTTGGATCATTATTCTAGTTTAACGTTTTTTGGATGATTATGGTCCATACTTTAAAATTTTTTACGGAGAGGATTTGTTTAGAAAGTCTTACTAAAATAGAGAATAATACTCTTCTTAATATCTACTTGTGGGTTTTTATTTGTTGAGTAGTGCAAATATTTTAGTAGTGTGAGAAAGAGAACGATACTATTCTCTTATTTCTCAAGACTTGTTAAACGGACAAGTTTCCTCTTTTGTGTCCCCGGAAAAACAACAATTTATTTTTATCCCGTTGTCGTGTTGCCAGAAGGCAATGATTATGATCTATGTTTATGCAGAATCACCATCTAGAAACCCTCATATTGAGCCTACCCATATATTGGAGGGACTTAGATTGTGCCGAGGGTGGGCCCTACAATTATATGTGGACGGCCATTATTTCTGTTAATGAAAAACACTTCTAAAGGAGGGATCCCATGCTGAAAATAAAGATGTGGACTGATAGGGTCCGGACTCAGCGCTGAGGGAATCCGGACTCAGCAATCCGGACTCAGCACTGAGGGGTCCGAACTCAGCATCCAATTAGCTTCTGGCACGTGGCCCTCGCAAGGACCGTTGGAAGGCCAACACCTGTCTCCACTAGGTGTGACACCTGGACCAATCAGGGACCTCCACCTGCCCTCCTTAGGTATGAAACCTGGTCCATACAGAGGCCACCACCTGGCTCAGAACCACCACCTGTCCTAGACAGGTGGCCCAGAATCACTATAAATAGCCTTCACTTGTGCTAAGGTGAGGGTCCTGGAAATCTGAGAACCAAAACTCTAAGCTTTTTGCTCTGACATTGCTCTACACTCCTGCTCATACTGACTTGAGTGTCGAAGCGCCCGTCCGGAGTATCACTCCGGGTTGGTCCTCTGACCCTTTTCTTTCTTGTCTGTACTCTGTGCAGCGCAGGACTCAACCAGCCATTCAGCCGTGGCTCGTTAGCCCGGACCACCCAGCCCTACCATAACCTGTTACCGATTTTAGGCCTAACAGATTTGGCGCCATCCGTGGGACCACGCAACAAAAAGCTGTTCGAAATCTCACCCAGATAAAAATGGTAGGACAGACCGGCAAGCGAGCACCTCCGACTTCTCGGGCTACCCGGGCTACGGCCCCCCGTGAAGGACGAAGTGAGCGTCTGGCCTCACAGGTGGAGGTCGGGGCGGCCGTGGAGCGGACTTCGCCCCACTCGGACCGTTCAGACCCCACCCCGACCCCGAGGGAGATGAGGGCCCTTTTTCAGGAAATGACCGCTGTAGTTGCGCAGTTCAGGAATGCGGCTCCCGCACTCCAGCAACACCCCGTCGAGGTTTCTCGACCTGTTCAGAGGGGAGAAAGCTCCCGCAGAGAACGCGCGTCTCCACCCCGCGACCAAACTCGTCACTCCACTCGAAGAGACCACCGGTCGCGGGACAGGAGCGTGCGCCCTGAGCCTCGTCGACAGCATCACCGGTCACGATCTCCCTCCGTGCAGAAACGGGGCAGCAAGAGAGACCCTATGCACGGAGAGGGATCGCGGCACCGGCGAAGGAGTCCCCTCAGCCAGTCCGGATCCGCAAGGAGCCCATCAGCCGTAAGGAGTAGACCTGCCCGTCTGGCCGAACAGAGGGATGATCCGATGTTACTAAGAATCCAGAAGATCGATAACAGAATCGAGGAGCTGGCTAGAGATCATGGCCGCCCTGCTTCAAGGATCTTTAGTAGCAATCCCCCTTTCACAGACAGGGTACTCGGTGCGGCAGTCCCCTTGGGCTTCAAGATGCCGCAGATCCCGCAGTATGATGGGACCACCGATCCCGTGGATCATCTGCAGACCTTCAGGACCACGATGCTTCTCCACGGGGCGTCGGACGGGTTCCTTTGCAGGGCACTCCCCACCACATTAACCGGAGCCGCGAGAGATTGGTACTCACGGCTGAAGCCCAAGTCCGTTGACAATTTCGACGACTTCGGGGACGACCTGGCCCGGCATTTCATGAGCAGCAGAAGGCCTCGAAAGACGACGGCTTCACTGATGGCCCTGAGGCAGGAAGACGGTGAGGCCTTAAAAGCGTTCGTTGGCCGGTTCAACAGGGAGGCCCTTCAGGTACCCAACCTGGATCCCTCCGCGGCAACGAATGCTCTTCTGGCCGGAGCCCGGTCCACCGACTTCCGAAGAGCAGTCGCCCGGCGAAATCCGCAGTCCTTGGCAGATCTGATGACCGGGGCGGAAGAGTACATCTCCGTCGAGGAGACTCTCGCTGCCCTGGATTCCGTCAGCAAGAGAAGACCAGAGGAGAAGAACCCCGCCAAGCAGCGTAGGGATGACAGACCCCAGAGGAAGGAGAGTAGTCCGTCCCGGAAGGAAAGGAGCTCCCCCCGGCCTCGAAAGGAGAGGAGCCCCCCGACGAGGGAGCGCTACACGCCCCTCACCGCATCTAGGGCTCAAATTTTGGCAGCCATCCGGAAAGAAGACTTCATCCGGTGGCCGAAGAAGCAGACGCCGGAGGCAGGCACCCAAGACATGTCCAGGTATTGCCGGTTCCATAAGAGCCACGGCCACGACACCAACGCCTGCATTCATCTCAAGGAGGAGATCGAGCAGCTGATAAGCAGAGGGTACCTCGGGAGGTACTTAAAAAATAACGACAACAGAAGGGAGCGCCAGGACAACCCGAGACCCAGAGACAGAAGTCCTCGAGACGCCCAACCCCTGGGCGACCGTATCCAGGCTCCTGCCCCGGCCGTTCTCCCTCCTCAGGTACCTCAACCTCAACTCCAACCTCATGGTGTTATTGGTACCATTTCAGGAGGGCCGACCGCGGGAGGGACCTCTTCATCGGCCCGCAGGACCTATGCCCGGCAGGTCAACGCCGTCCACGCCTGCAGCAAGAGGGCCGAGCCAGAAAATGAGATATCCTTTTCGGAGGCAGATCTTGACGGTCTGATCCTCCCGCACGATGATGCCCTGGTCGTCACAATGCTAGTGGCGAACTGGGAAATGAAGAAGATCCTGGTCGACAACGGGAGCTCTGCCGACATCCTCTACTATCACGCCTTCGAACAGATGATGATCGGAGCTGACCGTCTGAAGCCGGCCAACTCAGATCTGTTCGGGTTCTCAGGAGAAGTTGTCAAGGTCGAAGGGCAGATTGAGCTTCCAGTTCTTATCGGGGAGCCGCCCCGCCAGTCCTTCGCAATGGTGACCTTCCTGGTGGTTAAGGCCAAGTCGGCCTATAACGCCATTCTAGGACGCCCCGGCCAGAACCTCCTCCGAGCGATTCCCTCCGCTTATCATCAGAAGATGAAGTTCATTACGCCAGGAGGCGTAGGTGAAGTCAGAGGGGATCAGCCCCAATCAAGACAATGCTATGCGGCAGCGCTGAGAGGGAAGAATGCGTCTGAGTCCCTCCCAATCGAGCTGTACGATCTGAGAGACGAAGCGCAGGTCACAGTCAACGAGCCCGTAGAGGACCTCATCTCTATTCAATTGAACATCGATGATGAACAGAGGGTTGTCCAGATCGGCTCTGCCCTGCCAGAGGCCGCGCAGCAGGATCTCGCTCAGTTCCTCAGGGCCAATGCAGATGTCTTTGCCTGGACTCCTTCAGACATGCCCGGCATTGACCCGTCGATTAGCACCCACGAGCTCGGTGTCGATCAGACCTGCAAGCCCGTGAAGCAGAAGCGTAGACACTTTGCACCAGAGAGGCAGAAAGCCATCAGAGAAGAGGTGGAGAGGCTTTTGAAGGCCGATTTCATTCGTGAGATCCAGTATCCGGATTGGCTCGCGAATGTGGTAATGGTAAAAAAGTCCAACGGAAAGTGGAGGACCTGTATAGACTTCACAGACCTGAACAAGGCCTGCCCAAAGGACAGCTACCCACTCCCAAAAATAGACCAGCTCATTGACGCCACAGCGGGTCACGAGCTGCTCAGTTTCATGGATGCTTTCTCAGGATACAATCAAATCAGAATGTACGAGTCTGACATCCCGAAGACATCATTCGTTACCGACCAAGGGACTTATTGCTATCGGGTGATGCCTTTCGGACTGAAGAATGCAGGAGCCACTTACCAGCGTCTCGTCAACAAGCTGTTCAGAAATCAGATCGGTCGGAACATGGAGGTCTACGTTGACGATATGCTAGTGAAGAGCAGAAGTGCTTCCAACCACATCTCCGACCTCGAAGAAGCCTTCCAAGTCTTGAGGGAACACAACATGAAGCTTAATCCGACCAAATGTACGTTTGGCGTCGGAGCAGGCAAATTCCTGGGCTTCATGGTGAGCCAGAGAGGAATAGAGGCGAATCCGGAGAAGATCAAGGCGGTAATGGAGCTGACTCCTCCCAGCACTATCAGAGAAGTGCAGCGGCTGACCGGGCTGGTGGCAGCTCTGGGGCGGTTTATTTCAAAATCCGCCGAGAGATGCCTCCCGTTCTTCAATGCGATCAAAGGTATAAAAACCGCGCCCTGGACTCCGGAATGTCAAGCAGCGTTCGAGGAGCTGAAGCAGTACTTGTCCTCCCCTCCCTTGTTGTCCACGCCGGAGCCAGGAGAAGAGCTGATTCTGTACCTCTCAGCGGGACCCTTGGCAGTTGCAGCAGTACTGATCAAAGAGGAGTCTAACCAGCAAAAGCCGATCTATTATGTTAGCAAGGTCCTCCACGATGCAGAGACCAGATATCAGCGAGTAGAGAAGCTCGTGTGCGCCCTCATTATGGCGGCCCGGAAGCTAAGGCCGTACTTCCAGGCGCACACAATCAAGGTCTTGACAGGGCAGCCTCTCAGACAGATCCTCCACCGGCCAGACACTTCGGGCCGACTTGTCAAGTGGGCCGTGGAGCTCAGTGAGTTTGATATCAAGTATCTACCCAGGCCGGCGATCAAAGCTCAGATTCTCGCTGACTTCATAGCCGAGTGCACAGTTCCGGACCCAGACCCCGGGCTGGTAGCAGTCCCATCTCCAGAAGCAGAGCTCACCGTACCAGAGCCTCGAGTCGTTTCCAGAGCATCACCGCCTCCCGGGACTGAGTCCGTCATCGCGCACCCAGTTTTTGATGAAGAGCCGCTCTGGGAAGTTTATGTGGACGGGTCATCGAACAAGACAGGGTGTGGTGCAGGACTAGTTCTCACCGGACCAGAGGACTTCGTCCTGAACTACGCCCTGAGGTTTGGTTTCCGTGCGTCCAACAATGAAGCAGAATATGAAGCGCTCATAGCCGGGATGAATCTTGCTGCGCAGACCCGTGCTCAGAGGCTAAAGGCGTACTGCGATTCACAGCTGGTCGTATGTCAGATCCAGGGAGTATATGAAGCCCGTGAAGAGCGAATGATCAAGTACCTGGGGAGGGTTCGCAGTCTGGCCGTTCATTTCAAGAGCTTTGAGGTCGTCAGAATCCCCCGAGCTGAGAATGTAAAGGCAGATGTGCTGTCAAAACTTGCAGCCTCAGGTTACACCGCCCTCAGAGAAATTCGCATGGAGTTTCTGAAGAGGTCCAGTATCGACGCCCAGTCCGTCGTGGTGATGCAGATTGACGATGAGCCGTGCTGGATGGATGAGATAATCAGATATCTGCGCAACGGAGAGCTCCCTGGAGAGAGAAAGGAGGCCCGTAAGGTCACGCAGAGGGCAGCGAGGTTTTCACTGGATGGCGAGACTCTGTACAAGAGGTCGTATACCCTCCCGTATCTGAAGTGTCTTCGCCCCAGTGATGCCTTGTTAGCCATGCAGGAAACCCATGAAGGAATCTGCGGAGAGCACCTCGGGGGCAAGGCCCTCGCCGTTAAAATCCTCCTGAGAGGTCTGTACTGGCCTACATTAAGGAAGGACGCGCTGAGCCTTGTAAAAAAGTGTGAGAAGTGCCAGAAGTTCTCTCCGACCGTCCACCAGCCACCCGTTCCGATGGCCCCGATCATCAGTCCCCTTCCCTTCGCGGTATGGGGAATGGATATCCTAGGCCCCTTCCCGCCGGCCTCCGGAGGCCGCGAGTTCGTCGTTGTCGCTATTGATTATTTCACCAAGTGGGTAGAGGCAGAGCCTCTGGCCAAGATCACTGAGCAGAATGTGCAGAACTTCTTCTGGAAATCAGTGGTGTGCAGGTTCGGAATCCCCCGGGTCCTCATAACGGACAATGGCAAGCAGTTCGACTCGAGGAACTTCCGAAAGTTTTGTTCTGAACTGCACATAGAGCAGAGATTTACATCTGTGGCACATCCTCAGACGAATGGGCAAACAGAGGTGACGAACAGGACCCTCTTGCAGGGGATAAAAAAGAGACTGGATGGCAAGGCCGGGCGTTGGGCAGACGAGCTGTATCACGTGCTCTGGGCGTATCGGACTACTCCGCGTACGGCCACAGGCGAGTCGCCTTTTAATCTCTCCTTCGGAACAGAAGCAGTGATCCCGGTTGACATCGGCGTCCCCTCCCCAAGGATCGTCCATTTCAGTGAGCAGCTCAATGGGGACGGACTCCGTGCCAACCTTGACTTGCTTGAAGAAGTCCGTGAGGAATCTCAGATCAGGTCGGCGGCCTATAAGCAGAAAGTATCCAGATATCATGACGTCAAGATCCGACCAAGAGAATTCCGTGCAGGCCACCTAGTCCTGAGAAAAGCCTCCGTTTCCCAGCCAAGAAGCGTGAGCAAGCTCTCTCCGACCTGGGAAGGACCGTACCGAGTCAAGGAAGTCATCCGCCCAGGAAGCTATCGGTTAGAGTCCCTCGACGAACAGATGTTACCACATGCCTGGAATTCTAGAAATCTTCGGATCTACTATCAGTAATTTTGTTTGCCTTCATAGGCTTGTAAAGAACTGCTGTAATCATCCAAATTCTGGAATGAATAAAGTAAGTTTCCCAAATAATTGTCCCTCTTTGAGTAACTCATTTAGACATCAGTATATAGCAGCAGTGGTGCACTCCGGCTCATCCTAGTGGCTTGGAGATCAGTTCCAGCCAGGACGCCCGCAGTGGAAACCACCTTCAAATATTTCCTAAGTGTTTGAGTACCAAGCTTCCAGCTCGGTTCTCGCAGACTTAGGACGAGCAGCAGTGGTGCACTCCAGCTCATCCTAGTGGCTTGGAGATCAGTTCCAGCCAGGACGCCCGCAGTGGAAACCACCTTCAAATATTTCCTAAGTGTTTGAGTACCAAGCTTCCAGCTCGGTTCTCGCAGACTTAGGACGAGCAGCAGTGGTGCACTCCGGCTCATCCTAGTGGCTTGGAGATCAGTTCCAGCCAGGACGCCCGCAGTGGAAACCACCTTCAAATATTTCCTAAGTGTTTGAGTACCAAGCTTCCAGCTCGGTTCTCGCAGACTTAGGACGAGCAGCAGTGGTGCACTCCGGCTCATCCTAGTGGCTTGGAGATCAGTTCCAGCCAGGACGCCCGCAGTGGAAACCACCTTCAAATATTTCCTAAGTGTTTGAGTACCAAGCTTCCAGCTCGGTTCTCACAGACTTAGGACGAGCAGCAGTGGTGCACTCCGGCTCATCCTAGTGGCTTGGAGATCAGTTCCAGCCAGGACGCCCGCAGTGGAAACCACCTTCAAATATTTCCTAAGTGTTTGAGTACCAAGCTTCCAGCTCGGTTCTCGCAGACTTAGGACGAGCAGCAGTGGTGCACTCCGGCTCATCCTAGTGGCTTGGAGATCAGCTCCAGCCAGGACGCCCGCAGTGGAAACCACCTTCAAATATTTCCTAAGTGTTTGAGTACCAAGCTTCCAGCTCGGTTCTCGCAGACTTAGGACGAGCAGCAGTGGTGCACTCCGGCTCATCCTAGTGGCTTGGAGATCAGTTCCAGCCAGGACGCCCGCAGTGGAAACCACCTTCAAATATTCCCAGCTCGGTTCCCGATGCAGCACAGAAATAATACGTACAAAAAATAAGAATGCTGTACAGACAGTTGAACAAAAATGTATTTGTATTCAGTATTCGTATTCGTATTACAAAATTGCTCTCTTCGCCGAGCTGGCTTACAAAGAATAGGCGTTATCAACTGTGCAAACAAAAAACGTATCATCAAAAAAGAAAGAAGGCTGCTGCTCAGGCCTCCTCGTCGGCCACCACCTCGGTGACGACCTCTGCCGGAGTGAGGGCTGCAAGCTCGCCACCCTCCGCCGAGGAGACGGCGGCCACAGTCACCTCCGCATCTACCTCAATAGGCCGGGAGGAGTCCGGTTCGTCTTCCTCCTCATCTTCCTCATCCTCTGGAGGTGCATACGGGACGGTTAGCCCGTCCAAGGAGATGTCGGGGTGAATCTTCTTCACCTGCTCGGAGCAGAGAAGGAAACCCGCCCTGTAGGCCTGGAGGCCTAAGTCGAAGTGCTGGGCCTCCTTCCTCTCCTCAGTTTCCTTCACGGCCTTCTCCACGGCCGCCTTCTCCTTCCTTCCGGCCCTCTCAGCCGCACTTAGGAGATCCTGCACGGCCTGGTTTTTGACCCTCTGCAGTTCGTCCTGTAAGCTGTTGAGCTCGGCCTCTTTGATCTGGACGGCTTCATTGAGCTCGCCGTTCTCCTTCTGGAGCTGGGCCTTTTCGGACTCGATCCTTGTGATCGTCTCCGAGAAGAGATATCGCTTCTTGGCCATATCCCTTGAGTAGACCTGGAGTTGATAGAGGGCGGAGCTGATTGCAGCTTCACAGGTCTCCGGCACCTCTTTTTCGACTGCTAACCGGTCGCGGGCGAGGACACCCTTGTACATCAACTCTGTGGCCACCCGAGTATCCCCCAGGCCGGTGTCCGTTTTCTGCACGGCCCAGTTCGGGCGGAAGACGTTGTCGCCTCCAACCGATGCAGTAGCCGGCATACCCAGTACTGCCCCGCCGTGCTTTGACCCCGTCGCCGCTCCGGACTTGGAGCTCTGACCCGTGGTGTCTGCCCGGCTCGATAGGGCAAGCTTATGCGTCGCCCGGCTGCTTTTAAGAGGCTTAGCCAGCGTGACCATCGGCGGAGTCGACTCCGGCACCTTCCTCTTCTTGCCCTTTGTTTGGGGCTGCTCCTGCGCTGGGGACGCGCCCGAGGACTGCTTGATTCTGTCCAAAAGCGACATCTGCTTCACCATTTCTGCAAAAGAGAACGGAGCGCAGTCAGAAATATGAAAGTTGAAAAACACTTCAGAAAAATAAATGTTATCCTATAATATCTACGTACGTGCCGGCGTCGCACGACTGACCCCGAGTGCGACCAGCTCGGCCTCTTCTTCGAACTCTGAGCAGTGTACTGGACCTCGCTTGAGCTCTTCTTTGATCAGAGCGAAGGTCATATGGTCATAGTCCTCGAGAGCTGGTTTTTTACTGAGGCGGCGAGTGTCCGGCGTTCTCCATTGTAATGAGAACGGCCACTGCGAGCCCGGCGCGGTGTCCCTTACATAGAAAAACCTGTTCTTCCATGTGTGAATGGAAGAAGGTATCCCAGTGATCATTTTCATTTCAGGCCTCTGGCTAATGTAGATCCAGCCGCCGTCCTTATGCCTCTTCAGGTGCGCACACATCCTGAAGACGGGCACGGTGGGGTTCCTACGGAGCCGGACTTCAAGAAGGTACAAGAAGCCGATCAGTGTTCTCCAAGAGTTCGGGACGACCTGTGTAACTGCCAGCCCGTAGTAATTCAGTGCATCCGCAAAGAAGGGGTGGAAGGGGAGCCTAAGCCCGGCCCGGAAGGCCTCCTCATACACGCAGAGGTCTGCGCTATCGTTGCTGGCCCGATCCCCTTCGACAGCCGCCCTCAGAATGTACCGGCTAGGAATACAGTATTTGTCCCTGACGATCTGAAGCCTGTTCGGCCACAGATGGTTCACCTCGTATAGGGCCCCGATGTTATACTGCGGGTTGGCTTCCATCTGTGCCTCCGCTAGCACCTCGACCGGCATACGCGACGATTGAGGAACTGCCGCTTCGACGTCCTCATCATCGTCGCTGGTTTCTACCCGGTCCGGTCCGTCCCCACAGGCCAGAATTGTGTCTAAGTCCACGCTCATTTCCTCACCGCTCTCCTCGTCTATTATGATCACTAGTTCTTCGCCCTCAACACCGGCCTCCACTATAGGTGAGGCCGGAACCGCCCTCTCCGACGCCTCGGACCCCGATGCGGTACTGGTCGAACCGGACTCCTTTGAACTGGAGTCCGTCTCCGAACTAGTGCTGGACATAAAAAAGGAAGAAAAGAAAAGCTAAAAGCTAAAAAAGATTACCGAACTGAAGTGTTGGACGAGGACCTCCGGGCTCACTGATCCGAAGCGGGCAGAAAACTTGAGTAGCCGAACAGAAGAGGAGGAGAGTAAAAGATGAAAAGTAAGAAATGAAGAGTAAACTTCTGTATTTATAGAGAAGCTGGGAAGAGCGGGAAAAATCCCGCCCATTTCCGCCAGCCGGAGTGCGCCACGTCGCCTTCCGCATTAAATGCGCCGCTCGCATTAAATGCGCCGCCTGCATTAAATACAAGGCACAGGTCCCAAAGCGCCAGAGGACAAAAGACCTGTCCGGACAGGATATGGCGCATTTAGACGACAAAAGACCTGTCCGGCTGTCCGGACAGGATAAATTCAAAAGACAAAGACCTGTCCGGCTGTCCGGACAGGATATGGCGCATTCGCTAGGCGACAAAAGCGCTAGGCGACAAAAGACCTGTCCGGACAGGATATGGCGCATTCGCTAGGCGACAAAAGCGCTAGCCGACAAAAGACCTGTCCGGCTGTCCGGACAGGATATGGCGCGTTCGCTAGGCGACAAAAGCGCTAGCCGACAAAAGACCTGTCCGGACAGGATATGGCGCATTCGCTAGGCGACAAAAGCGCTAGACGACAAAAGACCTGTCCGGCTGTCCGGACAGGATATGGCGCGTTCGCTAGACGACAAAAGCGCTAGCCGACAAAAGACCTGTCCGGCTGTCCGGACAGGATATGGCGCGTTCGCTAGACGACAAAAGCGCTAGAGGACAAAAGACCTGTCCGGCTGTCCGGACAGGATATGGCGCATTCAAAAGACAAAGGACCTGTCCAGCAGTCCGGACAGGATAATTTAGAGGATAAAGACCTGTCCGGCTGTCCGGACAGGATAATTCAAGCCGACAAAAGACCTGTCCGGCTGTCCGGACAGGATATGGCGCGTTCGCTAGACGACAAAAGCGCTAGACGACAAAAGACCTGTCCGGCTGTCCGGACAGGATATGGCGCGTTCGCTAGACGACAAAAGCGCTAGACGACAAAAGACCTGTCCGGCTGTCCGGACAGGATATGGCGCGTTCGCTAGACGACAAAAGCGCTAGGCGACAAAAAGTTTTACCAGCAAAGACCTGCCCGGCTGGCCGTTCACAGCCCTAGCCGAGCAGGACCACATGACTTCGTGAACCAAGGACGTCCAGGACCCCTGGCCGCCCAGGCCCCTGGTCAAAAATTCAGCCGTGCTGGATAGTCGAATGCCTTCTGCCCGGCCGTACTCCTTCAGGCTAAACGCCAAGGCCAGGCCAGGGCGCCAGGAGTCTCCTGTCCAGCCACTATTTCTCCTAGCTGAGTCTGTGCCCGGCCTCAGCTGCCTGGAGGTCTTAAGGCCGGCCCGACGCTGTCTTTACCTTCTCTTTGCTTCTTCTAGCCACTTTCATGGCTTGAAGAACCAGGGGGCAACTGATAGGGTCCGGACTCAGCGCTGAGGGAATCCGGACTCAGCAATCCGGACTCAGCACTGAGGGGTCCGAACTCAGCATCCAATTAGCTTCTGGCACGTGGCCCTCGCAAGGACCGTTGGAAGGCCAACACCTGTCTCCACTAGGTGTGACACCTGGACCAATCAGGGACCTCCACCTGCCCTCCTTAGGTATGAAACCTGGTCCATACAGAGGCCACCACCTGGCTCAGAACCACCACCTGTCCTAGACAGGTGGCCCAGAATCACTATAAATAGCCTTCACTTGTGCTAAGGTGAGGGTCCTGGAAATCTGAGAACCAAAACTCTAAGCTTTTTGCTCTGACATTGCTCTACACTCCTGCTCATACTGACTTGAGTGTCGAAGCGCCCGTCCGGAGTATCACTCCGGGTTGGTCCTCTGACCCTTTTCTTTCTTGTCTGTACTCTGTGCAGCGCAGGACTCAACCAGCCATTCAGCCGTGGCTCGTTAGCCCGGACCACCCAGCCCTACCATAACCTGTTACCGATTTTAGGCCTAACATGGACCATCATGATTTGTTCATTTTCACATGATATTTTGTTTCGCATTTGTGGGGCTCTTTTCTGTTTTCTTCCGCACGTGTCACGATAGTGGGTCTCCTGCTTTTCCCAAATGGGATTCTCGCTTTGCTAGTAATCCTCTTTCTTAATTTTATCTTATACTCACATGCCACATATTGAATGGATCATCAATAAGATCCTCTATTTGATGAGTCTCCTTGGTGGGGCTAACTGGACGAACAGTTCACCATAGTGTAGGTGGGTACGGTAGCAACTAGTTGTATCAAATATCTCAATAAATAAAATAAAGCAACTTTTTTCTAATGAAAAATATGACAGTATTATTCAATGAAAGTGAAGGATCTGGGGCAGCAAGTAGTGGGGAATGAAAAAGAAAGCTCTGCCCACATGGCCACATCTTAAAGCAAGTATCATCTTCTCCTCCTCCTCCGGTAAATACTCTCCTTTTATTTTTCAAACTTATAAGAAGAAACGAAAGGACAGGAGAGTGCCATATAAAGGGTGGAAGAGAAAGAACAACACGGGAAATCGGCATGCATTGAAATATCAACGTGGTCCATGCATGTAGCCTACTAGGACTACACTAGATTGCATGCCTTCTCCGCGTTCCTCCATCATTATCTTAAAATGCACCAGAACAAACCATCACTTGCAATTTTTTTATAAAACAATCGATTACAGCTACATCGTAGGCCTTCTTTGGGTGGGTGTTTAGGGTAGGAAGGGAGGTTTAGAGGGTTCATGGGTTTCAGGTTTTCACGTAGGAATCTTGTGAATAAGATCAAATAATTCGTTACGAGATTTATGGAACCTTGTTGAATTTAACGGTTTTGGGATTTAGTGCTGCAATCTGCACCCATTCAGATATTGAACCTTGTTGTTTGAAGAAAAGTCTTCTCTAAAAGATGATCCTAACCATCTGTATATATTTAGTCTAAAATGGATTGCTCAGATATTAATTTAAAGAACAATTGTATAATAACTACATCAGATATTTGTGATTTAAAATGGATGACCCAGAAATTGGTCATCCATGGTCATGCCCCAACCCTATTGTGTAGATATTGTCCGGTTCTGGGTCATCTACCCTCCCCGATTTTGTTTTCCAGCAGCACTAACTGTGCCCGACTCACTCCGCGGGGACCGCCCCTTGGAGATGCTGAAAACGCGTCTACATAGGGAGAGGAGAAATCCACATATATAGCCCAGTAACTTTTCCACCCTTTCCAATGTGGAATCTTTCAATCCACCCCCCCTTAGGGCCCAGCGTCCTTGCTAGCACACCGTACTAGATGGAAGGTCCCGCTCTGATACCATTATGTCACGCCCCTGGCCCGCTGTGTAAATATTGTTCGGTTCTGGGCCGCAGCCTTCCCTGGTTTTGTTTTTCCGCAGAAAATGTGTCTACATAGGGAGAGGAGAAATCCACATATATAGCCCAATAACTTTTCCTTCCTTTCAGTTGTAGGATCTCACAATCCACCCCCGTCAGGGCCAGTGTCCTTGCTAGCACACCGTACTCGCTACAACAAAACTGGGCTTTTCCTACTGACATTAGTTACGTCCGTAGGGTAAAGTTCACTTTTTCTCTACATATTCTAAATCTGTAGGGAAATACACCATATTCCTTCGGGGATTAATTTTTCCGTAGGGATAGAGTTTTTAACCTATGGATTTTTGTAGTGGACCGTATGGAAAAGTTGACGTGTTTACCAAAGTCATTCTTGTACCTACGGAGAACAATTTTTCCCGGGCTCTGTTTGGTTAGATGAGATTTTAGTGGAAGTAGTAGTCAACAAGGAGGTGACAAGGGTGGGATATATGTAGACTTGTCCGAGAAGATTAGAGGGAATTTTGGGGAATTTTGGTAGTTTGTTTGGTTAGATGTCAAAGCATGTGGGAAAATGGAGGGGTGTCATTAACAAAATAAATAGTAGAAGAGAGAGAAAGAGGAGAGAGAAAGAGAGAAAAAAAGTAATGATTACACATGGCATTTCATATTCTACTCTTCTCCCCTCTAAAATTTACCAAAAACAAGGTTTGACATTGGAAACGTAGGGGAGGGGACAATACCGCCACATAGGCGCCACCTAAGCCAAAAGCTAATAATTATGTCTCTTCCATGTCTAGAAGTCCAATGGGATTTGAGCTAAAAAATGACAACCAAACAACATTTGGTATTTCATATTCCTAGAAATGCTCAGCCGTTTTCCCTACTTTTTGCAACCAAACAGAGCCCTAGGGAAATAATACCCTTTGCCTACGGGTAATTAAACATTAGTAGGGATATTTATTTATGGCTTTCCCTGCGTATTTTTCATTTAAGTTACGGCGCGCGCACCTTACGTTTGGATTTTTTTGTTTAAGTCACCGCGCGCGCGTCATAAGACTGATAACAAAAACCCTCTCTTCATCGTTTTCATTTTGACAAATAATGAAAACCACAGTCTCTACATCGGCTTCTCGCTTTGAGGAATAAGGAAAGACCCAGCAATTGATCTCTCTACAAAAATCCTCTCTGAGTCTGCTTCTTTTTTTTGCTCTCCTTCATGCTCCATAATCCTTGAGGTCAGCGATTGCAAGGTTGGTGCCATAATCTATTTTCTCTGAAGGGTTGCTGGGATTCTAGGAAAGATGATATGGATTTTTGAGGTTGTGGTTGAAGTTATGGTTAGGTTTCGTGCTAGGGTTTTGGTCCCTGGAGATTAGGGTTTTGGATTTAGGGTGATGTTGGGGCTAGGGTCATATTTGGAGAGGGCAGTTTTAGGGTTTCTACTAGAAACCATTTTTTCGACATTAGGGATGGGCCTTAGGGATTGACTCTCTGCTGGAAACCATTTTTAGGTTTTGGTGCTTGAGGTTGAAGTTATTAGGTTTGAATAGGTTCTGGTTTTTTACAGATTAGGGTTTTGGATACAGGGTTATGCTGAGTTTGGGGTTCTTGATTTCTGGTGTTGGAGAGGCGGCCTTGTGGTTTCTGCTGGGAACCTTTTTTTTTTTAGATTACGCAAACCCATTCATGGATTCTAACACCATTTTTTTGCTTTTTTTTGGAGCTTGAAGTTATTTTTTGAGATTAGGATAATGTGGTTCTCAATTCTAACACCAATCGACTTCTTCTGCCATTTTTTATTCTCGCCTTAATATTGTGTTTCTTTCTCAGATGAAAGGGAGAAGACAAAGGGGTTCTAGCAGGGAGAGAGGAAGGGAGAAGACAAAGGGTTTTCTGAAACCCGAAGAAGAAAGAGAAAAAAAAGGGAAATGATATATCCGCCCCTTTTGATCACCAGGAACACCCCTGTCAGTGTGTCAATGACTAAAGAGGGGCTGTTGTACTTATGTCAGAAGAATTCAATGCCCCTGATTGCCACAAACACTAACAGGGGGTGTTCCTGCTGATCAAAAGGGGCGGATAGATCACTTCCAAAAAAAAAACTTTAGATTCTTCACACTGAATCATCCTCAGAGATTAAAGGTTTTTCCCTCCTATTTATCGGCATTTCTGCTCCTTATTTCCCTCTTTTTGATATATTATTGTCAATAATGTCATTTTTGTTCTATTTATTTGGTCCAGTGTGCTCCTCCTGGAGATTGTTATTTACAATTTCTTTTAATTCAGAGCTGCAAATCTTACTCTCTTTCCTCATTCGCCCATTCTTGTAGTAAAGGCTACGCAAATTACAAGCAGTAGCATTAGATTCTTTTATCAATTAAGGGTTAGATCTCTTCCTCGATTTTTTTATCTTTTTTTCATATTTATTTTTGTTTCTCCATTATCGTTGATCTTATTCCTTTTTAGAAAAGTTGCAGTCCATTAATCTCTCTGAACCCGCAAGTTATTTTCGTTTTTTAATCGGATTCTGCCCCAAAATGGCAGAAACCCTCTTGTTTTATCAGCCAGTCTCTCTGTTTTCAACATTTCACAGCGTAGTATAACATCCACTAAATGATGAATGCCCATTGTCTATCACTTTCTTTTAGTAGAACTTACTACATTTTAAAAGCTTTATGTCTAAAGCTTCATTAACGATTTGGAATACCAAGGACAACACCTAGTCAGATTGAAATGGCTGAACATTATCTAAGTTAGTAACTCATTATATTTTTTTAGGAACAGATCCTAGGCCTCTATGTTTTTGGTTAGCTGGAAAAAGTGATTATTTGTGAATTCTCTACATATGATCTTGGCTAGTTAATGGCCTAAGGGTCTATATTACGTATGACCTTTCGGCTCAGATCACCTGTAAGACTTGGAGGGCCTTGGAGGAAAGGTAATGGGTGTTTTGCTGGATAAAAGGATACAATCTTGATGGGACAGTCCTTTTAGACATGTACGTGTGGGAGCATTGGTAGCATTTTCCAGGTCTTTAATGAGATGTCTGTGAAGAATCAAATATTCTATTTGGAATAGAAACAATAGATTTAAAAACCTTTTCATTCTCTCTATACATCTATCCTATATTTTGTCGTTTTCTTTTATCTTGACATGTACTAGGAGAGAATAATTTTAAAATAAGAATGTGAATGGAAACGAACATGTCATTTCTGTCATGAAAAGAAAATTTGCCTCTTGTAATGCCACTTGTCTTTGAAGTTAATACACAATCTTTTTATGCTTGTTCTCTGCATGGTTAGGAATGGACAATTACAAAATCATGTGAATAAGGCCCATAACAACTAAATTGAACAGAGAGTGAATCCATTGGGCTGACTTGATTTGAGATTATTCCACTGCTTGGCCTTCCAAGTCATACACATCCCTCCCTTTGGTATCAAAGCTTCCTTGTATTTACCCTGCTTCAATGACTTTGCTTTGCTTTTTTCCTAGCCTTCCGTGGTCCTCTTGTACTTCATTTGGATATTAATAAAATTCATTCACTTGTCTTTGTTTTGTTTTTTGCTATCCAATTGGCAATCATGAAAACTTGTTAGTGATATTCCCCTGCTCTTTCTCTGTTTTCTAGTTGTGTATTGAAGTAAATGCTTAACAATTTCATATACTAAGATACCTAATTTCCATTGATGCCAAAAAAACAGCAAAACGTAGCCATCCTATTTAAGATCTTCATATGTAAGCTATTTACCACTGTCCCTAATGTAAGAGAATCTCTTACAAAGGGGTTGGTGATGAGATGATGACTCAAAGAATTATCTTCTGTATGTATTTATATATTATTTTGTATGTACTTATATGTTCTTTTAGAGTGGCAATGGTTTGTAAATCTTCATATTTTATTATGACCATTAAACTAAAAACTTTTGCCCATAAATTCAATTACAGAAAATATGATTTAGCAATATTATTTTATTATAGACTATGCATAGATGTTCAACTGAGCCTCATTTTTTGCACACAATTTGCTATATATGCTACTGATGGTATACTAAACATCTGTTGTGCAGATACAGGCCGTACAGTACTTTCAGAAAAATACGGGACTATAAGGGCTTACACCATATAAAATCTCCCTTTAATGGGGCATTCAACAGATGGTATACTAAACATTCTGAACAGATAGTATACTACACATTCCAATCAAATAGCAATTTAAGAATTGGTCTGGACTTCTATTGCATTTAATTTTGAGTCCAAAACCGAGCCCGAAACAGATGGTACACTAGACATTGCAACAGATTTTCAATATGGTTTTCTTCTCATTGGATTGATTTGGAGTCCAAAACTGATTCTTGGACTTATTACCGCATTTAATTTTGAGTCTAATAATCAGTTTTGGACTCAAAATCAATTCTCAAAGTCCAAACAGATAGGGCCTTAAGTGTTGGATTCTTGCTAATGAACTTCGTAGTTCTGCTTAGATGGAAGACATCTGTATGTCCCATGTTTACAATGGCAATTTATTCCTTCATCTATGAAATTTAGAATTGCATGTGATAGACAATGCCAAATCCCAAAACAAAGTTGAATGCTCCTCCAAAACATGCCTATTCATTTAGCATTTCTGCACTTTTATGGAGTATGGACCCTAAAACATCGTAACTTTACACATGCCTAGTCATTGTTTGGATTTTCTTTTGCTCATCTTTTAAGTTTTATGGTTCCAGCTGTGTCATTGATTATTTCTGTACTTTCTCTTTTATTTGTATTGCTTAAATTAACTCTTATGATTTTCCTTTGTGCTCTGACTTATTTCTGAAATTTCTATTTTCATTGATATGGTCGTCACTCGATGCCACATATGATGAGGCTTTTTGTAAGAACCCATTGAACTAAAATTCTTTCTTCTCGTTCTTAATAAGCTATCAAAGCTGGAATATAAGAGTGTCTACGGCTTTTGATCTTTTAAGCACCTATTTGGCCATGGTGGGCCTATATGTGGTATTTAATTTTGATACGCTTATCATTTTGGTCAAAAGTCTGTATGTGGTATTTACTTTTGATACACTTATCTTTTTGGTCATTGATGAGGTTTCATTTACAACTTAAATCTTTTTATCTTATTATATGTACGTGTCCTCCTTTTGCAGGTTTTCAATGATTTTGCTTCTTTGGAAGACTAGTTTCCTAGCAAGCATTTGACGGATGGTTCAAAGAGGGTTCGGGCCCTCTGTTTTTATTCTCCACAGGTAAAAGACGAAAGCATTTGGAGCTGCATCATCATGCTACTAACCAACAATGAGAACTATACAACCTTAGCATAGAGCTCTTATTACTTTTCAGTTAACTCGTATTTTTTACATTGTTAAGGGCATTCAATTCTGCATTTCTATTTGATATAGTTCACAATATATCAAATATTGATAGGATTCAAGGAAATATACCTCAAGAAGTGAAGGATCAGTGACATATTTTCGCACCTGAGAATATGTAAAGCCACCAATATGTCAGTCCTTATGTGTGTGCCAGTGAGAAAGGTCTCTTGTGGGAATAAAAAGAGAGGGAGTAGGACTTTTTTAAAGAGATTATGGAGACTGATTTTGGGATTGATCTGGTTTTAGATTAATCAAAAAAATTATTGTGAAAAACTTTGTTCAGCTCACACGGATCATTCATATGCCACAGTGCGTGTGATATGGTATTGTAAATGTACTAAACACTATTGCTTTCCTTAAGAGCATTCCCCACACTAATTTCCGTTTAAACATTTAGGGGATGCCCAAGGAAGTAATGTTGCTTGACCTCATGCATTTGTAAGCGAAAAATTAGTTTTAAACGGCAAGTTAAATTCTTAAGATGAATTTACTTTATATGCACATGTTGATTTATCATTAATTTATACATGCTTTATGTTTGTAGTTTAATTTGTTAAATCACAAAGGGTGAAGGAGATCGAATAGAAGATGAAGATGAAGTTATGTAAAATCATTAAATGATAATGTTGAACAATGTATTATTTTGTTGAGAGAACAATTTCAATACATTTGTTATTGATGAATTTTGATTTTAAAGATATTTAATTAAAATAGTTAATTTTTTGGGTATATGATGTGATAAAATGGATGTTATAATTATAGAAATTTTGATGTAATACATAGATTGACTGTGGAATGTACAGGTACAACAGGTCATAAGAAATTATTTAATGGATTAAAAAAATTGAAAAGGCTATCCCTCCGGATTTTATTTTGAAATTCCGTAAGATAAAGAACCTTTTCCCTACAGTTTTTTGAAAATTCCGTAGGGAAAAACACCTTTTACTTACGATCTTCTTAGATTCTATAGGGAAAAGCACCTTCTCCCTACAGATTTATTGAAAATTCCGTAGGAAAAAGCACATTTTCCCTACAGATTTTTTGAAATATATTAGGGAGCATCTTTTACTTACGAATTGTTGGAAATCTGAAAAAACACCTTTTACCCACATATTATTTTGAAATTTCTTATAGAAAGGCACCTTTTACCTATAGATTTTAAAAATTCCTTAGGGAAAAGCACCTTTTACCTACGGATTTTTGGAAATTATGTAGGGAAAAGCACCTTCTCCTTACGGAGTTTTTGAAATACAGTAGGGAAAGGTACACTTTCCCTACGGTATTTATTAACTTCCATAGGGGTTGTCCAATCATGTCCCTACGGATTATTCCGTAGGAATAGGTGGCCAATCACTACAGAATATTAAATCCCTAGGGAAAGGGATTTTCATACCCCCACCTAGCCTACGGAACTTGGGGACGCTGAATTCCGTAGGGAAAAACCTTTACCTACGGTTTTTGGTAGTTTTCCCTACAGATTTGTCCGTAGGGAAAACCCAGTTTTGTTGTAGTGACTGGATGGTATTAGATGGGAGGTCCTGCTCTGATACCATTATGTCACGCCCCGACCCCACTGTGTAGATATTGCCGGTCCTGGGTGATCTACCCTCCCCGGTTTTGTTTTCTAGCAGCACTAACTGTGCCCAACCCACTCCGCGAGGTCTGCCCCTTGGAGATGCTGAAAATGCGCCTACACAGGGAGAGAGGGAATCCACATATATAGCCCAGTAACTTTCCCTCCCTTTTTGATGTGGGATCTTTCAATAACTATGTCACGCCCCGACCCCATTGTGTAGATATTGTCCGGTTCCGGGTGATCTACGCTCCCCGGTTTTGTTTTCCAGCAGCACTATCCGTGCCCGACCCACTCCAAGAGGCCCGCCCCTTGGAGATGTTGAAAACGCGTCTACACAGGGAGAGGGAATCCACATATATAGCCTAGTAACTTTTCCTCCCTTTCCGATGTGGGATATTTCAATCCACCCCTCTTAGGGCCTAGGGTCCTCGCTGGCACACCGAACTGGATGGGAGGTCCCGCTCTGATACCATTATGCCACGCCCCTGCCCCACTGTGTAAATATTGTCCAATTATGGGCCGCAGCCCTCCCTGGTTTTGTTTTTCTGCAGAAAACGCGTCTACATAGGGAGAGGAGAAATCAACATATATAGCCCAGTAACTTTTCCTCCCTTTCCGATGTGGGATCTTTCAATCCACCCCCCTTAGGGCCCAACGTCTTCGCTGGCACACCGTATTGGATGGGTGGTCCCACTTGGATACCATTATGTCACCACCCGACCCTACTGTGTAGATATTGTCCGGGTCTGGGTGATCTACCCTCCCCGGTTTTGTTTTCCAGCACACTAACCGTGCCCAACCCACTCCGTGGGGCCCGCCCCTTGGAGATGTTGAAAACTCGTCAACACAGGGAGAGAGGGAATCCACATATATAGCCCAATAACTTTTCCTCTCTTTCCGATGTGGGATCTTTCAATCCACCCCCTTAGGGCCCAACATCCTCGCTGGCACACCGTACTGGATGGAAAGTCCCGCTCTGATACCATTATGTCACGCCCCGACCCTACTGTGTAGATATTGTCCGGTTCTGGGTCATCTACCCTCCCCGATTTTGTTTTCCAGCAGCACTAACCGTGCCTGACTCACTCCGCAGGGACCGCCCCTTGGAGATGCTGAAAACACGTCTACATAGGTAGAGAAGAAATCCACATATATAGCCCAGTAACTTTTCCCCCTTTTCCGATGTGGGATCTTTCACTCATCCTCCTCCAATCCTATATTTACCGAGTTGGGTCCTACGGTGGATGGACATCAATTACCCCTGGGCTCACTCAATGGTATACTTTTTGATCTATCAAAATTAGGCCTGCAAATGCATTTGCAAATCCTTTTAAAACAAACAATGTTTTCCAAAATCATTTTGATAAACACTTTAACAAATCCGTTTGGCCATATAATATTTAATGGACCTGGTTGAGATCGAAACTATAAATGGATTTCATCTTCAAGAGGTGGAGGATTCCTCATTGGGCATCACTATTGATCACATGGGTTTGCCCGATGACCCAGTACTACCCTTTGGTAATCCTATTTAGACTACATTTAGTTAGACCAAAACCATAAGACTTGCTCATAGATCAAAATGACCCCTTAGATCTAAGGACATATCCAAGGGTCCTGTCTGACAGAATAACCTTATCCAAATCCTTGTCAACAAGTTATTCTGTTGAGTGGTCCGTTCAGTGCTTGATTCAATCATCACACCCATTCTACTTGCTTAGGATCAAATACCCCAGTGATCAAGATAGGCCACCTCAATTCGTGTATGGAGGCAAGATCGATGCCGGTTATGTATAGGTATGACGTGTCCAACCTCAATCCCAACTATGAATATTTTAGGTCTGCAAAGAACCGGATGGTCATATCTCCTTGCCACATAATCTGTATGTGCATGACCAATCCTATGATGCTACCTAAGGCGAAATGTGTATTTAAGAGCACATCACACACTCCAATTAGTATCCAATTGTGGACCCCGATCCGAGAGAGCCGGCGGGGACGTGTGCCCCACGCGAGTCAGTCTCAGGATCATCCACATGAATGGAGAGCTCTACCAAGGAACTCTCGAAAGAAGTGCCTCTCACAGCATGAGTGGCGATATAAAAGGTGAGATACCTCTCGATTCGGGGACTAGCCCAGATTCGAGGCGTACCTTAAACAAAGAAGAGTCGCCATCCAAGGAAGTGGGCCAAGGATCCCATACTATGCTCTGTTGCAACGGATAACCAGAGATTATAAAAGAGGGTTTGTGCCTGGTTACGAATTCGGAAGATCTGAAGAGCACCTCATCCGCCCAAGTGCAAGCACCTGGTCTCTTATGCCATTTGTTATTGATTTTGAAGAGTTTTGAGCGAAAGTCATATGAAATGGGAACATATATCTCTGAGAAAACGTCTACCTAATCATGCATGTCTCAGAGATGAAAATTAAACACATATACAAAATAAATGAAAAATGTGTCACCTAAGCATAGCTAGGTTATAAGTGACATGCCTAATGGGTGTCTAAGTTCTGATGAACAAACACATGCATGACACACCAAAAAAGTATGAGGTCTGCGCAATAAAGTAAGAAAACACAGCAAAAACATACAATACAAATCAGCTCTATACCTGACTGGACAAAACGAGTCCTAACTCTAATGCGACCTGACTCGGACCAAGATGGCCATCCATCCCAGCTGCTCTACATATCCCGGCCTCGGGAAGAATCGGAGTCAACATAGTTCGATGCCCTATTCCAAATTACTATGCCTAACCATCTAGAACCGCTATCCTAGACTCGATCCATTAGACTCAACTGATTTTTAAAGCTTTTTTGTATGATTGCTTAAATTCAAGTGAATTGTAATTTTCAGGACCCTCTATATGCCCTAACTAATGTAAGTTGATTAGCCTTAAGCTAACGCAGGTGGGTCCTACATCCTATGTGTAACTAGGCTGTGCAACCTAAGGAAAACCAAGGGCTAACTATATGCTTCCTAGTCTAGCCATCGGTTCGACTAAATGTCTAATCGATCGACTTGAGGCCTCCTAACTCTAGGGACACTCACACGACAGGACACACCATATCAATACAAATCAGGACAGACTCCTAACTCTAAAACACCCCAAACAAACTAGGACGGACTCCTAACTCTATGGGAATATCTTTTTGAAAAGGTTTTGAAGAAGTTTTGTATTTTTGAAGGTTCGAAATGTTTATTTTTTAAAGGTTTGGCTGGACCTGGGAAATGGATCCCAAGCTGCACTACGTACCTCGTGGAAGAGGATCAAGCCAACGTAGTTCGGAACAGAATTCCTAACTACTCTCCTAATGACTCAAGATTTTTGAGATTTTTGGTTTTTCAGATGTTTTTGTTGTTTTTAAGGGTTTTTGACTCAAGGGGGACAAATCCTATCATCATAAGGGGAGGACAGACTCTCGATATCCCGCAAAGGTTGGACAGCATCCTATGCTTTGCGGGGGGGATGAACAGAATAACAACTCTGTAAGGGTTGGACAGCATCCTATACCTTACAAGAGCGGATAGAAAAAAAAACACAAGATTTGATGAGAGGTTGGATAAAATCCTAACCCCTATGATGATAGGACTGACTCCTGAAAGAAAGACAGATTCTCTAGCTAAGGACAGACTCCTAGGCTAAGAACTGACTCTGAAAATAGGATTCTAAGAAGGAGGTGCTAATGAGACAAAGCCTGTCTCCTAAAAGAAAATAAGATAAAGAAGGGTGCTAGTGAGACTATCAAGCTAAGATAAAGCTCACAAGTAACAAGGAAAAAGAGACCTTGTGCATATTTGGCAAAGGTAAAACATCCAGCCGGGCCGGACAGCTACCTAGCCCTAAGGTGCAACAAATGTGCAACCCAATACCCATAAGGGTAAGGGGTATGTTGCCAAGCCGAGTAGGATATTTTCCCAAAACCAAATGATGCACAAAGAGGGGGTTTAGTAAAAGAATGAGACTGGGTAAGTCTATTAGACACATAGGTAGGATAGAGAAAAATGTTAACAAGGAAAAAAAAGACCTTGTGCATATTTGGCAAAGGTAAAAACACCCAGCCAGGCCGGACAGCTACCTAGCCCTAGGGTGCAACAAATG
Source organism: Tasmannia lanceolata (assembly GCF_043159265.1). Taxonomy (NCBI): domain Eukaryota; kingdom Viridiplantae; phylum Streptophyta; class Magnoliopsida; order Canellales; family Winteraceae; genus Tasmannia; species Tasmannia lanceolata. The sequence continues at coordinate 25,829,099 of NW_027518697.1, read as the reverse complement.
TGCAACCCAATACCCATAAGAGTAAGGGGTATGTTGCCAAGCCGAGCAAGGTGTTCTTCCAAAACCAAAAGACGCACAAAGACGAGGTTTAGAAAGAAAAATGAGATTGGATGAGACTCCTAAACAAGAAGATGAGCTCCAAGAGAGGTGCTGGTGAGACATGGCATGTCTCCTAAGGATAGACTCACTAATGAGACAAAGCTTGTCTCTAAAGGATACAACTTTCTCTGTCTGAGACATAGCCTGTCTCCCTGAGAGGGCTCTAGAGAACTCTTTCATTGCCCTTGCAATGAAAGGATTTCTAATTTCTAGGGGATACACACCATAAAGACTTGGACAAGTCTTTAAATAAATGAGAGGAGTACTACTTGGACTAAGCGAGTCCCCTAAGGATGGGCTTAGACTAGCGCCTTCATCACCCTTGCAACGAGAGGGAATTCTAGTATCTAAAGAATTTAACAAAACTCTAAAAGACTGTGTTAGTCTATCAAAGAAAGAAGGAAAGTCTACCAGGTAATCACAAATTCCAATAAATCAAGTACTAAACAAAGAAAATTTTTCAATAAAACAATACACGATCTATATCAATTATAAAATGATAAACAACATTAATTAGTCCAGACCAGCCGCTGGATAGCCTAATAAAGTAAAAACAATATCAAACACTTCAAAACCAACCACAAACCCCAATACGGGGACTCCAATGAAATCAGATGATGCCAAAGTAATCATCTGATATCAAATACACATGATAATATTTCTAATCCCGCCTTGAGATCAGACAGTACTCATGTCGATGATATCGAATAGAGTAGTCATCTGATCTCCTTCTTCCTATTAACAATTTATTTAAATAATAAGGAATGAATATAATAAGCTTTGAGATAATCTCACCTGAATAATCCATTTATTACCGTCTTCAGAATCTAACTCAAAATTAAATAAGAGAAAAGAAGAGGGGAGAGGGTATTATCATAATCCAATAAATCTCTCTAAGGGTGGGCTTGGGCTATCGTCTTCATCGCCCTTGCAAGGATAAGGGCAAGGGTTTAAAGGATGTCTAAACATGTCTAAAAAGATTTGACAAGACGGGGCCTCCCTCAATTTGGATCTCAAATGTAAAAGTAATCACGATGGGCATGTAGAAGGGTAAGAAATCATATGATTCAGCACCAAAACCAGCCTTGAAACTAACAAAGACCAGCATGACAGTTGCATGATGTTAAATCCAGCTGGAGGAGAATCTATTGCTTTAAGAGAAGAAAACATAAGGTTTGCTAGAGTAGCTTTGTCGGCCTTAATGGACAAATGGAATGCCATAAGAAGAACTTCTATGTGAAAAGTACAAGGAAGGGATACAAGAAAGTCCTTCAGGCTGGGGTATTTTGAACAGATATTCTTTGCCTTTTCAAAGATGAAGTGAACATATCCTTCATAAACTTTTGTTCTTAAATGGCTACCAGTGAAACCCATTTTGTAGACAAGAGCATGGGCTAACAAAGCAAGGGTAAGATCATTGTAGATAAAAATGCCATCTTCTATCTTCAGAACTTGATTGACAAGGTGAGGTTTAACGTGGGCTTGCGAGATGTAACGGATAGTGCACTTCTTACCACGACTACTATGGACTTTACTATGTCTCACAAACCAAAAGAAGGGCTATTACAAACATCACCGTGACTAAAAGAATAGAGAAAAGGTTGTTATCATATGACACTAAAGACCAGTCTTAAACAAGGAATATTAACAACTCTCAATTCAATACAATGACAGTAAGCTACATTAGTTTTTAGTTCAACAAGATGGAGATGGACTACCATAACATTCAGTTTTAACAAAAAAAAAAAAAAATGGTTCTTAATTCAGCAAAAATGGAAATGGAATTGGTCTCAGCTCTCAAAATCATCCCTGAGGTCTTTAAATATAAACTAATCATTCAAATATTCCTATTAACATTCATAAGTTTAGGGCATAACAAATTGTCATTTGAAACATAATAATTGTTTCCAGCAACATAGATCAACTTCATGCAGACTTCTTTTTCTTTTATTTTTTTTAAAAATAAAAATAAATAAATCCTCTGTTTAGGGCAGAAAGATATTTCGAAACACATTGATAAAAACAGAGCTAGAACTTGATGAACATTTCATTCAAAGGACCAACAAGATTTTCCTCAGATCTTTGGCAAAACAGTCATAAACTTTCATGTAATCATAGTAATTAATCATAGTAATTAAATTTTCGTCATCCATACGCCAAAACAGAAATACTTACCTGAGATCCAAGCAATATTTGATAAGATATTCCGATGAAGAAGAACAAAATCCAAATCTTGTTGAGAATTCGTTGTAGTAATGTGTCTGGAATTTTGCCGGAGGTATACCAGAGGTAGATCGAACATGAAGGTATAAAGAAGAAAAGAATTTTAGCTAAGGTTTGATCTTAGCTAAGGTTTGGATGAGGTAAAAGGAATTAGGGTTAAAAATCACGATCTGACAAGGAATGCAACAAACATTAGGAAATCAACTAGAAAAGCTGATAAGAAATTGAAATTCCGGCAAAGACCCGCCTGAGAAGAAGATCTCAATGTGAGATCTGAAAAGTTAGGGTTTTAGATTTTGGGAATTTCTCTTCTCTTTCTCTGTAATTAGATTTAGAAAATTCTGATCTCCTAATCTCTCTTTTCCCTTGATTCTATTTGTAAACCCTAAATAATTTTTTTATACCTCAGATCTGAGATTTGGAAAGAAGCTAAGAGAGATCTAAGAGAAAAAATGAAAAGAGATGAGAATGAAAGGATTGACGATGAAGATAGGGGATGGAAAAGTGCATAGCCGGTGGTGAAGTGAAAAAGGGTTGAGATCTCACCGGAAATTGATAGCCGGAGCAGAGAGAAAACACCGGAGAAGACGACCGGATATCTCTCTCTCTTTCTGCAGATCCTCCTTCTTTTTCTTTGAATTTGTGCTCAGCTAGGGTTTAAAGGTTGAAAAATAGTGAAGAACAAGAAAATCGGCAAATATAGCGGTTTGCAGAGAAGAATGCAATACTTAGAGAAGAGCAAGAACCGGCCGGAGCTTGCCGGAGGTCGATCGGAGATCAGCCGTAGAAGAAATTGGTAAGGGATTAGGGTTTGAAGAAACAAGATCTAGTTTCTCTCTCCCTTTCTCTCTCAAAACGAAATTTTTTTTTTCGTGGAATGAGGTTAAATGGCCATTTATAAGAGAAAATGAATGTTGATATTGGCACTCCAAGTTGATAAGCGCACACATGCGCGACCCCAGCTGGCTAATGCACCCTCCCCACGCTTGATAACTGCACTAACTCCACTTGTCTTTTTCGAATTTCTTCGTCGGATCTTTCTGGAATTTTGCAGGGATTTTTCTGGGGTTTTAAGGTTTCCAAAAATGTATTCATGGGTACTTAGGATCTTTGGATAACTTGAATTTTCCCTAAAGTACATAGATTTTTAGGTAAAATGAAAAACCTAGTGGGCCACCCCCCATTACACTACACACACCAATTCAGCCCGTTTGCTGGGCAAACACGCTCAGATCATGATGAAATTTTGCAGGGGGTTAAAAGAGACCCGAATCCAGCCTAGGGTGAAGTTTGGGACCCTAATGCTGAGATTCGGATGGATTTGGCACGAGCTGGGAAGGTGTAGGGCTTAGTCAAAATGGGGTGTCTACACCAATAGATGTCATGAACCAATAATTACCAGTTTCAATACGACAACCACTAGCTTTTAGGGCATACACTCTCACACTCGGTTCTCAAACCACATCACTCCCTTGGTAGAAGATATCTTCAAGAACATATGATCATATGGCTGAAATTTCAAGTCTCACCTCTTGGTGTCTACGTAAAATTTTTATCAGCTTTGAGACGTCCTAAGTCGATCTTGAATTAAACAGACTTTCTCCACTGCTCACTGGAACAAGTTTGGACCCGAGGTTTTCTTTTCGTCCACATCATCCCAACAAATGGGAGACTTACACTTCCTATGGTATATTGCCTCATATGGGGCCATCTCGATACTGGCTTGATACATATTGGAAACTCAACTAATGATAGGGGTGCAACTTGGGTCGGGCTCAACTCGAACCCGACGGGTTCAACCCGATTTTGGCTTGGGTTCGGTTGGCATTTTCCCAGATTAGGTTGGGTTGGGTAAGGGTTGGGAAAAACCAACCCGATTTAAATTCGGATTGGGTTAGGGTTGAGGCCTTGCAACTCGACCCGACCCGAACCCAACCTCCGTCCTCTAATTTTGAAATATTAGTCTAGGGAACCAAGAGGGGGGTGAATTGGTTTTATAAAAAATTTATCCCTTTTTGAAATCAAATTTTAACCTAATTCAATTTCTCCTCTCTTGCTTAGTTTTTGGTTAGTTCAAATAATGTCAAAGTAAAAGGAAATGCCAAACCAACTACAAAAATGAGAGTGCAAGAATAAGAGAAGAACACACCGATGTATGGTGGTTCGGGCAAAGCCCTACTCCACTCTTCTTGAGATCGTCCTCAAGGATTTCCACTATTGGAGACCTCCACGATGCCCGGCCCCAAGGCGATTACAATCCCAAGGGTATTAAATGAGGATGCCCTTGCCACCTTTACACCGACTCTCCTTCTTCGCCGAGTTCTAAGCGCTTCTCCCTAGGGTGTTAATAATAAGATGCCCTAGCCACCTTTACAATGAAGAAGAAGAATGCTATGCCTTCCTTTAAGGCTTGATGCACAATGCAGTCCCCTTGAATACTCTCCAAGATAATACAATTGAATCCTAAACCCAAACTCAAAAGATTGCAAGTGCAAGGCAAGTTTGGTGGGGAAAACAAAAAGCTTAAGCCAAATGGGTTGCAAGTATTTGTAAATGCTTAAGATAATTTTTCAATCATTCAAGAGAGTTAAAAGAACCTCTTGAATGTGAATTTATAAGCCCTCATCAATATATGACCGTTTGGGGGTGGAGGTAACAAAAACACCCCAAAATTCAACTAGCCGTTTGAAACACAACAGCTATATTTTTTGCTATAGCGACATTCTCCGTATTCCGAGAACCATTCTCGGAGTTCCGAGAAAAGCTCTCGGAGTTCCGAGAAAATGACCAGAGTATAGCATAATACTTCCTGGACCATTTCTTGAAGTTCCGAGAAAATGTCCAGAGTATAAATTATACTCCCTGGACCATTTCTCGGAGTTCCGAGGGAACTCACGGAGTTTCGCTCTTGGAGCTCCGAGAAGCGTAATTTCAGCAGATTTTAAGTTGTTTGAGTTGATTTTCTTTTGGGCTTTTGGAACTCTATTTTTATGATAATTTGGAATGTTATGAGGGTCCCAACATGTTGGTCCACCACACAAACATTCACTTAACCAATTAAGTTTAGTATGGGGAGTGTTAGTCTTTTTGAAAAACATATTTTGAAAAGCTTGCCTTGACATAGAAATTCAAAGAGAAATGATGTACAACAAGTCTAAGTATAGCTACACTTCTCTTTGGTCTTGGTTTTCATAAATCTTCCATTATGTGCTTGCTTTGCTTGAGTATGTTGAGGTGAGCTCCACATTGAATGTTCTTCCAAGGTAAGTTTGCCCATGTGATCTTGAGCTCCTTTGACTCCTGTGTGGTACATCTTCAAGCACGATCAAGTGGTGTGTTGGTTTCTTCCATGATTAACCTGTCTTAACACAACACTTCAAGGCAAATTGATTAGTATTAAAAAATATAATCAATTTAGTTTGAGAATCATCAAAACAAGGTAAGAGGATGAGCCCTTGGGCTTACAATCTCCCATTTTTTTATGATGACAAACAGAATGGATTATAAGGTATGTGTGGAGTGACATAATAAGCAAGTGAATACACATACTCCCCCTCAACATATGCACAAATGAAAAATAACAGGTGAAAGCAGATAGTGCATATGGAATATGAATAACAAAATTTTTTTCAAAATTCTCCCCCTTTTGTCTTCGACAAAAAGAAGAATTTATCAAGTTTAAGTGCATACATGAACAATGACATATCCAATAAGTAATTCATGATGATTAGCTATAAAAACTCCCCCTTAAGATTTTGAATGAGGCAAATAAAAATATACAGAACATGTGTCAGTAAACTAAGCTTCTAACCATAATATATATATATATATATATATATATATATATATTTTGAAACTATCATGAGAAGCAAGGGTAAAGTATACTCAAGTGAGGGACTCCCCCTGAATCAATGCATGTGGTACAAAGTAAATATATGTTCAAGTAATGCAAATATACCTGTTTATGATCGAGATGCTGACACAATGCCAAATTGTTAGGTATTTTAATTAAGGTGAAAGTACGTCTCCCTCTTAGAGAACTAAGAAGGCTAAGAATACCAATTGAGTAACTTTTAAGATTAAGGTGTGACATCTCATTCATGCAGATACTACCAAACACGGATTTTACATATATACTATATAGATAAGCAGGTAAAAGGCACAAAGTATTTATCTTGCAATTTCTTTGACTTGATTGGCACTCCAAATGTTTAAGGCACTTCTGATATAACATATTCTATCATCACTAAGAGGTTTTGTAAAGATGTCAGCCAATTGTTCCTCAGTATTGATATACTTTAGGCAAATGTTCAATTTTTTGTGAGTGATCTCTAATGAAGTGGTGTCTAATCTCAATATGTTTGGTTCTAGAGTGTTGTATGGGGTTCTTTGTTAAGTTTATAGCACTAGTGTTGTCACATTGGATGGAAATATTTTTCGATTTAACTCCATAATTCATCAATGTGCTTTTCATCCATAGGATTTGTGCACAGCAAGCCCCAGCTGCCACATATTCTGCTTCTGTTGTGGACATGGCTACTGAATTTTATTTTTTACTAAACCATGAGACAAGTGATTTGCCCAAGAAATGACAAGTCCCACTTGTGCTTTTCCTATCCACTCTACATCCAGCAAAGTCGGCATCTGAATATCCAGTGAGAGTGAACTCATTAGATCTTTTATACCATAGTCCCAGACTTTTGGTTCCTCTTAAGTACTTAAAGATCTTCTTGACTGCAGATAGATGAGACTCCTTTGGATCCGATTGAAAACGAGTACAGAAATAAACAGTAAACATAATGTCTCGTTTACTGGTTTTCAAATAGAGGAGACTACCTATCATACCCCTATACATTTTTTGGTCCACTGACTTGCCAAATTCATCATTTTCTAACTTAGCAGCTGTACTCATTGGAATTCTTGATGTCTTGCTGCTATCCATCCCATACTTCTTCATTAACTCCTTTGTATACTTTCCTTGATTTATAAATATCCCATTTTGGTATTATTTGATTTGGAGTCCTAAGAAGTAAGTTAACTCACCCATCATGCTCATTTCAAATTCATTTTTCATTAGGGTTGCAAATTCACCACACATCCTTTGATTAGTCGAGCCATAGATGGTGTCATCTACATAAATCTGGACAAGGAGGATATCTTGATTTTCTCTTTTGATAAATAATATTTTATCCACTTTGCCTATCTCAAAACCTTTCTCTACTATAAAGGTACAAAGCCTCTCATACCAAGCTCTAAGAGCTTGCTTCAATCCATATAAAACTTTATCAAGCTTAAAGACATGATTTGGATGTTTGTAGTCTTCAAAACCTGGAGGTTGCTCAACATACACTTCCTCTTGGATATAGCCATTTAGGAAGGCACTTTTGACATCCATTTGATATAATTTAAATCATTTATGAGACCCATATGCCAAAAGTATCCTAATAGCTTCCATACGGGCAACATGAGCAAATGTCTCATCATAGTCTATCCCTTCCTCCTTATTGTACCCTTGGACTACAAGCCTAGCTTTATTTCATGTGATTATTCCATTTTCATTTATTTTATTTTTATACACCCATCTTTTGCCAATAACTGGATGATCACTAGGCCTAGGCACTAAACTCCACACCTTGTTCTTTTTGAATTGACTCAACTCTTCTTGCATAGCCATCAACCAATTTTCATCCTTTTCGGCTTCCTTGATGGACTTAGGTTCTAATTCGGATAGGAATGCCAAATTGTTACTCACACTTCTGTAATACGATCTAGTTCTCACCGGCGATGTGGCATCACCTAAGATTTGGGATTCCGGATGATCTACCAATATTCTCCTATCCCTAGGTAATGAGTTGTCCTCTCCACTTTCAACTTCCTCACTAGGTAATGTATCACTTGTAGACTCTTGGGGAGGAACATTTGTCTTACGTAAAAGGTGTTCAATGTGTTCATCCTCATCATGCGGCATTTCTTGAGGTGTTGGCTCTCTCTTATCAAATGTAACATGCATGGATTCTTCTACAATTAGGGTTCTTTTATTAAACACTATATGCTTTGTTGTGTGTAGAATACCCTAAGAATATGCCATCATCCGACTTCTTATCAAATTTATGCAAGTTGTCTTTGATATTCAAGATGTAGCATCTACAACCAAACACCCTAAAGTAGCTTATATTGGGTTTCAAGTTTTTCCAAAGCTCATAAGGTGTTTTCTGTGATTTCCGTGGAGAAGATGAGAACGAGGGCAATAAGCCGGGATTGAAGTCGAAATCCACCACGAATTGACAAGAAATAGATATTTTAGGGCTCAATTTTGGTCAAAGGAAGAAAAACCCGAAGTTTTTGGGAAAAATCTAAGGAAAACCCAAATTTTTAGAGAAGAGAATGGAGATTTTAGGGCTCCTTGATGTTTTTAGGGCACGAAACATGCAGTCCTCTCCCGCAACTTCTTTTTTTCTTCTACGCGCTCAAGGGCTACCCGATTGATTAATTAAGTTTTATCTATCCCTTCACCCACGTTCCAAAATAATGCCGGTGTTTCTTCTAAGAAAAGTCGAAAAATCCTGCTCTAAGTTAATCAATTATTTAGTGACGTTTTAAGTAGCATACGTCGGTAAATATGACTTTTTGTGACGTTTATAGAAAGTCATTAAATACATAGGCCATATTTTTTTGGGCGAGAGAGGTATTTTTTTGGCCGGGAGAGGTTAGTAGCGCGGAATAACCCTTTACCGTCATTCCGTTAATGAACGTTGGTCTATGTATACTAATTAGGGACGTTTTCGTTAAACGCCGGTAAAAGAACATCGGTAATAAACACTTTTCTTGTAGTGCTGATTTTGTTTTTCATCAGCATTTACCGTGCCCGACACACACCTCACAAATGGGATTCCTTAGGGTCTGACTGAAATGTAGCACATAAAGAAACAAGAAACATAATGTCCGATCGGCTAGCAGTCAAATATAGTAGACTCCCTATCATACCCCTATACTTCTTTTGATCAATAGATGGGCTAAGATCATCTTTGCTTAGTTTGGTGGATGTACTCATAGGAGTAGGCTTCGTTGGAGAGCTATCCATCCCAAACTTTTTAAGCAATTCTCTTGTATATTTTTCTTGATTAATGAATATGCCATTTTTCAATTGATGAATTTGTAGACCTAGCAAATATTTGAGTTCTCCCATCATACTCATTTCAAATTCATCTTGCATGCATTGAGCAAACTCTTTACACATACTCTTATTTGTTGATAGGAAGATGGTATCATCAACATACACTTGTACAATGAGTATGTCATTTCCTTGACGTTTGATGAAAAGGGTTTTATTAACCTTACCCATATCAAAGCACTGTCTAATAAGAATAAACTAAGCCTATCATACCAACCTCTAGGAGCTTGCTTTAATCCATACAAGGCCTAGTCCAATTTATAGACATGGTTAGGGAATTTGAAATCTTCAAATCCAGGAGGATTTTCAACATAAACTTCCTCCATTATATATCCATTTAGGAATGCACTCTTGACATCCATTAGATATAGCTTGAATCCTCTATGGCAAGCAAATGCAAGAAGCATCATAATGGCCTCTAACCGGGCTACGGGTGCAAATGTTTCATCAGAGTAGATTCCTTCTTCTTGATTGTAACCTTGGGCTACCAATTGAGCTTTGTGCCTTTCAATCTCCCCTTGTTCATCCAACTTATTTCTATAGACCCATGTAGTGCCAAATCACTGGATGGTCTCTAGGTCTAAGAACTAATTTCTAAATTTTATTTCTTTCGAATTAATTTAGTTCCTCTTGCATGGCAATAATCCAAAATTCATCTTTCTTCGCCTCATCTATACTCTTAGGCTCTATATGTGACAAAAAATGGAGCAAATTCACACACATTTCTATAATGAGACCTAGTTTTGACTCATTGAGAGGTATCACCGATGATTTGGGTACTTGGGTGTTCGGATAGAATCCGTTTCCCTTTCCCTTGATCATCAACCTCTTTTGGAGGACTTTTTAGCTCTAGTGTCTCTAAGGTTTCACTAATATTATCAACAGGCACTTTATTTTCAATTTCGTTTTAGTTTGTGTTTTGGGGAAAACTTCATAATCTTCATCATCATGTGATCTTTTCATTTCTTCACTAAGTTTATATCAAATTTCACTTGGATGACTTCTTCAACACATAGTGTTCTTCTATTCAATACTCTATATGATTTACTTCTAGTAGAGTATCTAAGGAAAATACCTTCATCGGATTTGGCATCAAATTTGTAAAGGTTATCTTTTATATTTAAGATATAACACTTACATCCAAACACCTTAAAATACATAATATTGGGCTTTCTATCATTTCAAAGCTCATACGGTGTTTTGTGAGTGTGAGGCCTAATCATGACTCTATTTATGACATAATAAGCTGTATTAAAGGCTTCTGCCTAAAAGATTCTGGCACATTTTTGTCATGAAGCATAGACCTAGCCATTTGCTGAAGAACCCTATTTTTCCTCTCCACTACATCATTTTGTTGTGGGGTTCTAGGTGTTGAAAAATTGTGATCAATTCCATGTTCTTTACAGTATGAACTAAAGTGAATGTTTTCAAATTCAGTTCCATGATCACTCCTAATTTTAAAAATCTTGCAACCTTTTTCAAGTTGTAATCTATTTCATAAAGTACAAAAATTTTCAAACATTTCATCTTTGGATGCAAGAAAAGAAACACAAGTAAATTGGGAAAAATTATCAACAATAAAAAATGCATATCTTCTACCATTAAGACTACATGTTTTCATGAGACCAAATAAATTCATATGCAATAATTGTACTGGTCTAGCAGTAGATATGACATGCTTGGGTTTAAAAGAATCTTTATGTTGTTTAACAAGTTGACAACCTCTACATACAAGATCATTCTCAAATTTCAACTTGGGTAAACCTTTCACAATCTCCTTTGAAGCAAGCCTCCACATTAAATCCATATTCGCATGGCCTAGCCTTTTGTGCCAAATCCATGAATTATCTTCCACGGAGGAAAGACATTTCATGTCTTGGTCATCTAGCTCTTCTAGGACCAAAGAATATAGACTTTCGTCTCTAGCAGCTACAAATTTGATTTTACTTCATTTTCTTTCTTAACTATGTATTTGTTGTTTTTAAATAAAATTTTATAATCAACATCGCATAGTTGGCTAATACTTAGCAAGTTTTGATATAGGCCTTCAACAAGAAAATATTTTTTATTCTAAGGCCTTTAAATTTAACAGTACCTTCCCCAATGATTTTTCCTTTGCCATTGTCTCCAAAACTGACATGTCCTTGGTCTCCCATGACAATGCTTGAGAATTTGATAGGGTCTCCCATCATGTGTCTTGAGCATCCACTATCCAAGTACCATCTATCCGTTGTGGCTCTTGAGCTCAAGCACCCCTACAAAATTTTTTTTAAGTCTTGCCCTTAGGTACCCAAGCTATGTTGGGTCCTCCATTGTTAGTATAAAAAGACTTATCCTTTCTTACTCAAACAAGATTAGATGATTTTCTCAGTCTACATTTATAATTATAATGTCTAAGTTTTCCACAATAATAACATATAGGAGAATAAGCGTTAAAATTCTTCTAAGGGGTTTTGGACTTAACAAACTTGGTTTTATGAGCAACTTTCTTTTGGGAATCTTAGTAACCAAGACCTTATTTCCCAATAGAGACCTTGCTCGCTAAAATTTCATCAAGCCTGTCCTTTCCACATGCATGTCTAAGAACAAGTTTATCATTTCACTAGTAAGTTTCTTGTTCTCAACATACAACTTTTCAATGTCAACATATAATTTTTTATTTTCTTCATTTAAATGATCAAACTTATACTTTAGATTTTCATGTTTCCCTTTAAGCAAGATATTTTTAATGAAAAGTTTATCATTTGGAGAAGATTTTTCATCATGCTCATTTTTCAAGTTTTCAAAATCTTTGGTTATCATTTCAAGAGATTTCTTAAATTTTTTATTTTTGGAAACTTCATGGATTAATGCTTTCTTAACTTCTTGACATGCGTCAATTAGTTCATTCATGGTAGGTTGTTCATTTTCATTTTCACTTTCTGTAACGACCCGGATTCTCAGGCTAAATTTTGAGGCAATTCTGAGCCTAGCTCTTTATAAAACAGAGCAAACGATAACGAAAATCCGGATTGCTACGCCTCTCAAAAAAATAAAAGAGGCACAAAACACATTCATTCTTTCATACAGCGGAAGTCTTAGTTAAAAACAAATCATTTATTTAATGAAATAGAGACAAAAATAAGGGAAGAGAATTTTATTCCAATACTTTCAATAATAACTCCACAAATTTGCCAAATTAAATATCCATGCCCCAAAGGACTTTGGAAAGAAAACTAAAAGAAATAAATAACTGCCTAAACTATGCCATCTCTCCCCATCCCATTGCCTAGGTCATCTCATCAGCAAATGCTCCTTCGTTTTGATCGATTTGCTGGTTTTCTGGATTTTCGCCATTAAAGTCTGTAGAACAATTTTAAGAGTCAGGATGCAAGAATAACGGTTATGCAGTGTATTAAACTTAACTAAGACAATTGAAAGATTTAAATATATAATCATCTCATGTTAGAGGATATCAAAGAATTTGCAGTACGAAACAAGAATATGATATTTGGCTTTTAATGTGAATCAATAATATAAAGGAATTCAAGTAATTTGAATAAATCTTCAGAATATGGGTTTTTCATGCAATTGGTAGGGTAGAACACTTTGTTCAATGTGAAATTCATTAGAGACTATTGCTCTAGAATCGTTAGAAACTACTGTTATGAAATCATTAGAGTCTATGCTCTTCCCTTTCCTTCCCCATTAATTCCTATACACAATGATACCCATGTAGAATTATAACCTTCGCACTGTTTTTGTACGAGGATACCTTTCGCACTGTTTTTGTACGAGGAGTTCACGTGGTTCTTTGACCTTCTCGTCCCTTTTCGAGTACGAGTGAGATGGTATCAAGGGTATATGAAATTATGGCCTTTAATCATCTCCATTATAGGGTTTTGGTTTTCAATGAAAAATCATGATTTGGATTCAGGAATAAGAAACAAAATCATAAGAGGTTTTATCTAAACTTTCAAGAATTCTAGTTATAGTGTAGATTACAAAACATAATCCGAAATCTTGCCTTTGCCTTTGAATGGATTGGTTTGATTGATGTGATTGATTACTTGAATTGAGAGAATTGAATGAAGCTTGATGGATCTTGGAGTTGAAAGCCCTTCCTTCTTCTCCCTTTCCTTGAATTCTCCTTTTCTTACTCTCCTTAGGTTTTAGGGTTTTGATTTATGAAGAACATTAGGTTATGATAGTGTATATATATGGTCATGAATCTTTTTAGGGTTTGTTTTGGTGTTAACTCACCCAAAAAGGACGGAAATCGGCACTTCATAGAGAGTTTGGAAACTCTCGGATTCTCAATCCGCGACATTCTCGGAGTTCCGAGGCATTTTCTCGGAGTTCCAAGAAATGCTCTCGGAGTTCCGAGAACCGGATTCCAAAACTACTGTCCGATTTCTCGGAATTCCGAGGTTATTTTCTCGGAGTTCCGAGATATCTCCAGTAGTTCTCGGAATTCCGAGTTTTTTTTTTTTTTTTTTTTTTTTTTTAGGGTTGTTACACTTTCACTACCACTACTACTATCACTTTTATTTTTATGAAGAAAAGAGTCTCGAATTTGACTTATATTGAGTTGAGATGGATCACTTGCCATGTAGCATACAAAATTTGATTTCTTATCTCCACTCTAGTTGCTCTGTGATGTGTCGCTTAAGTCATCCCAATTGGCACCGAGACTCTTCTTCTTCTTGTCATCTTTCCTTTTCCTTTTGTCCAAGTCCTTCTTGAGTAATGGGCACTTGGGACGGATGTGTCCCTTTTTGCCACATTCAAAATACCGGATCGGATCATCATCACTATCTTTTCTTCTTCTGTCTTTATCTATCTTTGGGGAGGTGCTCCTTCTTGAGCTCTTATTTTTCCGATTGAATCTCCTAAACCTAGAGATCCTTTTGGAGATGAGAGCTATTTTCGAGGTTAAGTTTTCCATATTTAACTCGCTCTCACTGTCTTCTTCTTCACTGTCAACCTTGGCTTTGAAAGCCACATCCCTCTTCTTTGATTCTTCCTTCTTTCCTTTTCTTTTGCTTTTCCTCTTTTTTCATCTTCATCTCATGGGTGATCAAGTTTCCCATGAGGTCATCAAGTCTCAGGGTGTCCAAGTCTTTAGATTGTTCTATTACCGTGACCATTGGATCCCATGAGTCCGGGAAGCATCTCAGGAGTCTTTGGACCAATTCATAATTTGTATATGTCTTTCCTAAGGCATTCAACTCATTTACAATATTAGTAAACCATGTGAACATGTTGGAGATAGACTGTCCTTCATGCATCTCATAGGCCTCAAAATCACTAATAAGCAAATTAACTTTAGATTTCTTCACTTGAGTTGTCCCTTCATGGGTTGTCTCAAGTGTGGTCCAAATTTTCCTAGCCATCTTACAAGTTGAAACTCTATTGAATTCCTCGGGAGAGAGAGCACAAAATAGGAGTGTCAATCCTTAGTATAAAATAGGACCATTGAATTTTCCTAGCCATCTTGCCACATCCCTCTTCTCTTGTCGGCGGCACTGCATTCATTCCTATCCGTTGTGGGTTCAATGTACCCATCTTGGACTAGCTCCCAAATTTCAAAGTCTACGGATTTTAAATAAAAAGCCATTTTAATTTTCCAATATCTGTAGTTTAATCCATTGAAATATGGAGGTCTATTTGAGGCATGACCCTCAATGTACCCGGAGGGAGCTACCGGAAGAGGATTGGATAAGGATGAGGATGGAGGATGATCGGTTGCCATGGATCTTTCTCTTGTAGATTTTTGGATCAAATATCTCTATAATAGCCTTTTGCTCTGATACAAAGTGAAATCCCAAAGGGCAACACACAAGAGGGGGTGAATTGGGTGTTTTAAAATTTTTCTATTCAAAATGCTAGGGCTTGGGAAATTAACCTAGTTAGTTCTAACCCTTGTTCAAAATTATATTCAAATAGAAAAATGAAAGAGATTACCATTCACACTACAAGAGAGAGGAGAGGGAACAAGGAGACTACACGAAGATTTTATAGTGGTTCGGTCACAACTTGACCTACTCCACTACCCAAGTACTTGGTCTTTCCTTGAGATTTTCTCCACTACGGTGACACTCCTTAATGCCGCCTCACAAAGTGTATACAACTAACACCACCTCAACAAGGAGACACACCCTTGGAAACAATCCGCCTCCGAGGACGTTCTTCTTCGTTGTACCACCGCCTTGAAGAAAGAAACTCCTCTTTGCAACTCCAAATACAATAAAGGAAGGAAGAAGGAAAAATGAAAAGCTCTAAAGCCTCTTTAAGGCATATACAAATCTCAATGCTCACAATACTCCCAATGATTGAAACTAAATGCCTTGGGGAGTTCCTCTTGACACGAAATGAATGCTAGTGTTAAATGCACAAGAGGTTTGAAGAATAATCCTTTTGATTTCAAAGAAGAAAGCTCTAAGGTTTGATAAATGTTCAAAAGGTATAAAGGAAGGTCTTTGATAGGGTTTAAATAGCCCTAGTTTATTTTGGAAAGAACAGGTCAAAACTGTAATAAAAGTGGGTGGTTGCACCTACCCACTGCAACCCCAACATCTCTTTTGCGATACCGGCACGGTCGACCGATCCACGACGGTCGCCCACCCTTATCGGGCGCCTCTCTTTTATTTTCAAAATTCAACTCTCCGCGGTCAACCGGGGTCACCGCGGTCGCCCTCCAAGGACAACCTGTTTCAAAAGTATTTTGGCTTGAAATATGTTTCGCGGTCGACCGGCCCTTAGCGGTCGTCCGCCAAGACCAATCTGGATGTTTTCTTGATTTCTAGTAAACAAATCCGCGGTTGACCGGATTGGCCCGGTCGACCGACCCAATAAATTTTGAGATGTCCTAGAATTCCACGTACCATCCCGCGGTCACCCGGTATAGCCTAGTCGACCGGCCCTGCGTGAAATTCCATTTTATCTTTAAAATTCAGAGGCTTTTGGCCATGGTCTTTGGGCTTTAAACATGTGTTTTCAAATACATTAATGCACTTAGAAAAATAGTTTTAAAGATGATATTTGAAAACATCAAAACCATGCAAACACTAAATGCCGAGGACTCCCATGCATTCTAAAGTATATGACCTTGAGTCTTCTTGATCTTCAATCTTCTTGGGTGCTTGCATGAGCCTTCCTTTGTCTTGAGATAGTCTTTGAACATGTTCTTGCGCTTGTGGTTCATTTGATTCTTTGATACACCATATGGCTTGAAGGTTGACCACCAAGACTTGACTTCCTCCAAGACTAGCCCTTGTTCTTCTAGCTTCTAGTGTTGACATGAATGAAACCTGTCTAAATCACAACACTAGAGAAGCCGTTAGCAAACTACCATCAATTTGGGTTTGTTTATCATCAAAACAAGAGAGGGACGTACTCTTGCGCTTGCACGCTGAAATCATTTCCCTATACATATATATATAGTAGTAAAAAACCCCGTGCGATGCACGGGCCGGCAAAGAATTGTACGGACCACATCATAGGTTGATCCAAACCATCCATGTGATGGAACTAAGGTTTACAATTTTGGTTTCGGTAACCGTTTCGGACCCCACTAAAAACCGAAATTTTGGTCCGAAATCTAATAATTTGGTTTCAAATTCCGGACCCAAATTTCGAAATTTAGCCGAAATTTTGCAACACTTTATTTTTTAATAAATAATGTCATTAAACCGAAATTTTAGACCAAAATTACCGAATTTACAGAAATTTCGGACCGAAATTTAATGGCAAAAAATTGAATTTCGAAAATTTTCGGTTTCGGTCCCCACCGGTATCCGAAATTTCGGTCGAAATTTTAAACCATGGATGGAACACAACATCAATAGGTTGTGCCCGTAAAATCATTTCCATAGGTTGATCCTAGCCTTCCAATCTATAGAGGTTTCCATAATTAAAAAAGCATAAAGGAGGGGGGTAGGATTGAAATTATGTGGCTTTAATGGGTGCCTTTGTTAAAAAGCATAAAGGCGGGAGTAGGATTGAAAATATGTGGGTTGAATGGGTGCCTTTGTTAAAAAAAAGTAAATAAAATGATGTGTAATTCTCATAGAATTTTGGGAGAAATTCAAATAATTCTCTCCTTTTCTTTTCTGCTATATAGTATATATATATATATATATATATATATATTATAAAATAAATTAGTGCTTTATCATCATCATATCTATTCTAGATATAATTGGAAAACTCTAGGGTTAATTCCTTGCTCATATGAAAGGTACATATATAGATATTAATTGGTTGTAAATATCTTATTTTTCATAGTTTACATAACAATTACTGATATAAATGCTTAAATATTTATGAATATTTAAAAGTAGTTAACTATTTATTAGAAAAAGAATTGTTTTCCTGGTCATTAGATCAATGAGTTGAGTTTTAAGATTTGGTAAAGAGTATTTATGTCAATAATGCATTTTAAACCCATTAAATTACAATTACAAATGAGATGCGCATTATATTTGTGCATCGCAGTGCTGTATTAGAACAGATCATACATGCCCCTTTTTAGAATTCTCTCTCTGGTTAACATGAACTATATTGATATATCTTACAGGTGGTGGAAAGAAACAAATTTTATAGAAAACATGCGTTTTGCGAGGGACAGTCGAAAATTTTATTCGATTTCGAGAATTAGGGTCCGGTCAAAATGGGGTGTCTACAGATGCCCTTCTTTGGCAGAGTGTGCTTGTCACACGAATGGCAAAGCTGACAAGACAACACATTTTGACTGGCCCAAGACTTTCGGGTGAAAACAAAAGGATATAGTAAAAGAGGTTCAATGAAAAGGGTTATGGATGGCGCTATTCTAGCGTCTATTTGAAAAGCTTTGGAGGGACATTGCTCTGGCATCCCTTGCAAAAATACCAAAGGATTGGTTTGTTGCGAATGAGCTGAAAAATATTGAAAGCATTGGATTTAACTGCGAGCGAGCTTGAAAATTGAAGAAAAATAGGCCGACTGCGAGAAATATGCATTTTTTGGTCGAATGGAGTGTATTTTGAACCACAATATTCCTGATCAAGAATGTGGATTGTCATAATTTTATCCTTGATATCAGTGATTGATGACTTTTATGATGTGTACGGTACAATGGAGGAACGACGATTCTTCACTGATGCAATTGATAGGTACTTGGATTACCTTTATCTTTTATTTCTAGTGCTATTATTAGAGATATCTTTTTGGTTCCATGGTCAAGAGTTGAGAATGTTAATGGCTAATTAATGTCAGGTGGGATGTTGAGGCCATAGATCACATTCCCAAATACATGGAAGGATGTTATCTTGAGCTCTTACATATTGTTGAGGAAATAGAAGAGAAACTCCCTGTAGAAGGAAACTCCTATCGCGTACCATACTTAATAGAAGGAGTAAGACCTCTAAATCGACATAAAGTTTGAGATATATTTCATATGAATATTGAAATTTTTATGGGAAGATAACCTTGTTTTTCTTTCTTTATGATAATAGTTATTTTCTAATATTACGGTTGAACGACTCCATTTTGTTGTAGATTAAAGGTTTAATAAGAGCATATTTTACTGAAGCCGAATGGCAAAGCAAGGGATATATACCTCTATTCAATGAGCATTTAAGCATCTCATCAATCAACTGCGGTTATCCTATGATCACTATCCTTAGTTTTGCTGGGATGGGTGAAATGGCAACAAAGGAGTCATTTGATTGGGCAAGGAGAGGACCTAAGGTTGTTATGCATCACTAGTTTGCCGACTCCAAGATGACATTGTGGGAAACAAGGTAGGATGCTAAACTATGTTGCAACATTACAGATACGCTTGTCGGAATCCGACATGGGTATCGAGTGCTGGATGGGGCATACCTCAGAAATATGGATTCATGGATTAGTCACAATATTGTAATTAATTGTGAAATTTTCAGTATAATAAATAATATATTAAATTTTTAGAAGGTTCAATAAATATAATGTTTTATTTGCATACAAAAATATAAAAAATAAAAAAATACTATTAGGATGGGTAAAACATAAAACATGCAATAGTTCTACGGTTATGGTAGCAATATTTAGTGAAAAAATAATTAAATGAGACCCATAAGTGTCTCTATGAATCCTAAAGTATGAGAATCTGAGATGTGTCCAACACAGACTCTTCAACCGCTCATAAGAGTCCATGTAACATAGATGCTGAATATTACATACCCTTAAAACAAACTTGCCGTTCAGGCACACCTGGCTTTCTGTCCACATATTGTCATTCCTTAGAAAATCCTTGCTCTTACTTGATTTTCTTCATAAATTTCTCTTATTATCAAGATTCATAAAATCACCCACTTAAACAAACTAACTATGCACCTTCTATTTCTTAAGAAATTACTATCTCTACTACAGCTTAAAGCTGCTCCTACCAAAAATGTGTTTGACCTATATTATAATTAGAAGGTTTCTTTTTATGTATTATCCATTACATTATGGTTTAAAGATATCTTTCAAACTCTTAAAAATAAAAATAAAAAAGAAATCTACAGAGAAAAAGCATCAACTAATTAAGTTACATGAGATAAAAAGATAAAATACCTAACTATTTTCTATGTCAAACATTATTTTTTTGTATCATTGACATTTGCAATTTGAACAAGAACGGGAGCATGTTGCATCAACTATCCAATGTTATTTGAAAGAGCATGGAGTCTCAGAGGAGGAGGCATGCCATAAGTTTGAAGAAATGATTATGATTGCATGGAAATACATAAATCAAGCATGCCTTGAACTCCTTGTCTCTCACACTCTCCTCATGCGACTCGTCAATCTCACACTTGTGATGGAACTACTATACCAATACGATGATGGATACACATTGTCAGGTGGCAAGACCAAAGAGCGTATCAAGTCATGGTTTGTTGATCCCATTCCCCTATAGGAATAGATGTGGTCTGTGAAGTTAAAGACTTATGGGTCGTATGTGTATGAATGAGTGATTTATCATCTTATTATTGATGGATATAATATATAATAGGGTTACTAATACTTTGTATTTACTATGCTATTTGAATGAATTTTATGTTTCGTACCAAATTACATACTATTTTAGAGTGACCTAATAAACATATCTATAATAGAGCTCAATGTGAAGAGAACAAATGAATACATTTACAACAACACAAATATTATGCATCAAAGCACAATTTTAATAGCTCACAATAAATCAAATACCATCATATACATACTATCCCTTGGGCCATTGTATTCGTAGAAGTAATTACTAAAATGAGAAGTCAATATCTCTTTAGAAAAAGGGTATATTTTTCATCAGTGTTCATAAAGACCCATAGTTGTATGTGTGGTACCCTTTCGCAAACAAAGTGCAAATAATCTCAATGAAGAATCTGATGGACCTCGGCACGAGTAGCACACGCACTGTCACAATATAAACTAGTTGAAATCTAACAATAATACCAAAAATATTTAGAAAATGATAGATTCATATAAAATCCGTAGGGCATTCCACCACAAAACTAGATTGTTTGGTTGTAAGTTGCTTCTTAGAATACCTAGAAACCATGATAAATAAAATAAAATCGGAAAATTTATGATCCAATATCATTTTACAGGGAAACCTACCCAATCAACGTTACAAAATTACTTAAATTGAAAATGAGATCCTATAGAAAAGTGAAACCATGTAAAAAGAACGTTGTCTTTATATAGTATTCTTATTTCTACGATGAGTTGAACCTAAGTAGTAACATGCGTGAACTCAAAATAATTGTTTATTAGCTTATTATATCATGAAAGCAAAGACAAGACTTATACTTGGATTGAGGAAATAGCCCGGTCCAGTACTGAAAAACACCATTATGAAAAGTGGTGAAAATCCCTAGAATTAGTCATATACAACAATGAAATGTAGGAGGAGACATTCGTCAAAATCAAAACAAATCATCAGCAACACATGATACGTTAGTATTTTTAATTTTGCGCCCAATGAATATTAAATTATTATCACAACTATGGTTTTAAATTTCAACTGAAATCCGAAATTTTGATAAGAAATTTTGGGTTTCTGTTTATAACGAAACCGAAATCGATTATACCCAAAACAATAGTACTTTGGCCGAAATTTTGAAATTTCGTTTATTTAAGGGATTTCACCTAAAAATCACATTTTTTATTAATTATTTAATTTTATACTAAAATTTCAGCCGAAATTACATCCAAAATTTTGGAAATTTTGGTCTAAATAAACTACAAGATAAAATAGCCGTTGAATTGATTTCGTCGGATTTTGGTCGAAATTTCAAAATTTTAGCCAAAATTTCGATTTCGGCGAGGACCAAAAGGCATTAAGAAAATGAAACTTAAGACCATGATCACAACAAGGTCTAATGTAGAATGTATCCTGCTAGTACAACAACACCATGACACCAATAGCCGCAAGTCATTCTACGAACTAGGATGATGTTGAGAGTGTGAACATTTTTCAGACACTCACATTCATACTAAGGATCTCCACTTTACTAATTGGGAAAAGTCACCTTACAAAGCGGAGGTTGAACAAATGTGAGTTTAACTATAATAAGACGTTCAATCTCATTCCTAACTGTGAATCTTTTTCGCTTTTAGAAGGAAATGAACATTATCTCCACATTGTTCATATTGTCATACCCAAGAAACAAGCCAAGGATGTGGTAGGTACCACACACCCATGGGCTCAGCCCCGTAAGCTGTAGACACCCCATTTTGACCGTGCCCTAAACCTTCCAATTTTGTGCAAAACCCTATCAAATCAGTGAGGTAAGACCCCAAACTTCACCCTAAGCTAGGTTAGGGTCTCAACCAGGTCCCCGTAAAATTTCATCGAAATCCGAGCGCGTTTGCCAGCGAACGAGTCAAGCAATGTCGTGGTGCAAGTTCGCAGAAGGGGGGTGCATTTATCATGAACGGTACAAAACTGATTTGGAATGGGACACGATAGCATTGTGCGCTTATCAAAATCCGCGCAACCGCGCCCTCATCGATTCCAGCAGTGCTAATATCAACACTTTGCTATACCTATAAATATCGACTTTACCCTCATTTTAAGAAAAGAAAAAGGAGAATAAAATTTTTCGCAGAGAGAGAGAACGAGAGAAAAATCCCAAACCCATTTTTCGATCGGAATTATCTCTTCTCCGGCCAAATCCACCCGATTCCGACCCGATTCCAGTCAGTGCTAGCCGGATTTCTTCGTTGTTTACACTGTTTTCTCCTCATGTTCACCTTGTTCTCTATTGTTCTTCTTAATTCCTCTTTGTAAACCCTAACCTTCTCCGATCAAATTCACCGGAGATCCGGCAAGATTCTGCTTCAAGAAGCTTTATGCTCTAGCAATCGGATTGTATACTCTATCAAGGATCGGAGCTGTTTCTTATTTTCCCCAATTTCTCACTGTTATTCCATGGAACCTGAGAGGAAGAATCAAAGAGATTTCTACAATTTGTCTTCTCCGGCTACATCGTCGGAGCTCCGGCCAACTAATTCATTCTGATCTCATGATTTCTTAACTTCTTTTGTTGATTGAGTGTTTAGTTCTCTTTAAACCCTAATTCGTTTTGTTTTCCTTCTTCTCCGATCAACTCTAGCTATTTCCGACTGAAATTCCGTTCAGAATCTCAGCCAATTTCTATCTTCCATTTGTGCTAGCCTTTGATGTGATTTTCATCTTTCTAAGTCTACAAGTCTTAAATTGAGAAGAAGAGCAATTTTTAAAAGAAAGATAAGGATCTGTGAAGAAAAGTAAATGAAGATTTGTACTTACTGGTCATGAATTTCTTCAATTCGATCTATAGCTTTGTGAAATTTCTGAGCAAGAAAAAGGGTGGAACTCAAGACGAAATTCATCTATACTAGAATTTTCTTGATAATTGCTAGATTTTCTTCTTCTTCTCTAATTTTCCCTTCCAACAGCAGCTCTGGTAAGCATCATCTTTAAATTTTTCTTATGTTTTGATTAGCTAATAAAAAACCATATAATTTCCTTCTTAATTTTGAGTTGTTTTAAGTCCAATGTTTAATAGATTAGAACATAGATTAAATGCTTTGCTCATACTGTGTGACAAGGGATTTTTGTATGAAACTAGCTTCTTTGTGTGAATCTATGATTTTTACAAGAAATTACAATTAAAATAACAATAGATGTCTGGTAATGTCAGAAATGATATATTTTCTGTGGTGAGTGTCTTGTTATTGAAAATAATGATATAATAGCTTAATTTATTCACAAAATTGTGTCAAGAGCTTACTAAATCATCCGATTTTGGATTGTATGCCTAGGAAGTGAGGTTCATTATCTTATAAATACTCACTGGAAATGCCTTAGTTCAGCTTGAACCCATCTCACTGATGGTCATTTCTAGCACAAAGAGCAATAGCTCATGATATTTGTTGATTATGCTGGTTCAATTCTTCCATCTATTTCTCATTCACCATGGAATGGGGTACACTTAGCGGATTTTGTGATGCCTTTCTTTCTTTTCATCGTTGGTGTTTCTCTGGCACTTGTCTACAAGGTACCTCAATTCTTATTCCTAGAATTGTGATACTTTACATGTATGGACATCTCAGGATTATACTTCTAGAATTGATTAGTCGTTTTGATGTTTGTTCGAGGGAGATGTTAAATGGATGAGACCCTCTAATAAATTTAGGTTGACTTGGATTATGACTTGTAGCTTGAATTTATAAATGCTTTTTCTGATTGCTGTGCCTGTCCTTCCAATGCCTTCCCCTATGATCCTCATGTCCTTTCACGTATGATTTTTATTTTCACAGCTTATCCTATGCGCTAGTATGTGTATAAAGAGAAAGAAAGAGAACTATTTGTGAGATCATGTGAGCTGTCTGAGAATGGTTTTGCCATTTAAATCAATGTTGCTCTTTTCTCATATGATTTGGGAATATCTATATACTTAGCTCATAATTTGTATCATGGAGGCTAATTCATCTTGATAAGTACCTCTACTGGTTGTGGGTATTTCATGTCATGAGAATGAAGATTTTGTAGTTTGATAAAAAAAAAAACTCATGGTAGCTGTTTGGCTTAGAAACTGAGAATTATGAAACCAGCCTCAATGATACATTCAAGAATTAAATGTTAGTCAAATTTGAGAGGTGAATAATTACTAATATTAAGATTTAGAAATCATTATATGATTGCTTGCTTGCTCATTTACCATATGGTCATTGAGTTTTGGTTCTAATTTGTATTCATCGTCCATGTCGGTACCCTCATTCTTTTAGACATACCTTTAGTCATTTATATATCCTATCATCGCCAGGGCAATGAAGGAGTCATCCCAAGCCCGTCTTTTGGGGGATTTGCTTAGTCCAAATAGTGACCCATATTCCCTCTTCTTTCTTCCCCTGTATAGAGACTAATTTAGTCTTTTAGATGTTTTCCCTTGTTATTTATTAGCCCTTACCATTGCAAGGGCGATGAAGGCGATAGCCCAAGCCCATCATTAGGGGACTTGCTCAGTCTAAGTAGCACTCCCCTCTTTTGTTTAAAAAGACTTGCCTAGTCTTTTAGACGTACATTCCTTAAATCTTAGGTCCTCATTCATTGCAAGGGCAATGAAAGAGATATATGGAGCCCCTCTCTTTTGGAGACTTGCTTAGTCTCATTGACACCCCTCCTTATCTACCCTCTTATTTTCTTAGACTTACTCAGTGTTTAGAAACCCTTATATTTGTCCTCTCATTGCAAGGGCAAAAAAGGAGTTATCCAGAGCTTACCCGTTTAGAGAGACATGCTTTGTCTCGTAGGAAAGCTTACCTTCAGGGAGACAGGCTATGTCTCACGCAGAGAATGTTCTATCCTTTAGAGACAAGCTTTGTCTCATTAGTGAGTCCATCCCTAGGAGATATGCCATGTCTCATTAGCACCTCTCTTAGAGTCATTTGTTTGAGAGTCTGTCCTTAGCTAGAGAGTCAGTCCTTCATTCAGGAGTTTGTCCTATCATCATAGGGGTTAGGATTCCATCCAACCTCTCGTCAAGTCATGTGATTTTTTATCCACTCTTGCAAGGTATAGGATGCTGTCCAACCCTTGCAGAGTCGTGATTCTGTCTTTTTTCCCCGCAAAGCATAGGATGCTGTCCAACCTTTGCGGGATATCAGGAGTCTATCCTACCCTTATGATGATAGGATTCTGTCCTCTTGTGTCAAAAATTCAAAAACACTTGAAAAATATCTAAAAAATCCAAAAATCTCAAAAGTCTTGGGTCTTAGAGTAGTTAGGAAATTTTGTTTCCGAACTACGTTGGCTTGATCCCTTTCAATAGGGTACGTAGTGCAGCTTGGGATTCACATCCCAAGTCCAGCCAAACCTTTTAAAAACAAATATTTCAAATCTTCCAAAAATACAAAAATTCTTCAAAACCTTTTCAAAAAGATCTTCCCCTAGAGTTAGGAGTCTGTCTTAGCTGTTTTGGGTGTTTTAGAGTTAGGAGTTTGTCTTGTTTGTATTGATATGGTATGTCTTGTCGTGTGAGTGTCCCTAGAGTTAGGAGGCCTCAAGTTGATCGGTTAGACATTTAGTCGAACCGATGGCTAGACTAGGAAGCATATAGTCAGCCCATGGTTTTCTTTAGGATGCACAGCCTAGTTACACATAAGATATAGGGTCCACCTGCATTAGCTTAAGGCCAATCAACTTGCATTAGTTAGGGCATATAGAGAGTCCTTAAAATTACAATTCACCTGAACTTAAGCAATCATACAAAAAGCTTTAAAAATCAGTTGAGTCTAGTGGATCGAGTCTAGGATAGCGTTCTAGATGATTAGGCATCGTAGTTAGAATAGGTCATCGAACTACGTTGACTCCGATTCTTCCAGTGGCCGGGATACGTAGAGCAGCTGCGATGGACGGCCATCTTGGTCCGAGTCAAGTCGCATTAGAGTTTTAGGATTCATCTTGTCCAGTCATATATAGAGTTGATTTGTGTTGTATGTTTTGCTGTGTTTTCTCACTTTCATGTACAGATCCTATACCTTTAGCTGTAGCATGCATGTGTTTACACACCAGAACTTAGACACCAATTAGGTATGACACTCATAATCTAGCTATTCTTAGGCGACACTTATTTCATTTCTTTTATGTGTGCTTATTATTCATCTCCGAGACATGCATGATTAGATAGACGTCTTCTCGGAGATATTCGTTCCCATTTCAGATGACTTTCGCCCAAAACTCTTCAAAATCAATGAATAAATGGCATAAGAGACCAGGTGCTTGCACTTGGGCGGACAAGGTGCTCTTCAGACCTTCCAAATTCGTAACCAGGCACGAACCTTTCTTTTATAATCTCTGGTTATCCGTTGCAACAGAGCATAGTATGGGATCCTTGGCCCACTTCCTTGGATGGCGACTCTTCTTTGTTTAAGGTACGCCTCGAATCTAGGCTAGTCCCCGAATCGAGAGGTATCTCACCTTTTATCGCCACTCATGCTGTGAGAGGCATTTTCTTTCGAGAGTTCCTTGGTAGAGCTCTCCATTCACGTGGATGATCCTGAGACTTCGTGTGGGGCCCGTCCCCCGCCCCTCTCGGATCGGGGTCCACATAAGCATGCAAGGTCTCAACTTGCACTTCAAACCTTATAATACAACAATTCTATATAACGTTGTTGAGAGCCTAATAAACTCCATTTTCATAGTAAGGTTAAAATTATCCATAAATCCATAATCTCAAACCACTCCTTAATAATATAAAATATAGTATGGAAAGAATGGAAAGGTCTGGAAAGAGCCGAAAGGTCATATCTCCCTGCCACATAAGCTCTATGTGCATAACCAATCTTACGATGTTACCTAAGGACAAATGTGTGACAGGGAGCACATCACACACTCCTGCATAGCCCCAATAGATGTCATGAAACAATATATATTATCAACTGGCTTTTAAGGCTTACACTCTGATAAAATTTGTTGTGGTTTCTTGCATGTAGCTCCTCCATCTTACAGCTTCATTGGCCAGGGCAAACACAAAGTCTGAACAGGACTTAACATCATCAACATCATATTGAAAGTCTAAATCGGTATAATCAGAAAAGATCAAATCGTTCCCACTATAAACTAAGAAACAATACTTAGTTCTCCTCAGGTTCTTAAAAATATGCTTCACTCCCATTAGTGGTGGATTGAGAGAATAACACTTATGCTTCACTCCCATCGAGTGCTCAGGACCTAAACTCTTACAGGTACCAGTGCTGATAGTTACTTAGATTGGACAACTCCCAATCAATGATAGAGCGTGGTTTTCACCGATGAGCTCGGAGTCCATTCTCGGCTATCGGAGATTGAATATTTTTCAAGTTTCCTATTTTGAATTGAAATTTTGCTCGAAGAATTTTGGTTCTTGGACCGATGAGATTTCAAGTGATCCATTGGGATTATTGGATTCCTCGCATTGACAGAAATCAAATGTGACGAAGATCTCCAAAATCTAACGATTGGATCGAAAGTTATGGTGATAACAAGAAAAACTAGAAAGGGAAACAAAAACAATTTGTTTTGGACTCGGTCGACCAAGGGGACCTTCGGCTGACCGAAGATAGATTTGGTCGACTGAACCCCAGGTTATAGTTTTTGTTAATTTTTTGTCTGAAAGAGTGCACTCTCATACCCTCCTTTTCTTTTGATGGACCCTTGTTTAGAACGTCTTGCAAAGATTTATGTACATCTTTCTTTTCTTCACACACCCCATTCCTTGAAGGGTTGAATAAGCCCAACTATAATTTTTTCTCTTTCGTTCTCTTATTTCAGCTCTTATTAATAAGGCAGTAGCGAAAACTAACCCACATGGCTCTTTTTTATTGTTTGAATCAGTGTTTGATTTCCCCCCCTAAATGTAGGGGTGTTTTAGAGTTGGGAAAGAAAATGAAATGGCGGATCAACAAGAGTGATGGACTGTTGCATTCATCTTCATCATCTCTCTCTCTCTCTCTCTCTCTATATATATATATATATATATATATATATATATATATATATATATATATATATATATCCGGAATGTATGCTCTAATTAGGCAAAGCTATTGCATCCTTGTTCGGTTATTTGCCAGTTGGAAAATCCCATGAGGAGAGGCCTCTTCTACTAGGATGTTTATCATATGTTTTTCTCAGTCAATGTAGTGTCACCGAGGATTCCAGCCAATGCTGACAGGATTCCTTTCTCGGCATGTTATCATGTTGGCCTCTTCTACTAGGATGTTTATCATATGTCTTTAAACACGTTGAACCCCTTCTTGCTGGTAAGGAAATAACAGAAGCTCCTCCCTCTCCTCCTAACAAGAAGAAATTCAAGAACCTGGATTTTAATCCCTCCCCCCAAACCTCTGGTGGATCCACCTCAACCAAGAAGAAAAAATCAAAAAGTAAATCCTCCCGTCTTCCTATTCAAAATGACCCCGAGACTTCCTTGGAAACCATCAAGTCTGACTTCATCGGGCAGGAAAGGGAGATTTCAAATCCCCAAAACTCTCTGCCCCTAGACCCATTCCTGCCCCAACCCAGAGAATAGAAACCCACCACAAACCTTGGAATCCTCTATTCTCCCAACCCAGCTCCAAATCCTCTCTAAAACTCCATCATATATATTCCACTAATACAGAGAGAAGATGGCGAAATTTGCATAGACTTAGAAGACAAAGAAGTTGATGAAGCAGAAATCAAATGGGAAAACTACCTTGTGGGGTACCTCTTGGGTAGAAGACCCTACTACCTTGCCCTAAGAGACCATCTCACTAGAAAATGGAGATTAAAGGGAGATATTCAAGTCTATGATATAGGCAATGGTTTCTTCCTCTTTAAATCTTCAAATCCTGAAGATTGTTCCCTAGTTCTTGAAGCCCCATCCCATAGTTATGGGGGAAGACCCCTCATTCTTTGAAAATGGTCCAAGGATATTCCGATTGGAAAGTAATTTGAAATCTATCCCTATATGGATCAGACTCCCAAATCTGCACTAAAATTCTTGACAACAAGAATTCTCAGTAAGATAGCAAGTGCATTTAGAAACCCTCTCTACATGGACAATCAAACAGCAGATTCCACCAGCTTGAGCTTTGCAAGAATGTGTGTTGAGATTGAAGCTAGTACTCATCTCCCTGACCATATTCAAATTAGAACCTCCACTGTCACTTCTTTTCAACCCGTGGAATGTGACTGGAAACCAACCTCGTGTCCTGTTTGCAAAACCTTTAGCCATTCATCCAAATACTGCACTCAAAACCAGGAAAGAAAAGACCAACGGAATCCGGCAAAGCAACTATGGCGACCTGTCCAAAAAAGCCTGAAATCAAAGAAAATGATGTTGCCTCCACTATTCATCTATACCCAATCCGTCCATCCATTGAAGATGATCCAGTTACTTCGGACTACTCTCTTGGAGATGACCCTCCTACACTAAACCCTCATAATTCCTCATCCTCCCCATCCAGTATCACTCAGAACCCCTTCTCTACTATTCAAGATGCTGATGAAAGAGTGATCACCAAAATGATAGGGGGTAAGAGAGATCACCAAAATCACTCTCAACCCTACCACTCTTAAAGTTTTGGCTCTGCACTTCTGCTCATACTAACTTGAGTGTCGAAGGGCCCGTCCAGAGTGCGACTCCGAGTTGGTCTTCTGACCTCGTGTGCTCTTGTGCAGGACTTCAGTTCCTTTAGTTCAGCTCCTTGGGCCCGCCAGATCAGCTCTTACGTCACTGCCATATCTGTTACCAATTTTAGGCCTAACAAGCTAGATACTGAAAATATTATCAGTTAAAATAAACTTACCTCGTAAGATCCTTTAACTCCATTTGGTGCAACGATTGTAAGATATTGAAATCTAACTTTGCAAACTCTAGAAGCACATCATTTTGTTTATTCCCTGGTTGGTATATTGAGATGTAATGCCTATGCTCTAGCCTTGGTAAACTCTTCCATGAGGGCATCTCTAAGGCATGCTCTATCTGTGTTGCAAGTTTAGAATCGAGATGGCTTATACCAGATTTAAGGTGTTTCCGTGTAAATGTAATGGCCTCATCTAATACATGCTCTCCTTGTATACTGAGATATGCCGCTTCATACAAGCTTAATAGGCCCCTCTTACCACTAATTATGGTTGAGTTGAAGTTTCCTTGCTCATCTTTGAACTTTTTAAATACATCTGTTTCAAAATCCAGCAATGTCATGTTATAAAGAATGTGAATGACAAGACTAGTGAAAGTAGCACAAGTTGTGGCAATGAAAAATAGAAACAAAAAAAGGATTTACTAGAAGAAACATTAAACCCATGTTGTCTTAGTAGCCGAAATCGGAGAGCAACAACGTATAGATCATCGTCAGCAGCATATTTATGGGATTCGTATAGTTGATGTAGTGCCTCGTTAACCTCCATTTCAAAATGATATGCCACTCCAAGATGTTGAAGCATGTCAATCAACTCTATTTCTTGTTGTGACCCCTTGGCACTGCTTAGCATTCTTTTCACTTCTTCCTTCAACTCTTCAATCCGCTTAGTCCATCCCTCTAGTTTCTGCAAGGTACCATTCAGAAACAAATATACATTAGGTACTATTACAACGAAATGCTATAATTCAAAATAAATGCGCGCTCTCTCTCTCTCTCCAGTAGTTCTCTATTGAATACATAAATCCACAATTTTGTTTTCTGCTAAATTTTATACAATCATCCCTTTTCTCCCTTTTTAATCCTAACTACATAAATAGATATAATTGAAGACGAAAGAGATCATATCAATGTTTAAAAACGCAGATGGGTCAAAATGCAGCCAAGAAAAATCCATGTCAACTCAGCACGGACGTGGTAAAGAATGTGTGGTTGACAAGGTCACAACTCGAGAGAGTCAAAGGAGCTTTTATTGACTCTATATATAGGGCAAAATACGGAACCCGGCCAAGGGAAAAGGGAGTCAATCGACTCAGGCTGGAGTCCCCAACGACGAGGGGGGCAGTTTTATATGGGTCAGATGATCAAAAAATAAACCATTGAAGAGAGCATCTCCTAACATGAAGTTTTCAATCAAAAGAGCATGAGATACCCATGAACCATCGTAATGAAAGGTGATAATTGAATATCTGTCTCTCTACCATTTGATCATGGGTGTAGGTCAGGAAGTGATCACCCCAAACGCTTGGGTGATACACTTCTGATTTAGGATTGAGTTGTGGCTTCTCATCTTCCAGTGGATCGAAGTAAGAACCAAAATAAGAGGTTGCAATTACGAGATCCATAGGAATGGAAAGGGTGTGAAATCAGACAAAGGAACATAAGGTAGGTATTGTATTTTGGGATGGAGAGGCACATGAATCGTTATTTATAGGCATGAAAAGGAGGCTTGCTATATTTAAACATAAAAATGGTAGAGAAAAAAGATAATGACATCGACTATACACATGAACTAACAAATAAGAAAAGAAAAGGAGGGTGAGAAAGAGTAACGTGACCAGAAAATAAATATTTTCTACATGTTCTAGTTGATTCACCGTACTCCTTTTAGATACTAGACTTCATTCATGTGAAAGGCATTTGCTTAGATTTTTTTTTTAAACCTAGAATTAAAGGCCCCGGGGCGCACCAAATATATTGATAATATGGCTGAAATGGGGGGACAAACCACCTAAAATGGCCAAAACAAGGTGACTACAGCCCCTAGACATAAATGAGTATGCAAACCATATGCATTAGAGTATTGCGGTAAACTGATAAAAGGGAGACCGTGAGCATAGTCCATAAGAGGAGGGATCATCCCTGCAGAATTCCACGCACATTTTCATAGATCCATGCAGAATTACACCCACATTTTCCCCATACAACTACTTAGATATACAACCGAATATGTACAAATCAAGTATAAATATTGAAAAACATGTTTGTCAAGTGCATGGAAGTTTTAATTATGGCGACAATAATAGATAAACTTCAAATCCGGGAGGATTTTCAACATAAACTTCCTCCATTATGTATCTATTTAGGAATGCACTCTTTACATCCATTTGATATAGCTAGAATCCTCTATGGCAAGCAAATGCAAGAAGCATCCTAATGGCCTCTAACTGGGCTACGGTTGCAAAAGTTTCATCATAGTCGATTCCTTCTTCTTGATTGTAACCTTAGGCTACCAATCTCCCCTTGTTCCTTTGAATCTCCCCTTGTTCATCCAACTTAGTTCTATAGAAGCATCTAGTGCCAATCACTGGATGGTCTCTAGGTCAAGGAACTAATTTCCAAACTTTATTTCTTTCGAATTGATTTAGTTCCTCTTGCATGGCAATAATCCAAAATTCATCTTTCTCTGCCTCATCTATACTCTTAGGCTCTATATGTGACAAAAAATTGAGCAAATTCACACACATCTCTATAATGAGACCTAGTTTTGACTCCTTGAGAGGTGTCCCCGATGATTTTGATACTTGGGTGTTCGAATAAAATCAGTTTCCCTTTCCCTTGATCATCAACCTCTTTTGGAGGACTTCCTAGCTCTAGTGTCTCTAAGGTTTCACTAATATCATCAACATCCACTTTATTTTCAATTTCATTTTGGTTTGTGTTTCGGGGGATAACTTTATAATCTTCATCATCATATGATCTTTTTATTTCTTCACTAAGTTCATATCAAATTTCACAAGGATGACTTCTTCAACACAGTGTTCTTCTATTGAATACTTTATATGATTTACTTCTATTAGAGTATCCAAGGAAAATACCTTCATCGGATTTGGCATCAAATTTGTAAAGGTTATCTTTTATATTCAAGATATAACACTTACATCCAAACACATTAAAATACTTAATATTGAGCTTTCTATCATTCCAAAGCTCATAAGGTGTTTTGTGAGTGTGAGGCCTAACCATGACTCTATTTATGACATAGTAAGCCGTATTAACGGCTTCTGCCCAAAAGATTCTAGGTACATTCTTGTCATGAAGCATAGACCTAGCCATTTTCTGAAGAACCTTATTTTTCCTCTTCACTGCATCATTTAGTTGTGGGGTTCTAGGTGTTGAAAAGTTGTGATCAATTCCATGTTCTTTACAGTATGAACTAAAGTAAATGTTTTCAAATTCGGTTCTATGACCATTCCTAATTTTTGAAATCTTGCAACATTTTTCAACTTGTAATCTATTTCATAAAGTACAAAATTTTTCAAACGTTTCATCTTTAGATGCAAGAAAAGAAATGCAAGTAAATCGAGAAAAATCATCAACAATAAAAAAATACATATCTTCTACCATTAAGACTACATATTTTCATGGAACCAAATAAATCCATATGCAATAATTGTACTGGTCTAGCAGTAGATATGACATGTTTGGGTTTAAAATAATCTTTATGTTGTTTACCAAGTTGACAACCTCTACATACAAGTTATTCTCAAATTTCAACTTGGGTAAACATTTCACAATCTCCTTTGAAGCAAGCTTCGACATTAAATCCATATTCGCATGGCCTAGCCTTTTGTGCCAAATCCATGAATTGTCTTCCACAGAGGAAAGATATTTCACGTCTTGGTCATCTAGCTCTTCTAGGACCGAAGAATATAGACTTTCGTCTCTAGCCGCTACAAATTTGATTTTACTTTCATTTATTTCTTAACTATGCATTTGTTCTTTTTAAATAAAACTTCATAATCAACATCGCTTAGTTGGCTAATGCTTAGCAAGTTTTGATATAAGCCTTCAACAAGAAAAATATTTTTTATACTATGGCCTTTAAATTTAATAGTACCTTCCCCAATGATTTTTTCCTTTGCCATTGTCTCCAAAAGTGACATGTCCTTGGTCTCCCGTGACATGTCCTTGATCTCTCATGACAATGCTTGAGAATTTGGTGGGGTCTCCCGTCATGTGCCTTGAGCATCCACTATCCAAGTACCATCTATCCGTTGTGGCTCTTGAGCTCAAGCACCCCTACTAAAAAAATTTAAGTTTTGCCTTTAGCTACCCAAGCTATGTTGGGTTCTCCATTGTCGGTATAAGAAGACTTATCCTTTCTCACCCAAACAAGATTAGATGATTTTCTCAATCTACATCTATAATTATAATGTCTAAGTTTTCTACAATAATAACATGTAGGAGAATAAGTGTTAAAATTCTTCTAAGGGGTTTTGGACTTAACAAACTTGGTTTTATGAGCAACTTTCTTTTGGAAATCTACCAAGACCTTATTTCCCAATAGAGACCTTGCTTGCTAAAATTTCATCAAGCTTGTCCTTTCCACATGCATGTCTAAGAACAAGTTTATCATTTTCACTAGTAAGTTTCTTGTTCTCAACATACAATTTTTCAATGTCAACATATAATTTTTCATTTTCTTCTTTTAAATGATCAAACTTACACTTTATATTTTCATATTTCCCTTTAAGCAAGGTATTTTCCATGAAAAGTTTATCATTTAGAGAAGATTTTTCATCAAGCTCATTTTTCAAGTTTTCAAAATCCTTGGTTATCATTTCAAGAGATTTCTTAAATTTTTGATTTTTGGAAACTTCAAGGACTACTGCTTGCTTAACTTCTTGACATGTGTCAATTAGTTCATTCATGGTAGGTTGTTCATTTTCACTACTACTTTCACTACCACTACTATTATTTTTATGAAGAAAAGAGTCTGGAATTTGACTTACATTGAGTTGAGATGGATCACTTGCCAAGTAGCATACAAAATTTGATTTCTCATCTCCACTCTAGTTGCTCTGTGATGTGTCGCTTAAGTCATCCCAATTGACACTGAAACTCTTCTTCTTCTTGTCATCTTTCATTTTCCTTTTGTCCGAGTCCTTCTTGAGTAATGGGCACTTGGGACAGATGTGTCCCTTTTTGCCACATTCAAAACACCGAATTGGATCATCATCACTACCTTTTCTTCTTCTGTCTTTATCTCTCTTTGGGGAGGTGCTCCTTCTTGAGCTCATATTTTTCTAATTGAATCTCCCAAACCTAGCGATCCTTTTGGAGAGGAGAGCCATTTCCGAGGTTAAGTTTTTCATACTTAACTCTCTCTCACTGTCTTCTTCTTCACTGTCAACCTTGGCTTTAAAAGCCACATCCGTCTTCTTTGATTCTTCCTTCTTTCCTTTTCTTTTGCTTTCCCTCTTTTTTATCTTCATCTCATGGGTGATCAAGTTCCCCATGAGGTCATCAAGTCTCAGGGTGTCCAAGTCTTTAGATTGTTCTATTGCCGTGACCGTTGGATCCCATGAGTCTGGGAAGCATCTCAGGAGTCTTTGGACCAATTCATAATTTGTATGTCTTTTCTAAAGCATTCAACTCATTTACAATATTACTAAACCTTGTGAACATGTTGGAGATAGACTCTCCTTCATGCATCTCATAGACTCTCTCTCTCTCTCTCTCTCTCCAGTAGTAGTTCTCTATTGAATACATAAATCCACAATTTTATTTTCTGCTAAATTTTATACAATCATCCTTTTTCTCCGTTTTTAATCCTAACTACATAAATAGATATAATTGAAGACAAAAGAGATCATATCAATGTTTAAAAACGCAGATGGGACAAAATGCATCCAAGAAAAATCATGTCAACTCAGCACGGACGTGGTAAAGAACGTGTGGTTGACGAGGTCACAACTCGAAAGAGTCAAAGGAGCTTTTATTGACTCTATAGGGCAAAATGCGGAACCCGACCAAGGGAAAAGGGAGTCGATCGACTCGGGCTGGAGTCCCAGATGACGAAGGGGGGGGGGGAGTTCTATATGGGTTAGATGATAAAAAAATAAACCATTGAAGAGAGCATCTCCTAACATGATGTGTTCAATCAAAAGAGCATGAGATACCCATGAACCATCGTAATGAAAGGTGATAATTGAATTTCTGTCTCTCTACCATTTGATCATGGGTGTAGGTGAGGAAGTGATCACCCCACATGCTTGGGTGATACACTTTTGATTTAGGGTTGAGTTGTGGCTTCTCATCTTCCAGTGGATCGAAGTAAGAACCAAAATAAGAGGTTGGAATTACAAGATCCATAGGAATGGAAAGGGTGTGAAATTAGACAAAGGAAGACAAGGGAGGTATTGTATTTTGGGATGGAGAGGCACATGAATCATTATTTATAGGCATGAAAAGGAGGCCTGCTATATTTAAACATAAAAATGGTAGAGAAATAAGATAATGACATCGACTATACACATGACCTAACAAATAAGAAAAGAAAATGAGAGGGCGAGAAAGAGTAACGTGACCAGAAAATAAATATTTTCTACGTGTTCTAGTTGATTCCCCTTACACCTTTTAGATACTTGACTTCATTCACGTGAAAGACATTTGCGTAGTTTTTTTTTTTTCAACCTGGAATTAAAGGCCCTGGGACGCACCAAATATATTGATAATATGGCTGAAATGGGGGGGACAAGCCACCTAAAATGGCCAAAACAAGGTGACTACAGCCCCTAGACATAAATGAGTATGCAAACCATATGCACTAGAGTATTGCGGTAAACTGATAAAAGGGAGACCGTGAGCATAGTCCATAACAGGAGGGATCATCCCTGCAGAATTACACCCACATTTTCCCCATACAACTGCTTAGATATACAACCGAATATGTACAAATCAAATATAAATATTGAAAAACGTGTTTGTCAAGTGCATGGAAGTTTTAACTATGGCGACAATAATAGATAATCTATACCATTCATTTTTGTGGTCCACATAATACGTAGGCAGTTGGGGAAAAAAGGTGGATCATAAGAGTATCTAACCCTTTAAGTGAAAGACGTGTGCTTACATATGTATAAATAGTGATAAATTAACCCCCTCTAGTATAAATTCACCCCCCTCTCCCTTCCACAACCAGTCCACGATAGTACAACCAGTACCCTTTCTTACTCTCTCCAACTTGAACACTTGGCGGGGCCAACAATTGATTTGTTTAAATCTTTGGGCAAGGTAGGCCCTTTGATGGACTGTGTGCCACCCACACCATGGGATGATCCAAACCATCCATTTGATGTCCTGCAACGTAAATACGGTGTGCCCCAAAAAATCATTTTCATGCATGTTACAAGCCCTCGATATATATATATATATATATATATATATATATAGAGAGAGAGAGAGAAGAGAGAGAGAGAGAGAGAGAGAGAGAGAGAAACTGTGTAATATGGAGTGCCCGTGCATCTATCATCCCTCTTAACGCTATTACATGTTACATACAACAGTAATAAGATAATCAATATTGCTTTATTCAAGCACATCTAAACCTTAAAAATAAGTAAACCGCATCTGTAGACACCCCATTTTGCTCTACCTTAATCGATAAAGAAATTAGGGTTTGTTTTCCGTCGGTTTTCCAATGTCTTTCTTTCCCGCATCCGTTTGTTACATTTCTAAATATTTTTGGTCATTTCCGTCGTGTTTCGCATTTTCCCGCTAAATGTTGAGAAGGATTATTCAGAAAAATCTAAACTAGGGAGAATTTGTACCTGCTAGTGTGGGACCTGCTAGTGTGGGACCCGTTTGTGTGGGACCCGCTGGTGTGGGACCTGCTAGTGTGGGACCCGTTTGTGTGGGACCCGCTGATGTGGGACCCGCTTGTGTAGGGCCCGCTGATGTGGGACCCGCTTGTGCGGAACCCCCAAAGTGGGACTCACCATTAGCATGACTTAACTTTCTCTACCATTTCCACTAACTTTATTTTTCCCTTTTAAAATAACACCATTATCTCCATTACCATTATATATTCCATGATTCCCACCACCATTCCCACCATTCCATTATATATTCCATTATTCCCACCACCATTCCCACCATCCCATTATATATTCCATTATTTCCATCACCATTCCCACCATTCTCATTATCTATTCCATTATTCCCACCACCATTCCCACTATTCCATTATCTATTCCATTATTCCCACCACCATTCCTACTATTCCATTATATATTCCATTATTCCCACCACCATTCCCACCATTACCATTATATATTCTCCACCATACCCACCATTCTCATTTTTTATTTCCACCTCTCCATCTTCTCCCACTAAGTTTTTCACTATATAAAGAGAGGAGAGGAAGAGGGGATGAGAGGAAGAAAAGAGGACCAAGGTGGCTCATCTCATAAAAATCCTTCTTCCAATCACTTCCTCTATCAACAGTGAGGGAAACAAAAAAATAAAAAAAATAAAAAAGAAGAAAGAGAAAGCGAAAGACGGCGGAGCGGATCGGCGGCGGCGATTGTTCTTAACTCTTGGATTGGGCGGAGATCTTCACCACAGGTAGGTACATTGTTTTTCGAATTTTTCCGAATTTTTCCGCAAATCGTGTTTTAAAAATAGAAAACTCTTCAAAAAAAAAAAACATCTTTTGACAAAGAAACATAAATTATATACTAAACAGACTCCAAAATTAATGCAATTTCGTGGAAAAATACTATGATACTGACACATTCTACCATGAATTTGTAACGATTTTTGGAGTTTATTTGGTATATTATTTAATACTTTCTTTGAAAATTATCAGATTTTGTGAGAATTGTTACTGACACTAGATCACCATTAAAATTCTTCCAATTTTTACAGTAGTCATATATTCCATATTCCTTGTTTCTGTAAAAGTTTCAAGTTCTTTGGATCTGTTTTCATATGGGATGTAGTGTTAATTCACAATCTGGTCTGAAACTTGTAAAATCCGAAATTGGTAGTAAATAGCCTTTAAAATTTATGAAATTCTCACAGCATGCTATGTCTATTCATATCTTATGTCTGTAGAAATTTCATAGAATTTAAATTTCTATTTCTTGTAGTTTCTGTGTTAATTTGCAATCTGGTCATTGAATTGATAAATCAAGATTAAATATGAATTTAACATAAAAATCTATAAAACTCATCCAGTAAGCTACATACATTCCCATCTTGCTGCTGTTGAAATTTCAAATCATTTCGAATTTATTTGCAACAATTTCACTTGTAAAACCACTCATAGGCTTAAAATTGTTAAAATCCATTGAAAATTCGAAATTAATTAAAAATTATTGTAAAAATTCCTAAAGAACTTTTAAATTCTGTCACATGTTCACTCCTTAATCCATTGAAACAGAAATTTTAGGATCTTTAGATTTTCCTGGAAAAATGGCCAGTGCATCCATAATCGTATCCCAATTGCAACCGATCTTTGACAATTTGAATATTTAAGCTATAGCATGTTGTTGGCTCCGAGGTTACTGTCCACGGAAATCCTGAGATTTGCCAGGCAATAAGATGCCATAACCTAAGTACTAAATTGCACAAAGAAAGAACGCACGATTCCCTTCCTTGGATGCTATTCTGGGCCGAAATTGGTGAACCCTAGAACCATTGGTAATCCTCAAGTGTCCATAAATCGAAAATCCATGAAATCTGAAATTAATTAACTTCAAGAATTTGAATTGATTTGTCTCGAGTCTTCCGGAACCATTGGATTATGGTTTCCAATCTAAGAACCATTAGAGCCCAATTTAGGAACACTAGTGTTGTGTCGTGTCCTAAGTTTTAGGGAGTCCTAGAGTTAGGAGTCCAGCCTCATCACGGACGCTTGCTATGTATAGCAACCGTACCATAGGTCTAGTTACACTAGTCACCTCATCTTTCCCTAAGACATGCCTAGTAGACTAGGATGTAGGCTAACCTGCATTAGTCTAAGGGACAACTTGCATTTAGATAAGAATCATATAGCATCTTCGATGAAATCCTAAGATAATAAAATCCTCAACTTGAATTAAACAACTTCTCTTAAAACTGTTGAAACAGTCAATCCCGTCTAGGTCGGTGTCTTAGTTGAGTTAGGCATATGTAGCTTAGCTTAGGTACACCGAACTACGTCGACTCTGATCCCAGTGAGGCTTGGGTACGTAGGCAGCTTGGATGTCTGATGGCATACCACCCGCGAGTCGGCACCACAACGAATTGTGGTGTTTTGTATATTAATTTTCTTGCAAATGCTTAATCAAATCATTTAGGACTTTTCATGAAATTAGAATTCTAGGAGAACTGTCACTTAGATTGAATCCAGACAAATTAAGAAATCAAGATACACATCTAGGATTCACATTGAAATCAGATTTTAGGATGCATGTCACTTAGTTCGCATATTAACATAGAGTTGAATGAGCCATTTAAAATAAATTTAAAAGAGTTAGCTTTTGGAATTGAAGACCGATTATCGGGCAGGAATGGTGCATATGGTGGATAACTCCCCATACCTTCCATTCTCGTAACCAGGTAGCGAGTCTAGACTTCTGGTTAATTACGGGTCCTAGATCCCACATCTAGGTGGCGACTCTGTCAGTCTCTTTTATGTGGAATTCGGATTGCCTTAGTGATCCCAAGTTCACATAAAAGACGAATCTAAATCAACACTAAGAAGCACACGCCAATCGCGTGGGTACTAGAGACCAAGAGAGTGCATGGCGGCTCGCTCCCCACCCCTCTCGCGGGATCGTGTCCCACAGTCTGGCGACTCTGCTGGGGACCACCTAACTTCATTAAAATTTCAAAAGATAATTCATTTGAATTTAATTTAACTGGCTCATAAAAACTCTATACTTGTTAGATTAGTTTGTCTCGTTTTATTTTCTCATCATATTTTACTCGAACTTAATTAACAAAACCTGAAGGCATCATAGATTGCGCGAACTTATTGCACACACTTACATCACTTGCATCTAAACCCTTGCATTTCACATGCACACACGTCCTATTTTAGGAACCCGGAGTGTTATCTAGCATGGTTGACTGGGATTTCATCACTTGGTGCCTCTGTGCTAGAGAAGCATTCCACCCTTAGCCTAGTACCTTTATGGTGCGTAAACGGATCTCTTGTTCACGTACTGATACGCCGGACACTGGTACAGTATATCGAACATGGATTCGCGCTAAGGGGACTCTTGGCCTTACCCCTAGATTAACCCACACATGCATGCAGTATACGAACACATGTGCACCACATGTGTGAGCCTAGTTTAGGATATCTTACCCATTTGTGTCTAGATTAGGCCGTAGTCCATCTTCCAATGGCTACGATCGGTCCTAGGTACACAAACAAAGTCATGAGTCGAGATCCTCTCTCCACTCCGCTAGATTAGGATTAGGGTTGATGCCTTCAGGTAACACTGTTAAAATGTGCGAAGACTAAAAACTTTTCCTTTGGGGTTAGGATATAAATCCCATCATTTCCAAAGATCTCATAGGATTAGTTATTCTTGATCTACCCGTTGAAAGTAATCCTATGCAATCTCACATTTTGATCATGTGTCTATCATTCGTCTCTTGTGGGATTCGATTGTGTCTTCATTGGCGGAAATTGTGTCTCAATCATTTGATCGTGCAATCT
Source organism: Tasmannia lanceolata (assembly GCF_043159265.1). Taxonomy (NCBI): domain Eukaryota; kingdom Viridiplantae; phylum Streptophyta; class Magnoliopsida; order Canellales; family Winteraceae; genus Tasmannia; species Tasmannia lanceolata. The sequence goes on along the minus strand of NW_027518697.1, from coordinate 25,787,244 downwards.
TGATGATCCAATCTTGCATGTACCCTTGATCTCTTCCTCCTCTAAGGGGCTACCTTTTTCAAGAATATTTCTGCTAAATCCTTCAGAGTTTACTCTCATAATCCTTGAACTAAGGGCATTCCCCTCATCATTTGGATTCATTCTATTGTCCCAATTACTTGCTTAAATGTGTAATATTTTTCAGTCATTGAGAAGAAACACTCCATGAATGTCAAGCTCATATACCTCGTGTTCATTATTTCCATGACAGGGCACTAAACACCATAGCTAACCCTACTATTCCTTGGGTTCGGATCTCTTCTCGATTGCAGAGGAAATCTGTCTCCCCGCCACCTTCTCTGAGGACCCCAGCATCTCCTTCTTTCCCATCCTCATCCTCCCCAATGGCAGAAAACCAGAACAGTAGTCTTCCACCCGCTGCTATTACCGATACTCTCACCTTGATTCTCCGGCAGCTTCAAGAACTCAAAGAAGAGAACCAAGTTATCAAGGCCCAGCTTTCTGAAAAGTTGGGGCCATCGTTGTCCAAAGATAAAGGGTCCATGCACCATACAGTTACTTCAGCCGCACCTGCCCAGCCAGTGTTCATTCCTATCCCTGACAAAACTGAAGAAGATTTTGAAAAAGAGCAGTACAGCGAAGATCGCAGCAAGCCTTCTCAGTCCATGGTTGATAAAGTAGTTATGGAGAAATTAGAAAGTCTTACCAGGAAGGTTCAGGACATTCAGTTTCAGGACCAGGGTGGTTTCAATCCAAGTGACCTCACACTGTTCCCAGAAATCCGTCTCCCAGCCAATTTTCAAATGCCGGACTTTGATAAATATGATGGTGTGGGTTGTCCAATCACACATTTGCAAATGTTCACCATCATGTGTCAGCCTCAAGGCTTATCTTCTGAGCAAATGGCTCAATTGTTCCCGGTTTCCCTAACCAAGGTTGCCAGGAGGTGGTTCATGGTCTTGGACAAGACTCGTTACAGGACATGGAAGGATATCGGCGAGCAGTTCATCAGGCAATTCAAATATGATGACGGGACAGAAATCACCAGAAAGGATTTGGAAAGGACAAAGCAAGACTTGAGGGAATCCTTTCTGACCTTTGTGAAAAGATGGAGGAGAATAGCAGCTCAGATGATGGAGCGCCCTTCTGAGGAAGAGCAGGTCCAAATAATCATGAAAAATATTTCCCCCCAGCTCCAGTATCACATGTCGTTGCAGTATTATCCGGACTTCAAACACTTTATCGTGGCAGGCACCCAAATAGAGGAGGCTATGGCTCAAGGTGTGTTCAACCGAAGTAACCCGAATACCAAAGAATTCAGGAAGCCTCCATCAGCTGAAATTAATAACCTTTCCCGCTCCAAGCCTCAGCCTTCAAAACCTCAGAACCCCATGGTGATGGATTATACCCAACCTGCTGTCGCACCTCGGCCACAGGCCCAGACAGAATTTACCCCTCTCCCTCTTCCACCATCTGTGATACTCAAGGAGTGTCTAGCCTCAGGTCGCATAATCCTGCCCGACATTAGGGCTCTTCCTAATCCTTTACCAGCAAATTGGCGAACAGATCAACACTGCGAATACCATAGAAATTCTGGCCATCTCACTGATAATTGCGTTGCCCTAAAATTCAGAATCCAGAGGTTGCTCGACAATAAAAGCCTTGTGTTTGAGCCAAGTCCCGTTGCTACCAATAACCCATTATCAAATCATGCAGTACTGCCGCCAGCCGTTCGCAATGCTTAAATAACTGAAGGTTCAAAGGGGCACAGGTCCGGTTGCAATGAAAAGAATCAGAAGTTGAAAGTACCATTTATGAGCCAGCTTTCGCCGAGCCTCCGAAGCTAGACAGTTGCGGCAGTTAAAGTTTTAGTCGTTTATTATTTTATTTTGAGTCAGCCATCATGGTCAGTACAATTGTTGAGTCCGGTTCTACAGTTCAAGGTTAATGCCTAGTCCAGGCAAGTTATCTTTTGCTTTTCTTTTAGAGTTGTGAATCATGAACATGTTCAGGATAGGTTGTGAGATGTAGTATCTTTTTCTTTAAATAAAATTTCAGTTCCAAGAGTTCACTTGTGTCTATTTCTTAAGTGTGCTTCTGATCTTAAAATAAGACTCCCTCATCAAATGAGGACAAAATTGACGAAACTCCACTTGAGTCACAACGATTACTTGAACAAGAGGAGGAGCGCCAATCTCAGCTTCTAAAAGATGAAATTGAAGTGGTAAACACTGGCACTGAAACTTTGATTCAGTGGATGCTGATTGAAAATACATTACCCTCTGAAGAGTGTGAAGAATTGATAAAATTATTTCAAGAATAAGAAGATTGTCTAGAAAAGCTACAACCGATACCAGGGGCAAGACATGGATGGAAAGCTCAAAGAAAATGAAGAAAGTGAGAAGATATATGCTGTACAAGGGGCATAGAGTGGAAACAACTTTCATATTTCCAATCAATGACCTTGGTTCTCAAATTCATAACATAAAGCCAACAAATTCAAGATAAGAAGTTCAAGAGCAAGCATTGAAAAGTGATCATCAGATATCAAGAGTACGAATCCATAGATGGAGGATGTCAAAGAACAAGTTTCGCTCTATGAAAGTCTAAAGCACGCATTAGAATCTTGAAAGAAGAAGATCCATTATCTTACCTGGAAATGCCGTCAAGCTCCGTGAAAAAAAAATAAAAAAATAATAATAATCAGTACCAGAGGGACTCTAGTAACCTAGATCGATTCCCAATCTGAACATCGGAAGGCCTCCTTTGGCCGAATAAATCCCAAAATCAGAACCCAACGTCAAAAGAATACTGGTTTGCAAACCCTTCGAGCCTAAATGAAATTTTCTTGAAAACCCATCAAACTAGGGGCATTCGCCCCGAACTACGCGAGACCTGATCCCTACACTGGGGTACGTAGGCAGCTCGGTTAAACCGAGTTCGGTCGATTCAAAAAAAAAAAGAAAAAAGGAAAAGAAATGTAATCGTTCCAAAAAAAAAAAAAAAAAAAAAAGAGGGACCAGTTCCAAAAGAAGAGAGGTCAATCATTCCAGAAAGAAAGAAAAAAAGGAAAAAATCAATTAACCTTCAAACAATTTATCTTCAAACTAGGGGCATTCGCCCTGAACTACACACGACCTGATTCCTATCTTGGGATATGTATGCAACCTATTCATAGGTTCGGTCGAAATCTTTGTCGAGCCTTAAGCCATTCTTTGAAAAATCCTATCCTACCTATAAAGTCCTTCCAGTGTTCAGAATTATTGATCTAGGTACCGAAAACACAAAAAGTGAAAAAAAAAAAGGAACGGAGTTTGAAGATCTGCTAGACTGAAAACCTGAAAGGGCGGTCTAGGCAAAATTTAAGATCGTTCCCCTGCTAAGTTGAAAACCCGAAAGGGCGGCTTAGGCAAAAGCTAAGGGGATAGCCTGCTGAATCGAAAACCTAGAAGGGCGGTTCAGGCAAAAGTTAAGGCCACCACGGTCCGCCAAGTTAAAAACCCTGAAGAGGTGACTTGGTCATGGTAAGAGAATCATTGTAAGAAGGCTACAGCCGGTATCAGGACTGAAGATCAACTGAAGTTCAAGCAAATTCAAGTGACATCCTCAAAACTGGGGGCATTGGAGCTAAGCAATCCTAGGAGTTGTAATTAAATCATTGAGGCATTACTGTTTTAAGGAAAAAGTCCAGTGTTTACCAATTGAAAAAAATATTCCTTGAAAGGATAGACTTACCAAATAAAACGTTAACTAAGTCAGAAGCATTACTGTGTCTGTCAGTGTAGTTAATCAATCGTTGTTATTCTATGTTCACTCCTTTAGAGCTCCTCAATCCTTTGAGTAGTGCCTTTTATCTAAGTTTTCTATTTAAAAAGAGTCAATCGTCATCCATATGTCCAAATGATGCAACTGTCTCGGTGAAGGAGGCCCGGCCTCGTCAGCTCCCTGCGATTGTACCTGAAAAAGTTCGAGAATCTAGTCAAACAGCTATATTTCAAAGATGATCAACCCAGAAGAATTCAGAAGTAGAAACATCAGAAAGCCCAGCTTCCGTAAAAAGATCATACCCCAGGAAGGCATCTTAAGCTTGGAAGAGCCTCAGATGCAATGATGGTCGAGCCAATTTCTCAGAAAGATGAACCGTTAAAATTCAGAATTTCCTTCCAGTTAGTTAAATACTTTCCTGGTCAAGAAATGTTTATCTAAACACCTATCAAGAGGCAAGTCCCACTTTTCTATGATTATATCCAAGAGAGCCGTTGTTCTAGATTACCAATTTCAAGTGTCTTGTTCAAGGTTTCAGTCATCCAAATCCCCAAAGACAAGACCAGCAGTCTCTTTGAGAAAAATCTTGTTGAAGTTTCATAAAAGTGTTTCTAATCCATTCTTGTTAGTAATGGTTCTTCGGTTTGCCGTTTCATCATTCGTGAAAGTCCTAGTTTCCGATATCTTTGTCAGGCACGATCTATAACATCCTCGATTTCATTAAGTTCTGAAAAATCAAAAATTCATCAAATCCAATCATATGTCAAATTCAAGTTCATGAAAAAACTCTAAATTCTTCGTTGTTGAATTCATCAATCAAAGCTATCTTGTTTCTTTGAGCCTGTTTGTGAACGGTGCCTCTTTTCTCGAGTCCATTTGTAAATGGTCTCGTCTTCTCCTTGAACCCGTTTGTGAACGGTGTCTCATTTTTCTGAGTCCATTTACGGTCTCATGTCCTCCTTGAGCCCGTTTGTGGACGGTGCCTTATTTCTGAAAAATCAAAAATTCATCAAATCCAATCCTATGTCAAATTCAAGTTCATGAAAAAACTCTAAATTCTTCGTTGTTGAGTTCATCAATCAAAGCTATCTTGTTTCTTTGAGCCCGTTTGTGAACGGTGCCTCATTTCTCGAGTCCATTTGTAAATGGTCCCGTCTTCTCCTTAAGCCCGTTTGTGAACGGTACTTCATTTTCTGAGTCTATTTGTGAATGGTCTCATGTCCTCCTTGAGCCCGTTTGTGGACGCTGCCTTATTTCTGAAAAATCAAAAATTCATCAAATCCAATCCTACGTCAAATTCAAGTTTATGAAAAATCTCTAAATTCTTCGTGGTTGAAGCTATCTTGTTTCTTTGAGCCCATTTGTGAACGGTGCCTCATTTCTCGAGTCCATTTATGAATGGTCTCATGTTCTCCTAGGGCCCGTTTGTGAACGGTGCCTCGTTTCTCGAGTCCATTTGTGAATGGTCTCGTCTTCTCCTTAAGCCCGTTTGTGAACGGTACCTCATTTTCTGAGTCTATTTGTGAATGGTCTCATGTTTTCCTTGAGCCCGTTTGTGAACGGTGCCTCGTTTCTCGAATCCATTTGTGAATGGTCTAGTCTTCTCCTTGAGCCCGTTGGTGAACGGTACCTCATTTTCTGAGCCCATTTGTGAATGGTCTTTTTATTCTCCTTGAGCCCGTTTGTGAACGGTACCTCATTTTCTGAGTCTATTTGTGAATGGTCTCATGTTTTCCTTGAGCCCGTTTGTGAACGGTGCCTCGTTTCTCGAATCCATTTGTGAATGGTCTCGTCTTCTTCTTGAGCCCGTTGGTGAACGGTACCTCATTTTCTGAGCCCATTTGTGAATGGTCTTTTATTCTCCTTGAGCCCGTTTGTGAATGGTACCTCATTTTCTGAGTCCATTTGTGAATGGTCTCATGTTCTCCTTGAGCCCGTTTGTGAACGGTGCCTCATTTTCTGAGCCCATTTGTGAATGGTCTTTTTATTCTCCTTGAGCCCGTTTGTGAACGGTACCTCATTTTCTGAGTCTATTTGTGAATGGTCTCATGTTTTCCTTGAGCCCGTTTGTGAACGGTGCCTCGTTTCTCGAATCCATTTGTGAATGGTCTCGTCTTCTCCTTGAGCCCGTTGGTGAACGGTACCTCATTTTCTGAGCCCATTTGTGAATGGTCTTTTTATTCTCCTTGAGCCCGTTTGTGAACGGTACCTCATTTTCTGAGTCTATTTGTGAATGGTCTCATGTTTTCCTTGAGCCCGTTTGTGAACGGTGCCTCGTTTCTCGAATCCATTTGTGAATGGTCTCGTCTTCTCCTTGAGCCCGTTGGTGAACGGTACCTCATTTTCTGAGCCCATTTGTGAATGGTCTTTTATTCTCCTTGAGCCCGTTTGTGAATGGTACCTCATTTTCTGAGTCCATTTGTGAATGGTCTCATGTTCTCCTTGAGCCCGTTTGTGAACGGTGCCTCGTTTCTCGAGTCCATTTGTGAATGGTCATGTGTTCTCTTTAAGCCCGTTTGTAAACGGTACCTCATTTTCGAGTCCATTTGTGAATGGTCTCGTCTTCTCCTTGAGCCCGTTTGTGAACGGTACCTCATTTTCTGAATCCATTTGTGAATGGTCTCGTCCTCTCCTTAAGCCCGTTTGTGAACGGTACCTCATTTTCTGAGTCCATTTGTGAATGGTCTCATCTTCTTCTTAAGCCCGTTTGTGAACGGTACCTCATTTTCTGAGTCCATTTGTGAATGGTCTCATATCCTCCTTGAGGCCGTTTGTGAATGGTACCTCATTGTCTGAGTCCATTTGTGAATGGTCTCTTATCCTCCTTGAGCCCGCTTGTGAAAGATGTCTCATTTTCTTTAAAAAAAAAAAAAAAAAAAAAAAAAAAAAAAAAAAAAAAAAAAACCGCTTGAGAACGATCTTTGTTCTTTCTCTTCGGAATCCATTCGAAAGTGGTATCTCATTCTCTCGTTGCTCGTTTGTAAACGGCACCGCATCAGGATTTCTTATTATGTTCTAAATCTAGGATTTCATTTAGGGCCTTGCATTAGGTAGTAAATGTTTGCGTCTAAGTTCCGTTTTGTGTAGAGTCTTTTGTCGATTAAAGCTACGCAAAATGGCTCTGTCATTTTGACTTTGGTATTCGATGACTACGTCATCTCTACCAAAGAGGGGCATCTGTAGACACCCCATTTTGCTCTACCTTAATCGATAAAGAAATTAGGGTTTGTTTTCCGTCGGTTTTCCAATGTCTTTCTTTCCCGCATCCGTTTGTTACATTTCTAAATATTTTTGGTCATTTCCGTCGTGTTTCGCATTTTCCCGCTAAATGTTGAGAAGGATTATTCAGAAAAATCTAAACTAGGGAGAATTTGTACCTGCTAGTGTGGGACCTGCTAGTGTGGGACCCGTTTGTGTGGGACCCGCTGGTGTGGGACCTGCTAGTGTGGGACCCGTTTGTGTGGGACCCGCTGATGTGGGACCCGCTTGTGTAGGGCCCGCTGATGTGGGACCCGCTTGTGCGGAACCCCCAAAGTGGGACTCACCATTAGCATGACTTAACTTTCTCTACCATTTCCACTAACTTTATTTTTCCCTTTTAAAATAACACCATTATCTCCATTACCATTATATATTCCATGATTCCCACCACCATTCCCACCATTCCATTATATATTCCATTATTCCCACCACCATTCCCACCATCCCATTATATATTCCATTATTTCCATCACCATTCCCACCATTCTCATTATCTATTCCATTATTCCCACCACCATTCCCACTATTCCATTATCTATTCCATTATTCCCACCACCATTCCTACTATTCCATTATATATTCCATTATTCCCACCACCATTCCCACCATTACCATTATATATTCTCCACCATACCCACCATTCTCATTTTTTATTTCCACCTCTCCATCTTCTCCCACTAAGTTTTTCACTATATAAAGAGAGGAGAGGAAGAGGGGATGAGAGGAAGAAAAGAGGACCAAGGTGGCTCATCTCATAAAAATCCTTCTTCCAATCACTTCCTCTATCAACAGTGAGGGAAACAAAAAAATAAAAAAAATAAAAAAGAAGAAAGAGAAAGCGAAAGACGGCGGAGCGGATCGGCGGCGGCGATTGTTCTTAACTCTTGGATTGGGCGGAGATCTTCACCACAGGTAGGTACATTGTTTTTCGAATTTTTCCGAATTTTTCCGCAAATCGTGTTTTAAAAATAGAAAACTCTTCAAAAAAAAAAAACATCTTTTGACAAAGAAACATAAATTATATACTAAACAGACTCCAAAATTAATGCAATTTCGTGGAAAAATACTATGATACTGACACATTCTACCATGAATTTGTAACGATTTTTGGAGTTTATTTGGTATATTATTTAATACTTTCTTTGAAAATTATCAGATTTTGTGAGAATTGTTACTGACACTAGATCACCATTAAAATTCTTCCAATTTTTACAGTAGTCATATATTCCATATTCCTTGTTTCTGTAAAAGTTTCAAGTTCTTTGGATCTGTTTTCATATGGGATGTAGTGTTAATTCACAATCTGGTCTGAAACTTGTAAAATCCGAAATTGGTAGTAAATAGCCTTTAAAATTTATGAAATTCTCACAGCATGCTATGTCTATTCATATCTTATGTCTGTAGAAATTTCATAGAATTTAAATTTCTATTTCTTGTAGTTTCTGTGTTAATTTGCAATCTGGTCATTGAATTGATAAATCAAGATTAAATATGAATTTAACATAAAAATCTATAAAACTCATCCAGTAAGCTACATACATTCCCATCTTGCTGCTGTTGAAATTTCAAATCATTTCGAATTTATTTGCAACAATTTCACTTGTAAAACCACTCATAGGCTTAAAATTGTTAAAATCCATTGAAAATTCGAAATTAATTAAAAATTATTGTAAAAATTCCTAAAGAACTTTTAAATTCTGTCACATGTTCACTCCTTAATCCATTGAAACAGAAATTTTAGGATCTTTAGATTTTCCTGGAAAAATGGCCAGTGCATCCATAATCGTATCCCAATTGCAACCGATCTTTGACAATTTGAATATTTAAGCTATAGCATGTTGTTGGCTCCGAGGTTACTGTCCACGGAAATCCTGAGATTTGCCAGGCAATAAGATGCCATAACCTAAGTACTAAATTGCACAAAGAAAGAACGCACGATTCCCTTCCTTGGATGCTATTCTGGGCCGAAATTGGTGAACCCTAGAACCATTGGTAATCCTCAAGTGTCCATAAATCGAAAATCCATGAAATCTGAAATTAATTAACTTCAAGAATTTGAATTGATTTGTCTCGAGTCTTCCGGAACCATTGGATTATGGTTTCCAATCTAAGAACCATTAGAGCCCAATTTAGGAACACTAGTGTTGTGTCGTGTCCTAAGTTTTAGGGAGTCCTAGAGTTAGGAGTCCAGCCTCATCACGGACGCTTGCTATGTATAGCAACCGTACCATAGGTCTAGTTACACTAGTCACCTCATCTTTCCCTAAGACATGCCTAGTAGACTAGGATGTAGGCTAACCTGCATTAGTCTAAGGGACAACTTGCATTTAGATAAGAATCATATAGCATCTTCGATGAAATCCTAAGATAATAAAATCCTCAACTTGAATTAAACAACTTCTCTTAAAACTGTTGAAACAGTCAATCCCGTCTAGGTCGGTGTCTTAGTTGAGTTAGGCATATGTAGCTTAGCTTAGGTACACCGAACTACGTCGACTCTGATCCCAGTGAGGCTTGGGTACGTAGGCAGCTTGGATGTCTGATGGCATACCACCCGCGAGTCGGCACCACAACGAATTGTGGTGTTTTGTATATTAATTTTCTTGCAAATGCTTAATCAAATCATTTAGGACTTTTCATGAAATTAGAATTCTAGGAGAACTGTCACTTAGATTGAATCCAGACAAATTAAGAAATCAAGATACACATCTAGGATTCACATTGAAATCAGATTTTAGGATGCATGTCACTTAGTTCGCATATTAACATAGAGTTGAATGAGCCATTTAAAATAAATTTAAAAGAGTTAGCTTTTGGAATTGAAGACCGATTATCGGGCAGGAATGGTGCATATGGTGGATAACTCCCCATACCTTCCATTCTCGTAACCAGGTAGCGAGTCTAGACTTCTGGTTAATTACGGGTCCTAGATCCCACATCTAGGTGGCGACTCTGTCAGTCTCTTTTATGTGGAATTCGGATTGCCTTAGTGATCCCAAGTTCACATAAAAGACGAATCTAAATCAACACTAAGAAGCACACGCCAATCGCGTGGGTACTAGAGACCAAGAGAGTGCATGGCGGCTCGCTCCCCACCCCTCTCGCGGGATCGTGTCCCACAGCATCTATTCTTAAAAGGCAATCGGATCAACAAACAATGAGGTGATACGCTCTTTGGTCTTGCCATTGGAAAAGGTGTATCCATCTTCATCTTTGTATAGTACTTCCATAACACGTGCGAGATTGACGATTCGCATAAGAAGAGTAAGGGAGACAAGATGGCCAAGGCATGCTTGATTTATGTCTTTCCATGCAATCACTACCAATTCTCGAAGCTTATCGCATGCCCCCTGCTCTAAGATGCCATGCTCCTTGACAAAAAATTGGATTGATGATGCAACATGCCCTCGTTCTTGTTCAAACTTCAAATGTCAATAATACATAAAAATAATGTTAAACTCAATAAAAAGTAATTACATATTTTATCATCTTATTGTAACTTCGTTAGCTGATGCTTGCATTATGATTTTTTGCTTCTTTTTTTTTGGTAAAAAGGCTGTTTTTAAATGATAACCTAATGGCTGGACATAAAACACGACATAAAACACATTCTGACAAAGATATAGGCCACAACCCTAAGTTTTTTTTTTAGTTGGATTAGTTTATTAACTTTAGTAGGTTTAGCAATCTCTTAAGAAATAAGTGGTAGTTAGTTGGTTTGGATAAGTAAGTTCTTTTATTGAGAAAGTTGTTAGTCATTAAAATTGTCATTGTCATACTCCGGCCCCACTGTGTATGTCACGCCCCGACCACACTGTGTAGATATTGTCCGGTTCTGGGTCATCTACCCTCCCCGGTTTTGTTTTCCAGCAGCACTAACCGTGCCCGACCCACTCCGCGGAGCCTGCCCCTTAGAGATGCTGAAAACGCGTCTACACAGGGAGAGGGGAAATCCACATATATAGCCCAGTAACTTTTCCTCCCTTTCCGATGTGGGATCTCACAATCCAGCCCCCCTTAGGGTCCAGCGTCCTCGCTGGCACACCGTACTGGATGGGAGGTCCCGCTCTGATACCATTATGTTACACCCCGACCCCACTGTGTAGATATTGTCTGGTTCTGGGTCATCTACCCTCCCCGGTTTCGTTTTCCAGCAAGGGCGGGCCCCACGGAGTGGGTCGGGGACGATTATTGCTGCTGGAAAACAAAACCTGGGAGGGTAGATGACCCAGAACCGGACAATATCTACACAATGGGGTTAGGGTGTGACATAATGGTATCAGAGCAGGATCTCCCATCCAGTACGGTGTGCCGGCAGGACGCTGGGTCCTAAGGGGGGTGGATTGAAAGATCCCACATCGGAAAGGGAGGAAAAGTTACTTGGCTATATATGTGGATTTCTCCTCTTCCTATGTAGACACATTTTCAGCATCTCCAAGGGGTGGGTCCTACAGAGTGGGTCGAGCACGATTAGTGCTGCAGGGAAACAAAACCTGGGAGGGTAGATGACCCAGAACCGGACAATATCTACACAGTGGGGTCGGGGCGTGGAAATAACTTTTGTTTTCCAGCAGCACTAACCGTGCCCGACCCACTTCGCGGGGCCCACCCCTTGGAGATGCTGAAAACGCATCTACATAGGAAGAAGAGAAATCCACATATATAGCCAAGTAACTTTTTCCTCCCTTTCCGATGTGGGATCTCAAATAAAGGGTGTGAAATCAGACAAAGGAAGACAAGGGAGGTATTGTATTTTGGGATGGAGAGTCACGTGAATCGTTATTTATAGGCATCAAAAGGAGGCCTGCTATATTTAAACATAAAAATGGTATAGAAATAAGATAATGACATCGACTATACACATGAACTGACAAATAAGAAAAGAAAATGAGAGGGTGAGAAAGAGTAACTTGACCAGAAAATAAATATTTTCTACATGTTCGGGTTGATGCCTCGTACACCTTCTAGATACTTGACTTCATTCACGTGAAAGGCATTTGCATAGATTTTATTTTTTTTAAACCTGGAATTAAAGGCCCCGAGGCGCACCTAATGATAATATGGATGAAATGGGGGGACAAGCCACCTAAAATGGCCAAAACAAGGTGACTACAGCCCCTAGACATAAATAAGTATGCAAACCATATGCACTAGAGTATTGCGGTAAACTGATAAAAGGGAGACCATGAGCATAGTCCATAACAGGAGTGATCATCCCTGCAGAATTCCACGCACATTTTCACATATCCATGGAGAATTACACCCACATTTTCCCCATACAACTGCTTAGATATACAACCGGATATGTACAAATCAAATATAAATATTGAAAAACGTGTTTGTCAAGTACATGGAAGTTTTAACTATGGCGACAATAGTAGATAATCTATACCATTCATTTTTGTGGTCCACATAATACGTAGGCAGTTGGGGAAGAAAGGTGGATCATAAGATTATCTAACCCTTTAACTGAAAGACGTGTGCTTATATATGTATAAATAGTGATAAATTAACCCCCTTCAAGTATAAATTCACCCCCTCCCTCTTAACTGCTGGCTGTGAAGCCACAACCGGTCCACGATAGTACAACCAGTACCCCTTTCTTACTCTCTCCAACTTGAACACTTGGCGGGGCCAACAATTGATTTGTTTAAATCTTTGGGCAAGGTAGGCCCTTTGATGGACTGTGTGCCACCCACACCATGGGATGATCCAAACCATCCATTTGATGGGCTGCAACGTAAATATGTTGTGCCTCAAAAAATCATTTCCATAGCATGTTACAAGCCCTCGATCAATAGAGAAACTGCGTAATATGGAAACCACTATAGATCGGAGAATTGGGATCATCCTATGGAAATGATTCTTGGGGCACAACCAATTTACATTGTGGCCCATCAAATGGACGTTTTGGATCATCCTATGGTGTGGGACGTGTAAAGCCCATTTTGAAAACACATGAGTGTTGGAAATTTTCAAAAATCTTTTGGGTTAAGTCAAAATACTTGAAAGTGTTTTATCAAAATAAAAGAGAAAATTAAAACAAATTTTCAGACAGGCAGGTCGACAGGATTCCTGGGCGACCGCGGATTGGAATCTGGAAATGTATGTGATTTCAAGAAAGATATGGCCAGTCGACCACGGTTCATTGGATCGTAAAAATAAAATGAACAAAAGCATGCCGGCGGGCGACCGCGGTAGCTCGGTCAATCACGACTATTTGAAAATCTATTCGTTGGGAGAAAATAGACGTGGCTTTTTACTTATGTTTTTCAACCTTTCTACATGTCTTTTGCTTCCCAACAGTCATGGATGATTTTCAAACACAAGGGACGCCTTGTGGATGATCCAAAACTTTTAAATCACAAAGAGGAGCGATCGAATGGTTATTATTCAAAGCATCCTAGAGGTGTTTTGAAGGGATGTTTTCCTTAATGAATAGACATCTAATACTCTATAAAAAGAGAAGAAAATCTGAAAATCTTCCTTTTTATAGTTAGTTATTGCTGGACTTTTATCTCATGATATTCCCCTATTTTCTTGTTTAAATCTCTTGTTTTAGAAGATTGAGTTTTATACAAAATTGTACACTAAAAACTGTTTTACTGCAGAAACAGTTTTAGTGAATTTCTCTAAGGCTTGTAATTCTTAAAGGGTGTTTTGGGTTTGATTCAGCTTGTGCAAAGTGTCGTCGGACATTTGTAGGACATTTCTACAAGGCTTCATTGTATCTTGGAGGCAGTTCGCGGATCCATGTTGCACACTTCTGGTGGGGGTGAATATTGTCTTAAGGAAAGCAAATACGCACCTTGAAGCATCATTACTTTTTTATCTTAAATCTCCATCAGCCACAAATACCACCAACAATGACTATACCGGCTAACACAATATACAACTCGATTGTCACAACCATAGTTAGCAAAATGACGTTTTAAACTACGTTTTTTCATAATAAAAACATGTTTTAATGGTTTACCATTTCTTACTCTATTTAAAACTTTTATTGTCTGGCTTTTTAAGAAAACACTATAGACACGTTGAAAATGTATTTTGTTGTGTTTCCATTTTGTTTACCACTTTTTTTTTAACCAATACCACATTAAAATCAAACCTTTACCATCTTTTTTTTGTTCGAATCACGTTTTTGCTAATTATGTTCACAATAGTTAGCAAAATGACGTTTTAAACTACGTTTTTTCATAATAAAAACATGTTTTAATGGTTTACCATTTCTTACTCAATTTAAAACTTTTATTGTCTGGCTTTTTAGGAAAACACTATAGACACGTTGAAAATGTATTTTGTTGTGTTTCCATTTTGTTTACCACTTTTTTTTTAACCAATACCACATTAAAATCAAACCTTTACCATCTTTTTTTTGTTCGAATCACGTTTTTGCTAATTATGTTCACAACTCTCTCTCTCTCTCTCTCTCTCTCTCTCTCTCTCTCTCTCTCTCTCTCTCCCTCTCTCTCTCTCTCTGAACACAAAACCTTAGTGGGGCCTAGCAATTAATGGTTTAGATCTTTGAAGAAGTTTGACAACATAAACATGTATTTCTACTAAAAAAAATCACTTGGTCTTACTTATGTTTGAAGATCCAAGCCATTCATTTGTTCCGACCCAATGTCAATAGGCCATATCCCAAAAAAATCTCCCTAGGATATCCTAAAATTTCAATCGAAGGAGATACATACATATGTATGGTGTCGTCGTATTAGATTGGAGGTCTATGATCATCGAGATGAGTTTTGGGGCACATGCTATTTACATTGAAGCACAACAAATGAATGGTTTGGAACTTCGAACAAAGTGGCTCAGTGAATTTTCTAAAAAATATGGCGGGGTGGGCCCAGTGTATACTGCGTTTGTTGTTGTGCCTTAATGTTTCTAGAATGTGCCTCAAAAATCAGCTCGATCGTGCCCTTTTAATAATTACATAAACTACACCATATAGAAAAATCTACACATCGAAGAGCTTGGATCATCCAAAGGAGATGATTTTCATGGTACGATCATTTAATTTGGGGCCCACCAACTAAATGGTTTAGATCTTTGTACAAGGTGGTGAATAATGAAAGGGTGCGATGATGCATGAAAAGATAGGGAAAAAAGTTTCTTGTTTAAAATAAGATTTTTTTTTCATCATTTTCCCATTACTGAAATACAGGTGTGACAACCCAAGAGAGGAGGTGAATTGGGTGGATTATTAAAGTTAATTTTCTAATTAAGCATCAATTAGTCAAACCCTTGTTCAAATAATCAATATAATGAAATCTAGGGTTTAGATGTTACTTTAAGCCTATATACTCTAACATTTGTTTTAATAAAGCATAAATACAAGAAAAGGGTAGAGTTTACCAATCACCACAATGTGCAAAGGAAAGGAGGAGAAAAAGCATCCACAAGGCGTAAGATTTATAGTGGTTCGGTCTATCACAAGACCTACTCCACTCTTCCAAGTTTACCTCCTTGGGACGCTCCACTAAAACAATGAGATTCTTCAAAGGGCGAATCTCGAAGCCGTACAACCAACTCCTCCAATCTCCAAAGGGAACAAACCCTTTTTGCACTAAGCCTTGCCGAAGGGTCACACCCTCTTACAATGTCTTCACTTTTGTTAACAGGCCGAAGAGTAGACCCTCGAGTACAATGAAGAAAATAAAAAAAATAAAAGAACTCTCGTGCCTCTTGATAGGCGGATTACAAACTTTGTTGCTCACAAACACTCCAAGGTAAGATACAAATGTAAATCCTAAGGAGTTCCTCTTGATAAAATGTAAATATCAAGTTAAAAAAGGTTTAGCTTTTGATAGAAGGTTTTAGCTCAAAGGAAAATGAGATTTGATCTTTCTAAAGTGTTCAAAAGCTTGATTAGATAGGTTTATATGATGTAGATATAGTGTATTTGAAAATAGGACCATTTGAGGGTAAAACTATAAAAAACGGGGTTGAAAAAGTCAACATGCACAAGCCTCAACGGCTAGTTTGCCCGACCGTCGCCCGTCCCTATTGGGCGCCCTTTTTTATTTTCAAATTTCTTACCGTCACGGTCAATCGGCCCATGGCAATTGCCCGGCGAGGGCTACATGTTTGCTCAAAAATTTGGCTCATAAACCTATCCGCGGTCGACCGACCCATGGCGGTCGCCCGGCCCAAATCATGCTGGAATAGTTTTGTTTCAACAGAACTCATTCCGCGGTCGCCAGGCCCACTATTTTTCTGCAAGTGCTGGAATTCCAGCAAGCTTGCCGCGGTGGCCCGGTATACCCCGGTCGACCGGCCCCGTGTAAAATTCCATTTTAACTTTAAAAGTCAGGGGCTTTTGGGCCTGGTCTTTGGGCTTAAGTCCTAGGTTTTCAAACACATTTTTGGGTGTTTTGATGATTTCCAAAGAAGTAAAAATTTAGGTATGAAAATTATTTGAAAACCTATTGAAAGTGCAATTTTACATAAAATCAAGAGGACTCTAAATACATTATAAAAATGATACCGTTGAGTCTTCCTGGAATGTATCGGCTCCATTGCACTTCCTTGGACTTCTTCGGCTTGAGTGAACATTTTGAACTTGTCTTGGCTCTTGTGACTCCCTCCAATCTTCAATGTATGTTGAATGGTTCATGAGTTGTCACCGTGGCATGTTCAACTCCAAGCTCCTTCTTGACACTTGCTAGGAACTTGTGGGATCTTCATATTCGAGCTTCTTGACTGAACATCTTCAAATGAGAATGTCTTCACTGTAGGTGTAGGCTCTTGGTTCTTTTGCTTCTTGATCCACAAGTCATGTGTTGAAATGAGTTGTGTAGGCTATTATGACATGAAAATCTTGTATATTCAAAGCAACACATTAGTCGATAAATGCTAAATAATTTGGTTTGCTAGCATCAAAACAAGAAGGCAAGGTGAATGATTAGACCCATGGGAACCCTTGGGCATACATTCTCCCCCTTTTTTATGATGGCAAACAAATTGATTAAGAGGGCAGGAGATATTAAACAAATAATGAATAAGCATTTAAATACTATAAACAATGAAGCAATGCTCCCCCTCACTATATGCACAAGTGTAATGCATGAATGTAAAGCATATGGTGCATACAAAATATGGACTACCTAATCAATTCCCAAAACTCTCCCCCTTTTGGTAACAGGAAAAAGGTAGAGATATGCAAGTGAAAGTGCAAGTGGGGTGTCAAGATGCTTAATAGCTTATCTAAGTTATGTATGGAGTATATGATATACCATTGAAGCTCTTATGAGGCTTATCAAAATGAAAATAAAGTAAAATGCATGATAAGCCATTTTTTATTTTGTAATGATTTGCAAGTTAAGCACAAGTATGAGGGCTATAGATCATTTAAACATATCATAATGATCTATATAAACATGAGTATATAACTATTTAGCTCTCCCCCTATTTATATGTCATTGACCCTAGGTGAAACCTATGTAATAGGGCATGACAAGGTTGAATGGTTGAAAAGGTGATGTGATTTAAACACATGGGCCTGATGTGCAACTTTTGAAGAATATAAGTCTTTACCTAAGCAAGGATATGCTCAGATCTAAGACATAACTTTTCAAGTTCACAAGTTGCATCATGTAGGGGATCTCTTAACAATAAGCAGACAAGTCTCTTCCAGAGCATTGATATGCTCCGAGCTATAATATAACCTTTTTGAGATGACTTGTTTCTTGCTCATAGAGATTTACACATATCAAAGTGAAAGTTGCCCCTGACTGTGTGCATCTAATCTAAATGTTAGAGTTCTAAGCACGTAGGCCCTTGATTCACATTTAATCACCTTTAACCATTAAGATTGCTCCATTCAAATGATAATCAAAATTTGAATTATGATGGATGATTATTAGACCAGGGATATGATCTTGAGGAAAACAGACTAATAAACGCATGGATAAAAGAATGAAACAAATGACGTACATATCTATGACAACCAAAGATCATGTATATATAGATAATAACTATAATGCTCCATATACATGAACAAATGATGGAAGATTGATACCACATTTCAATTAATATCTTTTGAAATGATAAAAGTGGTATTTGGAAATCTCTCGAAAGAAGTAGAATTGAACTTAGCATTATTTTATCCGGAACTCTTCTACTGATGAATGTTTAGAAGAGCTTAGATCAATGCTTGACCCTTTCTTCCATGTAAGGGTAGCATCTTTACAAATTTTTTCGGATTGAGAGATTGGGTACTTATTTTAAATCCTTCTTCCTCATCAAAGGTCATCCTTGAGAGGATTCAGGAAATGCACATGCCAGTCATGAATCTTCAATTTTCTTAGTCTCTGTTCATCCTTCACCATGGAAAGAATGTCGAGTTGGACAGAGAAAAATTGTGTACATCTACTATCTTATTACATCTGGCATAATGGAGGGAGACAAGTACCTTAGACAAGCTGTGAAGGACCAATCATCTGAATTGGTCTTTTCTTCTACAGATAAGCCTGCTGATGAGCAAATCAATCTATTGAAGTCCTCTAAACCATCATCACTCTCTCTAAGTATTTGTCATAGCCTTTGGTAAAGCCTGTAAGATAAGGCATGGCAATACAGAGTGGCTATGATATGAATGTTAATGTATAGCCACAAGATCTTATCATGATGAAATATATCTTTATCTTTAAAAGCACATGATAAGAAACAACTTCATAAGCAATGATATGATCAATTTCAGCCCTATCCTGTGAAGGAGAGTTCTAGAGAGTTTTAAAACTTTAGATCAAGATACTTATCATTAGAAATGATGAAACCATATAAGCTCATCCAAGATAAGTATACAGCCTATAAGAATGTGATATTAAGGCTCAGGCTAAGGGAACTTGTCAAAAATGAGAAGCTATCTCAAAGTGGAAGCACAAGACAAGCCCTAACTGCACCACAAATGAAGCAATGAGGCTCCAAATGGGTGCACTTATTATATGTGATGTTGTATATTTACATGTAAAACTCCCCCTTTGTTAAAAACTCATACATAGTATGAATCTAAAGGGTTATCCAACACAAGCACCAAGAGATTTAGAGGTGAATGATTTACAATCAACCCTTGGGCTACAAATGCATGATTGCTAGGAGTAATCAAGTAACACAAAAAGAAATGACAGCCTAGCAGACCATGCTCCCCCTAATAATGTGCATGTATGGTGTGTGTGTGTGTATATATATATATATATATTTACAAATATCATTTCAAAGCACAAATATCTTATCATGGTTAAGATGCTGGCCAGAAGCCAAAGATATTAGGTGTTTTAATTAAAGGTGAAGGTACATTTCCTTCTCATCAAGTAAGAAAGCTAAAAGCACCAATTGAGTAGCTTTTAACTTTAAGTTTTGACATCTTTACCATGTAATTAGTACCACACAAGGGGAATTAATTATAGATTATATAAATATGTCAATTTAGCACAAATCTATAAGACTCAGACAAGGGAGGAATATACTATAAAGAATTATGTCTGAGAGAGACATCCATGGCTCATGTAAGTGACAGCATACCACTATGGGTAATCATGAGCAAGATATGATATTTTAAACCATTCATGGATAGTCTATCATGTTTGGACACAAGGAACATGACACATAAGGTTCATGGTCCAAACATCTATGTCTACATCCACAAACCACCTTTCTAAAGATAAGGCACTAAGCACAAAGTGCATAGGCTCATAAAAAACCAAAATGTGAGGGAGATACAATGTATTGCATGTAGACCACCATCATGGGTAAATGCCCAAAAATGATACTAGATTCCTATGAGATTTTCATTTTTACTCAAATGAATATCATATATTGAGTCTAGACTCATTTTCAACTTTCCTAAATAATATATTCATATATGAACTTAGGAAATGATCCAAGGATTTTGAGAATAACAAGTGATAATCACCTTAGACACATGCATTACATAATGAACTACCATGACTAGATAGTTTAATCTTAGTCATGAGAGGAAATTTATTTTAGGCTTTTTGAAACACATCTACTTTAACCCATCAAGATTTCTTATGCATTTAATGATAATCATTAAGCACAAAAGAATGGGTTTGAAGGATAACTAGGTGCAAAGTAATAGACTTGACTACTCACCTAGGGCACAAGAGATATCTAAGAAAGGATTTGAGTGGATTTCCTTAGACATGGATTTTAACTACTTAATCTTGCTACAAATGATATTCAAACCGAGTTGAATATCCTAAGATCTAGCAAATGCCAAATTTGTCCTAGATAGAGTTCAAATATGGAGGAAATGGACTTGATAGATCAAGTTGAACTCAGGGGCGAGGAGTGGTTGATTTTCATGAAAGCACACATATGGTCTCACATTGAAATTTTCTATTATGGATTTTCTTTGTGGATGAATACTAAGTGCAAGAGGATATGAGATAAAGTGTGTGCACTTAGACTAAAAATTCTAGAATGATATTCAATAAAGTACAAAGATATAGTCTACAACGAGTATAGTATTGTTTTACTTATAGACTATAGCATGGATATGATGTGATCGTTAAAGCACAATGAGCAAAGATACATTCTATTAAATTATGTATAAAGATGACTATCTAACCTCAAAAATAAAATGATATATCGTTTAAGAACATGTGATCTAGATACAATAAATGCAACATTGGAATAGTATCTAGAGAGAATTCAAATGATATAGCAATTAAAGTACAACTCATTACATTAACATATTCAATGAAGTTTTAATGGGGAATTTTGGAATCCAAATTACTTTGGTTCCGACCAAGTTTGTTTTGCGAGAGTGTATCTTTTCTTATCCAAACAAACTTGTTTGACTTCACAACTCTAAGTTTGCACTTAGATTTGTGATGCCCTAATCTACCATAATATGAGCAAGAATAAGCATGGGTAGATGAAGAGCAAACAGAATCACAAGACTTTGAAAGTAAGCAAACATGTTTATCTTTTTCATCTAGTAGTCTTTGATTCTTTATAGAATGTTCTTTATTTATTAACTCAATCTCATTTAATTGATTCTTAAGATGATCTATTTGATGAGAAGAGTTAACTTTACCTTTTTCTTCATTTTCACAAACAAGTTTATATTTTTCATTTAATTCTTTATTTGTGTTTTCAAGGCTTTTATTTTCTTTCTCAAAAGCATTACATCTTTGAATTAAGTCATCATTTTTGTTTATCAAATTTTTGCTTAAATGACTTAATTTTTCATTTCATTTTAAAGTTTCATCAATTTTCATTTTTAAATCAATTTGATTCTTGAATTTAGAAATTGAATTTTCAACATTCTCTTTGTTTGCAAAAGATTTTTAAGTCTCTTTTTGTTCAAAAATTTTATCATTCGAAGAGAGACAAACATTTTTCTCAAAAATATTTTCAAGTGTGGTCCAAATGTCTTTTGCATTTAAACATGTTGAAATTTTCTCAAAGATGCTTGGAGTTAAACCACAACACAATAAAATCATTGCTTTTGAGTTCAAGGAAAATAATTTTAAATCATTTTTACTACATTTCCTTGAAATAGAAAATCCCCTTTCAATGACATCTAACATGTCATAATCTACGGATTTGATATAAGCTAAAATTTTTACTTTCCAAGCTCCAAAATTCGTTCCATAAAAAAATGGAGGAATTAGAGCGGATTGGCCTTACTCAAAATCCATTTGGATTGTCACGGATCTTTCTCATGTAGATTTTAAATTTAAAAATCTCTTTAAGATCCTTACCTCTGATACCAAATGAAATACAGGTGTGACAACCCAAGAGGGGGGTGAATTGTTCAATTAAAAATTCTTGGCTTAATTAGGTGGATTATTAAAATTAATTTTCTAATTAAGCATTAATTAGTCTAACCCTTGTTCAAATAATCAATATAATGAAATCTAGGGTTTAGATGTTACTTTAAGCCTATATACTCTAACCCTTGTTTTATTAAAGAATAAATACAAGAAAATTGTAGAGTTTACTAAACACCACAATGTGCAAAGGAAAGAATGAGAGAAAGCATCCACAAGGCACAAGATTTATAGGTTCAGTCTATCACAAGACCTACTCTACTCTTGTAAGTTTACCTCCTTGGGGCGCTCCACTAAAATATTGAGATTCTTCAAAGGGCGAATCTGGAAGCTGTACACCCAACTCCTCCAATCTCCAAAGGGAACAAATCCTTTCTGCACTAAGCGTTGCCGAGGGGTCACACCCTCTTAACGGGCCGAAGAGTAAACCCTCGAGTACAATGAAGAAAATCAAAAAATAAAAGAACTCTCTTGCCTCTTGATAGGCAGATTACAAACTTTGTTGCTCACAAACACTCCAAGGTAAGATACAAATGTAAATCCTAAGGAGTTCCTCTTGATAAAATGTAAATATCAAGTTCAAAGAGGTTTAGCTTTTGATAGAAGGTTTTAGCTCAAAGGAAAATGGGATTCGATCTTTCTAAAATGTTCAAAAGCTTGATTAGATAGGTTTATATGATGTATATATAGTGTATCTGAAAATATGACAGTTTGGGGGTAAAACTGTAAAAAACAGGGTTGAAAAAGTCAACATGCGCAAGCCCCAACGTCTACTTTGCCCGACCATCGTGGTCGACCGGGACTCAGCAGTTGCCCGCTCTTATCGGGCGCCCTTTTTTATTTTCAAATTTCTTAGCATCGTCGTCGACCAGCCCATGGCGGTCGCCTGACGAGGGCTACCTGTTTGCTTAAAAAATTGGCTCATAAACCTATCCGCAGTCGATTGACCCACGACGGTCGCCCGGCCCAAACCATGCTAGAATAGGTCTGTTTCAACAGAACTCATTCCGCGGTCGCCCGGCCTAACCTGGTTGACCGGCCCGCTATTTTTTCGCAAGTGCTGGAATTCCAGCAAGCTTGCCGCTGTCGCCCGGTATACCCCAGTCGACCGGCCCCATGTAAAATTCTATTTTAACTTTAAAAATCAGGGCTTTTGGGCCATGGTCTTTGGGCTTAAGTCCTAAGTTTTCAAAAATATTTTTAGGTGTTTTGATGATTTCGAAAGATGTAAAAATTTAGGTATGAAAATCATTTGAAAACCTATTGAAAGTGAAATTTTACATAAAATCAAGAGGACTTTAAATACATTCTAAAAATGATATCGTTGAGTCTTCTTGGGTTGTATCGGCTCCATTGCACTTCCTTGGACTTCTTCGGCTTGAGTGAACATTTTGAACTTGTCTTGGCTCTTATGACTCCCTCCAATCTTCAATGTATGTTGAATGGTTCATAAGGTGTCACCGTGGCATGTTCAACTCCAAGCTCATTCTTGACACTTACTAGGAACTTGTGGGATCTTCATATTCAAGCTTCTTGACATGAACATCTTCAAATGAGGATGTCTTTACTGTAGGTGCAGGCTCTTGGTTCCTTTGCTTCTTGATCCGCAAGTCATGTGTTGAAATGAGTTGTGTATTGGCGATTATGACATGAAAATCCTGTATATAACACAACACTTCAAAGCAACACATTAGTCCATAAATGCTAATCAATTTGGTTTACTAGCATCAAAACAAGAAGGTAAGGTGAATGATTAGACCCATGGGAACCCTTGGGCTTATAATTACCAAATCATGCTCTCCTCACTCAACACCGCCTCAAATTTATCTTTCTCCCACCACCCTACTCTCTTATTCTAGGTAAAAAAATTCCATGAAATATTTTTTTTGTGGGTTACAATCATGCCCTTAGTCTTCCTTTGAATTCTCATCTCATATAATAATAGGATCCTATAACCCCCAGATGCTCTCTCTCTCTCTCTCTCTCTAGAAGAGCAGAATATTACCAAATGTATTATACTGCTGATACTGTGCTAGAATGGTGAGTGAAAAATATCACTCACCATATCGAGAGGTAATCTTATTTTTAACTCATGAAATTGATGCTTTAATCAACGACCCTTCACATTCTGACACCACATCTTGTAACAAAATAACTTCTTAGTTTCATGTGGGAATCATTAACTAGTCAAGTATTGACAATGTGAATGGCTAATTAATTTCAGGTGGGCTATTGAGTCCATCTTCCAAAATATATGAAAGTGTGTTACCTTGCTCTCTTGGATAATGTCAAGGAACTAGAAGAGGGGCTTGCAGCTGAAGGACAGTCCTATCGTGTACACTACTTTATAGAAGGAGTATGTCATCTGAGTATACATAAATTTTGACACATATTATGAACATATGAATTGGGCTACTGATATTGGCAATACCATGTTTTGAGAATTGCACAAACTCATCTTGTCTTTTATTATTTAAATGATTCTCAAAATCTCTCAAAAACAATTAAAAAAGAAAAGACACCCTGATTTTTATGCAAGGGTGATGATTAATCCACACCCCCTCTAGAGGATAGTTCGTACCCCTTTAAAGGAGGGTATGTGGTAGACTTTAACGTTTTTAACATCAATTCATGTTAAAGGGGTGTGAATTATCCTACAAGGGGTGCAAATTTATCATTACCCTCATGCAATTATTAAAACATAGTAGTGCCAATATCAACATCCTAGAGTTGTTAGGGGAAGATAACCATGTCTTTCCATTTCAATGATAATTGTTATTTTCTAATATCATTGTTGTACGGCTTGCTATTGTCGCAGATTAAAGGTTTAACAAGAGCACACTTTACTGAATGGTATAAGAAGGATATGTACCTCTATTCAATGAGCATTTAAGCATCTCATTGATCAGTTGTGGTTACCCAATGCTTACTATCCTCACTTTTGTTGGGATGGATGAAATTGAAACAAAGGAGGCATTTTATTAGGCAAGCAAAAGGTTGTTATGGGTGCATCACTAGTTAACCGTCTCCAAGATGACATCGTGGGAAACAAGGTAGAATGTTGATTTATGTGAAAACATAGAGATGATAAACAATAATATTGAGAAAATAAAATAGGCTAAGAGGACGCAATAATACGATGAAGCCTTAAAACGACTATGATATTCTTGTCATGTATCATGACTGTGAGATCCCACATCGGAAAGGGAGGGAAAAGTTATTGGGCTATATATGTGAATTTCTCTTCTCCCTATGTAGATGCATTTTCCGTGGAAAAAAAATCAGGGAGGGTTGTGGCCTAGAACCTGACAATATCTACACGGTTGGTCGGGGCCTTAAGTTCCTGGGTTTAAGTTGTAGACCCCCTTCCCTGTGAAGATGCGTTTTCCTGTGGGAAAAATGAAACCAGGGCGGGTTGCGACCCAGAACCGGACAATATCTACACGGTGTGGGGCTAGGGCGTGACATAATGGTATCAAAGCAGAACCTCCCATCCAGTACGGTGTGCCAGTGAGGACGCTAGGCCCTAATGGGGGTGGATTGTGAGTTCCCACATCGGAAAGGGAGGGAAAAGTTATTGGGCTATATATGTGGATTTCTCTTCTCCCTATGTAGATGCATTTTTTGTGGGAAAAACAAAATCGGGGAGGGCTGCGGCCTAGAACTGGACAATATCTACACGGTTGGTAGGGGCGTTAAGTTTCTGTGTTATATGTTGTAGACCCCCTTCCCTGTGTAGACTCGTTTTCACCATCTCCAAGGGGCAGGCCCCGCGGAGTAGGTCAGGCACGGTTAGTGCTGCTGGAAAACAAAACTTCTCCCTATGTAGATGCATTTTCCGTGGGAAAAACAAAATCGGGGAGGGTTGCGGCCTTGAACCGGACAATATCTACACGGTTGGTCGGGGCGTTAAATTCCTAGGTTATATGTTGTAGACCCCTTCCCTGTGTAGATGCGTTTTCAGCATCACCAAGAGGCAGGCCCCGCGGAGTGGGTCGGGCACGGTTAGTGCTGCTGAAAAACAAAACTGAGGAGCGTAGATGACCCAGAACCAGACAATATCTACACAGTGGGGTCGGGAAGTGACATAATGGTATCAAAGTGGGACCGCCCATCCAGTACGGTGTACTAGCGAGGGTGCTGGACCCTAAGGGGGGTGGATTGAAAGATCCCACATCAGAAAGGGAGGACAAGTTATTGGGCCATATCTGTGGATTTCTCTTCTCCCTATGTAGACGCATTTTCTGCGGAGAAACAAAACCGGGGAGGGCTGCGGCCCAGAACCGGACAATATCTCCATAGTGGGGCCGCAGTGTGACAATGACGATCTTATTAACTAACAACTTTCTCAATAAAATAACTTACTTATGCTAACCAACTAACTACCATTATTTCTTCAGAGATTGCTAAACCTACTAAAGTTAATCAACTGATCCAACTAAAATAAAACTTAGGGTTGTTGCGTATATCTTTGTCAGATGGTATTTTATGTCGTGTTTTATGTCCAGCCGTTAGGTTATCATTTAGAAACAGCTTTTTTTACCCAAAAAAAAGAAGGAAAAATCATAATGCAAGGATCAACTAACGAAGTTACAATAAGATGATAAAATATGTAATTACTTTTTGATTGAGTTTAACACTATTTATATGTATTATTAACATTTGAAGTTTGAACAAGAACGAGGGCATGTTGCATCATCAATCCAATGTTATGTCAAGGAGCATGGCATCTCAGAGCAGGAGGCGTGAGATAAGCTTCGAGAATTGATAGTGATTGCATGGAAAGACATAAATCAAGCATGCCTTGGCCGCCCTGTCTCCCTTACTCTTCTTATGTGAATCGTCAATCTCGCACATGTTATGGAAGTACTATAGAAAGATGAAGATGGATACACCTTTTCCAATGGCAAGACCAAAGAGCGTATCACCTTGTTGTTTGTTGATCCGATTGCCCTTTAAGAATAGATGCGGTTTACTTATTTTTATGGTTTAGATGTGCTTGAATAAAGCAATATTGATTATCTTATTATTGTTATATGTAACATGTAATAGCGTTAATAGGGATGATAGATGCACGGGCACTCTTTATGCAAGGGCTGGAGAAGGGCCCTTGAATAGATCCACGTCATTTTTAAATTCAGTTGAGAAACTGAATTCGGTTGCTCTTAATGACATAGATGTATTCCAAGGCCCTCCTTTAGCCCTTGCATCTATCATTCCTCTAGCGTTAATAGCACTTTGTGTTTACTATGTTGTCTAAATTGTTGGATGTATAATATGCAATAGGCTTGCTAATATTTTGTACTTGTTTAATATCTTCTCTGAATGTATTGTATGTTTTGTC
Source organism: Tasmannia lanceolata (assembly GCF_043159265.1). NCBI lineage: Eukaryota > Viridiplantae > Streptophyta > Magnoliopsida > Canellales > Winteraceae > Tasmannia > Tasmannia lanceolata. The sequence continues at coordinate 25,760,067 of NW_027518697.1, read as the reverse complement.
CCAAACTGAATACTGAGTGACCTACGGAACATGTCTATAGCAAAGTTCACTGTGAAGAGAACAAATGAATACTGTGATAACATACTTGATTTGGGCTATCATAGATTATCTTTACTCTAATAGAGATATTAAGTATAAAATCACAATTATTCTAATAGGTCACAATAGCACAAATACTCTTAGTACAAGAAAACCCCCATTTTGCGTCCGCACAAAATCTGTCACCATAAATTGCAATGGAAATTCATGGAAATGGAAATGGAAAAAAACAGTCACTAATAAGTATTTTTTAATAAAATTTAAAAATAAATTTATTTTAGTTTTTAGCGATGGAAAAAATTTGTCATTAATATTTATTATTTTTGAAAGAATTATTACCAATATTGCCTTTAAAACATATGGTTCACATTCTCTCCCCAAGAGTGCCCTCTTTCTTCTGGAAACTAAAAAAACAGCACATGTTCTTGCAGCTACAGCCGATTGTAGCGGCAAGTTTTGGACCGATCGGCTTTGGCTTTGGCTTTGGCTTTCCGACGAGCTGCTGATGGGAAAAAAATAACAATATGGAAACGACAGTGACTTCGCCGAGAAAGGATTCCAGCCGGCATTGGCTGGAATCCCCGGCAACACTACTTGGCTGATAAAAACGTATGATAAACATCCTAGCAGAAGTGGCCTCTACTCATGCGATTTGCCAACTGGAAAATAACCGTTCAAGGATGCAATAGCTTTGCCGAACTAGAGCATACATTCCGGAGAGAGATAGAGAGAGAAATCATACATTCAACCGTCACTCTTGTTGAACCACCATTTCCTTTTCTTCCATCACTCTTGCTGAACCACCATTTCCTTTTCTTCCCCAACTTGCAACACCCCTACATTTAGTGGCAAAAAAAATCAAACACTGATCCAAACCATAAAAAAGAGCCATGTGGGTTAGTTTTTGCTACTGCCTGTTTACAAAGAGCAGAAACAAGGAAGGAAAGAGAGAAGCAAAATTATAGTTTGGTGTATTCAACCCTTCAAGGAATGAAGGGTGAAGAAAAGAAAGATCTACATAAATCTTCAACAAGACGATCGAAAAAGGGGTCCGTGAAAAGAAAAGGAGGTTATGAGAGTGCACCCCTTTTCGGACAAGAAATTAAAACAACCAAAGCCTGGGCTTCGGTTGACCGAATCCATCTTAGGTCGGCCGAAGGTCCCCTCGGTCGACTGAGTCCAAAAAACTTATTTTTGTTTCTTTTTCGAGTTTTTCTAGTTTTCACCATAACTTTTGATCCAACCATTGGATTTTTACTCGTTTGATTTTAGTCAACGCGAGGAATCCAATAATCCCAATGGATCGCTCGAAATTCCGTCGACCAAAAACCAAAATTCTTTGAACACAATTTCAATTTAAAATAGGAAACATAAACAATATTCAATCTCTGATAACCGAGAATGGGCTCCAAGCGCACCGGTAAAAACCATGCTCTATCATTGATTGGAAATTAACCAATCTAAGTAACCATCGGCACTGATACCATTGAAAGTTGGTGGTGGAGCAAGATTGCGCGGCAGAAGCTTGGGTGCGTGAAATAAAAAAAAATTATTTTCCACCGAACGAACCAATATCGTAGTTACTAGATTGATAATGGTGATAACTTTAAATACTTAAGTAATAAAATACTAGTAAATAATATGAATTTTTTTTTATGGGTAGTATAGAATATGAAATTGATAGAGAGACTGGAGTTCGGATGGGCAGCGAAAATGCAAAGAATAAGGCAGAAAATGTGAAATAAATAGTGGAGGATGTGATACGATTAGGTTTGGGCCTTTGGGGATTCAAAGGGGTGCCACAATAAATACGAGAATAGTAAAGACCGTAGCTCCGTATATTTCCCTTCCTTCAGATATTCAGTTGGGTTAGATTCCTAGAAGCTGGAGAAACTTTGGGCATGTTCGACAAAGCTTCTCATTCTCGCCCAGTTAAACAAGTGAGAAACGGATTGATGAGAATCTTGGAAGTGACTGTTAGTCGCTCCAAAAAATCCTTGCTTTTAGCCTAAAAAGAAGGCAAAAGTTTAGAAACGGCCTTAGCGGGCCGGATTGCTGAACAAGATATTTTGAGATATTTTTGCGTTTTCTCATTCTTGACGCTTAAAAAAGAGGAGAATGCGGTAATTTAATGATTACCGAACACATCATTTGTTATCATTGATTTAGGTTCATTGATTAAGTACTTACTTTGAATATTTTAATATCCCCATTTGGGTAGTCCATAATATATTTTATATTATTAAGGAGTGGTTTGAGATTATGGATTTATGGATATCTTTAACCTTATTATGAAAATTGGAGTTTATCAACGTTATATAGAATTGTTCTATTATATAAGGTTTGAAGTGCAAGTTGAGACCCTTGCATGCTTACGGGGCTGAGCCCATGGGTATGTGGTCTCTACCACATCCCTGGCTTTTTTCTTGTTTACGACTATACAAACAATGTGTAGATAGTGTTCATTTCCTTTCAAATCGAAAAAGATTCACAGTTAGGAATGATATCGAACATGTCATCATAGTTAAACTCTCACTTGTTGAACCTCAACTTTGTATGGTTACTTCGCAATTACTAAAGTGGAGATCCTTAGTATGAATGTGAGTGTGTGAAAAATGGTCACTCTCTCAACATCATCATAGTTAGTAGAATGACTTGCGGCTATCAGTGTCATGGTGTTGCTCTACTAGCAGGATACATCCTACATTAAACCTTGTTGTGATAATAATTAAATATTCATTGGGTGCAAAATTCATAAATACCAACGTATTTTGTGTTGTTGATGATTTGTTTTAATTTTGACGGTTGTCTCCTTCTCCTACATTTCATTGTCATCATTCTTTCTCAAGTGTATATGACCAATTCTAGGGATTTTCACTATTTTTCATAATGGTGTTTTTTCCGTATGTAGAATTTTTGAGAAATAAAGAACAAATATAGTAGAAGCAAATTACTTTCTAACACCGTACAGGACCGGGTTATTTCCTCAATCCAAGTTTGTCTTTGTTTTCATGATATAATAAGCTCATAAACACTTAGTTTGAGTTCATGCATGTTACTACTTAGGTTCAACTCATTGTAGAAGTAAGAATACTATATAAAGACAACGTTCTTTTGACATGGTTTCACTTTTCAACAGGATCTGATTTTCAATTTAAGTAATTTTATAACGTTGAATATAGGTTTCCCTGTAAAATGAGATTGGATCATAAATTTTAAGATTTTATTTTCTTTATTATGGTTTGTAGGTATTCTAAGAAGCAACCCACAACCAAACAATCTAGTTTTGTGATAGAATGCCCTACGAATTTTATATGAATCTATCATTTTTTAAATATTTTTGGTATTGCTGTTAGATTTCAACTAGTTTATATTGTGACAATGCTTGTGCTACGTATGCCGAGGTCCATCCAATTCTTCATTGAGATTATTTGCACTTTGTTTTCAAAAGGGTACCACACATAAAACTATTGGATCTTTATGAACACTGATGAGAAATATACCCTTTTTCTAAAAAGATCTTGACTTCTCAGAGGAATGCCAGACTCACAGGAGCCCTTGAAAAAAGACTAGGAAAGGGCGCCTTCATTGGTCAAAAGCTATTTAGGATGTCGAAGAAAATCACAGAATAACTATCATAAAGGGATTTTGACCAATGAGAGCGCCCTTTCCTAGTTTTTTTGCAAGGCCTCCTGTGAGTCTAACATTCCTCTGACTTCTCATTTTAGTAATTACTTCTGCGAATACAAAGGCCTGAGGGATAGTATGTATATGATGGTATTTGATTTATTGTGAGCTATTAAAATTGTGCTTTGATGCATAATATTTGTGTCGTTGTAAATGTATTCATTTATTCTCTTCACATTGAGCTCTATTATAGATATGTTGATTAGGTCACTCTAAAAAAGTAAGCAATTTGGTACTAAAACATAAAACTCATTCAAACAGCATAGTAAATACAAGGTATTAGTACCCTTATCATATATTATATCCAACAATAATAATATGATAAATCACTAATTCATACACATCCGACCCCTGAGTCTTAACTTATTAAGCCACATCTATTCCTGTAGGGGAATGGGATCAACAAACAATGACTTGATCCGCTCTTTGGTCTTGCCACTTGAAAATGTGTATCCATCATTGTATTGGTATAGTACTTTCATCACACGTGTGAGATTGACGACTCGCATAAGGAGAGTATGAGCGACAGGGAGTTCAAGGTATGCTTGATTTATGTCTTTCCATGCAATCATAATAATTTCTTCCGGCTTTTCGCCCACCTCCTTCTCTGAGGCCCCATACTCTTTCACATAACATTGGATCGTTGATGCAACATGCCTCCGTTCTTGTTCAAACTGCAAATGTTAATGATACAAAACATTATTGTTAAAGTTAACTTAGAAAATAGTTAGGTATTTTATCTTTTTATCTCATGTAACATAATTAGTTGATGCTTTTGCTGTGTTGATTTCTTTTTTTGTTTTTTAAGGTTTTGAAAGATATCTTTAAACCATAATGTAATGGATAATACATAACACAAAAAAATCCCTTCTAATTATATTATAGGTTAAACACCTTTGTTTCGTAGCAGTAGTTTTAAGCTGTAGTAGAGCTAGTAATTTCTAATAGATGGTACATAGTTAGTTTGTTTAAGTGAGTAATTTTATAAATCTTGATAGTAAGAGAAATTTGAGAAGAATATCAAGTAAGAGCAAGGATTTTCTAATAAAAAAAATATGTGGTCAGAAAGCCAAGTTGTTTTCCCTAGAGTAAGGCGATGCATGCTTGAACGGCAAGTTCGTTTTAGGGGTGCGTATTATTCAGCATCAATGTTACATGGATTCTTCTGAGTGGCTGAAGAATCCGTGTTGGATACATCTCAGATTCTCATACTTTAGGATTCACAGAGACACTTCTGGTTTAATTATTTTTTTACTGAATATTGCTACCATAACCATACAACTACTGCATGTTTTAAATTTTATCCATCCTAATAGTAAGTGTTTTTATATTTTTATTTGAAAATAAAATATTATACTTACACAACCTACTAAAAATTTAATATATTATTTATTATAATTAAAATTCCTTAATTAATTACATCTAGCGAATCCATGAATCCATCTTTTTGAGATTTGCCGAATCTGACAATCGATACCCATGTCAGATTCTGACACTCGTATCCATACTGATGCAACATAGTTTAGCTTCCTACCTTGTTTCCCACGATGTCATCACGGAGTCGACAAACGAGTGATGCATTGAAAATCCGATATAGGGGGTCCCAAGTTATAATAGAAATGGCAACTATGAGGAGGGAGAATACGGTTGTTTAAGAAAACTAGAATTTACCAATTTGAAAAACTTAAACCGATTAAGAGATCAAAAATAATATTTTAAGCATACAAGTTAAATCTAATGGTGCAATGCAAATGAAAGAGCAAAGAGATAGAAAGAGTGCACCCGAGATTTAAAGTGGTTCGGTCCTCAAACTTGAGGCCTACTCCACTCCACCAACCAAACCCGTTGATGGCTTCACTATTTGATCTTCTTAACCTTGGCGAAGATCGGTGCCAATTACAATTGCTTTAACCTTGGTGGCAATCCTCACCACGGAGAAAAAGGGCTCCGCTTCTCCGAATACTCGCCCGAATACAAATCTTAAAAGATGAAAGAAAGAACTAAAAGATCCCTTCACAAGGGTTACAAAAGATGTACAATTGAGAGCCTATGATCCAAATCCTAGAGTTGGTGATGAGAGGCACAATTGAAGCTTGATTCACTCTTGGGTATTCAAATGAAGTTTAAGAGTGTTAGGATTGATGGTGTGTATGTTTAGAACACCCATATTTATAGGAAAACCAAAATATGACCGTTCAATGGCATTGAGGTAATTCCAGCAAAATTCCAAACGGCTCTTTTTCAGACCGTTGGAGTGTTCTCGGAGTTCCGAGAATAATTCTCGGAGTTCCGAGAATTCTCGGAGTTCCGAGAAAAAATCTCGGAGTTCCGAGAAGCCTCACAGAAATTGGAAAAAGTCTACTGGACCATTTCTCGGAGTTCCGAGAATAATTCTCGGAGTTCCGAGAATTCTCGGAGTTCCGAGAAAACCTCTCGGAGTTCCGAGAAGCCTATGCAGAGCAGATTTTCAATTCTGTTTTTGGGCTTCCAGTTCTCAATCAAGATGGGATTGCTATGAGGGTTCCAAGGTGTTGGAACTCCACAAGTACAATCACTTGTTTATTTAGGGTGTGTGAGATTACTTTAATCATGCCTCTAAAAACCTAATCTAGGTTTGGATCAATTACATTTAAGAAATGGTCTTCAATATTAATTTCTTCATGTCTTCAAGTCTTCATGACTTCTTGCTTGATGACTTTGGCCTTCCAATTAGTGGTCCAATGTGGGCTTCTTGGCCTTCAATCCAAGCATCCTTGATCTTACTTTATCAAGATCTACAACTTAGACAAACAAACACATTAGTGATAAATGATCACTTGTGTATTGGAATCATCAAAACAAGATGGGAATGCCAAGGTAAAAACCATTGGGCTTACAATCTCCCCCTTTTTGATGATGACAAGCACAAGAGATTTACAAATCAAAGCATATACTCTTTTCACATTTTTCTTACACTAGAGACTTTACTCTAGATTCTTCTCCCCCTTTGTCATCAACAAAAAGAAGGGGTAAGAAAAACAAGGGTTTAAAATTTACAAATTTAAAGCTCCCCCTTTTTCAAAGAAAAATTCAATTTTAACTCCCCCTAGTTAAAATAAGTTTACAATACAAGAGGGGTTATCAAACAAAACATACAAATGAAATATATTCAATTTTAAGTTCAAAAACCCCTAATCTACACAATATGAATATCATCATATGGGGGTTTTGGGAACCCAAGATTTCTTGGTCCCACATCTAGCCCTACTCTTGGATGCACATTGGAATTGGTAATGACCATTCATTCCACAAAAATGGCATCTAACAAGAGGGTTAGATACACTAGTCCTATCATGATAAGCATGTTGAGGTCTAAGACTAGTTTTACTTAGGATTATGTCAATAATTTTATTTCCATTTAGAAATCCATGTAAACATAATCTAAGTCTTTCATTTTCATTATGAAGATGGGATGTTTGAACTAAAAGCTCATTTCTTTCATCTTCATAAGAATTGGAGGAGCTTGCCATATTTTGAATTTTTAAAAGTTGGCAAGTTTTCTCATCCAAGCTACCCTTAAGGGTATTAATCTCAAGTTTATGATTTTCAAGTGTAACTTGTTCTTGAGATATGGAAGAAGATAAATCACTTTTCAAAAAATCAAGTTCTTTTTCTAACTTTAAAATGGATTTTTTAAGAACTTTGTTTTTGGAAATTTGGGTATGCAAGGTTTCACATAATTCATCATAAGGTATGCTGTCACTTTTACTACTAGATGAAGAATATGAGGGGTTAGAGTTTACCTCAACTTCATGGGTGATTGTCATGAAGCAAAGATCATCTTTTTTATTTTCTTCCCCTTCACTTGAGCTTTTGCCCGATGTGCTTAACGCATCCCAACCGGCGGCAAGAGCCTTATGCTTCTTCCAATCCTTCTTACCCTTGTACTTAGAGGAAGTTGATTTTAGAAGTGGACAATCCGGTCTTTTGTGTCCAATCTTCTTGCAATTGAAGCATCTTAAGGCTCTTTCAACATCACTTTCCTCTTTCTTCTTCTTATCTTTCTTATGCTTCTTTCTCCACAAGCTCTTAAATCTTCGTAAAGCTTCTTCTTCGTCACTATCCGCTTCACTTGATGAGTCTTCCTTGGAAGCCTTGAGTGCTAGGGATCTAAATTCCCTCTCCTTCTCCTTTGGCTTCTTTTCCTCTTGTCGGCTAGTAAGGAGCATCTCATGGGTGATGAGAGATCCTACAAGCTCCTCTATGGTTAGCGTCTTGAGATTTTTTGACTCTTGAATCGCGGTCACCTTTGGATCCCAATGTGGAGGAAGAGACCTAAGTAACTTACTCACAAGCTCATCGTTAGGATAAGATTTACCAAGATTAGCTAGTTCGTTAGAAATTATAGAAAAACGAGTATACATTTCCGAAATACTCTCGTTTGGACTCATTCTAAACATTTCATACTTGCTCTTTAACAAGTTTATTTTGGAATCCTTGACTTGTGATGTTCCCTCATGGGTAGTTGCAAGGGTATCCCAAATAGTCTTGGCGGAATCAAAAAGAGCAACTCTATTAAACTCATCGGTAGCTAAGGCACAAAACAAGGAATTTATTGCTTTGTAGTTCAAATTAGCTTGCCTTTTCTCTACCACATTCCATTCTTCAAAAGGATTGGAAGGTACATTGTATCCATTTTCAACAATGTACCAAAGTTCCACATCTATCGAAAGAAGATAGATGCGCATCCTTGTTTTCCAATGTCCATAGTTTGACCCATTGAAGAAAGGAGGTCTAGTTGTGGAATGGCCTTCCGGAAGTCCGGTTCCAATTTGGTGTGCCATTTCACAATTAGAAGTTCCCAAATAAAATCTTTCCCTAGTTAGATTTTGAAATAACTTTCACAAAAATTTTAAAATCTTTTAAGAGCCAAGGCTCTGATACCAAGTGAAAATCCGATATAGGGGGTCCCAAGTTATAATAGAAATGGCAACTATGAGGAGGGAGAATACGGTTGTTTAAGAAAACTAGAATTTACCAATTTGAAAAACTTAAACCGATTAAGAGATCAAAAATAATATTTTAAGCATACAAGTTAAATCTAATGGTGCAATGCAAATGAAAGAGCAAAGAGATAGAAAGAGTGCACCCGAGATTTAAAGTGGTTCGGTCCTCAAACCCGAGGCCTACTCCACTCCACCAACCAAACCCGTTGATGGCTTCACTATTTGATCTTCTTAACCTTGGCGAAGATCGGTGCCAATTACAATTGCTTTAACCTTGGTGGCAATCCTCACCACGGAGAAAAAGGGCTCCGCTTCTCCGAATACTCGCCCGAATACAAATCTTAAAAGATGAAAGAAAGAACTAAAAGATCCCTTCACAAGGGTTACAAAAGATGTACAATTGAGAGCCTATGATCCAAATCCTAGAGTTGGTGATGAGAGGCACAATTGAAGCTTGATTCACTCTTGGGTATTCAAATGAAGTTTAAGAGTGTTAGGATTGATGGTGTGTATGTTTAGAACACCCATATTTATAGGAAAACCAAAATATGACCGTTCAATGGCATTGAGGTAATTCCAGCAAAATTCCAAACGGCTCTTTTTCAGACCGTTGGAGTGTTCTCGGAGTTCCGAGAATAATTCTCGGAGTTCCGAGAATTCTCGGAGTTCCGAGAAAAAATCTCGGAGTTCCGAGAAGCCTCACAGAAATTGGAAAAAGTCTACTGGACCATTTCTCGGAGTTCCGAGAATAATTCTCGGAGTTTCGAGAATTCTCGGAGTTCCGAGAAAACCTCTCGGAGTTCCGAGAAGCCTATGCAGAGCAGATTTTCAATTCTGTTTTTGGGCTTCCAGTTCTCAATCAAGATGGGATTGCTATGAGGGTTCCAAGGTGTTGGAACTCCACAAGTACAATCACTTGTTTATTTAGGGTGTGTGAGATTACTTTAATCATGCCTCTAAAAACCTAATCTAGGTTTGGATCAATTACATTTAAGAAATGGTCTTCAATATTAATTTCTTCATGTCTTCAAGTCTTCATGACTTCTTGCTTGATGACTTTGGCCTTCCAATTAGTGGTCCAATGTGGGCTTCTTGGCCTTCAATCCAAGCATCCTTGATCTTACTTTATCAAGATCTACAACTTAGACAAACAAACACATTAGTGATAAATGATCACTTGTGTATTGGAATCATCAAAACAAGATGGGAATGCCAAGGTAAAAACCATTGGGCTTACATGCATCCATAACGACCTTAGGTCCTCTGTTTGTCCAATCAAATTCATCCTTTGTTGCTATTTCACCCATCCCAACAAAACTAAGGATAGTGAGCATAGGATAACCACAGCTGATCAATGAGATTCTTCAATGCTCATTGAATAGAGGTATATATCCCTTGCTCTGCCATTAAGCTTCAGTAAAGTATGCTCTTATTAAACCTTCAATCTACAACAAAATGAAGTCGTTCAACTGTAATATTAGAAAATAACTATTACCATAAAGAAAGAACAACAAGGTTATCTTCCCATAAAAATTTCAATATTCATAAGATATATATCTCAAACATTATGTCGATTTGGAGGTCTTACTCCTTCTATTAAGTATGGTACGAGATAGGAGCTTCCTTCTACAATGAGTTTCTCTTCTATTTCCTTGACAATAATCAAGAGCTCAAGATAACATCCTTCCATGTATTTGGGAACATGATCTATAGCCTCAACATCCCACCTGAAATTAATTAGCCATTAACATTCTCAACTCTTGACCATGGAACCAAAAAGTGATGTCTAATAATAGCATTAGAAATAAAAGATAAAGGTAGTCCAAGTACCTATCAATTGCATCAGTAAAGAATCGTCGTTCCTCCATTGTACCGTACACATCATAAAAGTCATCAATCACTGATATCAAGGATAAAATTTTGATAATCCACATTCTAGATCGGGAATATTGTGGTTCAAAATCCACTCCATTCGACCAAAAAAAGTATACTTCTACTAATCTATCCCTAGCAAAAGGCATGTTTTCTATAAGATTTGTTTCCTTCCACCACCTGTAAGATATATCAATATAGCCCACGTTAATCAGAGAGAGAATTCTAAAAAGGGGCATGTATGATCTATTCTAATACAGCACTGCGAGGCACAAATATAATGCGCATCTCATTTCTAATTGTAATTTAATGGGTTTAAATGTATCATTGACATAAATACTCTTTACCAAATCTTAAAACTCAACTCATTGATCCAATGACTAGGAAAAAAATTATTTTTCTAATAAATAGTTAACTACTTTTAAACATTAATAAATATTTAAGCATTTATATCAGTAATTGTTATGTAAACTATGAAAAATAAGATATTTACAACCAATTAATATCTATATATGTACCTTTCATATAAGCAAGGGATTAACCCTAAAGTTTTCCCTCCTCAAATGGCAGGTTAGGATGATCATATAGGGCTGATTATTGGTACACACCCTATCGATGGAAGGGCCTTCCAATTGAATGCTTTGGACCTCCCAAAAATGTGCCCCCTCATGTTTTGTGAGCTCTGCTCAGATAAGCTTATCTGAGCAATTGCTCACAAACCATTTCCCCTCTCTCTCTCTCTCTCAATATATATATATAGGAGTTTTTGTGGCCTTTCAGCCTTTTTATTTCATTTACAATTATCTTATGTGGGTGCTCATTTTTAACACATGTGATGGTTATTATTCGCTATTTGATATAGCTCTGTTTTTGCATTTTTACTAATGCTTATGTGAATGCATGTTAAGTAACTAGATGGATTTGGTTAATCGATGAGATTGATTAATTATCGTCAACAGGTACGGTCTACTACTCACACGGCATAGATCTACCCCGACATCTGGGATGTACGGGATGAGGCCAATCACCTTGACATTTGGGATATGCGAGGAGGTGATTGGCCGCCCTAAGTCCTCAGGAGATTAGGATGGTTGACATGTTACAGAGCCAGGATGAGGTATTCCCGAGATGAGGCGAATGGGCCTTGCAGTCGTTGAGGACTGATCCTGCATGGTGTAACCGCATGACGATATATCTAGTTTCAGATTGCTGTGTGCTTTCTGGATTTACACCATGGCATGTGCACTGGGTATGACCCATGCTAGAGACCACTACCTACAGGTGCATGATTAATCCCTTTTACCTAGTACCGTGTGTGAGGAGCTGGTTCCATAAGTAACCCTTGTACCCTTAGGTACTCTTCTCTTTGCTAGGAAGTTGAAGTCGAATGCTCGCTACTTTGGCATGCTAACCTGCGGTTGTGATCGATTCGACCTACTGGCGCATTGTTGGGAAAGCAGTTGGACTGATAAGGAATAGTATGTAGTTGGGGAAGATCCCATGATATTTACACTATGGCTTGGCTATGGCGTGCACTTGTTAATCTTTATCGGCAGCGGCATTTTTATCGGGTTTTATCGATCGTTTTGCAAATTATTTTCTAAATCAATTTATATAGTTAAATATGTTTGTTTTGGAAAATGATTTTCTAAAACATCAGTTTGCTTAACAAATGAACAAAGTGCATGTTGAGGTGGATGGGGGCTCTTTGGGATTAGAGCAGTTCATCTCGGTGTATATCGTGTGGGTCTAGGGCAGGCTAGATGAGATTGTGATGTTACCGTTTTGGTCAGATGGAGATTTGGTACGGTGCTCTCGTTGAAGAGATGATTGTTCCCTGGGGTCTCACCTGTTAGGTTTCAGTATTTGAGATCAGGTGTTGATGGTTAAGATTGGTAAAGGGCTAGTTTTGTGCCATTGATCTGACTGCCTTTTGGGTTAGGCGGGCTGGAAATTATCATTATGCCTTGATGGTATTTTGGTATTTAAGATCAATAATGGCACGGTTGTAATAAAGTACAAGGGGAGAGCTGTTTGTTTGCCCTTGAGAGTGTAGAGATTTTGGGGGTAGTTTTGAAATTACCAAATTTCCTTTTTCTATATAAGTGAGCTTATGGCTCATTCTCTACATACACGTAAGATTCTCTCATCCCTCTTCTTATTCTCCCTCTAGCACCTTTCTATCCACCCTCGGTCTCACTCGTCCATCTTCTTCGGACTGAGATCTAACGGGTGTACAGTTACAAACTCCCTCGTGGTGTACGTACAAACTCCCTCAGGGTTTTCCGATCATCTTCCATCCCGTCAGATTGTGGTTTCAACTGCGGCTTTGGCGCGATTACGTGTCCGGCTCAGTGATTCAACTGGCAAATTTTTTTGGAATCAGAGCTTCCGCAACGATCAATATACAGATATGTAGGAAAAGGTTTCTGATAGGGGTGGCCAGAACCAAACCGGACCCGAAGAACCGAACTGTTTAAAAATACTTTGGGTCCGGTTTGGTTCCACTGATGAAGAACCGAACTTATTCGGTTTCGTTCCGGGTCTAATGTCCTTTGTTCGGTTCTGGAACCGAAGAACCGAACTTTTGAATATATATATAATATTTTTTATATTTCAATTATACATATACTTATTAATATAAATTACTTATAATATTAATAAGTAATAGCTAATTCTATTCTTATAATAAGAAAGTAACTTATATTATAACTTTAATTAAAATTTTTTATAAATTCTAATTAGCAATTAGTAATTAGCCATTAGAACCGGAGAATCGGACCGGACCGAACCGAACCGATTATGTTCGGTCTGGTTCGGTTCGGTCCTACTATGTACTACGGTTAGGTTCGGTTCTTACGGTTCATGGAACCGGGAACCGAGAACCGAAAAAAAAAGTAACCAAGGACCGAGAACCGAACCGGTTGGCTACCCCTAGTTTCTGAGCTCGAGCTTAGCCTGAGCTAGAGCTCAGAAACCACCAGTCCCATAGTTGTTTGACTCATCCAACCCATTCATTTTATAGGTTATGATTAGGGTTATGGTTAGGATTATAGGTTATGGTTAGGGTTATGAATTGTGGAGGTTTAGAATGGATGGCTAGAAAATGGGCTACTATAGATTGAATGGTTAGGATTATGGTATGGAGATGGTTTGTTAGGAACACCTTATCTATGTGAGGTCCTATAGAATGAATGGGTTGAATGGGTTGGATGACTGAAGCAACATGGAGATGGTGTATTTATAGAGATCTAGCTCAGGGTGAGCTAGAGAAATATATATATATATATATATATATATAGAGGAAAAAGATTATACGGTCGAGCGTCTGTAAAATTGGTGCGGAAGAGTGAAAATTTCCATTGGGCCCACGCAAATAGTCGCGCGTCGAAATAAAAAAAAACAAAACCCAAAACCCCTCCTCCGGGCTTTTCTACAGAGAAGAGAAGAAGAGAAAAACCCAAAACCCCTTTCGACTGTGAGAAGAGAAAAACCCAAAACCTCCTTCTCCGGGTCGCCGCCGCCCCCTTCTCCGGGCGCCACCTACTTCTATGACGGTAGGAGGTTTTTCCTTTTTTTTGTTGGGATTAAACCCAAAAACGAAGCTTCTCTGTAAAGAGGAGAAAACGAACGAAGCTTTCTCTCTCCCCGACTCTACTCTCTCTCTCTCCGACGTGTCTCGTCCTTCTCCGGCGGGCGCCACCTCCTTCTCCGACGGGCGCCACCGGCTTCAACTCACAGGTATGTTGTTTTCCATTTTTTTGGGTATAATCATATTATAGGGTTTCTATTTTTGTTTTTTATGGATTAAAGGGGTTTAGATTCAAGGAAACCCTGGATTTTAAGCAAAACGAATCCCTAAACAGAGAAGTTAGGGTTTGTATCTCTCTTAAAATCTAGGGTAAGAAATACAAACCCTAACTAATTGTTTAGGGGTTTATTTTCTTTCTAAAGCTCAAGTTGTTAGAGTTTGTGCTATTTAATCATTTTTCCTTAAAGACTACCTCTCACATGTTGGCTCCCTTTTTTCTCTTTGGTTGGCCTTACATATGGCACAGGTGGCATCTCTTTTGGGTTGGCCATCTCTTTTGGGTTGAATTGCATGCTTCTGTCGAGGAGAAACCAATTTCAAGCCAAATTTCTCTCTCTTCCGCACCAATTTTACAGACGCTCGACCGTATAATCCTTTTCCTCATATATATATATATATATATATATATATATATATATATATATATATATATATATATATATATATATACGAAAAAGTGACCGTACTCGGTCGAGTAGATAAGCGTATCTGCTCGGTCGAGCTAAAAACATAGTTTGGGTGATCCAAACCATTCATTTGAAAGGCACTTACCTACATAGGGTGTCCACAAAAAGTCAGATCCATAGGATCATCCTAACCCATTCAAATGTGGAGGGAAAATGGGGAAAATGGACAGACACAGGTTGTCCACAAATCTGCCCATTTTCCCTCCACTGTTAGATGGGTTAGGATGATCCTATGGGCTGATTTTTTCTGGACACCCTATCTAGGTAGGGTCCTTTCAAATGTGGCCCCCACTATTTTTAGCCGACCGAGTAGATAAGCTTATCTACTCGACCGAGTACGCTCACTTTTCCCATATATATATATATATGAGGATAGAGTTGCTGCGCTCGAGCACAGAAACAGGGTGGGGACACATTTTGGGTGGGATCCAAAGCATTCATTTGATGGGCCCTTTCATTCGTAGGGTGTCCACCAAAAATCAGCTCCAATGGATCACCTTAGGGTGTCCATTTGTGGGGCAAAAAATGGACAGATTTGTGGACAAACAGTATCTGTCCATTTTTTGCCCCACAAATGGACACCCATTGGGGATCCAATGGAGCTGATTTTTGGTAGGCCCCCCATCCATGATGAGGCCTTCCAAATGCATGGTTAGGATCACCCCCCAATGGCCCCACCCCATGTTTCTGTGCTCGAACACATCTAAGCCTAGCTGCGCTCGAGCGTAGCAACCCTTCTCTCTCTCTCTCTCTCTCTCTCTCTCTATATATATATATATATATATATATATATATATATATATATATATATATATATATATATATATATATATATATATATATATATATATATGTAGGTTTCTGAGGTATCGCGCAGCCTGAGCAGCCCTCTATATATATGCCATCTCCCATGTTGTTTGGCTCATCCAACCTGTTTATTCTATAGGACCTAACATAGGTAGGGTGTCCCTAAGAAATCATCTCCATATATGATCATGGTATCTATTGATTTATGGCGTTTTAGAATGGAAGGCTAGAAAGTGGGTTCTACAGATCGAGTGCTTAGGATTATTGTATGGAGATGGTTTGTTAGGAACACCCTATCTATGTGAGGTTCTATGGAACAAATGGGTTGGACGAGTCAAACAACATGGAGATGGTGTGTTTATAGTGGCTTGCTCAGGCTGAGCTATAGCTCAGAAGGGCGTGGTTTCTGAGGTATCACTCACCCTAAGCAAGCCTCTAGATACAACATCTCCCATGTTGTGTAACTCATCCTACCCATTCACTCTATAGGACATCACATAGATAAGGTGTTCCTAAGAAACCATCTCCATACAATCATCCTAACCATTCGATCCCTAGAAGCCCAGTTTCTAGTCGTCCATTCTAAAACTCCACAAATCAACAGTGACCATGATCCTTATGGAGATGATTTCTTAGGGTCACCCTAACTATGGTAGGTCCTCTAGAATGAATGGGTTAGATGAGTCAGACAACATGGCAGATGATGTATATAGCGGGCTACTCATATATATATATATATATATATATATATATATATATATATATATATATATATATTGAAATACAAGTGTGACAACCCAAGAGGGGGGGTGAATTGGTCAATTAGAAATTTTAGGATTAATTAAGGGAAGATTAAAAATTAATCCATTTAATTAAGCACAAATTAGTCTAACCCTTGTTCAAATAGGTATATCAATAAAAGCTAGGGTTTAGATTTCTAATCATGCACATTAAGCTAACCCTTGTTTAAATAAATATTATAATGCTTAGGGTTTAAACATTTTAATCAAGTGCATTTACTAACCCTTGTTCAATCAAAAGCACAAATATAAGTTAGGTTAGATATTACCAATCACTACACGTGCAAGAGAGAGGGAGAGAGAGAAAGCATCCATAAGGCACAAGATTTATAGTTGTTCGGTCTATCACAAGACCTACTCCACTCTTCCAAGTTTTCTTCCTTGGGATCTTCACTCAAAATGATGAAGCCGTACACCCGACTCCTCCATCTTCAAAGGGAACAAACCCTTTCTGACGAGGGGGCACACCCTCGTACCTGATTCACCTTTATTAACGAGCCGAATCAAAGACCCTCACCTTGTCTTCTCAATTCTTAACGGGCCGAAGAGAAAGCCCTCGTCTTCACTTTTGTTAATGGGCCGAAGAGAAAACCCTCATCTTCACAATTCTTACTGGGCCGAAGAGAAGACCCTCAATGAAAAACAAATATAAAAATGAAAAACACTCGATGCCTCTTAATAGGAGGATTACAACTTTGTAAGCTCACAATCACTCTAAGAAAATACAAATGTAAAGCCATATGGAGTGCCTCTTGATAGAATGTGGAAATACAAGCTCAAAGAGGTTTTAGCTTTTGATTTGAAAAGTTTAAGCTTAAATAAATGGGATTTGATCGTTCTCAAATGTTCCAAAGCTTGTTTAGATAGGTTTTAATCATGTATATACAGTGTATTTGAAAATATGACCGTTTGGGGGGTAAACCTGTAAAAAACTGGGTTGAAAAATTCAACCTGCTAAAGCTCCAACGGCTAGTTTGCCCGACCATCGCGGTCGACCGGGCCACCGCGATCGCCCGCCCCTATCGGGCACCCTTTTTTTTATTTTCAAATTCCTTACCGTCGCGGTCGACCGACCCCAAGGCAGTTGCCCGGCGAGGCCTACATGTTCGCTGAAAACTTTTGGCTCAGAAACCTATCTCGGTCGACCGACCCACGACGGTCGCCCGCCCAAACCAATGTGGATTGTTTCTGTTTGAAACAAAACCATATCTGCGGTGGACCGGAATGCCCCGGTCGACCGGCCTGATAAATTTCGAGATGTCCTAGAATTTCAGATACCATCCTGCGGTCACCTGGCCTATCCCAGTCGACCGGCCCTGTGTAAAATTTCATTTTTAACTTTAAAATTCAGGGGTTTGGGCCATGGTCTTTGGGCTTAAGTCCTAGGTTTTCAAACACATTTTTGGGTTTGTTGATGGTTTTCAAAGATGTAAAAACTTAAGTATGAAAACCATTTGAAAACCTTTTGAAAGTGCATTTAAACATAAAATCAAGAGGACTCCAAGTACATTCTAAAAGATGTACACCTTGAGTCTTCTTGGAATGTGTAGGCTCCTTTGCACTTTCTTGGACTTCTTTGGCTTGGGTGAACATCTTAATCTTGGCTTGGCTCTTGTGACTTGTCCTCCAATCTTCAATGCATGTTGAGGTATATGAGGTGTCACTGTGGCTTGTTCATCTCCAAGCTTCTTCTTGATACTTGTTGAGAACTTATGGAATCTTCATGATGAGCTTCTTGATTTAAACATCTTCAAATGAGGATGTCTTCTGAAATAGTCAAGAGGGGGGGTGAATTGAATTTAACTCAATATTAGGCCTTTTGAAAATTACCTATGAACCCTAATTGGAATTTTTCTTCACTTAATTAGATATTTGGTTAGTGCAAATATAATTGAAAAATAAAGTGAAAATGCCAAGCCAAACAATAATGGAAATGCAAGAGTGAGAAATGACACACCGATATATAGTGGTTCGGCCAACGGCCTACTCCACTCTACTCAAGGTCGCACTTGAGGGATTCCACTATTGGAGACCTCCACGATGCCCGGCTCCGAGGCGGTTACAATTCCAAGGGATATTAAACAAGGATGCCCTTACACCTTTACAAAGACTCTCCTTCTCCGCCGAGTTCTAAGCGGTTGCTCTCTAGGGAATTAAAAACGGAATACCCTAGCCACCTATACAAGATATGAAGGATTAATAGCTTGGCTTCTTCTTGAAAGCTTGATGCCCTTTGTAGTTCCTTGATTGCTCTTCAACAAAGATTTGCAAGTGATAGCTCTAAAATATCCAAACTCAATAGGTTCACAAGTGAAAGGCAAGTTTGGGAAAAACCAAAAATCTTAAGCTTGAAAGGGTTGCAAGTTTGCTTGAGTGCTTAAGAGGGTTTTTCAAAAATCAAGAGAGAGGAAATAATCCTCTAGATATTGTATAAATAGTCTCTCCTCAAAATATGACCGTTTGGGGGTGTAGATAACAAAAATCAAATTTTAAATCAAAACCTAACGGCGCTTTTTTGAGCTGTCGCAAGGTTCTCGGAGTTCCGAGAACCATTCTCGGAGTTCCGAGACAACGGCCAGAAAATGGAATTTTTCTACTGGACCATTTCTCGGAGTTCCGAGAAAATTTCTCGGAGTTCCGAGCTCGGAGCTCCGAGAAAAAATCTCGGAGTTCCGAGAAGCCTAAAAATCCACATATTTTGAGATTTTATTTCTTGTTTGATTTTTGGCTTTTGGAACTCATCTCCTATGATTATTTTGGAATGTTTATGAGGGTCCCAACATGTTGGTCCACCACATAAGCATTCACTAATCCATTTTAAGTTCTTAAGTGTTCTTTGAAAAACATTTTGAAAACACTTTGCCTTGACTTGGAAATCTAAAGAGAAAGGATGTACAATGATACCTATGTAGCTTTCAACTTCTCTTTAGTCTTGGTCTTCAATTGATCTTCCATCTTGTGTATGCTTGCTTGAGAGATGAGGTGAGCTTCACTTAGCTCCTTTGACTCTTGTATGGGATATCTCCAAGCATGACCATGTTGTGTGTTGGTTTCTTCAATGATCAATCCTATCTCAAACACAACACTTCAAAGCAAATTGATTAGTATTCAAAAACACAATCAATTATGTTTAGAATCATCAAAACAAGATAGGAGAGTAGACCCTTGGCCTTACAATCTCCCCCTTTTTGATGATGACAAACAAAATTGATTATGAGGTGTGTGTGGAGTGACATAGTAGGCAATTGAATACTAGAACTCCCCCTCAATATATGCACACATATACATGATACAAGTTATAAGCATGAGGTGCATATAGTAAATTTGAATAGATAATCAATTTCAAACCTTCTCCCCCTTTTGTCATCGACAGAAAGGGTGTAAAAAAAAATTTAGGAGTAGATAACTCCCCCTAAATCAATGCTTATGGTATAAAAATATTTAACCAAGTAATGCACATATACCTGTTCATGATTGAGATGTTGACATATGTCAAGATGTTAGGTATTTTAATTAAAGTGAAGATACCTCTCCAACTTAGAAAAACTAAGAAGGCTAAGAATATCAATTGAGTGATTTTTAAGATTAAAAGTTTGACATCTCATTCATGCAGATACTACCAAACAAAGATTATATATATAAATACTATATAAATAAGCTGGTTAAAGGCACAAAGTATTTATTTGGCAATTTCTTTAATTTGATCCGCACTCCAAATGTTTAAGGCACTTCGGATATAACAAATTCTATCATCACTAAGGGGTTTTGTAAAGATATCCGCTAATTGATCTTCAGTGTTGATATATTTTAAGCAAATATCCCCTTTTTGTGAGTGATCTCTGATGAAGTGGTGCCTAATCTCAATGTGTTTTGTTCTTGAGTGTTGTATGGGGTTCTTTGTTAAGCATATAGCACTAGTATTGTCACATTGGATGAGAATATTTTCCATTTTGATTGCATAGTCCATCAATGTGCTTTTCATCCATAGGACTTGAGCACAGCAAGCTCCAGGTGCCACATATTCTGCTTCTGTTGTGGACAGAGCTACTGAATTTTGCTTCTTGCTAAACCATGAAACAAGTGATTTACCCAAGAATTGGCAAGTCCCACTAGTGCTTTTCCTATCTACTCTACATCCAGCAAAGTCTGCATCTGAATATCCGATGAGAGTGAAGGAAGATGATCTTTCATACCACAGTCCTAGACTTTGGGTTCCTCTTAAGTACTTGAAGATCTTCTTAACTGCTGATAGGTGAGATTCTTTAGGATCCGATTGAAATCGAGCACAGAGACAGACAGTAAACATAATGTCTGGTCTGCTGGCTGTCAAATAGAGCAAACTACCTATCATACCCCTATACAGTTTCTGATCCACAGATTTGCCAAATTCATCTTTTTCTAGCTTAGCAGTAGTACTCATGGGAATTCTTGATGTCTTACTGCTATCCATGCCATACTTCTTTAATAACTCCTTTGTATATTTTTCTTGATTTAAAAATATTCCATTTTTGTATTGTTTAATTTGGAGTCCTAAGAAGTAGGTTAACTCTCCCATCATGCTCATTTCAAATTCATTTTTCATTAAGGTTGCAAATTCATCACACAATTTTTGATTAGTTGAGCCACAGATGGTATCATCCACATAGATTTGGACAAGGAGGATATCATGATTTTCTCTTTTGATAAATAAGGTTTTATCCACCTTTCCCATCTCGAATCCCTTTTCAACTAAGAAAGTGCAAAGCCTCTCATACCAAGCTCTAGGAGCTTGCTTTAATCCATATAAAGCTTTATCAAGCCTGAAGACATGATTTGGATGTTTGAAGTCTTCAAAACCTGGAGGTTGCTCAACATACACTTCCTCTTGGATATAGCCATTTAGGAAGGCACTTTTGACATCCATTTGATATAGTTTAAATCCTTTATGAGATGCATATGCCAAAAGTATCCTAATAGCCTCCATACGGGCAACAGGAGCAAATGTCTCATCATAATCTATCCCTTCCTTCTGATTGTACCCTTGGGCTACAAGCCTAGCTTTATTCCTAGTGATAATTCCATTTTCATCCAATTTATTTCTATACACCCATCTCGTGCCAATGACTGGATGATCACTAGGTCTAGGTACTAGCCTCCACACTTTGTTCCTTTCGAATTGACTTAGCTCTTCTTGCATGGCCATCAACCAATATTCATCCTTTTCAGCTTCCTTGATGGATTTTGGTTCTAATTCGGATAGGAACGCCAAATTGTTACTCACACTACGATAGTATGATCTAGTTCTTACTGGCAATGTGGTATCACCTAAAATTTGGGATTCAGGATGATCTACCAATGTTCTCCTATCCCTAGGCAATGAGTCATCATTTTCATTTTCTACTTCCTCACTAGGTAATGTATGACTTGTTGATGCATGAGGAGGAGCACTCAATTTTGGAAAAAGATGTTCAATGGGTTCATCCTCATCATGTGGCATTTCTTGTGATGTTGGCTCTCTTTCATCAAATGTCACATGCATGGATTCTTCTACTACTAGGGTTCTCCTATTAAATACTCTATATGCCTTGCTGTGAGAAGAATACCCTAAGAATATTCCATCATCCGATTTCCTATCAAATTTGTGTAGATTATCTTTGATGTTTAAAATAAAGCATTTACATCCAAACACTCTAAAATAGCTTATATTTGGTTTCAAGTTTTTCCAAAGCTCATAAGGTGTTTTCTTAGAAATTGGCCTTAGATATACCCTGTTTATGATATAGCAAGCGGTGCTAACCGCTTCCGCCCAAAAATATCTAGGGAGATCATTTTCATGCAACATAGTTCTAGCCATTTCTTGGAGAGTTCGATTCTTTCTTTCTACTACTCCATTTTGTTGAGGTGTTCTAGGTGCGGAAAAATTATGTTTTATGCCATGTTCATTACAATAAGTGTCAAAATGTATATTTTCAAATTCAGTTCCATGATCACTTCTAATGTGGGAGATGGCAATACCTTTTTCATTTTGAATTTGATTGCACAATGTAAGAAAGTTTTCATAAGTTTCATCTTTATGTCCTAGAAATATGACCCATGTGAATCGTGAGTAGTCATCAACAACTACAAACACGTACCTCTTTCCACCTAGGCTACTAGTCTTCATTGGTCTAAAAAGATCCATATGAAGTAGCTCCAAGGGGTAGGAAGTTGAAATCATATTTTTAGGTGCAAAAGAGCTTTTCAATTGTTTTCCTAATTGACAAGTTCTACAAATGTGATCCTTGATGAATTTGAACTTAGGCAATCCTCTAACACTTTCTTTTGAGGAGAGGGTCGAAATGAGATCCATTCCGGCATGACCCAACCTCCTATGCCATAGCCAAGAGTCCTCACTAATGGCATTTAGACAAGTCACATTTTGGAGTCTAAGATCATCTAGTCCAATTGTATAAATGTTATTGTCTCTAGACCCTATGAATTTTACTTCTCCATTTATCTTATTTTTAACAATGCATTTATCGGGATTGAAGACAACTTCAAAACCATTATCACATAATTGACTAATGCTAATAAGATTATGGGACAAGCCATCAACAAATAGTACATCATGTATGGGAGAGGTAGAGTTACCTATGGTGCCTTCACCTTTGACTTTTCCTTTCTTATCATCTCCAAAGGTAACGTCTCCACCATCCTTGAGCGATAGGGACGCGAATTGAGTAAGGTCTCCGGTCATATGTCTAGAGCATCCACTATCAAGGTACCATGTGTTCTTCTTGTTATGGCTTTTAAGGCATACCTACATATGAATAGGCAAGTGAGATCCCTTAGGTACCCAAATCTTCCTAATCTTGCTATGTTCATTTGTTTTCACATTAGAGTTCAACTTAATCTTATCTTGTTTAGCATGTAAGCAAGCAACCTTGTAATGACCTTCTAGACCACAATAAAAGCAAATTTTGGTACCGCTAGAAGAAACCTTTTCAAGTTTAGTTTTATAGTTGGATATTGTGGTGTTCCATTTATGTCCAAGTCCACTTTTGTCACTTGACATTCTTTGAAGATTTACAAGCCTATCCAATTTTAATGAACTATTTTCAAATTTTTCAAAAAGTTTCTTTAGTTCATCATACTCAAAAGATAATCTACCATTTTCATGCTTTAGATTGTTGTTTTTATTTGAGAGTTCTTGTCGGTTTTTATTTAAGATTTTGATAGAAGCATTTAACTCATGAATTTCTACTTTGTATTTTTCATTCTTATCATCTAAAAATTCATGATCCTTTTTTAACCAACCAAATTCTTTTGTCATGTTAGCAAGAGAATTTTCAAGTGATGCAATTTTATCAAATTGAATTTCAAGTTCATCATTTGCATTTTGTAGGGAATCAAGAACTTCTTTTAAAACAATAACATCATTTAAAGTGTTTACCTCATTGTTGTCGTTTGTTGAGGCCATGAAGCATACGTTCCTTGCTATCAAGCAATCTTCGCCATCATTTTGTTCGCCTTCGCTTTCAATTTCCTCATCCCATGTGGCGGTCATTCCTTTCTTGCCTTCTCTTCTCTTGAAGCGGTTGTTTGAAGTGGGTTCATTGTTGAGTGGACAATCCGAGCGAATGTGTCCAAGCTTCTTGCAACCGTAACATCGTGGTTGAGAAGATCCATCACCGAGTTCTTCTTTCTTCTTGAATGGAGGGTTTGTCCTTCTATTTCTCATCCCTCCCATATTCCTTTGCAAGAATTTGATCCTTCTTGTGAGGAGGGCAACTTCATCTTCCATGTCTTCTTTTGCATCTTCATTTTCACCTACATTACAAGCAAAAGCAATATTCCTTTTCCTTTTTCGATTTTAGTTTCGATTTCGGGTGCTTTTGTTTTGAAAATCATTTCATGGGTGATCAAGGACCCTATTAGTTCATCTAGGTTCAATGTGTTCATGTCCTTGGCTTCGGTGATTGCGGAGGTTTTGGATTCCCAAGACAAAGGTAAGGATCTAAGGATTTTAGTCACTAAATCTCTATTGGAAAATTGTTTTCCAAGACCCCTTAATCCATTTACAAGATTGGTGAATCTAGTGTACATATCGGCAATTGTTTCATCGGGTGTCATTTGAAAGAGTTCGTATTGCCGAAAAAGATGGTTCATTTTAGATTCTTTTACTTGATTGGTTCCCTCATGGGTGACTTCTAAAGTGTCCCAAATTTCCTTAGCCGAATTTAAATTTGATACTCTATTGAATTCTCCGGGAGATAGAGCACAAATAAGAGAATTCATGGCTTTGGCATTATAATTCGAAGCTTGTTGTTCGGCTTCGGTCCAATCATTTAAATTTCTTGTGGGTAAGATGTATTCATTATTAATTGCTCTCCACATTTGATAATCTTGGGTTAAAAAGATTTTCATTTTGGTTTTCCAAAAACCATAGTTTGTTCCATCAAAATAGGGTGGCCTAGTGTTTGAATAACCTTCATGGTGTTGAGGGTAGTTTGCCATTTTAGAATCTTTACTCTAGACCGGTTAGGGTTTTCTAAAAATTAGAGACGAGGCTCTGATACCAATTGAAATAGTCAAGAGGGGGGGTGAATTGAATTTAACTCAATATTAGGCCTTTTGAAAATTACCTATGAACCCTAATTGGAATTTTTCTTCACTTAATTAGATATTTGGTTAGTGCAAATATAATTGAAAAACAAAGTGAAAATGCCAAGCCAAACAATAATGGAAATGCAAGAGTGAGAAATGACACACCGATATATAGTGGTTCGGCCAACGGCCTACTCCACTCTACTCAAGGTCGCACTTGAGGGATTCCACTATTGGAGACCTCCACGATGCCCGGCTCCGAGGCGGTTACAATTCCAAGGGATATTAAACAAGGATGCCCTTACACCTTTACAAAGACTCTCCTTCTCTGCCGAGTTCTAAGCGGTTGCTCTCTAGGGAATTAAAAACGGAATACCCTAGCCACCTATACAAGATATGAAGGATTAATAGCTTGGCTTCTTCTTGAAAGCTTGATGCCCTTTGTAGTTCCTTGATTGCTCTTCAACAAAGATTTGCAAGTGATAGCTCTAAAATATCCAAACTCAATAGGTTCACAAGTGAAAGGCAAGTTTGGGAAAAACCAAAAATCTTAAGCTTGAAAGGGTTGCAAGTTTGCTTGAGTGCTTAAGAGGGTTTTTCAAAAATCAAGAGAGAGGAAATAATCCTCTAGATATTGTATAAATAGTCTCTCCTCAAAATATGACCGTTTGGGGGTGTAGATAACAAAAATCAAATTTTAAATCAAAACCCAACGGCTCTTTTTTGAGCTGTCGCAAGGTTCTCGGAGTTCCGAGAACCATTCTCGGAGTTCCGAGAACCATTCTCGGAGTTCCGAGAATTCTCGGAGTTCCGAGACAACGGCCAGAAAATGGAATTTTTCTACTGGACCATTTCTCGGAGTTTCGAGAAAATTTCTCGGAGTTCCGAGAAAATGTCCAGATGCTACTGGACCTTTTCTCGGAGTTCCGAGGGAACTCTCGGAGTTCCGAGGGAACTCTCGGAGTTCCGAGCTCGGAGCTCCGAGAAAAAATCTCGGAGTTCCGAGAAGCCTAAAAATCCACATATTTTGAGATTTTATTTCTTGTTTGATTTTTGGCTTTTGGAACTCATCTCGAATGATTATTTTGGAATGTTTATGAGGGTCCCAACATGTTGGTCCACCACATAAGCATTCACTAATCCATTTTAAGTTCTTAAGTGTTCTTTGAAAAACATTTTGAAAACACTTTGCCTTGACTTGGAAATCTAAAGAGAAAGGATGTACAATGATACCTATGTAGCTTTCAACTTCTCTTTAGTCTTGGTCTTCAATTGATCTTCCATCTTGTGTATGCTTGCTTGAGAGATGAGGTGAGCTTCACTTAGCTCCTTTGACTCTTGTATGGGATATCTCCAAGCATGACCATGTTGTGTGTTGGTTTCTTCAATGATCAATCCTATCTCAAACACAACACTTCAAAGCAAATTGATTAGTATTCAAAAACACAATCAATTATGTTTAGAATCATCAAAACAAGATAGGAGAGTAGACCCTTGGCCTTACATCTTCACTGTAGGTGCAAGCTCTTGGTTCCTTTGCTCCTTGATCCGCAAGCCATGTGTTGTGAAGAGTTGTGTAATGGCGATTCTGACATGAAATTCCTATATACAACACAACATCTCAAAGCAACACATCAGTCAATAAATGCCAATAAATTTAGTTTGCTAGCATCAAAATAAGAAGGAAGGTGAATGATTAACCCATGGGAACCCTTGGGCTTACATTCTCCCCCTTTTTTATGATGGCAAACAAATTGATTAGGGAGGCAAGAGATATTAAACAAATAGATGAATAAGCATTAAATACAATAAAGAATTAAGCAATGCTCCCCTCACTACATGCACAAGAGTAATAAATGAATTTAAAGCATGTGGTGCATACAAAATATGAACTACCTAATCAATTCCCAAAAATCTCCCTCTTTTGGCAACAGCAAAAAGGTAGAGATATGGAAGTGAAAGTTCAAGTGGGGGTCACGATTTAATATTGCTTATCTAAGCTTTATATAGTATATGATATTGCATTAAAGCTCATATGAAGCTTATCTCAAAGAAAATAAAGTAAAATGCATGATAAGCAGTTTTTTTTTTTCAAAAGATATGTAAGTTAAGCACAGGTATGGGGGCAGTAAACCATGTGAGCACATCACAATGATCTATATAAACATGAGTATATAACTATTTAGCTCTCCCCCTATGAATTTTTCAGAGGCCCTAGATGAAACCTATGATATAGTGCATGATAAGGCAGAATGGTTGAAAAGGTGAGTGATTTAAACACTTGGGCTTCATTTGCAACTTGTAAGAGATGAGTCTCCACCTGAGTAAGAATATGCTCAGATTGATGACATAACCATTTAGGTTCACAAGTTGCTTCGAATGGGGGTTTTCTTGTCATAGGGCATACAAGTCTCTTCCTGAGCATGAACATGCTCAAAACTATAAAATAACTTTTGAGTTCCAGTTGCTTGCCCTTAGAGGATTGTATATTTGCAAGTGAAAGCTCCCCATGACTATGTGCATCTAATCTAAATGTAATAGTTCAAGGCACATAGAACCCATGATTTAATTAATCACCTTTAACCATTCGGATTGCTCCATTCATAAACCAATCACACTTTGAATATGAATGAATGATTATTAGACAGAGGATATGAGTTTAAGGCAGATGGTCTAATAAACACATGGATAAGATAATGAAATCAATGAGGTACATATCCATGGCAACCAAAAGATCATGTATCATAGATGAGAACCATAAAGCTCAATATGCATGATCAAAATGGAAGATTAATACCACATTTCTTTTATCACTTTAAGAAATGATAAAAGTGGTATTTAGAAATCTCTCAAAAGAAGCAAAGATGAACTTCACATTCTTTTATCCGGAACTCTTCTACAGATGAATGTTTAGAAGAGCTTAGATCAATGCTTGACCCTTTCTTCCATGCAAGGGTACCATCTTTAAAAGTTCTTCCCGGATTGAGAGATTGGGTACTTGCTTTAAATCTTTCTCCTTCTTCAAATGGTCATCCTTGAAAAGATGAGCATGAAGTGCACATGCCTGCTTTTAGTCATGAGTCTTCAATTTCCTTAGTCTCTGTTCATCCTTCACTGTGGAAAGTCTATAGGGTTGGACAGAGAAAAATTGAGTACATCTACCATCTTATTACAACTGACACGATGGAAGGAGATAAATACCCAGACAAGCTGCGAAGGACATATGATTTGAGTGGAGTCCTACGAAGCTAGAATCTTGGAAAAGATGATGGGACATGAAAAACTCAAAAATATTTTTAAATCATCCCTCTTTTAAGAAATTGTCATTGGCCTTTGATAATTCTTATAATGCAAGGCCTGACTATATACAATGGCTTAGATATGAATGTAAAAAGCACAGCCATTGGACCTTATCATGATAATATATTTTCATTCAAAAATACATGATAAGAGATTACTTCATAGACAATGAGATGATCATCTCAAGCATTGTCCAGTGAAGAAGGGTTCTAGAGATTTTTCAAACTTTAGAACAAGATACTTATCATTGGCAGAGATAGAAACATATAAGTCTATCCAAGATAAGTATAAGGCCTAAAAGGATATGGCACTAAGGCTTTAGGCAAAGGAAACTTTTCAGAAGATGAGAGATGATCTCAAATATAAAGAACAGGAAAAGACCCAACTACAACACATATGGAGCAATGTGGCTTCACATGAGTATACTTATCATATGTGATGCACATCAAACATCATATGATAAGATGGATGGATGGACATTGAGCATGTATAGATCTCCCTTTGTAAAAGACTCATGCAGTGTAAGAATCCAAAGGGCTGTCCAACAACAGAGACACCAAGGGATTTAAAGGTGAATTATTTTCAAACCACCCTTGGGCCACTAATGCATAATTTGCTATAGGTAGTCATATGATACCAAAAGAGATGAAAACCTAGCAAACCATGCTCCCCCTAAATATGTGCATATAATATATAAGTATAACATACAAAGCACGTATGGCTTGTCATGGTTAAGATATTGGCTAAAAGCCAAAGAAATTAGTGTTTTAATTAAAGGTGAGTGTACACTCTCCATCTTACAAGGTAAGAAGACTAAGAGTACCAATTGAGTAATTTTTAAATTTAGGTTTACCATCTTTACCATGTACCTAGCAGCATACAAGGAAAAATAACTATAGATTATATAGATTATCAATTATGCTTAAATCTATAGAACTTCGACATTATAAGAGGGATCAATAGAATCCCATGTCTAAGAGAGACATCCATGGCTCATGCAATTAGAGCATTCATGAATAGTCTACCATGTTTGGACACAAGAATCATGATCCAAACATCTATGCTACATCCACAAACCACTATTATAAGATAGGGCATTTAAGCACAGAGTGCAAAAGCCCATGGAAAACCAAAATGTGTGGGATACAAGTGTTCCCATCACAATGTGTTACATGATAACCACTACAATGAGTATCTGCCCAACAATGATACTAGATTCCTACGACATTTCCAATTTTACTCAACTGAGTTTCATAAATTGAATCTAGACACATTTTCAATTCTCTACAAAATATATTCATGAAGAGCAGCAGAGAATAAACCAAGGACTTCTAGAGAATGTCAAGTGATGAACACCTTAGACACAAGCATTCCAAAATAAACTACTATGACTAGATAGTTTTATCTTAGTCATGAGAGGATATTCATTTTAAGCTCTTGGAACACATCAATTTTAACCATCAAGATTTCTTATGCATTTAATGATAATCATTCAGCGCATAAGAATGGGTTTAAAGGATGACTAGGTGCTTAGTAATAAACACACTTACTCACCTAGGGCAAAGAGATGTCTAAGAAAGGATTTGAGTGGATTTCCTTAGACAAGACTTTTAACACACAATCTTGCTAGAAATTATTTTTTACCTATGTTGAATATACCAAGATCTAGCAAATGCCAAAATTGTCCTAAATAGAGTTCAAGAATGAAAGAAATGACCTTGAAAGATCAATTTGAACTCGAGGGCAAAAAGGGTGGTCAATTTTCATGAAAGCACGCATATGGTTTTCATATTTGAATTTTCTATTATGGATTTTCTTGTGGATGCTAAGTGCACAAGTGATGTGATTTGCACTTAGATAGGCTAATTAAAAAAAATATTCAATAAAGCACATAAATATAGTCTAAGATAAAATATATCATTGAAATACATTTACACTATAGCAAGAAAAAGATGTGATCATTAAGCTCATGAAAACTAGATACAAAAGGTATTCAATGAATTAGAGTATCTAGCATTAATGTGAATGATATGAACATTTAGCATAGCCCCTAAACTAACTCATTCACAAATTAGATTAGAGGGATTCTTTTGGAACCCAAATCCCTTTGGTTTCATCCAAGTTTGTTTGTGGGAGTGTACCTTTTCTTATCCAAACAAACTTATTAGATGTCACAATTCTAAGCTTACACTCAAAATTGTGATGTCCAAATCTACCACAATAATTACATAAGTAATGATTTGTAGATGCGGAGCAACTAGAATCACAAGACTTTGAGATATGTTTATCTTTTCTTCATGAAGTCTTTGATTCTCAATAGAGAGTTCTTTATTTTCTTGTTCTTCATTTTCACAAACATGTTTATGTTTTTCAACAAGTTCAATGTTTGCATTTTCAAGGCTTTTAATTTCTTTCTCAAAGACATTGCATCTTTGAAATAAGTCAATATTTTTATTTATCAAAAATATGCTCAATTGACATAATTTCTCGTTTCTTTTCAAAAATTTATTTATTTCCAATTTAAGATTTTTAACTTGAATTTCCAAATCGGAAATAGAATGTTTGAAAGATTTTCCTATGCAAAAGATTTTTGTAAAGTCTCTTTTTGTCAAAGAATTTTATCATTTGAAAAGAGACAAATATTTTTCTCAAAAGTGTTTTCTAATGAAGTCCAAATATCTTTTGCATTGATGCAAGATGAAATATTATCAAAAATTATTGGAGTTAAACAACAACACAATAAAATCATTGCCTTTAAGTTCAAGAAAAATAATTTCATATCACATTCAGTGCATTTCCTTGAAAAAAAAACCCCTCCTCAATGACATCTAAAATGTCATGATCTATGGAATTGAGATAGGCTAGCATTTGTGCTTTCCAAGCTCCATAATTCGTTCCATTAAAGAATGGAGGAATTAGAGAGGATCAGCCTTTCTCAAAATCTATTTGGATTGTCACGGATCTTATCTCTTGTAAATTCTTAAATTTAAAAACCTTTTTAAGAGCCTTAGCTCAGATACCAAATAAAATACAAGTGTGACAACCCAAGAGGGGGGTTAATTGGTCAATTAGAAATTTTAGGCTTAATTAAGGAAAGATTAAAAATTAATCCATTTAATTAAGCACTAATTAGTCTGACCCTTGTTCAAATAGGTATATCAATAAAAGCTAGGGTTTAGACTTTCTAATCATGCACATTTAGCTAACCTTTGTTTAAATAAATATTATAATACTTAGGGTTTACACATTTCAATCAAGTGCATTTACTAACCCTTGGTCAATCAAAAGCACAAATATAAGTTATGTTAGAGGTTACCAATCACCACACGTGTAAGAGAGAGGGAGGGAGAGAAAGCATCCACAAGGCACAAGATTTATAGTGGTTCGGTCTATCACAAGACCTACTCCACTCTTTCAAGTTTTTCTCCTTGAAATCTTCACTAAAAATGATGAAGCCGTACACCCGACTCCTCCATTTCCAAAGGGAACAAACCCCTTCTGCACGAAGCCTTGACAAGGGGATATCCTCGTACCTAATTCACCTTTATTAGCGGGCCGAATCGAAGACCCTCACCATGTCTTCTCAATTCTTAACGGGCCAAAGAGAAAGCCCTAGTCTTCACCTTTGTTAATGGGCCGAAGAGAAGACCCTCAGCTTCACAATTCTAACCGCGCCGAAGAGAAGACCCTCAATCAAAAACAAATATAAAAATGAAAAACACTCAATGCCTCTTAATAGGCGGATTACAACTTTGTAAGCTCTCAATCACTCCAAGAAAATACAAATGTAAAGCCCTATGGAGTGCCTCTTGATAGAATGTGAAAATATAAGCTCAAAGAGGTTTTAGCTTTTGATTTGAAAAGTTTAACCTCAAAGAAATGGGATTTGGTCTTTCCCAAATGTTCAAAAGCTTGTTTAGATAGGTTTTAATCATGTATATATAGTGTATTTGAAAATATGACCGTTTGACGGTAAAACCGTAAAAAACAGGGTTGAAAAAGTCAAACTATGAAAGCCCACATGGCTAGTTTGCCTGACCGTCGCGGTCAACCGAGCCACTGCGGTCGCTCGCCCCTATAGGGCGCCCTTTTTTATTTTCAAATTCCTTACCGTCGCAGTCGACCGACCCCATGGCGGTCGCCCAGAGAGGACTACCTATTTGCTCAAAAAGTTTAGCTAAGAAACCTATCTCAGTCGACCAACCCATGGCGGTCGCCCTCCCAAACCATGCTGGATTGTTTCTGTTTAAAACAGAACCATATCCGCAGTCGCCCAGATTGCCTCGGTTGAGCGGCCCGATAAATTTTGAGATGTTCTGGAATCCCAGGTACCATCATGCGGTCGCTCGGCCTATCCTGGTTGACCGGCCCTGTGTAAAATTTCATTTTTAACTTTAAAATTCAGGGGTTTGGACCATGGTCTTTGGGCTTAAGTCCTAGGTTTTCAAACACATTTTTTGGTGTGTTGATGGTTTTCAAGGTTGTAAAAACTTAAGTATGAAAACCATTTGAAAATCTTTTGAAATTGCATTTAAACATAAAATCAAGAGGACTCCAAATACAATCTAAAAGATGTACACCTTGAGTCTTCTTGGAATGTGTAGGCTCCTTTGCACTTTCTTGGACTTCTTTGGCTTGGGTGAACATCTTGATCTTGTCTTGGCTCTTGTGACTTGTCCTCCAATCTTCAATGCATGTTGAGGTATATGAGGTGTCACCATGGCATGTTCATCTCCAAGCTTCTTCTTGACACTTGTTGGGAATTTGTGGAATCTTCATGATGAGCTTCTTGATTTGAACAGCTTCAAATGAGGATGTCTTCACTGTAGGTGCAAGCTCTTGGTTCTTTTGCTCCTTGATCCACAAGCCATGTGTTGTGAAGAGTTATGTGATGGCGATTATGATATGAAATTCCTGTATACAACACAACATCTCAAAGCAACACATCAGTCCATAAATGCTAATCAATTTAGTTTGCTAGCATCAAAACAAGAAGGTAAGGTGAATGATTAACCCATGGGAACCCTTGGGCTTACACACACACACACACACAGCACAGATAACCTTATCTGCGCTCGAACACAGAAACATGCCACATTTTTTATGGGATCCAAAGCATTCATTTGATCCAAAGTTTATCATGGCATTGGCAGCTTATAAATAAGCTCTTAGAGGCTTGCTTTCGTAATATTATGGAGGCAATCAGAATACACTGCATGTCTTCCTTAATCATTCCTCAAATGTTAAGATTAGTATGAGGTAAAATTAACTAAAAAAATTTCGTGACTTCATATCCCATAGTCTGAAAAGTATCCCTCTATACACACCATGCATCTCACAATTTGTGAAATTCTAATAATCCCGTTAGAAATATTCTCAGAGTTGGAATAAATTATTGTAAGGACTATGGTGCAGTGCGGCAACAGAAGATGCTTACATGGAGGCTGGTACCAATTAGAAATGACCCATGACCATGAGGAACATTAGAGTGGAATATCAATTATTTTATCCTCAAGTAAATATCTCTTAATTTTTTAAAAAGAATGATAGATGCAAGGGCGCCCTTCCATAAAGAGCCAGAAAAGGGCCCTTGATTAGATCCATGTCATTATGTGCAATCGAATTTACTTTCTTAATCGATTTTAGAAGGTTACCGAAAATGACATGGATCCAATCAAGGGCCCCTTTTCCGGTTCTTTATGGAAGGGCGCCCTTGCATCTATCATTCCTCATTTCATAAATA
The DNA here is from genome assembly GCF_043159265.1 of Tasmannia lanceolata. Taxonomy (NCBI): domain Eukaryota; kingdom Viridiplantae; phylum Streptophyta; class Magnoliopsida; order Canellales; family Winteraceae; genus Tasmannia; species Tasmannia lanceolata. Next base: position 25,725,991 of record NW_027518697.1, on the reverse strand, counting down.
TATTTAGCAGGAGATACTCTCCGTATGATAAAATACGCTACATATATTTCATAGCTATATGTCATTCATGATGCAGAATGCATGGCGTTGATCAAATCTTTTATTTTTTATTTCTTATTTTCGTCACTTTATTTGTGGTATTTTTTTTTGGGACGTCAAAACTTGTCTATATAGCTTTATTTTGATGTTTTTAGAATGGTTTTCGATTACCTATCTAAAGAGCCCAAGATTATGCTATTTGGACTTGATTTGGCTAAGTTATAGGCAATTTTAGGATATGGTAAGTGTTTAATTCGGGATTACTATTTTAGGATAATCTTAGAGATATTTCTTCCTTTTATTTTTGTTGCTTTAGATAGAAGATGGAGAATAATTGGTAGCAAGTATTTAGGGTTGTTATTCTTAGATTTTAACTCTCTATATTATGTAATCGCATGAGGAAAGAAAGAGAGATTGAATAAAGTTTAGTTTTGTGACATCACTTGTGAAGAGAGCATTGGCTATTTCACGTGGGTGAAGGAGCTTCGCTCCTTTCACGTGTTATATTGGAGTTTTTCTCCAAACCATGGAATGGGTATTCAACCCTCCACGAGATTATTTTAGTGGTTGTTTGTGTTGATCTTTATCTTCGTGTTGCCGCTCCATGCTACCTGCGTCAACTCAAATGAAGACATAAGCTACGTATATTTCATAGCTTTTCTCATAGTGAAGATCATGTTTCTCGCCCGTGGATATAGGTTTGGCCGATCCACATAAAATCTCGGTGTTCATCTTGTTGCTTGTGTTTATTTCAAATTTTCAGTTCACGTGTGCACAATTGGACCAGATTTGCCTAGTGGATTTTCTCAACACGAGATAAATGATGGGATACATTATAATATTTGAGGTAAAGGTTTTTTTATTGTTATTTGATATGATTGAAGATACGATAAAAAAAATCCTACCTTGATATTAAGTGATGAGTGAGATTCATTCCCCGGTGCAAATTTTACGGTATTTCATCATTGTTAGATAATAATTTTAATCAAGAGACTTTTTTCTATATCAAAAGGACATTACTTGGTTGGGCGCTGATATTCTCCCCTTGCCCCCCCCCCCCCCTCTCCCCTTAAACGGATAAAATCCCCCCCTTCAACGGTTTCTGTGAGAGTGGTTCACTGCTTTAGGATAAATTCACTCCCTTTAACGTTTTTCTTTGGCTTTAAAACCTAACGAATAACGTTAGGGGTGGGGGGGTAAATATCATTTCCCTACTTGGTTCCATTGTTTAATTATCTTTTCCTTAGGTTAATGTCTATAGACACCTCATTTTGTACTAACAATAAAACAACACATTCGATCAACCTTTCATAAGAGAGATAAATGTCACATGAATATTGTTACATCCCACATCGGAAAGGGAGAGAAAGTATGTGGGGTATATATGTGGATTCTCCTTCTCCCTCTGTAGACACATTTTTAGCATCTCCAAGGGGCGGGCCCCGCAGAGAGGATCAGACACGGTAGTGCTGCTGAGAACAAAATGGGGGCGGATAGAAGACCCTAAAATTTTCCCTCCATTCGTCCAACCCAAAGAGGATTTCTAAAATACCTCTCCCAAAATCGTTCAAATCAAACAATTTAAATTCCCTACAAAATAGGAATGTTTCCTAAAGTTTCTCCCAGAAATCTTTCTGGCAATGAGATCTCTATATTCAAAGTTTCTCTCTCAGCCAAAATCAAAGACACTCTAAAATGAGTTTGAAAATTCAGAGGTCATTTTGATAACAATATCCCTTCCAACCTTAAACAAAAACTTAAGCTCGGTTTTGATAAAGACACCCACAAAATTTTCCACGCTAGGGCCAGGTATCACATAGATTTCCAGATAAGCATTTAAACCAAATACTAGATTCATTCATTTTTACATTTTTATTCTGTTATAGAGAGAGAGAGATTCCACCTTCATTTAAAAAGAGAGAGAGAGAGAGAGAGAGAGAGAGAGATTCCACCTTCATTTAAAAATGTAAAAAAGAATACTAGATTCCAAATACTAGTATTTAAACCAAATACTAGATTGCACCTTCATTTACAAATAGAGAAAGAGCCAATCTGTTATGGAAGGGAAAGTGACCCATGCAAGAATGCATGTCCAACCATGTAGAAATAAAGAACAAAATAAACAATATAGAAGAAGAGGAAGAACACAAATAACTTTTTTTATTTCTCTTATTCACTTCTAAAACAACTAACACATACATCTTTATATAGGTGTTGCTCTTGGCCACAAAAAATAGAAACACACGTTTCATCTTTTCCAAGATAGAAACGTTCCTCACTTTCCTAATTCAACACTTTCCTAAAATAATAAAACTTGATAAAATTCTCTTCTTATAAAATAGCTATTCTTAATCTATTTCTAAAACAAGGAATAGAAACTAAAAACCTGCTTGTATTAAACTTCTAAAGAACCAACTTCTATTTTAACGTGAAAAGCTTATTTAATTAACACTTGGGTGGGCCCCACACGAATTCACCCTTTTGAATTACGTTTCCAATCCAAACTAGGTGAATGATTGTACTCCCATCATATGATGAAATTTTTTGAACTTCTCTTATGGCAATGCTTTGATGAAAATATCTGCCACTTGACCTTCAGTGTTGCAATGCTTTAAATCAACTTCTCCTTTGACAGTGACTTCTCTAATAATTTGGTGACGAATCTCGATGTGCTTTGTCCTTCCTTGATGAACCGGATTCTTTGTCAACGTAATTGTAGATTTGTTGTCACAAAACATCCACGTAGGCCCGTTTTGTTCCTCCTTCAAATCTCGCAAAATCCTTCGTAGCCAAATTGCTTGACAAGTTGTAGTTGTGGCAGCATTATACTCGGCTTCAGTACTTGAGAGCGCCGTAGTAAGTTGCTTCTTGGATGCCCATGCTATGACACCTAATCCAAGGCTAAAACAATAGCCCATTGTGCTTTTTCGATCATCAATGAAACCTGCCCAATCACTATCAAAAAACAAACCAATTTAGAGTTAGTGACTTTTGTGTACACAATACCAAAATTGATTGTGCCTTGAATGTATCTCATAATTCTCTTTGCTGCCCCAAAATGATGCTTGCTTGGACTGTGCATAAACCTGGAAATAATGCTAACTGAAAACATAATATCTAGCCTGTATGAGTTAGATAAATCAAACCACCAACAATACTTCTAAAATTCTTCTCATCTGCCTTTTCAACTCCGTCTTGCAAAGTAAGTTTCTCATTAGTATTCATAGGTGTTTTTGTAGGTGCACAATTTCCCATTCCAAATTTTTTTAATAAATCCAAAGCATACTTTTCTGACATATGAAAATCCCATTAGATCCTTGAATTACTTCAATTCCATGGAAATAATGCAATAGACCCAAATCTGACATTTCAAATTTTTTCAACATGCTTTCTTTAAATTCCTTAATCATATCAAGGGAATTCCCAGTGTATATCATATCATCCACATATAAACAAACAACTAAGATATCATCCCCATGAATTTTAACATAAAGAGTTGGTTCACTAGCACTCTTTTGAAATGAGCTTTCAAGAAAATACCTGTCAATTTTACTATACCATGCTCTTGGCACTTATTTAAGCCCATAGAGTGCCTTCTTCAATTTGTACACTTTATTCTCCTTGCCTTTGATTTCAAAACCTTAAGGTTGATCCACATACACTTCTTCCTCAAGTTCTCCATTTAGAAAAGCTGATTTCACATCAAGCTGAAAAACTTGCCAATTCTTTTGAGCTGCTAACGCCAAAACAGTTCTAATAGTATCCATTCTAGTAACAGGTGCAAATATTTCAAAGTAATCAATACCTGGCTTTTGAGCATAATCTTTTGCAACTAACCGAGCTTTATGCCTTTGGAGAGAACCATCGGCATTGAATTTGGATTTGTAGATCCACTTAAGTCTAATTACTTCTTTATTTGGAGGCAAATCCATTAATGTCCAAGTGTTGTTCTTCGTAATTGCATCAATCTCCTCCTTCATTGCATCACACCATTCTTTCTTTTTCACTGCATCAACAAAACTAGAAGGCTCCATTGCAAAACAAGCAAATTCACATGAGTCATATATATCAGTAAGACTTCTCATTCTTATGGGAGTGGAATCACCAGATGAACTTGGTGACTCATCATGATTTGGTAAACAAATATCAAGAGAAGAAGTTTCACATTATGTGTTTTCATTTAAAACACATGAGGGGGCTTCCACATTATTTTTCCAAATCCAAGCTTCTTTTTCATTAAAAATAACATCACAACTTATGATTAATTTTTTGGAAATAGGATCATAAAGTCGATATCCTTTTGTCTCCACACTATAGCCAACAAAAATACACTTTCTACTTTTATCGTTTAACTTTTGTCTTTTTTCAGATGGAACAGAAGTATAGGCTATAGAACCAAAAATTTTAAAATGCTTACATTGGGTTTTCTTCCACTCCAAGCCTCATATCGAGTTTTTCCTTGAATTGCTTTTGTAGGAGCGCGATTGCATAGGTATACCGCCGTGGCTACTGCTTCAGCCCAATAATAATTAGGCAACCCTTTGTCTTTTAGCATGCTCCTTGCAGCCTCAACAAAGGTTCTATTTTTTCGCTCTGCGACTTCATTCTGTTGTTGGGTGTAACTCGCTGTCTACTATCTTTTGATTCCACTTTCATGGCAGAAATCCTGAAATTCTTTGGAAATAAATTCACCACCACGGTCAATACGAAGAGTAATAAGAGGATGACCACTTTGCTTTTCAACAAGAGCCTTGAATTGTTTGAAGATCGAGAAAGCCTCATCTTTTTGTTTCAAAAAATAAACCAATGTCATCCTTATGTAATCATCAACAAATAAGATGAAATGTTTATTCCCACTCAAAGATAAAGTTTGCACAGGGCCACAAATATCGGCATGTATAAGCATCAACGACTTATATGCCCTCCAAGACTTACCACTTGGAAATTGCTCACAGTGGTGTTTTCCCAAAACACAAGCTTCACAGACTTTTCCATCATATTTCAAAGAAGGAATACTAACAATCATATTCAATTTTTGTAATAAAGGTAATCCACCCAAATTCAAATGTCCATATCTTCTATACCATAACATAGAGTCATCATTAGATGCAGTAAAAGCATTGAATACTAGTTTTGAAAACACTAGTGGAAACATCTTATTTTCTGTCATCGTAATGGAGAGAACTAGTTTCATACTTTTCTTATCATAAAGTTTACATTCCCCATCATCAAAGATAGCACGTACCCCTTTTTTATTAATTAAATCAAACTTAGCAAATTTTTAGCCAACCCAGGAGCATACATAACATCTTGAATTTGTTTCTTGCCAACCATTGTAGAAACTACAATAGGACCAATTCCATGGGCATTAACATGATTGTTATCACCCATCCTTACTCGGGGTTTGACAGTTTCATCTATTTCTAGTAAATAATCCTTGTTCCCATCATCCAATTAGGACATGATAAAAACACGTTATCTTCTTTTTTAACTTTTTCATCACTTTTCTATTCATGATAGTTTGCCTGTTCCCTAGCCTTTTGATGATAATTTTTTTCAATATGACCATATATTTTGCAATAAAAACATTGTGGTAAATTTTTATTTTGATTTTCACTATCCTTATACCAGCAGTCCTTATCAGTATGATTTGATTTTTTGCAAATGGAACAAAATAAAGAAGTAGATTAATGGTTACCTCCATTTTGATATCTTTGATAACCACCAAATTGACCTCTACCTCTTCCTCTACCGCTGAATCCACCACGTCCACGGCCTCTTCCTCCTCGGAAACCTTTATTTGTATTATCTGATTTTTTCTTTAAATCCACTTTCGATTGAAACGCTTGTTCCAATGGGTTTTCTGCAGTCCTATTCAAACTCTGCTCATGTGCTTGCAAAGAACCCATTAATTCATTCATAGAGTATTTAGATAAATCTTTAGCATCTTCTATGGCAGTAACTACATGATCAAATTTATTCGGAAGACTCCTTAACACTTTTTTGATAATTTTTTGATCATCTAATTTTTCTCTATAAGTTCTTATTTGATTTACAATAGAATTCACTCTAGAGAAAAAAAACTTGAATTGATTCAGTATTTTTCATAATCAAATTCTCAAAATCACAATGAAGGGTTTGTAACTTAACAAAGATTACCTTCGAAGTACCTCGATATTCCTTTTGAAGCAAATCCCATAATTCTTTTGATGTAGTTGCGGCCATAATCCTTGGAAATATTGGTTCATCCATGGCTTGTTGGATGAGGAAAAGAGCCCTTGCATCTTTCTTTTTGCTCTCCCTTAATTCGTTCTTCTGTGCCGCGGTCAATTTTTCAAGTTCTGCAAAATTGTCATACCCATTCTCTACCAATTCCCATAATTCATAAGACATAATAACTTCTTCATCTTAATTGACCAAAATTGAAAATTATAACCTTTAAATAAATTAACACTTTGTTGAAAATTTGAAGAATTGGTGTTACCTGCCATGTTGCGAACTTATCGAACCCTTGCCGGTGTTTTCTGAATTCGCCTAGGCTTTTCTGCTCTATGGAAATCCCAAGAACTTCTGCTCTGATACCACTCTGTAGAAATAAAGAACAAAATAAACAATACAGAAGAAGAGGAAGAACACAAATAACTTTTTTTATTTCTCTTATTCACTTCTAAAACAAATAACACATACATCTTTATATAAGTGTTGCTCTTGGCCACAAAAAAAAGAAACACACATTTCATCTTTTCCAAGGTAGAAACGTTCCTCACTTTCCTAATTCAACACTTTCCTAAAATAATAGAACTTGATAAAATTCTCTTCTTATAAAATAGCTATTCTTAATCTATTTCTAAAATAAGGAATAGAAACTAAAAACCTACTTGTATTAAACTTCTAAAGAACTGACTTCTATTTTAATGTGGAGAGCTTTCTTAATTCACACTTGGGTGGGCCCCAGACGAATTCACCCTTTTGAAGTACATTTCCAAGCAACCAATGCTAGCTAAACAATTATGGTATGGAATGTGACACTTAGAAACGTCCACTATCTGTACATATCAAAAAGTAAAAATTTCTTAAGAGGATCCTTAAGATTGTTGGGCCACTCATCCATGACAGAATAACAACACGGTACGATGTGCCGAAGGAAATATAGGCAAACCAATTGTGTTCTACGATGTGCAGAAGGAAATATAGGCAAACCAATTGTGTTAAAGAAAACTTTACCAGCAGTATGAAAGGGTTTAGCTACCACCAGATGTTGTACCCCCTGAGAGAGAGATCATGAAAATCATCATCTCATAACATTATCCAAATAATATGTGCAAGATTTAGACCATTCTGTACATATTCAATCAAGCCATTTTGGATTGATTGTAATATTGAAAATCTCTCAACCTACAGTAATCTCGATAATCTAGTTATTGACGTAATCAAACTAACATTAAATTTATAAGGAAATAGCTTAATCTAACTATATGCATCAGGCCAGTCATGGAAGATAAAATCAGTTTTTGAACATGAAGGGATCATTATGGAATCCTCCGTTCAGAAGGAAAATTAGATAGTTAGAAACCATAGTTCTAATTCAATTTCCGTTTGTTTGTCAGTAGGTTAAATAATAAAAGACGAGCTAGCACATTATCAAAGCATCTATTGCCATCAACCTGAACCCCGAACTGACTCTCAACCCAATGAAGGCTAATCAGACCCAACCCAAAAAATTAATATGTCAACCCGAACCCACCTAGAATCTGACCCGATTTCCCAATTCGGGTCTGGTTGAGACGGGTTGGGTCGGGTTGACCCGGTTATGGTCATATCTTTCCCCTTAAGGTTTTTATGTTCTAAAACAAATAGAAAAATGGAATTTTTATTTAAATGTTGGGTTTTGATGGGGGTTGGGTTAACCTGAACTTGAACCCGACCCGACTTGGCAGGGGCAGAGCTAGGAATTTACACTTCGGGGGGGGGGGGGACTAATTTAGACTTTGCCTGCGTTGGTCATTGGGTGGGTGGGTGGTAGCCATATCACTTGGAGTTTACACTTAATTGGAATTTCTGCACATATTAGTACTAATAAAAGGGATTTTGCAAGTCATTGCCCCCTCCACGTTATGTGTGCCTCCGCCCCTGCGACTCGAGATCAGCTTTCTCAATGCGAACCTGAACCCAACCCGACTCAAACACAACCTAACCTGTTATTTTTTTGGGTTGACCCGACCCGAGTTGCACCTCTAAGAGAGATTTTTATATTTAAAATGATTTAAATAACCGATAGTCTGGTGGGCAGAGTTTTTATCTGGTGAAGTTGTATGTACCGTTGTGCAGCCAAAAAAATGTCCATCATGACTAGCATCAAGTCTAAACCATTCAGGTTTTTGTACCATATGCTTTCCATGCCTCAAATATGGTAGCCATAGGAAGATTATAACCCATCTGTATGTTTTTGTGAGAATGGTGGCCGTGAAAACATGTGAAGTCTAAAAAAAGTAGGTACGGCCCACTTTTTTTGATGATCCAAACCGTTCATCTGTTTATGCACAACGTAAATAGGTTGTGCCCCAAAAATCATTTCCATAGGATGATCCTAACCCTCCGATCTGAACTGATCTGAAAATGGAGATTTCCAAAAATCTTTTATGGAATCTTCTACAAATCGGAGACTTAGGATCATCCTATGGAAATGATTTTTGGGGCACAACCTATTTACGTTGTGCCCAAACAGATGAACAGTTTGGATCATCAAAAAGAGTGGGCCGTACCTACTTATTTAGACTTCACGTGTTTTCACGGCCACCCATCATATAAATTCTCGTTTTTATATATACATTTTGACATCTAAAAATGTTGGCCACAATTTGATTGTTTAGATCATCATCCCATTTTTGTGAAACAGACTCTTTACAGTGCTGACAAAAAAAAACAGTGACTTTTAAAAATCAGTGATTAATGATACTTTTTGGGCCATGCAAGCATTGCATGCACCTGCACTTTATAAAGGATTTCCTGTTCATGACAAAAATGCTTTGCCATATATTTAATTTATAATGGAATCATGAGAAATTAATCAATTATATGATGAAAGACCTTGTGAACACATTTGAACACGTAAAGGTGTTCACAAGGCCTTTCATATATCATTTGGCTGCGCGTATCTTTCACATGTATCATGTTTTTGTTTTCTTGCCACTTTTGTACTAGGAGTGAATCCAATTACTTAGAAGTAATAGGAATCAATCCAATTACCTAGAAGTACTACTGATGCAGTCCAAAAATCTGGATGCTCTTCGTGGCGTAGCAGCGGATGCAAGATTGATAAAATAAATGAAAAAGGGGCCCTTCGAACACCGTCGTAAGGAATATAACACTTCGATCACCGTCGAAGGGGATGTGATTTACTTCGATCCCGTCGAAGTCGAGTTTCTCAGAGCGAAACTAAAAAATATTCCTGCAGGTGCTAATCCAAGCAACCAAAAGTTCTCAAAAGAACTCAAATGCCTAAAGGCAAATTTCATTCGATAATCAAAGTCCATTACATTACTTTCATAACATCTGTTTATCATAAAAGAAACCTCAAAATCTAACTTAAGGCTTAAGCCACTAATCGTAGCCGTCCATCTAAAATAACATAAATAAAACCTAAAACTTGACTAAAACTTACCTAAAATAGTAATCCCGTAATAGACACTTACCATATCCTAAAACTGCCTATAACTTAGTCAAATCAAGTCCAAATCGCGTAATCTTGGGCTCTTTAGATAGGTAATCAGATAGGTAATCAAAAAACCTTTCTAAAAACACCAAAATTATGTCAAAGGAACAAGATTTGATGCCCTAAAAAATTACTACAAATAAAATGACAAAAATACAAATTAAAAGATAAGAAAATTGTTCCACGCCAACGAACCGGACTATTCTTGGTGATTTTCATCCGCATCATACTCCCCTGGTTCAAAAAAAACTCGTCCTCGAGGTTTAAAGAGTTGAAGAACAATCATCAATTGAAACTGTCGAACATCAAATCTTTTTTCATAATCCTGAAGAGAAAAATATAATCTATCTTGAACTTGAACTGGCTTGAAGTCATAAATATTCACCGTAGGTTTCGGCACAACATCAAATAAAAACGGATCAATATAATTTGATGAAAAAATTGATATAATATTTTTCCATTCACCCATCTCTTCCATTAAAAACGTCTTCACCATTCGCCCGTCTTTTCAATCTCCAATAGTTCATCCAATATACTATCAGATCTAATTTCTTCTGTTCCTCCATTAAAGATTTCATAGGGCGCATCAATTATTGCTTCAAGTAATTACTAATCACGTCGTCACCATCAAAAATAAATTACAGGCATTGGGAATCAGGTCTCAAATCAGACCAAATCATAGGGCTGATTTGTTTCTATTTTCCTACATGATTAGGGTAGATTTGTTTCCAATTTTCCTACATGCCAATTAGATATAATTATTTTCATTTTCTTTATGCCAATTAGAACAGATTTAATTCTATTTCCATGCATAATCAAATAAGGAATTTGTCCATTCCGTGCATAGCTAAATAAGGTCATTTAGGATTGAGTATACCTTTTTATATTTAAGTTGCCTTTAATATGAATGTGGCTATTTTAGATGTTTCTTTTTACTTGTATGATATTCCATTTTTAGAATTCCTCCTAATCTATAGAAGGGGGTGGATGAGACATGACTTTTGATTTGATTATGAAATTAATGAATTGAAGAGAAACGTCCGTTCTTGGAGTTTTCTTCTTTTTCTCTCTATTTTGCTATTGTAGGACTACGATTTCTAATTCTTGTGATTTATTTTCGTGCTTTCATTGTATCGGATTGCATTATCTGGTATCAGAGCTTGAGTTTACGATTGAGTATTTGTCGATGGCACCAAGAATGAGGCAGATGGCTCGATTAACAGTTAAAGATGCGATGGAAGAATCTCAAGAAGATATCCTAGCACTGAGGAGGCAAGTGGAGGAACTCACGGGACAGCTGAGATCGGTCTGTGCTTCTTCTCAATCCGGAGATGACAGATCAGATGTAGACGCCGTGAGCCAACGTCAAGGATATCTGTTGCGACGACCAACGAGGGCTGAGGTTACCGGAGGTAATTCTAGGCATTGGGAATCCAGTCTCAAGACTGGGAACGTAACACGAGACTTGAAACCATTATCTTATTACTTAGATCAGGAAATCATAAATTAGGAATTGCCCCCAATATATGATGAATACTCAGACGACGGATTCTTAATTATTTCTAAGAGTTCAAATGATGAGCAATTTATTTTCTATGGAGATAAAGTGATCAATGATTCACTTAAGGAGATGGTTGAAGTGCGATGTGGAATCATGAATAAAGGACCAAAAGATAGTAGATCTGAAAACATGGAGATTGAAGTGATGGGCCAGTACAGAAATATTATGTCGAATTCTTCTGCAGTTTATGTCGATCCATTTTTACATACAGTGGAGGCTACCTTGAAAATTTATAAATTCAAGCATGTTCAAGATCAACGGACATTATCTTTTCATTTTGGAAATTATATAGTATAGCTTAATCTGTGTCAATTTCAGTTGATGATCTTTCTTCGTTACTTCAAAACTCAAGGAAGGGTATTTTTGAACCATGGAAGAATGATGGAGGCAAGGACAGCCGAGAACATGTGCTATTTGGAAGATTCAAATCCGATGATGGATTTTCTCCAACCCGAGGATGCTGATGCAGCCCAAATCATAGGGCTGATTTGTTTCCATTTTCCTGCATGATTAGGGTAGATGTGTTTCCAATTTTCCTACATGCCAATTAGATATAACCATTTCCAATTTCTTTATGCCAATTAGGACAGATTTAATTATATTTCCATGCATGACCAAATAAGGAATTTGTCCATTCCATGCATAGCTCATTAACGTCATTTAGGATTGAGTTTACCTTTTTATATTTAAGTTGCCTTTAATATGAGGGTGGCTATTTTAGATGTTTTTTTTACTTGTATGAGATTCCATTTTTAGAATTCCTCCTAATCTATAAAAGGGGGTGGATGAGACATGTAATGGGACTTTTGATTTGATTATGAAATTAATGAATTGAAGAGAAACGTCCGTTCTTGGAGTTTTCTTCTTTTTCTCTCTATTTTGCTATTGTAGGACTACGATTTCTAATTCTTGTGATTTATTTTCACGCTTTCGTTGTATCCGATTGCATTAACTACCATGATGTAAGGTAAATGGAAAATATCTAGTTGCTAGTCATGTGACTTGCTCTCTTTTTCTCTATCACTCTCTCTACTTCTTTGTCATCTACAGTAAGATATCAATATTAGATGTCATTAGTTTATATATTTCTACCACTCTCAGTTTGATGTTTAATTATAGCAGTCATAAATATTCTGCCTATAAATATTGATTCTTGTGAAACCTCCATCACAAAATACAGTACTGCTCATATCCCCGTTTGTTTAATTTCCAACCTTTTACATTACTATGGCTCTTCTACCTCCAAACATTTCTTTTGGCTCCATCTTTGATCCACTGAAGGATGGAAAGCCACACATGAATCCCAAATTAGGAGTGTTTCAGCCAAGTGTTTGGGGCGATCACTTCCTCACCTACACTCATGATTAAATTGTAAGGCACAAGAGAGTGAAAGAGAGGGTTCATTAAAAATTCAATTATCACCTTTCATTATGATGGTTCATTGATAGCCAAAGTTGTCTCGCTCATGCCTCTTGATAGAACATATGATGATAGCAAATGCTCTGTTCAATGGTTTTTGTTATTTATTTTTGTTGTATACTCACCTCTTTCTCCTTCTATTGTATCTATTTATGTAGTTTCGAACTTTCCATTAGAAAAGAAGGAATAGGGATAAAGGTAGAAAATATAGACGAATATAAAATCGTAGTTTAGTTTTATGGTAGGGAAGTGAGAGAGAGGGAGAGAGAGAGAGAGGCCATTCAAGTTGAATCATAGCCTTTCATAATTACCATAGGAAATGTATTTGTTCTTCTAAATGGTACCATGCAGAAGTTGGATGCATGGACTAAGCGGGTTGAAGAGTTGAAGGTAGAAGTGAAGAGAACGCTAAGCAGTGCCAAGGGGTCGCCACAAGAAATTGATTTGATCAATGTGCTTCAACGTCTTGGAGTGGAATATCACTTTGAAAAGGAGATTAATGATGCACTACATCAGATATTTGAATCTCCTAAATATGTTGCTAATGATGATCTACATATCATTGCTCTCCGATTTTGACTACTAAGACACCATGGGATTAATGTGTCATCAGGTAAATCCTTTTTAATTTCTTTTCTTCATTCCCACAAGTTTTCTCATTCGCATTCTTTATAACATGACATTGAGTGGGTTGAAACAGATGTGTTTAACAAGTTCAAAAATGAGCACTGAAAATTCAATGCAACCTTAATTAGAGATATGAGGGGCTTATTAAGCTTGTATGAAGCAACATATCTTAGCACACAAGGAGAGGATATACTAGATGAAGCCATTACATTCACCCGAGAGCACCTAAAGTCAGGTATAACCAATCTCGATTCTACACTTTTTGTGACACGGGTAAAACACACCTTAGAGGTACTGAAATAATCAAGAGGGGGGGTGAATTGATTTTAACTCAAAATTAGGCCTTTTGAAAATTACCTATGAACCCTAATTGGAATTTTCTTCACTTAATTAAATATTTGGTTAGTGCAAATATAATTGAAAAACAAAATGAAATGCCAAACCAAACAATAATGGAAATGCAAGAGTGAGAAATGACACACCGATATATAGTGGTTCGGCCAACGGCCTACTCCACTCTACTCAAGGTCGCACTTGAGGGATTCCACTATTGGAGACCTCCACGATGCCCGGCTCCGAGGCGGTTACAATTCCAAGGGATATTAAACAAGGATGCCCTTACACCTTTACAAAGACTCTCCTTCTCCGCCGAGTTCTAAGAGGTTGCTCTCTAGGGAATTAAAAACGGAATGCCCTAGCCACCTATACAAGATATGAAAGATTGATAGCTTGGCTTCTTCTTGAAAGCTTGATGCCCTTTGTAGTTCCTTGATTGCTCTTCAACAAAGATTTGCAAGTGATAGCTCTAAAATATCCAAACTCAATAGGTTCACAAGTGAAAGGCAAGTTTTGGAAAAAACCAAAAATCTTAAGCTTAAAAGGGTTGCAAGTTAGCTTGAGTGCTTAAGAGGGTTTTTCAAAAATCAAGGAGAGTAGAAATGAATCCTCTAGATATTGTATATATAGCCTCTCCAAAGAATATGACCGTTTGGGGGTGTAGATATCAATTTTCACAAATTAATGCAAATCCCAACGGCTATATTTTGAGCTGTCGCAAGGTTCTCGGAGTTCCGAGAGAACGGCCAGAAAATGGAAATTTTCTACTGGACCATTTCTCGGAGTTCCGAGAAAATGTCCAGACGCTACTGGACCTTTTCTCGGAGTTCCGAGGGAACTCTCGGAGCTCCGAGAAAAATCTCGGAGTTCCGAGAAGCCTAAAAAATTGCATATTCTATTTTTATTGCATGATTGATTTTTGGCTTTTGGAACTTGACTCCTATAATTATTTTGGAATGTTTATGAGGGTCCCAACATGTTGGTCCACCACATAACCATTCACTAATCCATTTTAAGTTCTTAAGTGTTCTTTGAAAAATAATTTGAAAACACTTTGAAAATGTTTTGCCTTGACTTGAAAATCTAAAGAGAAGGGATGTACAATTATACCTATGCAACCTTCAATTCGTCTTTAGCTTTGGTATTCAAATGATCTTCCATCTTTGTATGCTTGCTTGAGTGATGATGTGAGCTCCACTTAGCTCCTTTGACTCTTGTTTGGTACATCTTCAAGCATGACCAAGTTGAGTGTTGGTTTCTTCAATGATCAATCCTATCTTAAACACAACACTTCAAAACAAATTGATTAGTATTCAAAAACACAATCAATTACGTTTAGAATCATCAAAACAAGATTGAAGAATAGACCCTTGGGCTTACAATCTCCCCCTTTTGATGATGACAAACAAAATTGATTTTGAGGTGTGTGGAGTGACATAATAGGCAAGTGAATGCTGGAACTCCCCCTCAATATATGCACATAGATAAATGATACAAATTATTTGCATGTGGTGCATATGGTGAATTGAATAGATAATCAATTTAAAACCTTCTCCCCCTTTTGTCATCGACAGAAAAGGGTGTAAAAAAAATTTTAGGAGTAGATAACTCCCCCTAAATTAATGCTTATGGTATAGAAATATATAGCCAAGTAATGTACATATACCTGTTCATGATCAAGATGTTAACAAATGTCAAATTGTTAGGTATTTTTGATTAAAGTGAAGATACCTCTCCAACTTAGAAAACTAAGAAGGCTAAGAGTATCAATTGAGTGATTTTTAAGATTAATATTTGACATCTCATTCATGCAGATACTACCAAACAGAGATGATATGTATAAATACTATATAGATAAGCTGGTGAAAGGCACAAAGTATTTATTTGGCAATTTCTTTGACTTGATCCGCACTCCAAATGTTTAAGGCACTTCGAATATAACAAATTCTATCATCACTAAGGGGTTTTGTAAAGATATCCGCTAATTGATCTTCAGTGTTGATATATTTTAAGCAAATATCCCATTTTTGTGAGTGATCTCTGATGAAGTGGTGCCTAATCTCAATGTGTTTTGTTCTTGAGTGTTGTATGGGGTTCTTTGTTAAGCTTATAGCACTAGTATTGTCACATTGGATGAGAATATTTTCCATTTTGATTGCATAGTCCATCAATGTGCTTTTCATCCATAGGACTTGAGCACAGCAGGCTCCAGCTGCCACATATTCTGCTTCTATTGTGGACAGAGCTACTGAATTTTGCTTCTTGCTAAACCATGAAACAAGTGATTTACCCAAGAATTGGCAAGTCCCACTAGTGCTTTTCCTATCTACTCTACATCCAGCAAAGTCTGCATCTGAATATCCGATGAGAGTGAAGGAAGATGATCTTTCATACCACAGTAGTAAACTTTGGGTTCCTCTTAAGTACTTGAAGATCTTCTTAACTGCTGATAGGTGAGATTCTTTAGGATCCGATTGAAATCGAGCACAGAGACAGACAGTAAACATAATGTCTGGTCTGCTGGCTGTTAAATAGAGCAAACTACCTATCATACCCCTATACAATTTCTGATCCACAGATTTGCCAAATTCATCTTTTTCTAGCTTAGCAGTAGTACTCATGGGAATTCTTGATGTCTTACTGCTATCCATGCCATACTTCTTTAATAACTCCTTTGTATATTTTTCTTGATTTAAAAATATTCCATTTTTGTATTGTTTAATTTGGAGTCCTAAGAAGTAGGTTAACTCTCCCATCATGCTCATTTCAAATTCATTTTTCATTAAGGTTGCAAATTCATCACACAATTTTTGATTAGTTGAGCCACAGATGGTATCATCCACATAGATTTGGACAAGGAGGATATCATGATTTTCTCTTTTGATAAACAAGGTTTTATCCACCTTTTCCATCTTGAATCCTTTTTCAACTAAGAAAGTGCAAAGCCTCTCATACCAAGCTCTAGGAGCTTGCTTTAATCCATATAAAGCTTTATCAAGCCTGAAGACATGATTTGGATGTTTGAAGTCTTCAAAACCTGGAGGTTGCTCAACATACACTTCCTCTTGGATATAGCCATTTAGGAAGGCACTTTTGACATCCATTTGATATAGTTTAAATCCTTTATGAGATGCATATGCCAAAAGTATCCGAATAGCCTCCATACGGGCAACAGGAGCAAATGTCTCATCATAATCTATCCCTTCCTCCTGATTGTACGCTTGGGCTACAAGCCTAGCTTTATTCCTAGTGATAATTCCATTTTCATCCAATTTATTTCTATACACCCATCTCGTGCCAATGACTGGATGATCACTAGGTCTAGGCACTAGCCTCCACACTTTGTTCCTTTCGAATTGACTTAGCTCTTCTTGCATGGCCATCAACCAATATTCATCATTTTCAGCTTCCTTGATGGATTTTGGTTCTAATTCGGATAGGAACGCCAAATTGTTACTCACACTACGATAGTATGATCTAGTTCTTACTGGCAATGTGGCATCACCTAAAATTTGGGATTCAGGATGATCTACCAATGTTCTCCTATCCCTAGGCAATGAGTCATCATTTTCATTTTCTACTTCCTCACTAGGTAATGTATGACTTGTTGATGCATGAGGAGGAGCACTCAATTTTGGAAAAAGATGTTCAATGGGTTCATCCTCATCATGTGGCATTTCTTGAGGTGTTGGCTCTCTTTCATCAAATGTCACATGCATGGATTCTTCTACAACTAGGGTTCTTCGATTAAATACTCTATATGCCTTGCTATGTGACGAATACCCTAAGAATACTCCATCATCCGACTTCTTATCAAATTTGTGTAAATTTTCTTTAATGTTTAAAATGAAGCATTTACATCAAAACACTCTAAAATAGCTTATATTTGGTTTCAAGTTTTTCCAAAGCTCATAAGGTGTTTTCTTAGAAATTGGCCTTAAATATACCCTGTTTATAATATAGCAAGCGGTGCTAACCGCTTCCGCCCAAAAATATCTAGGGAGATCATTTTCATGCAACATAGTTCTAACCATTTCTTGGAGAGTTCGATTCTTTCTTTCTACTACTCCATTTTGTTGAGGTGTTCTAGGTGCGGAAAAATTATGTTTTATGCCATGTTCATTACAATAAGTGTCAAAATGTACATTTTCAAATTCCGTTCCATGATCACTTCTAATGTGGGAGATGGCAATACCTTTTTCATTTTGAATTTGATTGCACAATGTAAGAAAGTTTTCATAAGTTTCATCTTTATGTCCTAGAAATATGACCCATGTGAATCGTGAGTAGTCATCCACAACTACAAACACGTACCTCTTTCCACCTAGGCTACTAGTCTTCATTGGTCCAAAAAGATCCATATGAAGTAGCTCCAAGGGGTAGGAAGTTGAAATCATATTTTTAGGTGCAAATGAGCTTTTCAATTGTTTTCCTAATTGACAAGTTCTACAAATGTGATCTTTGATGAATTTTAACTTAGGCAATCCTCTAACACTTTCTTTTGAGGAGAGGGTCGAAATGAGATCCATTCCGGCATGACCCAACCTCCTATGCCATAGCCAAGAATCCTCACTAATGGCATTAAGACAAGTCACATTTTGAAGTCTAAGATCATCTAGTCCAATTGTGTAAATGTTATTGTCTCTAGAACCTGTGAATTTTACTTCTCCATTTATCTTATTTTTAACAATGCATTTATCAGGATTGAAGACAACTTCAAAACCATTATCACATAATTG
This sequence comes from Tasmannia lanceolata, assembly GCF_043159265.1. NCBI lineage: Eukaryota > Viridiplantae > Streptophyta > Magnoliopsida > Canellales > Winteraceae > Tasmannia > Tasmannia lanceolata. The sequence continues at coordinate 25,707,558 of NW_027518697.1, read as the reverse complement.
ACTAATGCTAATAAGATTATGGGACAAGCCATCAACAAAGAGTACATCATGTATGGGAGAGGTAGAGTTACCTATGGTGCCTTCACCTTTGACTTTTCCTTTCTTGTCATCTCCAAATGTAACTTCTCCACCATCCTTGAGTGATAGTGATGCGAATTGAGTGAGGTCTCCAGTCATGTGTCTAGAGCATCCACTATCAAGGTACCATGTGTTCCTCTTGTTATGGCTTTTAAGGCATACCTACATATGAATAGGCAAGTGAGATCCCTTAGGTACCCAAATCCTCCTAATCTTGCTATGTTCAGTTGTTTTTACTTTAGAGTTCAATTTGATTTTATCTTGTTTAGCATGTAGGCAAGCAACCTTATAATGACCTTCTAGACCACAATAAAAACAAATCTTGGTACCACTAGAAGAAGCCTTTTCAAGTTTGTTTTTATAGTTAGATATGGTAGTATTCCATTTGTGTCCAAGTCCACTTTTATCACTTGACATTCTTTGAATATTAACAAGCCTATCCAATTTTAATGAACTATTTTCAAATTTTTCAAAGAGTTTCTTGAGTTCATCATATTCAAACGATAGTTTACCGTTTTCATGCTTTAGTTTGTTATTTTCAACAGAAAGATTTTGTCGATTTTCATTCAAAGTCTTAATGGTAGCATTTAGCTCATGAATTTTTACTTTGCATTTTTTATTTTTATCATCTAAAAATTCATGATCCTTTTTTAACCAACCAAATTCTTTTGTCATGTTAGCAAGAGAATTTTCAAGTGATGCAATTTTATCAAATTGAATTTCAAGTTCATCATTTGCATTTTGTAAGGAATCTAGAACTTCTTTTAAGACAATAACATCATTTAAAGTGTTTACCTCATTGTTGTCGTTTGTTGAGGCCATGAAGCATATGTTCCTTGCTATCAAGCAATCTTCGCCATCATTTTGTTCGCCTTCGCTATCAATTTCCTCATCCCATGTGGCGGTCATTCATTTCTTGCCATCTCTTCTCTTGAAGCGGTTGTTTGAAGTTGGTTCATTGTTGAGTGGACAATCCGGGCGAATGTGTCCAAGCTTCTTGCAACCGTAACATCGTGGTTGAGAAGATCCATCACCGAGTTCTTCTTTCTTCTTGAATGGAGGGTTTGTCCTTCTATTTTTCATCCCTCCCATGTTCCTTTGCAAGAATTTGATCCTTCTTGTTAGGAGGGCAACTTCATCTTCCATGTCTTCTTTTGCATCTTCATTTTCACCTACATTACAAGCAAAAGCAATTCCTTTTCCTTTTTCGATTTTAGTTTCGATTTCGGGTGCTTTTGTTTTGAAAATCATTTCATGGGTGATCAAGGACCCTATTAGTTCATCTAGGTTCAATGTGTTCATGTCCTTGGCTTCGGTGATTGCGGAGGTTTTGGATTCCCAAGACAAAGGTAGCGACCTAAGGATTTTAGTCACTAAATCTCTATTGGAAAATTGTTTTCCAAGACCCCTTAATCCATTTACAAGATTGGTGAATCTAGTGTACATGTCGGCAATTGTTTCATCGGGTGTCATTTGAAAGAGTTCGTATTGCCGAAAAAGATGGTTCATTTTAGATTCTTTTACTTGATTGGTTCCCTCATGGGTGACTTCTAAAGTGTCCCAAATTTCCTTAGCCGAATTCAAATTTGATACTCTATTGAATTCTCCGGGAGATAGAGCACAAATAAGAGAATTCATGGCTTTGGCATTATAATTCGAAGCTTGTTGTTCGGCTTCGGTCCAATCATTTAAATTTCTTGTGGGTAAGATGTATTCATTATTAATTGCTCTCCACATTTGATAGTCTTGGGTTAAAAAGATTTTCATTTTGGTTTTCCAAAAACCATAGTTTGTTCCATCAAAATAGGGTGGCCTAGTGTTTGAATAACCTTCATGGTGTTGAGGGTAGTTTGCCATTTTAGAATCTTTACTCTAAACCGGTTAGGGTTTTCTAAAAATTAGAGACGAGGCTCTGATACCAATTGAAATAATCAAGAGGGGGGGTGAATTGATTTTAACTCAAAATTAGGCCTTTTGAAAATTACCTATGAACCCTAATTGGAATTTTCTTCACTTAATTAAATATTTAGTTAGTGCAAATATAATTGAAAAACAAAATGAAATGCCAAACCAAACAATAATGGAAATGCAAGAGTGAGAAATGACACACCGATATATAGTGGTTCGGCCAACGGCCTACTCCACTCTACTCAAGGTCGCACTTGAGGGATTCCACTATTGGAGACCTCCACGATGCCCGGCTCCGAGGCGGTTACAATTCCAAGGGATATTAAACAAGGATGCCCTTACACCTTTACAAAGACTCTCCTTCTCCGCCGAGTTCTAAGCGGTTGCTCTCTAGGGAATTAAAAACGGAATGCCCTAGCCACCTATACAAGATATGAAAGATTGATAGCTTGGCTTCTTCTTGAAAGCTTGATGCCCTTTGTAGTTCCTTGATTGCTCTTCAACAAAGATTTGCAAGTGATAACTCTAAAATATCCAAACTCAATAGGTTCACAAGTGAAAGGCAAGTTTTGGAAAAAACCAAAAATCTTAAGCTTAAAAGGGTTGCAAGTTAGCTTGAGTGCTTAAGAGGGTTTTTCAAAAATCAAGGAGAGTAGAAATGAATCCTCTAGATATTGTATATATAGCCTCTCCAAAGAATATGACCGTTTGGGGGTGTAGATATCAATTTTCACAAATTAATGCAAATCCCAACGGCTATATTTTGAGCTGTCGCAAGGTTCTCGGAGTTCCGAGAAATATTCTCGGAGTTCCGAGAGAACGGCCAGAAAATGGAATTTTTCTACTGGACCATTTCTCGGAGTTCCGAGAAAATTTCTCGGAGTTCCGAGAAAATGTCCAGACGATACTGGACCTTTTCTCGGAGTTCTGAGGGAACTCTCGGAGCTCCGAGAAAAATCTCGGAGTTCCGAGAAGCCTAAAAAATCTGCATATTCTATTTTTATTGCATGATTGATTTTTGGCTTTTGGAACTTGACTCCTATAATTATTTTGGAATGTTTATGAGGGTCCCAACATGTTGGTCCACCACATAACCATTCACTAATCCATTTTAAGTTCTTAAGTGTTCTTTGAAAAACAATTTGAAAACACTTTGAAAACGTTTTGCCTTGACTTGAAAATCTAAAGAGAAGGGATGTACAATTATACCTATGCAACCTTCAATTCGTCTTTAGCTTTGGTCTTCAAATGATATTCCATCTTTGTATGCTTGCTTGAGTGATGATGTGAGCTCCACTTAGCTCCTTTGACTCTTGTTTGGTACATCTTCAAGCATGACAAAGTTGAGTGTTGGTTTCTTCAATGATCAATCCTATCTTAAACACAACACTTCAAAACAAATTGATTAGTATTCAAAAACACAATCAATTACGTTTAAAATCATCAAAACAAGATTGGAGAATAGACCCTTGGGCTTACAGGTACCCTTGTGGAAGAGTTTACCGAGGCTAGAGAATAGCCATTACATCTCAATATACCAACAAGAGAAGGCACGAAATGATGTCCGGCTAGAGCTGGCAAAGTTCGATTTCAATATCTTACAATCGTTGCACCAAAATGAGGTAAATGATCTTACAAGGTATATTTCTTAAATTATGTAAAGATTATTTACTATAGAATTATTAAAAGGGGCTAGCTAGGAACCATCGCAGAAGGCATTTCGCAAGCCGGCTGTTGCATGAGAGTGCCGCCACAAAGGCTCACTTTTTAACAGATTTTGTCTTATTTATTTGATTCATCTAAGGTGGCTGCACTCTCATGCAACAGCCAACCTGCGAAATGCCTTCAGCGATGGTCCCTAGCAAAGGTCTTATTAAAATTTTCACTATTGATCTTTAAAGAAACAATCGATGCGTGTAGCACTTTATACGAAATAAATTAGAGAGAAGTGTTCCTTACCTACATATGAGTGTAGAAACAGGGTGGGGCCCACATTTTTGGGACGATCAAAACCATCATTTGGAAGGTCCTTCCATGGATAGGCTGTGGCCCAAAAATCAGCCCCATTGGATCGTCATAACCCAATCAAAGCTGTGTGTCTATGTTTCTGCCCATTTTTCCCCTCGAAAAATGGCAGGGTTAGGATGATCCAATGGGGCTGATTTTTTTGCCACACTCTATCCATGGAAGGGCCTTCCAAATGAATGCTTTGGACCCCCAAAAAATGTGGGCCCCCACCCTGTTTCTGCACTCGTGTTCAGGTAAGCTTACTTGCACACTTGTGCAGGAACACCAACCTCATACATATATATATATATATATATATATATATATATATATATATATATATATATATATATATATTGTAGACACCCTCATTTTGCTACGATTTAAAAAGAAAAAGATTCGGTAGTATCATCGAGTTTTGAATTCCTATTCAGCATTAGATTAGGCATCCATGCATTTTAGGGTAGATTTCATTTCATTATGGGAGTTTTGAAGTTGATTCGCGATCCTGAAGGTCTCTAGGGGGTTTCTTTGGCCTCTGGAAGATGAAAGTTCAAGTTTCCAAGCAAATGAAATAACCTGCTATTTTTAGAATTTTCAGGGTTTCCCTCATTTTTGCCTATTTTGCACTACAGGGGTATTTTGGTCATTCCCGATATGTCTCGTTTGACCCCCGAGTTATAGTTGAGAAATCTTGAATGATTTTACAAATTTTGAAAAAGCTGTTATTTTTAGAAAACTCATGGGGCTTCCACATTTCATCATCTTATGGATATTTCAATCATTTCTCATATGTCCAAAACCATCTCGAGGGTACGGCTGATGGATTAGAAGTAATTTCGTAAGATTTGGGAAACCTGCTAAATTTAGATCTCTCAAGATTTTCTCTTAGTCATGCACTTCGGGGGTATTTTAGACATTTCCAAACATATCATATTTGGTCTCTAAGTTGTGTCTAAAAAATCTTAAGTCCGTTCATAAATTTTCAAAAATCTGCTATTTTTAGAATTTGTCAGGGTTTTCCCTAGTCTCGCCAAATTCTAACACATCGGGGTAATTTGGTCTTTTCCTGTGTAATTCTTTTGATCCCCGAAATATGTCTGAGAGATTATGAATGATTTCCTGAATTTTGGAAAACCTGCTAAATTTAGAATTTCTCAGGAGTTTCGCTTAATTTGGAAATTCTAAGTGTTGAGGGCGTTTTGGGTATTTTCAGGGGATACCAAATTATCCTGTTTAATATTGTTCACCAAAAGGACCCAATTTTAAAAGTTTCTATTTTTGAAGTTTGACCACAAAGACTTTCTATTTTTAATTTTTCCCTTTAGGGGTGAACCAATCTGAGGGTATTTTAGTCGCATTTGGATGTCTAACAGTCAAATAGGGGCATTTTGGTCCGAAAAGTTATTTTCCAAAAAAAGATGGTCCGATCATGTGTAAGGGATGCACCATAAATGTCAAATGAGTTGGTTCCATATATAGAATGTTGAATTTAGAAAGATTTTATTAATTTTTTACGGAAAAACCCGAAACCCGTGTGAAATGGCCCATTGGGCTAAAGCCCGCAAGGATGGAGCTCATGTGGGTTCACCCATATGGGTCAACCACCATGGTGGGCGGCCCACATGGTTGACCCACATGAGTTGAGCACCCAACCTTGATGATGTCACAATGGTGACATCATATTTGTTAAAAGAAAAATAAAAAGAATAAAAAATGAAAAGAAGAAAAGAAGGAAAAGATGAATGATTGCTTAAAAATGTTTTCTTCCAAAGAAGCAATGTGGAATGAGAATAGCATGTCTTGATTGACAAGTGTTACAGATATTAAATAACCGCAAGTGCACGGATCTTGTAAATACGGGTCGAACTCAGGGAAGAGAAATCTAGTTGTCAATCCTATTCTTGTACCGATTATAATACTAGCTATGATATAATGTTGCCTGGCAAAATCTCAGGATTTCCGTGGACTTGACCTCGGAGCCAACACTATATATAAGCGTATATTCTATTCAATCTAAGAATCAAATTCAACTAAGATCTTTTTGATTTAAAATCCTAATTTAGGCAAAGTGTACCAAATTTTAATGATCTCTATTGACTACTTATCTAATTTAATTAGAAAATCAAATTCTAAGGGCTTAAGTAAATTGGAAAATTGCAAAAGTAATTTGGAATATTGTAAAAACCTTAATTCAATGTAAAAGAGTACTTAGGATTAGAATCCACCATGGGCTTGGATTAGATTAATTAATTAAAATAATTTTTGTGTATTGAATTGTATATTTGATAATTAGTCTATGAGAAATAAGATCAATGGATGTCATTGCCCATGAGTAATTTATCAAAGACACACTCCAATTTTAAAGGCTATATAAATATTTATAATGTTCATAACAATCACTCATACGAAAGGGAAAATCCAATGGCATGAATGATTGGTATGCAACAATTATAAACCATTAATTTCATACCATTAAATTTAATTAAAAACCTTTCTCCTTCCCCATGGTTTCATCTAAACCCTAAGTATATAGGATTTAGTTACTCATGAAGAAAGTCAAAGAAACAAAAACAAAAAATAGAAAGAAGAGAATTGCCATTAAGAACTTGAGAAGGAAAAAGAAAACAAAAAGAACTCTTCTTTAATTGAAATTGAAAGCAAAAAATACATCAAATTGTAATTTAAAATAAAGAGCAAACTAAGAAAAACTTATTCTTTTTCTCCTTCACTGGTTGAATCATTGTGCTCCTTCAAGCCTTGATCGGATTCCTCTCGTCGATACGAGTCCAACAAATCCGACCACGTGCAAATCGGAGCTAAAACGAAGAAGTTATGGTCCATTGAAGTTTTAGAAAAAAAAAAAAAAAAAAACTGTTGAAGACGCGACGAGACGAGACGAGACGAGACTAAAAATTCAAGAAGATGGGAGAGATTTCAAGAGAGATTGATATATAGATTTTGGGTGAGAAATGTTGCTAAATTAAGGGATTGAAAATGATGTAAGGTGGTGTAGACACCCCCATTTTGCTACGCTTTAAAAAGCGAAAAATTCAGTAGTATCATCGAGTCTTGAGTTTGTATTCAGCATTAGATTAGGCATCTATGCATTTTAGGGTAGATTTCACCTCATTATGGGAGTTTGAAGTTAATTCGTGATCCTGAATGTCTCTAGGGGGTTCCTTTGGCCTCTGGAAGATGAAAGTTTAAGTTTCCAAGCAAATGAAAAAACCTGCTATTTTTAGAATTTCTAGGGTTTCCCTCATTTTTGCCTATTTTGCACTGCAGGGGTATTTTGGTCATTCCCGATATGTCTCGTTTGACCCCCGAGTTATATTTGAGAAATCTTGAGTGATTTTAGAAATTTTGAAAAAGCTGCTATTTTTAGAAACTTATGAGGCTTCCACATTTTCATCATCTTATGAATATTTCAATCATTTCTCATATGTCCAAAACCATCTCGAGGGTACGGCTGATGGATTAGGAGTAATTTCGTAAGATTTGGAAAACCTACTAAATTTAGATCTCTCGAGATTTTCTCTTAGTCTTGCACTTTGGGGGTATTTTAGACATTTCCAAACATATCATATTTAGTCCCTAAGTTGTGTCTAAGAAATCTTGAGTCCGTTCATAAATTTTTAAAAATCTGCTACTTTTAGAATTTCTCAAGGTTTTCCCTAATCTGGCCAAATTCTAGCACCTCGGGGTAATTTGGTCTTTTCCTGTGTACTTCTTTTGATCCCCGAAATATGTTTGAGAGATTATGAATGATTTCCTGAATTTTGGAAAACCTGCTAAATTTAGAATTTCTCAGGAGTTTCGCTTAATTTGGAAATTCTAAGTGTTGAGGGCATTTTGGGTATTTTCAGGGGATACCAAATGATTCTGTTTAATATTTCTCACCGAAAGGACCCAATTTTAAAAGTTTCTATTTTTGAAGTTTGACCACAAAGACTTTCCATTTTTAATTTTTCCCTTTAGGGGTGAACCAATCTGAAGGTATTTTGGTCGCATTTGAATGTCTAACAGTCAACTAGGGGCATTTTGGTCCGAAAAGTTATTTTCCAAAAAAGATGGTCCGATCATGTCTGAGGGATGCATCATAAATGTCAAATGGGTTGGGTCCATATATAGAATGTTGAATTTAGAAAGATTTTATTGATTTTTTACGAAAAACCCGAAACCCGTGTGAAATGGCCCATTGGGCTAAAGCCATCAAAGATGGAGCTCATGTGGGTTCACCCATATGGGTCAACCACCATGGTGGGTGGCCCACATGGTTGACCCACATGAGTTGAGCACCCAACCTTGATGATGTCACCATTGTGACATCATATTTGTTAAAAGAAAAATAAAAAGAATAAAAAATGAAAAGAAGGAAAGAAGGAAAAGAGGAATGATTGCTTAAAAAAGTTTTCTTCCAAAGAAGCAATGTAGAATGAGAATAACATGTCTTGATTGACAAGAAATTAAGATTGGAATCAAATCCAATTTGGAAACAAGAAAGAAAGAAAGCAAGAAGGAAAAATTGGAAACAAGCCAAAAAGGGAGCTCTCACATTGGAAATTACTATTTCTCTCTTAACCCTAACTTTTTTTGTATAAAAATCAAAGCAAACAATCCAAAAAGATTTGGGGAAAAAATCCAAATTCGTCCTTTTTCTCTCTCCTCCCAAAGAAATTTTTTTTTTCTCTCTTTAAGTGTGATCTCTGTCTCAAGTGTTCTTTACAAAAGGAATTCTTGAATTCCTTCTTCTTCTCCAAGGCATCACACAATCAAGAATTATTGGAGTGTTCTTTCTACCTTTTTTTAGCGTATAAAAGGGTTGGACAAAGCGTATATCTTGGATCACCAACCCTAGAGACAAGGATCGCGATCAACGGTAAGGATTCCCCATCTTTGTGAAGTAGAAAAAGCATGCTAGGGTTTTAATTTTGATGGATCAAATCAACGAGTTTTTCTTTGAAATTCCAGTATGGTATAATATAGATATTGAGTTTTCAAAATCCAAATTTTGATCCAAAAATTAATTTTCCTCTATTTAAAAATGGTTTTCTTTTGTTTTTATTCAATATGGATTTAAATTAGATTATCAAAGCAAGTGTTTGAAAACATGGTTATTTTTAAAAGATGATATTTTCTGGGTTTTATATAAAATACAAAACTACTGGAAACTTAATTTCCAACCGCGGTTCAGCCGTTTTATTATTCATTCTATTTTTCAAAGAATAACCCCGAAAAGGGTTATTTCTTGATGAATGGAACCAAACGTATATCAAATCATGTCCCAATTTAGTGAAAATTTGTTTCCAGTAGTTTTACAAGGTTTTTAGATCACCCAAAAATTTTCATATTTTTTGGAGTTTATTTAATCGGATTATTAATTATTTTAAATTTCGGATATTTTTAATAAATACCAAATCATTTTAAAAATTGATGAAACTTTCCAGAATTAAAACCTAATAATAAATGGAAGTTTCCATTGAAAAATATTTTAAAAAAAATATGATTTTTACTGTTTTCTAATCGCTTCCCCTTTTACGTGCCATAATTCCTTTTCTTATTAAATTAATATATTTTCAAAATTTTTCTTTACAAACCAGTAACTTTGGTTACTGGAATGTTAGAGAAATATTTTCAATTAATTTTGCAAAGATTTAATAAGGTTTTACAATTTATTTTAATAAACGGGTTTTAACGCATAGGAAACAAATTGATCTCTTATATTTAAAAACTAATTTTATGGAGGAGATTTAAGTTTTAAGTTTTGAAATTTTGGTAATAAATTCTATAATCTATTATATATTTACTGGAATTTTTCATTTGATTTTAGGATACCATTAGTTTTGCTTTTTAAGTAATTCTTTGGTTTCATCTGATTTTTGTGTGAATTTAAATGGGCATCAAATCGTCACAAAAATCCATGAAAGTCATACAGTAGTCTAAGATCATGATTAGCTTTATACTGTAAGAGTTTAAGTGGATTTGAAATTGATATGCTATAGGTTGCTGTGTTAATCTATAATCTGATTTGGATTTTAACAAATCGGGAATTGATATCACATCTTAATGATAATTCATGAAATTTTTCCAGTAAGCCACAATCATCCATATCTTGTTACTGAAAAAGGTTCAACTGATTTGGAGTTCGATTGCTTAGGGTTACTGTGTATTCCTAACAATCTGGTCTTAATGATATTAAATCACAATTTAATAGCAAATCAATACAAAAGTCAGTAAAAATCTCCACAAAACCTTAAGTTTTCATCATAAATGCAATCCTTAACTTTTTTGAAATAGAAACCTTAGGGTTCATAGATTGCCTTTGTAAATTGGCTATTCTGTGACAATTTAACTGCCGAGATCGCAACCGTAATCGTATACTAATTGCGATTAATCCTGCATAATTGGAGTGCGTAAATTATAGTATGATATTAGCTCCGAGGTCCACTATCCATGAAAATCCTGAGAAATATGCCAGGCAATAAGATACTATAATTTACGTGCTAAAACTATACAAGGGTTGAGAGCACGATTCCCTTCCATGGTTGCGATTCGAGGCCGAAACTTGCGAACCATAGAGCCTTTGGTATTCCTTAGATGTTTAAGAATCGAAAATTCTCAAAAATAAAAAATCATTAAGTTCAACAAATCGAATTAACTCGATCCGCGTCTTAGGAGCCGTTGGATTACGGTCTCCTATCGTAGGAACCTTTAGGGCCCCTTAGGAACACTTACGTCACGTTGTGTCCTAGGTTTTAGGGAGTCCTAGAGTTAGGAGTCCAGCCTCATCACGGGCGTTTGCTATGGATAGCAACCGTGCCATAGATCTAGTTACACTAGTCAACTCACTTTTCCCCTAGGACAAACCTAGTTACCTAGGATGTAGGTTAACCTGCATTAGTCTAAGGGACGTCTTGCACATAGATAGGACCATATAGCATCTTAGATGAAGTCCTAGGATAATAAATCTTCAACTTGAATTAAATAATTTCTCTTAAAACTGTTGAAACAGTCAATCCAGTTTAGATCGGTGTCCTAGATGAGTTAGGCATAAGTAGCTTAGTTCAGGTGCACCGAACTACGTCGACTCTGATCCCAGTGAGGCTTGGGTACGTAGGCAGCTTAGATGCTTGATGGCATACCAATCTCGAGTCGGCCCCACACACAAATGGTGGGGTTTTGTATATTAGTTTTCTTATAAATTATTAATTAAAATATGTAGGATTTTCCTCAAATTAGCATTTTAGGAGAACTTTCACTTAGATTGAATTCAAACAAATTAAGAGAATCAAGATACACATTTAGGAATTACATTGAAATTAGATCTTAGGATGCATGTCGCATAGTTCGCACATTAATATAGAGTTAAATGAGCCATTTAAAAGAAATTCAAAAGAGTTAACTTTTGAAATTGAAGACCGATTATCGGGTAGGAAGGTGCATGTGGTGGTAACTCCCCATACCTTCCATTCTCGTAACCAGGTAACGAGTCTAGATTTCTGGTCAATTATGGGTCCTAGATCCCACATCTAGGTGGCGACTCTGTCACTCTCTTTTGCGTGGAATTCGGATTGCCATAGTGATCCCAATTTCACAGAAAAGATGAATTAAAGCACACCTTACTAGGCTCGGCGGCTTACCCCTGCCCTTATGGGTACTGGGTTGCACGTTTGTTTACACCCTATGACTTTGTTGCTGCCTGCTTGGTTGGGTAATTAAAATAATTAATAAAAAGCACACGCCATTCGCGTGGGTACGAGAGACCAAGAGAGAGCGTGGCGGCACGCGCCCCACCCTTCTCGCGGTATCGGGTCCCACAGGTGGAGATTAAAAAGCTAATCTTAGGAAACAAATGAAAGGACAAGATTAAGGCTTGAATGGGTTTTCTTTCCAAAGATTTGTCTAAAACCTTCTAATTATTTTGTCAAGCAATTTTCTAAATGGTAGAAAAATAATGAAAAGTTTCCAAGTTGAAGAATATGTGCATGAAAGGACCAAATTGTCCCTATCTTTCGAATGAATTGCAACCATGCCATATACTTTCGCAAATGGCAAATCTACCCTTCCTTTGTAATGCACATAAACAACTAATAACTCCCTTCTCCTCTCTTGATCATTTCAATCTCAACCATTGGAATTAAGATCCTTTCTCTTCTCTTGTTTTTCATCATCCATCTTTGAAATTTCATCTTTCAAAGCAAAATAAGGGGGTGTGGCATTATCAATTTGATCCTACTAAAGCATCATGCCAATTCAGCCAACTAAGACATCTTGGAACTTTGGATTCTCATGGCAATTGGTCATTTCTTCACTATTTTCATATGTTATGCTCAATTTCCTTCATTATTCCAATAAAAATCCTGAAACAACAAAAACAACAAAAATACCTTAGTAGCACCGCTTAAAACATAAAATATGCATGCATCCTACCACTACCATTCACAAATAAATGTGTTCATCAACAAGAAATTAAGATTGGAATCAAATCTAATTTGGAAACAAGAAAGAAAGAAAGCAAGAGGGGAAAATTGGAAACAAGCCAAAAAGTGAGCTCTCACATTGGAAATTACTATTTCTCTCTTAACCCTAGCTTTTTTTGTATAAAAATCAAAGCAAACAATCCTAGAAAAGATGGAAAAAAATCCAAATTCATCCTTTTTCTCTCTCCTCCCAAGAAAAAAAAAAAAACCTCTTCACTCTTGAAGTGTGATCTCTCTCTCAAATGTTCTTCACAAAAACAATTCTTGAATTCCTTCTTCTTCTCCAAGGCATCACACAATCAAGGATTATTGGACTGTTCTTTGGATCTTTTTAGCGTATAAAAGGGTTGGACAAAGCGTATATCTTGGTACATTCATTCTGGAATTCAAAAATTTCTTATGTCTTGATTCGGAGTTCTTGCAGAGTGGAACCATGCAGTACCAGATCCAGGAGCAATACCAAAGTGTTTCAAAGAAGGGTTACCTTGACGTAGGTCTGCCTCCGGCCTAGATCAACCTAAGATAGAGTCTCTCACCAACCCTAGAGACAAGGATCGCGATCAACGGTAAGGATTCCTCATCTTTGTGAAGTAGAAAAAACATGCTAGGGTTTTAATTTTGATGGATCAAATCAACGAGTTTTCCTTTGAAATTCCAGTATGTTATAATATAGATTATGAGTTTTCAAAATCCAAAATTTGATCCAAAAATTAATTTTCCTCCATTTAAAAATGGTTTTCTTTTGTTTTTATTCAATATGGATTTAAAGTAGATTATCAAAGCAAGTGTTTGAAAACATGGTTCTTTTTAAAAACTGATATTTTCTGGGTTTTATATAAAATACAAAACTACTGAAAACTTAATTTCCAACCGCGGTTCGGCCGTTTTATTTTTCATTCTATTTTTCAAAGAATAACCCCGAAAAGGGTTATTTCTTGATGAATGGAGCCAAAAGTATATCAAATCAAGTCCAAATTTAGTGAAAGTTTGTTTCCAATAGTTTTACAAGGTTTTTAGATCATCCAAAAAATTTCATATGTTTTGGAGTTTATTTAATCGGATTATTAATTATTTTAAATTTTGGCTATTTTTAATAAATAGTAAATCGTTTTAAAAATTGATGAAACTTTCCAGAATTAAAGCCTAATAATAAATGGAAGTTTCCATTGAAAAATATTTTAAAACAAATATGGTTTTTACTGTTTTCTAATCGCTTTCCCGTTTTACGTACCATAATTCTTTTTCTTATTAAATTAATATATTTTCAAAAAATTTCTTTACAAAGCAGTAACTTTGGCCAATAGAATGTTAGAGAAATATTTTCAATTAACTTTGCAAAGATTTGATAAGGTTTTATAATTTATTTTAATAAACGGGTTTTAACGCCTAAGAAACAAATTGATCTCTTATATTTAAAAACCAATTTTATGGAGGAGATTTAATTTTTAAGTTTTGAAATTTTGATAGAAAATTTATAATCTATTATAGATCTACTGGAAGTTTTCATTTAATTTTAGGATACCATTAGGTTTGCTTTTTAAGTAATTCTTTGGTTTCATCTGATTTTTGTGTGAATTTCAATGGGCATCAAATCGAAATAAAAATCCATGAAAGTCTTACAGTAGTCTAAGATCATGATTAGCTTTATACTGTAAGAGTTTAAGTTGATTTGAAATTTATATGCTATAGGTTGCAGTGTTAATCTATAATCTGATTTGAATTTTAAAAAATCAGAAATTGATATCAAATCTTAATGATAAATTATGAAATTTTTCCAGTAACTCACAATCATCTATATCTTGTTACTGGAAAAGTTTCAACTGATTTGGAGTTCGATTGCTTAGGGTTACTGTGTATTCCTAATAATCTGGTCTTAATGATATTAAATCACAATTTAATAGCAAATCAATACAAAAGTCAGTAAAAATCTCCAAAAAACCTTAAGTTTTCATCATAAATGCAATCCTTAAATTTTTTGAAATAGAAACCATAGGGTTCATAGATTGCCTTTGTAAATTGGCTATTCTGTGACAATTTAACTGCCGAGATCGCAACCGTAATCGTATACTAATTGCGATTAATCCTGCATAAATGGAGTACGTAAATTATAGTATGATATTAGCTCAGAGGTCCACTGTCCACGAAAATCCTGAGAAATATGCCAGGCAATAAGATACTATAATTTACGTGCTAAAACTATACAAGGGTTGAGAGCACGATTCCCTTCCATGGTTGCGATTCGAGGCCGAAACTTGCGAACCATAGAGCCTTTGGTATTCCTTAGATGTTTAGGAATCGAAAATTCTCAAAAATAAAAAATTATTAAGTTCAACAAATCGAATTAACTCGATCCGCATCTTAGGAGCCGTTGGATTACGGTCTCCTATCGTAGGAACCTTTAGGGCCCCTTAGGAACACTTACGTCACGTTGTGTCCTAGGTTTTAGGGAGTCCTAGAGTTAGGAGTCCAGCCTCATCACGGGCGTTTGCTATGGATAGCAACCGTGCCATAGATCTAGTTACACTAGTCAACTCACTTTTCCCCTAGGACAAACCTAGTTACCTAGGATGTAGGTTAACCTGCATTAGTCTAAGGGACGTCTTGCACATAGATAGGACCATATAGCATCTTAGATGAAGTCCTAGGATAATAAATCTTCAACTTGAATTAAATAATTTCTCTTAAAACTGTTGAAACAGTCAATCCAGTCTAGATCGGTGTCCTAGATGAGTTAGGCATAAGTAGCTTAGTTCAGGTGCACCGAACTACGATCGACTCTGATTCCAGTGAGGCTGGGATACGTAGGCAACTTGGATACTTGAGTGGCATACCAAGCCCGAGTCGGCTCCACACATAAGTTGTGGGGTTTTGTACATTAATCCTTAAATTAAAAGTAATTAAATCACTTAGGACTTTCCATGAAATTAGAATTTTAGGAGAACTTTCAGTTAGATTGAATTCAAACAAATTAAGAAAATCAAGATATACATTTAGAAATTACACTGAAATTAGATCTTATGATGCATGTCATGTAGTTCGCACATTAATATAGAGTTAAATGAGCCATTTAAAAGAAATTCAAAAGAGTTAACTTTTGGAATTGAAGACCGATTATCGGGCAGGAATGGTGCATGTGGTGGTAACTCCCCATACCTTCCATTCTCATAACCAGGTAACGAGTCTAGATTTCTCGTCAATTATGGGTCCTAGATCCCTCATCTAGGTGGCGACTCTGTCACTATCTTTTGCGTGGAATTCGGATTGCCTTACTGATCCGAAGTTCACGGAAAAGATAAATTAAATCACACCTTGCTAGGCTCGGCGGCTTACCCCTGCCCTTATGGGTCAGTGGTTGCACGTTTGTTTACACCCTATGGCTTGGTTGTTGCCTGCTTGGTTGGGTAATTAAAATCAATAATAAAAAGCACACGGCATTCGCGTGGGTACGAGAGACCAAGAGAGAGCGTGGCGCATCGCGCGCTCGCGACCCTCTGCGGGATCGGGTCCCATATATATATATATATATATATATATATATATATATATATATATATATATATGGGGAAAGTGATTGTGAGCGGCCCCTCATATAAGCTTATATGAGGTGACCGCTAAAAACATGGTGGGCCCACATTTTTTGGCTGATCCGAACCGGTCATTTGATAGGCCCTGACTTAGATAGAGGGTGCCCAAAAACTCAGCTACATAGGATCATCCCAACCCTTCAAACTGTGGAGGTGAAAGAAGGGAAAATGGGCAGGTATAAATTTGCCCACTTACCCGTCCATTTTCCCCCTCTTTCACCTCCACAGTACGAAGGGTTGGGATGATTCTATGGAGCTGATTTTTTGGGCACCCCTTATCTACGTCAGGGCCTATCAAATGACCGGCTCGGATCACCCCAAAAATGTGGGCCCATCATGTTTTTAGCGGTCACCTCATATAAGCTTATATGAGGGGCCGCTCACAATCACTTTCCCCTATATATATATATATATATATATATATATATATATATATATATATATATATATATATATATATATATATATATATATATATGAGGAAAGGGTTCCTGCTAACGTTAGCAGCTAAGCTTAGCTGCTAACGTTAGCTTAAACAAGGTCGGGCCCTCTTTTTTAGGGGATCCAAAGTATTCATTTGGAAGGCCCTTTTATGGATAGGGTGTCCACCAAAAATCAGCTCCATTGGATCATCTTAGGGTGTCCATTTGTGGGGTGAAAAAATAGGCAGATTAGTGGACAAACAGTATTTGTCCATTTTCACTCTCACAAATGGACATCCTATGATGATCCAATGAAGCTGATTTTTTGTAAACACCACATCCATGATGGGGCCTTCCAAATGAATGCTTAGGATCACCCCTACAATGTGGCCCCACCCTTGTTTTATGCTAACGTTAGCAGCTAAGCTAGCTGTTAACATTAGCTGGAACCCTTCTCTCTCTCTCTCTCTCTCTCTCTCTCTATATATATATATATATATATATATATATATATATATATATATAACATTTCCTACACACTTGTGTAGGTAACTTACCTACACACTACCTTAAAATACAGTGGGGGCTCACATTGTTTGGGTGATCCAAACCATTCATTTGAATGATCCTCACATAGATAGGGTGTCCACAAAAAATCAGATCCATAGGATCATCCTAACCATTCAAACTATGGAGGCAAAAAATGGACTAATTTGTGAAGGTTTATATACGTCAGTTTTACCTCCACAAATCATAGGGTTGGGATGATCCTATGGATTTGATTTTTTGTGGACACCCTATCTATGTGAGGACCATTCAAATGAATTGTTTGGATCACCCAAACAATGTGGGCCCCCACTGTATTTTAAGGTAGTGTGTAGGTAACTTACCTACACAAGTGTGTAGGAAATGTTCTCTCTCTCTCTCTCTCTCTCTCTCTCTATATATATATATATATATATATATATATATATATATATATATATATGTTGGTGGGAATGTCCTTCACTCAAGGATATAAGAAAGAAGAAGAGAAGCTTCAAGGCGCGTAATCGCTTTCCTTAAGACAATATTCGCCCCCACCAGTTGTGTGCAAAGGGGATCCACGAATTGTCTTCAAGATACAATGAAGCCTTGTAGGACAATCCTACAATTGTTTGATGACGCTTTGCACAAGCGGAATCAAACCCAAGACACCTTTCAAGAACTTGAAGCCTTAGAGCAAAATCACTAAAACTGTTTCTCCAGAAAACAGATTTTAGTGCTATGTTTTATGAACAAAATTTAACTTGAAAAAACAAGTGAGAGAGAGATTGCTAGAGAGAGAAGAAAACTACCGCAATAACTGTTTTCTCATTATTGAAAAGATAGATTTCTACTCTTTTTATAGAGCACTAGATGTCTAATGTCCAAGAGAAACATCTCTTCAAGACATCCATTTGATTAGTTTGAATAATGACCATTCGATCACAACTCTTTGTGATTTTTGTGTCTTGGATCACCCACAAAGTGTCCTTTGTGTTTGAAAAACATCCATGACTCTTGGGAAGCAAAAGACATGAAGAAAGGATGAAAAACGGAAGTGAAAAGCCATGTCTATTTTCTCCCAACGGATAGTTTTTCGAACAGTCGAGGTCGATCGTGCTACCACGGTCGCCTGCCGGCATGCTTCTAGCCATTTTATTTTTTACGATCCAAAGAACCACGGTTAACCGGGCCTTTCGCGATCGACCTCTGACACCTTCCTAGAAATCAATTAAGTTTCCAGTAACCAATCCGTGGTCGCCCGGGATACCCCGGTCGACCGGCCTTGTTTGAAAACAAATTTATATTTAAAGTTAAAAACTAGTAAAACCATTTTAATTTGAAAATACCACTTTGCAATTTGAAAATCTCTAACAATATATATATCAATGAAGAAACGTGCAACAGACGTTTGCTTCATCCGTAAAAATATATGACACACTCCTGAAGCCACTCATATAGGTTACCCATTCATTAGGTTATTGGAGATGAGCGCATTGTTCTGTTAATGTCCTACATATACTTGATGGCATGCATTATATGAATGTGCATGACATCCAAGTTCCTTTTCATGCTTCTTATGATTGATGACTTATGCAAAAAAACAATTACAACCATTGGTTAGAGCTTTATAAAATTCAACTTGCCAGTAATCACTGGACTAAACATGAAAAGATGGACTATGGAATATACCAAAATGAAAATATCAGGAAAGAGAATTCTATATACCAGGTATATAGATATGCACATTTTTAGGTAAAAAAATGTCTATCTACAACATATAGATATGTAAAGAAATGTTATCAACACTCCACTCTTTTTATGATCGCACTTTTTTCTATTATTCATGCTATTCTCACAGCTTTACAATTTTCCTCATTTCAGTAGATGCACCATCATATAATTCATTTACTTCTTCAGATTTTCAATAGAGATTTTCTTTTTCTTAATTTTTCTATTCTAAAAGATTTTATGATTCTTTAAAGTAACCATTAATTTATTTTCTGTTTCCCCGTGCATCGTATGGGGTTTATATATATATATATATATATATATATATATATATATATATATATATATACTTTAAAGATTTTAGAGAAAATGACCAAAAAAAGGGCTTTGATATGACAATGATCTGTCAAGGGGGGAGAGTTGTAAATGACCAATGAAGAGTTTTAAGGACGAGAATGCCCTTAGTGTATGTTTTTCTCTCTCCCTCTCCCTCTCCCTCTCTCTCTCCCCCTATCAAATCAAATTGCAGGTGATAAAGACTACTTTTCACCCACTTGTCTCTCTCTCTCAAATCAAATTACAAGTGATAAAGACCCACATTTCACCCACTTTTCACCGTCTTCTCTCTCTCTCTCTCTCTCTCTCTCTCTCTCTCTCTTTCTCTCTCTCTCTGGCGTTCTCTCTCTCCGGCGTTCCCTCCCCCGGCTCTCTCTATCTCTCTGGCATTCTCTCTCCCGCCTCTCTTTCTCTCTCTCCGGCGTTCCCTCTCCCGCCTCTCTTTCTCTCTCTCCGACCTTTTCTCTCCCGCCTCTCTCTCTCTCTCTCTCCGACACTCTCTCTACCTCTCTTGCTTGCCCTCTCTCTCCCCATCACCGGCACAAAAGAAGGCGCTCCCCACACAGCGGCACGCTTCTCAGGTTGGAAAATGTATGGTTTGAACCAATAATTTCTTAGACATTATTGGTTTAAACCCCTAAATCTGTGAAAAATCATTCGTTTAAACCACAAATTTTTAGAATATCAATTGGGAAATCCCTATTTTTTGAAAAAACAATGGTTTAAACCTACAGTTTGTCACAAATTATTGGTTTAAACCACTAAGTTTTGAACTATTAATGGTTTAAACCAATACTTTGGGAGACATATCTGGTTTAAACCCCAAAATCAGTTGAGGAAACCCCTAATTTTTAAACAATTAATGGTTTAGACCAACAATTGATAACAAATTGTAGGTTTAAACCCCTAGTGTTTTGTAAATCAGTTGATAAAGACCTAAACTTTCACAAATCAATGGTTTAAACTTATAAATTCACATACATTATTGGTTGAATCCCATAAATTGTGAGAAATCATTGGTTTAAACCCCTAATATTTCTGAAACCACTTGAGAAAATCCTAATTTTTAAAAACCAATGGTTTAAAACTTATAGTTTCTAATCCATTATTGGTTTAAACCCCTAAAGTTTGAGAAATAAATAGTTTGAAGCAATAATATTTTAGAATTCATTGGGTAAAACCTATATAAAAAATCAGTTAAGAAAACCCCTAATCTTTTAAAGATCAATGGTATATACAAATAATTTCTCACCAATTATTGGTTTAAACCCCTAAAGTTTGAAAAATCAATAGTTTAAACCAATCATTTGTAAGATATCATTGGTTTAAAACCCTAATATTCTAAAAATCAGTTGAAAAACGCCTAATTTTTCAAAGATCGATGGTTTAATTCAATAATTTCTGAAACATTAATGGTTTAAACCCCTAAGTTTTGAAAAAAATGGTTTAAACCAATATTTGTGAGAAATCATTTTTTAAAACCCGTAATATATCGAAAATCAGTTGTAATTTTTCAAATATCAATGGTTTAAACCAATAGTTTCTCATAAATTATTTTTTTATACCCATAATCTGCATGGTTTAAACCACAAATTTTTAGAAAATCAGTTGGGAAATTCCTAATTTCTGAAAAATCAATGGTTTAAACCTACAGTTTGTCACAAGTTATTTATTTAAACCACTAAGTTTTGAACTATTAATGGTTTAAACCAATACTTTGGGTGAAATATCTGCTTTAAAACCCAAAATCTGTTGAAAAAACCCCTAATTGTTAAACAATTAATGGTTTAGACCAACAATTGATAACAAATTATTGGTTTAAACCCCAAGTATTTGGTAAATCTGTTGATCAGACCTACATTTTCACAAATCAATGGTTTAAACTTATAAGTTCACATACATTATTGGTTGAACCCCTAAATTGGGATAAATCATTGGTTTAAACCCCTAATATTTCTGAAATCACTTCAGAAAACCTCTAATTTTTTAAAAATCATTGGTTTAAAACCTATAGTTTCTAACCCATTATTGGTTTAAACCCCTAAAGTTTGAGAAATAAATGGTTTGAAGAAATAATTTGTTAAAGATGAATGGTTTATACAAAAAATTTCTCACACATTATTGGTTTAAACCCCTAAAGTTTGAAAAATCAATGGTTTAAACCAATAATTTGTGAGATATCATTGGTTTAAACCCCTAATATTTTAAAACTCAGTTGAGAAAACCCCTAATTTTTCAAATATCAATGGTTTAAATCAATAATTTCTCACACATTAATAGTTTAAACCCCTAAGTTTTGAAAAACAATGGTTTAAACCAATATTTGTGAGAAATCATTGTTTAAAACCCGTAATATATTTAAAATCAGTTGTAATTTTTCAAAGATCAATGGTTTAAACCAATAGTGTCTCAGAAATTATTGGTTTAAACCCATAAAGTTTTGAAAATCAATGGTTTAAACCAATAATTGTTAAGAAATCGTTCGTTCAAACCCTTAGTATTTATGTGTAAGCCCAATGGTTTTTACCTTGGCATTCCCATCTTGTTTTGATGATTCCAATACACAAGTGATCATTTATCACTAATGTGTTTATTTGTCTAAGTTGTAGATCTTGATAAAGTAAGATCAAGGATGCTTGGATTGAAGGCCAAGAAGCCCACATTAGACCACTAATTGGAAGGCCAAAGTCATCAAGCAAGAAGTCATGAAGACTTGAAGACATGAAGAAATTAATATTGAAGACCATTTTTTAATGTAATTGATCCAAACCTAGATTAGGTTTTTAGAGGCATAATTAAGGTAATCTCACACACCCTAAATAGACAAGTGATTGTATTTGTGGAGTTCCAACACCTTGGAACCCTCATAGCAATCCCATCTTGGTTGAGAATTGGAAGCCCAAAACAGAGAATTGAAAATCTGCTCTGCATAGGCTTCTCGGAACTCCGAGAGTTTTTCTCGGAACTCCGAGAATTCTCGGAACTCCGAGAATTATTCTCGGAACTCCGAGAAATGGTCCAGTAGACTTTTTCCAATTTCTGTGAGGCTTCTCGGAACTCCGAGATTTTTTCTCGGAACTCCGAGAATTCTCGGAACTCCGAGAATTATTCTCGGAACTCCGAGAACACTCCAACGGTCTGAAAAAGAGCCGTTTGGAATTTTGCTGGAATTACCTCAATGCCATTGAACGGTCATATTTTGGTTTTCCTATAAATATGAGTGTTCTAAACATACAAACCATCAATCCTAACACTCTTAAACTTCATTTGAATACCCAAGAGTGAATCAAGCTTCAATTGTGCCTCTCATCACCAACTCTAGGATTTGGATCATAGGCTCTCAATTGTACATCTTTTGTAACCCTTGTGAAGGGATCTTTTAGTTCTTTCTTTCATCTTTCAAGACTTGTATTCGGGCGAGTATTCGGAGAAGCGGAGCCCTTTTTCTCCGTGGTGAGGATTGCCACCAAGGTTAAAGCAATTGTAATTGGCACCGATCTTCGCCAAGGTTAAGAAGATCAAATAGTGAAGCCATCAACGGGTTTGGTTGGTGGAGTGGAGTAGGCCTCGAGTTTGAGGACCGAACCACTTTAAATCTCGGGTGCACTCTTTCTATCTCCTTGCTCTTTCATTTGCATTGCACCATTAGATTTAACTTGTATGCTTAAAATATTGTTTTTGATCTCTTAATCGGTTTAAGTTTTTCGAATTGGTAAATTCTAGTTTTCTTAAACAACCGTATTCTCCCTCCTCATAGTTGCCATTTCTATTATAACTTGGGACCCCCTATATCGGATTTTCACTTGGTATCAGAGCCTTGGCTCTTAAAAGATTTTAAAATTTTTGTAAAAGTTATTTCAAAATCTAACTAGGGAAAGATTTTATTTGGCAACTTCTAATTGTGAAATGGCACACCAAATTGGAACCGGACTTCCGGAAGGCCATTCCACAACTAGACCTCCTTTCTTCAATGGGTCAAACTATGGACATTGGAAAATAAGGATGCGCATCTATCTTCTTTCGATAGATGTGGAACTTTGGTACATTGTTGAAAATGGATACAATGTACCTTCCAATCCTTTTGAAGAATGGAATGTGGTAGAGAAAAGGCAAGCTAATTTGAACTACAAAGCAATAAATTCCTTGTTTTGTGCCTTAGCTACCGAGGAGTTTAATAGAGTTGCTCTTTTTGATTCCGCCAAGACTATTTGGGATACCCTTGCAACTACCCATGAGGGAACATCACAAGTCAAGGATTCCAAAATAAACTTGTTAAAGAGCAAGTATGAAATGTTTAGAATGAGTCCAAACGAGAGTATTTCGGAAATGTATACTCGTTTTTCTATTATTTCAAACGAACTAGCTAATCTTGGTAAATCTTATCCTAACGATGAGCTTGTGAGTAAGTTACTTAGGTCTCTTCCTCCCCATTGGGATCCAAAGGTGACCGCGATTCAAGAGTCAAAAAATCTCAAGACTCTAACCATAGAGGAGCTTGTAGGATCTCTCATCACCCATGAGATGCTCCTTACTAGCCGACAAGAGGAAAAGAAGCCAAAGGAGAAGGAGAGGGAATTTAGATCCCTAGCACTCAAGGCTTCCAAGGAAGACTCATCAAGTGAAGCGGATAGTGACGAAGAAGAAGCTTTACTAAGATTCAAGAGCTTGTGGAGAAAGAAGCATAAGAAAGATAAGAAGAAGAAAGAGGAAAGTGATGTTGAAAGAGCCTTAAGATGCTTCAATTGCAAGAAGATTGGACACAAAAGACCGGATTGTCCACTTCTAAAATCAACTTCCTCTAAGTACAAGGGTAAGAAGGATTGGAAGAAGCATAAGGCTCTTGCCGCCGGTTGGGATGCGTTAAGCACATCGGGCAAAAGCTCAAGTGAAGGGGAAGAAAATAAAAAAGATGATCTTTGCTTCATGACAATCACCCATGAAGTTGAGGTAAACTCTAACCCCTCATATTCTTCATCTAGTAGTAAAAGTGATAGCATACCTTATGATGAATTATGTGAAACCTTGCATACCCAAATTTCCAAAAACAAAGTTCTTAAAAAATCCATTTTAAAGTTAGAAAAAGAACTTGAATTTTTGAAAAGTGATTTATCTTCTTCCATATCTCAAGAACAAGTTACACTTGAAAATCATAAACTTGAGATTAATACCCTTAAGGGTAGCTTGGATGAGAAAACTTGCCAACTTTTAAAATTTCAAAATATGGCAAGCTCCTCCAATTCTTATGAAGATGAAAGAAATGAGCTTTTAGTTCAAACATCCCATCTTCATAATGAAAATGAAAGACTTAGATTATGTTTACATGGATTTCTAAATGGAAATAAAATTATTGACATAATCCTAAGTAAAACTAGTCTTAGACCTCAACATGCTTATCATGATAGGACTAGTGTATCTAACCCTCTTGTTAGATGCCATTTTTGTGGAATGAATGGTCATTACCAATTCCAATGTGCATCCAAGAGTAGGGCTAGATGTGGGACCAAGAAATCTTGGGTTCCCAAAACCCCCATATGATGATATTCATATTGTGTAGATTAGGGGTTTTTTGAACTTAAAATTGAATATATTTCATTTGTATGTTTTGTTTGATAACCCCTCTTGTATTGTAAAATTATTTTAACTAGGGGGAGTTAAAATTGAATTTTTCTTTGAAAAAGGGGGAGCTTTAAAATTGTAAATTTTAAACCCTTGTTTTTCTTACCCCTTCTTTTTGTTGATGACAAAGGGGGAGAAGAATCTAGAGTAAAGTCTCTAGTGTAAGAAAAATGTGAAAAGATTATATGCTTTGATTTGTAAATCTCTTGTGCTTGTCATCATCAAAAAGGGGGAGATTGTAAGCCCAATGGTTTTTACCTTGGCATTCCCATCTTGTTTTGATGATTCCAATACACAAGTGATCATTTATCACTAATGTGTTTATTTGTCTAAGTTGTAGATCTTGATAAAGTAAGATCAAGGATGCTTGGATTGAAGGCCAAGAAGCCCACATTAGACCACTAATTGGAAGGCCAAAGTCATCAAGCAAGAAGTCATGAAGACTTGAAGACATGAAGAAATTAATATTGAAGACCATTTTTTAATGTAATTGATCCAAACCTAGATTAGGTTTTTAGAGGCATAATTAAGGTAATCTCACACACCCTAAATAGACAAGTGATTGTATTTGTGGAGTTCCAACACCTTGGAACCCTCATAGCAATCCCATCTTGGTTGAGAATTGGAAGCCCAAAACAGAGAATTGAAAATCTGCTCTGCATAGGCTTCTCGGAACTCCGAGAGTTTTTCTCGGAACTCCGAGAATTCTCGGAACTCCGAGAATTATTCTCGGAACTCCGAGAAATGGTCCAGTAGACTTTTTCCAATTTCTGTGAGGCTTCTCGGAACTCCGAGATTTTTTCTCGGAACTCCGAGAATTCTCGGAACTCCGAGAATTATTCTCGGAACTCCGAGAACACTCCAACGGTCTGAAAAAGAGCCGTTTGGAATTTTGCTGGAATTACCTCAATGCCATTGAACGGTCATATTTTGGTTTTCCTATAAATATGAGTGTTCTAAACATACAAACCATCAATCCTAACACTCTTAAACTTCATTTGAATACCCAAGAGTGAATCAAGCTTCAATTGTGCCTCTCATCACCAACTCTAGGATTTGGATCATAGGCTCTCAATTGTACATCTTTTGTAACCCTTGTGAAGGGATCTTTTAGTTCTTTCTTTCATCTTTCAAGACTTGTATTCGGGCGAGTATTCGGAGAAGCGGAGCCCTTTTTCTCCGTGGTGAGGATTGCCACCAAGGTTAAAGCAATTGTAATTGGCACCGATCTTCGCCAAGGTTAAGAAGATCAAATAGTGAAGCCATCAACGGGTTTGGTTGGTGGAGTGGAGTAGGCCTCGAGTTTGAGGACCGAACCACTTTAAATCTCGGGTGCACTCTTTCTATCTCCTTGCTCTTTCATTTGCATTGCACCATTAGATTTAACTTGTATGCTTAAAATATTGTTTTTGATCTCTTAATCGGTTTAAGTTTTTCGAATTGGTAAATTCTAGTTTTCTTAAACAACCGTATTCTCCCTCCTCATAGTTGCCATTTCTATTATAACTTGGGACCCCCTATATCGGATTTTCACAAATTTCTCACACATTATTGGTTTAAACCCCTAAAGTTTGAAAAATCAATGGTTTAAACCAATAATTTGTGAGATATCATTGGTTTAAACCCCTAATATTTTAAAACTCAGTTGAGAAAACTCCTAATTTTTCAAATATCAATGGTTTAAATTAATAATTTCTCACACATTAATAGTTTAAACCCCTAAGTTTTGAAAAACAATGGTTTAAACCAATATTTGTGAGAAATCATTGTTTAAAACCCGTAATATATTTAAAATCAGTTGTAATTTTTCAAAGATCAATGGTTTAAACCAATAGTGTCTCAGAAATTATTGGTTTAAACCCATAAAGTTTTGAAAATCAATGGTTTAAACCAATAATTGTTAAGAAATCATTCGTTCAAACCCTTAGTATTTATGAAATCAATTGAGAGAACCCTTAAACTTTGAAACGTCAATGGTTTAAACAAATAATTTGTCAAAAATTATATGTTTAAAGACATAATATTTCTGAAATCAGTTGAGATAACCTCTAATTTTCGAGAAATCAATGGTTTAAACCTATAATTTGTGACCCATTATCGGTTTAAATCCCAAAAGTTAAGAAAAAACAATGGTTTAAACCAATAATTTGTGAGAAATCAGTTGTTTTAAACACTAAAGTTTGAGAAATTAGTTGAGAAAGCCCGTAATTGTTAAAAAATCACTGGTTTAAACCACCATTCCATTGCTTTCTTTGTAGGGGCATAAACCACCATTCGATTGGTTCACTCCAAAGCATCATTCCATTGCATTGCACCAATACTAACCTCCCTTCCATGAAAAAGTATGTAGTTCCCTTTCCATTCTCATCTCTTTCCATTTTTAGCACGTTTAAATTACTTTAAAAAACTTCTAATCAATGTTTAATTTTGTTTTTACAAGAAAGAGGAACGAATGGCTTCTTTTGTCTTACACGTCGACGACATTCTAAAGAATGCGATATCATTTGAATACGTCGGCGGGAAGAAGTTGCCTCTTATTGTGGGTCGGAGAACAAAATATAGAGATTTTGACAATCTAATTCATAGCAAAATTGGGACCAATTGAAGTGAGGTTTCTCTATCTATAAAGTGTCGATATGTTTTCGACCCATCTCAGATCATCTTATATGATATTCGAGATGACGACGACCTTGATCTGGTAATGATGCTCTTTGATAGTACGGTCATTAACACTTTGAGCCTATATGTAACTAAAGAGTTCAGATTCGGAGGAAACAATTCTCCGGACCCTACGATTCCTTCCTCATTTGCAGAGGCTTCGAGGCCGAATATTAGTATTGTCCCCGTGCTTCTTGCATCACCGAGTCTAACGGCGATTGCTCGAAAAGAGAAAAGAACGCTTGGCGGTATTCATACCATACATCGGTAAATTATAGTATTGAACAATTGTTGGGTGCGATTAATATTCCTTCGTTTCATTTCTAAATCAATTACTTTATCTTTAATTGGCTACCGATCTACAGGTATGAAGTGGACTTGAATTGGGATTTTGAAGATCCCACCTTGAATGAGACCGACGCAACTGAGACCGAGTTTGAGAAAACCCAACCAGGCAGAAACAATTCGAACTTGTGTAGGGATTTTGGAGGTGATATTCATGCTCATGATTTGGTTCGACCGAACGATGGCAGTAATAACGACGATGAAGAGGACTTCGGTGATGATGAAGAGGACTTCGGTGACGATGATGAGATGAGTGACGAGGAGGAGGATGACCTGCTAATTATCTAGGCGATGCTTTGGAAAATACCAATATAAGGCAGCCGATGGAAGCAGATGAAATGATTGTAGGGGGTGATGAAGTAAATGCGATCGTGGGACCTGAGGATTTCACGGTCGGGGCAATGTTCCCAAATCTTAAAATCTTTCAGAAGAAAATCACAAAGTACGCAATCCGGCATCGGTTTGTGTTTGTCCCACAAGAGACAAATCCCACAAAGTACGTCGTTAGATGCAAGGATCGTACCTGCCCATGGCGTATCAAAGGGACAACTTATACAGATTATGTTAAGGTAAAAACATTTATCCCTCAGCACACATACTCAAGCACAATGAATGGGAACGATCATCCCATGGCCACTAGCCGCAACTGTGATAGATGGCAACAATGGGTTATTCCCGTTGGCACTTGCAGTAGTTGAGGCCGACACGTATGATAGCTGGGTATGGTTCCTGCATTTGTTCCGTCAGAATTTCATTTCGGCAGGACGAGATGTCATCACGATTGGGTCCGACCGGATGAAGGGGTTGCCTAGAGCCGTAGCAGAAGCTCTGCCAGGGCGCACCATTTCTATTGCATCCACCACCTCAGTGCCAACTTCCATGGAAAATTTAAGAGTGAAGATCTCCGGAAACTTTTTATGAATGCTACATATTCCCTAAGGGAGGGTGCTTTTAAGGATGCGATGGAGAGTATTAAAAGCATGAGTAAAAGCACAGAGAAATGGATATCGGAGATTCCTAAACAAAATTGGGCCAGCGCGTATTTTTATGGTTCTAGATATAACGTGCTGACAACTAACACAGTTGAGAGCTTCAATGCACTTTTAAAGGGCGCAAGGGAGCTGCCTATTGCAGCACTTATTGAACAGACAAGATGGAGACTATCTGATTTCTTTCAGTACCGTCAGAAGGCAGGTAGCAAGTGGACGACTCGTTTGACCCCAAACGCGGAAGACTGGTTGGCCGATGAACGTATTCTGGCAGGTGGTTATATGGCGCACCAGTGTGGTTGGACCATATATGAGGTCAAGTCCAAGTACCACATTGATGAGGTGGACTTAGGAAAGAAAACATGTACATGTCGTTTGTTCCAAACGATGGGAATGCCGTGCTCTCATGTGATAGCAGCCATGGGACTGGACCAACGAGACCCATACAGTTACTGTGAGGAATGGTATCATGCCGATACATATCGGAGGACTTACAATGGAGCAATTTATCCCACGTTAGACCGATCGCAATGGCCGGAGCCTACCCATCCTTTGCCGTTGGTATTGCCACCAAAATCAAGACGACAGCCAGGCCGACAGAAAAAAGTGAGAACGGAGAGAGGGATGCAAAGAGGAGTGCACCATAAGTGCGGTACTTGCGGTCAACTTGGACATAATAAGAGATCATGCAAGAATTCGCCCACCGTAATTCCTCAGCCAAACGCGGTCCCAATCGGGCCTTCCGCACCAATGGGAAATCGGTATGTATTTTTTTGACTTGTGTTTTCTCTTATATTATGATCCTCGATACAATCCGTGCCAGCTTTAAACTATTCTTGGTAATTTTATTGCAGGCCCGCCGTATCCCGCCTGCCTCCGTTCTTTTAAGTATGATTCTTTTTTTTGTATTTTTGGGATCATTTGAATTGAAGGGACTTGGATTTCGTTGACAGAAACTGTTTCGAGGTTTATCCTGCCTACCTCTTGGTATGTAATTTTTGTTTTCTTTTGAACCATTAGAATGTGAATTTTTCTCAAGACCATGCATAAAATGAGATGAAACATTTAAACAACTTGCTAGCGTGGTGAATTTTCCATGTAGGTGACCTGTTTTTGCACCCAATACAGTTTCAATGTTAGATTTCTTCAAGAAGTCTGGGGTCGTCAACTAGACGCGGCTCCAAAACTTCTGGACTAGGGAGCAATCAACCACTGAGCAATTCAACCAATGAGGATTCATCTGAAGATTATGAAGTTATATGGGAATGGCCTAGCATTATGTGTAGATATGCAACAATGAGAAATTTTACTATTTTATACCCTATAATGTACCCAGAAAATGGTTGATTATATAACAGCTCCGGCGTTGGATTTGCGCGTAAGAAAATTGTTTACTCTCTCTATATCTCTCTCCATGAATGAAGTTTGCAACACAGGTTTCATTTTAGATGCTGAAAAGAAAACTTTCATGCCATTTGCAAATAACTGCATCCATCTACAAAGAGACTCTGAATATAAAGCTAATACAGCACAAAACATCCACAAAGAGACTCCGAATATAGCAAAGGAGTTGGAGCCAAAAAAGAGAGCCATCAGCAAATAACTGCATCCATCTACTGCTCTGGAGGAGGGGGTGGCGGATAAGAAGAGGAACTGCCCGGGTGCTGACTCGACGAACCACCGGAGAGGTACTGATAAAGGGTAGAGAACTGGGCGTCAACGTGAGTGGAGAGCGACTGGAAACAAGTAGAAGGTGCCCAGAAGGTAGTATGCTCGAATAGCCACACCTAGAATGAAGACAGACAATATTTATAGAACAAATAACCAAACTTATAAAAGACTAATCATGTATATAATATATGTACTCTTTACCTGTAGCACAATAGCGCATCCGGTGATATATCCCATCTTCCCGTTTTTGGAATATGCATCCAATGACTCTACCAGGAAGTCGTAGACGGGGTATGCCCAAGCAACTCTTCCCACGGTCTCTGCTCCTAAGTAGGGGAAGAGGCAGGATTTCGTCCTGTGATCCATAGGGTCAGCCTGAGCAAAAAGCACAAAGCAGGAGCAGCAACACATGTCTCACTGTCGCCTGGACCGATGCAATCTCATCCGATCTGGACTCTGCCCTGATAACATCTGCAATCTCACCAAATCTCGCCCAAGCACGGGCAAACCTCCAACCTTCAACCTCCTCTGTCGAATGCCAGTCTATCCGTATTCTATCCCCTATAAGGCTTAGGCTCAATGCCAATGCTAAATCCCTGACCTCAATGAGGACTAATATGCCACCTATTTTAAATGCCCTTGACTTGGGTATCTAGGATCGCACAAGGACGGTCAATATTGCCTTGTGCAATTTGACACCTTCAAGATTAAGCAAGGCCCCAAATGGGCTTCTCTCTAGCATATCGGTATGTGCTTTCCTCAACTTCAGGGAATTGAAGAAGTCGTGAAACTTGGAGGGGCAGCATCTCGACGTAGCATAAGACGCCTGCAAAACAAAGAATTATCAGATATATACAACATTTTCACTATATGGAAACGATGGAAAACAAGGCTTAAAAGAATAACCGGAAGCATTACCATGGTTTCACGAGATGATCACTATGTGAAAAAGATGGAATCCAATCCAATTAATCAGATTTGGGCCTGTTCAGACAGAATTTCAGGAAAAAAATTAACAAAGTTGTCTACCAAAATTCTTTAACAACCAGAATTTTACCCTTTTGATCCATTAGGGATGAAAACCCAACATTCTTCTTAACTGTCATGCCAACCATATAAAAACTGTAGGTTTTTCAAAACATAGAGGTTTAAACTAATAATTTTTGAGAAACTATAGGTTTAAAGCATATATTTTTCAAAAATTAGGGGTTATAGACACTGATTTCTACCAAAATATTGGTTTAAACCATTATTTTTCAAAACTTAGGGGCTAATTTTGGAAATAGTAGGGGTTTACACCAATGATTTCTCACAAATAATTGGTTTTAACCATTGATTTTCAACATTTAGGGATTTAAACCACTAATCTGTGAGAACTTATAGGTTTAAACCAAACATTTTAGAACAATTAAGGGTTTAAACCAACTGATTTTGAATTATTAAGTGTTTAAACCAATGCTTTCTCACAAATTATTTGTTTAAACCATTAATTGTTCAAGATTTAGGGATTTAAACCAATAATTTCTAACAAACGGAGTTTAAATCAATGATTTCTATCAAATTATTGGTTTAAACCAAACTTTAGAGGTTTAAACAAATAGTTTGTGAGAAATTATTGGTTTAAACCATAGATTTACACAAAAATTAGGGGTTCACTTGCTGATTTTTCCAACTATAGGGTTCAGTCAACTGATTTGGGAAAATATATGGAAAATTCTAAACGGATTTTCTCAAAACCCTAACTTAAAACTGAGAGGGAGAGAGTGACAGTGTGAGAGAGGGGTTTAAACCAATGGCTTAAACCAAACTTTAGAGGTTTAAACCAATAATTTGTGCGAAATTATTGGTTTAAACCCTAGATTTATTAAAAAATTAGGGGTTTAGTTGCTGATTTTCCGAAATATAGGGTTTTCTCAACTGATTTGGAAAAATATAGGGTTTTGCCAAACTGATTTTCTCAACTTTAAACCAATGATTTCTAACAAATTATTGGTTTAAACCAAACTTTAGGCGTTTAAAACCATAATTTCTGACAAATTATGGGAAAATTAGGGGTTTAAACTAATCTTTAGGGATTTAAACCATAGGTTTTCTAAAAAAATTAGGGGTTTAAACCAAACTTTAAGAGTTTAAACCATAGGTTTTCTAAAAAAATTAGGGGTTTAAACCAAACTTTACGATTTTAAACCATAGGTTTTCTAAAAAAATTAAGGGTTTAAACCAAACTTTAGGGCTGTAAAGATTTCAAAAAATAATTAGGGGTTTCGATTAGGGGTTTGATTACTCTCTCTCTCTCTCTCTCTCTCTCTCTGATTTTCCCAACTTAGAGAGAGAGAGAGAGAGAGTACCAACCCTAACTTAATTGTTTGAGTCTAAACTGATTTTTTTAAAACCCCTAATTTTTTGTTCCTAAACTGATTTTCTCAAAACCCCTAATTTTTTGTTTCTAAACTGATTTTCTCAAAATCCTAACTTAAAATATCAAAACACAACTAAGAGGGAGAGAGTACCGACCTGTAAAAAGGAGGTCCTCTCAGAATCAGAGGTTGCCGGAGAGACAGAGGGCCGGAGAGAGGGGGAGAGAGAGGATGCCGACGAAAGAGAGAGAGGGTCGGAGAGAATCACACTAGAGAGGGGGAGAGAGAGGGTGCCGACGACAGAGAGAGAGAGAGAGATGGCCAGTGAAAGCGAGTGACAGCCGGTGAGAGAGGAACGACGAGAGAGAGAGAGAGAGAGAGAGAGAGAGAGAGAGAGAGAGAGAAATGTAAAAACAGTAAATACTGTAAAAAAACACTTGAATGAGTTTAAGGGTAGTTTTGTCCTAAACCTACCCAAACCAGTCACCATCACTTTGGATTGGTCATTTCCAAGTCTCCCCCCTTGACAGGTGATTGTCATATCAAAGCCCTTTATTTTGTTATTTTCTCAAGATTTTATGATTCTTTAAAGTAACCATTAATTTATTTTTTGTTTCCCCGTGCATCGTACGGGGTTTCATACTAGTATATATTATATAGATATATATATATATATATATATATACATATGTATAGGGAAATGATTTCAGTGCTCCAATATTTTGATAAACATGCCCTCACTTGTTTGTCGTGTAGTATTTAAAGGGCTTTAAGAGCTTTAAGACCTTTTTGAGAACCGTATATATATATATATATATATATATATATATATATATATATTATAAAATAAATTAGTGCTTTATCATCATCATATCTATTCTAGATATAATTGGAAAACTCTAGGGTTAATTCCTTGCTTATATGAAAGGTACATATATAGATATTAATTGGTTGTAAATATCTTATTTTTCATAGTTTACATAACAATTACTGATATAAATGCTTAAATATTTCTGAATATTTAAAAGTAGTTGACTATTTAATAGAAAAAGAATTGTTTTCCTAGTCATTGGATCAATGAGTTGAGTTTTAAGATTTGGTAAATAGTATTTATGTCAATGATACATTTTAAACCCATTAAATTACAATTAGAAATGAGATGCGCATTATATTTGTGCATTGTAGTGCTGTATTAGAACAGATCATACGTGCCCCTTTTTAGAATTCTCTCTCTGATTAACGTGGACTATAATGATATATCTTAAAGGTGGTGGAAGGAAACGAATCTTATAGAAAACATGCCTTTTGCTAGGGACAGTGTAAGCCCAAGGGTTTCCATGGGTTAATCATTCATCTTACCTTCTTGTTTTGATGCTAGCAAACCAAATTGATTAGCATTTATGGACTGATGTGTTGCTTTGAGGTGTTGTGTTGTATATAGGAATTTCATCTCATAATCGTTATTACACAACTCTTCACAACACATGGCTTGTGGATCAAGGAGCAAAGGAACCAAGAGCTTGCACCTACAGTGAAGACATCCTCATTTGAAGATGTTCAAATCAAGAAGCTCATCATGAAGATTCCACAAGTTCCCAACAAGTGTCAAGAAGGAGCTTGGAGTTGAACATGTCATGGTGACACCTCATGTACCTCTGTGGACCCCGATCCCAAGGACGGTGGGCGAGGGACACAAGATCCCGCGTCAGTCCTCTAAGATCTCCACAATGTGAAGGAGAGCTCTACCAAGGAACTCTCGAAATGATGCCACTCACAGCATGGGTGGCGATATAAATGAGATACCTCTCGATTCAAGGACCAACCCGGAACCAAGATGTACCTATAACAAAGAAGAGTCGCCATCCAAGGAATTAGGCCCTGGATCCCATGAAATACTCTGTTGCAACGGATAACCAGAGATACAAAAAGTCTGTGCCTGATGACGAATGGGGAAGGTATTAAGCGCCCCCAATTCGCCGAAGTGCAAGCACCTGGTCTCTTATGCCATTTTTAATTAATTTTGAAGAGTTTTGGGCTAAAATCATGTGAAATGGGAATGAGTATCCCCGAGAAAACGTCTATCTAAGCATGCATGACCCGGGGATGGGCAAAAGAAGATAAACATCCAAATCCTAACTCACCGCATCTACTCCTAACCCATCACATCTAGGAAAGCAATAACATCCGCATGCACAGCTACAGCTAAGCAAGTAATAGCAGATATGATAAGCAGAAAAGCAGTAAATATCTACAGCTAAGCATGTGAAACTAAACGCACAAGGAATAAGCAAGCTGAAAGTAAACACACAAGGAACCAAAGACAAACACACGATAAGCTAAAAGATGCGAGGAAAGAAAGGAATCAGAAAATAGACGGTATGCGCAAACCCAAAATGCCAGGGAAAACAAAATGGGACATACGATAGACTCAGGGAGCGATTGTAAAGGAATCGAGCTCAGTGATCCTGATCCGCTAAAGATCGGACAAGCCTCGCGATCGTCATAGCCTATCGTTGGGCTCAGCGAGGACAATCCCTGTAAAGGGGCCACGCTACGTCGTCGCCCATCCCAAAACCCGATAAAACGTCGGAAAACTGATAAAACCGGCAAACCACGATCAAAATCAGAAATGAAATGAAAGAAGGCTCCGAGTGACCTGGCAATCACCATCCTTGCCCATTTTGGTTTTTGTATTTTTGGAAAAGCTTGAAAGATATTTTTGGATGCTGAAATGATTTTTTTTAAGGGTTTAAATAATTTTATTGAAAAGTTTGACTGAACTTGGGATGACGATCCCAAGCTGCCTACGTACCCTGTAGAAAGGGATCAAGCCAACGTAGTTCGAAACAGCTTTTCGAAAAACGCTTTGGGAGTTTTTGAATTTTTGTTGTTTTTGTTGTTTTTATCCCTTTTGATTGAAAGGGGGTTTTGGCTCAGGAGGTTTCCGTCCGTCGTCGCCTTGACCCGACGAGAGTGTTCCTGTAATTGAGGGAATCCTGAAGCTCGAAAAGGATCTCTAGGAACGTGAAGAGAGTAGTCCCGAAAAAGGAGGAACTCCGAACCCTGTAAGAAGCGAAGGTCCTAAAGAAAAAGGAATCCCTAAACCCCATGAAGAATCCTAGTACAAGGAGGACAAGAAGGGTGAAGGGGGTTTGGCTCAAGAGACACCCCGTCATCACCTGAACCCGAGAGGAAAGTTTCCAAAACCAAGGGACATATCAAACGCGGGTAACGCTAATAGCAGTGCTTGTATTTAAGAAAAGATAATCAAGCACACCGTCAAACCAAATTTATGCCATCTAAAAAAATCACAGCATTTGGGGCAAGGAAAATAGAGTGCAAGGAAAGTATAGAGGATCTTTTCTATCACTTACAGACACACTATCCATGATCCAAACCATTCAATCCCATAAACCATAAAAATGAAATGATAGAAATTGTGAGAATTACTTAAGATTGAAGATGATCGGCACGGATCGAGTGATTTGC
This sequence comes from Tasmannia lanceolata, assembly GCF_043159265.1. Classification (NCBI taxonomy): domain Eukaryota; kingdom Viridiplantae; phylum Streptophyta; class Magnoliopsida; order Canellales; family Winteraceae; genus Tasmannia; species Tasmannia lanceolata. The sequence continues at coordinate 25,671,359 of NW_027518697.1, read as the reverse complement.
GGGAGTCGGTTGTACTCGAGAATTGACGGATCAAAGCTTGAAGATGGTGGTAGATAGAGGGATTAAGGGATGATGGTCGAGGACTTCGGATTGTCGGAAATGAGCCGGGAAGTGACCGGATCTGAGAAGCGCTCGCTAGTGGGTAGGGGTATATGGGGGTGATCAAAGGGTTTTAATGGTGGTTGGGGTCTCAAAGACAAAACAAAACAAACAAAAAAACAGAGGAGATACAGTGGCTGCTGTGGTGAAGGTAAGGGCGGAGAGGGTCGGAAATGGGTATGGCCGGATTCGGATGGGGTTGGGTGCGGAAATGGGTTAGATGTGGGTTTTGATGTAGGAAAATGGTGGAGGGATGGGAGAAGGGCGGAGGTGACAGAGAGGGTTGCGGCTGGAGATGGGTATGGTGGAGGGATGAGAGAGGTTGAAAAAGACTGAGCACCTCCTTCTCTCTTGCTCTTTTCTTTTCTTTCTCAATCTCTCATTTTTATCTACGAAAATGGGGTTTTTTTTTTATGGTGGATCGGAGATGGGTATGGGTTTGGTTCGGTCGGATTCCAGCAAGCTTGCCGGAATCAATGGAGATGGTGGTCACTCCCTCTCTCTCTCTCTCTCTCTCTCTTGGTGGCTGCTGTTGGTGGAGGTGGAGGTGAAGAGAGGATGGAGGTTGATGGCGTGAATGGCTGAAATGGAGGAGGGTTTGAGGGTTATGGACTTGGGTTTTCGAAGTGGGTTTGGGGTGGAGATGGGTTTCGGTTTTGGAGGTGGTGGTTGGGGAAGATGAGGGTGGAAGAGGGTTTTCGAAGGGTTTTTGGTAGTCGGTGGTGGCTGGTGGTCGGAAAAGATGGGGGTGGAAAAGGTGGGTTGCAGAGGTTGGAAATGGAGATGGGTTTTGGGTTTCGGGTTTGAGGATGGTGGCTGGTGGTGGTGCGGTGGAGATGGGTTTTGGGTTTCGGGTTTGAGGTTGAGGATGGTGGCTGGCGCGGTAGAAATGGGTTTTGGGTTTCGGGTTTGGGGTGGAGATGGTGGTGGGTATGGGGTTTCGATGGTGGAGATTGGTGGTGGATGGGGTAGATGGAGGTGGCGGTTGGAGAAGAGTGGAAGAGGAAGAGGGTTTGGGGGTGGTGGTTGGAGGCGGTGGTAGAAGGAAGAGAAGATGAGGTGGCTGCAAATCCCTTTTCTCCTCTCCCTCCCTCTGCTGCTCTTTTCTTCAAAAAAATCCTCCTCCTGAAAACCCTATTTTGATCTTCTTTTAAAGGGGAAATGGCATATTTGCCCCTACTCCCTTTTATCTTTTGAAATGGTATCAGCACTACCATATTTTAAGCCCTCTTGTCTTGCCTAACTAGCATATGAGACAGGCTTAGATGCCGTATGAGACGGGCTTAGATGCCGTATGAGACGGGCTTAGATGCCGTATGAGACGAGCTTAGATGCCGTATGAAATGGGCTTAGATGCCGTATGAGACGAGCTTGGATGCCGTATGAGACGGGCTTAGATGCTGCATGAGACGGGCTTGGATGCCGTATGAGACGGGCTTAGATGCCTTATAGAAACGGGCTTGGATGCCGTATGAGACGGGCTTAGATGCCGTATGAGGCGGGCTTAGATGCCGTATGGGACGGGCTTGGATGCCGTATGAGACGGGCTTGGATGCCATGTGAGACGGGCTTGGATGCCGTGTGAGACGGGCTTAGATGCCGTATGAGACAGGCTTGGATGCCGTGTAGAAACGGGCTTAGATGCCGTATGAAACAGGCTTGGATCCTCTCATAGCTACAAAAGGTGAAATTTAATTAGGCGGAACCCTCACGCACTAATCAAAAGAGAAAGCGCTGTTATGCGGAACCTTCACGCAGTAACAAGCGATGGAAATTTGCTCGCGGAGTAAAATTCTTGTGAAAAGATTGATACTCTCACGCTTTTGATCGATTGATTGATTTAAATTGATTGATTTGGATTGATTTCTTTGGAGATTACTTTGTCTCCTGCCGAGAAAATGGGAGTGCGAGTTCCTTGTTGAGGACCGGACTCACATGGTTTGCTGGGATTTTGGGTACTGACCCATTTTTGAAAGAATTAGATTTTTGCTGGGAATTAAACGCTTTGAGCAATTGCCAGCAGACTCTCTAGGAAATAGATGTTAGGCTCCATTGGGGATTAGCTTTGCCGTTGAGCTGACTATGGAGTAGGCTTAGCTGGGGAATTTGGGAGGTTTAACTCGAGATGTGCTCGAGCTTCTCTCATCTCAACTTGCTGGAGACATTGGTTTATTCTGATTGTCCTTGTGGATTTGACAGCTTTTATGACTTGGCGTGATTTGCCAAGTCATAAAAGATGCCCCTAGTTATTTCATACTTCCATAACTAGAGTCTTAATAAAGCAAATACAAATGTAGGGAAATAAATATTTCATTTCATGAACATTGGATTTACAAAGCTCTCTGTGTAGAGGAAACATGACAACAATGAGATCATTTATGCCTAAAAGAACTCTTTCAAATCTGCCAGCTAACAAAATTTCAATAGGCCTGATAGCTTGCTATTCTTCTGAACCTTGTTCTGATTTAATCTGTCTTCCGGAGAAGAGACTTCTTGCTTTGATGCTTGTCACCCCAGCTCTGGGAAAGGTACAGACCATACAAGACCTTGGATATTTTGACTTGACACACGACAGACTTCGACAAGTGACAAGTAAAAGACATTGACAAACACAGGACTTGGATTTCAAGAAAGACTCAACTTGCTTCTTGACCTGACAAATATTTTAAATGGTGAAGGTTAACCACTCTTAGAGTGACCCGAATACCATGCTTAAAAGTGATTCATTCCCTGTTCGGTATTACCGTCATGGTCATTAAACCCCTTCGATTGCTTAGTCTTAAATGACCCTAATTTAGAGGAAGATCAGAGCAAGTCATGCTGGCACTACTCAGACTTTGATGACGCCATTACTAGGTTACAAGTCTTGTCTGCCTCAGCTGTTCAGCTTCTTTAGAAATCACTGCCACTGACCAAATCGTGTTTTCAGGTTTTCAATCTAGCGGACCGCCTGCCTTAATTTTTGCCTGAATTGCTCTTGCGAGTTTTCAATCCAGCAGGCTCACACATTGATTTTTGCCTAAGCCGCCCTTTCGAATTTTCAACTTAGCAGGTGAATGACCCTAACTTTTGCTTAGATCGCCCTTGCGGGTTTTCAATCTAACGGGTCTTCAGACTCCATTTTTTTCTTTTTCTTTTTTTTTCTTAGCCACAAACCTTTGCCTATTGCACCAAAAGGACTTTTTATGTAGGTTAGGGTTTGAAAGACCAGAGTTTTGATAAGTTTTCTCAGGTTTTGACCGAATCCGGACTAGCCAGACTGCCACGTACCCCCAAAGGATGAGGATCAGGTCGCGCGTAGTTCAAGGCACAAATGCCCCTAGTTTATGGGTTTTGAAAAGAGAATGATTTTGATTTTGCGTAAGCTCCAAAGGGTTTTGCAAAGAATTCTTTTGATATGTTATTTTTTTAGAAATGATTTTTGGTTTGAAGCTCTGGTCGGCCAAGGAAAGCCTTCTGGTGCTTTAACAATAGTATTTCTTGAGTTGGTCAAGGTTTGTTAGCTCTGTTAGCTTTTCTCCATTTTCATCGAGGAGACTGACGGCTTTTCCAGGCAGGACTTCGTCAACAATGTATGGACCTGACCATTTCGGCTTGAATTTACCCCTGGAATCATATACCAGTGCCCGGAAGGATTTCAGAACAAGATCTCCTTTCTTGAGGTCTCGAACTCGAACCTTCTTGTTGAAGGCTCTCTCGACGCGGCGCTGATACCCCTGAACATGGTACAATGCTTTCAGCCTCTTTTCGTCAATCATTTGTAACTCTTGATATCTAGCTTGAGCCCAAACAGATTCTGGCAACCCAGCTTCCATCATCACTCTCAAGGAGGGAATTCGCAATTCAACAGGCAAGACAGCTTCCATTCCGTATACCAAAGAATAAGGAGTTGCACCTGTAGAGGACCTGATCGACGTCCTATAGGCCAACAAAGCATACGGGAGCTTGCTCGACCCATCTTTGTAAGTCTCGGTCATCTTGCTGATGATTACTTTGATGTTTTTATTAGCAGCTTCAACAGCTCCGTTCGTTTGGGGTCTATATGGCGAAGACTTATGATGCTTGATCTTAAACTCTTCACACAGATGCGCCACCTCCTTCTTGAAATGGGACCCATTGTCTGAAATTAGCTCATGTGGTACTCCATATCTGCAAATAATATTCGCTTTGATGAACCTTGCAACAGAAGCCGAGGTCAATGACGCATAGGAAGCAGCTTCTATCCACTTTGTGAAGTAAACAATGGCAACCAAGATATACCATGCCCACTAGAAGACTTCGGACTTATCTTCCCGATGATATCTATTCCCCATACTGAGAATGGCCACGGTGAAGTAAGAGAATGTAACTGAGAAGGCGGCACATGGATGAGATTGGCGTAGACCTGACATTTGTGACATTTCTTCACATAGGCGTAGCAGTCTGCTTCCATTGTCGGCCAGTAATATCCAAGTCTGAGAATTTTCCTTGACAGCATCTTTCCATTCATATGCGGTCCACAGTCTCCTTCACGTGTCTGCTCTATGAGCTCAGTGGCTTGATCCTCATCTATACACAAAAGTTGGATTCCATCGAACGACCTTCTGTATAACTCCTCACCACAGATGATAAAGTTAGCAGCCAATTTCTGAAGAGACCTTCGCTCTTTTCCAGAAGCTTCCGGTGGATGCCCCTTGCCTAAGATAAGGTTTTTGATATCTGTGTACCAAGGTTTGCCATCTAAACACCTTGCTGCTATTTCAATAGCGTTAACATGTGCCGGGGCCCATTGAAGCCTTACTTCTAATGGTTGAACCTCCATTGTCGCAGAAATGTCAAGCATCGAAGCCAGAGTAGCTAATGCATCCGCAAAATGATTCTTCGTTCTAGATAGGTGAGTGAATGTGATATTTCTGAATTTTCTGACCAGAGACTCTAGGTACGTATTATACGGGATCAACTTATCGTCTCTTGTTTTCCAGTTTCCGTTGGTTTGAGAGATAATCAGAATTGAGTCCCCGAATACATCTAGGTCCTGAATGTGCAAGGCCATGGCTGCTTCCAAACCTGCAATACATGCCTCGTATTCTGCCATATTGTTTGTGCACTTGAACTGAAGTTTGATGGATATAGGGATATACTCTTTTCTTGGTGATACCAACACCGCCCCTACACCTTGGCCTCGATTGTTGACTACTCCATCAAAGTACATCAACCACTTTGTGTCTGGAACTTCATCTTCCACGGTCATTATCTCCTCATCTGGAAACTCTGCTTTCAAAAATTCGTTATTTTCTGCTGGTGAATCGGCTAACTGTTCAGCTATCACGCGCCCCTTAATTGACTTCTGTGTGACATAAGTGATATCGAACTCAGACAATAACAACAACCACCTGGCTGTTCTCCCGGTGAGGGCTGGCTTCTCAAACAAGTATTTCAATGGGTCCATCCGTGAGAGTAGAAGAACCCTATTCGATAACAAATAATGCCTAAGCTTTTGAGTAGCCTAAACCAGTACCAGACAGGTCTTTTCGAGGATGGTATACTTCTGTTCGTACTCCAACATTTTCTTGCTGGCGTAGTAAATGGCTCTTTCTCGCTTTGACTCCGGGTCTTGCTGCGCTAACATACACCCCATCGCTGTGTCAGTAACAGACAAGTACAGCAACATCGGTTGTCCTGGTATGATGGGTAACATAACTGGTGGTAAAGCCAAACACTGCTTGATTTTCTCGAAAGCTTCTTGACACTCTTCGTTCCATTTCTTTGAAGCATTCTTCTTTAAGAGCTTGAAAATCGGCTCACAAGTCATTGTCAACTCTGCAATGAACCTTCTCAAGTACTGGACCTTTCCTAAGAACCCCATGGATCTGCTTCTCAGTCTTTGGCGGCGTCATTTCTTGGATAGCTTTGATTTTCTGCAGATCTACTTCAATCCCTCTCTGGCTGACCAAGAATCCCAGCAGTTTTCCTGATGTAACCCCAAATACACACTTATTCGGGTTGAGACAGAGCTTGAACTTTTGGATTCGCTGGAAGAACTTTCTCAATGCCCCTGCATGCTCTTCCCTGGTCTTCGCTTTAATGATCATGTCATCAACATATACGTCGACCTCTTTGTGTATCATGTCATGCAGTAAAGTGATAGCAGCTCTCTGATATGTTGCTCCAGCATTTTTGAGTCCAAATGGCATAACTCTGTAACAATATGTCCCACATTGAGTGATGAAGGCCGTCTTGATCATGTCTTCAGGATCCATCTTGATCTGGTTGTATCCTGAGAATCCATCCATAAATGAAAGGAGAACATGGCCCGCTGTGTTGTCCACCAAGATGTCAATGTGTGGCAAAGGAAAATCATCTTTCAGACTTGCTTTGTTCAGATCTCTGAAATCCACACACATCCTGAATTTTCCGTCCTTCTTGGGCACCGGTACTATGTTGGCTAGCCATTCAGGGTATTCAACAACTTGTATGAAGCCAACATCCAATTGTTTCTGAACTTCATCTCTGACTAGCAAGTCCCACTCTGGTTTCATTTTCCAGAGTTTTTGCTTTTTCAGCCTGACACCTGGGATTACGGGAAGCCTATGTTGAACAATGTCTTCACTTAATCCCGGCATATCATCATAGGACCAAGCGAAAACTTCTTTGAATTCTTTTAATAGGGCAATTAATTCCGTACGCTCTTCAGGAGTTAATGTTTTGCCAATTCGAATTTCCTGAATTAGGGTTTCATCACCAATATTGATGGTCTCGATTTCCTCTTCGAATGGTTTTGCTCGACGCTGCTCCTTCTGCCTAATCATGTGTTTGATTTCAGTGGGAGTTTCGTCGGCATCCTCATTAGAGGCGGAGTTTTGATTATTATTATTATCAATTTGATCAGATTGAGAAGCAGAAATTGAAGTAGAGACAGACGAATAAAAAGAAGAGTCTTTCATTTCATTCAAAAGAATCGAAGTTACATCTGTTGACGCGCCTTCAATGGGCTCAGTATTGAAATCTTTAGAACTCTTTACAAACTCATCATCAGATTGGACTATCGTATGAGCAGACTTAATAGACTCAGTGGACTCAACGGAAGATGCGACGGACTCTGCATCGGACTGAACAACGGCATCAAAAGACTCCTCATAAACGGGCTCGATCACAACTGTACCTACATCAAAAGAAACATCAGATATAGCAAACTCTATTTTTGACTCGGAAATGGACATATAGCTAGAGACAACGGACTCTTTGATAGAAACAGGACTGTACTGGATGACGACTTGGGGTATGACCTGGGAACTCCAGTTCGTGAGAGGTCCCTCGGGTGGGGTGATAAGGCTTTCAGGATCAAGGATCAGCGCATCTCCTCCGATCATGGCTACAATCGGTAACTCAACCTGGAATAGGAAATTCAGAAGACACGGCTCAAGGATATCAGCCCAATCCACCTCTGGTTCGATCTCATGAATCTGCAAACTCGGGTACTCATCTGGCAGCTCCATATCAAAAAATATCTCAAACCCCGGCAGCTCTTGCCCTGTTAGCTCATCAACCCACAGCTCGGCGAACCCACAGAATGCAAAGTCATCTCCCTCTCTGCGGTACTTACCATTTCGGATCAGACTAAATGATTTCATCGGCAGCCCTAGACCCTGGCGACGGAGCTCGAACCATTTCCGCATGTAAGCTCTCATTTCTTTGATCTCATCACGAGAAGGTTCATATCCGAGTCCGAACAACCCTTCATTCTTTCTCATTGCAGGCCATTCGACTATCCCGTGATGATTGCGACCCAGACCTGCACCGGGAAGGTACCCCTGTTTACGCATCATCTTTACAATCCGGGGATTAGTGCTGGTGAGGAACAAAATCTCTTCATTCTTTGCTTTCTCAAATGATATGGTTGTGACTTCTACAAAGAACCCGGTCAGACTAACATCACCTTTCTTTTCTGAGGTACCCTCTTGTGAAATCTAGCCTACCTCTAAATCAGGATCACCCTTGACTGTTATCACCCTGTTGTTTCCGATGAACTTCAGCTTCTGGTGCAGTGAAGAAGGGATAACTCCAACCTTATGGAGCCAAGGTCGGCCAAGCAAGAGAAGGAAAGACGCTTTGATATCGAGCACTTGGAACTCTACTTCAAAGATTTCTCCTCCTATTAGAATTTCAGTTGCTACTGTTCCAATAACATCACGTCTCGTACCGTCATACGCCAAGATTCCTTGCTCAGAAAGGATAAAATCATTCGGCCCAAATCCCAGGACAGTAGCAGTGGCTAACGGACATACGTTCAGTGCGGACCCGTTGTCAACTAATACATCTGGGACCTTCTTACCGTTACAGACAACAGTGATTTTCAATGGACGTGTATGATTGCAACCCTCAGATGTCAGATCTTCATCAGTGAAAGAAAGAGTCTTGGACACCCTAGCCATCGCTACTAAACCAGCCAGCTCATCAGATGTAATATCTACAGATACCTGTGCAGCATTCAACTCTCTTAGTACAACTTGATGGTGCTTTGGGGAAGCCATAAGCAAACCCCAAATTAAAATATTAGCCTGGGTCTTTTTAAGTTGACATAAAAGATTCTCATCCTCTTCTTCGCAACTTAGCTTGCTCTGCTTCTGCGCTTCTACGGCCCTTACCACTTCAGCTAGGTTCTCAGCTCTTAATTCGGCGGGTTTGAAAATTCGCCCACCTCGAGTAACATGGCGGACCTCGTCACATTGATCGTTCAAAAAATCAAAGTCATCGTCGTCAAAGCTAAGAACATATGGAGCCACATCTCGGACTTCCTCTTCATCACATTGAAGAATATAAGGACCAACAGAAGACTCGGCATAGTCATCTTCATCTCCGCTCAGCACATAAGGTTTTTCTTCCTCTACTTCTTCAACTTCCTCGCCAAATGCTAAGACAGTCGGTGAATCGGAAGCGATAACGCAAATCAAGGAAGCAGGGTCAAGAATAGGCTCTTCAGCAAAAACCGCCCCAACTGTAGGTGGAGGGCGCGCAGCGTGAGCTGGTAATGGATTCCGGGTAGTGCTTGGCATAAATACAGCAATTTTTTCCGCTTCTATCATATCCTGAATTTTATGCCTGAAGGCCATGCAGTTATCTGTTAGGTGCCCTGTTCTTTGATGATATGCACAATGCTGATCTTCACGCCAATGTCTGGGGAGAATAGGTGGTGGAGGTCTCGGTTCTAAGAGATTGATCTTTTTGTCTCTTAGTAACTTCTTGAGAGCGACGGATAAAGGGTAAGGTAGCGGATCAAAATACCTTGCCGCTTTCCTCACTGGCTGCTCTGTTTCTGCTACAACTCTTCTCATAGGGCGTGCAGCAACCACATTGTTATCTTCAGGCTTTGAAACTACCATTGGCTTCTTTCCATTCCGCGGATCAAAAGATGACTTCGCCAGAGAACCCTTCAACAACGCATCTTCAGTTATGGTTCCTGTCCTGATCAAGTGATTGAAATCAGAATAATACTGCGTCGCCATGAAGTGGTAGTACTGCGGAGACAAATTCTTGACCATAATTTTGATCTGATCTTCTTCAGAAAGGCGGTTAGTCATCTGGGCCGCTTTTCTCCTCCATCTTCTTACAAAAGACGTAAATATTTCCTGGGGTCCTTGCTTGATCGCTTTCAGATCCCTCTTCGTAACTTCTATCTCTTCTTCCATCGAAAATTGCTCAACAAACTTGTTGGCAATTTCGTCTAAAGTTCCGAGTTCTTCGGATTTCAGATGAAGGAACCACTTCTTAGCTACTCCTGTCAGAGACATCGGAAATACCTTAGCGATCTGCTCTGGAGACAGCCCATACCCTTCTAAATTTGAAATGAACGACCTTAGATGACTCCACGGGCACCTCGTTCCATCATATTTATCAAAGTCTGGCATTCTGAATTTTGGAGGAAGGGTGACACCAGGGAAAAGGGAAAAATCGGACATATTGATCTTCTTTGGGCCCTTAACTTGCATACTTTCTACTTGTTGGGTCAATTTTTCAACTTTGTCAACCAACTCCTTCTCCTTGCCTGGCTTGACTGATTGCGGGAGACAGTTCTCCTCTACATACTGCTCATCAAAGAAATCATCCTCGGGGGAGATGACAGACCGAACAAAGCCTGGAATCACATTGGGAGGATTTTGGATGACAGGTGCCTTCGAGGTAGCGGCTTTCTCGCTCTTCAACTGAGTAACCTCTTCCTTTAGGGAAGACACCTCTCTTGTAAGGTTCATCATCATGTCCCTCATTTCAGCTAACATTTCATTTGACTCGGCCATTTGGTTAAGACGAGGGGAGACAAGTGGAAATACAGCTGGCGAGATAGGTGAAGAAGATCTACGACTTAGTCTCGACGTAGAAGATTGTCGAGACCAAGTAGGCTGCAAAATGGTAACTTTTTTCGAAGCAATGGCTTTTGCTTAACTCAGACTCCTGAAATGGAAGTAAGAACACTAATTTAAATTAAGATAATCAAAAAGAATGTTATGCACAAATTGAAACAAGAGATAATACAAACACATCTCTCCTCTGGGTAAGAACCAGCAGTACAACAATTGTAAGAAGGGTCATGACGGCCCATCAAACGTACACGGATAACTATCACCCTTAGGGTGTTTCAGATAAAAATCCGGCAGCATAACGACTGTACAAAGAGATGTGGTAAGGTAAGCACATGGTTTATCAATAACCCTAAAGGATAATGGTTACGCTTAAGGTTTTTGGAGAAAATCCGGCAGCATAACGACTGTACAATGAGGGTCTCGGCAACCAAGCATAAAGAATACGCGGACACGGTCAAGATGAAACAGGGCTCTCAGCAAGAACACACACTCTGGTAGTGATAATGGCAAAGTAGACTCATAATTGGCATGCGGAGTGATCTGATCAAGATCGATCAAAGGATCAAGCTCAGGGAAGATAGATCATGGCTATAAAGATAATGATGTGAAACCAATGATCTGATCATAATCCAAAAGACGGATGGATGGGAAAATTGGATTAGGTTAGGAAAGAAAACCTAACCATGAAGCAAGCCCTAATCTAGTAATAAATATATATACATATATATATACATCCTAACCAGGGGCACCAGCCCTAAATATAATCTTGTAGAGTCAAGACACTTGACTCAAGACAGACATGTGAGTGTACTAGGACCGCGTCTGTAGCCACATAAAGTGAGCTACCCTAGTCTAAAAAATGGGATAAGGTCCCTAACTCTAGGCTCCACATGTGTAAGCAACACATATGTTCGTCCATAAATGCAAACAAAAGGACCATGCAATATATAGAGAGAGTAATGTCGCGAGGTCCACCTGGCCGGGTGCATAGTTACTTGTATGTTGTGACTATCGCCCAGCATACGAACTATGTCCGTTTTATACACAAGGTGTCCAGGTGTTGAGATACTACTGGTGCGGTGGCACTAGAAGGCGGGTATAGCCCTCACGGCTCCTACTTATAGTATCTCTCCGAGAGTAACCTGATAGTATATCCACAGCAGAAAAGTTACCACAAAACAGATAATATATGCAAGGGATGAAAGTGAGTGTGTGAGCCCTTGTTTTATTTTGTATCTATTTGGTGCCCCTGGCATTCTAACGGAAAATGTTCCCATTTAAAATGATTTTAGTCCAAATTTCTTCAAAATTAGTAAAAATGGCATTTTTACAGAGTTAGGCAATGTTTCAAGAATTGCCCAGCAGAGTCACCAGCCTGTGAACCCCGATCCCGAGGACGGTGGGTGAGGGACACGAGATCCCGCGTCAGTCCTCTAAGATCTCCACAATGTGAAGGAGAGCTCTACCAAGGAACTCTCGAAATGATGTCACTCACAGCATGGGTGGCGATATAAATGAGATACCTCTCGATTCAAGGACCAGCCCGGAACCAAGATGTACCTATAACAAAGAAGAATCGCCATCCAAGGAAATAGGCCCTGGATCCCATGAAATACTCTGTTGCAACGGATAACCAGAGATACAAAAGTCTGTGCCTGATGACGAATGGGGAAGGTATTAAGCGCCCACAATTCGCCCAAGTGCAAGCACCTGGTCTCATATGCCATTTTTAATTAATTTTGAAGAGTTTTGGGCTAAAATCATGTGAAATGGGAACGAGTATCCCCGAGAAAACGTCTATCTAAGCATGCATGACCCGGGGATGGGCAAAAGAAGATAAACATCCAAATCCTAACTCACCGCATCTACTCCTAACCCATCACATCTAGGAAAGCAATAACATCCGCATGCACAGCTACAGCTAAGCAAGTAATAGCAGATATGATAAGCAGAAAAGCAGTAAATATCTACAGCTAAGCATGTGAAACTAAACGCACAAGGAATAAGCAAGCTGAAAGTAAACACACAAGGAACCAAAGACAAACACACGATAAGCTAAAAGATGCGAGGAAAGAAAGGAATCAGAAAATAGAGGGTATGCGCAAACCCAAAATGCCAGGGAAAAGAAAATGGGACATACGATAGCCTCAGGGAGCGATTCTAAAGGAATCGAGCTCAGTGATCCTGATCCGCTAAAGATCGGACAAGCCTCGCGATCGTCATAGCCTATCGTTGGGCTCAGCGAGGACAATCCCTGTAAAGGGGCCATGCTACGTCGTCGCCCATCCCAAAACCCGATAAAACGTCGAAAAACTGATAAAACCGGCAAACCACGATCAAAATCGGAAATGAAATGAAAAGAAGGCTCCGAGTGACCTGACAATCACCATCCTTGCCCATTTTGGTTTTTGTATTTTTGGAAAAGCTTGAAAGATATTTTTGGATGCTGAAATGATTTTTTTTTTGAAGGGTTTAAATGATTTTATTGAAAAGTTTGACTGAACTTGGGATGAAGATCCCAAGCTGCCTACATACCCTGTAGAAAGGGATCAAGCCAACGTAGTTCGAAACAGCTTTTCGAAAAACGCTTTGGGAGTTTTTGAATTTTTGTTGTTTTTGTTGTTTTTATCCCTTTTGATTGAAAGGGGGTTTTGGCTCAGGAGGTTTCCTTCCGTCGCCGCCTTGACCCGACGAGAGTGTTCCTGTAATCGAGGGAATCCTGAAGCTCAAAAATGATCTCTAGGAACGTGAAGAGAGTAGTCCCGAAAAAGGAGGAACTCCGAACCCTGTAAGAAGCGAAGGTCCTAAAGAAAAAGGAATCCCTAAACCCCATGAAGAATCCTAGTACAAGGAGGACAAGAAGGGTGAAGGGGGTTTGGCTCAAGAGACACCCCGTCATCACCTGAACCCGAGAGGAAAGTTTCCAAAACCAAGGGACATATCAAACGCAGGTAACGCTAATAGCAGTGCTTGTATTTAAGAAAAGATAATCAAGCACACCCTCAAACAAAATTTATGCCATCTAAAAAAATCACAGCATTTGGGGCAAGGAAAATAGAGTGCAAGGAAAGTATAGAGGATCTTTTCTATCACTTACAGACACACTATCCATGATCCAAACCATTCAATCCCATAAACCATAAAAATTAAATGATAGAAATTGTGAGAATTACCTAAGATTGAAGATGATCGGCACGGATCGAGTGATTTGCGGGAGTTGGTTGTACTCGAGAATTGACGAATCAAAGCTTGAAGATGGTGGTAGATAGAGGGTTTAAGGGATGATGGTCGAGGACTTCGGATTGCCGGAAATGAGCCGGGAAGTGACCGGATCTGGGAAGCGCTCGCTAGTGGGTAGGGGTATATGGGGGTGATCAAAGGGTTTTAATGGTGGTTGGGGTCTCAAAGACAAAACAAAAAAACAAAAAAACAGAGGAGATACAGTGGCTGCTGTGGTGAAGGTAAGGGCGGAGAGGGTCGGAAATGGGTATGGCCGGATTCGGATGGGGTTGGGTGCGGAAATGGGTTAGATGTGGGTTTTGATGTAGGAAAATGGTGGAGGGATGGGAGAAGGGCGGAGGTGACAGAGAGGGTTGCGGCTGGAGATGGGTATGGTGGAGGGATGAGAGAGGTTGAAGAAGACCGAGCACCTCCTTCTCTCTTGCTCTTTTCTTTTCTTTCTCAATCTCTCATTTTTATCTACGAAAATGGGGTTTTTTTTTTTATGGTGGATCGGAGATGGGTATGGGTTTGGTTCGGTCGGATTCCGGCAAGCTTGCCGGAATCAATGGAGATGGTGGTCACTCCCTCTCTCTCTCTCTCTCTCTCTCTCTCTCTCTCTCTCTCTCTCTCTTGGTGGCTGTTGTTGGTGGAGGTGGAGGTGAAGAGAGGATGGAGGTTGATGGCGTGAATGGCTGAAATGGAGGAGGGTTTGAGGGTTATGGACTTGGGTTTTCGAAGTGGGTTTGGGGTGGAGATGGGTTTCAATTTTGGAGGTGGTGGTTGGGGAAGATGAGGGTGGAAGAGGGTTTTCGAAGGGTTTGTGGTAGTCGGTGGTGGCTGGTGGTCGAAAAGATGGGGGTGGAAGAGGTGGGTTGCAGAGGTTGGAAATGGAGATGGGTTTTGGGTTTCGGGTTTGAGGATGGTGGCTGGTGGTGATGCGGTGGAGATGGGTTTTGGGTTTCGGGTTTGAGGTTGAGGATGGTGGCTGGCGTGGTGGAAATGGGTTTTGGGTTTCGGGTTTGGGGTGGAGATGGTGGTGGGTATGGGGTTTCGATGGTGGAGATTGGTGGTGGATGGGGTAGATGGAGGTGGCGGTTGGAGAAGAGTGGAAGAGGAAGAGGGTTTGGGGGTGGTGGATGGAGGCGGTGGTAGAAGGAAGAGAAGATGAGGTGGCTGCAAATCCCTTTTCTCCTCTCCCTCCCTCTGCTGCTCTTTTCTTCAAAAAAATTCTCCTCCTGAAAACCCTAGTTCGATCTTCTTTTAAAGGGGAAATGGCATTTTTGCCCCTACTCCCTTTTATCTTTTGAAATGGTATCAGCACTACCATATTTTAAGCCCTCTTGTCTTGCCTAACTAGCACCATTATGTCTCGATATTCGCACAATCTCAGCTTGTCTTTTCTCAACTTCTTTGTCCATTTTCTTTGAAAATTTGCAGAGACGCACTCAGAAACAACAAGCATTCACAGGTCGCACAATTAAGCCCCGGAACTCGGAAATTTAGGGGGGGGCAGTACCAAAGCTCCGGGATATTTGGTAAATTTTGTAAATTTCGGGGAATCATTTGGGCTCACAAAGGTTTCGACAATAATCTGCAAATGAAGATTTGTCGGGGTCTTTAGCATTTTGGGTTCGGCTCTTCAATTTTTAAAGTTGAAGTGCGCCTTTAGGACATCAGGGAATTGTTTTTGAGATCCAAGGGTTTAGGAACTTTACTCGATTTCAGGATTTTTATTCGATTTTGGGAATAGGGTCTGGTCAAAATGGGGTGTCTACAACCTCAACATGCATTGAAGATTGGAGGACAAGTCACAAGAGCCAAACAAGGTCAAGAAGGTCACTCACAAGCTGAAGAAGTCCAAGAAAGTGCAAAGGAGCGAATACATTCAAAGAAAACTCAACGATATCATTTTAGAATGTATTTAGAGTTCTCTTGATTTTATGTTTAAATGCACTTTCAAAAGGTTTTCAAATTTTCAAATGGTTTTCATACTTAACTTTTTACATCTTTGAAATCCATACACACACCCTAAAAGTGTTTGAAAAACTAGGACTTAAGCCCAAGACCATGGCCCAAAAGCCCCTGATTTTTAAAGTTAACAGAGGGCTGGTCGACCAGGCTTTGCCGGGCGACCGCGAGATGGAACCTGGAAGTCCAGGACATCTCGAAACTCATCAAGGCGGTCGACCGGGCCAATCCGGTCGACCGCGGATTAATTTTCTGGAAATCCAGAAAACATCCAGGTTTGGCTTGGTGGACGACCGCAATGGGCCGGTCGACTGCGGATAGGTTTTTTAGCCGAATTTTTGAGCTAACAGGTTAGCTTCGCCAGACGACCGCCATGGGGCCGGTCGACCGTGACGGTAAGAAATTTGAAAATATAAAAGGGCGCCCGATAGGGGCGGGCGACCGCGGTGGCTCGGTCGACCGCGACGGTTGGGCAAACTAGCCTTTGGGGCATTTTCTGCTTGATTTTTCAAGCCAGTTATTTACAGTTTTACCCCAAACAGTCATATTTTCAAATATACTATATATACATAAAAAAACCTATCTCTACAAGCTTTTGAACATTTGAGAAAGATCAAATCCCATTCTTCTTTGGCTTCAATATTTTATTTCAAAAGCAAAAACCTCTTTAATCTTCCATTTCTACATCTTATCAAGAGGCATTCCATAGGGCTTTACATTTATATTTTCTTGGAGTGATTGTGAGCTTTCAAAGTTGTAATCCGCCTATTAAGAGACATGAGAGTTTTTTATTTTCTTTGTTCTTCATTAAGGGTCTTCTCTTCGGCCCGTTAAGAATCGTGAAGACGAGGGTCTCCTCTTCAGCCCGTTAAGAAAGGTGAAGACGGCATATGAGAGTGTGTCCCCTCACCGAAAGCTTCGTGCAGATGGGCTTCACTTTGGCCCTTGAGAATGGAAAAGCTTGGTCATGTAATGACTCATTGATCCGGCCTTGAAGGAGGATCGAGATAGTGGAACTCACGCGCGGACGTGAAGAGTGAAGTAGGTCTTGTGATAGACTGAACCACTATAAATCTTTTGTTCATTGTCTCTCTCTCTCTCTCTTCCCTTCCTTCTCTTGTACGTGTGGTGATTGGTAATCTCTAACCCTAACTTGTTTATTGTTTTAATGGAATAAGGGTTAGTAAATGCACTTGAATTAAATTTATAAACCCTACTTGCATTTATAATATTTATTTGAACAAGGGTTAGTTAAATGTGCATGATTAGAAAGTCTAAATCCTAGCTTTTACTGATATACCTATTTGAACAAGGGTTAGACTAATTAGTGCTTAATTAAATGGATTAATTTTTAATCTTCCCTTAATTAAGCCTAAAATTTCTAATTGACCAATTCACCCCTCCTCTTGGGTTGTCACACCTGTATTTCAGGCAGATTAGTAGAAATATACTTTTTTTGGTCGAATGGAGTGTATTTTGAACCACAATATTCCCGATCTAGAATGTGGATTGTCAAAATTTTATCCTTGATATCAGTGATTGATGACTTCTATGATGTGTACAGTACAAAGGAGGAGGAACGATTCTTCACTGATGCAATTGATAGGTACTTGGATTACCTCTATCTTTTATTTCTAGTGCTATTATTAGAGATCATTTTTTGGTTCCATGGTCAAGAGTTGAGAATGTTAATGGCTAATTAATTTCAGGTGGGATGTTGAGGCTATAGATCACGTTCCCAAATACATGGAAGGATGTTATCTTGAGCTCTTGAATATTGTCAAGGAAATAGAAGAGAAACTCGTTGTAGAAGGAAACTCCTATCGCGTACCATACTTAATAGAAGGAGTAAGACCTCTAAATCGACATAAAGTTTGAGATATGTCATATGAGTATTGAAATTTTTATGGGAAGATAACCTTGTTTTTCTTTCTTTATGATAATAGTTATTTTCTAATATTACGGTTGAACGTCTCCATTTTGTTGTAGATTAAAGGTTTAATAAGAGCATACTTTACTGAAGCCGAATGGCAAAGCAAGGGATATATACCTCTATTCAATGAGCAATTAAGCATGTCATCGATCAGCTGTGATTATCCTATGATCACTATCCTTAGTTTTGTTGGGATGGGTGAAATGGCAACAAAGGAGGCATCTGATTGGGCAAGGAGAGGACCTAAGGTTGTTATGGATGCATCACTCCCTTGCCAACTCCAAGATGAGATCATGGGAAACAAGGTAGGATGCCAAACTATGTTGCATCATTGTGGATACGCTTGTCGGAATCCGACATGGGTATCGAGTGCTGGATTCGGCATACCTCAAAAATATGGATTTGTGGATTCGTCACAATATTGTAATTAATTGTGAAATTTTCAATATAATAAATAATATATTAAATTTTTAGAAGGTTCAATAAATATAATGTTTTATTTTCATACAAAAGTATAGAAAATAAAAAAAATACTATTAGGATGGGTAAAACGTAAAACATGCAGTAGTTGTACGGGTATGGTACCAATATTTAGTGAAAAAAATGATTAAAAGAGACCCAGAAGTGTCTCTGTGAATCCTAAAGTATGAGAATCTGAGATGTGTCCAACACGGATTCTTCAGTCGCTCATAAGAATCCATGTAACATAGATGGTGAATATTACGCACCCTTAAAACAAACTTGTCGTTCAGGCACACCTAGCTTTCTGTCCACATATTGTCATTCCTTAGAAAATCCTTGCTCTTACTTGATATTCTTCATAAATTTCTCTTATTATCAAGATTTATAAAGTCACCCACTTAAACAAACTAACTATGTACCTTCTATTTCTTAAGAAATTACTAGCTCTACTACAGCTTAAAACTTCTCCTACCAAAAACTGTGTTTGACCTATATTATAATTACAAGGTATTATCCATTACATTATGGTTTAAAGATATCTTTCAAACTCTTAAAAATAAAAAATAAAAGAAGTCTACACTGAAAAAGCATCAACTAATTAAGTCACATGAGATAAAAAGATAAATACCTAACTATTTTCTATGTTGAACATTATTTTTTGTATCGATAAATACCTAACTACGATGAGTTGAACCTAAGTTGTAACATGCGTGAACTCAAAATAGGTGTTTATTAGCTTATTATATCATGAAAGCAAAGACAAGACTTGTACTTTGATTGAGGAAATAGCCCGGTCCAATACGGAAAAACACCATTATGAAAAATAGTGAAAATCCCTAGAATTAGTCATATACAACAATGAAATGTAAGAGGTGGCATTTGTCAAAATCAAAACAAATCATCAGCTACACATGATACGTTTGTATTTTTTAATTTTGCGCCCAATGAATATTAAATTATTATCACAACCATGGTTTTAAATTTCGACTGAAATCCGAAATTTTGATAAGAAATTTTGGGTTTCTGTTTATAACGAAACCGAAATCGATTATACCCAAAACAGTAGTTTACTTCGGCCGAATTTTGAAATTTTGTTTATTTAATTTTATCCTGAAATTTCAGCCGAAATTATCGAAATTTCATCCAAAATTTCGAAAATTTTGGTCGAAATAAACTACGAGATAAAATAGCCGCTGAATTGATTTCGTCGGATTTCAGCCAAAATTTCGGTTTCGGCGAGGACCAAAACACATTCAAAAACCAAAATTTGAGAGCATGATCACAACAAGGTCTAATGTAGGATGTATCCTGCTAGTACAGCAACAGAAATTTTGGATGAAATAAACTACGAGATAAAATAGTCGTTGAATTGATTTCGTCGGATTTTGGTCGAAATTTCAGCTACAATTTCGGTTTCGGCAAGGACCGAAACGCATTCAGAAACCGAAATTTGAGACCATGATCACAACTAGGTCTAATGTAGGATGTATCCTGCTAGTACAGCAACACCATGACACTAATAGCCACAAGTCATTCTACGAACTAGGATGATGTTGAGAGTGTGAACACTTTTCAGACACTCACATTCATACTAAGGATCTCCACTTTAGTAATTGGGAAAAGTCACCCTACAAAGCAGAGGTTGAACAAGTGAGAGTTTAACTATAGTAAGATGTTCAATCTCATTCCTAACTGTGAATCTCTTTCGCTTTTAAAAGGAAATGAACACTATCTCCACATTGTTCGTATAGTCATACCCAAGAAACAAGCTAGGGATGTGGTAGATACCACACACCCATGGGCTCAGCCCCATAAGCATGCAAGGTCTCAACTTGCACTTCAAATCTTATAATACAACAATTCTATATAACGTTGTTGAGAGCCTAATAAACTCCATTTTCATAGTAAGGTTAAAGTTATCCATAAATCCATAATCTAAAACCACTCCTTAATAATATAAAATATAGTTTGGAAAGAATGAAAAGGTCTGGAAAGAGCCGAAAAGTCATATCTCCCCGCCACATAAGCTCTATGTGCATAACCAATCTTACGATGTTACCTAAGGACAAACGTGTGACAGGGAGCACATCACACACTCCTGTATAGCACCCAATAGATGTCATGAAACAATATATATTATCAACTGGCTTTTAAGGCTTACACTCTGATAAAATTTGTTGTGGTTTCTTGCATGTAGCTCCTCCAGTTTACAGCTTCATTGGTCGGGGCAAACACAAAGCCTGAAAAGGACTTAACGTCATCAACATCATACTGAAAGTCTAAATCGGTATAATCAGAAAAGATCAAATCGTTCCCACCATAAAGTAAGCAGTAGTTCTTAGTTCTCCTCAGGTTCTTAAAAATATGCTTCACTCCCATTAGTAATGGATTAAGAGAATAACTCTTATGCTTTACTCCCATCCATCACTTAGGACCTAAACTCTTACAGGTATCAGTGTGCTGATAGTTACTTAGATTGGACAACTCCCAATCAATGATAGAGCATGGGTTTTACCGATGCGCTCGGAGTCCATTCTCGGTTATCGGAGATTGAGTATTTTTCAAGTTTCCTATTTTGAATTGAAATTGTGCTCGAAGAATTTTGGTTCTTGGACCGATGGGATTTCGAGTGATCTGTTGGGATTATTGGATTCCTCGCGTTGATAGAAATTAAATGCGACCAAGATCTCAAAAATCTAACTCTTGGATCGAAAGTTATGGTGATAACAAGAAAAACCAGAAAAGGAAACAAAAACAATTTTTTTGGACTCGGTCGACTAAGGGGACCTTCGGCTGACCGAAGATAGATTTGGTCGATTGAACCCCAGGTTATAGTTTTTGGTAATTTTTTGTCTGAAAGAGTGTACTCTCATACCCTCCTTTTCTTTTCATGGAACCCTTTTTAGAACGTCTTGCAAAGATTTATGTACATCTTTCTTTTCTTCACACACCCCATTCTTGAAGGGTTGAATAAACCCAACTATAATTTTGTGTCTCTCTTTTGTTCTCTTATTTCAGCTCTTTTTTAATAGGCAGTAGCGAAAACTAACCAACGTGGCTCTTTTTTATGGTTTGAATCAGTGTTTGATTTTTTGTCCCTAAATGTAGGGGTGTTACAGAGTTGGGGAAGAAAATGAAATGGCGGGTCAACAAGAGTGATGGACTGTTGTATTCATCTCTCTCTCTCTCTCTCTCTCTCTCTCTCTCTCTCTCTCTCTATATATATATATATATATATATATATATATATATATATATATATACATAATGTATGCTCTAATTAGGCAAAAGATTGCATCCTTGTTCGGTTATTTGCCAGTTGGAAAATCCCATGAGCAGAGGCCTCTTCTACGAGGATGTTTATCATATGTTTTTCTCAACCAACGTAGTGTCACCGAGGATTCCAACCCAAGCTGACAGGATTCCTTTCTCGGCATGTTATCATGTTGGCACAAGGTTATAATTGGATTTGGGGTTTCTTTTGCCATGGCTCCTGGGCGGAAAAGGGAAGAGAATTCGAGCAAAATCAAAGAAACCTTTGAGTTTGGGATCAGGTTCTTGCAAAAGTGAAAGGTTTCCCTACGTGGCCCGCGAAGGTATAGTTTCATCTTTTTTCCTCTTTGGTTTAGATTGATTACCAGTGTTTTGATTCAGAGCTCCTTTCCCCTGTTCCCCCATGGAACACCTAGAACCGCCCGACCCTGGTAAAAATATCTTTAAACACGTTGAACCCCTTCTTGCTGGTAAGGAAATAACATGTAAGCCCAATGGTTCCCACCTTGGCATTCTCATCTTCTTTTGATGATTCCAATACACAAGTGATTTAAGATCACTAATGTGTTTGCATGTCTAAGTTGTAGATCATAATTGTGCTAAGACAAGATTGCTTGGATTGAGGCCAAGAAGCTCTCATTGGACCACATTAGGAAGGCCAAAGACATCGGAGATCCAAGACGCATGAAGACTTGAAGCATCGCATTGAAGATCAAAGTCTTTTTAGAATGTAAAGATCCAATCCTAGTTTAGGTGTTTAAGAGGCATAAATTAAGTAAATAAACACACACCCTAAATGTTCAAGTGATTGTCCTTGTGGTGTTCCAACACTTTGGAACCCTCATAACAATCCTAACTTGGTGTAAAGTTGGAAGCCCAAAAACAAAATTGAAAATCTGCTGCATATAGGCTTCTCGGAACTCCAAGAATTTTCTCGGAGCTCCGAGCTCGGAACTCCGAGAAATCCTCGGAGCTCCGAGATTTGGTCCAGTAGCTTTTTTCCAACTTCTGTTTGTATTCCCGGAACTCCGAGACCACTATAACGGGAAGAAAACTATAGCCGTTGGGACTTTGCCAGAATTACGACTATGCCCCTCAAACGGTCATATTTGGTTTTTCTATATATATGGGCTTTCTAATCTTCCCAATTACATATCCTAACACTCTAAAAGCCTATTGGAATATCCTAAGAGTGAATCAAGCTTGTTTATGCCTCTCATCCTCTAGATTTAGGATTTTGATCATTAGGCTCAAATTTGTACATCTTCTTCAAAGTTTGTAAACCCTTGTGAGGGATTTTTTTGTTCTTTCTTTCTTTATCAAGAACATTATATTCGGGCGAGTGTTCGGAGAAGCGGAGCCCACTCTCCGTGGTGAGGATTGCCACCAAGGTTAAAGGCATTCGGAATTGTAATCGGCACCGATCTTCGCCGAAGTTAAGAAGATCAAATAGTGAAGCCATCAACGGGTTTGGTTGGTGGAGTGGAGTAGGCCTCATGTTTTGAGGACCGAACCACTTTAAATCTCGGGTGCACTCTCTCTTATCCCTTGCTCTATATTTGCATTGCACTTAAGATTTAACTTGTGTGCTTAACTTTCATTATTGATCTCTTAATCTTCAAAATTGGGTTAGAAGTTTTCAAAAAGTTAAAACTTGTTAGTAACCTAATTTTACCTCCTCTTTAGTTGCCACTTGGGCCTACCCTTGGAATTTCACTTGGTATCAGAGCCTTGGCTCTTAAAAGATTTTCTTTTCTTGAAATCTTTGGTAAATGTTTTTCAAATTTTTAACAAGGAAAAGATCATAAGATCTTTGGCAACTTTCTAATTGTGAAATGGCAAACAAAAATGGAACCGGACTTCCGGAAGGCCATTCCACAACTAGACCTCCTTTCTTTGATGGGTCCAACTATGGACATTGGAAGACAAGGATGCGCATCTATCTTCTTTCGATAGATGTGGAGCTTTGGCATATTGTAGAAAATGGTTACATTTTGCCTTCCAAGCCATTTGAAGAGTGGAATGATGTAGAGAAAAGGCATGCAAATTTAAATTACAAAGCTATAAACTCTTTGTTTTGCGCCTTATCTACGAAGGAGTTTAATAGAGTAGCTCTTTTTTATTCCGCCAAGATTATTTGGGATACTCTTGTCGTTACCCATGAGGGAACATCACAAGTCAAGGATTCCAAAATAAACTTGTTAAAGAGCAAATATGAAATGTTTAGAATGGGTCAAAATGAAAGTATTTCCGAAATGTATACCCAATTTTCTAAAATTTCAAATGAATTAGCTAATCTTGGTAAATCTTATCCTACTGATGAGCTTGTGAGTAAGTTGCTTAGGTCACTTCCTCCACATTGGGATCCAAAGGTCACCGCAATACAAGAATCAAAGGATCTCAAGGCGCTAACTATGGAGGAGCTTGTAGAATCTCTTATCACTCATGAGATGCTCCTCACTAGCCGTCAAGAAGAGAAGAAGCCGAAAGAGAAAGAAAAAGAAAGTCGATCTCTAGCTCTAAAGGCCTCCAAGACGGACTCATCATCCTCAAGTGATGCGGATAGCGATGAGGAAGAAGCTTTAAGAAAATTTAAAAGCTTATGGAGAAAGAAGCATAAAAAGGATAAAAAGAAGAAGAAAGAAGAAAATGAAGTAGAAGGAGGAATAAGGTGTTACAATTATAAGAAGACGGGACACAAGAGACCGGAGTGTCCACTTCTCAAGTCATCTTCCTCGAAGTACAAGGGAAAGAAGGATTGGAAGAAGAACAAGGGTCTTGTAGCCACTTGGGATGCTTCTAGCACCTCGAAAAAGAGCTCAAGTGAAGGAGAAGCTAATAAGGATGATCTTTGCTTCATGGCATTCACCCATGAAAATGAGGTAAATTCTAACCCCTGGTGTAATTCATCAAGTAGTGATAGTGGAAACATATCTTATGATGAATTGTGCACTACCTTGCATTCTCAAATTTCAAAAAATAAAGTTCTTAAAAAATCTATTTCAAAATTAGAAAATGAACTTGATGTTTTGAAAAATGAGTCATCTTCTTCCATATCTAAATCTCAAGCACAAATTGAAAATTTTAAACTTGAGATTAAAACCCTTAAGGGTTGTTTGGATGAGAAAACTTGCCAATTAGCACAAATTCAAAATGTGGCAAGCTCTTTCAAATCTTATGAAGATGAATTTAATAATTTTCTAAATCAAATAACCCATCTTCATAATGAAAATGACAGGTTAGGATTATGTCTCCAAGGATTCTTAAATGGCAATAAAATTATTGACATAATCTTGAAGAAGGCTAGTCATAGACCTAATCATGCATTTTATGATAGGACTAGTCTATCTAACTTTCATGTTAGATGCCATTATTGTGGAATCAATGGTCATTACCAATTCTAATGTGCATATAAAATTAGGGATTGTGGTGGAACCAAGAAGACTTGGGTTCCCAAAGCCCCCATATGAGTATCTTCATATGTGTTTTATATTAGGGGCTTGAACTTAAAATTGAATATCTTTTTATGGTTATTTAATTATCCCCTCTTGTGTTGAATGAAAACTCTAAATAGGGGGAGTTTTATGATTGTCTTTTTCCTTAAAAAAGGGGGAGCTTAAATTTGAAAATTTTATCCCTTTGATTTTCTTTTACCCCATCTTTTTTATAGATGCCAAAAGGGGAGAAAAATCTAGTGTAAGAAAATATATGTATGCTTTTATTGAAAAATCTCTTATGCTTGTCATCATAAAAAAGGGGGGAGATTGTAAGCCCAATAGTTCCCACCTTGGCATTCCCATCTTCTTTTGATGATTCCAATACACAAGTGATTTAAGATCACTAATGTGTTTGCATGTCTAAGTTGTAGATCATAATTGTGCTAAGACAAGATTGCTTGGATTGAGGCCAAGAAGCTCTCATTGGACCACATTAGGAAGGCCAAAGACATCGGAGATCCAAGACGCATGAAGACTTGAAGCATCGCATTGAAGATCAAAGTCTTTTTAGAATGTAAAGATCCAATCCTAGTTTAGGTGTTTAAGAGGCATAAATTAAGTAAATAAACACACACCCTAAATATTTAAGTGATTGTCCTTGTGGTATTCCAACACTTTGGAACCTTCATAACAATCCCAACTTGGTGTAAAGTTGGAAGCCCAAAAATAGAATTGAAAATCTGCTGCATATAGGCTTCTCGGAACTCCAAGAATTTTCTCGGAACTCCGAGAAATCCTCGGAGCTCCGAGATTTGGTCCAGTAGCTTTTTTCCAACTTCTGTTTGTATTCCCAGAACTCCGAGACCACTATAACGGGAAGAAAAATATAGCCGTTGGGACTTTGCCAGAATTACGACTATGCCCCTCAAACGGTCATATTTGGTTTTTCTATATATATGGGCTTTCTAATCTTCCCAATCACATATCCTAACACTCTAAAAACCTATTGGAATATCCTAAGAGTGAATCAAGCTTGTTTATGCCTCTCATCCTCTAGATTTAAGATTTGGATCATTAGGCTCAAATTTGTACATCTTCTTCAAAGTTTGTAAACCCTTGTGAGGGATTTTTTTGTTCTTTCTTTCTTTATCAAGAACATTGTATTTGGGCGAGTGTTCAGAGAAGCGGAGCCCACTCTCCGTGGTGAGGATTGCCACCAAGGTTAAAGGCATTCGGAATTGTAATCGGCACCGATCTTCACCGAAGTTAAGAATATCAAATAGTGAAGCCATCAACGGGTTTGGTTGGTGGAGTGGAGTAGGCCTCGCATTTTGAGAACCGAACCACTTTAAATCTCTGGTGCACTCTCTCTTATCTCTTGCTCTATATTTGCATTGCACTTAGGATTTAACTTGTGTGCTTAACTTTCATTCTTGATCTCTTAATCTTCAAAATTTGGTTAGAAGTTTTCAAAAAGTTAAAACTTGTTAGTAACCTAATTTTACCTCCTCTTTAGTTGCCACTTGGGCCTACCCTTGGAATTTCATAACAGAAGCTCCTCCCTCTACTCCTAGCAAGAAGAAATTCCAGAACCTGGATTTCAATCCCTGCCCCCAAACCTCTGGTGGATCCACCTCAACCAAGAAGAAAACATCAAAAAGTAAATCCTCCCCTATTCTGATTCAAAATGGCCCCGAGACTTCCTTGGAAACCATCAAGTCTAACTTCATCGGGCGGGAAAGGGAGATTTCAAATCCCCAAGACTCTTTGCCCCTAGACCCATTCCAGCCCCAACCCAGGGAATACAAACCCTGGAATGCTCTATTCTCCCAACACAGCTCCAAATCCTCTCCAAAACTCCATCATATATATTCCACTAATACAAAGAGAAGATGGTGAAATCTGAATAGACTTAGAAGACAAAAAAGTTGATGAAGCAGAAATCAAATGGGAAAACTGCCTTGTGGGGTACCTCTTGGGTAGAAGACCCTACTACCTTGCCCTAAGAGACCATCTCACTAGAAAATGGAGATTAAAGGGAGATCTTCAAGTCTATGCCATGAGCAATGGTTTCTTCCTCTTTAAATTTTCAAATCCTGAAGATTGTTCCCTAGTTCTCAAAGCCCCTTCCCATAGTTACAGGGGAAGACCCCTCATTCTTTGAAAATGGTCCAAGGATATTCCGATTGGAAAGTAATTTGAAATCTATCCCTATATGGATCAGACTCCCAAATCTGCACCTAAAATTCTGGACGACAAGAATTCTCAGTAAGATAGCAAGTGGATTCAGAAACCCTCTCTACATGGACAGCCAAACATCGGATTCCACCAGGTTGAGCTTTGCAAGAATGTGTGTTGAGATTGAAGCTGGTACTCATCTCCCTGACCATATTCAAATTAGAAACTCCACTGGAACTTCTTCTCAACCCGTGGAATGCGACTGGAAACCAACCTCGTGTCCTGTTTGCAAAACCTTTAGCCATTCATCCAAATACTGCGCTCAAAACCAGGAAAGAAAAGACCAAGGGAACCCAGCAAAGCAACTATGGAGACTTGTCCAAAAAAGCCTAAAATCAAAGAAAATGATGTTGCCTCCACTATTCATCTAGACCCAATCCGTCCATCCATTGAAGATGAACCTAGAACTTCGGACTACTCTCTTGGAGATGACCCTCCTACACTAAACCCTCATAATTCCTCATCCTCCCCATCCAGTATCACTCAGAACCCCTTCTCTACTCTTCAAGATGCTGAAGAAAGAGTGATCACCAAAATGATAGGGGGTAAGAGAGATCACCAAAATGATAGGGGGTAAGAGAGATCACCAAAATCACTCTCAACCCTTAAATGCCGACAAGAGGAAGGACTTGCCAGCAAAGCCTAGCAATGAAGAGCTAAGTCCTCTGGAAGATGAGAAAATCACTGAAATAGAGTACTCCTCCAAAGAAGAGTCGGAACAGGAAGCTGGTGTGGAAGAACACCCCCAACAGAAGAAAAAAGAAATCTTTCATCAAAGAAAAACTAAATCCCCAAAGGTTCAGAAATTGAGGAAGAGCATGAGAGCAAGGAAATTTAGCGTGAAGATGAAAGACGTCTTGGATCCCTAGGGGTTGAAAGAGACTGGCTCTAGTGTTTTCTTGTATTCTCTCTTCTCTTGCTTGTTTTAAGTTTTGATATAAAGGGTATTATGACCTTGGTGGTTCTGCCCCTTCTGACCTTGGTGGTTCTGCCCCTTCCTTACTCATTGTTCTAAGGATTGGGGAGTGGTCTTGTTTCATTTTTTGTATTATTCTTCTTTATCTAATATACTGGTAGGGGTCCACCTAATCCCAGCTTACCGATTAAAAACAAAGGGAATCCTTTCTCGGCCATGTCACCATCATTGCCTTATTGATATTTTTTCCATTAGCAGCCCGTAAGAAAGCCAAAGCCAAAGCCGATCGGTGCAAAACTTGCTACTGTAATCAGCTGTAGCTGCAAGAACATGGGTTGTTTTTTAGTTGCCAGAAGAAAGAGAGCACTTTGGGGAGAGAATGTAAACCATTAGTTTTTAAAGGAAAAATTGGCAATAATTTTTTCTATTGCGGAAAAATAACTTAATTTTTTTAAAAGTAATAAATATTAACAACAAGTTTTTTCCATCGCTAAAAACTAAATTAAATTTATTTTTAAATTTTATTAAAAAATACTTATTAGTGACTGACTTTTTCCATCTCTATTTCCTTGAATTTCCATTGCAAAAACCTTTAGCAACACCTTTTATCGATACAAATATTTTTCGGTCGCTAATTACTTCTAGGGACGGGTTTTTGATTTATGTTAACAGATTTTGTGCGTCACCAAAAAAAAGGGGATTTTCTTGTACTAAGAGTTTTTGTGCTGTTGTGATCTATTAGAATAATTGTGATCTATACTTAATATCTCTACTAGTAAAAATGCACGTGCAAATTGAATCAAAGCTGAAATTTGAGTTGGGTTAATCAGTTGACAACTCCACCTACACACTGCAAAATCAGATCAGGATAGAAGAAAATATTTTCGATTTTCTAATTTTCCATGAGAAGGGTAGTTTGGTCATTTTAAGATAAGGGTATTGTTGTCATTTTCCATGACACAAAGGAATTTGGTTATTTGGCAAACTTCAGTGTAGCTTTCAATTTGCACGCCAAACCTTGTATCAGTCTAGTTATCTAGCCAGTGTGATTTTCGGATGGTGATCCATCAACAGATTGATGGAGTAGATCAATTGTTTAACCATCGATGTGTTCA
This sequence comes from Tasmannia lanceolata, assembly GCF_043159265.1. NCBI lineage: Eukaryota > Viridiplantae > Streptophyta > Magnoliopsida > Canellales > Winteraceae > Tasmannia > Tasmannia lanceolata. The sequence continues at coordinate 25,642,362 of NW_027518697.1, read as the reverse complement.
ATATAATATTGCACAAAAAATGTTTCAGTTTAGTTCCAGTTTGTATTTAATCGGTTCTCATAATCCAGAAGAAACATGGTGCCTTAATTTTGAGTCCAATAATCATTTTAGGACCAACAATCGGTTCCCAAAATCCACAAGAAACGTGGCGTTAATTTTGAGTTCAATAACAGTTTTGGACTGAAAATTGATTCTCAAAATCTAGAACAAACAGGTACCAAGTCCCCCTTTTTTAGATTTTCAGAACCGATTGTCACTCCAAAACTAATTATTGGACTGAAAATTAAACATTATTTTGACTCTAATAGTTAGTTTTGACTCTCAATCAGTTCTGAAAATAAAAAAACAAATAGGGCCTTAATTTTGAGTTCAATAACACCTTTGGACTCAAAATCGATTCTCAAAATCCAAAACGGACAGGTCCTAAATTCAATTTTTTTAGATTTTCATAACTAAATGCGACTGCAAAAGTAATTATTGGATTGAAAATTAAACATTATTTTGACTCTAATAGTTAGTTTTGACTCTCAATCAGTTCTCAAAAAAAAAAAAAAGCAGGGCCTAAACAAAGCAAGGTCTATAAAATGAATGGTTTTGATCAATCAAAGGTGGGATCACCCTATCATAGTCGGTACTAAAGCATTCCTACAACTTGAATCTTGGATTTGTAACCTACCTATATTTGCATATGACTCTTTTACAATGTAAAGAGTGCTCTCCGAGCTTGCAAATATTAAACACATTTATGTACTTACACACATGTTGCGTAGGCATTTCCTCCCACATGGCTTTAATGCTAAAACTAAACTATGGAGCATCACTGCATAACATTCAGATGTGTATACGCAAAGCTACCCATCTCCTGACTTGAAGATCCCCCTCATCTTTGTAAGGTCAAAACTTATTCCAATATTAGCTTCCATATCATCTGATAATCAATTCAGAGTGGAATGAACCTCCCCTTGCAAATCCAAACCTGTCCTTGTGTTACTTTTGTTGATGAATGGTTGCTCTTGATTCTAAAGGTGACATCAAATAGAAGAGGCCAGAAACTGAAGAGAAGGAATGAACTATTAAACTTAAATACATCTACATCTATAAAAAATAGTATTAATATGAAGCTAACAAATTAAGAAGAAAGTAAATGTAAACTATAAAATATACTTTCTCAGTTTCGCCAGAAAAAAGTAGACCTTTTTTCCCATGTTTTGACTCAATAGATTAAATCAGTTAGTAGAATAAGATGGAAAATAAAAACACAAAAAAAATGTCAGAAGTCAAAGAACTTTTAGAGTGTTGTTTGAAGAACATAACACAAGTGTATCGCCTGTAATGATAGTATCATTAATTTGCACAAGCAAAAACATTACTTTTAACATTAAGTCATTCATTCTCAAGCTAACGACAACATGATATGAATAAAAACTCAATTTTGTCTTGGATGTATTTCTTGAGGAATTCTAGACTAAAGGGAGCCCTTGCAAAAAAGAGGTGAAAGGGCTCTCCTATTGGCTACACATCACCATCATGAATTAATAACAGTTGAAAAGTCAAACATGATGGTGATGTGCAGACAATGGGGGAGCCCTTTCACCTCTTTTTTGCAAGGGCTCCCTTCAGTTTAGACTTCCTCGTATTTCTTTTATCAATTTGACTTGCCCAAAGTTATATTTGAGGGAAACTCATTAATTTGAATTCATCTTTTAATAAAAGGGAAGAACAAATGAGCAAAACCTATATAATTCAAAAACCCTAAAGAAGAAACAATGGAGAAAAATGACACCTATAGAGGTACTTATGGGGTCTTATGATTCATCATTCTTGATGTGCCCATGGTTATAGTGATGAGTCCTATGTCTTATTTTCCGCTGTCAAAAAAAATCATAAATTAGTTTTAGAAGAGAAACTCGTTAATAGCTCCACAATTAAATTGCAATCAACTGTCAAATTCGATCACTAATATCATACAAAATGATTTAACATTAAATCATACAAAGGAAAACGCAAATCCAAACATGTATGATGTAACTAAAGAGAAAGAAAAACCAATCCAAAAAAAAAAAAGAAAAGAAAGAAAGATCTGAATCATGTGAATGATGATTTTCCTCATATTATTATCTATAAATATTCAGTCAAAAGTTGAAAAATTGCAAATAATTCATATTTTTTTCTTTCTGTTTCCAATATTTCCTTTAATAATTTCAAATCATACTTAATTTCTATTGAATCTGATTGGACTGCAAGAAAATTTGTTTCTCACTCAATTTTACACTATATGAACTAATGTTTGGGTCCCAAATAAAAAAAATTAACACAAATCACATTTCTGACGAAAAAAAATTTTAAGGGAAAAATTTCCTTTCTACAATTACGAGGGAAATGATATGATCATGCAAGTTTTATTGGAAGCGAAAGAAAAGAGGGAAGTTTTATTGGCTTTTAAAGAGGCAATCTATAGGTTAGTTGATAGGTTTGGTGGTCTTAAGAAGTTTTATTGGCGTTACAAGAATGGTGGTGAAGGAGGCAACTTTTGGATGCATATTGAAGGAAATGTTCGTAGGAAAAAGCAACAGATGGTGATTTTTTTTTTTTGGACGATTGTAGTGGTGTATTTTATTGCTTAAAATGAGAGAAATAGCCTAAAGAAAATAGATAACGGTCAAAAAGAGTTTTTATATGATGAAAGGCCTTAAGAGTCCTTTATTTTTCAAAAAGTATTGTATAGCCCACACATCATCCAAACCGTCCATAATATCGACACAACCGAAATAGGTTGTGCCCCAAAATTCATTTCCATAGGTTGATCCTAACCATCCGATCTATAGGGGGACCGAACATTAGAGGGTTGATCATATATCGGATGGTTAGGATCAATCGATGGACATGCATTTTGGGGCTGTATCATGAGGGGTAGAGTGGAAGAAATGTTTGTAGGAAAAGCAATAGCCGGCTTATTTAAATTTGGCGAATTTAAAGAATGTTTTTGTTAGCTCTGTACTAAAGTCAGATGCCTATGGTGGCTGCTGGCTTATTTAAATTTTAGATCCTAAAACCTTTCACTCCAGAGAAATGATTATTGGATTGGAAGAAAGACATTTCCGATGGAAAAAAATTTCTTCAGAAAAAATTTTCTTTTCATGATTTAAAGGAAAATTATATGATTATGGTTAAATAGAGTGATATCATCATAAATTGAAGGTTCCTCCAAATAAATATTAAATAGGGTTGATTCCTGATACTTCTTTATTGGATTGCAAGAAAAAGATTTATGATGGAAAAATTTTCTAGCGGGGGGGGGGGGATTTTTTGTCCGTGTTGTGTATTAAAGTCAGATGAGTATTGGTTGGTCAAAATTTAAGGTCCTAAAATCTTTTACCCAAGAGAAATCTTTATGGGGTTATAAGAAAAACACTTCCTATGGAAAAAAAATTCTTAAGCAAATGTTTTCTTTCACAAATTTAAAAGGAAATTGACATGATTATGGCTAAATTAGAATGATGTTCTTCATAAATTGAAGGTCCGTCCAAATAAAAATTAAATAGGGTTGATTCCTAATAAATCTTGATTGGATTGCAAGAAAAACATTTTTGATGAAAAAAATTTCTTGGGGGAATTTCTTTCCCCCATGATTTAGAGGGAAATGATGTGATTATGAGAGTTTTTATATGGTGTAAGTCCTTATAGTGATTATTTTTCAAAAAGTACTGTATGGCTTACATCGTAGGTTGATTCAAACCGTCCATTTGATAGGCCACAATGTCAATAGGCTGTGTGCCAAAATCCATTTCCATAAGATGATTCCAACCCTCCAATCAATAGATGCTTCCTAAATATGCCGTTCTTTTATAGACTGCAGGGCTAGGATCATCATATGGAAATGTGTTTTTTTGGGAACAATCTATTTACGTTGTGGCCCATCAAATGAACGGTTTGGATCATCGTATGGTGTAAGTCATACAGTACTTTTTTTTTAATATGGCTGGTTTCAATTATATTTTGTCATGTATAAAAAAGTAGGGAGTGTAAGAAAGATTTTTTGGTTTGCAAGCTGTGTCATAAAATTCTTGTTAGAATATATGCGGTGTAAGCCCATGTAGTGAAGTAGTACTTTTCAATAAGCTGGTAGGGTAAGCCCATGTAGTGAAGTAGTACTTTTCAATAAGCTGGTAGGGGTCCCCGCCAAAGCCCAACTTACCTATAAAAAAAAATGTAGCGAAGTATGTTTCAAGTAATTTGCGGCCTACACCATAGGATGATCCAAACCGTCCATATGATGTTCCCATCCCTACAATCTATAGAGGAATGACATATTTTGGAAACCTCTAGATCACTGGTTTGTGATCATCCTATGGAAATGATTTTTGGCACACAACCTATGGTGTAAGTCCATATAGTCAAGTATTTTTTAAAAGTACCGTATGGCGATTGGCTGGAAGAAAAGGCCAGGCTTTTTCTTTTTGGAGGGGTAAAGTTCAATCCGATTAGCATGAATACTCTTAATAAAAAAATAAAATGAATAAAGAACAACCGGAGATGAAAGGAGGTTAATGGGATATAGATGGAATTTTGGTAAAATGGTGGAAGAATTTGTTAACGATTCACGCTTTTACTTTTTCGCTTTGGATAGAGGAACAGACAGGGGACGAGACTTTCTTTCATTTTCGTGGAAAGAAGTAATTGGTACAATGAAAAGTAAATGCGATGGGATAGGTGGTGAAAAAGGCCAGGTTTGGACGCATCTTGGAGGGGCAAAATTGGGCATCGAATGGCAACAATACCCCCGAGCACATTTGAAGGAGCATGAGAAGGTCGAAGTAATCGACTATACGGAATTGAAATCTGACGGACTAAAACGAAGGACATAAATGGAATTTTAGTTGAAGGGTGCAAGAAAAACTCAACGATTCTTGCTTTATATAGTATAAGGATTAGTGTAAAGATAATCTATGATAACCCAAATCATGTATGTTATCACAGTATTCATTTGTTCTCTTCACAGTGAACTTTGCTAGACATGTTCCGTAGGTCACTCAGTATTCAGTTTGGGACAAAACATACCATACATTCAGAGAAGATATTAAACACAAAATATTAGTAAGCCTATTACATATTATATATCCAACAATTTGGACAACATGGTAAACACAAAGTACTATTAACGCTATTACATGTTACATACAACAGTAGTAAGATAATCAATATTACTTTATTCAAGCACATCTAAACCATAAAAATAAGTAAACCGCATTTATTCTTAAAGGGTAATCGGATCAACAAACAACGAGGTGATACACTCTTTGGCCTTGCCGTTGGAAAAGGTGTATCCATCTTCATCTTTGTATAGTACTTCCATAACACGTGCGAGATTAACGATTTGGGTGGTCTAGGCACTCTTGATTCATGTCTTTCCATGCAATCACTATCAATTCTCGAAGCTTATCGCACGCCTCCTGCTATGAGATGCCATGCTCCTTGACTAAACATTGGATTGATGATGCACGTGCCCTCGTTCTTGTTCAAACTTCAAATGTCAATAATATATAAAAATAATGTTAAAATCAATACTAAAAGTAATTTCATATTTTATCATCTTATCTCATGTCACTTCGTTAGTCGATGCTTGTATGATTTTTTCCTTCTCTTTTTTTTTTGTTGGGGTAAAAAGGCTTTCTTTAAATGATAACCTAATGGCTGGACATAAAGCGTACACCTTCTGACTAAGATATGGGCAACAACCTAAGTTTTTTTTAAGTTGGATTAGTTCTTTAACTTTAGTAGGTTTAGCAATCTCTTAAGAAATAAGTGGTAGTTAGTTGGTTAGGATAAGTAAGTTATTTTATTGAGATGGTTGTTAGTTATTAAAATCGTCATGATACATAACTAAGGCTTTATCATATTACTACGTCCACTTAGCCTAAGTAAAAAAGCATAGGTAACCAGTTGTATTAGAGACACTTTAAAACATTTTGCGTTAAAAGTGTCATTAAAGGCCGACTAAAAGGGGGCAAGTTTATTAGCCCCGTAGTCTAAATCATTCATTTGTTGGTGACCGTCACAGATATGCTATGCCCCAAAAAACTTCTCTAGAGGATGATTTAAATTGTTTGATATATTTGATAGAAAATGGACCAATCGGAAAATTCAAAAAATCGCATTATATAAACCCAATCGAAGGGTTTAAGATCATCCTATAGAGAAGCTTGTTGGGGCATGACCTATATACGGAATTGATCAATAAATGAATGATTTAGATAATCCAAATAGGTAGTTCCCAATTTACTTTTTATGCCAGTTTATTTCCATGAAAATACACACCCACATCATATAAAATAGCATGTTGGGCAAAAGGAAGCAAATCCTAAGATGGAATAGACCCACTACTATGCCCTATGTTCTCGCTGCATTGTGATGATTAGAAGCTAATCCTACCAAAACAGAAGGATGAAAATCTTCACGCTGGATTTACATATTGTACTTTTCGGCTTAGGCTATAAGGATCGGATACTCATATTCCAGGATCATACAAGCCTGCTACATGAAATGTGCAAACCCAAAGCAAGTCACCCCTGAGACAAAGAAATGAATTCCAAAGATCTTAGGCAAACTCAAAGAAGGTTTTCCGATTAAGTCTATCCATCATTGTATTTTTCATCACACAATAGTATCCAAATTAAGGTTTCAAGCTACCATTAAAAATACTTTATGCATCAAGTATTGATTTTGGTATGCATTTTGCTCGCGACATAAATGAAAATATGTCGATTTTGGATATAAACTTTGATCAAAATCTTATAAATCATGGAAACATGGAAACAAGATGTAAATACCCGAAAAAACCCCTAAACGAAAATTCGTTTTCTCCTATAAGGAGGGGCGTTTTGTCCTCTAGTGTTTGGTTTTGATTAGGGCTTCTTAAAGAAAGCCTATAAATACATCTTTTTGGAGTTTAATCAAACCCTAAAATCGTTTTGTTCAGCCCCAAGAGAGGATTTTCGTGAGAAAGAAAGAGGAGATCGAGTTTTGGAAGAAGAAAGCGAAGATCAAGATAAGATATATGTTCTACATAAGATTTGGCATGTAAAAACCCTAAAACTAGGATCTAATGAGATTTATTATTATAATTTAGGTGTTGTTATTATGATTTAGATGATTAGGTTTCGTATAAGGAATTGTATAAGAATTTAGGGATGAATTTATGGATCCCTAAGAAACTACAAGTTGAGTTTTGAAACTCTAAGAATCTAGGTTTGAGTTATGCCCTAAAAGCTTAGATTAAATTTGGTAATTAGATCTGAGGACTTCATAGCATGAAATTGGGTTCTATGGATTCCTCTCGTCGATACGAGTCCAACAGATCTGACCACGCACGAATTTGACTTCAAACGAATGAGTTATGGTCGTTTTAGTGTCAGAAAGGGTGAAAAATCGCGTTTCGGGGAAAACTGGGTCCGCACATGGGCGGACGTCCAGCAAAAGATAGCAATCATCCGACTATATGTAGTTGGGCAAACTGAGAGATTCCCGGACATCCTGCAAAGTTCCCGGACGTCTTGCACCAGAATTTTTCCTTGGAAGTTCACACTTCGGAAATTCATAACTTCTTCGTTTCTCGTCCGTTTTCGACGCTCTTGTACTCTATGGATATGCCGGAAATGCGTTCTCTTTGTTAAAAATAGTTTCAAAAAGTTTTGAAATTTTTTTAATGATGATAATTCCAAAATACTAAAAAGAACCCTGGGACGGTTTGCCGATTCTTTCCCGAAGAGACACCAAAGGGTGCCTTGTGTCAGTAGGAATATATATATATATGCCTGATAGGAGTGAAATTAATGATGAAATTCATGGAGAATATTCATATTCTTGATTATAGGAGATTAAGGTGAACTTGAAAAGGAAAGATTCGTCATTAGAGGTACGTAATTTCGTACCACTTTAGTGTTACGATTTACCATTCGATATTACGTTCTTTGATCATAAGTTGCCTAAACTCTTTGAATATATGAACTTTTGAATAGAATCTCAGATCTATATTGGGTCCTGTATACTTTAGCCCCTTTTATTGAATGAACTCTATTGAATTTTGTTATTTGGTGCACCTACTAGGTGTAATACTTTGGACTCGTGAAATCCCTTTCAGTTTTCCTAACTATATGAATCTTTGAACTACCAGCCATCCTCTACTATATGAATCCACTTTGGAACTAATGTGAAACACCCACTTTGAACTTTGAACACCTATTGAGAGGCTTAGGTTATGTGAACTCAGAAAAGACCCCCGCCAGTGGGGCATAGGCATTAGCCTATATGTGAACATAAGAATTGTCATCCCGCTAATGGGGGATAAATGTTGGCCATGCCGACAGGTATGTGAACCTAAGAACTAGTTCTGACACCGTGGGCGGTCAGTGTAAGCAATAACTCGCTTTGTAGACCCGTTGGCAGTCGGAGTGAAAATAACTTGCTTTTTAGACTAAGCCGATGATCTCGGGGTGGAATCGTAACCATATTGATTACCTTCAATGACCTTTGAATATTGTGTCCTCTGATGTGATACTTGACTTGTGCCCTTACGAGCTTTGTTCCCTCCTTATTGACTTGTGTTAATCACTTCACTTGTGGCTTATATCTTTTATCCTATTGTGAACCTCTCTTTTGTAGCATGCAATGGCCCCACTTTTGTAGTGCGTTATTATGTACTGAGCTTTTCAGCTGACCGTGGTTCATCATTTTCAGAGATTGATCCTCGTGTAGACGACGAGGAAGCGTAGGCATGATCTCTGATTTCTGACTATCATTATCTTCCAATACTTTTACATTTATTTGACAGTGAGTATCGTTTATGATTTATTAAGACTATGTCATTTGATTACGTACTTGACTTTGATGAGATTGATAGATGAGAGATTTGGAAAGGAATTGAGATTTGATTATTGGATTAATGTAAGATATTTAATTTTAGTTATTTAGATTATTGCAGATGATTTTGATATTGCTTCGTTAGCCTTGTATGCTTGTGGAGCTTGCTTTGCAGGTATACGGCGATGTCGCACCCTTAAGCCCTGTGCTGTGGTTATGTGTGTATATGTATGGCTTGGGGGCATGATAGAAGATATGCAAATGATGGACATTTAAGATGAAACTTTAGGAATTGATCGAATAAGTACAAATACACTCAAAAACATGATGCCGTGCATGTCTTATAATTTACAATAACCACATCTCACATGTAGTTCATATAAATATAATTATGTAACATATAAGAGTATAATATAACACTGGGCGGGAGCCTCGTGCACTGGGCCGCCCTTTTTATAAGAGTATAATATAACACTAACACTCTAAATTAGGGGTGGCAATGGTTCGATTTGACCCCCAAACCGAACCGAACCAAAATTTGAATCGGTTTGGTTTTACCAAACCGAAACCGAATTTTCGGTTCGGTTCCGCCAATTTTGCCACCCCTTACTCATAATCATTGGAAATATTTGGTTTAAGTTTGGTTTGATCCCCAAACCGAACCAAACTGAAATTTGAATCGGTTTGGCTTAACCAAACCGAAACCGAATTTTCGGTTCGGTTTCGGCTCAGTTCCGGTTCGGCCAATTTTGCCACCCATACTCTTAGTGGTAAAGAAAGATATTTTCTTTTAAAAATATTTTCTTAATATTTTGTTAAAATTTATAAAAAAAACATAGTAAAAATATACAATAAATTTTGTGTATGGAAGACATGACTAAATATGCACATTCCTTGATTTAGTTAGTTTTTCTACAATTTTAATTACCTTTTTAAATTTTTAATAAAAATAGTAAAGTAAATATAATATTATAAAATATAATATATACACATATATATATATATATATATATATATATAGAGAGAGAGTAGAGTTCCTAAGGATGCCCTCAGATAGCTTATATGAGGTGGCTCTCACAAAACATAAGGGGCCCACATTGTTAGGATGATCCGAAGCATTCATTTGAAAGGCCCCATCATAGATAGGGGTGTGTACAAAAAATCGGCTCCATTGGATCATCCTAACCCCTCCAAAAGTGGGGGCAAAAATGGATAGACACGTTTTGTCCACAAATCTGCCCATTTTTTCCCCCACTTTTAGAGGGGTTAGGATGATCCAATGGAGCTGATTTTTTGGACACACCCTGTCTATGATGGGGCCTTTCAAATGAATGCTTCGGATCATCCTAACAATGTGGGCCCCTTATGCTTTGTGAGAGCCACCTCATATAAGCTTATATATATATATATATATATATATATATATATATATGAGAGAACATTTCCTACACAAGTTACCTACACACTAGCTTAAAATACAGTGGGGGCCACATTGTTTGGGTGATCCAAACAATTCATTTGAATGGTCCTCTCATAGATAGGGTGTCCACAAAAAAATCAGATCCATAGGATCACCCCAACCCTACGATTTGTGGAGGTAAAATGGACGTCTATAAACCTTCACAAATTAGTCCATTTTTTGCCTCCACAAATCGTAGGGTTGGGATGATCCTATGGATCTGATTTTTTGTGGACACCCTATCTATGTGAGGACCATTCAAATGAATTGTTTGGATCACCCAAATAATGTGGGCCCCCACTGTATTTTAAGCTAGTGTGTAGGAAATGTTCTCTCATATATATATATATATATATATATATATATATATATATATTTTTTTTTTTTTTTCTATATATATAATACTACATTAATATGAAGGGAAATGATTTCAGCACAAAGATGTTTTGATACATGTGCTCATGTATAGTGTCTTTTAGTATTTAAAGAGCTTTGAAATGGTTATTACAGTTCAAAAAAAGCACTTACGAGACAATTAAGTACTAAAAGACAAGATACATGTGCGCATGTATCAAAATATGGTTGTGCTGAAATCATTTCCATAATATGAATTGTGCTATTTATATTATTTTTATCGATTATAATTTTTTATTATTTTAAAATATTATTTATAATTTTCTAATATTTTGAAGGGAATTGGTAGGAATCATCGCGGAAGGCAATTCCTGTACCGGTTGTTGCATGAGAAAGCAGTCACATAGGCACAGATTTTGTGTCATTCATTTAATTCCTCTGCGTCGGCTGCTCTCTCACGCAACAGCCCGTCCGTGAAATGCCTAATGTGATGGTCCCTAGCAAATCCCTATTTTTAATATACAAACTTAATTATTTTCCTTATTTTTAAATAAAATCTAATATTTTCTAAAATTTCAAACTTAAATTTTCATATGTATAGATGTTTCCATGTATTTTCAAGATTTTACAAGATTTTCACAAAAATTTCCAACTGAAACCGACAAATTTCTAAGTTTTAACCTAAGTAATATAATATATGTCGTTACAGCTTTGGATTCAGTGCCGTTATGATTTTATTATGCATTTTGGTGGGGATGGAAATAGAAATTTTTTTATTATCTTATGATGATTTCAGTGAAAATTTAGAGGCACTATCAACAGCCCGTTGCGAGCCTTGGCGCAACAGCCTCTCTGCAAAGCAGGGGTAAGGCTACATACATCTAGCCCTCCCCAGACCCTGCAATGGCGGGAGCCTCGTGCACTGGGCCGCCCTTTTATCAAGAGTCCGATTTTTCAAATCTATCTTTACTTGTGCACGCGCTCACTGCATCAGACTGACATTTGAAATTTGAATTGTAGAACTAGAGCAACTTTGAACATAATAGTGGAAACAAGAATACTTATAACTCACGTATCGCATATCATACAATCAGATATGAAATTTGAACACTACCAAGCGAATCAGAAATTTGACTCACGAGTCGAGTCGAGTCACGATATGAAATTTAGACCGGTTAGTGATGTAGGACACTTTCTAATTTATTTAAATTTCTTAGTAAGTTTGAATTTCTAATCTTGGAAAAGCTAGAATCCTTATAGGATTAGTATTTGTAAGTATTTTAGTTGAGAATTTAGGAAACAAGTGTTCCATAAGTATGGACATGTGTATATGTAGAAGGAGCTCTCTCAATGGAATAAACTCGTTTCCATTTTTCCCTTGTGGATTCAAGGTTTTATCTTATTTTTCTTTGTGGATTCAAAGAATTTTTATCAAAGAAAACGGTGTTCATCTTCGACGGGTTGAAGACGGTGTTCTTCACCTTTTCCACACGCTTCCGCCGCGTCAGTTAGTATGTGTTTTTCCGATGGCAGTTGAGGTTGTGGCGGTTTTGGTCCATCAAATGACAAAGTACGGTTAGAAATAAAATAATAATAAAAGAAAAAAGTTCAATCGCTCAAAAGCAAAATGACAGTGCGGTCTATAGACATTGGGGATGCAAAGTTTGGCAGCTACAAAATATCAAGAAGTACCCTTAGCTCAGCAAGATAAGAATGAAACATCTGGAGGATGCACCAACTCTATTCAGAGGGCACAGATAGGGATCAAATACCTAAGGTGAGTGAAGTAGCCAACTATTACAGCTACTCTGTGATCGTATTACAATAAATATTTAGCATTCAGTTAATGATATAAATCTGGTTTATAATCATGAATATGAGGGATCCAATGAGTAAGTCTAACCTTAGTGTTCAACCCAAGTAAAGTTACTCCACGTAGCAGCTGCCAAGGAAGTATAAGCTGTCTCCACATTCCTCCTGTTATGGGAGGGCTCACAAAAAAGAGTTTGTGTCCTACACAGATACAAAAACCTCAAGAACTGAATACTACTGATGGACTACATGAATGGTATGAAGAAACCGCATTTCAAATAAATATGTATATAACCATCTCCAACTTACACTTATTGAAAAATTGCATATCTGGATGGAATAAGGATCCTGAATTCTTCAAATCTTACTCGCATGTTTCTATGATGGGCGTTCCTGTTTCTCTGACTGCGCAGGGTTAAAAGTTTAATGGGCAGAAGCTCCGTTTGGTTGCCGGAATTTTTTTGGTTCTTGGGATTTCTGTGGAACAAAAAACTCCCCGGGAGATTGGTGCAAAAAAAACTCTCTGGAAGTATCCCGGTAAAATAAAAATCCCATGTTTGGTTGACCGGACAATGGTGGGAAAAAAGATGCTTTGTTTGGTTCCTTGAATTGTTGGGAAGAAAAAAAAAACTTCTGCAAGCTTATTTTTGGTTCCTGGGATTATTTTGGTTCCTGGGAGTTTTTTTTTTTTCCTAGGTAGGGTTTCGTGCAGGGTTATTTTGGTTCCTGGGATTATTTTGGGCCCAGCAACCAAACTTGGGTTTCCTGCGGAAATTCCACAAAAGTCCCAAGAACCAAAAAAAATTCGGCAACCAAATGGAGCATAAGGCAATGGGTGCTTGATTACAGACACCACATACTGAAAGGAGAAAAGGGTTTACCAGCATTTCATGATCACCCATGATTTCTTCCATCACCTCTCCTAGTTGTTTATTTGCACTGTTGGGAACAAGAGCCGCAAATGCAGCTGGTTCAAGCCCTGCATATAACTAAAGGCAATCACATTGAAGGCAAGGTTTTAAATGTCGGTTTCGGCCGAAGTTTCAGCCGAAATCATGTAAAATTTCGGTATTTTACAAGATTTCAGTGGAAATTTCCAAAATTTAGTAATTTCGGCAATTTCCGTGGAAATCTTAAAATTTAGGTGGAAATTTTTAAAATATCAGTGGAAATCTTGGATTACAGTGGAAATTTCACCAAAATTTAGGGTTCATGTACTTTCGATGTCGGCCCCGACATTTCGGATTTTGGCCGAAATTTCAAATCATGACTGCAGGTACATATAAGCAACAAATATTGGCACACTGAATAGATGAAGAAACATAATTACTTTGGTATCTTCAATCAAATCTATGTATGGTCAAACACAATTCTATAGATATCTGCGCAAGAACACTGATTACCATATTTTCATTGCATACTTTTAAGAGGAACGGAACAGCTCATGCTATATTGCATTGAAGAAGATATATTCTCATAAGAAGTAAGCTACAATGATAGAGAACCCATGATACCAGTTTCTGCAAATGCATCAATGAACATCATCATCTCCTCCCCACTTAGACCAGACAAAATGCATATCCGAGGCAGTGATTCTGCAATCTGCAAATAGAAACATTCTGAATATCATTATAAAAATGAGGGGGTAAAAAATAATGTGTTACTATATTAATTCATGGGTTTATGATCTTCGTAAAACAATGATATACGTATCTGTTATATAGCTATACAAATTTATATATATATATATATATATATATATATATGAATGTGGATACTTCCCACCTCTTTTGTTCTTACCCGTTTTTGTTCATCATCTTCACACTTGATGTCATTTTTTTTACCTAATGGCCATAAATGCCCTCCCTCCCTCTCCCAGATCTGACACAGCAATCAGCAATTGGGCAGGCATAGAGAACGATGTAAAAGTGTCCACCGAGGCCTTGGATGCAAGCTCAGGCCAAAGAAGGTGGGCAGACAGCTGGGGTAACAAAAGGTGTGGAAAATTGCCTATTTATCACTTATATACACTATTTCACTATTTCATGGTGTATATAATTAGTGGTGTAAGATATGTATTAAGACATATATGCAAGAGTCTGAGTGTATATAAGTCACTTGGACAGTTTACTAATTCTCCCCAACAGCTTATGTACAATACAGGGGAACTTCTTTTTTTATGGGTAATACAGGGGAACTTGATGTAATTTTGTTGTTTTAACCAATATAAAGGTGAGGAGACGAGTCGAGATAAGTGACTTTGTAACGACCCGGATTTTTTGAAGAACTCTAAACCCGGACCGTTAACAAGGGAAAACAATTTTTTTTTTCTTACAAATTTGAAAACTCAATTAAAAGCTTACTAAATAGTCTAACAAGAGAATTTGACATAATTATCAAAAACAGAAACAAACTAAGAATAAGACGAATAGCCACCAAGGCCACACGGCCACACCAATTACTCTATCCTCGCTCTTGCACACCCTTTTTTTTTCTCGATTTCCTCATTAGCATTTGTCTCAATGTTATCAATTGTAGCAAAACCTGTGTGGGATTTTTTTAGGGGTTAGTTCAACGAACTAAGTAGACTCATTCGGTACCTAAACAAATACAATTAAACAACTCTTGAATTTAAAAGCATACAAATCAATTCAATAGTGAACATGTGAGAACAATTATTTCAAATTGAAACATGAAATATTAATAAAAGAGCACGCCATAATATCCATTAAATGTCTCATAAAACATACAACATTTTACATTTAAGAGGTTTATGTTTATTATTAATTTAATGCATGAGACGACTCCCCAAGGCAATCGAGCACCTCATAGCTTGTTGCCTTGCCTCCAATACGTTCCACTACCCTCGTCTACAGGTAATGGGTATGAAGGACTTTTTACGACGTGCTTAATAGCCACTCCACCTCTTGACATCATGGTCTAAGAGGATGCATTTACCGCCAAGGGGATGCGCTAAAACCCAAGGCCGGCTTGGAATTTCATTATCCCTGGACGACTCATACCTCCGCCCAATCCACCAAATTATTTTTCCAATGCCTTTGTGTCTTACCAGTTTTTCCGGAATATCATCCATATCTTTTTTTTTCAATATCTAAAAGATATTTTTAGCAATTTTCTTGCTTTCCACATTTTTCTTTTTCCTTTAACAAGGAATCATAACATTCATCTTTTGTAAGCTACTGGCATAGCATCATTTTTCAATATTTGCATGCTACTAATATAACAAAACACGAGAGCGAGATGCATATTAATAAGAAACAATCATCTTAACTACATCATTATCATTAACAATTTTATGTCCACTAAGAATTTTCATTGCATGCATATAAATCAATCATTGCTTAAGAATACAAGTTTAGGGTATTGTCACCTACTTTGAATTCAAAGCTGACTTTGTGAGAGAGTCTGCAAATTTCTAAGTGAGTGGAGGATGATGATTAACCTGAAAGTAAGAGACCACACACACTAAGTTTTCAACAATTTTAAGTTTCCTTCTAAGTTGAGTTATGAAAATCCTTTTATGCTTAAATGTTCTCTTTTACCCTAGACTACCTCCCAAATGAGATTACACTTACAGGTCCATATATACATTTGTTTGTAACTAACGAAATCATAAATAAATATATGTGTAAGTAACTGACGAAATCTTGGAATTATATCCTATATTTGGTTTTGCAAAACTGATGAGAATCACGAGTTCTCATTCCCATATTCTCGCATAAATGAAATTGATATAAATCATAGATTTTATACACAAACCCTTTGTACATGAGTATACTAACAATTTCATGGATCTTTATTTATACAGTTCATGCCCTAAAATTATGAATCTTTTATACATGAGGATATGCACACGAAAATTTAAATACGTACGAATATATATTAAAAATCAAGATTTAGGTAATTAAAACATGCACATAAATAAAAACTAATCGAAATATGATGTGGTTACAAATATGTGTACGAATAGCGGTTAAAACATCAAAATATATGTATAATTTATTAATGCCCACGAATAACAATCAAATCTTAGAGTTATATATAAAATGAAATTTCAGATTTAACAATATATTTTAACATAAAATTTTCAGATTTAAGACTACATATTTATACGCATATTCCGATATAAAAATTTCAGATTTAATTAAATAACTGCATAATTTTTCAGATTTATTTAAAATCCGAAAATTACTTTTTTTTAAATAAATTAACTGCTATAATTCAGATTTAATATATAATTCGAACATCATGTTTTTAATATATATTTATGATTATTTAATTTAGAAGATCAATATATTCATAAAAATAAATAAAAATCTTTTATATACATATACAACTGTTAGGTTTGGAAATTAATTTTCAGTCACAAAATCTTTATATATATATATATATATATATATATATATATATATATATATATATATATATATATATATTATTCAACTATTGATTTTGGTAATTATTATACATACACGAAAATCATAATTTTAAATTTTAATCACATAGATCAACTGTTGAATATATATATATATCAATACGAAAATCATGATTCCTAACACAAATTCAACTGTGAAAATTTAGGAATTAATTTAATTACGAAAATCATGTTTATAAAAGGAAAAACAAAGATTAAAACCCTAAATATTTTGGGAAATACACTTGAGAAAGAAAAAGAAACAATTAGGGCACTTACCCGGAGAAGACTAAGGCCACGAACTATTTTTATTCTTCTTCTTCGTCTCTTTTTTTTTCTCTCTCTTGGTTTTTTGATGTGCACATGTAGGGTTGCAAAAGCCCATGTTTTGGGCTTTTAATAGCTAATGAGTTTTGTGCTTAAAGTAGGTTTCCCAATTAGATTTAATGTTAAAAATTAGTTTTTTAATCCAAGTCTTCCACAATTAGCAAGAGTCCATCTTTATTAGCAAGAGTCCCATTTCAAAAAAAAAAAAAAAAATTTAGCAAGAGTCCATCTTTATCAAAACTCTCTAAGGGTGTACTTATCAAATTTAACAACTAAACTAAAGTTTTTAAATAAAAATAAAAACCCAAAAGTTTCCACAAAACTATGCCTAACCCTGACGGAAAAAAGGCCATAACTTGCTCAAATCACGCCCAAATTGCTAAATCTTGGGTCCGTTGGATAGGTATTCGAAATATCTATCTACCGGGACCAAAATCATGTCGAACGGACAAGATTTGATGCCCAAAAATTGGTTATACTAAAAAACCTAAAATACATTGTGATTTGGATCTGAGGATCTACGGTCCAGATTTAATTAAGGTTATTAACTTTCTAGGCCCGTTTGGGGCCGGGTCTTTACAGACTTGAAATCCTTCGTGCATCAATTCGCGTTCTTTGGTTTAGGGTTTACTGTGACTTCTCCTTTTTAACTTTTTATTTTCTATTTCTCCAATCAACAATAGTTTAACATGTTACCAGACAAAGGGAATATATATGGTGTGAATTTGTGGTGCGAAGATCTTTCAGGAATTCATGGAGAAAGAATCTTTCATCTATCTTGCTGTGGAATCTTTTGATATAATTTGGTAAGTAAGCCCTACACCTTGTGTTGCTTGAGTAACAAATAGACATGCTTTCCTTAAGGTAAGCCAGTCCAGTCTAGGAATTCTTTCTTCAACCAGTCATCTAGTTTAGTTAATAGGTTAGTTGACAAGATCATCTGAAAAACGAACAAAAACTTGAAGTAACAATAGGAGTTTAAGGTCCCAGAATACACCAAAGACCCAGAAAACAACCAACAAGACCATTTACACACTAAACAATCTAAAACACTCCAGTCACATACTAATGCATCAACTTGTGTAGAACCACATCAGCAATGAATACAATCCAAGTATCATTGTTTGCCAAGAAGACAAATCAGCAACGATCGATTTTCAACATGTCACGAACCAGAAAAAAAACCCAAAATGGAAATTCCCCCCTCAATGATTGGCATTTGGGCCCACAACCCTAGAGTTCTTCCACACATGAAAAAAGTGTTCCAAGGTTAAATTTTCATTCAAATCAGATGACTACGAGTCAGGTAAATCAAAATCCTAAAAAAACTGTCTTAAAATGAAACAAAGCCATGTCTCATACACAACATTCGTTTGAGGGTCCAACAATCTGTGACATCCTTATGAGGAGTGCTGCAATAAATCGTGAGCTTTTACTGATAGATTAGCACCTGACATGATGGTGTTGAATCACGAGAAGAAATCCGAATAAACACCAAACTTAGTAGGGTGGGATCAGCACTTGACAAGATGGCAGGAAGTGCTCTGATACTAAGTAGAAAACATTCATTAAAGCCCTGGAGTGATAGATGAAGAATGGAGGAAGGAAGGTGGAACAGAAGATAAGGGAGATGATAGAAATCATGGAGAGAGAGAGAGAGAGACTGGACATGTTTGTCAATCACCCTCTCTCTCTCTCTCTCTCTCTCTCTCTCCCTCTCTCTCCCTCCCTTATTTAAATAATGTGGTGTAATATTTACAAGAACGGGTAGGTAAGAATGAGGGAAATTACAATTTTACCCCTGTAGAGATGTATATACCATATAAAGTATAAACACCTATTTCTCAACAGATAAGGGGTTTACAACCTCCTCGGTTTGTTTATTTGCTCCTTCAGTTCAGACAGTTTGTGATCTTTGTAGCAAAGACTCCTACATCATCTACAAATGGACAAATTGAAATTGATGTTTCATTTTGGTTCAAGTATAATAAAGTTGAGAGGAGTCCATCGCCTAGAAATAAAATTTCTCAGAATCCTCACTCCCAATAAAGTACCCGAGATTACCCTCAAAAAAAGTGGAGGACTTGGAATTAAGAGCATTATAAGCCAAAATGTGATCCTCCTAGCTAAATCATTTTAAAAAAAAATATATATATATATATATATATATATATATATATATATATATATATATATATATATATATCAACCGAAATAGGATTTTAAGTGGTTGCCAGATGGTTCCCCATATGGAAAGCTTGAAAACAAGAACTTGAGCGCTTCAAGAACAGTATTAATCTATGTGGGGAATATGTCAATCACCTTCTTTTGGCTTAATAAATGGCATGGTGTGAACTCTTCGGCCACTTATTACCCTTCTCCTTATAGCTAGAGCCTATTCAATGGCTGATTACATGGATAGATCTGGTCCTCACAGGTATATTACCCATATCCTTTGGGAGAGTATATTCATCAAAGTTTCTGAGTTTCTCAGCCTAGTAGTAAGAATGTCTTCGATATTATCCTCCTAATGTTGATTACCTCGATGATCTTATATGGTCCTCTGGATATAAAGGTGAGTTTCATGTCAAATCGTTTTGTTTTTTTTTTTTTTTTGAGTTTCATGTCATATCTTATCACTCGATGATTAATCTCAATCTCTTTGATGTTAGATTTCATATATCTAGAACTCTATGGAATCTCATAGGACTATAATATTCTTATGGTATGTGATGCATGGAAAAATCCTCATGGGCAACCAACTTCTAAAAGAGCGGCCCAGTGCACGAGGCTCCCGCCATTGCAGGGTCCAGGGAGGGCGAGATGTACGCAGCCATACCCCAGCTTTGTAGAGAGGCTGTTTCCTTGACCCGAGCCGGTGACCACTAGGTCACAATGGAGCAACCTTACCGTTTGGATTGTGAAATCCCAATAGGGCAACCCAAGAGGGGGGTGAATTGGGTAATTTAAAAAAATTTGCCTCTAATTAAATGCAATGCTAAAATCAATTTACCAATTTAAGCAATTTAGATCTAACCCTTGTTAAATTATGCAAGACAAAAGAAATAGGATTTAGATATTACCAATCACCAAATGCAAGGAGAGGAGAAGTACACCACAAGAAACACAAGATTTTTATAATGGTTCGGTCTATCAACAAGACCTACTCCACTCTTCCAAGTTTATCTCCTTGGGTACTCCATTAATGATGAGATTCCACTATAGCCGAATCTCCTAGCCGTACAATCACTTCTCCACCTCCGAAAGAACAAACCCTCTTTGCAAACGCCTCAAAAGAAATTAACCCTCTTCGCAAACCACCTCCACGGGAATAACTCCTCTTTGCAACTCCGGATTCACCTTTCTTAACGGGCCGAATCGTAGACCCTCGATTACATTAAGAAGAAGAATGAAGAACTCTCTTAGCCTCTTGATTAGGCTTGATACAAAGATAATAGATCACAAAACTCTCCAAAAGATAACAAAGATAAAAGCTCTATGGAGATCCTCTTGTTGAATGTAAAATTCACAAATCAAAGGCATAGAAGAGGATAAACCTTATATTTGAAAGTGTAGGCTCAAATAGATGTTAAATGATCTTGCAAAAGGTTGTTTAGTTGGTCAAGGATAGGGTATAAATAGCCCAAGTAGTAATATGACCGTTTGGGGGCATTTTAGTAAAAAAACTGTTAAAAAAAGTCAAGCCGCACAAGCCCCAACAGCTAGTTTTCTAGAGAGGCTCGGTCGACCGGGGTGTCGCGGTCGCCCGCCCCTATTGGGTGCCTTTTTTTATTTTCAAAATTTTTATCGTCGCGGTCGACCGGGCCTATCGCGGTCGCCCACCGAGGGCTTTCTGGACGATTGAATTTTTCGTCCAAACCTATCCGCGGTCACCGAGCCCTATGGCGGTCGACCAGCCCAACCATGCTGGATTGTTTCTGGATTTCCAGAAACACATCCGCGGTCGACCTCGGTGTCTCGGTCGACCGGCCCTCTATGTTTGAGTAGGTGGTGGATTTCCAGCACACTTCCTGCGGTCGCCCGGGAGACCTGTTTTGAAATTTGGTTTTACATATTTAAATTTTAGGGCTTTGGGCCATGGTCTTTGGGTTTTTGTCCAAGGTTTTCAAATACATTTTAGGGTGTGTGGATGGTTTTCAAAGATGTCAATTTTGTAATGAAAACCATTTGAAAACCTCTTTTGAAAGTGCAAAACACATTTAATCAAGAGGATTCCAGTACAATCTATAAAATGTACAACCTTGAGTCTTCTTGGATTGCCTTGGCTCCTTAGCACTTTCTTAGACATCTTCAACTTGTGAGTGAACTCTTCAACTTGCTTTGAGTCTTGTGACTTCCTCCATTCTTTGAACATCTTCAATGGTACATGAGGTGGTCACCAATCCTAGTTCATCTCCAAGTTTCTTCTGACACTTTGCAAGGCATGCTTTGGGATCTTTGACCTGAGCTCTTAGCTTGAACATCTTCTAAGGATGATGTCTCCAATGTATGTACAAGCTCATTTGATTCCTTGTGCATGTTGATCCGCAAGCCATGTATTGAGTTGTATTGTGCTATCTTTGGTTTGACATTTGACTTTCCCGTCTTAGATATAATACTACAAAGCAATCACATTAGTCCAAAGACTAATCAATTTGGGTTTGCTAGCATCAAAACAAGAACGTAAAGGTGACTGGTTGAACCCATGGGAACCCTTGGGCTAGCATTCTCCTCCTTTTTTATTATGGCAAACCAAATTGATTAGGAGGCAAGAGATATCAAAATAATAGAGAAATAAGCATCAAATGATATGAACAATGAAGCATTGCTCCTACTCACTATATGCACAAGTATATTATGATAATATAAAGCTAGAGATGCATATAGAATATGGACTACCTAATCAATTCCAAAAGTCTCTCCCTTTTGGCAGCAACAAAAATGAAGGATTTAACAGTGAAAGTTCAAAACATAGTGACATGATTACACCCCCTATCTACTTATCATGAATATGAGATAATTAAAGTGAAATATACATGATAAGAGAAATCAAACATAGAGATATAAGATGGCAGTGTGAAGCATTCTTATGTTTGGTCTCAGGTAGAGCTATGTGGATGGGCATAAGTAAAGGGTATATACTACAAACTGCTTCTATAGCCCATGAAACTAATGATGATATGACATTTAAGCTTTCCTAATGCTTATCATAGAGGTTTAACAAATATCATGCAAGACAAGCAGTTTTTTTTTATTGAATTTATAAGATTTACATTTTAAGCACAACTAATTGAGCAATGGACATTGTGAGCACAACACTATGGTCCATATAAACACAAGGATGAGACAATTTGGTTCTCCCCCTAACTATTTGTCATTGGCCATGGATAAAACCTAAGAAGCAAGGCATGACAAGGCAAAATGGCTAAAGATATGACAGTTAGTGATTAGCCAAAGGATCTTATCATGGAGAATGATGTACTTAGCTTCAAAAGCACATGATAAGAGTGGAAATTCATAGGAAATGAGATGATCAAGTGAGATAGGATCCTATGAATAGAATTTTAAAGATTTACAAGATAAAGCTCAAAAATATAAACTTATCAATGGCAAATGTAATAACCATTATGAGGCCATTAAAGATAAGTTTGAAGCCTAAGAAAGATATAACACTGAGGCTTAGGCTAAGAGCACTTGTCATACATGAGAGATGGTCTCAGTAGGAAGGCATAAGACAAGTCCCAACAACAACACAAATGGAGCAATGTCGGTCCAAATGAGTGTACTTATCATATGTAATGTAAAATACATATCAAACAACATATGATAAGACAGAAAGATGACAGATATTACATATATAGCTCCCCCTTTGTTAGTAACTCATACATCGTATGAATTCAAAGGGTTGTCCGACACAGAGTCACCAAGGGTTTGAGAAGTGATTAGTTGAAAAACAACCATTGGGCTACAATTACATGTTTGCTAAAGATACTCAAATGATGTCAAATGAGATGGTGAGACATCCTAGCAACACATGCTCCCTCTAACTATGTGCATATAATATATATATATATATATATATATATATATATATAGATAACAATTCAAGGCACATATGACTTATCATGGTGAAGATGCTGACTAGAAGCCAGAGAAGTTAGATGTTTTAATTAAAGTGATGGTACTGTTCCTTCAAAGAAGGCATGGGCACCTATTGAATAGCTTTTAACATTAAGGTTTAACATCTTTACCATGCACCTAATATCAAACAAGGGGTGATATACATAGAGTGCTATACTTTTTGTCAAATGAAACATACACCTAGGAAAGTGAATTCGACTATCTAAACATGTTATTCTAGGGCAAGCAACTCTATTTGAATGTGAATGCAACTAGTTCAAGTAAGTTATCCTATAGAGACATGCTAGGTTGCATCTAGGCAGAGGGTATATCTAGTTATATGAAATTTTCAAGGTTTGGGTTTAATTTCATCTATTCCTCGCAAAGCGTTTTAGTGTGTTTTGATAGATTTATATTTATTTGAATGATTAAGCATGAAAACACACTTCATTTCAGTTTTTCTATTTTAAAGCCAATTATATACATATTTCAGTCTTAAGCACATTTTTTACTATTTCAAATAATCTCATGATTTTGATGATGTTCACAATTTGCAATGAACCCATGAGATATAAGTTTGAGTGAATGATAACTCAAACTTATAGTGATCTAGCTTGGGAATCTTTCACTATGATATACATAGATCACATGTAATGGGCAAATGTGTGTGTGTATATCACTTTAAATCACATGCCTCTAACTAAGTGGATTTTGATGATCATTTCATTTAAAGATTCCACTTAAGTTTGAAATTCACATATCTAGAATTTTTGAAAACTTATCAATGTCATATGGATAATATAGATGTCCAAATATCAAATACATTCTATAGAGACAATGTATTCTAATATGCGCACTTATGCATGTTTTAACTAGATTTTCAATTTTCTTGTGCACATAAGCTTTGATATCAAATGAAATCCTAATAAGGCAACCCAAGAGGGGGGTGAATTGCATAATTTAAAAAAAATTGCCTTTAATTAAATGCAACGTTAAAATCAATTTACCAATTTAAGCAATTTAGATATAACCCTTGTTAAATTAAGCAAGACAAAAGAAATAGGGTATAGATATTACCAATCACCAAATGCAAGGAGAGGAGAAGAAGCACACCACAAGAAATACAAGATTTTTATAGTGGTTCGGTCTATCAACAAAACCTACTCCACTCTTCCAAGTTTATCTCCTTAGGTACTCCATTAATGATGAGATTCCACTAAAGCCGAATCTCCTAGCTGTACAATCACTTCTCCGCCTCCGAGAGAACAAACCCTCTTTGCAAACGCCTCAAAAGAAATTAACCCTCTTCGCAAACCACCTCCAAGAGAATAACTCCCCTTTGCAACTCCGGATTCACCTTTCTTAACGGGCCGAATCGTAGACCCTCGATTACAATAAGAAGAAGAACGAAGAACTCTCTTAGCCTCTTGATTAGGCTTCATATAAAGATAATAGCTCCCAAAACTCTCCAAAGCATAACAAAGATAAAAGCCCTATGGAGATCCTCTTGTTGAATGTAAAATGCACAAATCAAAGGCATAGAAGAGGATAAACCTTATATTTGAAAGTGTAGGCTCAAATAGATGTTAAATGATCTTGCAAAAGGTTGTTCAGTTGGTCAACGATAGGGTATAAATAGCCCACGTAGTAATATGACCGTTTGGGGGCATTTTAGTAAAAAAAATTGTTAAGAAAAAGTCAAGCCGCGCAAGCTCCAACGGCTAGTTTTCCAGAGGGGGTTAGTCGACCGGGGTGTCGCAGTCGCCCACCCCTATCGGGCGCCCTTTTTATTTTCAAATTTTTTATCATCGCGGTCGACAGGGCCTATCGCGGTCGCCAGCCGATGGCTTTCTGGACAATTGAATTTTTTGTCCAAACCTATTCGCGGTCGCCCGGCCCTATGGCGGTCGACCGGCCCAACCATGCGGAATTGTTTCTGGATTTTCAGAAACACATCCGCGGTTGACCTCGGTGCCTCGGTCTACCGACCCTCTATGTTTGGGTAGGTGCTGGATTTCAAGCACACTTTCCGCAGTCGCCCGGAAGACCCTAGTCGACCGGCCCTGTTTTGAAAATTTGTTTTACATATTTAAATTTTAAGGCTTTGGGCCATGGTCTTTGAGCTTTTGTCCAAGGTTTTCAAATACATTTTAAGTTGTGTGGATGGTTTTCAGATATGTCAATTTTGTTATGAAAACTATTTGAAAATCTTTTTGAAAGTGCAAAAAATATTTAATCAAGAGGACTCCAATACAATCTATAAAATGTATAACCTTGAGTTTTCTTGGATTGTCTTGGCTCCTTAGCACTTTCTAGGATATCTTCAACTTGTGAATGAACTCTTCAACTTGCTTTGAGTCTTGTGACTTCCTCCATTCTTTGAACATCTTCAATGGTACATGAGGTGGTCACCAATGCTAGTTCATCTCCAAGCTTCTTCTAGCACTTTGCAAGGCATGCTTGTGGGATCTTTGACTTGAGCTCTTGACTTGCCATCTTCCAAGGATGATGTCTCCAATGTATGTACAAGCTCATTTGATTCCTTGTGCATGTTGATCCGCAAGCCATGTGTTGAGTTGTAATGTGGTATCTTTGGTTTGACATTTGACTTTCTTGTCTTAGACACAATACTATAAAGCAATCACATTAGTCCATAAAGACTTATCAATTTGGGTTTGTTAGCATCAAAACAAGAAGGTAAAGGTGAATGGTCGAACCCATGGGAACCCTTGGGCTAACAGATTGCAGGGTCTGGAAACCAACTTCATAAAAGAAAATTCATGATCATTTGGATTGTAGTTCCTGCAGTACCCTAAGGGAATCATGTGAATATCTAGAATATTCCTGACCTGGTTTCCATGTGCTCCATCTTGTCTTAATGGAAAGGTAAAGGTTGAATTAGTTAGCAAGCAGATAAGTAAGCACGAATAGGCAAGTCAATTTTGAGGCATTAAGTAGGAGTCATGATATAATATAATAAAACAAATATTCTAAAGCTCAACTAAGCTTATGCAATTATACTTCATACTAAAGTTAAGCACTAAAGAAGGTACACCACCATTTCCTCCCATCTTTCCACAAAAATTCGTCGACTGAATATGGGTTCTCAGAGTGAGAGCAATGTGGGATTCATTATCCATGAGAAGTGGGGGAGA
Source organism: Tasmannia lanceolata (assembly GCF_043159265.1). Classification (NCBI taxonomy): domain Eukaryota; kingdom Viridiplantae; phylum Streptophyta; class Magnoliopsida; order Canellales; family Winteraceae; genus Tasmannia; species Tasmannia lanceolata. Next base: position 25,615,844 of record NW_027518697.1, on the reverse strand, counting down.
AACCAGCATACAACAAAAATGAAATGAGAGCACGAAAAGCAATGTAATACTTGCAGATACTCTCCATGGGAAGTGGGGGAGAAACCAGCATACAAAAATAATGAAATGAGGGCACGAAAAGCAATGTCATAGTTGTAGATAATTCTTTAATCAAAAGGATTATGAGCTCTAGTTGAGTCACTATGTACTGAATATTGAGTTAACATACAGTAGCAATACCCTGGTGCTTTGTCCACTCGGGCATGTTTAGCTTTTCACAAGATTCCATAAACAATTTATTTACTATCTTATGTTTGTTTACTTCCAATAGTTAAATTTCCTTTAGTGAAGCATCATCCTTTGAATTTTGTGAATTTTACAATAAAGGGAAAGTTTTATCTTTAGGTCATGTAGGAGGGAGTGAAGAAAGAGAAAGTGAACAAATAGAATACGAGAAAAAATATGAAATTCTGAACTCAAAATTCAGAAATGAAAAGGGTTTATATTTAGCATAATTAGGGCTATATACAGTCAACCACTTTTCTGATCATACTAATGAAAGATCTTCTTTTACTCAGATGTAAATATTCTATCCTGCCACGGGATTTTCCAAAAAAGAAATAATCACATGAACAAATTTTGTGGTTCTTGTTGACCTTGAATAGCAATAGAATGGGCCTTAATGGAACAAAGATAGTAAACCAGACATGTAAACTACTAGAAGTTGAAAAGTGCATACCTTCACTACTCCTAAATTGGGCTATTGAATTTGCATTGCTTCCCAAAGTGACTGGTTTATCATTTGATCAGTACAATGAATGATCTGTAATAAATAAATAAAAATTAGATGCACTTCTTTCTGAAATAACGCAAGGGATTTAAAAGAACATAAAATGTTTGTCAATACAAATATTCATGCACCGAGACTATAGATTGCTGAAACACGCGAGAACACTTCTATGTGAAACATGTTCTTATACTATTACTAAGAGCCCATAACAAAATCCAACATCTTTGCCTCTTACGTTCCAAGACGCAGAAGTTCACGATGAAAGTTCAAGAAGTACAGACAAAGGCAGAGGGCAGCAGTATTACGACAAGCACCTGATCTGGGATGTTTCTCTTAATTGATGGAAGAAGATCAACTTGGGAGGTCTTTAAGTCCTTCAATTTTTTTTTCTTATAATCTTTTTCTTCTTCTTTTTTTTCATTAAGCTACTACCTATGTTCCAAGTATAGCCTTTTTTACTTATATGATGCCCATGTTAGAAGAGGTCAATGAAATTCATTTAAACTAAATAAAATGCGAAATCGATCCATCGTATTGCCTAGATCACAAATTGAGACTGAAAAGGAAATGAGTCCTCCAAGCGGTCAAGGTTGTATCCCTACACAACCTTCAAGCATGTAACTTGGGAGATACGGACATGACCTGATCCCCCACAGCATTAAAAGAATAAGCACTTTCTCCTCAACAACTAGAAACTATGAGAGAGAATAGAGGCCAACATTATGATAAAAATGAAGATTGATCCAGAACCTCTAGAAGTAAACCACAGGATATGGACGTCCCATGCTCTAGTTAAAATAATAAGGTCTCTCTCCAACAACTAGAATACATAATAGAAAATGGAGAACAGCATATTGAATGGTACAGGCATTTTCATGGCCAACCTTTAATGGTGAGAACAGATAGCTTCATAATTACAATGTACCTTCATGTCTAAATTTTAATGGTGAGAACAAATGCTTTATAATTACCCTGGCAGTCTGGCCTGGTCATAGTAAGCTTCATCATTATGCAGATCGGGAGGATAAGGAATTTGGTCGAAGGGTGGCTCAGACACATGGTGGTCCATTTGCATTTAAGCTGGGTAGGAGTGGGTTTTGGGGAAATCCTAAATGATTCCAAGTTGATGTGACTTTTAGGGTTGTTTGGATTCATAAAAAAGGCCCATAGCTCTCAGGTTAGGGTTGATATGAGATCAGCAAGGCCTTTTCTCAGTCAGGTCATTCTTTACCACCCCTTATTCGGATGTCAACACTCTCCCAAAGGCTGCAAGGTGTGGAGTTTATTAGAGTAAGGCTCAGACACATGGTGATCCATTTGCATTTAAGGAGGGTAGGAGTGGGTTTTGAAGAAATCCTAAATAATTCCAAGTTGATGTGACTCTTAGGGTTTGTTTGGAATCATAAAAGAGGCCCATATCTCTCAGGTTAGGGTTGATATGAGATCAGCAAGGCCTTTTCTCAGTCAAGTCATTCTTTACCACCCCTTATTCGGATGTCAACACTCCTCCAAAGGCTGCAACGTGTGGAGTTTATTAGAGTAAGGCTAAAAGAGGACAGCAATTTCCAGGCTGATATTCCCACACAATAATGCCCTAGAGCTCAACCTCAGTGGTAGTTCATTTGGTAATTCAGTGCTCACGAGTTTGGGTGGGTTTTTAAGAAATGATAAAAAGAAGATGGTGAACCTATTTGGTACTGCCAAGTACTGAATGCCTACTAGTCTACTACTATTCTGATAATTTTTTACGAAATATAAAGGTTTCGGTAGAAAACGAAATGAAATGCACAGAGTTTAGGAAAAGTACAAAATTTCGGCCGAAACGTTTCGGAAATTTCACCTGGAATTTCGTTTCACAGAGAGTCGGAAAAGTACAAAATTTCGCCCTCACTGAGTTTAGGAAAAGTACAAAATTTCGGCCGAAACGTTTCGGAAATTTCACCTGGAATTTCGTTTCACAGAGTCGGAAAAGTACAAAATTTCGCTCGCACAGAGTTTAGGAAAAGTACAAAATTTCGGCCGAAACGTTTCGGAAATTTCACCTGGAATTTCGTTTCACAGAGAGTCGGAAAAGTACAAAATTTCGACCGAAATTTCTGAAATTTCGGACATTTCAGTGAAATTTCGGACATTTCAGTGAAATTTCGGAAATTTCACTTCTCTGATTTAACAAGATTTCATCCGAAATTTCGTACCGAAACCAAGATTTAAACCTTGGGTGGAAGGTGATTCCTCTAATATGATTTTGCGGGCTTCTATTCAAGGCCTGAACCCGTGGAGGGCAGGCCAGATTATAGATCAGATGCTAACTTGCTATACTGAGGTTGGAGCTGACTATCGAGCAATTTTTGCCATTTTCCATCCATTAATAAAGTTTTCTTTTATCAAAAACAGAAAAATGAATTTATTGATGATGACTGCATCTTTGAAGCTGCCTCAAAGGCTCAGACTCTAGGTTGGAACAGAAAGACCAACTTACTTAGCACCAAAAATTGAAATTTCGGTTCCGGTTTCGGCCTCTACTGAAACCAAAATTTAAATCCAAATTTTCAGTCATTTCGGCCAAAATGGCCAAATTTCGGCCGAAATTTAAGCTAAAATCCGACATTTCCAAATTTCGGTCCCTAGCGAAATCCGAAATTTTGGACCAAAATTTCAAATTTCGGCTGAAATTTAAAACCTTGATTAGCACAGTCATAGAAAGACTAGGATGAAACCTCTATTAATATTCTGAAAATATTACAAGAAGGATGTAGGTTACTAAGAGGAGACTGCAATTGTGTGGCTATTAATCAGGGAACAATCAGTGAGACATGGCAAAAGAGCATTAATATGGGACCTACGTTGACATAGACCCTTAGACCTATGGCCAGGATCTCTAGCTGTGGTGGACCCTATTTTGGGGTGGGGTGGGGAAGTAAAGGGCATTCGGGAAATTTGAGCCAAATAAATTACAACTCTTCTTAGCCACATCAGCTCAAAGGCCTTGCAACTCACTCTTTACAAAACCCCTTAGAGATGGTGTCATATCTTATCTCTACATTCTTCCCAAATTCTTCAACCAAAAGGAGATAGTGGATGGGTTTCTTCTCCAGAGAAGCTCTGCGCTTAGGGTTAAGACCAAGGCCTAAAAGCTCAACAGAGTTTCCCTATCCCTTCTGGTATCAGTCCTTGTTAGTAAGGAATTCAAGGAATTCTTTTCCACAAAATGGTCAGAAAATCTCTAGAAAAGAGACAGAGTCGAGGGGGGGAGGGGGGGAGGGGGGAGGAGTAGGGGGACCACTAAAGCTATCCATCCGTCGGATTGGAAATGCTCTGGCTGTGGATATAGGAATTTTGGGAATCGGAGTCTCTATCGGAGTTGTTCGACTTGGCGCAAGGAAGGAGTGCAAGGAAGGCACCCTCTAGGAGATTTTGCAGATACACCCCATTCGACTGGACCCTGCAGTGGCCCACCGAAGATTTTCATACCAATCAAGCAGATCGAAGAGCGATCATTGGCCCTGAAAAAATGTTTGGTGGGATAGATGATTAAGAGTATATGGAGTCTGGATGAGATATGGGCAAAAGCCAAAAGTCTCTGGAATATGCCCCAATTACCAAAACCTTTCTTGATTGGGCCACTATTAGTCCTGTTCAGTTTCAACTCCGAATAGTCGATCGGCTCCTCCAAGGAATAAGGGCCTTTGGCGACTTCCTTTCCTCTTTGAAACCCTGGAATCCATCGTTAACCTCTTCAGTGAAAGCTAGATGGATCAGATTCCATGATATTCAGCTCCATGTATGGTCCACATCAATAGTTGAGGCCCTAGGAAAGTACTTCGGGGAAGTAATCGAAGTTCAATTGGCAGGCGGCCATGAGCATTGTATGAGATATGCCTCGACTAAGGTTTTATCCAAAGAATGGAAATATCAGATCCCTTTTATTCGCCTCTGTTAACTTACCAACTTCTCCAAAAGCTTAAGCTGTTGGAGAAAGGCGTTATTTATCTTTTATACTTTAACACTCCCCCGCACGTGTGGCTCACTTGGCAAACACGTGGCACATGTGGTCCCACTTTGGGCCGACCATCGCATGTTGAATGTTTTTGCTATCCGGGAGGTTTGAACTCGAGACCTTTGGCTCTGATACCATGTTAACTTACCAACTTCTCCAAAAGCTTAAGGTGTTGGAGAAAGGCGTTATTTATCTTTTATACTTTAACAGCCTCAAAGCTGGTTCAAGCAGTTTCCTGATACATGCTGAAGAGGTAGAAGAATGGGTGCCATCTAGTGAAATTCTATCCAACAAGGATATCCCGGTGTATCTCAGGAGGTTGAAGGCAAGATCAGTAACAGGTCACAACTAAAGAGAAACCCAATCATACAAATCAAAAGAAAATTTTTTCAAAGGGTTGGCTCAAGGGAGGAAAAAGAGCTTTTAAAAAAAATTGAATTTGAATCAAGCGGGGGATCCCGGACCGAAGTGCAATACTTAGGTTGGTGTACGTCAGGTCAAAAAAAGAAAAAAGTAGAAAACGAAGGAAAATCCATTTGTATGGAGTCCCAGAGTGCAATAATGGCTAGCATAGATAGCCCTCAGCCGAAGGCTTCTAGGCAAGCTTCATGGAAAGGTAAAGAAATATCTACAGGATTTTTTAAAGGCTCGAAAAAATCTAATGAGAGCCTCAAAAAGTCAAGTGAAAAAACTAATTGGGCCAAGAAGGGCAAGAGTCACTTACGAGGACATCGTGGCTCTTTGGGTATGGAACTCGAAGAGGTACCGTAATAGAGAAGGCTCCGTCTCGAGAAGAGGCGGCAAATCCAAGAGAAGTAATCATCATTACAATCTGCTGAAGCTTTGGGCCTCTAAAGGTGGGCTATCGCTATTTAAAAGAAAGCTTCAGTGTCGTTTCAAAGCAGGAAAGAACAAGAAGAAAAAAGTACCTTCATCCTCTCAAGACTTAATGGAAAACCCTAACTCTTTAGGAAAAGGAAACGAGGAAGATAGAAAAGGGAAAAGGAAGGTCGTATGGGAGGAGCCATCTGACGTGAACGAAAAACCACCAAAGGCCAAAGAGAAAAGGCCTTACGAAGGGCCTCCGACACCAAAAGAATTAGAAATGGGGATTTTAAATAAGCTCCCCTAATTTAAAAAAGCCCTTGCAAAAGAAAGAGAAGAAAGGAGGCTAAAGTGGGCATATATGCAAAGAGCGAGAGAAAGCCTTCAGTTAGCTCCCTTGGAGGAACCGATGTCTTGTCGAGTAGAGGAGGATGCCGGTGTAGGGGAGGAGGTGGACAGTCTCTTGGCGATAGGGAATGTCTTCGAAACAAGGTTGGGTAACCATTCACCAAAGGACAAAAGGGAGGTAAAGGAAAAAAATGAGAGTCAGGGACATGAAAGGGATGGGTCTTTGGACCCTAGTTCCTAGAAATTCCCCCTCCCTCTCACTTTTGTATATATTTTTTTGGGTAGGCTTTTTGTGTCCTTGATTCTCCTTTCTGATTCTAAAAGTTTTTTTGGTGAAAAGTTCTTGATGGATTTGGGAGCAGAAGTCTTTGTTTGAAAGTTTGTGGTGGAGGCGTAGTTTTGAGCAAGAATAAGAATATACCTCAGTTTAAGGAGTCTTTAAAGTGGGAGATGTTGTTAGAGGCAGGGTCCCAGCAGTTCTTTCTTCAACATAAGTGCTAATTAGAAGATAGGAAAAGAACATCAGAGTGGGCTTGAGGAATCATGTTCTTCGCCGCTTGGGATGTATTTTCTTCTCTATTCTGAAGAGCAAGACGTGTGTACGAAATGAAGTAGTTGCTCGACTCTTATCAAACCTCTTATTTTCTTGCCTCTGCCGAAGGGAGCCTTTTGGTAATCTCATATGAACTGGAAGAAATTGAAGGAATTTGGGTGACATTGGAGGGATGTGTATCGTCTGGGATGTGTCTAGGATGGAGAAGTATTTAAGATCGAGAAGTGTTCAAGATCCCTAGTGGGGATCGCAAAGGAGTTGTGTGAAGCTTTTGTTAAAGAATGTTCAAGAAATAGGATATACAGTATTTTCCTGACCTGGTTAAGGTTTCTTTTTATCAACATTAGAGTTTGCTCTGATGTCCTCATGCTTGTAATCATGGGGGACTCCTGGTCCCTTTCTCATGGACTTATAAGTATGATTTATAAATTTAATGTCATCTTTCAAAAAAAAAAAAAATCTTATCTCTACCTCCCAGAAGGATTTGACAACTGGCTTAAAACCAATTTCCACAAAAAGATATGTTTGATGGTCCACCTCTAGGTAATCTATTGGATAAAATAGATGGGATGACCATTCTCGAGGTAATCTATTGAACAAAATCACTGTGATGACCCTTCTCTAGGTCATCTACTGGCTTATAGCCAATACCTGACGCATTTCCAATCTACAATGACCAAATGGCACAAGGGATGGTAAACTTGTCTACTAATCATGAGATAATGCACTCATTAGAATTAACAATTCCATGACTTCTACTCAAAAACAGTTTCGGAACTAGTCACATGACCGCTCAATGAATAGATGAAAATTAGTTATCCATGGTAACATTTTCCTCCCTTTTTTTTTTGAAATGGTATCCATGGTAACACTTTGCTTTATTGAAAAAAAAAAGAAGTAAATGAAGATGTTAAGAATCTGTCATGGCAAGACACAAAGTTTACCTTCATGAATTCACCATCTAGCTCTTGTAGAAGTTGTTGTATCTGAAACAGAAAAAAAAGCACATTTAGCTAGAGCCTTTTCAAGCTAAATATTAGAAAAACCCTGAGGAAGAGTATTTCGGATGAAATAACAATCTTGCTCCATGCCAGATTAATGTGATGTCCACACAATACAATGACAAGTATCAAACACATCCTTTTCGTAGAATCTGTCAGAGCAGATTGACAACCATAACAAAGGTTTACAAAGCAATATGACTATTTTTGTTAGTAAAGACAGGCCCGGTTACCACCATCTTTAAAGTAGTACAAAACAGAGCCTACACAAAATAGTGAAATCATATACAATAAAGTAGCAGGTAAAGTTTAGTGGTAAAAGTGTGATTCATTCTATCAACAACTGAACGAGTAAAGTTGTTTTCTAGTTGTATTCATATCCCAATCAAAATCTTTATTCATAAATGTTTAATCATTTATCTCTCAATGCCACATTTGAAGAAGAACATACATTCTCATGATTTGTTTCCATTTCCAATGGTAACATTACAATAAAGAATGTCTCACTTATTTAAATTTCAATTAAATAATATAGAAATGTGTAGACAGAATCTACCTTCAATGTTTCTTCTGCTTTGAACCCCAACAGCAACAAAGCCTATAAAAAAAAACCACTGGTCTTGAACATTCACAAAACATTAAGAGTTCATAGGAAAAGACAGTCCATTGACCTCAAAACACAGGTTAGGAAATTTCCTTTTCAGACGAGTGATAGAATTGACAGGAAGGAATTAAGTGATAGAATATAGCATAAAACACATAATGGATGACGGGAAAATGAGATATAAAAGAAAAGAAAATGGGAATTTCTCATAACAAACCATTCACCAAATATTATTCACATACAACAGAATCGACAACGAATTATATCAATATACAGATTTCTCAAGATTGGATAGAAGGGTGGGTCAAATAACACAGATTTCTCAAGAAATACTAGTGTTGCAGAAACAAGAGTTCTCAAGATTTTTGCTCAACACATAGAAAGATATTATCGCAATGAATTTCAGTAAAAACAGTAGGAAATTTGCAGAGATTCATGTCATGATTTTCCTTATAAAGCTCCAAGTGATAGGAAACAACTTGTTTTCTTTGTACCTTCTAGCAACTTCGATATTTCATTCAAGGTTTCAGGATTCAGTTTCGGTATGCATTTCGGTAAGAAGGAAACAATGTTGGATGGAAATTTCGTAGAGATACAGTAAAATCACGAAAATGTATGGAAACATACACAAATAATGGACATTTAAGATGAAACTTCAGGAAGTGCTAGAGATAGAATAGGCACAAATACACACTCAAAAAGTACCTAAAAGCAAAAAAACAGCTATAATCATTTTAAAACATTGAACACCTAGTGACATGCATTGTCGCTCATGTTCGATAATTCAGTACATACCACAATTCACATGTAATTTACATAAATATTTATTCTATAAATAATACGTACAATACACTACATTTCACAAAAAAATTATATAAATATAATTACGTAACACATGTTGGTAACACAGATAGACTTACATTTTTTTGTTTCAGTATACATTTCGATTTCGGTACGCATTTAAGTGGGGATGGAAAATAAAACATTTTGGTCGTTTTGTGTCAATTTTGGAGGAAATTTAAAAGAATGCGTCCGTTCCATTTTTCTCATGAAGGAAACTGATGGGGACATCAACAATGGGCGTCAATTCAAGGTTTACAAGCGTAGACGTGGACGAGACTGATGGCGGGGACTTTACTAACATGGGTCACAAACATTGTCGTCTTTTTTTTACTATTTACTTTCTATTTTTGTCATTTTATTTGTAGCCTACTTTTTAGGCATCAAATCTCATCCGTTTGACGTGTTTTTTGTATTATTAGAAAGGTTTTTCAATTACCTATCTAATGAGCCTAAGATCACATGATTTGGATGTGATTTGAGCAAGTTATGAGTGTTTTTAGGAAGTGGTAAAGGTCTATTACGGGATTACTATTTTATGTAAGTTTTTATCTTTACTTAGTTTACTTTGGATTAGATGAATGGTTGAGATTAGTTTTTAACTTTAAGATATCTTCTAGGGTTTCTTTTCTTATAAATGCATCTTATGAAAGCAATGTAAGAGACTTTGAATATTGAATAGAATTGAGAATTTTTTTTAGAGCTATTGTGGCTTGAACTTCTTCTCTTGTCCTCTTGGTGGCTTGGAGCCATTCTTCTCTCATCTCATCTCATCTATTATCTTCTATTTCTTCAATCAAATCAACACAAACAAGGTTAGTAAATCAGATTTTCTAGTTTCTTTGTTCTTGAACCCTAAAACTAGAAATCCCAAAATCCATAGATCTCCCTTGTTCTCGAAGATCTTATTATGAGATTTTGACTGATTGTTTTTATGATTAAACCTCAGCCTAAACACCCAAGAACCCTAACTTTAAACCCCTTTTGTAGCCAATTAAAAATTCGCACCATTTTCAAGCCCGGAAACCCGTTTTAAAGATCCCTAGCCTAAACCTACGATCAAATCAGAGCCTAAACCTACCATCAACCTTTCTTTTACCTTCTAAACCTTAACCTAAGATTTGGACAGCAGTATTAAACCAAAATACCCGATCTGCCAAATTACCAAAATACTCTTACAGCCCAAAACTGGACCATTTGCCTTTACAGTTGCTGAACATTGTTTTTGTTTTTCTTCATTGGATATTATTATTTTCATGCTTGTGTTACATCTATTTCATTGGTACTTACATTAGCTTTTAGTTATTTTAATTGGTTGCATGCGTAAAACATAATTTAGGCCTAATTTTGTTAGAAGTTGGTTAGTTAACATGGTATCAGAGCCAAAGGTCTCGAGTTCAAACCTCCCAGATAGTAAAAATCTACATGCGATGGTCTGCCCAAAGTAGGACCACATGTGCCACGAGTTTGCCAAGTGGGCCACACGTACGGGGGAGTTTAAGTATAAAAGATAAATAACGCCTTTCTCTAACAGCTTAAGCTTTTGAAGAAGTTGGTAAGTTATCATGGTATCAAAGCGGGTCGATCGGACCTAGCCTTGGTTACAACAAGAAGCAGCTTCGTTCTCCAGTGGGCAGCTGATCTAGCCGTCCGCCCGGTCTCAATCTCTTCTTCTTCTTTTTTTATTCACCTACCACCTTCCTCTAGATCTAGTAGAAACCTCAAACCCATCTTCAGTTTCCTATTTTTTGGGCCTCTAGAACTGCTCCAACCATAGCCTCTTGTTTTTTTATCTCTTCTGAAAGAAGCAACAGACAATATATTCACCATGGTCCATCCCCATCATCTTGCCGTCTTGCTGAAGCAGTCGTTATCCCTTATTCTCCTAATGGGTTCATGTTTTGTCACCCTTGTTGCCGGGTTTCTTCGTCTCGTCTTTGGACAACCCGCTCAACCGCTGCCTCTCCCTGCAGATGAGACCATGACGATTTTTTTTTTTTTTGAAAGATGACGATTTCATTGATACTATGAAAGATACAGTGGGGACCAGGGGTCCCGACCTATATTACATAATATCAAATAGGTTAGGCAGGAGCATACTCCTAGGCCATAAAGAGGGTCCAAAAACTAGCCTATGTTATAGAAATAAACACTACTAAATCTTCCTCCGAACCTCCACAGTTACTATTCAGATCCCCAAGAACCAAACTTATAACAGTGTCCCAGAGCTAAGGGAGCTTCCTCTTTCGGGCATCTACAGCAACATCTCACTTTGAAGTAGCTCACCTATACTGAGAATTTTTCCAACGCCTCCAAGATGTGCTGGATTTGAAAATCCGGCATGTCAATGAGAAGTTCCTCCGGCATCCAGTACAGGCGATTAGGGTTTTTTCTTTCAGCAATCCTTTCTTCCACTAATCGGATACCTACCACCTTGTTAGCTTCCCAAATCATTCTCCGCTCCGCCCTTTCTTCAGCTAACAGTAGTCTGAAGAAGGGGTGCTTAAGTAACGGCGAGTGGGTATCTTTGACCTCACATATTCCACAGAGTCTGTACAAAGTAAAGGGGAAATCCTTGGCATCTTGTTTAAAGGTTTTCCACTGCTTCTGAAGGAGCTCATCGATCATTACTTTGTGGGTCGGTTCAATCTTAAAAGCCTTGTCCTCATCATAAGTCATCAACTTCATTCTCGTGAGGATAACTTCTAAGATTATAATCTCAGTGAATTGTCTGCTCCGCCCAACCGAGCCAGAAGAGGAACCATTAGAATTGTCTTGATTATCCATTCTTGGATACTGATTTGATTATTCAGGGGAGGAAGAATCGCCCAAAACCTAAACCCTACTCCTTAAGCAATGTCCTATAAATCCAAGTCCAAGGCCTTATACCTTCCCGATCTTCAATAAAAAGAGATAGGAAATATTTTAGCACTAAAAGTTAAAATGGCCCACCCCCAGATCAACCATTAAGTGAGAGAGAAATTGATCCTAGCCCAAGCTAGACTCGGGACACCCCTCATCCATTTACGACACCTACTCTGGGAATGTAGATTTGAAGGGAATGTCCCTAATAACCTTGTCATAAGATAACCTCCCCGCAGGACCAGACGTGGCCATTCTGAGTCCGAGATTCCTTAAACGTGCGCTTTTCGTCTTTTTAAGTTTCAGATATGTTTCCTTGTTGCATAGACTAGAGGCCCGAGGCCTAAAAATCCCCAAATCGGTCCTTAACTTCGCAATTCTACATTTCAAAAGCCTATGACGGATAGAACTAACATGACAAGACTCGGCCCTGTCCCTTTTGAAAGGAAGTGACAGGAAAGAAGGGGGGGCACATAACCCTGCAAGAGACATGACTCTGTTGTCAGGAGCTGAAATTTAAAATTTGAATTCAAGGACCCCATAGGACCAACGGTCTCAATATCCAGATCCGAGCAATGCCTAAGCGAGATCTCCGGTGTCGCCGGTAGCTTTACCGGGGTCTGAGAAACGATCTCCGAAGGATCAAGTGCCAAAGGGGGAGGGGCCAATCTAGATTGGGGATTCTGAATAGTTGCAGGACCCAACTGCCGATTATTACCCTAGATCTCGACTCCAACTGAGTAACATCGGCCCACTGTTTGGATCTGAATAGAGGGTGAAAGTAACTTTACTTCCACCCTGGTGCGAGAATTTTAGCTGATACGAATGACATGCAATGATTGTGAACCCCTTCCATTTTAACTTCCAAGACTCGACCAAGTAGGCCACATAAGGCTTCAACAGTGGATAATGCCCAAACATGAAGGAGGATACCATAAAAGTTAATCCATATCGCCTCCACACCTGGGACATAGTCTGTACCCCAAATTGAAAGGGAATTCAATTTACTATCCCAGACCTTCCTTTGGCTAGGATCAAGGCGGCTTCCCCCTCTGACTCAAACATAAACAAATTCTCGGCCTTTGATAGATCACATGGGCAAGAGCGAGAGGGGATGTTCCAGGATTTCTTGGCCCACTGCCACAGGTCTCCAAGGGATTCTGAAATATTCCTCTTTTTCCCTATGAGGCAATTTTTAAGAGTAGCCAGTCTTGTGTCCACTTACTTGCCCGAGATGATTAAAGACGGGATACCCCCTTCGATCAAAGAAGAGATCGTCCCCGAGTCAGGCCATCGATCATCTTCCTTATTAACATTATCCAATCTGGTGTCTGGGTTGATTTTTTTCTTACCAGGCGAGGGAGTACCCTTCACAATCAAATGACACCTTCGACATTTGACCCTCCATCTAAAATTGGGGTAGTTGCAGTCTAAGCAATTCTAGTCCCCGGATATCCAGTTTGAGTCTGAATTCACCTTATTTCTTTTTCCTTTTAACCCCCAAGTACCAAGCAAATGCTCCCGATTGTTTAGATTACACCATCGACAACAACGCCTCCATATGAAATTCCAGTAAGCGCATGCTAAGCAAAACCAATCCCCCATCCCCTTTCCCCAATGAAACACCTTATCTATGTGAGGTCCTAGGATGAATGGGTTGGATGAGTCAAACATGACGATATTTCTTTCTATGTTTATCACCCGCATTGCTTGTTTCGTATTCCCGATCCTTGCCATTGTTGGGGTCCTCGCTGCTTCGTCAAACTATCTCCACCGAGAAGCAATTAAGTGAGCAAGGCATTTAATGCCATTGAAAACCAGAGAATACCTCTCAGGTTGCCAAAGTAAAATGGCAGTTCACCCACCAACCTGCCAGTACCTTTTGAAGCATTTGTTCTCTTTAAACATGGGAAATGGTAATTGTGGACAAGGCAATACTGGCATGGCAAGGGACTGTAAAGAAAAGACAAATTTGGAACCCCTCATTTATCTGCATGCATCCCCTGATTTTATTTCTCACACCCCTAATTTTTTTTCATCTAAAATACTCTACCAAATTTGATCTTGGCACCCCTAAAGTTGATATTGCCTTCAATGACCCCTAAATTTGATCTCGGGACCCCTCTTGTTTTCTTTACACTGTCTACATGATCGGAATTGCCAACTTTAAGCACTAATTGTCATCATCGTTTTTGCCGCTAATTGCCGCCCATCTCTTTGTTTTTTTTTTTTCTCATCTTTGTTGCCCATTCAGGCATTGATCCATAGTGACCCATTTCTTGCCTATTCCGGCATCAGTCCATAGTGACCCATTTCTTGCCCATTCCGGCATTGGTCTTGTCTAGCCCATTGAGGCTATGATTTGTTCTCATCCATCTCTTCACGGCAAATCAACAAGCGGCGTCTTCTTCGGCAACAACATCAAGGCATATTCATCATCAAACTTCGGCAATGCGCTTCAAATCAAAAGATTCTATTTTCTTATGGGGAGAAGTTTTTATTTTCTTATTTGGGAATTTCATTGTAATCAAACGTATGTTGATTTTCAATCCACATACGTTTGAGGGGGCATGTTAGAATATGTGAGATCTCATAGTCAGATTATGTTGAATTCACTTCATTGGATCACCATGGTGCTAGATTAGGCAAGTGGGTTGATGGGGTAACCTAGCTAGATTAGGTAGCTAGCTTAAATTAGCAATTAACCTAATCTTAGTAGGTAAAATTTCTAGAATTATCTCTTGCCTTGGTTATGTTTATCTCTTTCTGTGTTTAACCCTTTGAGTGTTCTATATAATCACTCATTAGGGCTTATTGTATTGTGTCCAAGAATACACATGCGATGGTCGGCCCAAAGTGGGACCACATGTGCCATGTGTTTGCCAAGTGGGCCACACGTGCGGGGGAGTGTTAAAGTATAAAAGATAAATAACGCCTTTCTCCAACAACTTAAGCTTTTGGAGAAGTTGATAAGTTATCAAGGTATCTTCAATTGGAGGCCAGCAAAGCACCCATGATGAATGCGTCCGTTCCATTTTTCTCATGAAGGCAACATATCTAGCTTTCAATCCCTTCGCATGCACTCTTAGGCTCCTTGTGGTTCAAATCAGGACCCTCTCCTCACCAAGCAAGGAGAGATCGTCTTCTTCAATTGGATCCTAGCAAAGCACTCATGATGGGTCCCCAAAATTTTTGCTATCGTTTTCCTTCACCTCTATCTTTCTTCATCATTGTCTCCTCATTACCTTTCCTTGAATAAAACTTCAGAGTTTGTATTAAAAACATGTTTTCTATCCCATGTAATGATTTTTCCTATTAATCTCTCTAAGTGTAGTATTGAATAACCAATTCACCGATTTAAGAAGAAGAAAAAAAACACAAGCAATTGGAAATTATAACTCATATATACTATTGTAACAATGTCCTACAAATATGCTTCTACTTCAACTATCAAAAAGAATGTATCCTTAGAGAAGCTTACTAATAGCAATCTCCTACCAATATATTTCTACTTCAGCTATCAAAAAGAATGTATCGTTAGAGAAGCTTACGTAAGAAAACACATAAAATGTTTCCAATCATCCCAATTCAAAAAAAAAAACAGAAAACGTCCACCTAATGAGAGAATATAATTAAATATAAGAAAAGTAACAAACAATACATTGTCACAAGATATATGTTAAGTAGATATTTTGTATTTTGACAGTGATTGATCACCCTGGCGGACTAATATATGAGGTGTAAGGTTTTGTGTGCCGAGAGGAAGGAGAGTTTCGTACTCCTAATCGAAATGGTGAAATTCTTCTCCAATGAACGTAGTCACACTGTCAAACCATGTAAATCTTGTGTTCTTATCATGTATTTGTGGTTCTTGCATCTCATTGTGTCGTTGATGCACATCGTGTTTGATCCTATTTTGAGAGATCTCGTGGTCTTCAACAAGGTGGTATTAGAGCCAGGTTTTGGGTAATTGCAGTTGTGATAAGCACCAAGTTTGACGTGGAGAAATTCAATGGGGAAGGGAATTTCAACTCGTGGGAAAGATGAGTGAGAGATTTTGTGGTTCAGAGAGGTTTGGTGAAGGGTTTATTAGGCAAATCTAAGAAACCGGCAAAGATGAGCAAAGGCGATTGAAAAGAGCTAGATATGAAGGCAGTTAGCGTGGTCCATTTGTGTTTGGCAAATGAGGTCGTGTACAACATGATCGGCTAAGAGATTGTTAACCGGGATTTGACGAAAACTCAAGAATGAGGGAGAAATCACTAACCAACAAAATATTTCTCAAGAAGCGATTATATGCTCTTCGGATAAAAAAAACACAAGCTTGTTGCAACATCTCAACACCTTCAACATAAGCTAGTTGTAGCATCTCAACACCTTCAACATGATGGTCTCAGAATTATTGAATGTTGGAAGCATTTTGGAAGAGGATAACAAGGCACTACTTCGCTTAGCATCTCTCCAATGCTCCTATGATCACTTAGTTATTAGCCTTCTATTTGGGAAAAATACCTTGGCCACGACATACGTAACTTCAGCCTTTCTTGTAAGTAAAAAAGATAAAGAAGGTTATTGCATAAAATCCAAGGAAGATGGACTTGTGGTGAATGTCAATAACAGGCCAAGGCGTGGTCAATCTCGTGATAGGAGGCCAGATGGGGTTGAATCTCGATCCAAATCGAGACGGAGAAGCATAGTTGAATGTTATTGGTGCCATAAAAGGGGGCACATCAAAAGAGACTATAGGAAGCAAAAAGATTTAGAAGAGAAGAAACAAAACATCTCAAATCAAGCCAGTTATGCAACTACCTTTCAACAAGATGACTAAAACAAACCTTGACTTTGAAGTTAAAGATGGTTTCTTTTTTATCTGTTGAAGCAAATCAATTACATTTAGGGAATGACCAAACATCCTAAATGCTCACAAGATACGTATGATTAATATTGCAAAAGATGCCATGGGATAAATTCTATTGCATGTTCCATGCAACGGAGGAGGAAGAACCCCTATTTAAGGTCCTAAAAAGATGAATCTCATTAGGTCGATGTTGAACACTTGTTTGTGATATATGTAGTTGTGTAGTCATGCTTGTATATACATATGTATATATATGTAAGAATTATACTTATGTGTGTGTGCATATGCATACAAGCATATGTATGTGTGTGTATAAATTGAACAATGAAAACAAGGGAAAATGATATTCATGATTCCTTATTAGAGATTTTATGATGTTATAAATAAACTAATCAAAGAGTGTGAAATATAGTGTTATTACCAAACAAGGGAGTTCAAATATCATTTCCCAAGTACCATTCAAAAAAGATATCATTTCCTAAGATTAGTGAAAAAACTATTGAGAACTTACAGGTGGACCATATCTGGGATCATCAGCATTCAATGGAACAAATTTTGAGTCTTCAATTAACTCACTAGGTACCCCTGCATCAAGTTCGCACATTACTTAATTTTATAACAAATAAAAACATTATCTAATTTTATAACAAACAAAACACACAAGAAAGAAAGAAAAAAATTGATGCAACTGTGACCACTATGAAAAAATAAGGCCACAATTTGATTCTAGAGCAAGATAACGGCACGGGAAAACATCTTTAACATAAATCATATAAATTCATAGATGAAAATACATAGACTTACTAGGCTTATTTTTAGGAAAAATACATGGACATTGCACACATAGGAACAGGTTGTTTTTCAAGTTTCTGTACATACGACATGGTGTGGGCGTAACTTTGTCTTCAAATTTTTAATTGAGGATCAAGAAGGCGTAATATTGACAGATTTTGTCAAGAAGGCCATAATTGGCACCTTCAAAGGTCATTAATTTTGAGCTACTTTCATGGAAATTTTATAATTCATCGGAGCTTTGAATGTGTATTGTACTTGTCATAGAAGGTCTCCAATTTTATTTAACTTCTTTCTAAAGTTAGAAATTTATTCCACAATGGATTGCATTAGTTATTTTATTTTTAATCAAAATTATTTAAGTTTGGACTTTATTTTACAATGGATTGCAGTATATATTTTATTTTTAATTAAGTAGTATTGAGGAAGTATTGTGTATTTAAGTTTGAATTTTTATTTTTAATTAAATTAGTATTTAGAAAGTATAGTGTATTTAAGTTCAAACTTTATTTTACAATGGATTGCATTAGTTATTTTATTTTTAATTAAATTAGTGTTGAAGGTGGGTTTTGTAGAAAAGTGCCATGTTTTTGACAATTGGCTTCTATATATTGAATTAAATACTATTTCGGTTCTCCCTAACTTTGGGGAAATTTTCTATTGTTCTTATTCTTCCATAGTCAGTTGCCCATCAAAAAGGAGGGAAACACATTAAAGAAAATCTATCAGGGCTAGTTTTTGAAAAATTCAATCTATCAAGATTAGTTTAAACAAAACACAACCACATCCCCCAAACTGATAGTTAAAACTGCAAAAAAAGCAGGGACCACCAACCTACTTTACAATTTATGCTAATTAACTAAATGAGAATGGACATGATGTCTAAAGTCTAAATTCATACAATAAACCTAGGAAAGCAGTCATGGTTCGATTGAGAATGTTTGATGGGATGATCTACACACTTGAGAATGTCCGGCATGTTCCAAATATGTCAAAGAGTTTGATTTCTTCGCCTCCTTTGGAGTTTGAGGGTTGGAGATTTTTGGGTGGAGATGGAGTCCTTAAAGTGTTTAGAGGGGCTCTTGTGATCATAAAGGGAATCCGGGTTGGGCTCTTGTACAAGTTATTGGGAGGTGTCATGGTTGATGATGTCGCAAACATGGCGGTTGATAAAGGCTATGGAAGAACAAATACAAGCATTTCAAAAGAACAAGACATGAGATTTGGTGGAGTTGCCAAAATGTCGAAAGTCCCTTGGTTTCAAGAAGGGAGGCTTGACAAACTGGTGATTATGAACCACTGTGGAGATTGTTGAGCCGGTGATACATAATCACCTTTTCGTTTTTTTATTCTCTTTGGAGTGGGTCCCACTTTGTCCTTTAAGTGGGATGGTTTCTTCTCTCTATATACATGGTGGGTGTAGGCAAAAGGAAATAGGTTTTTGAGAAAAGGGGAAAAGGGAGAAGCTTAAGAAGAGAGGAGAAAAGGTTGGGGCAAAAAAGAAGGATTTTCTCTTGAGCCCTTGGAGGGCTTTTGTGGTGAAGCAAAAACAAAGTTTTTTTTTCTCTTCTTCTTGGCTACTCAAGGTGTGTTCTTCTTCTTCCATCCTTCTTCTCCATTTGTTTTCCTTTGCAACCCTAGTGTTGGAGGGTTTTCCAAAGGTTTTTTATCTCGTACTCGGTGTAGAGATTTGGGGGTTACCTTGTGGTTGCATAGAAGATCGAAGAGAAGAGTTTTTCGGTGGCTTTTACCGGTGTGGAGGTAACATTGTACTATTTGGTTTGAAATAGTAGATTTGTGTTCCCTTGTCCGTGGATGTAGCCATGTGTGGTGAACCACATATATTCTTGTCTTCTAATGGTTGCTTGTGATTTATTTATTTTGCTCCCTTTGCCTTTGTGGTTATTTGCCATATATATTTTCTCCATCTTATTTGTACAAGATCTTAGATTTTTCCGTTTATTCGCTGGTGGAAGATTGATTGGATTTATTGGCGGTGGGTTTTGGCAACAACAATTCGAAAATATGATCCAAACGTCTATGAATATAAATTCTGCTTAAAATAGATGGGCGACGACATTATATTCTCATTTTAGATACTGAAGCCATGTGGAACAGTTAATTTACTCTTATCAGGCAAAAAAAAAGTTCACCGATAAATTCAAGTTATGGTGTATATGATGTAGTTACAAAATAGTTACTGTAGGATATGCTTTTTAGATTTGTAAGTGTTAGATATTTATCATGTGTCATGTAAGTGGGTAAATGGGTTTTGTAAGTGGGCAAATGGGTTGGTGATGTGGCTTACCTTTGTGCTTGTATTTAAGTAGTAGTAATTGAATGAAATGGAGGAGAAGAAAATTTTACAGCAAAGGAGACTTTATGTAGGAGAGTCATGGATCCTCTCGAATTGAACCATTAGGAGGTCTAGTTGCCTGGATTCAACCATTTCCCTTCTCTTTTTCTATCTTTTTTTTTGTTTATTTGTGTTACCGCCGATTAGGAACTTAACATTCACATCCATAACAACTAAGATAAACATTTAAAATTATTGCTAACAGAATCACAACACAAGATAGCGGGAAAGTAACAAAACGAAAAAATACAATATGAATTATCAAAATATCTATGATTTTTGGGGAGAAATTAAAAGATATACCTTCTTGGGTTGCTCCAAGGGCATTCTTAAACTTGAAGGAACTTGTATTTTTAGCAGAGATTAGGGCAGAATTCGATGAAATAACAGAAGGGTTACAGGAAATAGAAGAGATTGAAGTAAGGAGACGGTTTGAAGAACGATTTGGAGGAAACCCAGAAAGAAAGCTTTGCAGAGGGACGGCAGAAGCCATGATTTCGCTTCGTTATCCGTAACTCATTTTGAACTGTGTACAGTATTGGGGTTTACATAATTTCTCATAAAAAAGAAAGGACGATGATAAATTCGCTCTACCTATAGGATAATTCGCTCCCTTGTAAAGGAGGGTACGCGCCAGACTTTAACGCTTTCTATCGTCAATTCCCGTTACAGTCAACAGCCCTGCATACACGTGCAGTACCAAAAAAACAGTGAAGCCCACATTATTTTTGGTGATCCAAACCGTTCATTTGTTGGGCCTTGATGTGGATAGCATGTGAGAACTTCTCCGTAGGATTTTACTAACCTTCGATTTGTGGAGGTTTAAAATGGACGGCGCAGTATAAAAACCATGATTTCTCGGCAGACTTATCTAGACGGCAAAAAGTGACCTGGACCCACGTGTCCACCCGGCCCGCCAGTAAATTACGGGTCCGGGTCACCGATCAGTGATCCGTTTGAAATTGACCCGCGGGTCCCCCTGGTCCATCAAAACTGGGCCGGGCCGGGTGGACCCGAGGGTGCGCGTAGAGAAGTGCAAAACCTTTTATTTTTGCACCTTTTGGCTTTTTTTTCTTAATTGTCATAATTTTTCCTTTTTGTATGTAGTTTTTTCCGTAATTGTCATATTTTAGAACATTATTTCGGTTTTTTTTTTTCGTAATTTTTCTACTTTGCTTTTATTTTTCCATAATTTCTCATTTAAAACTTAGTACCCATGATTATTATTTATTGCTAGCCACATTTTCACAAATAGTACTTCTTCCAATCTTTGTAGTTTGCTCCACGTCGACAATAAGACAAATCTCTCAAACAATCAACATAAATGGTTGGCGAAGGTGGCTAGCAAATCCCTATACAAAGAAAAAAAAAAGATCTTAAAAAATATGTCAAAAATCCTCGTGACTGTGGGTAGACCCGGCCTGTATAGGCTGGGTGCGACCCGTAAAATTTTCGGGGTCATTTTGACCCAGACCCGTACGGCCCGGGTCAAACCCAACCCGGCCCGGCCCGCCGGTTTGCCAAGTCTAACCTTATCTACATTAGGGCCCGATAAATAAACGGTGTGGATCACCCAAACAATTGGGGGCCACTGTTTTTTGAGGCTGCACGTACATTTACAACCTTCCACCATATAAATTACCGTAGGCCCCCACATTGTTTTCATTAATCGTGACCGTTGATAATCCTAGATTTCCTACTGATTGCCCACAATATCAATGGTCACGGTTATCAGAGCAAGATGAGATGGTTTTGCAAGTCGATCTTGTTAAAAGGAAAGGGTGGTACCCAATAGACTACCAAATCAGGTAGCCCGCCCAATCTCGATTGAATATGAATTTTTGGCCAATGTTATTTTGGCATTTAATAGGGGAGAACAAGCATGTAAATAGATACCTTTGGGAACGATATTGATGATCATTTTTTGGGTCTGACATAGGGACATGTATGTAGAACATCATGAGATGACAAACACGGTCTTGGTCCATCTTGAATGGACATCCTGTAGGCTGTAGAGGACTACAAAAGTTAATGATTTAGCTTTTCCTTATAAACCCCTAAACCATAAACCCTAAACTTAGGTTATGCGACCAATAGGGATATGACTACAATCACGGTGGAACCAACTAAGCTCCCAAAGGTAGAGGAAAGAGCTCGAAGCGACCTGTTGTAATGTGTTCTTACCAAAGGAATGCTAAACTGAAGGGCAGCCTTGCAAAACCCTACTGTAACAGCTCCCCATGGGATCCACGTCATTAAAGAGCTTTTATAATAGCACTTACAAATGTAAAATTAATCCAATTGGGGCCACCGCCCTAGGACACCGTTCAGTTTAGCATTTCTCTTCTTAATATATTCCTTTAGTTATTCATATAAATTTTTTCTAAAACTATGCAATACTTACGATCTTATTTGTATGTGCATAGATGATGCAAAATTTGATGATGAGCTCTACACTATCTAAAGTGAACGATTGAGGTCACACCCAAATTAATTTTATCCTGATGACGAAAAACTTAACTTCTGAGGGCCCATGACATAATCTAAATGTTTAGGCCAAATTCTTACTCAATTAAAGGCACAAGGGGTAATATTGGTAGCGGGACCATGGTTTTAAATTTGGACCGAAATCGGGAATACCTAAAATGGTACTTTATTTCGGCCGAAATTTCGACCTTTTTTTCCAAAATTTCGTCCGATATTTCAAAATTTCAACCCAAAAATTTTGATTTTTTTTAATTATATAAAGTTTTCCCCAAAATTTCGGGCAAAATTTAGTATTAAATATAATATTATTTTTAATTGGTGAATCGGATTTCGGCCAAAATTTCGGATTCGGTGGGGACTGAAATGCATTCTAAAACCCAAATTTGAAACCATGGTGGGACCCCTAGAATAGGATATCACAATTAATCCATAACATCTAGAACAAATGATCATGACCATGAGGATATGGGTCCATGACATTACTTGTTGTTTCTTGTAAAAGCTTCATTAATAATGAAGAGTTATGTGGTGTTAGGAAAAAATAAACATTTACTCATAAAAAAAAAGAAAAAATAAACATTGTGTAGATGCTAAGAAACAAGGAGAGGCAAACTTATGAAAAAATCATTCATTCATTGACAGAATAGAAACAGTTACTCTCAAAGGAAGACAAATAAAATCAAAAGCAAATGCAATAACAAGAGAGCTCCCTCCTCCTATCTACTAAAAGCCTCTCAATGTCAACTCTCTCCCATACTCAATTTCTATAGCCTCTAAAAACATCTCACACAAACATGGATAGTAGAATACATCTTTCCTCTCCAAACCCAAAAAAGAAAAACACCAAAAAAACAAAATAGAATTACCCAACTGATCAACCTCAAGCTTTCTTATTAGCCTTGAGTTGCTTAAGAGTTTCCCAGGTGAAATCTGGATCCTCCCGGCCAAAATGCCCATATGCCGCCGTCTTCTGAAACCTGAACTTCCCCCCTCTCTTAAGATCAAGGTTAATCGAGATCATCCCTGGCCGAAAATCAAAATTCTCTTTGATCAAATTAAGTATTTCCTTATCCGGAATCTTACCTGTTTTGTATGTATCAACAAAAACTGACAAAGGCTCTGGTACTCCGATCGCATAAGAGACCTGAACAAGGCAACGTCTCGCGAGCCCCGACCCCACCACGCTCTTCGCGGCCTGCCTTACAATGTAGGCCCCACTCCGGTCCACCTTAGTGGGGTCCTTGCCAGAAAATGCACCTCCGCCGTGGGCCCCCCAACCGCCATAAGTGTCAATGATTATTTTTCGGCCAGTGAGCCCCGCATCACCGTGGGGCCCACCGATGACGAATCGGCCTGATGGATTGAGATGGAAGATGGTTTGATCATCGAGATATTGAGACGGGAGCACCGGTTTGATCACGTGTTCTTTCAAGTCTTTCGCAATCTGATCGTTATTAACAGTTTCATCATGTTGGGTGGAGATGAGAATGGTGTGGACCCTAAGTGGGACCATAGCCCCTCCGTCATTACGATACTCGACCGTTACTTGGGTCTTTCCGTCTGGCCTTAGCCACGGGCATGTCCCGTTCTTTCGGACTTCGGTGAGCTTAGCACCGAGCTTTGTGGCAAGGACGTGAGTGAGTGGCATCAACTCTGGGGTCTCATCGGTGGCATACCTATTGGAAAAAACATGCATTGGAATTCAAACCTACTCACACACCACACAAGGTTTTGGGTTCAATTCTCAAGGCACTACAAAAGCCGAGATTTAAAAGGCAAAAGGGAGATTCTTTATTTTAAATCTTCCCTCTCCAAATTTTGACTTTAAATTCTAAATTTTGGTTCAAAATTCTAACAATACCCGAACATGTGGCCTTGATCACCAGCACCAATTTCCTCGGGTTTCTTTGTCAGGTGGCCATGGACACCTTGAGCAATGTCGGGGCTCTGTTGTTCAATGTTGACGAGGACCTTGCACTTATCGGCGTCGAGGCCGACATCAGCCGAGACAAAACCAATCCCTCTACATGTGTCACGGACAATTTTTTCGTAATTCACTTTGGCCTTGGTGGTGATCTCGCCGAAGACCATGATCATGTTAGTCTTTGTGCATGTCTCGCAGGCAACTTTGCTTTCGGGGTCTTGTTCTAGGCAGGCATCGAGGATGGCATCGGAGACTTGGTCACATATCTTGTCGGGATGGCCCTCATTGACGGATTCCGAGGTGAAGAGGAAGGTATCCATATCTGAATTGCCATTGGAATTGACATGAGAGCAAGAGCAAAATTAACAATTTGAAAGAAAAAATTTCAACAAAATTTTCCAATTTTTTGGCCATGTTTGGTAACCTTGATTTTTTTTCCCTAGGAATGTTAGGTCACCAAGTGGTGAGAGGGGGGCAGGGAGAGTGGGTGGAGAGAGAATTGAGAGGGCATGAATGAGGAAATGGCACCAAGTGGCTTAAAAATAACGAAAGAAAAAACTCCATTTTCTAATTTTTCTTTCCTTATTTTTCAGCCGGTTCCTCACTCATGCCCTCCGTATTCTCTCCCTATCCCACCTTCCTTGCCCCTTTCCCACATCCATTTTATGTAAAAAAAAAAAAAAATTCATGCCCGCCAACCATGGCCTTTTAATCTTCAATTGATTCTTCATTTCACAACAAACATACATAAATGATAGTAAGAAGATCTGAAAATGGCTTTGGGTAAATTGTCAAAGTTACATTCAAGTTTTTAAATTTTGGTTTCAGTTCCGGTCATCAGCGAAACAGAAACATTTCGATTTTGTTACGAAAATTTGGTTGAAAACTTGTAAAATCACATAAACATTTCAGTACAAAATTATGGACGAAATCCAAGTTAGATTCTTCAACAACAGTTTGTCGTTTTATTTATTTTTTTTATTGTTTTTTTAGAAATATCTTAAAAGAATCTTGTTGTTCTTCTCTTTTCTAGGCGTGAAGTTGATTTTGGTTAGGGTTTCTGTTGAAATTTGCTTTATTTTATCGGAAAAGCTACATATTTCGCATATTTCAACCAAACCATTAACGAAATCCCGACATTTAAAACCATGGTTACATGCAGTTAGGTGTTATTGATCTTGAAATTGAAAAGAAATTGACACTGTGAGCTACTTTGGGTATATAATCTAATTGGGCTTGGGTGCAATTTGTCTCTAAGCTTGCAATCTGAAAGAGTTTAGATCAAATCTAACACACAAATTTGCAACCACAGTCCATTTTTAGATTGCAACACCTAGAATAATCTTAACAAAATAAACCACATTTAAAAAACCAGGGCTCCAAGAGAACTCAGCCAAACTGAAAAAAAAGAAGAGTCAACTCGGACAAGTCACAACGATTGAAGCAGTAAAATCTTCATTAAACTCGACAATCGTTTTTTATTGACTTGTTAGAGCAAAAATGGGACTCGTATAAGAACTTGGCTAAGAAATAACCGAGTCAACTCGGTCAAGTTGGTGATTTTGGAATGATTTTGTGAGTTGGCTCGGCTTATATTAGTCAATCGGAAATATCAGTGGGTCTTTGAGATTACGGGTGCAATGTGGGTCAGATCGGATTGAGCTTTTGCTAAAAAATGAATTGGAATCTACCCGAACATGACCCATTATATGGTAAAATCAGAATTTAATTTTAATATCAATCTTATGAAATATGATCCGTCGGATCTTATTTGTACATTTTGGATTATCAATCATCGTATTTAACTCCTATAGATGGTAAAATTAATTACACCTAAACATATAATCTTTGGATAATCAACCAAACTAAATGGATCTCACAAGTCACAATTAAAGCAAGACAACACATCCATCAATCAATCTCAAACCTTCAAATCAGCAGCCATTCAAATCGATGGTTAAAAAACAAGATCTTCAAATGGGTCCACAATTCATGTTAAAAAACACAAGGTTATGATAATCTCAACTCTACATATGATGGAACAGATCCCATATAAAAGAAGAAAAAACAAGTAGATATGAGAAAAGACACACACATACGTACCTTATTGGTTGAAGAAGAAAACAAGAGATTTGGGCGGTTGGTATCAAAAGAAGGGGGAAGAAGATAATATTATGAGGCAAGAGGAAAGGAGAATGGGGGGTTGAGGTTTTTTATAGGCTCCGAGAAAAGGCTGTATTTTGAAAGAAGAAGGGATCTCATTTTGACTTTGTCTCTGTCCGATTGCAACGCCTTTGCCCCCTCCATCGCCTCCCATTTGCAATCTCAATAAGACTTTTGGACCGTTGATCTTAAGTTTTGATGGGCCATATCCTAAAACTTACACCTAATTAGACAATCACAGCTCTTCGATTTGAGGACTTGTAAATGGACGGTTCTCAGATCTTGTACACGTATGTCATGTGTGTAATTATTATGTTGAAAATGCTAAGGGACTATCACTGTTTGTTTCCTTTGTAGCAATCATTTTTTGGGCCCACTATGTGCTAAGAGCATGTTCTTCAATGCTTCTTCTAGGTGTCAATGGACACGGACAGTCACCCTTTTCTCTACTATAACCATTGACCCTAAGTCTCTAACTCACTAGGCTGCAACAACTGTGGCTCGCACTCTCCCTTGCCCTCTTCTAAGAATTTTAACTAAGTACAATATCAGTAGGACCTACTAGGACACTCCGATAGACGGTCTGATTTGAAATGGATTATGACCAAGACAAAGGAAGTACGATCCAAAGAAGACTCTAAATCCGATCCGAGCAATAAGGGATTTGAATGGATCATGAATTCATGACTAAGACATAGGTGGATCCGTTGACACCTATGTAGACACCTCATTTTGTATGGACAACGACCGATCGAAGCCTAGCACTGTGATAATGAGTCTGAGCTCACCGAACCAAAAGCACAACTCAATCTCTGAACACACTTGAAACTAGCCTTCCTAGAACCCCAACAATACTTTCAAAACCCTCAAACTACCAAGGGCAACCCCAAGTGTGTCCATGTGGATGGGTACCCGGGCAACTGGATTCAATGCCCTGACTAGGGCTGTAAATGGATATTCGAAAATTCAATTACCGTCCGCATCCGAATCCGTTTAAAGCGAATATTATCCGGATCCGTTTCAAGCGGATATTATCCGAATCCGTTTATGAGATATCCGGCTCTTAGCGGATGTGAATCTGGTAAATGGTATATCCGATCCGTTTAACATCCGAATCCGAGAAGTAAATTCTTTTTATTTATTATTAATAATATCATTAATATTTTTTTTTTTGTAATGACACACTATCTTTTGTTTCTAAAAGAAAAGTAAATTTTCTTTTTCGAAAAAAACAAAAACAAAAAGCGTTTTGGGTAGTAAATGAAGTAATCTCTCATTTTAAGGGCATTCTTGGAGTTTGACATGGCTTCTTTATGAAGCAACAAATGTGAGCTGTAGGATAAAAAAGACAAATGAATGATGGTGATTAAAAGAAGATGTCATAGTTTCTAGAGAATTCTAGAGCAAAAATGCCATTTCAAAAGGCACACCCCACATGACTCGGTATGCCTTCAGAAGGCACACCCCACATTGCCGAAGTTGAAGTTGTGTCTCCTTTCATGAAAACCGTGATGCGGTAGGGAAGCCATCTCTCTCTCTCTCTCTCTCTCTCTCTCTCTCTCTCACACACACACACACACACAAACGCACACACGCAGACACATTTGGGACCCCGCCTTCCCGAAAAAACACCCAATCCCGACCTTTGGAGACTCAACGTAGGGACCATCGGACGGACGGTCCTGATCAATCAAAGGGGACCCACTATGCAAAGGGGCACGCCTAGTTATATATCAATGATGTCATGTTCTATTGACGCATTCCTCTTGCATCACAGTACATAGTTCTTATCCATCAATGTGCTCCTAGAAAACATGGAGAATTTTAATCTGAAAATTTATTTTTTTATTTAGAAAAAATGATTTTAAACAAGCAACCCCAATATCTCCGATATTAAAGAAATTCATTTTCAATACTTCTGATTCCATGGAAAATGAGTTTACCAAACTACAAAAAAACACATTTTCAAGAAAATTGTTTTCCATAAACAGAAATGACTCCGGAAGATATTGTGACCTTTTGCCAGTAACAGTGAAGAAGAAGCCCATAATTTTCAGTCTAATCTTGGATAGTTTAAGATGGAATATGGGCTTACAATAAACTGTGGAAAACTCTGGCTGCGAAGGTCAATGCCTTAGTATAGATTAAAGGATCTTGCAGTACTTTGGGGGCTTGTCATTACCAATGTATTTTTGTTTTTGTGTGTGTGTGTGAAAGGACGCTCCATGGCGTAAAATTATTGGGGATAAATATGAGAAGGGTTACAGTGGGGTTCTAAGTTAAGAAAGGAAAAATATTTGTAAAATTTCTTACTTTTTTAAGACATGAAAAAGGATAATTTGAACCAACCCTATTCAATTTTAATTAGAGAGACCTTCAATTTATGAAGATATCCCTCTAAATTAATAATAATCATATTATTTTCCTGTAAATTGAGGGAAGAAAAATCTTCATGAGAATTTTCTTTTTGTGAGAAATGTTTTTCTTGCAATCCAAACAGGGCATATGGGTAGAGGCTTGGGTGTATTGTGGTCTAAATGTTAATCTTGTTTTGAGATGATACCTTATTAAGGGCGCAAATTACTTCCATGTCA
Source organism: Tasmannia lanceolata (assembly GCF_043159265.1). Lineage (NCBI taxonomy): Eukaryota > Viridiplantae > Streptophyta > Magnoliopsida > Canellales > Winteraceae > Tasmannia > Tasmannia lanceolata. The sequence goes on along the minus strand of NW_027518697.1, from coordinate 25,586,871 downwards.
TGTTGCTTCATAATCTATTTTAACTAAAATTTTTGACTCATGCAAAACTTGAAAAAAATGTGATAAAATTACATATCAATATATGTGTATCCTTAGAATGATGAATTGAATTAGAAATAACTGTGATATTGATGCTCTGAAGTATGTGTACTCTGCCATGTAACTCAACATCAAACAAATCTGAGGTTTTTAAGCAGTTCTATCACCCAAAACTGGGTCGCCTGTTATACCTGTTGATCTAATACAGTGATGAAGAAAGAATTTACTTTGTTCTTGTCAATACGCTGAAAAGATAAGAAAAATTCAAAGTAATCCTTGTTATTTTCAGTATGGGAAAAATCATATTTATTACCTTGTAAATGCTAAAACATTTCTCTCATAACAAAATAACTGCAACAAATCAAAAATTTCAAGAGTGATAAAACAAGAAAAGACTATTAGAGTAATGGGTTTCAAACCAAAACCACTGCGGCTTCTGTATTTTCTGTTACATATGCAGAATTTGTGTAAATTATTTGAATCAGCAATTGCTGGTATGGCTAACAGGTCAGAAGCTGAGACCAAGTTGGAGGCCAAGTGTGGCGTGAAAAAGAAATAAGGCCATGATGCTGCTACCCAAGAGCCCATGCACGTTCCTTAGTCCTGGATTTCCCTGCAACAAGATAGATAATAAGAGAGATTAATTCTCCCTCAACCAGGTCTGCAAATTTTCGAATCAAAATCAGTGAATGAATTCAGGCCACGTTTGGATACCAGCAAGATTTAGATTTAGTTGATATTTTGAGCTAGATCAGATCCTTAGAATTTCCAAATCAGTTACAGCAGTGCAAAAAATTCCAATTTTCAAATCTTTTCTGCGAGACATTATTTGGAAATCAATGTTTGTGGCAACTTCCGTCACCATCGCTGCTCCTCGACATTGCTCCGGCAGCAGCGAGGCATCCCTCCCTCCCTCACTCTCTCTCTTTCTCTCTCTCTTAAAACATGATCATGAAGATGATTGATGTGTTTTGTATCCAAAACTCAAATCCAAATCAAAATACAAATGCATGAGGTATCCAAACGGGCCCTCATAAAAAATAAAGAATGAATCAATATGTTTCTGATTTCCCCCTTCCATTCCAATGAACCAAAGTCCTCCACCAAAAGACACTTTTTCAAGAGGAGCAAATATTCATTAGTTATATAAGATTTCTGTATTGAGAAATAAGCCATGGTAATAGCCACATTGAATCATGAATGTGAGACATTTTTGTCAGTGATCCAATCAAGTTTTGCTGGCTCTCCGGCATGGGGATGATCACCAAGTAGGTTACGGTCCCCACACTTGTATGCCATAGTATTAAGATCAAATATAGGTTGAGGAAACGTCTCACACAGTTATATTTTTGCACCTTTTGGTCTCCTCAACAGGTAAAAATAACAAAAATCCGATTGTGTTTACTTTTGTAAGTAATTATGGAAATAAAATATCAGGCAGGTTGTGGAAATGTTTCAAACCATTTTATATTTGCATCTTTTGGTTTCCTCAACGGGTAAAACACATAAAAATCTGACTGCACTTTCTTTTCTTAGTTTCTCATGGAAATCAATTTCTAGCAACTAAGAAGACATGGAACTTATTTTCGCTACACCAAAAAATTATATAACCAAATCCTATTTGTCTATTCACATACTAACAAATGGAGAAATGTTTCGATGAAATTGGGTGGATTTTGACTTTGAATTCTCAACAGATAAATAGTTTAAATTAAAATGACAAGCCATGTTTTCCATTTTTAAAAAAAAAGTCATTCGTGATGGGGCATCTCTGTTAAAATTTAAAATTTAGCATCATGAAAGAATGGGTTTAATCAAATTTACCAAAGCACGAGCTCTTACCTCAAACAGGGAAGGTAATATGGTCTGAATTGTCAAGAGAGCAAGGCCAATAAAAGCTGTTACAGCATGAGGACTGCACAAACAAATATGTCAGCGTAAAAGAAAATCAAATTCCAAACAAATGATAGCAAAATACAGATAAACACAACTTCAATTCTTCTTATAAGAATTTCACCAATATGATCTTTGATCAAAGAATGGAAAAGAAAGTGCAGTACACATAGTCCAAAATAGAGAAAATATCTTTTGATTTCTCTTGGTGAATATACCCTATTTAACTCTCAGAGTACCTCTCCAGGATGGGTTTATCAGAAGTTAGTAGAGATGTAATTCCACCAGTCGCCCCAAGAGCAAAGAAGAAAAACATGCCACCTAGGAGCTTTGGGTGCAAGTCTTTGGCCTTGGCCTTCTCTTCCTGCCATGATGAAAGAAACAAGTTTCAACAGGTATATGCCCAGTACGATTAAAAAAGATCAAAGTTCTATTTTTTTTAATGCTAAAGGCATTTCTAATTCACACATGTGAGGGACAAAGAGGGGCAGATGAAAATGAACCAGACAATAGAATGACATTGTTTTTTTTTCTTTTTGAATGATGAGTGACATTGTTTTGTAGTTGCTATATCAGGGAAAAAGCGTTTATTAATTGATTCATTACAAATCATGAAGACTAATATTTTAATATGAATTTGAGTATGGCTTACCACATCATCAGAGAACCGAATTCTGAAACCTAAATATGATCCAAAGCCGCCCATTGCAAAGAGAACAACAGCCTGTGAAATTGCAAGATAAGGGAAATGCTTAATTTCACACTTGATCATAAGAAAACCATTAGTCTTGGAAATCTGGAATAGCTTATAGGTATTATTCAAGTATATCCACTAATTATTACAAGAAGGAAAAATTACAAAATGTTTTACCACCAGATGAAAGTTAGGCTGTTGGGACTATCCCAGTATTAATTTTAAAGAAAGAGCCCTTAATCATTCAATGATGGTTGTACAATACCCCAAAGAAAGATCCCTTCACTGTCCCTCTCTAAACACAAATAAGAGTGTCATTATTAAAACAAGAGAGGGAGGATATTGTTTATATATATATATATAGAGAGAAAACATTTCCTACACACTTGTGTAGGTAAGTTACCTACACACTAGCTTAAAATACAGTGGGGGCCCACATTGTTTGGGTGATCCAAACCATTCATTTGAATGGTCCTCACAGAGATAGGGTGTCCACAAAAAATCAGATCCATAGGATCATCCCAACCCTACGATTTGTGGAGGTAAAATGGACGTGTATAAACCTTCACAAATTAGTCCATTTTTTGCCTCCATAGTTTGAATGGTTGGGATGATCCTATGGATCTGATTTTTTGTGGACACCCTATCTATGTGAGGACCATTCAAATGAATGGTTTGGATCACCCAAACAATGTGGGCCCCCACTGTATTTTAAGCTAGTGTGTAGGAAATGTTTTCTCATATATATATATATATATATATATATATATATATATTATATATGAGAGAACATTTCCTACACACTTGTGTAGGTAAGTTACCTACACACTACCTTAAAATACAGTGGGGGCCCACATTGTTTGGGTGATCCAAACCATTCATTTGAATGATCCTCACATAGATAGGGTGTCCACAAAAAATCAGATCCATAGGATCATCCTAACCATTCAAACTATGGAGGCAAAAAATGGACTAATTTGTGAAGGTTTATACACGTCCCTCGTAGGGTTGGGATGATCCTATGGATATGATTTTTTGTGGACACCCTATCTATGTGAGGACCATTCAAATGAATTGTTTGGATCACCCAAACATTGTGGGCCCCCACTGTATTTTAAGGTAGTGTGTAGGTAACTTACCTACACAAGTGTGTAGGAAATGTTCTCTCATTATATATATATATATATATATATATATATATATATTTATATATAATTTAGGGTTATCTTTCATCTGGTAAGAATTGAGATACATAACAGAACACCTGGATGAAAACTCATTTCAAAATTCAAACAAATAGAAAACAAAAGGATTTGACAAATAAAGAGAAAAGGACTGGCATTTACCATATTCCCAGGATGACCCCAATGTACAAGCCAATCAGGAAGATTCCATGACTTGACAAGCTCAACAAAAGGCCCAAATGATGACCTCAATGCTTCAGCTATTGCACAATGTGTTCAGCAAATAGTCGAAAGTTAGTAGCATGATAAGTAATTAAAAAAAATTCAGAGTAAAAAGTACTTTATAAGAATAGTTGGATCTTGTAAAGAATAATGGCATTTGGGTTATAATCTTGGAAAGCAACTATCCAATGTACATCATATAATCAAATTAAATGGTTTCTATCAATTATCAATACAGAAATCCCAAATTGCAATCTAACAATGATCAGCAGAAGGGGCCATAATTGCTATCTGATTGATAGTTGATTGGTTGACATCCACATAAGTCACCACTACACTATTTAATTAGGGTGACTAATCAATGGGATGGGGGATGGGGTAGATCAGCACTGACAAACCAGAAATTATCAATCACAAACTCCTCTTTTAGCTACCTTACAATCTTATCCTACAATAATCCTCTCTTTATGCTTCTCATTGCTTTTGGAGAGAACTATTACATGCTTTATGTTCACTTCCAATCATGCATCCCACACGTTTTCTCTTTCCTGTATTTAGTGCTAACTTGGTGCTTTTCGGTTTGCTTACTTTTTGTTAAAGTATAAAAGATAAATAACACCTTTCTCCAACAACTTAAGCTTTTGGAGAGGTTGGTAAGTTAACATGGTATCAGAGCTAAAGGTCTTGAGTTCAAACCTCCCGATAGCAAAAATCCACATGCGATGGTCGGCCCAAAGTGGGACCACATGTGCCAAGTGGGCCACACGTGCGGGGGAGTGTTAAAGTATAAAAGATAAATAACACCTTTCTCCAACAGCTTAAGCTTTTGGAGAAGTTGGTAAGCTAACACTTTTAAAACCCTTGTTCCTCATTTCCCATTTCCCTCGTTCACTACCCGCTCTGCTATCTTTATTTTCTTGGCATTATGATATTCCATTTTCTTCGAAATTCTAAGTAACTGAAGAAAGATAAGAAAAGGGAATAAGGGTTTCTGATCTACTAATAACAACAAATTTTAGGGTTTCAATGTTGGTTGGCTATCAGTGTTGCAACGTGCATTTTTTATTTCAGTTTCAAAATACAAATTTAATTGCTGAAATGCAATGCTGATACTTCTTTCTAAAATTTAAGCAGAATTTTTTTCTCTTGCTTTGAATTTAAGAAGGTTTCTGATTTACTAATAACACAATTTTTAGGGTTTCAATGTTGGTTGGCTATCAGTGTTTTAAGTTTCAAAATACGAATTTCATTGTCGCAATGCAATGCTGACACTCTATCTAAATTCTAAAATTTATACGCGTATAATTTTTTTCTTGCTTTGAATCAGTTGAGAAAGGAAATTAAGATAGGGTTTCTGATTTTCTTACAAAAGAAGAGTTTAGGGTTTGAATGTTCATCTCCAAATCATACTTTATCTAAAATTTATGAGCAGAAATAAATGTGCTGGTTTTGTTACCTCCAGGAAGTGCGAGAAGAGGCAAAGGAGAGAGCGAGAACAAGATGGTCTCTTTCTTCTTATTTTCTTCCTTTATCATTCTCTGTAAACCATTTTCTTGTTCGGATTCAGAAACCTCCTTCTTGAGGTTAATAACAGAGCCTCCTTGAAGATGACCCAAAAGAGGCTTAGCTCTTATTTGATACTGTGAGGATGTAGGGAGTGAAAATGGTGTTTGTGTGAAGGAAATGGGGATAAAAGAATAGGAAGAAGGATAGAGAAGGCAAAGGGAGGTTTGTGTTGCCATTGCTACCGGATGAATGTTGTTTCTCTTTCTTCTTATTCCTCCTCAGTTAAAAAAAGGAGGGAGAAAGAGAGATGATAAGGAGAGAGGTACGGAGACTGAGATTGGATTGATGCAATATTGGAAGTCGTGGAAGAAGGAAGGCCAGAAGAGAATAGAAGAACAGGGCTCTTTCCACGTATGCTTTGCAAGATTGGTTGTTGTACCACTTTTGTTCTAACAAAATATTCTTAAGGAAATTAGAGAGACGGATCCCTTGAATTCAAACTTGTCAAAGGGTTTCATTTTGCTTTTTATGACAAGGTTTTTGACCGAAATACCCTTCCACCCTCAAAATACATGTTAAGCCATAAAAATTGGATAAAAAAGTGTTCCCTTCTTTTTCTACCAACCCTTTTCCTTCCCCAATTCCCATTAGGATCAATTACCAATGGGGGACAAAAATTAGGTGGAATTATCAACAGGACCCATGCTTTTCAGAAATGATCAACGACGGACAAAAGAGGTCTTGTCATTAAAAGCTGGACGAAAATGCCCTTTTCTTAAGCAACACATTTTGCTTTTCCACTTTTCCCTCCTCTCTTCTTTCCCTCTTTTATTTTTTTTACTTTTTCATTTTCAACTTTGTTTTTTTCTACCTTACCAGTCATCTTCTTCATCATTTAGCCAACATTGGAGGCGGGAAAACTCGAAAATTTGAAACGTGAGTTCATTCCCATCTCTCTCTCAATATCTAGGTTTTGTTTTTCATTTGTTTTAGGGTTTTGCATTTCTCCTTCTCCCTTTAAATGGAAGGTGAGGAAGACGAATCGTACGGTAGAAAGAAAAAAACATGAAAATGAACGAGTGAAAAAAAAACAGGAAGTAAAAACGTGTTCATAAGGGACTTGATAAGCCCATTCAGAATTTGGTAACCCCATTTTGATACTGGATAACCCCAACCCCAGAGACTTGAAAACCCTCTTCCAAAACTCCAGTACCCTCAGCCAATTTTCAGGGACTTGATAAGCCCATTCGGAAATTGATAACCCCATTTTGATACTTGATAACCCCAATCCTAGAGACTTGAAAACCCCCTTCCAAAACTCTAGTACCCTCGGCCAATTTTCAAGGACTTGATAAGCCCATTCAGAAATTGGTAACCCCATTTTTTATACTAGATAACCCCAATCCCAGAGACTTGAAAACCCCCTTCCAAAACTCTAGTACCCTTGGCCAATTTTTAGGGACTTGATCACCCCATTCGGAAATTGGTGACCCCATTTTTTATACTAGATAACCCCAATCCTAGAGACTTGAAAACCCTCTTCCAAAACTCCAGTACCCTCGGCCAATTTTCAAGCACTTGATAAGCCCATTCGAAAAATTGGTAACCCTACTTTTGAGAGCTACTAACCTCGTTCCAGAGAGTTGATAAACCCCTTCTGCTACAAAACCCCCTGCCTATAACAACTCTTCTAATGGCATTATAATTCTGCTCATGATAGAAATAACAAAAGAAATGAATGTTGTTTTCATTAAATGTGCTTCATGTATTACATCCCAATTTGTGTATTACAAAAAAAAATTAAGTAAATAAAAAAATGTGTAGCCATTCATTCATGTATTACATCAACTTTTTCTTATACAATCACTTGTCTTCCAAAAAAGTGAGTGAAGCCATCCATGCATTATCTCCAGAACTCACCCTAAAAAACAAATCGCTTAAACCCTAAACAAGATAAATCAGAAACAAAGGAATGAAAAATAGTGCAAAACCCTTAAAAAAAGAAAAAGAAAAAGAAAACCTAAATACAAAGAGATAGATGGTAAGAACTCAACATTCAAGTTTTCAAGATTTGCCAGCAACAATGGTGGCTGAACAAGGAGGAAGATGACTAGTAGGGTAAAAAATAAAAAAGGTGATAATGGAAAAGTAAAAGAAGAGGGAAGAAGGAGAAAACAAGGTCAAAACGTGTTGTAAATGCCAAAGGGTATTTTCGTCCAGCTTTTACTGACAAGACCTCTTTTGTCCCCCGTTGATAATTTTTGAAAAGCATGGGTCCTATTGATAATTTTGCCTAATGTTTGTCCCCCATTGGTAATTGGTCCTTCCCATTAACACCTGGAACAAAAAAAAGGAGAAAAATGTGAGTTTTATTTTTGTCCTCTTAGGGTTTGTGCTTATAACCCATAATATCTCATTTAATGTGTTTGATAACTCTGTCTTTTTATGATGGTGTATAAGGGTGTATTAAGTGTTTATAAGGATTTATAAGTGTTATTAATGTTTGATGGCCCTACCATTGAGTTGAACCCTTGCTATGTATTTCATAACTGCCGTGATTAGGGTTGTCTAAGGGTTTATAAGGGTTGATAAGTGTTATTAATGTTTGATGGCCCTGCCATTGAGTTGAACCCTTGATAGGTATTTCATAACTGCCGTGATTAGGGTTGTCTAAGGGATTATCCAAAAAATAATCCCTTATTTTTTGGCTTTGATAATCCCATAGAAAACCCCCATTTAGGTACTGAAAACCACCTTTTAGTCCATGACCATATTTTATTCCAATCTGTCAAATTGAAAACACCCTAGGTAAGCTCCATTAAGCCACAACTTTATAGCCCCTTTTAGAGTCTTGAAGTTTATGTTAGAGAGTTTAGAACCCCTGTGTAAAATTATAGAAAAATGCCCGAATCAATGGTTTCTCTTCTTTTACACTATGATGGACATTTGAAGGATGAGGTTTCTTGGGACTATGTCGGGGGGAGGAAGACATTGTTATCGGTTTCCCGCCGAATTAATTTTGATGAATTTCAAAGTGCAATCCAAAGAAGAATTGGTATAATAGAAATGAATGTTTTACTATCGATCAAATGTCGATACATTATTGACCCATATATAATCACTTTAATCGACGTTGATGATGATGTCCTTCAAACAATGTTGAGGATGTTTGACGGAGACATGTTCAATTCTATGATGATATACATGACGAAAACCATAAGTGAGAACGATATTAATTTATTGAATTCGTCAATGCTTCCCCCAAACAATGTTTGTACTAGTAGAACCTCTATTAATCGTAACATTCCATCTACTTCGATTCTGCTCCAAGAATGTGCACGCGAACGGGAAAATGTCAAACTTCGCCCACGTTTTGAAGTGGATTTGCAAAAAGACTATGAAAGTGAATTTGTAAGTGAAGAGATCCTTGATACCAGTATAGGAGGTGGTCCAGGAGAACGCAGCATAATGTACTTTTGTTCTTTGGTAATCTTTCAAGACTTCCATAGTTCAAATTATGAATTAATCATATGGAGTGTGGCTAATTATATATTTTCGAACTATACAGGATTCGATTTGACTTAAATGAAACATTGACAAGCATGCTAACCATGTTACCGGAGGTATAGATGAGTTACAAAATGTTGGAGATCATGAAGTGGACGTCAATAATGTTTTTGAAAATGATTTCTGTGTAAGGGGTTTAGATTATGAAGAAGAAAGAAATGATGATAATGATGATGATGATGATGATGAGGAGGAGGAGGAGAAAATATCGTTGTTAGTCCAACCGCTCAGCCTATTAACGGAGGCTTTCCTAACGGAGGGGGTACTCCTATCAGAGGTAGTACTCAATCGGTTCTGAGTGACGGTAGTGGGCCAATGGAAGTAGATGTCATGTTTGTTGAAGCCCAAGAGATAGAAGCTGATACATTAAAATTTGACCAGTTAATAGTTGGGGCATTGTTTTATGACATGAGACACTTCAAGAAGGTTGTTCGAGAATCTGCTATTTGACAGAGATTCATCTTTAAGAAGGCAAAGTATACTCCATTCGATGCAAGGAAGATGGTTACAAATGGGGTATAACGGGTGTGAATCATATGACTTTTGTGGTAGTGATGTCGTTTGTTGTCGACCGTACGTGTACAGCTAAAATAAGGGGCAATGATCACTCTCTCGTTACAGCAGCTTGGGTAGCTGAGACATGTTTACGTTTATTCGCTCTCCCAGAAGATGTCCGTACAAGGATCATAAGAGAATATATCAATATGCATTGGGGTATAACTATTAGCTATTGGAAATCATACAACGCGATGAACATCATAATTGAGATTAAGTGTGGGAATGTCAAGGACCCTTACCGCATATTGCCCGCATTTGCAGTTGAGATAAGGGACATAAATCCTGGAGGCTACATGTGTGTTCGACATAGAGATTTACCTTCAAGGGGAGATGATAAATTTGCTCTCGCTTATTCTGGACTTTTGGTCCCTGCGTACGTTCTTTTCGAACATTGAGCCTATAGTTTTGGTGGACGGAACACATCTGCGAGGGAAATATCTAGGAATCTTATTGATTGCAATCGGTGTCGATGGTAACAACGGTTTATATCCATTAGCATTTGGGGGGTAGAGACGGAGAATGAAGATAGTTGGGAGTGATTTCTGAAGTTGTTGAAAAGGCACGTATTGCCAGAGCAGATGAATGTATTCACTATATGCTCCGATCGGCAGAAGGGGTTGTTGCAGGCAGTACCTACAGTATTTCCCAATTTTTATTATAGTTATTGCATGTGTCATCTCGCTGCCAACTTCCGGTTCGACTTTAAAGATCTTCTACTTGAGATATTGTTCTGGAGAGCCACAAGGACATTGAGGGAGAGTGTTTTCAAAGAAACAATGGAGAAGATTAAGGCAAAGAATGAACACGCACATAAGTGGATAAGTAACATTCCGAAGGAAAACTGTGCTAGTTTTTATTTCAAGGGGGATAGGTATGATGTAATGAAGGATGCCAGAAAATTGCCGATTGCATCATTGGTAGAGCACACTCGACATCAGACTACCCAGTTCATTCAGAATCGTCAGAAATTAGGTAGAAGTTGGCACACAAAGTTGACTCATTACGCAGAAGAACGTATGGAGTCATCACTGAGGGAGAGCTGCCAATATACAACTTATCGAGTAGGGACTCATGAATTCGAAGTAAAGTTCCTTGAAACTACAGATTCCGTTGATTTGATAACTCAAATGTGTAGTTGTCGTGCCTTCCAAACATATGGACTTTCGTGCAGACATGCAATCGCAGCCATTAACATCACAGAATTCGATCCGTACGATTACTGCGATGAATGTTTTGATGCAGAGAGGTATCGGGATACATACGCTGAGGTTGTGCACGCAACACTAGATCAGACACAATGGCATGAAAGTCCTGAACCGTTGATGACAATATTACCACTGCTTGCGAAGCGACCGCTTGGAAGGCCACGTATGAGAAGAACGAATCGCGAGTTGAAAGGTGGATTACATTACAAGTGCACCCGATGCCGACAACTTGGTCACAATAGAAGAAGTTGCAAAGAACCCCCCGTCGTCGGACCGAACCTCGATGAAACTGCTATTGGACCTTCTGCACCAATACTCACGAGGTCAGGCATACCATGTCAAGCTCCCTTCTTTGCATAAGGGTGTTGGTTTTTTTGAGGAGAAATTCTATATGATTTTTTTGATGTACTCATATACTCTTATGATTTATTTATTTATTTTGTAAATAGTGGCTGTATTCAGATACACTTATAAATTCTTTGGAGTAGAAGTCACCCTATTTTTGAAACGGTAACGGATCAATTGCTGAGCTTTTACAGTGGGTCCCACAGTTTGGCATAACTCGGCCTGATATGGTCAAGTAATAATAGAGGTCCCCTCCGTCCCTTGTAATTTCTAAATTTTCATATGTGATACTCCCATTTCATCTTTGGTCACCCCATTTTCATATGTGATACTCCCATTTTCCTTGACCTGGTAACCCCTTCTAGGCCCAACAGACATGAACGAAAATTTTTCAAGTGTGATAACCCCATTTCATCTCTTGGTCACCCCATTTTCATATGTGATACCCCCATTTTCCTTGACTTGGTAACCCCTTCCAAGCCCAGCAGATAAGAACCGAATTTTTTTCAGGTGTGATAACTCCAGTTTCATATGTGAGAACCCCATTTTCATATGTGATACCCCCATTTTCCTTGACCTGGTAACCCCTTCTAGGCCCAACAGACATGAACCGAAAATTTTCTAGGTGTGATAACCCCATTTCATCTCTTAGTCACCCCATTTTCATATGTGATACCCACATTTTCCTTGACCTGGTAACCCCTTCCAGGCCCAACAGATAAGAACCGAAATTTTTCCAGGTGTGATAACCCCAGTTTCATTATGTGTGAACCCCATCTTCATATGTGATACCCCCATTTTCCTTGACCTGGTTACACCTTCCAGGCCCAACAGACATGAAACAAAAATTTTCCAGGTGTGATAACCCCATTTCATCTCTTGGTCACCCCATTTTCATATGTGATACCCCCATTTTCCTTGACCCGGTAACCCCTTCCAGGCCCAACAGATAAGAACCGAATATTTTTTAAAATAAACAAAACCACCTGAGGGGTATTCAGGTAAAAAAACATGTCAGGAAAAGTAAAATGGACCAATTTCAGAAATTTGAAATGTGGGGGTACAGTTTCACTATTTATGCTATTTTTTGGACCCTTTTGACCAAATTTCCTATTCTTAAAAGATGGTAGAATCATAGAGATTTTGTGTTTATTGCCTTTAGGATAGTGGGGAAGTGACAGGTGCCTTTTTTTTGTCCCTCTCTCGGATGGCCCTTTTAGAGCACTTATGGTTGGATTTTGAATCCAAATTGAAGTTCAAACAGAAGATTGGGCTAAGGCTTTTAAGGTGGATTTTCATACTCCTTAAAAGTCTAAAGGTCATTACTTAGATAAGTGAATGAGTTACACTAATGAATGTATTTAATGTGATAGCTTTGACTCTATGTGAGAAACTCTTCATGTTTCATTTAATGTGACTCTTTAATTTTATCATTTAGTAGTGTGCCTTGAGTGCTATCATTAAGGGTGATTCCAGAAGATGAAGAGACTCTTGGCTTGCTTCTATAAAGAAAAGAGAAAAGTTTTCTACCACTGTTGTGCAGTGAGAAAGGAAAAGCCAACTAAGGGTGTGCCCCATAATTTTTGCTTGATTTGTTCTACTATTTATGTGTGAGATTAAGGTCCACACAAGAAGCCTCAAAGTGCTGTGTGGTACTGGTCCTCATTACAATCTGTGTGATATTGGTCCACAGTTCGATCTTGTGATATTACGTTCCACAAGAAGATTGTAGAGCCTGATTTGCTTAACCAGAGAGACTCAAAGCTCTGTCTTCAAAGTGTTGGGAAGGTGCATACCAACACTAAGTTGTTGTTCCTGGAGACGGTTTGGTTGTCAGATCCTTGCTCCGGAATAGGACCGAATAACATCTTAAGTGAAGCATTCGAGGACATACATCAGCTCTACGGCTATTGAGGATTATCTATTCTTGGTTTGGTCTTTCACTTTTCTCTAAGTTCATATTATTGCAGTTTTCATTTTATAGTTTTTTCGTATTTGCACGAACAATCTTAAGACATTATTCGTATAAGATGGATACTGCAAAAGCAGTGGGTGTTAATGGTATAAACTTGAGAACTTTGACAATTTTGATTTCAACGCTTGCTGTCGAACAATGATTTTTGGAATGGAACTTCTTAAAATCTACTACGTTGTTTAAGATGAGAAACTCATTTTTGAAGAGGAGAACCCAAGGAAGAGGCTAATTGGGATAGAGATAATGATTTCTATAGAAGTTATTTACTCAACTGTTTGTCAGATCATCTTGTAGATGTTTATGGTCAAAACAAAACAGCTAAGGCAGTTTGGGACAATCTGAAGCAGGAATATAAAGATGAAGAGAAACTGTCAAAGACTCATCTTATTGACAAGTTTCTGGATATGAAATTTGAAGACGAAAAAGAAGTTATGCCCCAAGTTAAAGAACTTGAATAAATTGGTGTTGAAGCTTGAATAAAAATCGATAAAGCCCAACAATGTTTTCATTGTTGGAGCTAATGTAAACAAGCTCCCTCCTTCCTAGTTTTCTTTCTCTACGGAGATGCACAGAAGAAATAAACATGTTTCTCTTGATGATTTGAAGCGGTTCATTCGTATTGAAGATGAGCCCGAATCCGTTATCAAATTGAGTTGCTTGAGAAGAAGAATGCTACTGCCAACATGATAGAGGCAATGCTAGAAAATAATAAAGGAAGGTATGATGTGAAAAAGAAGAACTACAAACCAAAGAAGAAGTTGAACTAGAAAAATCTGAATATGCAGAAAAAGGAATTTAAGAATAAAGGTCGATACTTGAATTGTAGTAAACATGGCCACTAAGCTGTGGATTTGGGGCACCATCAAAGGACAAAGACCTGAAATAGTCAGTTAATATTGTCACTGAAAATGAAGAGATTTCAAATTTTGTAGCAGTAATCTCTCATGTGGAGGATTCTTTAGTTGCTATTGATTGTGGGTTCGACACTGATGCTACTTGTCATGCGTGCACTAACAAGTCACTCTTTTCTTCTTATATGACGTCAAAGGAGAAAGTGGCTATGGCGGATCATTCTATGGCTGATGTGCTCGGTTTTGGGACTGTTGTACTGACACTTACGTCTGGGAAGACTCTTACTCTGAAGAATGCCAAGCATGTTCCAACCAGAGCTAAGAATTTGGTGTCTGGCAGCCTTCTAAGTGATGCTGGTATGCATCTTGATTTCCAAGGTGGTAAGGCTGTTCTTTCTATAACAATGTGTATTTTGAAAATGCCTACCACACTGATGGGATGTAAAAATCAGCACTGTATCTTTAGTTGTTAATGAAATTATTGTTTCTGATTACTCTTTTGAGTTGTGGCACAATAGACATGGTCATGTTAACTAGAGGAAGTTGTACGACATGAAGAATTTGGGATTATTACCCAAATGTCGGGGTAATAAACCTGAGAAGTGTGAAGTGTGTCTGCATGCTAAAATAGTTAGAAAGCCCTTTCCTAAAGTTACAAGGAGTACAGAGTGTCTTGTTTTGATTTGCTCTGATACGTGTGATTTCAGAAGCTTCACTACAAGATGAGGTATGAAGTACTTCGTCACTTACTTCGTCACCTTCATCGATGATTGCACTCGATTCTGTCATGTGTACTTATTGAAGTCAAAAGACGAAGCTTTGGGAAGTTTGTGGAATTCCGAGTCAGGGTTGAGAAGCAACAAAGTCGACCTCTAAAGAAGCTCATACATGACGAAGGGGGTGAATATCGGTCTAATGATGCAAAGGCGTACTTCAAGGAGCATGGTATTGTGGCAGAAACCATTGCCCCTTACTCACCTCAATCAAACAGAATTGCTGAAAGGAAGAACCACACTCTCATTGAGATGGTGAATTCAATGACCATCACTGCCGAACTTTTTTTTTATTATTGGCGTGAAGCTCTCTTGACTGCTAATTGTATCCTGAACAAGGTTCCGTATTCAAAGACAAAATCACACAACATGAACTTTGGTATGGTTATCCACCTAGTTTGGATATTCTTAAAGTGTGGGGGTGTCTTTTATATGTCAGAATACCAAATTTCATATGACCAAAGATTGGACCAAGGGCTAATATGCGCTTTGCTAAAGACAGTGATATTTGAAGGTTTCTGGATCTTGGCACTAACTTGATCATTGAGGCCAGAGATGCTGATTTCTTTGAAGACAAGTTTATCAAAGACAAGAATGTTACACTTAGTAATCTGTCGAAAAACTCTCATGCAGGAGAGCCTACTGAACCAAAGGAACTTGTCTCCCTACCAGCTTCTCAGAAGATTATTGACGGAGATTCATCCATGTCTAAGGAAGTTGATGCGAATGATGATTCCATCATTCTTGAATCTCATGAGCCTCGTTCAAAGCGGATCAAGAAATCTACGTCTTTTGGAGATTACTTTATGACATACAGTGTTGAAGCAGATCCACAAACATTCAAAGAAGCGATGGGTTTTAGAGATGTTCTGCTCTAGAAAAAAGTTGTTAATGATGAGATGGACTCACTAATCTAGAAAAAAACTTGAGAACTAGTAGATCTTCCTGAAGGTGCTAAGCCCATTGGTTGCAAGTAGGTCATTACGAAGAAGTTGCGTGCAGACGGTTCTGTAGAGAAGTATAAAGCCAGATAAGTGGCCAAAGGCTTCACTCAAAAAGAAAGTATAGACTTCTTTGACACTTATGCAGTAGTGTGTCAGATTATAACAGTTCGTGTTCTTATTGCTTTAGCAACAATAGAGGGAATGGTTGTGCATCAGATGGATGCGAAAATGGTATTCCTGAATGGTGATCTGATTGAGGAACTGTACATGCAACAGCCAGATGGATTCAGTGTTGAAGGTCAACAGAACAGAGTGTGTAGGTTGATTAGATCTCTCTACGGTCTAAAACAAGCTCCAAAGTTATGGAACGAGAAGTTCGACAATGTCCTCAGGAGTGATGGATTTGGTGTTAGCAACTTTGATAAATGCCTATACAACTAGGTTGATGGAGATAAGGCAGTAATCATATGTCTCTATGTAGATGACATGCTGATTATTGGGTTAGATATGTAGATTGTTACTTCTGTAAAAGATTTTCTTTCATCACATTTTAGTATAAAAGACCTTAGAGCTGCCAATACTATCCTGGGGTCAGAGTTCCGAGGACAGAGTTTGTGATTGGTTTGTCTCAATCTCATTACATTGTGAGCATGCTAAAGAAATGTGAATATTTTGATCTGGCCGAGTTATCAATTCCATATGACTACAACCAGAAGTTCCATGCCAATACTGGAAGAACTGTAAAGCAACTGGAGTACTCAAAGGTAATTGGTAGTCTAATGTATGCAATGAGTTGCACCGGGCTAGATATCTCATTTGTAGTAGGGATGCTCAGTAGGTTTACGAGCAATCAAGGGAAGGAACACTGGAATGCAATCCAGAGACTAATGAGGTACTTGAAGGGTACTCTCAACTATTGTTCGTTTTTGTCTGGTTGTTCATCAGTAATATAAGGTTTCTCAGATGTCAGTTGGTGTTCGGAGCCAGATGAGTCTAGATCAACTTATGTCTTTGTTTTCACCTTAGGAGGTGCTGCGGTTTCATGAAAATCCATGAAGCAGACCATGATAGCTCTGTCTTCTATGGAGTCAGAGTTTTTTGCTTTGACGAGTGTTGGAGATGAAGCTGAGTGGCTCAAAGATCTTCTACTAGATCTTCCGTTGAAGAAATTGCGTTTGTCAACAATTACTATCTTTTGTGATAGTTTGTAGAAAATAAACTCTTCAATGGAAGAAAGAGGACTCTCCGTTTGAAGCACAACTATCTATCTGAGATGATAAGTCAAGAAATCATTGTAGTGATCGATGTTCGATCATCAGAGAATGTTGATGATCCTATGACAAAAGGTCTGAAAAGGGAATTGGTCCTGCAGACATCTACTAGAATGGGACTTATGTCCATTTGAGGTATGGTTATTTTCATTTGAGTTATGGTCATTTGCATTTGGAAACGGTCATTTATGTTTATATCTACCATTGTAATGTCATTTATGGTTCAAAGTCTTGTCTATCTAATTATTTCATTCATGGTTCAAAGAATAAAACACAAGTTGACTGTTGTTTGCATTTGTTGCACATAAGATTATTTGCATTTGTTGCAAGTAAATTTATGCGTGTGCTACATAAAGGACTAAGTGCATGTGTTGTATAAGGTTCTAATTGCATGTGTTGCAAAAGGACTATATGCATTTTTTGCATAAATAGTCTCTTTCTTGACATGTGTGAAGGATGATTTTTAAACTTTAATGAGTCTGAAGCACTATGGGTCCAGGATGCCTGATAGGAGCACACTAAAAGACTCACCTATGTTAGGGTGGAGGTATAGGCCGTATTCTATGGAATCTAGATGATTGGATTCCTAGAGCCCTCGTAGAAACCAGGATAAACACATGGCCTTTAATGTGTTGATTGATGGTCTGTTAGTTCAAGACTTAGTTCACTATGCATACACATCTGGAATTAGTTCTTGTGTGACTACTAAATAGTTTGTGAAGTTCTAGTTCAAGACCTAATTCACTATGAATGTTCATTTCTATTTAGAAGTCTAGTAAAGATTCAAGTTTTTAAAAACCAGAGGACTAGAGCTCTCTGAGTTTCATTTCTTTATGAACCCTAAGCACTAGAGGACTAGAGCTCTATGAGTTTGTGGATGATTTGAAATTTGTGGGGGATTGTTGGATTTTGAATCCAAATTGAAGTTTCAAATAGAAGGCTGGGCTGAGGCTTTTAAGGTGGCTTTTCATATTCCTTGAAACTCCAAAGGTCATTACTTGGATGAGCGAATGAGTTGGACTAATGAATGTATTTAATGGTTTACATTAATCGATTCATGATAGCTTTGACTTTTTGTGAGAAACTCTTCATGTTCCATTTAATGTGACCCTTTGGTTTCCTCTTTTAGTGGGGTGCCTTGAGTGCTCTCATTAAGGGTGATTCCAGAAGATGAAGAGACTATTGGCTTGCTTCTATAAAGAGAAGAGAAAAGTTTTCTACCATTGTTGTGGAGTGAGAAAGGAAAAGCCAACCAAGGGTGTGTCCCATAAATTCCGTGTGATTTGTTCCACTATTTATGTGTGAGATTAAGATCCACATAAGAAGCCACAGCGGTGTGTGATATTGGTCCTCAATACAATCTGTGTGATATTGGTCCACAGTTCGATCTTGTGAGATTACGTTCCACAAGAAGATTGTAGAGCCCGATTTGCTTAACCAGAGAGACTCGAAGCTCTGCCTTCAAAGTGTTTGGTAGGTGCACACCAACAATAAGTTGATGTTCATGGAGACAATTCGGTCGTCAGATCCTTGCACCGGAATAGGGCTGAATAATGTCTTAAACAAAGCGTTCGAGGACTTACATCAGCTCTACAGATGTTGAGGATTATCTATTCTCGGTTTGGTCTTTCACTTTTCTCTAAGTTCATATTATTGCAGTTTTCATTTTATAGTTTTCCCCTATTTGCACCAACACTTATCACTAGTACTAAAAAAACCAGATGCTGGTTAAAATGCGGCTAAGAAAAATCCTTGTCAACTTGGCGTGGATGTGGCCAAGAATGCAGTTGATGTGGCTGGGTACTCAGTTGACGTAGTCAAAACTCGGAAGAGTTAAAGGAATTTTTATTGACTTTGTAGGGTAAAACGCGGAATGCAGTTAAGGGAGTCAATTCGGGGGAGTCCACAATGACGCGGGGGAGTTTTAAAATTATGCTAACTACTATTTTAAACTAGAGGGGGCTGTCCCAAGTACGAAAATTGGAGCAAATATATCATTTCCCTTAATATAAACTATGTTAGAATATATGAGATTGTATAAGATCTGATTGTTGATTTGTTTGGGTGGATGACAAAGGCCAGCAGGTCGGCTACATTCTAACAACAACTTTGCTAATGGGGTGTTTATTCCAATCAAATCTTCAAAAACTAAATATATAACTTGCTTAGGAAAATTTTAGGCTCAGTTCAATTGGGTTTTGGGCCAAAAAATCCTAGGAAATGATGTGGCAAGAAGAAGAGTACAGAAAAAAAGAATTCAGGATCCAAAAGTGTTATGTTGCAAAGAAAAGAAAGGGAAAGAAGGGGTAGTGGGAAAGGGGTAGGCGGTGAGAGATAGAGTGAGAGAGAAAGAAAAAGCTCTACAATATAGTCTTGTAAGCATAAGGTTGTCGGTAGTGGTAAAAATTGAAAAAAACCCACCAAATTAGAAAGGCAAACAGCCAAAACCAATTACCTCTCGGTTCTCCCCTCTCCAATCTTTCATCATGCCAAAAAGCAAATCCCAAGATCTCTTTTTCCTCCTATTTTTTCTTTCTTTCTTCATCGTAGAAATCAAAAACTCATTAATCAATGAAGCACTCTTCCAAAACTGTCTCAATAATCTCGTCTAGTACAAGCAGATCCAAAAATCATCTTTGGTGAAAGTCACGTGTATTGGTCAAGTACACGTCAATAGATCAAAGTATAGAATCATTTAGGCATAGAATCACTCTCTCCAAGACGATCTCCCAGAATGCCGAATGAAAGGGAGAATATGGAACACGGCCTTGTGCTTCTAATGTAGTGTCATGCCCCCAAGCCACACACACATTCGTATACATATTCACAACACAAGGCTTAGGGATGCAACAACGCCGTACACTGCAAGCAAGCTTCACAAGCATACAAGGCTAGCAAAGCAAATATCAAAACCATCTGCAATAATCCAAATAATCTAAATAACCAAATTTAAATGTCTTACATCCGTCCAATAATCAAATATCAATTCTTTTCCAAATCTCTCATCTAACCCAAAATCCCACAAAATTAAAGTACGAAATCAAATAATATAATTTCAATAGTCCTAAACAATACTCACTGTCTAAATAATATAAAATACTAGAAGATAACGATAGCCAAATATCAGGGTCACTCTTGAGCCTCCTCGCCAGTTCCACGATGACCAAACTCTGAAAATATTAATATAACCATAGTCAGCTGAAAAGCTCAGTACATAATGACGCACTACAAAAGTGGGATCATTGCATGCTACAAAGGAAAAGTTCACAATAGGGTAAAAGGTATAAGTCACAAGTAAAGCGATTATCACAAGTTCAATATGGAAGGAACAAAGGTTCAGAGGGGCATAAGTCAAATGTAACATCACATTTCCAATATTCAAAAGTCACTGAGGGTAATCAATACGGGTACGAAACCACCTTGAGATCATCAGCTTAGTCCAAAAAGCAAGTTATTGTCACCCCGACTGCGAACGGGTCCACAAAGCGAGTTATTGCTTACACCGAAAGCCCACGGTGTCAGAACTAGTTCCTAGGTTCACATGCCTGTCGACGGGGCCAACGTTTGTCCCCCATTGCTGGGATCACAGTTCACATATAGGCTAATGCCTATGCCCCACTGGCGGGGGTCTTTTCTGAGTTCACATAATCTAAGCCTCTCAATAGGTGTTCAAAGTTCACACAATTCGAAAGAAGGTGTTCAAAGTTCAAGGCAAGTGTTTCAACTTGATTCTAAAATAGTTTCACAATAAAGATAAATCAATATTCTAAGGGTTTATATATTTGAGAAAACAAAAGGGGATGAGCATGCAAGATCCAAATAAAGATCTAAAGTTTATCAATAGCTTCACAATTCAGAAAGTTTGGAGTTCACAATCAACAATGTTATAGTATTCGAAACGTAAATCGCAGCACTAAGGTAGTACGAAATTACGTACCTCAATACCAAATTACTTTCTTTATCCCTTTCCTTAGAGTTCAAATACCTATTTCAAATAGTTCATTCACATCACATAAGGGCCTAATAGCTAAGGCAAAACACACAAGATGAATTGGGAATTCCCAAAATAATTTACAATTTTCAGGTCATTGGCAGTCGAGTGGGATCCACCAGTCGACTGGCCGAAGGCTACTGTCCCCATATAAAAATCCCTCTTAGGCGATCCAGTCGACTGCCCCTCCATTACTCTTTCTCTGCGAAACATAGTTTTGGGCGCTCCAGTCGACTGGTCAAACCAGTCGACTGCCCCTTAACTACTGTTTCAATGTAAAACACAGTTTTTGGGTGCGCCAGTCGACTGGTCGAACCAATCGACTGCCCCTGAAAAAACCGGTTTTACATGATTTCACATAACTTTAGCGCATCATATCTTTTTCATCCGGACTCCAAATTGCGCGAGGTCAGTTCCGATGGATTCGTATTGACGAAAGGAACCCGCCGAACATAATTTCACGCTCTGAATCACTATGGTCAATTTCCAACAATCATAACTTTAACTTTAAGTTCAATCCTCCAACTTCAGGGTTTCTATGAACATAAACGATTGATCTTGAGTTCTATGGGGATTCAACATGAAACGAATCCCAAGGAATCCAAGATCTACCATGAAGTCCGTCATAGATTAAAATCAAGGTTCTAATCACATCTCTTTTCACATCTAATCCCTCGTTTAGGGTTCTTTTCATTCGTTTAACGATTAAAGATTATAGATCTTACCTCGGTTCGCGATCTCTCTTCTTGAATCACGTTCTTCCTCTGTTTCTCCTTGAAGATTGCCTCTTAGGGCTGTAAAAATGTTTTAGGGTTTCTTAATCTCCCTTAATGATGTATTTATGAGACTTTTTTTTAAAAAGAAGCCCTATCTACTGATTGTGATATTATATAACCGCATGTACACAGATCGTGTAAATACGGGTCAAACTCAGGGAAGAGAATTGTAATTTCTGTCCCTATAATATTCGAAAAATAAACTTACAATATATTATTGCCTGGCATATACTCAGGATTTACGTGGACAAAGACCTCAGAGCCAACAATATATTGTAAATTTATAAACTAAATTGATATATGGGTCGAAAACAATGTAAAAAGGATTACCAATTCTTTTCTTATATTTAGGCAAAGTGTACCAAAATTCTAATGATCTCTTTTAACTACTTATCTAATCTAATTAGAAAACCAAAACCTAAGGGCTTAAGTGAATTGGAAAATTTCAAAAGTACTTGGGAATGGTGTAATAACCTTAATTCAATATAAAAGATTACTTAGAGTTAGAATCCACCATGGGTTTCAGATTAGATTATTAATCCAACCAATATTTGTATTGGATAGTGTATTTGATAAATCAAGTCAATGGGGAATAAGATGTATTGATGTCATCACCCATGAGTGAGTGATCAAATATACTACTCAATTTTGAATATTAAATAAGAAATTATATTTGTTTATTAGCAATTACTCATACGAAAGGGGAAAGCCAATGGCATGAGTGATTGAGAATCCACAAATATAAACCCCTATATATGATGTTATTTTATGCCATTAATTTTAATTAATCATCTTTCTCCTTCTCCATGGCTTCATCTAAACCCCAAGTAGATGGGTTTAGTTACTCATAAAGAAGGGGAAAGAAACAAAATTAAAGAAGATAAAGAAGAGAAGTACCATCAATAACCTGAAAAGAAAAACAAAACAAAAAAATAACTTCTTCACTAACTTGAAATAAACCAAAAGTACATCAAATTGGGACTTAAAATAAATAACAAAATAAAAGAAAAACTTAGTCTTTTTCTCCTTGCAATGGCCGAATTTTCCTTCTTCGAACCTTGATGCCACCTCGGGTTGGATCTCGGATAGTTAGCCCACCAAAGAAAGCACTGAATGCCTCCTTGTAGTAATTGAAAGACAAAATTGGGCGAGAAAAAAAAACTAAAAAGGGAGATAAAGGAAGAGAGAGAACAAAAGAGGAAAAATGGATGAAAAATTAAAGGAAAAGAAAGAAAAAATTGGGCTAAAAAAATATTAAGAAGGGAGAGAGAAAGAGGGAACGAAAATTCCAAAGGCGGAGAGAGTAAAAAATGGAAACTCCAAGGGAATAATAGAAGGATAGCAAGAAAAAGAGAGCCTCTTCTTCATTAAGAGTAATATATATATATATATATATATATAGAGGAAAATGATTGTGAGCTTGAAGCTCATATTGCTTATATGAGCTTGAGGGCCAAACACATGTGGGCCCACATTGTTAGGATGATCTAAAGCATTCATTTGAAAGGTCCTTACATAGATAGCATGTGTACAAAAAAGTATTTGAGATTTACACATCAGCATTACTCTTTTACCATTAACCCCATTGCTGATATCTAACAGAGAAATTATTTGAGGGTAAAATCTGAATATACATACAAAAAGTACCGACCAAGGGTACCCGTCTATGACAATTATGAAAAAACTACCAAGAAGACGTAAAGACATATGACAATGACGAAAAAACTACTTTATATTACTCATGCAGGACACTTGCAAAATATTGACGGATTCCGGGCACCTGAAGAGGAACAACAATTATGGAAACCTCTTTCGATTGGAGGGCTAGGATCAACCTATGGAAATGATTTTACGGGCACAACCGATTGATGTTGTGTTCCATCACATGGACGGTTTGGATCAACCTATAACCCGCTATAGATCGGAGGGTTCGGATCAACCTATGAAAATTATTTTTGGGGCATAACTTATGTAGGCAGTGGCCCATCTAATGGACGGTTTGGATCATCGTATGGTACAGGGCATACCGTACATTTTAATAAAGTGAGGAATGCGATCATCAAAATACGGTGAGTAGTGCCATTAAAAAATATGGTAGTGAGGACATTAGCACTATATATAATTTGAAACCATCGTTGTTACTTGGATGTTCCCACGCGGGTCGGGTTCAACCCGAATTTGGGTTGGGTCGGGTTAAGCTTTTTTGCAAATCGAGTTGGGCTGGGTTGAGAAAAATCAACCCGAATTGGAAATCGGGTCGGGTCAGGTTGGGCTGTTGGGCAACCCGTACCGACCTGAAACCCGAATTTGGGTTCCATCTGAAGAAGTTCTGTATATGTGTTTTTCTTTTTCAATATTGAAATAATCTCCACACTCCACAATGGACTGTTTGGATAATCCTATGGTGCGGGCCATACCGTGCTTTAATAAAGTGAGGAGTGTGATCATCAAAATATAGTAGTGCGGATAACATTTCCCTTTGTTAATTGTTAGTCCCTGTTTGGTTTGGATTTTGAGAACCGATTGTGAGTTAAAAAATTATTAATGGTGACTCACTATTGGTTCTCAAAATCCGAAACAACATGCCTTGAGTTGAGGTGGTCAACAATTGGTACTTTATCAAATCGGGTCAACCCGACCCAACCCAACCCGAATTGGAAATCAGGTTGGGTCGGGTTGAGGAAGTTGCAAATCGGGTTGGGTCGGGTTGAACCCAGTCGGGTTGGAAATCGGGAACTACTTTTCCTTATTCACTATGTGCGGGTCAAATTACGAAAAGTTTGATATTATGAATGCAGGACACCTGTAAAAATATTGACGAATTCTTGGCACCTTAAGAGGCACAACAATTATCGAAACTCCTATAGATTGGAGGGCTAGGATTAGCCTATGGAAATTATTTTACGGGCACAACCTATTTATGTTGTGTTCCATCACATGGACAGTTTAGATCAACCTATGATGTGGTCTGTACAATTCTTTGTCAGCCCGTGCATCACACGGGGTTTTTTGCTAGTATATATATAGAGGAATGGAAACTAAGGGAATTATTTTAATTTCTCCCAAAAATCTGTGGGAATTACACATCACTTTTTTGACTTTTTTTAACAAAGGCACCCATTCAACTCATATATTTACAATCCTACCCCCTCCTTTATGCTTTCTAACAAAGGCACCCATTAAAGCCACTTAATTTCAATCCTACCCCCTCCTTTATGCTTTTTAACAAAGACACCCATTGAAGCCACATAATTTCGATCTTACCCCTCCTTTATGCTTTTGTAATAAAAAATCTATAGGGTGATCTTAACCATCCGATGCAAGAGGAACATCATACTATGGAAACCTCTATCGATTAGACGGCTAGGATCAGCGTATGGAAATGATTTCTGGGGCACAACCTGTTGATGTTGTGTTCCATCACATGGACGGTTTGGATCAACCTGTGAGGTGGTTCGTACAGTTCTTGGGCCGGGTACGGGTCCAAGATTCGTGACCCGTAAATTTCCCCGGGTCATTTTAATTACACCCCAACGCCATCCCAATGAGATTATCCGAACCGTTAAATTAGTGGATCCCAATGTGAATTTCAATTTTACCAATGAGCGAACCTCTTGAATAACTTTTGTGGCTAATCTTAACCGTTCAAACGACAATCAACAATTCCAATTCAATTTGTACCTCTTGTTTTTTATCCATGATTTTCCAAGCTTTGCTTTTTCCCTTAAAACTCCATCTTTAAAGCATATTTTCTGTGAAAATCCAGAAAACAACCTGAAACACCAAAAACAAGGAAATACCTTAGAGTAGTACCGCTCTAAATATGAAATATGCATGTTTTTCCTACCTACTATTCACACATAAATGTGCTCATCAAATTCTCCCATACTTAAGCTTTGCTCGTCCTCGAGCAAACAAGAAGAAGAGACAAAACAAAAACAAAAACTAAGCTAAAAACAAAGACAAAACAAAAATAAAAACAAATCTAACTCACTTTCGTCGGAATCACGATTGCACTTAGCACGTGCAACAAGCCTTTAAACCCCTAGGTTACCCTAGTGGACGAGTTGTGTCTCGTGAGTGGTTGCAGTGAATATACACACAAAATTTCAAAAATAAAACTTTCTAAAAATAAAACTTTCTTTTACAAATCCTCAATATAGAATAAAGCCAAATATTTTTAATCCATTTGCTTTGATAATTTACTCAAAATAGAACAACTAGGTTAGCCCCATACTTGAATTTTGTCATCTCATTGAGGATGGATTCATATCCTATCTGCGGAAGCGACTGTCTCCGAAAGTAGCCTGTTTATCGAAAGACGAGGCCGGTAAGACTGGGGTTAGTGAGACAAAAGGGTCAGGATTTGGATCTGCGATTGGGTGCAACTCAGGTCAGATTTTGAGATGCGAGTGAGCGCAACTCATGTCAGATTTTGAGGTGTGGGTGGGTGCGGGTGCAACTCAGGTCAGATTTTGAGGTGCAGGTGGGTGCGGGTGCAACTCAAGTCAGATTTTGAGGTGCTGGTGGATGCGGGTGCAACTCAGGTCAGATTTTGAGATGCAGATGGGTGCGGGTGCAACTTAGGTCAGATTTTGAGGTGTAGGTGGGTGTGGGTACAACTCAGGTCAGATTTTGAGGTGCAGGTCGGTGCGGGTGCAACTCAGGTCAGATTTTGTGGTACAGGTGGGTGCGGGTGCAACTCAAGTCAGATTTTGAGGTGCAGGTGGTTGCGGGTGCAACTCAGGCCAGATTTGGTGTAGGTGGCTGCGGGTGCAGCTCAGGTAAGATTTTGAGATGCAGATGGGTGCGGGTGCAACTCAGGTCAGATTTTGAGGTGCAGGTGGGTGTGAGTGCAACTCAGGTTAGATTTTGAAGTGCAGGTGGATGTGGGTGCAACTCAGGTCAGATTTTGAGGTGCAGGTGGGTGCGGGAGTCCAAATGAATTAGCGAGGTGGGAGATAAAGAAAACATGATGTGTCTGCGGAATTGACCTGTCTGCGGAAAAGGCCTGTCTGTTAATGAGACGGGGGCCAGCGGGACTGGGGGTCAGCGAGACGGGAATCAAAGAGGATTGGCCTAGATGGCAATGATACGGTCCTCGTGAATGAATAGTCCACTCGGAAGCAATGATACAGTCTTCGTGAACGAATAGTCCACTCGGAAGTAATGATACGGTCTTCATGAACGAATAGTCCACTCGGAAGCAATGGTCTTCGTGAACGAATAGTACACTCAGAAGCAAAGATATATTCTTTGTGACGAATAGTCTACTCAGAAGCAATGATACGGTCTTTATGAATGAATAGTTCACTCGGAAGCAATGACACGGTCTTCGTGAACGAATAATCCACTCGGAAGCAATGATACAGTCTTCGTGAACGAATAGTCCACTTGGAAGCAATGATATTGTCTTCGTGAATGAATAGTCCACTCGTAAACAATGATACGGTCTTTGTGAACGAATAGTCCACTCGAAAACAATGATACAGTCTTCGTGAACGAATAGTCCACTCGGAAGCAATGAAAGGTCTTCGTGAACGAATAGTCCACTCAGAAGCAATGAAACGGTCTTCGTGAATGAATAGTCCACTCAGAAGCAATGATGTGGTCTTCGTGAACGAATAGTTCACTCGGAAGCAATGATACGGTCTTCGTGAACGAATAGTTCACTCGGAAGCAATGATACGGTCTTCGTGAACGAATAGTTCACTCGGAAGCAATGATACGGTCTTCGTGAACTAATAGTCTACTCGGAACCAATGATACGGTCTTCGTGAACGAATGGTCCACTCAGAAGCAATGATATGGTCTTCGTGAATGAATAGTTCACTCGGAAGCAATGATGCAGTTTTCGTGAACGAATAGTTGCTCGGAAGCAATGGCATGGTCTTCCTGAACGAATAGTCCACTTGGAAGCAATGATAAGGTCTTCGTGAACGAATAGTCCACTCGGAAGCAATGGTATGGTCTTCATGAACGAATAGTCCACTCGAAAGCAATGATACGATCTTCGTGAACGAATAGTCCACTCAGAAGCAATGGTACGGTCTTTGTGAACGAATAGTCCACTCGGAAGGAATGATACGGTCTTCGTGAACGGATAGTCCACTCGGAAGCAATGATACGGTCTTCGTGAACGAATAGTCCACTCGGAAGCAATGGTACGGTCTCCCTGAACGAATAGTCCACTCGAAAGCAATGGTACGGTCTTCGTGAACGAATAGTCCACTTAGAAGTAATGATACGGTCTTCGTGAACGACTAGTCGACTCGGAAGCAATGGTATAGTCTTCGTGAACGAATAGTTGTAGACACCACATTTTGATCGGACCCAAGTTCGCTGTGTTTGTGCGAAACCCCATCCAATCACCAAGCTAGGATCCCAAATTGCATCACAAGTTAGGTTACGGTCTCACCAGGGCCCCCGCCAAATTTCATCAAAATCCGACCCAATTTGACAAATAAGACAAGCCGAGAAGGAGGTAGAGTGTAAGTATAAAAAGGGGGGCGATTTATCTGCGGAGGAGAATATCCGGTTGAGAAGGGGGGTGCATTTATCCTGCGAAGGTCGCACCCGGGCCAAATAAGACAAAAATGGCGGGCGCGCCTCATCAAGTGGGGGTGCGGATATCAGCATTTTTATTTTAATATATAAAAACAAATCAAAAAGAAGGAGGAGGACTGTTCATTTTCGTTAAAAAAATTCTCAGAGAGAGAGAGTGAGATCCCCAAAACCCAAACCCTCTTTTCCGATCGCATTTCTCATTTGATTTTGCCGGATTCTGGCAAGCTCTGGCTGATTTCCTTTAATTTGACTGCTTGATTTCCATTTTTTTCATTCTCCCTTTCTCTTGATTCTGTCCGCAATCTTCTATTAGAAGTCTAGGTAGATTCTCGTAAAATCAGAGAAATCTCAGATTTGAGATCTAAGATCTGAGAAGAGAGAGAGAGAGAAAAACAGAGAGGGGAGAGAGCCATGGCCATGATCATCGTCCCCATCTTCGTCCATCTTTGAGAGCTAGCTGTCCATCTTCTTCTCCATCTCCTCCATTGATTCCACTTCAACCCCAACTCAAAACCCTTTCTTCGATGATCCCAAAACCCTAGATCTAATCTAAACCCCATTGATTCCGGCAATCTTGCCGGAATTCGGTCATCTTCTCCGTCAATCCTTTCCGACTATATAACCCTAACTCCGGCCAACCCGAACCAAATCCAGCCAATCTCCACCACAACCCTATTTCCTTAGCCATCTCATCCATTTGTACTCTCTTATCCAACTCCATGACCCTGTTTTTCCAGCCGAGCCTCCACTAATTTCAGCCTCACCTTCCCCGTCTCTAAAACCACCATATTCCCATTACCCTAAAACCCACATCAGCCATTATCCCTACCACTTCTTTCATAACTCCCACCACCTCTCACTGCCGAGGATTCATAGAAGAGAAGGGTTTTCCCTTGGATTCGATCACCATCCTTGTCTTTCCGGGCCACATCTACACAATCCGGACATCTCTTTGATCATCGCCTCTCCTCTTTGCCATCAATTCCAGCTCCTCCTCCATTATTTTCCCCCATCTCAGCCACTTTTCACTTCCACTCCTCAAAAGCCCCAAAACCTATTTCATTTCCCCATTCAAACCCTACTTTGTCAGCCACCATTGCTTAACCCATCCCCCATTCTATCCATTCTCGGATAACCATTCCTTCAATAATCGGTGTCCAGCATTATTGTATCCCGGTCATCATCAGCGGCATTTCATCGGAAAGTGACGCTAATACCCAAAGCAGCAGAGGATACTCGGTGGATACAACTACTCTCATTTAATACAGGTAGCATATCTCACTCCTATTCTTTCTCTGTGATTGATAGTTGTCTTGTTTGGTTTTGAATTTCTCATCCAATGAATCGATCCCCTGTTTTACTGGTTTATGTTTCATGGATACCAACATTTGCTAGTGCTGCATTTGTTTTTAAGCAAGGTCTTGGTATGTGATCAAATGCTAAATCTGCTTGTACCTTGGAACTTGGAATATTTTGGGGTTAGAGATTATCTTTTAGGAAAACTGAGTTTATAGTTTCTTGGATATTCGACAGCTTGGTTGTAGTAGTTTGAATACCATTTAGATAATCGCAGGATATATAGCTTCCTAGTGTCTGAGTGGCAAAGGAGATTTACATTATTATGCAATGGCTTTAATTCAAAAGAGGGGTTGGCATTGTCATTTTGTAATGATTTCATGAGGGTAATGTAGTTCTGTCTTGGTAATCATAGCTGAATCTTTGTTTATGCTTGTCAATTTAAGCATATGGGAGTATTAATATCAAGCGTAGTTGTATTCATGATGTTTTCCTTATCTAACTCGACCGCATTTTGATAGCTTGTATGGATGATATAGTTGGGGGGTGAGAATATTAAAGCATGGTAGTGTTACTACTGCTTTCTAGTACAGTTTTAATCAGGTTATTTGAAATTGTGCGATCCCAGCTTGGCTTTTCTAGTGAATCTTGGAGAACCATAGTAGCTATGATTAGTTGTTATAATGGTAAAGGCAAGATGAGTTACTGCAACTGTTACTATATAGCTGTGATAATACATTTCCATGGAATAATAACAGGGAACTTATATTTGTGCCACTGTATTTCTGTAATGATGCAATTTTACTGTTTCCCACTCATGCAATCAGTTTTGTTGTTCTCCAAGTCATAATAACTGTAGATTCCTGCATGTTGCAGTTACAGGACAGTTAAAAATTTGATTTTCTTTGAAATGTGTCACGGTTACAAGTTGATTTGAGGTTACTTCAGTGATTTCTGGATAGTGATAAGCTTGAGATTGAGAAATACTCTCGCAGTCCATGTGCCTGTACAGTTTCATATCTGTTTTCTTGTGTAGAATCCAAGTGTTTAATATCACCTAAGCTGTGCCAATTTGAAAAGGGACATACGGTTATGCTAGTGTGGAGTTTTGCCATTCCTATCTGTAACGATGTTATCACTGAATTTGGTTTCGATATAAAGAGAAGTGGTCAATTTGTGAATACTTTCACCAGTTTTTCTTGGTTTTTTTATATTTGTGACCTTGGTACTTAAAGCATATTCTTGAGGAAGTATTTAGCTGACTATCTATTAATTCACCTCAGAATGGAGTTGTTTTCGATTAATTTAGTTTTCAAAGGTCATTTTAAAGAATGGAATTTGATCAAAAGGCATGGCTATAATTTAACTGCTTAAGAAGGGATCAAAAGGTCCAAACCAATTCCTTTATCCATCAATGGTCTTTGTGGTCTCTCTTATGGAAGAAAATCCAAATTTTAGAGGGATGAGGGTGCATCACTAACCATTTGAGCATTTGATTTTTGGAGTATTAATTTAGAAGTACTTGTTGAATTCGAATTCCAATTTGTATGGGTATCAAAATTTGCTCAACTCGCAAATCAGCCCCTGTTTTGAACAGGTTCAACTCGCAAATCAGCCCCCTGTTTTGAACAGTTTCAACCAGCAAATCAGCCCCTGTTTGGTACACTTCAACCCCTATTGTACACATGTTCATGCACTGAATCAACTCATGATTCAACCCTTGTTGGCCCTGTTAGCCCAAGGGTTCAACAAGTACTCCCATTGAAATATTTTGATGATTAACAAACTCAATTTGTTATAAAATAAAGGTTTTATACACTAATGATTTCCATTGGCAAAGTTATGGTGTTGATAGCGTAGCATCCTCAAGAGCGCATGACAAATGACAAATCATTCAAGCTCAAAGTAATATCAAAGGCATGAAGAAGGCATCACCATCTCAAAGGTATTCAAAGACAAGGTTGAACTCTAGCATAACAAGAATGGTAATCAACTGAAAAGTTCAAGCTTGGCTCAAGCATCAGTGGAGCTCAGTGAAGACATGTCAAAGCCTCTACAAGGTGCCAATAAGATTGAAGACCAAGTAAATTTAGAATGTAAATAGTCCTTCATGTTTAATCTAGGTCTATGGCACAAAGGAGAGTTAAAATCAAACTAAGTAGAACTTAATGGGTTTGTGAATGTTCATAGTGGTGTCCCAACATTGTTGGACCCTCATGAAATTCCATTTAACTTGATAAATTAAAGTTCCAAAAGCCCAAACAAAGACAACAAAAATATAAGAAAAAATCTGCTGTTCGTAGGCTTCTCGGAACTCCGAGAAAATTCTCAGAGCTCCGAGAATGGTTACAGGTTAAAAAAAAAAAGGGACTCAGAGCTCCGAGCCCGGAGTCCAAGAAGACCGTTGGGGAGCTTAAAAATTGTGTATTTTTCTCCCCTCTATTTATATGAACCTTGGGACTCTTGGAACATCACCTAAGGAGTTTACAAATATTTTAAGAGCACTAAAAGGCATTCATTCTCCTTCTCCTGAAGATCTTGACTCTCAATCTCTCTCTTGTGCTATTTACCTTAGATTATTCTTGAGAGACTTTTGGGTTTTCATTTGTTGATCCTTTTCTTATGAGAGTGAGTGAGTTTTACTTGTAATTAGCCTATCTAGAGGCAAGCAAGCTAAAACCTTTTATCTTCTTTGTATTTGGCACAAAGGGCGCTGTAGTAGACCCTTGGAGCTTGAAGCTCGATTTGTATAAGGTGGAAGGAGCGCCATATTTAAGTTCCTTGGAGAAGATAGTGGAATCCTCAAGGAGAGTAACTTGGGAAGAGTGGAGTAGGTCTTGAGCAAAGACCGAACCACTATAAAAATCCTTGTGTCAAAGCTTCATTGTCTCTTCACCTCTTCTCTTGTGGTAAGCTTTTTACTATTGCTTTAAATACTATTTTTGATTTCCTATTCAATCTAAAACTAGTGCAATCTAAGTTTTTCAAAATCCTTAAAATTTGAAAAG
The DNA here is from genome assembly GCF_043159265.1 of Tasmannia lanceolata. Taxonomy (NCBI): domain Eukaryota; kingdom Viridiplantae; phylum Streptophyta; class Magnoliopsida; order Canellales; family Winteraceae; genus Tasmannia; species Tasmannia lanceolata. The sequence goes on along the minus strand of NW_027518697.1, from coordinate 25,554,206 downwards.
AAACCCAATTCACCCCCTCTTGGGTTGCTAAGTGGAATTTTACTTGGTATTCGAGCATAGGCTCTTGCATAGGATTTCTCTTTGAAAACTTACAAGGGAAAGATCCAAATGGCAACCTTTTCTCATAGCAATGAGGGGCAATCCACTACTAGACCTCCCTTCTTCAATGGCTCAAACTATCCATATTGGAAAGCTAGAATGAAAGTGTTTTTGAAATCTTTAGATTTTGATGTTTAGAGAAGTATCCAAAATGGATATAAAGAACCTAGTGTTGATATGGAACTATGGGATGAAAATGAAAGAAAAGAGTCCACTATCAATGCAAAAGCAATGAACGCCTTGATTTGTGCCTTATCTCCCGAGGAGTTCAATCGAGTTTCTACTCTTGAAACCGCTAAGGAGATTTGGGATATGCTAGAGATAGCTCATGAAGGGACAAATCAAGTGAAAGAGTCCAAGATGAATCTTCTCTTTAGAGAGTATGAACTATTCATGATGGACCCTAATGAAACCATTGCCGAAATGCATACTAGGTTCACAAACATAACAAATGGGTTGAGATCATTAGGTAAACAATTGTCTAGCAAGGACTTAGTTACCAAAATACTTAGGTCATTACCTAAAGATTGGGATCCCAAGGTCACCGCCATTGAAGAAGCAAAAGACGTATCAAAAATGGACTTAGAAAACTTAATAGGATCCTTAATAACTTTTGAAATGGTTTTAAAAGGAAGAGAAATCTTAAACAAACAAAAGGAAGATACAAAAAGGAAAGGAATAGCTTTTAAAGCAAGAGTTGAGAGTAAAGAAGAAGAGAGTAAAGAAGACACACAAGATGATTTTGGTCTCTTCACCAAGAGATTCAAGAAATTTCTCAAATTCAAGAAAGGAGGCAACTCTAGCCAAGGAAGAAATAGTCCTTCAAGCAAAGAGGAAATGAGATGTTATAAGTGCAACAAGGTTGGTCATATAAGGCCAAATTGCCCACTCATCAACAACAATGACAAGGATAAGAAGAATAGAAGAAATGGCAAAAAGGCCTTGTGTGTGGCGGCTTGGGATGAAGGGAGTGCTTCATCCGGAAATGAATCTAACGGAAAGGATGAAGATGACCTTTGCTTCATGGGACTCGCCGATGTGACACAAGATATCTCCGTATCCAAGTAAATGATGTTGATGATATATCTCATGAATTCTCTAATGATGAACTAATATTTGCTTGTGAAAAACTTCATGAAAATTTGAATTTACAACTTGCCAAAAACAAAACAATGAAAAAGTCCTTACAAGATATAACTAGGGATTTTGGGTTCTTGAAAAAGGATTTCGATTTACAAACCAATACAAGTGAAAAGTTGATTTTGGAAAACAAAGCTTTGAATGAAGAAGTAGACAAATTAATCTTTGAAAACAAAAGCTTGAAAGAGGAAAATGAGAAACTTGTTTTGAAATGCAAAGAACTTTATTTAACGTTTAGAAAATTCTCATGTGGCAAAAACAAACTAGATGAAATTTTTGAAAATAAGCTTGTCTCTTTAGAAAAAAATGGTCTTGGTTACCAACCCCTTTCTAAAGGAAAAGCCTCATTCAAAAATAAGTTTATGATGAATTCCTCCCACATCCATGCAAGCACTAGTGCTTTTATTCCTACTTGTCACTATTGTGGTAGAATAGGACACTTAAGGTTTGCATGCAATGTTAAGAAATCAAAAGCATCTAAATTTATGTGGGTTAAAAAAGATGAGCTTTATGATGTTGCTAACCTTGAAGGACCCAAGAAAAAGTGGGTACCTAAAACTTCAACATGAGTTTTGATTCTTGTAGGTGTGCCTGAAAGGAAAACCCTCAAAGGACAAGTGGTTATTGGATAGCGGTTGCTCAAGGCACATGACGGGAGACGTAACCAAGTTCGCCAGTGTCACCGTGAGTCATCAAGGAAATGTCACCTCTGGGGATGATACAAGAAGCAAAATCATCGGTGAAGGTACCATTAAAATTAAGGACATTATAGTTGAACATGTTTTGCTCGTTGACGGTCTTTCATTTAATTTGATAAGCATTAGTCAACTATGTGATCTTGGTCACAAAGTTCTTTTTGAAAAAGATAGATGTAAGATTTTGAAGGCTAAAAATAATGAAGTTGAATTTGTTGCATATAGAGATGGCAATATGTATTCATTAGCATTAGAAGACCTTGAAAATCAAAACATCCAATGTCTCTCCGCCATAGATGATAACCCTTGGTTATGGCATAGGAGACTTGGTCATGCTCATATGGATTTGATTTCAAGATTATCTTCTAAAAATCTTGTGAGAGAGTTACCTAAACTCAAATACATTAGAGATAAAGTTTGTAGTGCTTGCATTCATGGAAAACATGCTAAAGACTCTTTTAAACCCATAAGTCTATTATCTACCTCTTGTCCACTACAACTCCTTCACATGGACCTATTTGGTCCCATGAAGACTCGTAGTAGAGGAGGCAGTAGATATGTATATGTGATTGTTGATGACTGCTCTAGGTTCACTTGGGTGTTGTTTTTAACTAGTAAAGATGAAACCTTCAAGAAATTTGTCAACTTGTGCAAGCGAATTCAAAATGAACAAGGGGTTTTCATAAATGAAATTAGAAGTGATCATGGAACCGAGTTTGAGAACATTGAGTTTGATACCTTTTGTAATGAAAATGGAATCAAGCACAATTTCTTGGCTCTAAGAACTCCCCAACAAAATGGGGTAGTTGAAAGAAAGAATAGATCACTTATTGAAATGGCTAGAACCATGTTAAATGAGCACAATGTTCCAAGAAACTTTTGGGCGGAAGCCGTTCATACGGCTTGCTATCTTTTAAATAGAGTGCTCATTACCTCACCTTAACAAAACACCTTATGAACTATGGAGTGGAACACCCCCCAAAGTTAGCTATTTTAAAGTTTTCGGTTGTAAATGTTTTATATTAAACATGAAAGACACCTTGCACAAGTTTGATTCAAAATCCGATGAAGGTATCTTCTTAGGCTATTCAACCCATAATAAAGCTTATAGAGTCTATAACAAAAGAACTCAAATTGTGGAAGAATCCGTGCATGTCAAATTTGATGAGTCATTTGAACCTCCTAAAGTCATTAATGAAGATGATGACGGTGTGAATCTTCTAGAGCCTAATAGCCAAGTAGAGTCCATTGTTCAACCCTTAGAAAATCTTGATTTAGAAGGTCAACCTATAGAAGAACTTGAAGTAGAAGGTCTTCCCAAACATAGTAGAATCATATCTAGTCACCCTTCTACTCAAATCATAGGTGAAACCTCCCAAGGAGTTAAGACAAGATCTCACTATAAGAATGTTTGTGCCAACATGGCCTTTATCTCCAAAATAGAACCCAAGTCCATAAAAGAAGCTAAAAAGGATGAATTTTGGATGATTGCTATGAATGAGGAACTAAACCAATTTGAGAGAAACCAAGTATGGAGGTTAGTTCCTAGGCCTAGTGATCACCCGGTTATTAGGACTAAATGGGTGTTTAGAAACAAACTCGATGAGCATGGAGATATTCAAAGGAATAAAGCTAGATTGGTAGCCCAAGGTTACAACCAAGAGGAAGGTATCGATTATGATGAGACCTTTGCTCCGGTTGTTAGATTGGAAGCCATAAGGATGCTACTTGCATTTGCATCTCATAAAAACTTTAAGTTGTATCAAATGGATGTGAAGAGTGCATTCCTAAATGGGTATATTATGGAGGAAGTTTATGTTGAACAACCTCCCGGTTTTGAGGATTTCAAATTTTCTAATCACGTATATAGGTTGGACAAAGCCTTGTATGGTTTAAAGCAAGCTCCTAGAGCTTGGTATGAGAGGCTTAGCTCATTCCTATTAGAAAGTGGCTTTCAAATGGGCACGGTTGACAAAACCTTGTTCATTAAAAGAAAAGGAAAAGATATGCTTATTGTTCAAGTCTATGTAGATGATACAATATTTGGTGCTACTAATGATAAGATGTGTGAAGAATTCGCACATTCCATGCAAAAAGAGTTTGAGATGAGTATGATGGGAGAGCTTACCTATTTCCTAGGACTTCAAATCAAACAATGTAAAATTGAAATTTTCATCAACCAAGAGAAGTATACTAAGGAACTCCTTAAGAAATTTGGCATGGATAGCTCACAAATCAAGCCAACTCCTATGAGCAGTTCCACCAAATTAGAAAATGATGAAATTGGCAAACCGGTTGATGAGAAGAAGTTTAGAGGAATGATAGGTAGTCTATTATATTTGACCGCTAGTCGGCCGGATATAATGTTTAGCGTGTGTATTTGTGCTAGGTTTCAATCGGGTCCTAAAGAGTCTCATTTGAGTGCCGTTAAGAGGATATTCAAATATCTCAAAGGAACTCCTTCTTTAGGGTTATGGTATGAACGAGCGAATGAATTCAACCTAGTAGGATTTTCGGATGCCGACTTTGCCGGTTGCAGAATTGATAGAAAAAGCACAAGTGGCACTTGTCAATTTCTAGGAAGATCTTTAGTGTCTTGGTTTAGCAAAAAATAAAACTCGGTAGTCTTGTCTACTACTGAAACAGAATACATTGCGGCCGGCGCTTGTTGTGCACAAATCCTATGGATGAAGAACACTCTCATGGACTACAATCTTGCATTTAGTAATGTTCCAATCCATTGTGATAATACAAGTGCCATCAACTTGACAAAAAATCCAATTCAACACTCTAGAACTAAACACATAGAGGTAAGGCATCATTTCTTAAGAGATCATTCTCAAAAAGGAGATATTGAAATTAAGTACATCCACACCAATGAACAATTGGCGGATATTTTCACAAAACCCCTTAATGAGGATCGATTTTGTGACCTTAGGAGTGGACTCAACATTTGGAGTTTGGATCACCTCAAAGAGTTTGCACATGAAGCATGAATAGAAGACACACTTCTCCTTGTATATATCTATATATATGTGTAATTCATGCATTGGATCATGATTTGTACTTGCAATGTCACATATATATATCTATGTGTATGTGTGTAACTATGTCCTCTTTACATTTAAAAAAAAAAAAAAAAAAAATAAATTCTCGGAACTCCGAGAATATGGGCAGAGGGCACCTGGAAAGGTTCTCGGAACTCCGAGACAATTTCTCGAAACTCCGAGATTTCGTCCAGGTGGTCCTCGGAGCTCCGAGAAAATTTCTCGGAACTCCGAGATTCGGGCCAGTAGAAAATAAAAAAAATCGTGTGTTCTCAGAACTCCGTGATTTTTGCTCGGAGCTCCGAGAATCGGGCCAGGAGCGTTATAACCCTGGACCCGGTTCGTTTTTTTTTTACTTTTCTTCTCCTTTTCCCTCTTCCTTCCACTTCTCTTCAAACCCTCATTCCATTTTCCTTGTTTTATCTTCATTCTCTCCCTACACCTTCCTCCAAAACCCTCTTATCCCTTCCAAATCCCTCTCTTCTTCCTAAAACCTTTTTTTTCCATTCAAACCCTAGGATTTCACCCCTTTTTCATTTTTTCTTTCCTCCTTTCTCTATTTCTTCAATTTTCCTCCATTTTAGGGTTATTTCTCTATTTTTTTAACACATTATCTTTCTCTCCACCCACATTTCCTCTCACCATGCCTCCTAAAACCAAAAATCTCAACATTGGAGGCTCCTCCCAAGCTGCAGACCCCGAATACGTTCCTGAAGACGTTCCCGAGGAAGAAGGGCCTTCACGGAAGAAGGCGAAGGCGAAGGCTGTGGCGGCCGAGGTTGTGTCCAACTCCTTTTTCACTGGGGATAAGGCCGAGAAACTCTGGGCCGACGTCGGCACTAGGGGCATCCTCACCGGTAGGTACATTGATCCCCCTGTCCTTCAAAATTTTGATTTAAAGGCCAAATTTGATGCCGTTCATTGGACACCCATCCTTCACCTCAACAAACCCGTATACCCTCGATTGGTGTGTCTCTTCTATGCCAATCTCACCATTTCCCCTTCCTTCTTCAAAATCGAATCTAAGATCAAGAAGACTGTCATCAAACTCAACTATCACACTTTTGCCACACTTCTTGGGATTAGCCATGAGGGCCTCTTACACTATTTTTGGCCGGAAGATGGGACACATTCACTTGATGATCTTGATCATGACACTGTCTATGGTCGGATAACACAGCGCTACCACGCCAATATGCCCGTACAATCTGCCGACCTCATTCCGGCTGCGCGCATGCTTCATAACTTCATGTACCACATCTTCATACCTCGTGCTGGGATGCGTGATGCCCTAAGACCCTTAGAGGCATATATTATCTACAGCATCCTAGAGGGCCGCCAGCTTTGTCTGCCTTATATCATGTTTTGCTACATGTTTCAGACCCCTGGCCGCTACCGCTCTTCCTTGCCATATGGCATGATTCTCACTCGTGTCTTCCGCCACTTTGGCATCATCTTGGATGGAGAAATGACCATGACTCCGACTGCCCCGTTTGATGTTCAGACCTTTAACCGTCTGGCTCTCAATCAAGCAGCGATTGACATTGATTCTGACGATGGAGGCGGCTACGAAGCCGAGGACCAGGCTGCACCGGCACCCCCGCCGTCACAGGATATCTCTCAGTTTTGCACTCGCCAGGATTTGGCTCACATGCAGGAGGCTATTGAGCGATCCATGGCCTCACAGTTTGAGCGGGCTGTCTACCCATGTTGACTCTGCGATTTCGACTCGCTTCCAGACCATGACTACCCATGTTGATGACCAGTGGGCCGCCTATTATCGCTACCTCTCCGGTGACCAGTGGGGCCAGGCGCCGGGCAGTTCTTCTCATCAGCCACCGCCTCCTCCGGAGTAGTAGATGGCTCTCGTTCTCTGATGATGGATCCCGTTTTGCTCTGATTTCTATTTCTATTAGGCTTATCTATATGTTTCTATTTGCCTCGTCTTTGGATTATAAGTTGGTTGTATAGATCCTATTTAGCTAGATGCTTCTAAAGTCAGTTGGATCTTCTTGGGATGTATTCAGTTTATCTAATTCTGTCACTGTTATGATGTGTCGTGGATGCTGTGTCATTTGACTGGTTGTATGCACGTTTATGTATGCCATTTCACATCATCTATATATATATATCTCTTTGGTTTATTGTGCGATGTGCTTCTCTGTTCTATTTTTTTCTCGTATACCTTGTCTTATGCTTGCTTTCTCTATTGCATTGCAATTCACTTATCTCATTGGCTCACACCTGCCCTCTTTCCTTTTGTTCCACTTTTTTGGTGATGACAAAAGGGGGAGAATATTTGAGCTCCCAAGTCATAATAATATACATATATTAAGGGGGAGCAAAGCTCTATGCTTATAATTTTACAATCAAATTTCCATCATTAAAAGTAATGCCTTAAATATTCAATTAAATCAAACTCTTAGGGGGAGCCCAAATTATTTTATTCATCCCTAAAGGGGGAGCTCCTACCCTAAAACAAATTATGTTTGTCATCATCAAAAAGGGGGAGATTGTTAGCCCAAGGGTTCAACAAGTACTCCCATTGAAATATTTTGATGATTAACAAACTCAATTTGTTATAAAATAAAGGTTTTATACACTAATGATTTTCATTGGCAAAGTTATGGTGTTGATAGCGTAGCATCCTCAAGAGCGCATGACAAATGACAAATCATTCAAGCTCAAAGTGATATCAAAGGCATGAAGAAGGCATCACCATCTCAGAGGTATTCAAAGACAAGGTTGAACTCTAGCCTAACAAGAATGGTAATCAACTCAAAAGTTCAAGCTTGTCTCAAGCATCAGTGGAGCTGAGTGAGGACATGTCAAAACCTCTACAAGGTGCCAACAAGATTGAAGACCAAGTAAATTTAGAATGTAAATGGTCCTTCATGTTTAATCCAGGTCTATGGCACAAAGGAGATTTAAAATCAAACTAAGTAGAACTTAATGGGTTTGTGAATGTTCATAGTGGTGTCCCAACATTGTTCGACCCTCATGACATTCCATTTAACTTGATAAATTAAAGTTTCAAAAGCCCAAACAAAGACAGCAAAAATATAAGAAAAAATATGCTGTTCGTAGGCTTCTCGGAGCTTCGAGAATGGTTCCAGGTTAAAAAAAATAGGGACTCGGAGCTCCGAGCACGGAGTCCGAGAAGACCATTAGGGAGCTTAAAAATTGTGTATTTTTATCCCCTCTATTTATATGAACCTTGGGACTCTTGGAACATCACCTAAGGAGTTTACAAATATTTTAAGAGCACTAAAAGGCATTCATTCTCTTTCTCCTTAAGATCTTGACTCCCAATCTCTCTCTTGTGCTATTTACCTTAGATTATTCTTGAGAGACTTTTGGGTTTTCATTTGTTGATCCTTTTTTTGTGAGCGTGAGTGAGTTTTACTTGTAATTAGCCTATCTAGAGGCAAGCAAGCTAAACCTTTCATCTTCTTTGTATTTGGCACAAAGGGCGCCGTAGTAGACCCTTGGAGCTTGAAGCTCGATTTGTATAAGGCGGAAGGAACGCTGTATTTAAGTTCCTTGGAGAAGATAGTGGAATCCTCAAGGAGAGTAACTTGAGAAGAGTGGAGTAGGTCTTGGGCAAAGACCGAACCACTATAAAAATCCTTGTGTCAAAGCTTCATTGTATCTTCACCTCTTATCTTGTGGTAAGCTTTTTACTATTGCTTTAAATACTATTTTTGATTTCCTATTCAATCTAAAACTAGTGCAATCTAAGTTTTTCAAAATCCTTAAAATTTGAAAAGAAACCCAATTCACCCCCTCTTGGGTTGCTAAGTGGAATTTCAGGCCCAAATTCAACCCCTATTATGATCCCCCTAAGTCAGCCCTGTTATACCCTAATTCATCACTCTGGTATATAGCTGTTCTCTCATGTAACAGAGGAGCAGCATGGTGCGTGTGTGTCTATGCTTGTTTAGGTGTGCTTGATGTTGTTTAATTGGATCTTTAGATTGAGCATGCTGTAATTGTACATAGGGATGTCTTCATATCTCTCGTTAATCTCATGTGAATGTATGTAAATCTGTTGGCATAAGCTATGGAATTCATGAGAAGTTGCTTCAATAGAAAAATTATCTTGAGAATTTAACTTTAAATCAAGGTTTAATTCATTGCTCTATGATCTGGAGGTTTCCATAGTTGCAAAAGTTTGTAATGGCTATGATGTTCATGTCAATATGTCTTTTTTCGTTTTAGAGTCTAGCTGAACAGACAAGAATTCTTTATTTCAGACGAGTACACTATGAAAAGTCACTATAAGCTTTGACTTCCTTGATTCTTGCTTTCATAGAAGTAATGATTGTGTTGCCATTCCTTACTAGTTAAGCATTGCACTTCATTTTGAGATTTTTAGATTGATTCAAGCACATGACTGCTGCTTCACTAGCTTTTGCACTTACCTGCTAAGATTTCGGACCTGGATAAAGGCACATATGGCTATTTAGTATTGTTTAAGGACTGTTCCAGCAGGTTAAGTGTTCTATGGTTATGATTTTTGGGCTGAGATAGAAGTATATGTTTGTTTTCTGGCATACTATACTTGCTGTCCTACAGCTGGTATGCCTTGAAGTTGTGATGAGTTAAGGATCACATAACTAATGCTCATCGCTGCATAGTTGTTGTCCTATAATGTCTATGCCTTATAATTGTGATTTGGTTGAGTTAAAAATCATATATCTGCCATCATTTGGAGCGTAGCTGCTGTCCTATAGGTTTCATGCCATATAATTGTGATTTGGTTGAATTAAAAATCATATATCTGCTGTCCTTTGGAGCGTAACTGCTATCCTATAGGTTTCATGCCTTATAATTGTGATTTGGTTGAATTAAAAATCATATATCTACTGTCCTTTGGAGCGTAACTGTTGTTCTATAGTTTCTATGCTTTATAGTCATGATTTTGGATGGTGTTCTGAGATCATGCATTTTCCTTTTGATTGTCTCAACCCAAGCCCATCCTTAGAGGACTTGCTCAGTCCAAGTAGTGATCCTCTCTTTATCTAGTAGACTTACTTAGTCGTTTAGACACCCTTATTCATTGATCCCTCCATTTAGGAGACAATTGTGGTCTTATTAGTGAGTTGAGCTAGGAGACACACTCTGTCTCATTGAGGTAGTTCTCTTTTAGAGACAAGCCTCATTTGGGACCTGCCCTTAGGGAGGTTACCTTAGTTTGGTAGGGAGTTTTCTCGTAGGAGGCATGCCGTGTCTCATTTATAGAGCCCCTATTTGGAGACAAGCTTTATCTCATTAGGGGGTTCCCCCTTTTAAGAGGCTTACTCAGCCTCAAGTTAGAGTCCCCCTTCTTTTGGAGTGAGTCTCTGACTCATTTGTCCTTATTAGGAAGTCTTTGACTCTGTTATTTGCTTTAGTGTTATTGTCGGAGAGTCTTTGACTCACTTGTCCTTTAGATGATTTTATTAGAGAGTCTTTGACTCATTTGTTTTCTTTAGCGGTTTTATTAGAGAGTCTTTGACTCATTCATCTTTTGGTGGTGTTATTAGAGAGTCATTGACTCATTTGTTTCTTTTGGTAGTATTATTAGGGTGTCTTTGACTCATTCATCCTTCTCTTTTGTTAGCAGAATTAGAGAGTCTTTGACTCATTTCTCCCTTTTCTTTAGTATTTTTAGTTAGGAGTTTCTCCTTGAAGTTGTAGTCGCTCTTCTTTATTAGAGATCAGCATAATCTCATTAGAGCTTTGCCTTTTGTGATCTTAGATCATTCCTTTGTCTTTGGCGCTAGCTTACCTGATTTAGGGATTTTCTCTGTTAGTTTTAGGGCTTTGCCCTACTTTGTGGTTGTACTTGCGTGTTTCCTTTAAGAGTGAAAACATCTAAAGATCCAAAAGCATTGGAATATTTTAAAATCCAAAAACATTGGAAATTTGAAACTCAAAAATATTTGAAAACTTTAAAAATATCAAAAACATTTAAAAAATACATTAAAAACCCTTAAATCATTTGGAGTGTTAGGTTTTAGTTAGGAGAGTTCGATTTTTGAACTACGTTGGCTTGATCCTCTTCCACGAGGTACGTAGCGCAGCTCGGGATTCATGTCCCAAGTCCAGCCAAACTTTGTAAACAAATATACTTTAACCCTTTTTCTTTAAAACAGTATTTTCAAAAAGCTCTTCCTTTAGAGCTAGGAGTTTCTCCTAGATAGAGAGTTTCTCTTAGAGTTAGGGGGTTTGTTGTTGATTTGTTGTGGTTGTTGTGTGCTTGTTTTAGAGTTAGGGGTTTGTCCTAGAGTTATAGGAGCGCTTCCGTCCGGTCAGTGGGGGATTCACATCGCCGACTGATGACTAGAATAGGGTGCGTTAGTGATCCCATTGTTTTCCTTAGGATGCATAGCCTAGTTACACATAGGTTGTAGGAACCACCTGCATTAGCTTAGGGCTAATCTGCATTTAGTTAGGGCATATAGGGTGTCCTAAAATCCACAATTCACTGAAATTTAAATAATCGTACAAGAAACTTTAATAACTGGTCCGGTCTTTTAGATCGAGTCTAGGATAGGGGGCTAGGTGTCTTAGGCATCATAACTTAGAATAGGCGCGAAGAACTGCGTTGCTCTGATTCTTGCAGAGGCAGGGATACGTAGGCTTCTTTGGATGAATATCAGACTATCCGAGGACTCGGGCTAAATCGTTTAGAGTCTTAGGATTTGTTATGTTGTGTGCTTTGTTATGTTTTCTTATTTTCTTATACTGATCCTATATCTTTAGCTGTAGCTTGTATGTGTATGTCCACTAGAACTTAGACACCAGTTAGGCATGTCACTCACAACCTAGTTGTCATTAGGTGACACATCTTTTATCTTACTTTACGTGTGCTTATTATTTTATCCCCGAGTCATGCATGATTAGGTAGACGTTTACTCGGGGATATTTGTTCCCATTTCACATGATTTTTACCCAAACTTCTTTAGAGTTAATGAAAATGGCATAAGAGACCAAGTGCTTGCACTCGGACGAATTGGGGGTGCTCTTCTGGCCTTTTCCATTCATAATCAGGCACGAACTCATATATATTTCTGGTTATCCATTGCACAGAGGATTTGATTTTGGGGTTCCATGGCTTATCCATGGATGATGACTCTGAGTTTATTTTAGGTATGTCATGGTTTCGAGCCTTGGCTCCGGATCAAGACATATCTCTTTTTTTTTATATCGCCACTCGTGCTATGCTATGAGGGTGGCATCCGTTTCGAGAGTTATTTAGCAGAGCTCTCATTCACGTGGAGATCCTAGAGGATGTAGGGACTCGTTTCCTCATCATCCTCGGATCGGGGTCCACAGGCTGGCGACTCTGCTGGGGAGTTATAGAAACATTGCCTAGCTCTATAAAAATGCCATTTTTACTAACTTTGGAGAAATTTGGGCTAAAATCATTTTAAATGGGAACTCTATCGTTAGAATCCAGGGGCACCAGATAGGTGCGTAAATAAAATGAGGGATTCGCACACTGCACATCATATGTTATCATATTGTTTATTCTTTATTTCTTTCATTATTTTTCATTATTATTGGCTCCACGGAATAGATACAATGTGCGCTCGACTGGGATATCATTACCCTGATGACGCTGTTGAATCTATTTCCAAGCTATGCGCCGGTGCTGCAGTCGTACACATTGGGCGTACTTTTGTCTACAGCAGCCGATGAGCAATGAAGCATACTATGTATAACATGGGGCGTACTTGTGTTATACATATTAAGTATGGTTCATACGCATAGTACCCGATAGATTGAGTTCGGAGCCCTACTTTATTTTTTATATTATATATATACTTACTGACCTAGTGAAACCCAACTAGGAAGTACCCGTGTTTATATAAGTATATTGCATTCATATAAGGGTCGAACGTGTGTTGCTTACACATGTGGAGCCTAGAGTTAGGAGCTTTGTCCTACTTGTAGACTAGGGTAGCTCATTTTATATGGCTACAATACGGTCCTAGCACACTCATCAGTCTGTCTTGAGTCGAGACTTCCTTGACTCCGCTAGATTAGAATTAGGGCTGGTGCCCCTGGTTAGGATATATGTGTATGTATATATATCTATATATACTGATTATGTATATTAGGGTTCTCCTCTTAGTTAGAGTTCCTTATTCATTTCAATTGGTTATATCCATTCTCTATTCAGATCTAGATCTAGTCAGTGGCTTTTGCTTGCCATTTCCTTGGCCAGGTTTTGTCCTTTGATCTGTTGATTATAGGATTTGACCCCGTTGTCATATATGTTCTCACCTTTGGTCGGTCCTTCATTTGGTCACCTTTATCTGGTAACCATATTCCGAGCTTACCTTACCACCGTTATTCATATACCTTTAATTGAGTTGTGGGAATCCTTTGTATAGCCGTTATGCCGCCGGATTTTATCCAGAATATTTTGAGCATGACCGCTGTTCTTTAGAGTTAGGTAAACTATGAGTTTGTATTGTCATTACTCTTTTCTAGCGCCGTTATGCTGCCAGATTTTATCCAGAATATTTTGAGCAGGACCGTTATTCCTTAGAGTTAGTTAAACCATGAGTTTACCTTACCTTGACTTTCTTGTCTAGCCGTTATGCTGCTGAATTTTTTGCAAAATGTTTTTGAGCATGACTGTTATTCTTTAGAGTCAGTTTACCTTGCCTCAATTCCCATGTGTAGCTTCGATTAGCTTAAAACCCATTTCTAGTGAAAATTTCTGGCTTGATCAGTTGTATTTGCGTTCCTTTCAGTTTTACTAGGTTAGTGGCCTGTACGGGTCGTTCTCGTGGTCACAATTTATTGGCTACTCTTTGGTTATGTATCCATTCTTTGGTTGTATCATAAATTCATCTTATGTATACATTACTCAGTAGGATTAGTTCCTTACTTGTTTACTCGTTGTGTCTTAGATCTGGTTGATGGCTCGTTCGCTACCTTTATAGCCATGGTCTATCATTTCTGATCATATTGATCCTACAGTTGTTGATATCCATCATTTAGATTTTAGATCTGGTCCTTGACCCTACTTTTGTCATTCTTATGGCCATGGTCTATTATCTGAGCCATTGATTTTTCATTGATCCATGTTTATTTATCATATATCCTTTTACCCTTGGATCATATCAAAATCATTGATGGAAAAGTTTGATCTTACCTGTATCCGTTGAGTGCATGATTATTGCTGAGATTAAAAACCTATTTTAGATTATGGGTGTTTATCATTCATACTCTTTCATATCCAAATGAGAGCAGTCATATCCGAAGAAGACCTAAAGGAGTGGATTGAGGATTCTCTAATACCCTTATAGGTGTAGGCCATAATATAACAGGTTCTTTTCCTTTGACCTTCTGAGACAGTTCCTCTTTGACTTTCCAAGTTAAAGTACCCATTGATGTGTTTAAGATTACTCTTATTTGTATTTGTTCAGAATCTTTATCCCATGACTATTGATCTAGTGTGTGCACTTCCAATTCAAAAGTCTGAGTTCAGCAAATGACTGTCTGTCCATAAGACTAACCATTTCCAAACTCATTTGATTCAGGTACCCTTTTGCTTCGCTTATTCTACCAGATATAGTCTCCACCTATTTCGCCCGGTCTTTACTAAATGGTTGAATCTGAGGAAATGTTAATAAAGATAAGAGATATGTTGAAAACCATCTGCACTGAGGTAACAGGCATGAAAGAAGACATGACCTATTTGAAGGCTCAAGCAAAAGAGAAGTTGCCAGTTTCTGAGAGTCTGATTATCCCGAACCCTTCCATGATTGTGAGTTCAGTCCAACCTGTGAAGTTGTCAGTAGATGTTGATGATGCATTGCATGCCAGGGAGAAGTGTAGCAGAAATATGACCCAGGTGGATAAGGGAAAATCGTTGTTAGAAGAGCTTGGACTATTAAACATTAATAATGAAGATAAGAGGGTTCAGAGCGAAAAGAAGTTGGCCCTTCATGACTTCATATTTTTCCCAGATGTCACCCTACCCCCTGAATTTGAGATTCCAGAGTTCGACGAATATGATGGGATAGGGTGTCCAAAGAGACATTTGATGTCATTCATTACTCTTTTAGAAGGTCAAGGCTTATTTTCAGACCAGATAGCAATGCTATTCCCACTCTCTTTAACTGGTATGGCCAAGAAATGGTTTTATAGTTTAAACCCAAGGGCGATTAAAGGTCTAAATGATGTAGTTGAGAGGTTCATCGATCGATTTTCCCAGGGAAATATAGATGAATTCCTTAATGACAGGCAAGAATCACTCAAGCAGAAACAGAGTAAGATGTTTGAAATAGGAATTGGTCTTTCAAAGGGAAAGAAATACCTCAATGCTTCGAAGGAAATGAATTACATTGGGACTTCTCATCAGCTGCTAAAGAAACCTCTCGTTCTTAAAGAAGAATCAATTGAGAAACACAGAAGATAATTCACAAAATTACCTAGTACACATGAAGCTGCTTTAAAGGAGCTGGTCAGAATAAGAAAATTCATTTTGCCTTCCCGTTCAAGCCCTTTGAAAAACTCAGAGAAACATGGTAGTAAGAGATTGTTCATATCACCAATGTTTTGGCCATAAGACCAATTTTTGTGAGGTGTTGAAATATAAGATCCAGAATGTAATAGACAATGACCCTCATGTTATCCATGAACTCAGTGCTATTCAGAAACCCATGCCAAAGCCTCCATCAAAACCTGCTCAGAAATGTGAAAGAAAATTCTCTATTCTTTGCGAGCTCGGTGCTGATCAGAGACCTGCGCCGAAAGGTGATCCATATATTCTGAGAATTGATAAAGATGAGTTTATCCAGTCCTTCGCGGAACCAGTCATTCCTACTTCCGTTACTCCAGGGCCAAGTGAACCAAAGCGTACTCCACATGTTTTGAGAATTGAAGATGATGAGCTCATTCAGTGGTATGCAGAATCAGCTGTTCTTGCCCATACCTCAACGCTGAGTGATAAGAGGACTTTAAAAGGAAAAGAGCCGATGATTGAGAATCAGAAGGAGTCAGGCAGAACTAAGAAGACTTCGCCGATGCCGGAAGATGAAAAGCAATGCAAGCCAGGTCATCTGGAATTTGTAGAGTTGCCCTTTCCGAGATTCCTACTTCAGGATCGAACTCAGTAGCTGTCATCATGATGGGGGAAGGCGGGTTACCCTTAAACTTTCAGTGCCAGTTTCTTGTTCATGAAGACACGTCCAGTTTTTAGAGTCTATCTTTTTATTGAGTCTATGCCAACTCTTGCTTCAAAGTTGGTAAGTTTAGCTGTGTCATTAATAATTCAGAATATGTAGTGTTTGTCAGTTGTCTTATCGAGTCGATGTCCAGTCTTCTGTTAAGTCTGATGTAGAAACCTAGTGAGGCGCGTCAAAAGTTACTGATGTACTTACAGTTTTCAATTCAATAAAATTGTTTGTTTTTTTTACATCTTTGATGTTATATGATTCACTCTTAGATCTAATGTTTAAATAACTAAAGACGCCCTTCTCGGATGAGAATGCAGACGAAATTCTCCTCGTGATCTGAAAAGGGTTAAATGAGAGGAAGAGCGTCAAGCATAGCTACTTGAAGAAGAAATCGAAGCTATCGATAGTGGTATCAAAATCCGAAACTCGGGAAAGATGAATTGGCAAATATTTATCTCCTAAGGAGCGCCTAGAATTGATAAACCTGTTTAGAGGGATTCAAGGTAGTCTTGCTTGATCCTGTAAGGATAAACCAGGTGAATGTCCTGTTTGGTGTAAAGTAAGACTGCATTGGCTTTAAACATCTAGTTGAAAGTGAAGATTTTAAAGAGTGAAACATCAGACATCCTGTGGAGCTGATGAAATATTGAGAGAAGACTTTCTGGCAAGGAAGTTGTATGATAAATTTGAGCCCTAAGAAAAAAAAGGGAAAAAGAAGAAGAAAGAGACAAGGAGTTGTGGAACCTTAAGCATAAATTCAAGATCTTCGAGATGGGAGTGGAGCACAACGGTTGAAGTTTTGCCTGACATGTCGTCAGACTCCTCGACAAAAAAAATTCTAAGTCTTTGAACCTTAAGCAAAAGAGCTTGTACATCAAATACATCAGGAGGCCATCCTTGGACGTCTGAACTTTTATGGCCAAAATCCCAATGTTTAAAAATCTTTCTGTAAACCCTTTGGGCCAAAAGTAAAATTAAGCCATTTCTTTTCAAACACATTATAAACCCGGGGCATTTATGTGCCCGAACTACGTCGAACCTGATCCCCAACTCTTCAGGGGTACGTAGGCAACCTGATTAATTCAGGTTCGGTCAAACCTTGGGATAAAATCCCTTTTAAAATTTTGAAGCTAAATGCTAAACCATTCTTTGAAAAATCCCAAAGCGAACTACGCGGATCTGATCCTCCATTTTTGGGGTAGGTAGGTAGTCTGGCTAGACCAGATTCGGTCCAAATCGTTTGAACCAGAAGATCCTACCCTTTTGAACCCAAGCTCACCTAGAAAGTCCTTCTAGTACAAGCGAAAGTTGAGACAAGTGGTCTTTTAGACTGAAAGCTTAGAAAGCAAAAGTTGTGACTTCTTTGAAGAGAGAAATCAAGGAGATGGAGAAGTAGTCTTCAAACAGGACATGATCCCGGAATCCGAGAAGTGTTAGTGAGACTTGCTTTGATACTCTTCTAAACTAGGGGCATTAAAACCGAGCAACCCAAAGGGGGTAATAACCATGACGGAACTCCCGATGGAGGAATCTAGAGCCTCTTGACATGGTTTTCGAGAGTACTCTAAGAGTGGCTAGCCTTACCATAACAAAATAATACATTTTATCTTGAATAGTCTGCGTCTTCTTTGTCGAGTGCTTAGAAGTCTGTTTTTCATTGATATTCAATTCTAAAGTCCATAGTGTCTGGCACTGAAAGAGCGGGTGTATACCTTCTGAAATGCGAAGAAAATTCAAAGTGGATCCTGGTTTGGAAATCAAGGAAGGGGCAAGACACATTTGGTTCAAACTTGTCAGAGACATCAAGCCTCAAGTAATGTTCAACAATAAAAGGAAGAATCTTAGATCTAGCCTTTGTGGAGTTGGTTTTACAACTATACCAAAGAAAGAACCCATGCAAACTCAAACTTTTCCTACTTATCTTGGTTCTGCTTTCTTAAGACCTTGTCATGGAAGCACATCATACTAGGGGCATCTTTTATGACTTGCGTCATAAAAGATATTACACAATGATAACTGGCATATCTATTCTTAGCCAATAGAAACCAGAGAAGCTTGAACATACTCTTTCAGTTGAATTCCTTGATCAAATTGTTTATTCAGGAGTCAGTTTCAGAAACTTCAATTCCCAGCGGAGTATAGAATCTACTCCTGCATCCTTCAAACCTCATCAGAATGCTTTTCACTTGTTAAAGAGAGTCAGCGCTTGAAAATCTCATCAATCTACTTGAGTTTTGCTTTCAACAAAGATCATGCGCTCCTAGTTATTTTCGGTAAGAGATGACTAGCCCATTAGTGAAATCGATCAAAGATGGTAAATTCTTCATTCCTTTTGAAGGTTTTTAATAAGGATAGAAATTGATGGTTCCGTGTTCCACGGTTTGGTTTTTCTTCCATGGTTTTAGAAAGTTTTCAATAAAGGAAGAAATTACTATATTCTGTGTTACACGGTTTGATCTTTTCTTCCATCATTAAAAAAAAAACCTTTGGTTTATACTTGTTTTGACAAAATTTTTAATACAGCTAACAAAAAAAACTCTTTGAGTGGTTAGTGTGGACTAATTTGATTTGTATTCTTTGAGTTTTTTTAAGAGATGAAAATTCTCGAACCTGTATTACACGGTTTGGTATTTTTTTTGAAAGATTTTAACAGAGTTGGAAATTACTGAACCTGTGTTACACGGTTTGGTCTTTTTGAAAGATTTTAACAGAGATAGAAATTACCGAACATGTGTTACACGGTTTGGTCTTTTTTGAAAGATTTTAACAGAGAGGGAAATTACCGAACCTGTGTTACACGGTTTTGTCCTTTTGAAAGATTTTAAGAAGTATGAAAATTACCAAACTTGTGTTACACGGTTTGGTCATTTTGAAAGATTTTAACAGAGTTGGAAATTACCGTACCTGTGTTACACGGTTTGGTCTTTTTGAAAGATTTTAACAGAGATGAAAATTACCGAACCTGTGTTACACGGTTTGGTCTTTTTGAAAGATTTTAACAGAGATGAAAATTACCGAACCTGTGTTACACGGTTTGGTTTTTTTTGAAAGATTTTAACAGAGAGGGAAATTACCGAACCTGTGTTACACGGTTTGGTCCTTTTGAAAGATTTTAAGAAGTATGAAAATTACCAGACTTGTGTTACACGGTTTGGTCCTTTTGAAAGATTTTAACAGAGTTGGAAATTACCGAACCTGTGTTACACGGTTTGGTATTTTTGAAAGATTTTAACAGAGATGGAAATTACCGAACCTGTGTTACACGGTTTGGTCTTTTTTGAAAGATTTTAACAGAGATGGAAATTACCGAACCTGTGTTACACGGTTTGGTCCTTTTGAAAGATTTTAAGAAGTATGATAATTACCAAACTTGTGTTACACGGTTTGGTCCTTTTGAAAGATTTTAACAGAGTTGGAAATTACCGAACCTGTGTTACAAGGTTTGGTCTTTTTGAAAGATTTTAATAGAGATGGAAATTACCGAACCTGTGTTACACGGTTTGGTCTTTTTTGAAAGATTTTAACAGAGAGGAAAATTACCGAACCTGTGTTACACGGTTTGGTCCTTTTGAAAGATTTTAAGAAGTATGAAAATTACCAAACTTGTGTTACACGGTTTGGTCCTTTTGAAAGATTTTAACAGAGATGAAAATTACCGAACCTATGTTACACGGTTTGGTCTTTTTGAAAGATTTTAACAGAGATGGAAATTACCGAACCTGTGTTACACGGTTTGGTCTTTTTGAAAGATTTTAACAAAAATGAAAATTACCGAACTTGTGTTACATGGTTTGGTCTTTTTGAAAGATTTTACCAGAGATAGAAATTAACGAACCTGTGTTACACGGTTTGGTCTTTTTGAAAGATTTTAACAGAAATGAAAATTACCGAACTTGTGTTACACGGTTTGGTCTTTTTGAAAGATTTTAACAGAGATAGAAATTACCGAACTTGTGTTACACGATTTGGTCTTTTTGAAAGATTTTAACAGAGATGGAAATTACCGAACTTGTGTTACACGGTTTGGTCTTTTTGAAAGGTTTTAACAGAAATGGAAATTACCGAATATGTGTTACACGGTTTTGTCTTTTTTGAAAGATTTTAACAGAGATAGAAATTACCGAACCTGTGTTACACGGTTTGGTCTTTTCTTCAATCATTTTGAAAGGTTTTTAATGGAGGAACTCGCTGAACCTGTGTTACACGGTTTGGTCTTTTCGTCCTTCTCCCGGGTATTTAGTACCCTGATGATTAGTAGTGCAATGTCACGTAGTGACTTGCCTAATCATCGTTCCGCAATGTGCAGCTTCCTAACATGTTAGGAGTCATGTGTATCTGCGAAGAGGTTTGTATGGGACTGTTTAGCAGGACATACGAATTTGGGTTTATGTGGAACTGTTTAACAGAACCGCGTGATCCGGAGTGATTCGCTACCTTGAAAGAGAGGAGTCAGAGTTACTCGGATAGTTAAACATATTTATTTTCAGCAATGATCTGTATATCTATCGTCAGGCTTGAGACTTAGTTTCGCCTAGGTATTAGATGTTTGAGTTTAGCTCAAATATTCGAGTACCCTAATATGTGGTCGAGTAAGTTTTAGACT
The DNA here is from genome assembly GCF_043159265.1 of Tasmannia lanceolata. Taxonomy (NCBI): domain Eukaryota; kingdom Viridiplantae; phylum Streptophyta; class Magnoliopsida; order Canellales; family Winteraceae; genus Tasmannia; species Tasmannia lanceolata. The sequence goes on along the minus strand of NW_027518697.1, from coordinate 25,533,436 downwards.
GATTGACATGTTATAAAAAGAAAAACTTTATGAGCGTTTGGTTTTGAACTTGTTTTGGACGAGTTTCAATACATTAGTCTTTGGCCTATTTTGCGGGTTTCTAAAAAATTAAAAATATGAAAACTCTTTAAGTAATTGAAGTGATTGGTTTGTTTGTTTGGTTTGTGCCCTTTGACCAATTGTTGTGTTTACTTTGGTCAAGCTAAATATAAAAAAATAAAAAAGAAAAGGTGTGTTTGTGTTTTTATTACTGTTCATTCATCTTTGATAGCTAGTTTAAATAGTTGAGTCATGAGCATTAAAGAGAGGCTATCCTTTGAGATGTCGTAGTAGCTGAGTTAAGAGTCAGTGAGAGGCTATCTCCCTATTGTTAGTAGAGTCTTACCTTGGTGAATGCCGTTCTTAAAACCAAAAATCTAAAAATTTGCTTTGCTTTCGAGTCAGTCAAAATGTGTCGTCTGTTCAGCTTTGCCATTCAAGAGACAAGCATGCTCTGCCAAAGAGGGGCATCTGTAGACACCCCATTTTGACCGGACCCAAGTTTGCTGTGTTTGTGTGAAACCCCATCCAATCACCAAGCTAGGATCCCAAATTGCATCACAAGTTAGGTTAGGGTCTCACCAGGGCCCCCGCCAAATTTCATCAAAATCCGACCCAATTTGTCAAATAAGACAAGCCGAGAAGGAGGCATAGTGTAAGTGTAAAAAGGGGGGCGATTTATCTGCTGAAGAGAATATCCGGTTGAGAAGGGGGGTGCATTTATCCTGCGAAGGTCGCGCCCGGGCCAAATAGGACAAAAATGGCGGGCGCGCCTCATCAAATTCCGCGCGCATCATCAAGTGGGGGTGCGGATATCAGCATTTTTATTTTAATATATAAAAAAAAATCAAAAAGGAGGAGGACTGTTCATTTTCATTAAAAAAGTTCTCAGAGAGAGAGTGAGATCCCCAAAACCCAAACCCTCTTTTCCGATCGAGATCTCCTTTTCCGATCGCATTTCTCGTTTGATTTTGCCAGATTCTGGCAAGCTCTGGCTGATTTCCTTTCATTTGACTGCTTGATTTCCATTTTTTTTCATTCTCCCTTTCTCTTGATTCTGCCCGCAATCTTCTATTAGAAGTCTAGGTAGATTCTCGTAAAATCAGAGAAATCTCAGATCTGAGATCTGAGATCTGAGAAGAGAGAGAGAGAAAAACAGAGAGGGGAGAGAGCCATGGCCATGATCATCGTCCTCATCTTCGTCCATCTTTGAGAGCTAGCTGTCCATCTTCTTCTCCATCTCCTCCATTGATTCCACTTCAACCCCAACTCAAAACCCTTTCTTCGATGATCCCTAAACCCTAGATCTAATCTAAAACCCCATTGATTCCGGCAATCTTGCCGGAATCCGGTCATCTTCTTCGTCAATCCTTTCCGACTATATAACCCTAACTCCGGCCAACCCGAACCAAATCCAGCCAATCTCCACCACAGCCCTATTTCCTTAGCCATCTCATCCATTTTTACTCTCTTATCCAACTCCATGACCCTGTTTTTCCAGCCGAGCCTCCATTAATTTCAGCCTCACCTTCCCCGTCTCTAAACCACCATATTCCCACTACCCTAAAACCCACATCAGCCATTATCCCTACCACTTCGTTCATAACTCCCACCACCTCTCACTGCCGAGGATTCATAGAAGAGAAGGGTTTGCCCTTGGATCCGATCACCATCCTTGTCTTTTCGGGCCACATCTACACAATCCAGACATCTCTTTGATCATCGCCTCTCCTCTTTGCCATCAATTCCAGCTCCTCCTCCATTATTTTCCCCCATCTCAGCCACTTTTCACTTCCACTCCTCAAAAGCCCCAAAACCCATTTCATTTCCCCATTCAAACCCTACTTTGTCAGCCACCATTGCTTAACCCATCCCCCATTCTATCCATTCTCGGATAACCATTCCTTCAATAATCGGTGTCCGGCATTATTGTATCCCGATCATCATCAACGGCATTTCATCGGAAAGTGACGCCAATACCCAAAGCAGCAGAGGATACTCGGTGGATACAACTACTCTCATTTAATACAGGTAGCATATCTCACTCCTATTCTTTCTCTGTGATTGATAGTTGTCTTGTTTGGTTATGAATTTCTCATCCAATGAATCGATCCCCTGTTTTACTGGTTTATGTTTCATGGATACCAACATTTGCTAGTGCTGCATTTGTTTTTAAGCAAGGTCTTGGTATGTGATCAAATGCTAAATCTGCTTGTACCTTGGAACTTGGAATATTTTGGGGTTAGAGATTATCTTTTAGGAAAACTGAGTTTATAGTTTCCTGGATATTCGACAGCTTGGTTGTAGTAGTTTGAATACCATTTAGATAATCGCAGGGTATATAGCTTCCTAGTGTCTGAGTGGCAAAGGAGATTTACATTATTATGCAATGGCTTTAATTCAAAAGAGGGGTTGGTATTGTCATTTTGTAATGATTTCATGAGGGTAATGTAGTTCTGTCTTGGTAATCATAGTTGAATCTTTGTTTATGCTTGTCAATTTAAGCATATGGGAGTATTAATATCAAGCGTAGTTGTATTCATGATGTTTTCCTTATCTAACTCGACCGCATTTTGATAGCTTGTATGGATGATATAGTTTGGGGGTGAGAATATTAAAGCATGGTAGTGTTACTACTGCTTTCTAGTACAGTTTTAATCAGGTTATTTGAAATTGTGCGATCCCAGCTTGGCTTTTCTAGTGAATCTTGGGGAACCATAGTAGCTATGGTTAGTTGCTATAATGGTAAAGGCAAGATGAGTTACTGCAACTGTTACTATATAGCTGTGATAATACATTTCCATGGAATAATAACAGGGAACTTATATTTGTTCCACTATATTTCTGTAATGATGCAATTTTGCTGTTTCCCACTCATGCAATCAGTTTTGTTGTTCTCCAAGTCATAATAACTGTAGATTCTTGCATGTTACAGTTACAGGACAATTAAAAATTTGATTTTCTTTGAAATGTGTCACGGTTACAAGTTGATTTGAGGTTACTTCAGTGATTTCTGGATAGTGATAAGCTTGAGATTGAGAAATACTCTCGCAGTCCATGTGCCTGTACAGTTTCATATATGTTTTCTTGTGTAGAATCCAAGTGTTTAATATCACCTAAGCTGTGCCAATTTGAAAAGGGACATAGGGTTATGCTAGTGTGGAGTTTTGCCATTCATATCTGTAACGATGTTATCATTGAATTTGGTTTCGATATAAAGAGAAGTGGTCAATTTGTGAATACTTTCACCAGTTTTTCTTGGTTTTTTTTTATTTGTGACCTTGGTACTTAAAGCATATTCTTGAGGAAGTATTTGGCTAACTATCTATTAATTCACCTCAGAATGGAGTTGTTTTCGATTAATTTAGTTTTCAAAGGTCATTTCAAAGAATGGAATTTGATCAAAAGGCATGGCTATAATTTAACTGCTTAAGAAGGGATCAAAAGGTCCAAACCAATTCCTTTATCCATCAATGGTCTTTGAGGTCTCTCTTATGGAAGAGAATCCAAATTTTAGAGGGATGAGGGTGCATCACTAACCATTTGAGCATTTGATTTTTGGAGTATTAATTTAGAAGTACTTGTTGAATTCGAATTCGAATTTGTATGGGTATCAAAATTTGCTCAACTCGCAAATCAGCCCCTGTTTTGAACAGGTTCAACTCGCAAATCAGCCCCCTGTTTGAACAGTTTCAACCCGCAAATCAGCCCCTGTTTGGTACACTTCAACCCCTATTGTACACATGTTCATGCACTGAATCAACTCATGATTCAACCCTTGTTGGCCCTGTTCGCCCAAGGGTTCAACAAGTACTCCCATTGAAATATTTTGATGATTAACAAACTCAATTTGTTATAAAATAAAGGTTTTATACACTAATGATTTCCATTGGCAAAGTTATGGTGTTGATAGCGTAGCATCCTCAAGAGCGCATGACAAATGACAAATCATTCAAGCTCAAAGTGATATCAAAGGCATGAAGAAGGCATCACCATCTCAAAGGTATTCAAAGACAAGGTTGAACTCTAGCATGACAAGAATGGTAATCAACTGAAAAGTTCAATTGTATGGGTATGGGTATCAAAATTTGCTCAAACCCCCACGATGGTCAAACATGGTGGAATTGTATGTTCCTGTCTCAGCACCTGTTTGGCACAATACAAGTTAACCCAGGAATCAGCCCCCTTGTTTTGAACAGGTTCAACCCGCAAATCAGCCCCCCTGTTTTGAACAGTTTCAACCCGTAAATCAGCCCCTGTTTGGTACACTTCAACCCCTATTGTACACATGTTCATGCACTGAATCAACTCATGATTCAACCCTTGTTGGCCCAAATTCAGCCCTTGTTATGATCCCCCTAAGTGAGCCCTGTTATACCCTAATTCATCACTCCGGTATATGGCTGTTCTCTCATGTAACAGAGCAGCAGCATGGTGCGTGTGTGTCTATGCTTGTTTAGGTGTGCTTGATGTTGTTTAATTGGATCTTTAGATTGAGCATGCTGTAATTGTACATAGGGATGTCTTCATATCTCTCGTTAATCTCATGTGAATGTATGTAAATCTGTTGGCATAAGCTATGGAATTCATGAGAAGTTGCTTCAATAGAAAAATTGTCATGAGAATTTAACTTTAAATCAAGGTTTAATTCATTGCTCTATGATCTGGAGGTTTCCATAGTTGCAAAAGTTTGTAATGGCTATGATGTTCATGTCAATATGTCTTTTTTCGTTTTATGGTCTAGCTGAACAGACAAGAATTCTTTATTTCAGACGAGTACACTATGAAAGTCACTATAAGCTTTGACTTCCTTGATTCTTGCTTTCATAGAAGTAATGATTGTGCTGCCATTCCAAACTAGTTAAGCATTGCACTTCATTTTGAAATTTTTAGATTGATTCAAGCACATGACTGCTGCTTCACTAGCTTTTGCACTTACCTGCTAAGATTTCGGACCTGGATAAAGGAACATATGGCTATTTAGTATTGGTTAAGGGCTGTCCCAGCAGGTTAAGTGTTCTATGGTTATGATTTTTGGGCTGAGATAGAATTATATGTTTGTTTTCGGGCATAGTATACTTGCTGTCCTACAGCTGGTATGCCTTGAAGTTGTGATGAGTTAAGGATCACATAACTAATTCTCATCGCTGCATAGTTGTTGTCCTATAATGTCTATGCCTTATAATTGTGATTTGGTTGAGTTAAAAATCATATATCTGCCGTCATATGGAGCGTAACTGTTGTCCTATAGGTGTCATGCCTTATAATTGCGATTTGGTTGAATTAAAAATCATATATCTGCTGTCCTTTGGAGCGTAACTGCTATCCTATAGGTTTCATGCCTTATAATTGTGATTTGGTTGAATTAAAAATCATATATATACTGTCCTTTGGAGCGTAACTGTTGTTCTATAGTTTCTATGCTTTATAGTCATGATTTTGGATGGTGTTCTGAGATCATGCATTTTCCTTTTCATTGTCTCAACCCAAGCCCATCCTTAGAGGACTTGCTCAGTCCAAGTAGTGATCCCCTCTTTATCTAGTAGACTTACTTAGTCTTTTAGACACCCCTATTCATTGATCCTTCCATTTAGGAGGCCATTGTGGTCTCATTAGTGAGTTGCGCTAGGAGACACACTCTGTCTCATTGAGGTAGTTCTCTGTTGGAGACAAGCCTCATTTGGGACCTGCCCTTAGGGAGGTCACCTTAGTTTGGTAGGGAGTTTTCTCGTAGGAGGCATGCCGTGTCTCATTTATAGAGCCCCTATTTGGAGACAGGCTTTGTCTCATTAGGGGGTTCCCCCTTTTAAGAGGCTTACTCAGCCTCAAGTTAGAGTCCCCCTTCTTTTGGAGTGAGTCTCTGACTCATTTGTCCTTATTAGGAAGTCTTTGACTCAGTTGTTTGCTTTAGTGTTATTGTCGGAGAGTCTTTGACTCACTTGGCCTTTAGATGATTTTATTAGAGAGTCTTTGACTCATTTGTTTTCTTTAGCGGTTTTATTAGAGAGTCTTTGACTCATTCATCTTTTGGTGGTGTTATTAGAGAGTCATTGACTCATTTGTTTCTTTTGGTAGTATTATCAGGGTGTCTTTGACTCATTCATCCTTCTCTTTTGTTAGCAGAATTAGAGAGTCTTTGACTCATTTCTCCATTTTCTTTAGTATTTTTAGTTAGGAGTTTCTCCTTGAAGTTGTAGTCGCTCTTCTTTATTAGAGATCAGTATATAGTCTCATTAGAGCTTTGCCTTTTGTGATCTTAGATCATTCCTTCGTCTTTGGCGCTAGCTTACCTGATTTATGGGTTTCCTCTGTTAACTTTAGGGCTTTGCCCTAGTTTGTGATTGTACTTGCGTGTTTCCTTTAAGAGTGAAAACATCTAAAGATCCAAAAGCATTGGAATATTTTAAAATCCAAAAACATTGGAAATTTGAAACTCAAAAATATTTGAAAACTTTAAAAATATCAAAAACATTTAAAAAAATACATTAAAAACTCTTAAATCATTTGGAGTGTTAGGTTTTAGTTAGGAGAGTTCGATTTTCGAACTACGTTGGCTTGATCCTCTTCCACGAGGTACGTAGCGCAGCTGGGGATTCATGTCCCAAGTCCAGCCAAACTTTGTAAATAAATATACTTTAACCCTTTTTCTAAATAGTGTTTTCAAAAAGCTCTTCCTTTAGAGTTAGGAGTTTCTCCTAGATAGAGAGTTTCTTTTAGAGTTAGGGGGTTTGTCCTTGATTTGTTGTGGTTGTTGTGTGCTTGTTTTAGAGTTAGGGGTTTGTCCTAGAGTTATAGGAGCACCTCCGTCCGGTTAGTGGGCGATTCACATCGCCGACTGATGACTAGAATAGGTTGCGTTAGTGATCCCATTGTTTTCCTTAGGATGCACAGCCTAGTTACACATAGGTTGTAGGAACCACCTGCATTAGCTTAGGGCTAATCTGCATTTAGTTAGGGCATATAGGGTGTCCTAAAAGCCACAATTCACTAGAATTTAAATAATCGTACAAGATACTTTAATAACTGGTCCGGTGTTTTAGATCGAGTCTAGGATAGAGGGTTAAGTGTCTTAGGCATCATAGCTTAGAATAGGCGCGAAGAACTACGTTGCTCTGATTCTTGCGGAGGCGGGGATACGTAGGCTTCTTTGGATGAATATCAGACCATCCGAGGACTCGGGCTAAATCGTTTAGAATCTTAGGATTTGTTATGTTGTGTGTTTTGTTATATTTTCTTACTTTCTTGTACTGATCCTATACCTTTAGCTGTAGCTTGTATGTGTATGTCCACTAGAACTTAGACACCAGTTAGGCATGTCACTCACAACCTAGTTGTCATTAGGTGACACATCTTTTATCTTACTTTATGTGTGCTTATTATTTCATCCCCGAGTCATGCATGATTAGGTAGACGTTTAATCGGGGATATTTGTTCCCATTTCACATGATTTTTACCCAAACTTCTTTGGAGTTAATGAAAATGGCGTAAGAGACCAAGTGCTTGCACTCAGACGAATTGGGGGTGCTCTTCAGACCTTCTCCATTCGTAATCAGGCACGAACCCATATATATTTCTGGTTATCCGTTGCACAGAGGATTTGATTTTGGGGTTCCATGGTTTATCCATGGATGGCAACTCTGAGTTTATTTTAGGTATGTCTTGGTTTCGAGCCTTGGCTCCGGATCAAGACATATCCTTTTTTTTATATCGCCACTCGTGCTATGCTATGAGGGTGGCATCCGTTTCGAGAGTTCTTTGGCAGAGCTCTCATTCACGTGGAGATCCTAGAGGATGTAGGGACTCGTTTCCTCATCATCCTCGGATCGGGGTCCACAATAGTACACTTGGAAGCAATGATATGTTCTTCATGAACAAATAGTCCACTCGGAAGCAAAGATATGGTATGAGTGAATGGCTAATCCACTCAAAGGCCCTAGATGGGTAGGCATCTAATCCAAGAAAGATTTGGTCGGAATGAACAGCTAGTCCACTCAAAGGCCCTAGACGAATCTAGTCCTAATTCGGGTTTCTTGACGGAAATGAATGGCATGGGTTGAAGGGATTTGCTGGGGATGATTGAGTTAAACAGGTATTTCTTCGGTTGAGGATTTGGATGAACATTTCCTGCTAGGACAGAATATCGACGGTTAACTTTAGTGAGATTTGGCAGACATGAATGTGAATAAATGAGGGGATACTTCGATTCCAAGGATTGAATGCCTTTCTTCAATGAGGATTGGGACAAAAGATCTTAACAAAACTACATCTGAGGTTCTTCCATTGCCTTAAGGTTCTCTTCAACTGTTTAGTTATCTGAAGATGAAAACAACATTCTCACAGGTCCCTTGCCACAACATTTTAACATTGGTTGATCAATTCACTTGCTTATGTGTTTTTTTTGGATTTGAAACTATCCCTTTGTGATTACTTGTATTTGCTCATTTTCAAGATTTGTCGCGTAAATGAAGAAGAATAGCCTTCACCTTTTCACCAAGAGAGTTACAGCATGAGAAGATGGAATTATGAACAATGTTTACACAAATGAGATAATTTTTCTGAGACAACGAGTAACTGAGAAGAGTCAAACAAAATTTTGAAGGTTTAATGAGAATGTAAAGACACAAGAATAACAATATTGATGCTTCTGATCATGAGTAATTTGCATTTTTTGATTGGTAGGTCTAACCTTTCAAAGAGTACTTTATCAATTTGTAAATATTTGTACTTTCTTCCTTAGATCAGTAGTACTTCATGGATTGTTACTAACGCTCTTTGGATTGCTCGGTTTCATGCCCCGAGCTTCGAGGATGCAAAACATGACTGCTTGAATTTCTTAGATTTTTTAGTCTGATATTGGACACTGCCCTTGTGGATATTTCTTACCAAGACCAGGGTGCCTTTTCAGGTTTTCAACTTGGCAGACCGTTTGTCATAACTTTTGCCTTAATTGCCCTTTTGGATTTTCAATTCAGTGGGCTTGCACCTTAATTTTTGCCTAAGCCGCCATTTCGGGTTTTCAACTTAGCAGGTGAGTGACCTTGATTTTTGCCTAGACCGCTATTTCAGGTTTTCAGCCTAGCAGGTCTTCAAACTCCGTTTTCTTTATCTTCTTTCTTTCTTCTTTACTGAGAACCTTTGCACTATCCACCGGAAGTACTTATAGGTAGGGTGAGGTTTAGCAAAGAAAAGGCTTAAGGTTTGCAAATTTCGACCGAACCTGAACGAGCAGGTTGCCTACGTATCCCAGTGTAGGAATCAGGTCGTGTGTAGTTTAGGGCAGATGCCCATAGTATAAGGGTAAAATTGCTCTTTTTTTATGATGATTTTTTATTTTTGACTTTTTTTTGGAACTTTTTTTTTTGAACTTCTTTTTTTTGAATGAACGACCCAACTTGGATCAACCAAGCTGCCTACGTACCCGAGTGAAGGGATCAGGTCTCGCGTAGTTCAGAGCAGATGCCCCTAGTGTATGGGTTTGAAAGGAATATTTAGGCTCAAAGGGTTTGCAAATGGGATTTTTCTTTATGCTTTTGGGTTATGATTTTTGGGGTTTTGTTCGGCCAAAGGAGGCCTTCCGGTGCTTAGGCTTACAATGAGGTTCATCAGTTCTTATAATTTTTTCCTCTCGAAGTTTGACGGCTTTTTCAGGTAAGATTGATCTACACTGTAAGAGTTTGAACTTGTCCCTTTGGATTGAAAACGAGTGATAGATATTCACTAAGTCTCCTTCCTCCAGGATTCTGATTGCACACTCTCTTGTTAAAGGTTAAATTTGATCTTGATGTCTTTGACTCATTTAATCGAATTCCAACATCATGACTTGGATTTGACATTTGCTTTGATATTTCACTGGTTGGTTCCACTAATTGATGGCCTTCTTAAACTTCTTTGTATAGAATTCATATCCGCATGATGAACTTGACAACCGAAGCCGTGAATTGAAAATATAAAAGGCAGGCTCCACTCATGCCCCTTGTATAATGCATGTGTTATACATTCTTGTTCCCTTGATCTCTTATTTCTCAGACCTTATCCTTGGTGTGAATTTATGTTGGACGATCGGTTCTATCTTGAATTCTCGAAGTAGGTTTACTAGTTCTTTGCTCTCCTTAGAGGATAGGATGTTTCCAATTGGTATTTCCTAAGCTAAGGTTTCAGTGCCAATAATTACTTCTTTAATTTCTTCTTTGAAAGGCTGGGCTCGACGCTCCTTCCCTTGTTTGAGTATTCACTTTATTTCAAGGGAAGTTTCGTCGGCCTCCTCATCCGAGGAAGGATTGTTAATTTATTTTATTAACGTCATTTTATCAGAAGCATACACAAGAATATACTCGAAACGGAAACTTTTATTATTTCATCAAAAAGATTACATCGACAATAGCACAGATGAAAGGCTTATCCTGAGGCTCAGGAACAAATGATTCGAACTATAAAAATAAACTCATCAACTGACTTGCCGTACTTGCCAATAAAAAAAGACACATAAGACTGACTAATTTTATTTGGACTCAAAACTAACACTTGAGAAACCATAAAGGATGAGGCTTTAACTGGAAAAACTTTCTTCAACTGCAACACTTTGGCTCTGAGGATCAACAACTACTTCTTTGACTGCTGCGATTTCTAGGTCAAGGTATTCTGGCAAATTCTTCTCTGGCTCTGAATCTTCTAGCAATGCCACAGACACTTCCTCCCTTCCCTCTTTTCTTGGACGAGAATAGTATGATGGGTCAAAGGTATGAATGGTGGTTATGGGTGGATGGATCAAACTCTGGGTGAACAAAGAAAATGCTACTGACATGGGTGGAGGCTGTATTTGAATGGTTGGGTAGAGGGTTTTGAATAACATCAAGTTTAGGCAGGAAAATAAGTTTCTTCTCATCAAGGAGATCTTGGATAGCATGCTTCAAGGACAAGCATCGATTGGTAGTATGGCCACGACCTTGGTGATATTGGCAGTACCCGACCTTGGTGATATTGGCAGTACTCGTTCTCATTGTAGGTCTTTGGAAGTAGATTAGGAGGAGTTCTAGGAGGAAGTAAGGTAAGGTGACCAGTAGCTAGGCATTGCTTCAAAACATCTGGCGGTGAAACAGGGAGATAAGTGAATTCTCTTTTAGCCTTTTCCTGAGGCTTATCACCCTCTTGATTGTAATTGAACACCATGGCTTTCTGAGGATGACTTGTAATGGAAACATTATTGACATCCTTGGGAGGAGAAGAAGGCTTCTTGTAATCTTTTTAAAATGGGACACTCTTGGCTAGAATGCCCTTAGCCATGGCATCTTCGATCTGAGTTCCAGCATTAATGAAGAGATCAAAAGTTGGGCAATACTGGAGTGACATATGCTGAAGCATTGTTGGAGTCGGATTGTTTAACATGATCTTGCATTGTTCCTTCTCTGTAGGGCGGTCCGTCATGGAAGCAGCAAGCTTCCTCCACCTTTTTACAAAAGTGGTAAATGTCTCATTAGGTTCCTGTTTAGTTGCCTCTAAATCACAGATAGTCACCTCAGATCCGTCATCGTATGAAAAGTGCTTAATGAACTGCTCGGTGATCTCATTCCAGGTCTTAACCTTCATCTTATCTAAACCTAGATACCATTTACGTGCAATGTCGGTCAACGAGATAGGAAAAAGCTGGGCCATCTATTCCGAATTCAGACCTTGGGACTGCGATCGTAGGACGAACATTTGCACATGAGCAGTAGGAGAACCAGTACCATTGTACTTGTCAAAATCTGGAATTTGGAAATTCGGTGGTAAACGGACATGAGGGAACAACGTTAGAGCATCTGGGTTGAAAGTGCTTGATTCTCGGCTCTTAATCCCTTTGACTTCTTGGAGTAGCAACTCGAATTTCTTAGCAAGGGACTTGTCTTCTGGGGTAGGGACTGAGGTGTGATTTTCCTTACCATATTGTTCTTGATCCTCGATGGTTAGAGGAAACAGCTTGGGTTGAGGGTGGACCTCAGATGTGGTTGCTATAGACTTACCCTTTGCTGCGGGAGTACCAAAATTTTCTTCCCATTGGTCTTTCATGATTTTATTTTCTTCACGAAGTAGGCTCATCTGACGGGTGAGTTCGATCAGCAATTCCTCAACATGAGGAGGCTGAAGGTTTTCAGTAGGTTCTGACATTGAGATGAAAGTGGGAGAAGATTGAGGTGAAATTCTCACAAGATAAGCGGAGAGTTGGATCCAAGTTGCTTTTGGATGATTGTAGACACCCCATTTTGACCGTGCCCTAAACCTCTTTGTGTAAATAGAAAGCCCTTCAAACCAAGGAATTAGGGGCCTAAATTTCACCCTAGGGCAGCTTAGGGTCCCATCTAGGTTGCCACAAAATTTCATCGAAATCCGAGCAGTTTCGCCTAGCGAACGTGCCAAGATAAGTGTTGCGGTGCAAATTCAGAAGGGGGGGGGTGATTCATCCTGGAGAGTACAGAGCATGGTCCGAATAGGACACGATTTCTCCGCGCAACTTGTCAAAAATCCGCGCAGCAGCGCTCCCATCAATACTAGTAGTGCAAATATCAACCACCTGATTTGCCTTTAAATAGCCATTTAACCCTCATTTTTTTTATTTAGGTTTTTCCCCATATTTCTAGAGAGAGAGAGAGAGAAACCTGATCAAAATCTCGAACCATCGTTTGTTTTTCCCTTCTTCTCCGATCAAATTTCGGCCATACTCCGGCTGGATTCTCACCTTGATTATCTTATTTTCTTCCTTAGCTAGTGTTAGTTGCCGATTTTATTTTTTAGTATCAAAACCTCTTTCAAATCCTGGATCCATCAGAGTTCTAGATCTATCAATTTTAACCTTAAAAAAAGAAGAAGAGAAGAAGACGAAAAGAGGAAGAGAAAGAGAAAAGAAAGATCAGAAGAAAGAATAGAGAAAAAATAAAAGTGCAAGAAAGAGAAGGATCGAGCAAAGAAAAGCTCAAAATTTTGAGGAATTAAGAAGAGAAGATTGTAATACTACCTAATTCTGCAGAAAAAGGCAAGTTCATTCAGTACCTTTTCTATGCATGCTCATTTCAACTTTGAAATAGCATGGATCTTATTTCTGTTCACTTTATTGTGATTCTTTTAGAGCCTTTTTTTTGTGAGAATCAAAATTGAACCTGTTTCGGTAATTATTTCTCACATATTCTAGCTAGTTTATGTTTAAAAAAAAAAAAAGGTCAAAGGAGGTTTTGTTCATCTTAGGGTAAATACAGAGCATGACGGTTCAGTGATATAATTTAGTTCAACATTACTTAAACTTTGTGATTTTTGGTGAAAATGATTCTAAATTTCAAACAATTTGTGTTTTAGTAAGGCCAGTTGAAAATTGTTTTGATGTTACTGTGTTGCTATAGGAAAGAAAAGATGTGAATTAGACTTATTTATTTCTTGTTTAAATTCTAATCTCAACATTTGTGAGTGACTTTCAGTGTGTGATCAAATTCAAATCAAAGTATTCCTGCCGGAAATGATTTTTTTAAAGATAATTTGACCCTTCTGATTATTTCTGTTATTTTCTATGAAAAAGTCTCTTGGATAGTATTAGCTATAGATGAATCATAGGTTTTCCGAAAAAAATAACATTAGAAATTAGCAGCTGGACGGATGATTTGTGATCTGTAAATATTTGGGGTAATGTTCTTATTCTTGTTTAGCTGTGTTTACAAGAGAATTGTAATGATATTTTTTTCTATGATTTAATGAATTAGATTGAATAGCAGATTATAAATAATATGTCTTTAGTTATTTCTAGTGAGGAATACTGCGCGCTCTGTGATATATTAAGGTGCATGTGAGATTTTCTTCGAAAAAGTATGTGGATAGCTTTGAAATTTTAAAATTTACTCAAAATTGATGTGCAAGGGAAGTTTTCTTCTAATACCTTCAAGTTGTAAATAGTTGTGTTTGATCAGATTTTTCTTGACCAAATAATGATAGAGTTGCAGACTGAACTTAGAATTGTATTTTGGAATGTTTATAATTTCCTAGATAACTTAGATAGTATGGGAATTATGTGAGGGGGACAAGTTTAGTTAGCTAACCAATCCTTTTTTGTATTGTGACTTATGTACATTCCATGCTTTTGTATTGCTTGTATGCATCATAAGACAATCAGGACGTCTCTAATAGTAGCTGGTCATTATCATCACTCACCTTCAGTTTCACCTGTAAGCTTACATGTGCATGTGACTATTTTCTACTCATCATATTTTGATAAAATAGGCTGGAGTATTGGAATGTTGTAATTGTTAATGCATGGCTAGATTGATTGAGTTTATTTAAGAAAGTTTCTTATAATAACGAGCTAATCGATTTCTTTGAATCCAATATGTTTGAAGTATAGGGTGTTTTACAAATTTGACATTTCTATCTAATGCTAGTATATTATGTCTAGCAATAAAGAGGTATTTGATCATATTACAAGTCGATCATAGTCTTGGGATTTGTTGTAATGAGTACTGAGTTGAAAAGATTTTGGGTTAAGAGGCATTGATTTTCTATTGGTCCCAGGTTATTTTCTTCCTTGTATGTGCTATGCTTATTTTCTGGTTGAGTTGAGTGAAACTTTAGGGATATAAAGAACATCAACGTTTTACATAACCCTGTTGTATTAGTCATGTCACTTGCTTGAATACAAGACATTAATGTAAGAACAGGTTATGTCAATTATGCATAGCACTCCCCTCTTTCCTTAGGTGAGCTTTCCAAGTCCTTTTAGTTACCTTTAGATATTTGATTCCCCTATTGGGAGACGTGTTTCGTCTCGGAAGGCAGTTCTCTTTCAGAGACAAGCCTTGTTGTTTAAAGTCTATCCCATAGGAGGGTTACCTTAGATTGGTAGGGAGTTTTCTCGTATGAGGCATGCCTTGCCTCATTTATAGAGTCTCTGTTTAGAAACAAACCTTTTCTCATATAGGGAGTTTTCCTTTTAGGAGGCTTACCCAGCCTCATGTTAGAATCCCCCTTTCTTCTAGCGAGTCTTTGACTATTTTCCCCCTATTCTTGGTGGCGATATTAGAGAGTCATTGACTCACTTGCACCCCTTCTTTGGTTTTGATAGCTGGGAGTTTCTCCTTTAGAGTTGTAGTTTTTCTTCTTTCTTAAAAACTAGCTCAGTCTTATTAGAGCTGTGCTCGCTTGGGATTTTAGGATGTTTTCTCTGTTCTTGCAGTACTCGTCTACTTGTTTGTGGATTGTTGCATTCTGTTTTGGAATACTTGTTTGTTGATTTGGGGTTTCCCCTTTACCCTAAGGGTTTTACCCTGGGGTGTTGCTTTGTGTGTTCCCTTTGGCCTTTGATCAAAAGGGTGAGAGTATTTAAAATTTTAAAATCCATAAACTTTGAAATCATTTACAATCACAAGAACATTGAGATCATTTGAATTTACAAAAAATATTGGAAAAGCTTTAAAATCCAAAAACATTAGAAATTTGAAACTAAAAAACATTTGAAAACTTTAAAAAATATCAAAAATATTTGAAAAACATTAAAACCGTTAAATCATTTGAAGTGTTAGGTTTTAGTTAGGAGAGTTCGTTTAGAACTACGTTAGCTTGATCCTCTTACATGAGGTACGTAGTGCAGCTTGGGATCCATATCCCAAGTCCAGCCAAACTTTGTAATTAAATACTTTAACCCTTCTTTCTTTACAGCCTTGATTTCAAAAAGATCTTCCTCTAGAGTTAGGACTTTGTCATAGATAGAGTTTTTTTTAGAGTTAGGGTTTAGCGTTTGATTTGTTGTGTGCTTGTTTGTGATTGTTTTAGAGTTAGGGGTTTGTCCTAGAGTTATAGGAGCGCCTCCGTTCGGTCAGTTGGCGATTCACATCGCCGACTGATGACTAGAATAGGATGCGTTAGTCCACCCTTTGTTTTCCTCAGGACATACAGCCTAGTTACACGTAGGTTGTAGGAATCACCTGCATTAGCTTAAGGCTAACTTGCATTTAGCTAGGGCATATAGGGTGTTCTAAAATCCACAATTCACTGAAATCTAAATGACCGTTCAAGAAGCTTTAAGAACTAGTCCGGTTTTTTAGGTCGAGTATAGATAGAGGTCTAGGTGTCTTAGGCATCCTAGCTTTGAATAGGCGCGAAGAACTACGTTGCTCTGATTCTCGTGGAGGTGGGGATACGTAGGCTTCTTTGGATGAACATCAGACCATCCAAGGACTCGGGCTAAATCGTTTAGAGTTTAGGATTTGTTGTGTTGCCGTGATTCATATTTTGTTGTGTTCTTTTACTTTCATGCGCATACCTTATACCTTTAGCTGTAGCATGCATGCGTTTGTCCACCAGAACTTAGACACCAGTTAGGTATGTCACTCATAACCTAGCGATGCAGGGGTGACACATCTCTTTCATTTATGCTGTGTTTACTTATTATTTCATCCCCGAGTCATGCATGATTAGTTAGACGTCCACTCGGGGATATTTGTTCCCATTTCATATGATTTTCGCCCAAAACTCTTCGAGGTTAATAATAAATGGCATAAGAGATCAAGTGCTTGCACTCGGACGAATTGGGGGTGCTCTTCGGACCTTCTCCATTCGTAATCAGGCACGGACCTTTTGTATCTCTGGTTATCCGTTGCAGACAGAGCATTTATTTTGGTTCCATGGCGTATCCATGGATGGTGACTCTGAGTTATTTTTTAGGTACATCTTGGTTTCGAGCCCTGGCTTCGGATCAGGATGTATCTCATTCGTTTTGTATCGCCACTCATGCTATGCTGTGAGAGTGGCACCTATTTTGAGAGTTCCTTGGTAGAGCTCTCCTTCACATGTGGAGATCTTTGAGGGTTGCAGGGGGACATCGCGTCCCTCGCCGCACTCGTCCTCTCAGGATCGGGGTCCACACTAAGGATGAGCTGACTTGAACCAGCTTTTCTTTGTTGTCTCTGTACAGAGGAACAGAGACGAGGTCTTCGGCCGGTTCGTTAACGATGATTTGAGCTCAGAGGTTCTCCTCCGGTTCTAGTCCAGGGCAACTAATGTCTCCTCCATGGATATGTAATCTTCAACCCCAGCCATTAGCTCCGCCACTGAGTGCGGATTTCGGCGGGCTACTGATCGCCGAAATTGTTGGACTTGGCACCTGCGAGGAGTGCATTCATGGCAACATAAGGATATAAATTCAGCACCTAAAGAGCCTCTCTATTGAAACGGCTCACGAATGTCTTCAAGGACTCGTTGTCTTCCTGTCTCAGGGCCATTAACGACGCCGCTGTTTTCCTTGGCCTTCGACTACTCATGAAGTGTCGGGCCAGATCATCTTCAAAATCTTCAAAATTGTCGATGGAGTTGGGTTTAATTCGTGAATACCAATCTCTAGCTGCTCCCATTAGAGTGGTTGGGAAGGCCCTGCAAAGGAATCCATCAAAAGCGCCGTGGAGGAGCATCATAGTTTTGAATGTCTCCAAATGGTCTACGGGATTGGTGATTCCATCATATTGGGGGACCGGTGGCATCTTGAACCCTCTGGGTGCTGGTGCACGTAGTACTTTGTCCGTAAAGGGCAGTCTGCTTGAGAACGTCTTTCAGATAGGCCGACCATGATCTTTCGCCAGTTCTTCAATTCGGTGGTCTATCTCCTCGAATCTTCGTAGCAACGGATCAGCCCTTTTTTCTACTCTGCCCGCTGGCCTGTTCCTCTCCTCCACAGTAGGACTTGCGGCTGAGTCTGAATGACTTTCTAAGCTCCTTCGACCATGCCGGAATTTTTTCTGCTGTGCACAATCCTCCTTAGCTTGGTGTCTTTGCATTGAACGAGACCAGGATTGGTGACGGTGATGAGGCTCTGTTTGTGCATGCCTTGTTCGGGAGTGATGGACTCGCCTTGAGGAGTGGTGGGTCTGATCACGGCAGAGAGTTATAGGTTCTCCCCTGGGAGGGCTCAACCTTTCCTGTACAGATCAGGAGGCTTCTGGGAGATGTTGCTGAGGCACTTGTTGGATTAGGTTTTTGTACTGACCAACAAGGGTTGTCATTTGTTGAAAAAGAGTTTGGATTTGTTCGGATGTAGGAGCAGGATTCAGATGCTCCGAGTGAGCTGGACTCTGCTCTGCAGTTGCCTAAGGAGCCATTACCTGTGAGGCGATTCGCTCACTTCGAGCTCTACGGTGCGTCTCAGGTAGGGCCGCCCGCACAGCAGATACCCGAGCACTCCTCCGCCCTGCCATTTACGATGAGACTTTGAACAGCCTTTAGTTCAGGGTCCCACGGATGGCGCCAATCTGTTACACCCAAAATCGGTAACAGATGAGGAGTGACAAAGGAGCTGGTTTGGCGGGTCCAAATTGTCCAAACTGGTCAGAGAGCTGGGCCCTGCACAAGGGAGCACAAGGTCAGAAGACCAACCCGGAGTCGTAGCTCCGGATGGGCCCTTCAACACTCAAGTCAGTAATGGGCACCAAAAGAGGAAACCACAACTTGGGATTGTAACTCTTGGGGATTCGGTCCCCTTCCTTGGCATTTGTGAAGGCTATTTATAGTGAGGACCTTGGGTATTAGGTTACCTGCCCCGGGAAAGGTGTCAGCTTGTCAGTGGGCCATCGTCTGGGCCACGTGTCGATGACTGATTGGGGGTAACTTTTCATATCCCATCATGTAGTATTTGGTTTTTTCAAGGGGAGGGAGATGAAACGCGTGAAGAAAAAGTTGGGGTTTCTTGTAATCCGTGGCGGTGCGTGTATGGAGACGACAGCGCTGCAGTCGCTGAACGGCTCGGAGATTTGACTCAGTGGGTGCATGGCCCCACCGTTATTTGTTTCTCTTTTGTCTTTTCCACTTCTTTTCTCGAATTAGTAGGTAACATGATCTTTTTACGTAATTAAGTGTCCTTCAACGCTTTTATTATGCTTGTTCAGTTCTTGCACGTAATCAAAATTAGCCCCATAAAGAATAATTTTAATGTACACCTCTTTCAACTTTTAGTGTATGCTTTGAAGTAAGTCTATAATAAATTGGGATTTGCTAGCGGGTGTCCCAAGGAAGAAAAGTGGACGAAATTTTACCTTCCTGTTTTCGTGAATGGGCATACTCGAATGATCATCACAATGTGTCCTTTAAGCTTTACAAAAGGGCTATTGGGTTTGTAAGAATGATTTAAGTTTTTCTGTAATAGAAATATAGTATCACACGCATGAACATGAAAAAAAATGTGACTAGGTGCACCGGATAAAAAGTTTTAACGTGGACCATTGCCCAAAAATCACTAACTATTATATTGGAATTGATGATGATAAATGCATTATCAAAAGAATGAGTAATGGTCTACGTTCATACAATGAGCAAATGTACTTCAACTGGATTGATTAGGAGTACTTTCATTGGGTTAAGCAGAATATCAAATCGATGTAATTTTGGTCTCTGTGACCTTTATGCAGTCAGGTCCGGAAAATTTTCATATTGAGGAAGCCAACAGACGAAGCGAGAGAGAAAAACGATGCTTGATAAGACTAATTGGATTTTTGTGTGCTTGGGGATCTAAGGGCTAAGTAAAGAGGGTGAGAGATGGATTGCGGTAAATTGTGAAGATTATGATTTGTGAGGGAAATAGTGTCTCAAAGATAAGATCAGAAACGTTCTATCCAAATCTTATCGAGATCATATCACTTTGAAAAAAGAAACCCCAAAAGTTTATTTATTATAGATTTTTGCGTGCGGGCCTCTCATTAGGGAAAGTGCCTCCTTAACTAACTCTTTCATACAAACTTCATTATTTGTATTATGACAGTTGCATAAGCATATCAATCTAATAGCAATGCCCATCAAATCAAAGTCATTATATCACCTCTTTCAATTCAACTTGATTGATAATCAAAGAATCCTTATTTTTCCGATGTGCCTTTTGCACTCCTATTTATATGCCCATTCTCTTTCATATTCCATCCAAAATTTTATTATCGCCTTCCTCCTACAACACCAACCTTTTTGACCTTTTTATTGGTTAGATCTGTTGGTGCAAATAGGGAAAACTATAAAATGAAAACTGCAATAGTATGAACTTAGAGAAAGATGGAAATACCAAACAGAGAATAGATAATCCAAAATATCTGTAGAGCTACTGTACTTCTTCGAACGCTTCGCTTAAGACGTTATTCGGCCCTATTCCGGTGTAAGGATCTGACGACCGAACCGTCTCCAGGAACAGCAACTAAGTGTTGGTGTGCACCTACCAAACACTTTGAAGGCAAAGCTTCGAGTCTCTCTAGTTAAATAAATCAGGCTCTACAAAACACTTTGAGGCTTCTTGTGAAGATCTTAATCTCACACCAAAATATGGGACACACCCTTGGTTGGCTTTCCTTTCACACACCACAACAATGGTGTAGAACTTTTTCCTTCTCTCTTTTTTTCTCTTGTTAGAAGCTAACCAAGAGTCTCTTCATTTTTTATGGAATCACCCTTAATGAGAGAACTAAAGGCATTCAACTAAAAGGAGAAAATCAAAGAGCCACCATAAATGGAATACAAAGAGTCACCAAGAAAGGCCCACTCTTTTGTCCTTTTGTGCATGACTTTTGGAGACTAAGGAATATGAAAAACCACCTTAAAGCCTTAGCCCAATTATTGAATATTTGAAACTTAGATTTTAATAAAAAATCCAACAAGACCCCACAAGTTCCAAATTATTCACAAACTCAGAGAGCTCTAGTCACATTGTGCATAATGAAAATGTCCGAAGACTTGAATTTCCAAATAGATTGTCTGAATTGTAGTGTAAGTACATGGTGGACTTAGCCTTAAACCATCACCTTTTTACTTTTCAGTAATCACACATGACTAGATTCAGAGTACGAGTGCGTAGTGGACCACGCCTTGAACTACGACACTACTCACAAGCTTGCCTGAAACAAATAGCACACACAGTGCTCGTCCTGTTCTGGGAGGGCTCTAGGAGTATGCCAGCTCCATAGAAGACATATAGTCTCCACCCTAACATAGGTGTGTCCTTTAGTGTGTTCCTGTCAAACACCCCGTACCCGAAGTACTTCAGACTACATTAAGGCTTAATAACCAACCTCTTTACCATGACAGGTTTCTGTGTGGGCTCTAGCAATCCTTCAGATTACATAGGAGATGGCAAACCTCCACCCGCACATAGGTGAGTTCCTCAGAGTATCCACAATACTCAGGACTCATTAAGGCACTAAAGCCAACCTCAACTCATTCATTTTTGTAGGGCTCTAGCAGTCTTGCCTACTCAGACTACATAAGAGGTGATATGCCTCTACCCATACATAGGTGAGTCCCTCAAGGCATGCACCTGCCAGGCATCCCACACACAAAGTGCTTTGGGCTCATTAAGGCTTACAACCATCCTCTACTCCGACAGGTTAAGTGCACTAACACAGGAATGGTCTCAAACAATTTATATTAAAGTGCACCAAAACAAATCCATTCATATTTCATTCTTTGAACCATGAACTATATTTGATGGTAGACTAAGCTTTGAACCAGTAATATAGTTTAATGGTAGATAAAAATATAAATAGATTATCTAGACAAGAGACCCATTCCGACAAGAGAATATTTCTGCAATAAATGCAATGAGACCCTTGTGCAACAAATGCACTTAGTCCTTTATGCATCAAATGCAAGCAATCAAGAATCCGTCTACTTGTGTTTTATTCTTTGAACCATGAACGACAAAGTTAGGTAGACAAGTCTTTGAACCATAAATGTCATTACAATGGTAGATATAAACACAAAAGACCATTCCCAAATGCAAATGACCATAATTCAAATGCAAATTTTCATACCTCAAATGGACATAAGTCCCATTCTGGAGGATGTCTGCATGACCAATTCTCTTTTCAGACCTTTTGTCATAGGATCAGCAACATTCTCTGATGATCGAACATCGATCACTGCAATGACCCCTTGACTTATCAGATCCGATAGATAGCTGTGCTTCAGACGAAGAGTCCTCTTTCTTCCATTGAAGAGCTTATTTTCTGCAACAGTGCTGGCCGCTTGATTATCACAAAAGATAGTAATTGCCGACAAATCAATTTCTTCAACGGAAGATCTAGCAGAAGATCTTTGAGCCACTCAGCTTCATCTCCAGCACTTTCCAAAGCAAAAAACTCTAACTCCATAGAAGACTTAGCTATTATGGTCTGCTTCTTGGATTTCCATAAAATCGCAGCACCTCCCAAGGTAAAAACAAAGCCTTCAGTCGATCTAGACTCGTCTGGCTCTGAACACCAACTTGCATCTGAGAAACCTTCTACAACTGATGGATAACCAGAGAAGAACAAACAATAGTTGAGAGTACCCTTCAAGTACCTCATCAGTCTCTGGATTGCATTCCAGTGTTCCTTACCTGGATTGCTCGTAAACCTACTGAGCATCCCCACTGCAAATGCGATATCTGGCCTGGTGCAACGCATTGCATACATCAGACTACCAATAACCTTTGAGTACTCCAATTGCTTTACAGTTCTTCCAGTATTGCTATGGAGCTTTTGGTTGTAGTCATATGGAACAGATAACTCAGCCAGATCAAAATATCCATATGTCTTCAGCATGCCCTCGATGTAATGAGATTGAGACAAACCAATCCCAGACTTTGTCCTCAGAACTCTGATCCCCAGGATAGTATTGGCAGCTCCAAGATCCTTCATACTAAAATGTGATGAAAGAAAATCTTTCACAGAAGTCACAATCTGTATATCTGTCCCAATGATCAGCATGTCATCTACATAGAGACAGATGATTACTGCCTTATCCCCATCAACCTTGCTGTATAGGCATTTATCAGAGTTACTGACACCAAATCCATCACTCCTGAGGACTTTGTCAAACTTCTCGTGCCATAGCTTTGGAGCTTGTTTTAGACCGTAGAGAGATCTTATCAACCTGCACACTTTGTTTTGTTGACCTTCAACATAGAATCCCTCTGGTTGTTGCATGTACAGTTCCTCAGTCAGATCACCATTTAGGAATGCTATTTTCACATCCATCTGATGCACAATCATTCCTTCTATTGCTGCTAAAGCGATAAGAACACGAACTGTTGTAATTCGACAAACTGGTGCATAAGTGTCAAAGAAGTCTATACCTTCTTTCTGAGTGAAGCCTTTAGCCACCAACCTAACTTTATACTTCTCTATGGAACCGTCTGCACGCAACTTCTTCTTAAAGACCCACTTGCAACCAATGGCTTAGCATCTTCAGGAAGATTTACTAGCTCCCAAGTATTGTTCTGGATCAATGAGTCCATCTCATCATTAACAGCTTATTTCCAGAATAGAGCATCTCTAGAACTCGTCGCTTCTTTGAATGTCTGTGGATCTGCTTCAACACTATATGTCATAAAGTCATCCCCAAAAGATTTAGCTTTCTTGATACGCTTTGAACGAAGCTCATGAGATTCAGGAATGATGGAATCATCATTCACTTCAACTTCCTTATCGGTCGGGTTGGATTCGGATTGTTCTTCGGATCCTACTTTCCACATCATGATCACGATCCATTTTAATTCGGACCGTCCATCGGAGTGTCCTATTATGTCCCACTAAGCTAAGTAAAGAATTAATTTAAAAAAAAAAGAGTTAGAATGGCAGTCCACTATTAGTGTGTCTCTATGCATTTTCTTCAACTGAATTAAAAATGTATCCTATGTGTATAATAATGCTTGTAAACAATAAAACTAATCAAAATTACATACATAAATATAATGTATAATTATTATCAAAGAATATGATGCATAGATCCTTCGTGAAAGTATCAAATGAAACGATTGAATTGAGTGAAATCGCATTCCCAACTGATTCTGTGATAAGAGAGGTTTTGACCAAAATACCCTTCATAGAACGGTTAGGTTAACAAAATTTGGAGGGTATTTTTGCAAACCATTTCAGATCGTGACTATCCAATGGGCATCTGTGGCGTGCCCATACCCAATCCAAAATTTTTCGGATCCCAGATTTCATGATCCGAAATATGCCCATGGATCCTATTCATATGTTTAGACCACATTCATTAACGTTCAAATTCGGACGATCCATCGGACTGTCTGGATCCATTGACACCCCTACACGCTATCCTTCTTTTCTTTATGGAAAAATTGTCGATTGCGTAATAGTGGATTGGGGGGGGGCACACTTTTGAAAAATTGTTAAAGGGGGTTGATAACCCCCTTTTGAGAGTTTGATAACCCCATTTGGAGGGTTAATAACCCTCTTTTAGAGACTTGATAACCCCCATTTCATCCCTCTCTAGCAATTTTTCAAAAGTGTGTCCCCCGTTGGCAATTATTGCATTTTGAGAGTTTGATAACCCCATTGTAGCTTGATTATCACAGAACACACTTAAGGAATTAATCCATAATCGTAATTGAGAATCGTTTTATGCTTCACATCCAAGCCCATACACATACAAGTCCATGACCAACAATCACAATGCTCTTCCGTTAGACAATTGTTATAGTATAGTTTTTGAAAGATATAACAAATTAAACACAAATCCTATAGAATATTGTTGTCACATTCATGTACGAGTATGTTTGTCCGTCATCATTTATCCAAGATGGTTTGGTTTTTAATAATATTTTAATGCTGGTATTATAATTGTATATGAACAGGGATTAAGTAGAGAGGACAATCAATCTGGATGTTTTTATTGCCCTTTTGCGTATAATAACAACAATTAAATGAAAATAAATATCCACCGTACAAGAACAACCTAAATTTCCATACCAATGTGAATTGTAAAAACTAGAGGTAAGGAACAAGTAGAAATCTATTACTACTTGAAACTCCCCTCAGTCAATTGTCCGACTATGAAAGGAAGTCACTTGGCCTCTTAAGCATCACTTTGTTATAACTTAATTGTAAGCCCAAGGGTACATCCCTCTCTTGTTTTGATGATCAACAAACCCAAGTTGATGGTAGTTTGCTAATGGCTTCTCTAGTGTTGTGTTTTAGACAGATTTTATTCAAGTCAACACTTGAAGCTAGAAGAACAAGGGCTAGTCTTGGAGAAAGTCAAGTATTAGCGGTTAACCTTCAAGCCATATGGTGTATTGAAGAAACAAGGGAACCACAAGCACAAGAACATGTTCAAAGACTATCTCAAGACAGAGGAAGACTCATGCAAGCACCCAAGAAGATTGAAGATCAAGAAGACTCAAGGTTCATATGTTTAGAATGCATATGAGTCCTCTTGGCATTTAATATTTGCATGTTTTGATGTTTTCAAATCATATTTAAAACTATTTTTGTAAGTGTATTAATGTATTTGAAAACACATGTTTAAAGCCCAAAGACCAAGGCCCCAAGTCCCTCTCACCAATATTTTAAAACAAGTCTTTAAAGCAGGGCCAGTCGACCAGGCTAGGCCGGACGACCACGGGATGCTACCTGAAATTCCAGGGCATCTCAAAATTTATCAGGCCGGTCGACCGGGCCAACTCGGCCAATTGCGGGATGATTTCTCAAATATGAGAAATCATCCAGGTTGGTCTCCGCGGACGACCGCGACCCCCTCGGTCGACCGCGATATTGATTTCGAGCCAAAATATTTTTTCGAACACGTAGCCCTCAGCGGGTGATCGCGGTGACTCCGGTCGACCGCGGCGTTAAAATTTTGAAAATAAAAATAGGCGCCCGATAAGAGCGGGCGACCGAGGAGGCCAGGTCGACCGCGCCGGTTCGGCGAAAGAGCCGTTTCAACTTGCCAGTGGTAGGTGCAACTACCCCACCTACCCATTTTTATTACGGTTTTGCCATTGAGGTTTACTAAATCAACTATGGGTATTAAACATGAAGAAAACCCTCATTTTTTATACCTTTTGAGCATTTTATCAAACCCTAGAGCTTTACTCTTTAAAATCAAAAGGATTCTTCTTCAAATCTCTTGAGTATTCGAACTTGCATTCATTTCTTGTCAAGAGGTTCTCCTTAAGTTTTTGGTTTCAATCATTGGGAGTTTTGTGAGCTTTGAGAGTTGTATACGCCTACAAGAGGCTTGAGTGTTTTTCATTTTTCTTCATCTTTCTTTCATTTGTTGTTGAGATTGTAAAGAGGAGTTTCTTGCTTCAAGGCCGGAGTGCAATGAAGAAGAACATCCTTGGAGGTGTATTTGTAATACAAGGGTGTGTCCCCTTGTTGAAGTGGTGAATGTTGTATACGGTTTGTGAGGCGGCGTCAAGGAATCTCATCATAGTGGAGAAAATCTCAAGGAAAGGCGAAGTACTTGGGTAGTGGAGTAGGTCAAATTGTGACCGAACCACTATAAATCATTGTGTGGTCTCCTTACTCTTTCTCCTCTCTCTTTTGGTGTTGGTAATCTCTTTTCCTTCTATTTTGAATATAACTTGAACAAGGGTTAGAACTAATTAGGCTAATCTCAGTTGCCCTAGCTTTTCAAATAGAAAATTTTGAAAACACCAATTCACTCCCCCTCTTGGTTGTTGTCTTTTGGGATTTCATTAATAAGAATAAACTCACCTCAATGGGAATGATAATTTCATTGTCTAAAAAATTATCGGGTCAGATATCGACTTGCTCGAGTCAACTTCCTTTTACCTTGGTTGAGTTCTCATCCCAAATTGTTTGAATCAGCAGAGTTTAATCTGTTAGGTATGCATGTTTTACCTCATATAGGTCAGTCTTACTTTATTCCATTTGTTGATAATTTTTCCTAGTGAACATGACCTACCTAATGAAACATAATTTTGAGGTTTTTGCTATACATTCCAATTTTTTCAATGTCACTAAAAAATCTGAAATAAAACAATAAAAATAGAAAATGCCATTTGATAAAGAAGAATAACCCATTACATCTGAACTTCTATTCTAGATAATGGAGTTCTACATCAATACTAATATATTCTTATCCTATTAAACCATAGTGGCTAAAAGAAGGTAGAAAGTACATTTTGCTTAAGGTTACAGGAAGGCATTGTCTTAATTGTTTATTCTTTATCAAACAAACTATAGCAGCTCAGGCAATCAATATTTTCTTGACGTTATTCAAGATAGTGTTCCTTCATATAATGACCTTATAGTGTTCAATTGTTTATGCTTTGTAAACCTACCTGATTTTGCAAAAGGCAATTTGTGTCCTACCTTTGTTGGTAGCAAGTTTGTGAACTAACTTTCTTCTGAAAAGAGATTAAAAAAATTATACCCAACAATAAATAAGCAGGTGATTCGAGGCTTGCAACCTTTTAAGCATTTACTTTCACTGATTAGAAGAAGCCTAAATCTCATTGAGAAGCCTTTACTCTGGTTCAATTATGGATTGGTATATGCGCCCTTGACTTCTGCTATTACTCCTAAATTCTGATCTCGATGAGAGATGAACCTGTCTCTTACATTTAGCAAACCAGAAGGGATCAACTCCAAGTGACGTCTAATTTCTCAATATATGAAGAACTATACCTTGTTGCATTAGTAAAAAGAGCACCCTTCTCCTCCAAGTTCGAGAATTAAAGACGAGTAATCCTTTTTTACCTCAAAGAGTTAATTATTGGGAAAAAACCCTTTCCCGCTTTGATCGAACCTGTAAGAAAACGATTGAACACAAACAATGGAAATATACTAACCACAAAAAATATCAACAAACAACCACAATCAACACAAGAGAATTTTTACGTGGAAAACTCCTTCAACGTGAAGGATAAAAACCACGGGACCTTTCTCGGAGTCCACCCAAATCTCCACTATAATACTTTAGGTACAAAACCTAATTCTCAACATCATCAACGAGATAAACATCCCCCATTCCAACAACAATGGAATCCACAAATATGAGTGAAGATAGAGCAACAATATCAACTCCAAACAAGAAGAAAAAGTTGAAGAAAATGGTGAAGATCTCACCCAAAATTTGTTGTCCGTAAATGACCCAAAAACCTGATTTAGAGAACTCCAAATCACAATCCAACCGTTCAGAATGTAGATCAAGATGTTACGAACCTGCTGTCCAAACATCAGCTCAATCGGACCACGGATCGATCTCCGATCGTCAGTTTGATCACTGCTGCGCAGAAACCCCTTTTCCTGCGAATTTCCCCTCTTTTTTCTTCTATTTTGTGTTGTTCTCTCTAGTTGCCAAAGATTAGGGCTACACTTAGATATATGATTTAGGTATAGAAAGACCATATTATCCTTCTAGTTAAAACAAATTCCAAATAAGCCCCAATGGCTGGACTTAAACCCAACAAATCTCGCCCTCCAGCCCAATGAGGGAGATTCCAACACTGACTCCTCAAGTGAAATCCATGTCGGCCAGATGCCGGCAAAAATCAAACTTCTCTCTCGGAAGTGCCCTTGTCATCATATCTGAACCATTAGCTTCGGTATGTACTATATGTAGTTCCAACTCTTTGGAATCTAAGATGTCTCGTATCCAATGATACCTTAGATCAATATGTTTCGACCTCGCATAAAAAGTGGAATTTTTTGCGAGGTGGATAGCACTTTGACTATCACAAAGTAGCACATACCTTTCTTGAGTGAGACCAAGTTCCTCTGTAAGCCCTTTCATCCAAAGCAACTCCTTGCAAGCTTCAGTTGCTGCGATGAATTCTGCCTCTGTTGTAGACAAGGCAATACATTTCTGCAATCTTGACTGCCAAGCCACAGCCCCCCTGCAAAATTGACCAAATAGCCTGAAGTAGATTTCCTGGTGTCAACATCCCCTGCCATGTCTGAATCAGTATATCCAACAACAATCGGCTGCTCACTTCCAAATGAAAGTTTCAAACTAGAAGTGCCTCGGAGATATCGTAGGATCCACTTTATTGCATTCTAATGCTCTCTTCCTGTATTTGAAGTAATCCGACTAACTACTCCAACCGCATGAGCTATGTCTAGCCTTGTGCAAACCATTGCATACATCAAACTACCCACAGCGGATGCATAAGGAACTCTGTCCATGTCTTTCACCTCTTTCTCACTCGATGGACATTGTTTCCTACTAAGCTTGAAGTGTGTAGCAAGAGGCGTGCTCACCACTTTAGCTTTATCCATTTTAAACCTTTGAAGCACTTTCTCTATGTACTTCTCTTGAGACAACCACAACCTCTTGGCCTTTCTATCACGACTGATCCTCATACCAAGATTTGCTTAGCCGGCCCCAAGTCTTTCATTGAAAACGACTTACTCAAATCTCGCTTCAACTTTTCAATCCTTAAAGCATTCTGGCCAACTATAAGCATGTCATCCACATAGAGCAGTAAAATGATGAAGTCATTTTCTGAGAACTTCTTCACAAAGACACAATGATCGTAAGTTGTCTTCTTATAGGCTTGCTCTCCCATAAAAGACTCAAACTTTTTGTACCATTGTCTCGGCGCTTGCTTCAACCCATATAAGCTCTTCGTTAGCTTGCAAACATAGTTCTCTTTACCTTTCACTTTGAAACCCTCTGGCTGCTCCATGTATATATCTTCCTCCAAATCACCATGAAGGAAAGCGGTTTTTCCATCCATTTGCTCAACCTCAAGATCAAGACTAGCTGCCAAACCCAAGACAACCCGGATTGAAGACATTTTCACAACGGGCGAGAAGATCTCATCATAGTCAATTTCCTTTTTCTGACTGAAACCCTTAACGACCAGCCTAACTTTGTATCGAGGATGTGAAGAATTCCCATCATCCTTCAACCTATAAATCCATCGATTCTTCAAAGCTCTCTTGTCCTTAGGCAATGTCACCAACTCAAAGGTGCGATTATCATGCAACGATTTCAACTCATCTTGCATCGCATCAACCCAATCTTTCTTGTTCGTATCCTCCATTGCTTCTTCAAACCTTTCAAGCTCACCTGCATCTGTTAGTAGTACATACTTCTCAGGAGAGTATCTAATGGATGGATGGCGGTCTCTGGTAGACCTCCTCAAAGCAGTAGCTGGTGGAACTGTAGGTGCATGCTGCTGAACATCAACAACACCATCTGCCTGAGCATTATTGTCATATGCACTCTGCTGGTCATTCTGAGTTTGATCCTGAACCTGATATGGAATCTGATCCTGAACAGCATACTGAGTATCGATGTCATCCTGACCTTGCAACTGCGTCTGCAACTCGATGGATGGGGCTGAGTCAACATCAACCCATATATCAGAATCTCTGGATACTATCTTCTCCATCTTCTCAATGTCCATTATGGTCTAATTCTCAACAAAAACAACATCTCGACTCCTCACAATTTTCTTCTCAACTGGATCGTAAAGTCTGTAGCCGAATTCATCAGAACCATAACCAAGAAAGATGCATTGTCGTGTCTTGACGTCCAACTTGGACCTCTCATCCCTCGGAACATGGACAAATGCTTTGCAACCAAATACTCTTAGATGGTTATAAGAGACATCCTTGCCAAACCAAACTCTGTCAGGCACATTACCATCTAAAGCAACAGTGGGGGATAAATTAATAACATGTGCCATTGTACTTAAAGCCTCACCCCAAACGGATTTTGGCAATTTGCCATCTGAAATCAGGCATCTGACTCTCTCAACCAATGTTCTGTTCATTCTTTCTGCTATACCATTCAACTGAGGTGTTTTAGGAGGTGTCTTCTGATGTCGAATACCCTGCTGTCTGCAGTACTCATCAAATGGTCCGATGTACTCACCACCATTGTCTGACCGGATGCATTTCAACTTCTTTCCTGTTTGTCTCTCTACTGAAGTCTGAAACTGCTTGAATATATCCAACACTTGGTCCTTCATCTTTAAGGCATAAACCCAAAGTTTCCTGGAATGGTCATCAATGAAGGTAACAAAGTAAGCAGCACCACCAAGTGTTAAAGGTTTTATTGAACCACAAACATCTGAATGTACCGATTCAAATAAATCTGCTTTTCTCGAAGGAGGGTGACTTTGAAATGAAACTCTTCTCTGTTTTCCAGCCAAGCAATGTGCACATTTCTCAAGCATTGAACTCTTCACTCCAGAGAGTAAATTCTTCTTAGCTAATATGCCCATACCTTTCTCACTCATATGACTCAATCGCTTGTGTCACAACTCAGTTGCATTCCCATCTTCCATAATATTACATATACCCTTAGAAATCTTGGCCTGCAACAAATATAAAGAAGACTCCTTCTTTCCTCTAGCCACAACTAATGAGCCTCTGGTGAGTTTCCACTATCCATTATTAAAGGTATTGCAAAACCCTTCTTCATCAAGTTTTTCAGTTGAAATCAAATTCAAACGAATATCTGGTACATGTCTGACATCTCTGAGAACCAGCTTTGTTCCATTATTTGCCTCCAAACACACATCTCCCACACCTACAACTTTGGCCAAGCCATCATTGCCCATCTTCAATGTGCCAAAGTTCCCTGGCGTATAAGAAGTAAAGAACTCCTTCTTTGATGTGATATGAAGCGAAGCTCCACTATTAATGACCCAACTCGTCTCATTGCATGCAAAATTAACATTATCATCATATCATACAATGACAAGTTCCTCAGTGGCAGTGGCGACCCGATCATTGTCATTGTGATCCTTCTTCTCATTGTTGTCACTACCATTTTTCTTCTCTCTTTTCAGTTGGAAGCAATTTTTCCTAATATGGCTCTTCTTGCCACACTCATAGCACTCAACATCCTTTTTCCATGAACGTGACTTACTTCGGCTCTTGTGTTTACCTTTTGGACCTATACTTTGACTTCTCCCTCGGTTTTCGGCAACCAAAGCTTCAGAGTGGGACGAAGAACCTTGAGTTTTTCTTCTCATTTCCTCATTTAGAATGCCACTCTTAACAAAGTCCATGGTGACAATACCATCAGGAGCAGAATTACTCAATGACATACGAAATGTCTCCCACGAGTCTGGTAGAGTACCAAGCAACCAAAGCCCTTGTACCTCATCTTCAAATTTAATATTCATGGTTGAAAGTTGATCTATCACTCCTTGAAACTCATTCAAGTGATCGGATATAGATTGTCCATCTCTATATTTCAACCCCATAAATTGCTTTATCAAGTACATCTTGTTGTTGCCGGTCTTTCGCGTATACAACGATTCAAGCTTACTCCACAGAGTCCTGGCATGTGATTCTTTACTAATGTGATTCAAAACATTATCATCCACATATTGTCGAATGAACCCGCACACAACTTTATGCTCAAGAGTCCAATCGGCATCGGTCATGTTGTCAGGTTTTGTATCGCCGAACACCGATAGATGCCAACGCTTCACATATAGAAGGTCTTCCATTTTACCCCTCCAAACATGATAATTCCTTCCATTCAAGCTGATCATTCTATTCAAATTCATTTCCATCGTTCAATCAAAGTCAATAACAACCTTGCTTTTCTCAAGCAATATCACAAACACCTTGTGTGCAAACAACCCGAATGCTCTGATACCACTGTGTTGGGAAAAAACCCTTTCCCGCTTTAATCGAACCTGTGAGAAAACGATTGAACACAAATAATGGAAATATACTAATCACAAAAAATATCAACAAACAACCACAATCAACACGAGAGAATTTTTACGTGGAAAACTCCTTCAACGTGAAGGATAAAAACTACGGGACCTTTCTCGGAGTCCAACCAAATCTCCACTATAATACTTTAGGTACAAAACCTAATTCTCAACATCATCAACGGGATAAACATCCCCCATTCCAAAAACAATGGAATCCACAAATATGAGTGAAGATAGAGCAACAATATCAACTCCAAACAAGAAGAAAAAGTTAAAGAAAATGGTGAAGATCTCACCCAAAATTTGATGTCCGTAAACGACCGAGAAACCTGATTTAGAGAACTCCAAATCACAATCCAACCGTTCAGAATGTAGATCAAGATGTCACGAACCTGCTATCCACAAATCAGCTCAATCGGACCACGGATCAACCTCATATCGTCGGTTTGATCACTGCTGCGCAGAAACCCTTTTTCCTGCGAATTTCCCCTCTTTTTTCTTCTATTTTGTGTTGTTCTCTCTAGTTGCCAAAAATTAGGGCTACACTTAGAGATATGCTTTAGGTATAAAAAGACCATATTATCCCTCTAGTTAAAACAAATTCCAAATAAGCCCTTATTGGGTTGGACTTAAACCCAATATTAATCCAATTCAATCTTTTGCATCACGTGGTTCTTTTTCTAAATCTTACAAGTAACATTCCTCGGATCCTACTTTTAGTGCCTGGGTCATGATCCATTTTGAAACGACCGTCCTAAATCCCAAAACAAAAGGTTCATACTGAAACAATGTACGTTATCAGACGGCGACAATGATACTCAGACCAAATTTTGACTTTTTATGAGGAAGAAGTGAGAGAACTGATGCAGGAGTAAACTTATGAAGAGATTTTTTTAACTCATTTTTGTACAAAAGTATTCTTCATAATTTATTCGTACACAAAATACAGAGGGTTATTTGTGTGTGTATGTATTCATATGTATATTTGTATATATCTATGTATGTACTATGTATATGTATATATCATAATCGGAAATGGTACAGTTGAGCATAGTATACAAAGTATGGATCTCGATCTGACGTGATTTTAGACCATGCGATTCCGATCCGATTCGGATCCAACGGATCTCATTGGGGGACCATTGACAGGCCTAGTCAGAAGGGTCTAAATGGATCTCCACCTCACATGAAGCCGAATAGAATTTGGGAAGATACAGAGCATGTCTGGTTGAAAGGGAGAGATAAGTTTAAACAGTTGAATTGATTTTGTTCTTGTTTCTAAAATGAAAACCATCAGAGTTATCTATTATGCAGCTTTCGTAATGCATTAGGAGATATTCCAACCTGAAGTCATGGATGTCTTCCTTCACAGGGATAATGTAAAAGTATACATACAGCTTTCCTATTGGGCTCTTCATCCCAAAGGTCGTGGAGTTATAGGCTCAAAAAATACATCTACACGCATGATTCGTCAAGTTCAATGCAGCAATATGTCGAGTCCCCGCTGAGAAATCTACTAGAGAGTGGCATCCAATTCATCAAGATTTCCTATAAGGACAACTTCTCTCCTATTTGTTCAGGTTGATGAGATTCCTTGATGAGAGATGATAACAATTAAATACTTGAACTCAAGAAAAAAATAAGAGTAGAAGCTATTGTTGGGTATATGATATAACCCATGTATGTTCTAATATAAGCCCAATAAGATAATGGACCGGTGTAGTGGGCCTACATGGGCTAGAGTCCATTAACCAGTCATCAACCCTAGTGTATCTCTATATATAAGGGCTGGAGGCAACAAACTTGGTATTCCAAATTAGATACCTTGGGTGTAATGCTTCAAGCAACCTCTTGCTTGACGTAATTACTCTAACAATCTTGAAGCATATGAACCCTACTTTTTATTCAATGTATTAGAAGCGCCTCTCTCTCTAATTGATTTACGTTTGGGCAAAAGGGGAGTTTTTACGTCTTCCCACCACATCTGCCAACGTTGAAATTCTTGATAGAAACGGCTTCTTCAGCTAGTGCCTCTCTCTCTCGTGAGATTTATTAGAAACGGTGGTGGTTCTTCATCTATGTGAGGTAATATCATTCTTTAATCCTTGTCATCGACCCAACTGTTGTGAAGAGAAGGCAAAAAAAAAAAAAGATTACGATCCCCTAAATTCTTGTGGACCAGCAACAATAAGGAAGAATCTTTCTGGGCTTAGATTGATTCTATTGCTGAGATATTTTTGGGCGGAAATTTTGTTGGGTTGCTTCTCCCTCTTCTACCTGCCGCCGGTTGATTCAATCTGCCATTGAAGTGGGTTTCTCACAGAATCTCGACTCAGGTTTGGGTGTGGGTTTTATAGTGGTGGTTCACACTACTTCTTGCTGCTGGTTGGACGCCACTGAGTTGGATGAGACAATCGATCCATCGCTCGAATCTTGTTTTGGCCGTGGGTTTCACTCCCTCGAGTCTTGCTTTGGCCGTGGATTTCACTCACTTGAAACCTGTTTTTGGCCGTGGGTTTCTCTCCTCAGAATTCGTTTTGTTGGGTACAAAACCCTTATTCGAATTTTCTTTGGAAAGATCTTACATTGCCGAATTCTGCTTTTGGGTACAAAACCCATATTGCACTCTTGGAGCTGAAGTGCAAGTTTCGTACCGATTTTCGTTGGTGCAAATTCGTTGTGGTTCTCTCGGTTCGAGTGTTGGATTCGGTTCACGCGGTTTGTTATAGTTCTCGCGATTCGCCAATCAGGTGCACTCTTTCCAATTTTTACTTCTCTCTAAATTATTCTATGAAAAAGAATCTTGCTCCGTTTGAGATGGTCAAACTTCAATCGTTTGGAGGATCTGAGTTTACCTCATGAAAGCAAAAGACCTAATTCGGTCTAAAATACATGAACTGTTTTTACACCGTTTTGAGTATCTTTACTGAGACGGATGAAGAAGTTGATGAATCTCAATGGCTTAAAGATGAGGATTTATGCAAAGACTACTTGTTGAATTGTCTTTCAGACCGTCCTGCAGAAACCTATAGTAAATATAACACTACTAAAGACATAGGGACAACTTAGATGCTCAATTCAAGAAGGAGGAGGAACTGTCCAAGACCCATCTTGTGGACAAATTCATGGATTTTAAGTTTCAAGAGGACAGGGAAATCACTCCTCAAGTAACTAATCTAGAGAATTTGCGATCTAAGTTGCATAATGAAAAAATAGTTGTCTGTGATTCATTTCTTGTGGGTGCAATTATATATAAGTTACAATCTGCATGGCACTCTTTTAAAACCGAGATGTATCGGAAAAAGGTGCAAGTGGGACTGGATGATCTCAAATGATTCATTCGAATCGAAGATGAGAATCGAGCTAGGAATAACTTGGAGATGGTTAGACAGCAACAGTCTGCTGCTAACGCGGTAATATATCCCAAGAAATTTCCTCGAAAATCCAAGTCACCTAAAAGTGAACATCCCAAGTTGGAGGCCAAAAAGACTATCTTTCAGAAAAAGAAGGGCAAGTGCCACAACTGTGGGAAATGGGGTCACTTTGCTGCAGAGTGTAAACAACCTAAGAAGGCTAAATCTGACACACCACCAAAGGAAGCTCATATGATGGTGG
Organism: Tasmannia lanceolata; assembly: GCF_043159265.1. NCBI lineage: Eukaryota > Viridiplantae > Streptophyta > Magnoliopsida > Canellales > Winteraceae > Tasmannia > Tasmannia lanceolata. The sequence continues at coordinate 25,497,369 of NW_027518697.1, read as the reverse complement.
GCAATGCTGAGCCTAAGAGTTTTGTTGCCATGTTAGGCAATGGTAAGGCCAGTACTTCTTCAGCCTGGTGGTTAGATACAGGAGCCACCTACCATGTTTGCAACTCGAAGAAACTACTTACGGATGTTGTTGGCGTGAAAGAGACTGTTACAGTGGCTAGTGGAGCTGAGGCAGAGGTGACTCACACTGGTACTGCGAACTTGGTCCTTTCTTCAGGGCAAATACTAACTTTAAAAAATGTTAAAGTAGTTCTTACTCTTCAAAAGAATTTAATTTCTATTGGTCTTTCAGGCTATGCTGGCATATGTATTTCATTTATGTGTGGTAGAGTAACTTTTGATTGTTAACTCATACTATTTTAATTGTGCATATTTGATAGATGGTATATTTGATTTGAGTTTAGATAATGAGACAGTTAGTTAGAATAGTTCACCGCTAATTGCTCCTAAGTTGTTACACAACCGATTGGGACATGTGCACTATCAGAAAATAGTCTAACTTACTAACACTCATAAAATACCATTATATATGTCAATTAAATTTGACAAGTGTGAGAGTTAGGAGTGATAAAGAAGGGGAAGATACACATTGAAAGGGTTCAAGGAATTTTGTGCCTCTCAGGGCGTAATCCTTGAAACTACTGCTCCTCACTCACCTCAATCAAATGGCATAGCTGAGTGTAAGAACAGGACGTTAACTTAAGTGTTAAACTCCATGTTAATGACAGCTGGCATGCGTAGTTGCATTTGGGGAGAGGCAGCTTTGACTGCAAATCACATCCTAAAACTCTAAATGCTCCTCCATGTGATAGAGTACCCAAGAACTTTGGTGAGGACTTTGTGACCTACCATGTAGAGAATGATCCATCAACCTATAAGGAAGCGATGAGATCTAGGGACTCTTTGTTGTGTGCAGAAGCCATTGATGATGAAATGAGCTCTCTGTTAGAATATCTAACTTGGCAGCTAGTCGATTAGCTAAAAGGGGCTAAGGCTATGGGCTGTAAGTAGATATTTGTATGTGATTATACAAAGTTTGTTATGGTCTTAATCAAGCACCTAAATTGTGACATAAAAAAAAATTTGACAAAGTAGTAAAGAGCTTTGGATTTCTGACAAATTACTCGGATAAATGCCTTTACTATCATTTTGTGTCGAATAAGGTCATGATTATTTGCTTATCTGTAGATGTTGATTCTTGTTTCCAATCTCTCTCTGTGATGAGTAATGTGAATCTAACATTGGGTAAAGAATTCGACATGAAAAGACCTGGGTGTTGTTAACACCATTCTTGGTATGAAAGTAAGTTTTTGAAAGGTAAGGAATCACCCTTGGCCTAGCCCATTATATGAAAAACTACTTTCCTTTTGAGGATGTAGTGAGTGCAAACCGATTGAGACACCATTTTGATTATACCAAGAAGCTGATCTCTAAGGAAGAGATAGTGTGAGCCAGTTAGATTATTCTAAACTGATTGGTAGTCTCATGTTTGTGTTGCAGTAGGCCAGACATAGCCTTTATAGTTGGCATGCTGAGTCGTTTTACTAGCAATCCTGGCCATGAGCATAGAGATGCCCTAATAAGGTTGATGAGATACCTTTTGTGTACTCAAGAGTATGCTCAAAACTATGGTGGCCATCCACTTATCGTGGAAGAATATTATGATGAATCATGGGGATCAGAATTAGGGGCCAACAAATCTACCGCTGTTGTGTGGAAGTCGAATTGGACCTTTATGCTCTCGCTTCAATTGCAAATGAAAGTAAAAGAGATAAAGCATCTAATTATGGTTATGGATATTCCACTGACCCGGTTAAGGATTAGTTCCTTCAGTGTGTTCTGTGATAATCAAGCAACAACTATGGTTGTGAAGAACTCACTCTTTCATGGTAAGAGGAGATATCTTAGGCTGAAACATGTAATGCTGAATCATCTCAAGAACACTAGATTATCACTTTGATTGATACGAAATCGAAGGATAATAGGCTGAAGCTCTCACAAAAGGGATTGACCAACGATCGAATATTCAAAACTGTGGGAGAGATGAGGTTAAAGTCTGTATAGACGGGACTTAACCTACATCCATGTTATTTTGAATCTTCGAATCTCCTTTTTGGCTAAGATAGGCACTTAGTATGTTTCGATGATGTTTACAGTTGTTGTGTGTCATTCCACATTTGATGACATGTCCTTTTTGGGAAAGGTTGTACATTCCAAACTTGATGATACAGCTTAACTCAAATATGGATAAGATGACTGTACCATTCCAAAAAAAAACATGAAATGGTTCTTTGCAAAAAGAAACTCTTAGGTCTTGTTCTTTATTGAACTTGACAATGATGAATGGTTCTTTGCAAAAGAAGCTGTTTAGGTCTTGTTCTTTATTGAAACTTGACAATGATGCTTATGGTGAGAGTGATACTGATACTTTTTTAACCATTTTGGAATTGTACTAAGTTCTTCAGGTAGAACTAGATACTTTCGTGAATTATGGAATTGTACTAAGTTCTTCTTCAGGTAGAACTAGATACTTTAGTGTTTTACACAAATGATTAGATTCATTTTCATGGAAATCCATATTTGGTAATTCACAGGGATTGGCGAAAAATGAGGAACTTGTCTTGATTTGGACTTTGATGATGATGACTTACTTGATGAGTAAATCTTCTAAAGTCATGAAGACTATGCTTTCATTTCAGTATGTATAGAGTTCACTTGTTTGTGAAACTTTATTTTGGATCTCGATGAGAATCATTCCCCATGAATGAATTCCTCTAAGATCAGTGGGGTTCACTTATATGTGAAACTATCTTTTGGTTGAGTTTAGATTATATCTAAAACTCTTGATTAATCATAAAAGTATTTGTATTTTCAGCTGGATTACAGATCTTTTATGATATGGTGATGTGGATGATTCAATATTTTATTTGGACATCACACAATCTATCTATTGGATTGTGCTATGTGTAGAACATAGGAGGAGATTGTTGGGTATATGATATAACCCATGTATGTTTTAATATAAGCCTAATAAGATAATGGACCGGTGTAGTGGGCCTACATGGGCTAGAGTCCATTAACCAGTCATTAACCCTAGTGTATCTCTATATATAAGGGCTGGAGGCAACAAACTTTGTATTTCAAATTAGATACCTTGGGTGTAATGCTTCAAGCAACCTCTTGGTTGACCTAATTACTCTAACAGCTATATCAATAAAATACAGATTGGGTGAAGTCTTCCATGGCTGATCACCCAGACTCATGCCATCTTATGTCCGATCATCTATTCTTACCTTGGATGCCAAGACACTATTTCACACCTTTCTATAATTCATAACCACCTCCTCAGATTCAGGCAAATATTTCTCTTGCACTCACATTAACAGCAATATCCTTTTTCGATGGCTTTAACGATGGGTGCTGCTTAGAAAACTCATTGCGTTCATCAGATTACCTTAAACTCTAATTTTTCTTGCAAATGCCAGTGACCATTCAGCATTTGACTAGACATTCATCCATTCTTCCAAAGGATTGTTGTATATCTGCGTTTTCTTTTTCTAAGAGATAAAGAAGCAAGGTAGTCCACAAAGAGGTTGAAACGAGAGTAAGGCATCTATAACCAAGAGTGTTGCTTGGATGAAGGATATTCTAGGTAATATGCATGTCCCTAGGAGCTTAGTGGCAGTTTCATCCATCAGTGACTGATCTGCACTGAATCTCATGGGATTGAGTCCATAAAGATGTAAAGCTTATTAAGTTTCGACTCAATCAATCATACCAATCAAAAGAAAGAAAACGATATTGTGCTGCATCAAAGGTTGGTTTTGCAATAATGGAAATGAAAAATGAAGTATTTCATGTGTCCAAAAAACATAAGATAACTACCACTTCGTGAAGAACATTGCACACAATGCAATGCGAAACAAAATTCCATCAAGTCACATATCCATTATGTGCTTTCTTCACTGAGACTATGGATAGATAACCTATCTTGGAGAACATAATCTAAATAGCATGAGTCTGGGTGGGGTTGTGAAAGCATTTTGTAAGTTCGTGTGCATACCTTTGGAGCTATTAATATATGTTACTATATCAGCTGACCTTTAAGGGTAAAAGATGACATAAAACCTTAAAAGTCAAACTAAAACAAACATCTAGCATGTGCGCCTGTGTAACACCAATGACCTCAGGGGTACTGATTTCTATCCCTAGAAATTTATGAAAATATGGACCACTTGGAATAGAGTATTCCATAATAGTTAAGCCTGCTTGCAATATCCATAGCCAGCACTTTCTTAATTGCAGCAATTATGTCCCAATTACAACAAATAAATGTTATGGACTCATAAACGTGCCCATTGCCAATATTTAACAACAAAAAAAAAGAACATACTATTGTGCAAGGTTTTAAATGTTGGTTTCGGTTTCAATCATCATGGAAATGGAAACATTTTGGTTTCGGTTGGTCCGCTTCTTCTTTTGTCTCTTAGCTACAATTTTGAAGAAATCCCAGATTCTAAAATCCACGTATCCCATATTTCCAGGTCTTAGAAATCTTAGGATACAGGAGAGATTTTTAAAACCTGAATTTCTCACTTAAAATCAAAGAAGCGCTGTCAGGACAACATACAACAGCTTGATCAAGAACCCTCTTTTACACTGTTTTCAAACTAAAAACCTGGATTCTAAAATCCGCATATCCAAACGGCCCCTTAGCGTATGAAAATTGTTTGGGCGGTGATAAATTCACCCCCTTCTATTACAATATTCACCCCCTATTTTTCAAAATGGACTGTACATGCCACACCATAGGATGATCCAAACCGTCCATTTGATGGACCACAATGTAAATAGGTTGTGCCCAAAAATCATTTCCATAGGATGATCCTAGCCCTCCGATCTATAGAGAAACTCCATATAATCAAACCTCTATATTTTGGACGGCTAGGATCATCCTATGGAAATGATTGGGGCACAACCTATTTACATTGTGGCCCATCAAATGGACGGTCTGGATAATCCTATGGTTTGGTATGTACATTCCATTTTGAAAAATAGGGTTGAATATTGTAATAGAAGGGGGTGAATTTAACGGCTAGGATCATCCTATGGTATGGTGCCCATTTTGAAAAATAGGGGGTGAATATTGTAATAGAAGGTTGTCAATTTATTACTGCTCAAATAGTTTTCATATTTGGATTGAAAGGGAGTATCACCTTTGGAGCGGGCTTTGCCCAACAATACTTTTAGAAAGTATTTGGTATAAAATCTACCCCATATCTCATATTTGGAAACCCTAATGATCACACATCGAACTAATGGTCAGTTTACATCAACGGACTTATAGTTACCATTTGGATCAACGGATCTGATCATATAAAGGTAAAAGTGGGGCCCAATTAGTGAATTTATTAGTATTTTTCAATTATATAAATACCCGAGTCAAATTAATCGTCAGTTTCCATCACTCACAGCATATCATTTCCACGATTCAATTTGTGGGCCATAAAGGATCTAAAGCAAAGCCTACAAATGGACGGTTCGGATCAATCAGAGGTGCAACACACTAGGCCGTAATGGGCGTGATCTCACTGTATCCAACCCCAGCCACCAAAACCTGAACAAAGCAAACCGGCGAACCAACTTTTGCCCGGTTTGGATAGAAAGGAAAACATTTATGATGAAAAAAATTTCTAGGGAAAACTTTTTCTTTTCATGGCTTAAGGGAAATTATATTATTATGGTTAATTTAGAGAGATGTTATCATAAATTGAAGGTCCTTCAATGTAAAAATTGAATAGGGTTTGTTCGAGTTGTATTTTTTCGTGTGTAAAAAATGGAAATTTTAGAAATATTTTTCCTTTGAAAACTTTTGTAGAAAATTCCTCCAATCTAAATAAGGAATCCTTCTCTCTTCTCTTGGCTTTTTTAACAAATGAGCTCTAGGAAAAAGGCAAGCTTCACTTCATCATTCCTTTAAATAATTTTTCATGAAAATATTAACCATCATCAACCAAATGATAATATTTAAGATTCCAAAAAATTGAAAGATGTCAAAAAAAAAAAAAAAAAAAAGAAAAAAGAAAAACCTTTCCAAGAGAAAAAAATCCATAAAGGAACCTTACAAGAAAAGAATAATTTTCAGGAAAAAACTTTCTCCACATCCAAACATGCCCTCAAGATCTGCTGGAAGTGGACGGTGGAGGATTGATTAAACAGAGAATCGTAGAGTGTATGTGTGTATATATATATTAAATTTTATATGCCTTATATTCCTGAAACACAGTTAAACAGCCAATCATCTGTTAGTCAATGATCTATAAGGTATAGAAATCACATAGAAATTCCAAGATCTTATCATTGTTCTTCATGCAAAGAACCAGTCAGATGATACACCATAAAATACAAACTCATCTTCCTATAAACGGTCAAGTTATGACCTGACTTTTGCGAGTCGTGCTCTAATCTCTTCCAGTTCTTCATCATCATCGACACCTTCAGCTATAGCTTCTTGCTGAAAATGCAAACAAAACTTAAGTCAGTTGTCATTAAATAAACAAGAGACTAAAGGAATTAGGAGTGCAACTCTGGTCGATTTTTGGGAATTCGGATCGAGCTTTTATCTACAAATCGGGTCAGGTTTGGCTTCATTCCTATTCATTTTTTTAGCAAAAGCTCAACCCGACTAGACCGAAGTTGCTCTCCTAGAAGGAATCTGTCACAAATATCTCCGATAATTTGAAAATATCGCAATTTTATCACGTCAATTTGATGGAATGACAAAAACCCGAAGTAATCCCAAAATTTTTAAAAAATATAGCGATATTTTCGTTTTTACCATTTACCATGAAAATATCACAATATATTTTTGACATTTTTTATTTTATATCTTTTCTTAAATTATAAAATTTTTATATATTTCTAAATAATTTTATTTTACCATTCTTTTTTGAAAAAAATTAAAAATATATATATATCCAGAGATTTTCCCTTGCCACAACGATGTTTGTGACTTAGGAAGGAAAAAGAGTGAAATTTGTCATTCATACCTCCTGTGCGGCTTCTGCTCTCTGGACAGGTTCCTTTGTTTTCTCCCTTCTGACAGCTTCTGGAAGTTGTGCAGCGGTCTCGCCAGCTAGCTCAGTAAGTACTTTATCAACTTCCTCTTCAATTTCCTCTTCCATGTCTTCTGAATCTAATGCTGAATCAACAGCCTCATTTACCATCTCTTCAATCACCCCAGCCTACAAATAAATGGGACAATTCAAACAAAGAACTTCTCATTCCAACGTATTGCAATTTGGAGCAACTAAATAATATCTACTGCCTACCAATATTTCAAAGAAAGAACTTCTGAATGAAGCATGTTTTGTATTACTTTTTAGTATGTGAAAGAATTGTGGAACATTACTTCTACTCAGTTCACTTGAAAGTCTTAAACCCATAAGTGAGAAGCTGATTGAAATAGCCCAGACTGAATAATATCTACTGCCTACCAATATCAATTGGTCGAGGAAAGGAAAGCTGGAAGGTCACAAATTGGTTTTTTGGCATTATAAGTTTTGCAACTTGAAGAATAGTGAGTAGCTTAAGGAGTCTCTTTGGATTCATTACGTATTCTGGGTGCTTCTAGTTTGGGTCAACCAAGATACCTCTCAGGAATGAAGAATCAAGGTAATTCTAGTGATCCTTCTGTTTTCTCCGGTGGAAGAAGGAGACGTTTATTCACTGAGACTATTTTTTTTTTGAAAATTGAAAAAAAAATATTGATAATGCATACGAGAATTACATGAAATAGGGACCAGGAGTCCCTCATGAACTACATTGTATGAGGACCTAGGAGATAACTCCAGGGCCCAAATGAAAAATACAAAACTATTCCCCGTTTACCCATCCCCTTTACATTTATCGATCCAAGACAAAATCTAAGATTTCAACTCCTTCGACCTTCCTAGAATTTGACCCTGATATCCATAGTGTTGACGCCCCTTCAGAAATTACAACCCCCTGAATACAATTCAATGATCCTCCCTGCCAAGTACAATAAAGACACTTGTGACCTTCAAGAAAACACCTTCTTTGACCAGGCAGTCTACCATCACATTTGGTAACCTCCTCCTAGTGCTATCATCGTTCTAATTTCGCAAACAAGGTCCTTGATACCCGAAATCATTTTCTCATCTAAACGGAGTAAATCCTCTACCCCCGAAGTTTAGATTCAATGATATAAAAATCAGGTTTTCTCCTAAGGAAGAATTCCTTTGCCACCATCTTCTTTTTCCTCTCTGTCCCCAAACCCCTAAACTCCCAAATTATGTTCTTCTTTTAAGAAAACGAGTGCCCCTCCCACACGGCCATAGTGCATGATGATTCCGTGCTCGTGCCGGTCCATATACAACCATTAACATCCATTCGGAGCTGTTAGATAAGGAAGAGAAGACTAAGGATACAGAGAACCTCCAGACTCACCACCTCCATTCCGATTGGCTCTGTCTAGTAGACACTCCTCCACGTCTGCACCGATGCAAATGTCAAAAGTTTGACCCGTCCCCTTCTCGATGATTTCCGGCCGATGCATCTCCCCAGGTAGCGAAGGTTCACCAGTAAACTCGAGATTTAAGGATGTCTCAAGAGGATAAAATCGATGAATTATGATGAAGAAAGGGCCTTGATCATGGATCCGACGCCCAAAGAAGTAGCAGAAGATTTTCTTCGCAAGCAATGGAAAAGATCTTTAAATTAGACGCTCAAGATTGCCCTTTTACCTTTTACAGCCTCATTGGGTTAGGCGAGGTTAGAGACACCCAGTCGCCATTTTTAAACACCCTTTCTTCAAATCTCTGTTGGCCGAAGAAAGGGCTGAGAGGAGGCTAAATTGGGAAACTAATAAGGTGGTAGGTATCCGACAAGTGGAAGAAAGGATTGCCGAGAGAATACTCCCTAGTCATTTGGAACGGGTTCCGGAGGAATTACTCATCGAGATGCCGGACTTCCTGATTCAGCACACCCTAGAGGATCTGGAGAAGTGTGCGGCATAGTTTAGTCTGGTTAAGGTGGGGCGGTGCTAAAGTTTTTTGGTTTTTGGGTGGCCTGGTGTTCCTGTGGAAGATTGCTAGAATTTTATGGGGTTTGGGTGGCCTAGAATTTGTGACTATGGTATGTGTGGCTATGGTACAGGATATCCTTCCTTTAGTAACCTTTCTAGCCTAGGACTAAGCTTCTGGCCATATAAATATGTATTGTTGCTATGTAATGTAAGTTGGGACCCCTGGTCCCTAGTGTACCTTTCATAGTATCAATTAAATTGTCATCTTTAAAAAAAAAAAATAAAGACACATGAGATTTAAAGAGAATATTGAACAAGACAACAATATTGAGAAAAAGCATGAGATTTAAAGACGAACTGAAAGAGTTCTCACATTTTGAATCAATGAAGGCCAGATAGCCGCCTCTGATCATCAATGATCAATTTGCAGTCTAAATGCAGTGAAACCAAAATGTTTTGAGAGTAAAATGTGAACAAACAGTTAGCATATTGCCCCTCAAACACCTTCGTAGATTGAATATCTATGGATAAACCATGACACACCAATTCAGTGTGCTCCATCTATTTTCTCGTTCTTTCTTTGCTTTAGTCTACAGCATAGGCTATCTTTTTCAGAGAATACCACAAAGGAAAGCCATGAGGTGCCATATTCATCTATTTCAAATGACCAAAAATGGCTTCAAGAATATATATCATCAAAAGTCCAAACCATAGTTTCATGGAACTAAGAACATGAGCATTACCATTATAAGTTATTTCACCCTGTGTAATTTTACGATCCCTAAAACACTACGTCTGTTGGTTGCAAGCATTTCACTTCACCAAGGGAATAATAGGAATGAGGTACTCAATACACCTTAAATTTATAGCAAATAAAAACTTTATCATCATACTTGGCAGTAATAATTCTATTACTGATCTCACACAAAAATGTGGTATATCTACCAAAAATAAAAATTTATTACTAAGAATAATAACTAGGATACAATCAAAATACATTCACTTCATCCAGAGCATAACAGCTCTAACCATACATCCATAGAAATTTGAGATAAAAGAGTTAAATAATTCAGTTGTAAATTACAGAAAAAAAGAAGAGGATTGGAAAACTAAAACAACACAATGGTAAATAGAATACCTTAGTCATTTCTTTGCTAAATTCTTGCATTGTAGCAGCCACCTCTGGAGCCTTCATAAGTCCATTGACAAGCTTCATGACCTCAGCACTCTTCGACAAATGTCCCACTGTTCTGGCAGTGGCTGGAGATGCAACCAATAACAGTAACCATCAAGGGTTGGCTAGAAATTCAACCGTCATGATTATTCATCAAGGAGTACATTCAATGGAAAAATGTGAAAAACAACAATAAAAAAATTCACAAAATGAATGACATCCTAAGGAAATTTACAAAGACAACAACATCACTTCTTTGGCCAGATTTCAGATAGCTACGTCCCATTTCAAAATATGGGAACGTGGCTGAAAACATCAGTTATCAACATGAACACATCATAAATGGCCATTAAATGCGGCACCTTTGAAGTAATGCATCTCTCTCACTCTCCTCTCTCTCCCTCTCTCTCTCTGTGCATGCGTGCGTGCGTGTGCGTGTGCGTGTGTGTCTATGTATAAGCTTGGTTTGAACCCACAACTTCGTGGTTGTCACACCAAGGACTTTCCAACTGAGATACGACCTCAAGCCAGATGCATCTGTAATCTTAAGACCAGTATGCTAAAAATTCTTCAAGTTTCATTTGATGGAAACAAAATTTCATGCTAAGATGCTAACTTTTTCACTATCATACATCCCAAAGCTACCATCTTGCTCCCACTAAAATTGAGTGTGAATTACAGAAGAAAGTGAGTCGATTTAGTCCATATGCTACTTTCAAACTCCAAAAGCAGAGCTTCCAACTCTGTGGATATGCAAAAAAAAAGATATTATTTGTATTTCTTGTAAACATGGAGACTTCAATATCACACCAGAAATTTATGTATGCATAATAACCACCTCAGAACTAGCCTCCTACAAATTATGTAAATCATTTTCTAATGATCAGAGTCATCATCTACGAGTTCATTTGGGATCTTCATGGAGGACCCTAAGTGGAGATCAAGGCATGAGCCCTCTTACTGCCCATTGGTTGGTGAATAATATGCCAAAAGTTGTGAATCAAAGCCTTCACAAATTGCTTCTTAACCTTGTCAAGAGAAATCCTAAGTCGAATTCATACTCAACAGATACACACACAGATCTATGGGGTTTAGTCCATTTGAGGCAGTGTTCGGATTTAATCCTAAAACTGCCCTTGATCTTGCCCCATTACCAACATGAAGTGTGTTCATAGAAAGGAGGAAGAGGTTGTTGGTAATCTTCATGAAATTCATTCTTGAGTTCATGATCAATTAGAGAATATCCCACAAAGAGGTATGGATTCAGTATGGTAGTGGATTGATTATCAAAGATGGATCATTTTTAGCTTGTTGCATTCTTGTGTTCGTGATCAATTAGAGAATCCCACAAAGAGGTATGCATTCGGTAATTTTGGTAGTGGATTGATTATCAAAGATGAATCATTTTTTAGCTTGTCAGAAGTCAAGGGAAGCATATTGCTTCATATTTTCATGAGATTGTTCGCATGCATGAAGTGTTAAGTTCCATACTTCAGATTGTGATCGAAATTTATCAGGCACTTTTGGTGAAGTTTTTGGAAACTTATTGGTACCACTATCCTTTACTGCCCATTGGTTAGTGGATAATACACCAAAATTTGTGTATCGAAGCCCTGGCAATTTGCTTCTTAACCTTGTTGGGGACTTGGGAACAATCCTAAGCTTAATTCACATTCAATAGATCCACAAACAGATCTATGGGGCATAATCCATTTGAGGTGGTGTTCAGATATAATCCTAAAATCGCCCCTGATCTTGCCCCATTACTAAACATGAAGTGTGTTCATCGCAAGGTGGAAGAGGTTGCTGCTAAGGTTGTGTTCGGCAACCATTCTAAAAAGAACTTACTCCTCTTTTTTAAGTGGGGGGAATGAGAAAAGATATGAAACCCTGAAATCTCGTTCGGCTCACCCGGCCCACACAGCCCGTTTCCGTATTTCCTCATTTTCCAATGATTAAAATCAAGGGATTCTTCGGATCAACTCGGAGTCACTTCCGAGATTCTCATGCTCTGTTTCTGCCTGGTTTCTCTAGAGAGAATGGGAAAGCCTTGACAAGCACGTCCTAATCTTCCTGAAATTCATGCCCATGTTTGTGATAAATTAGACTGTCCCGCAAACAAGTATAAAACTCGTGGAGAAGCATCATCGAAAGTTAGTGGTTGACGTTGGAGACTTTGTCTGTGTCATCCTCACAAAAGACCGGTTCCCAAGGGATGGATATAGCAATCTTAGCCCTCAGAAGATTGCTCATTGCGAAATATTTGCAACCATCGATGGCAATGCCTACCGATTGAAGCTTCCAACCCATATCCTTACTCAAGACGTGTTCAACGTCAAGCATAGTTATAAAGAAACTTGAACTCGAGGCGAGTTCTCTCCAACCCGAGGAGAATGATGCAGATCAGATAGCATAGAAGTATATGGAACTTCTGGATCATGCCAAGAAGAAATGAAGCAAGGGTTTAAGGAGAAGCCCACATTTTACCATAGTTATAAAGAAACGCAACAAGAAGATACGCCAAGGCTCGCCCTCCCCAGACCCCGCAACGGCAGGAGCCTCGTGCACTGGGCCGCCCTTTTTTTAGAGAGGTAGCAGATCAATCAATGACTCAATCCACTGATCGAGAGAACTAATCATAAATTCAGAGTTTTGACTATCGATCGACAAATCTAGTGATCGATCATGGGACAACACGAAACAATGGCTCTAGAATTTAATTTTAGCATATTTTTATTTTTGTTTTCATTTATTTCCTGGAGGAATTAGAGTTGGTTTAGGGTTTTTTTTCATGTAAGTGCTGCCACTATAAAAGCAGTCATGATTAGGGTTTGGGGATTAATTTTTTATGATTATTGAGTTTATACACTTAAAAAGAAAAGTAGAGAAAGAAAAACTCTTCTCTTCTTGAGTTATTCCTTTCTTTTTTTATTTAGTGACTTGCAAGCAAGATTCCTAAATCCAAATCTGTGTTTCATCATCTGCATTGCATCAAAAAGTGACCTCAACATCAATCTCCCCAACAACAATAGCACACTCTAACATCAACCACATGCAATTGTGATGGGACATCAACGAAGGAGGAGGATTTAAAGTTTACAAGCGAAGAAAGAATCGTGGGAAGGAGAATGACTGATTTTTGCATGAGAAATGGACGTTCACATATGCTACATATACCACATGTGTTGTGCCACATGCCACATGGCGTCCACTCTATGTTGACGTTTTTCTTTTAGTTGTTTTTTTATTATTTACTTTCTATTTTCGTCATTTTATTTGTAGCCTACGTTTTAGGCATCAAATCTCATCCATTTGGCGTGTTTTTTGTAATATTAAAAAGGTTTTTCAATTACCTATCTACTGGGCCCAAGATCACATGATTTGGATGTGATTTAAGCAAGTTATGCATACTTTTAGGAAGTGGTATAAGTCTATTACGGGATTACTATTTTAGATAAGTTTTTATCTTTATTTAGTTTTACTTTAGATTAGATGAATGGTTGAGATTAGTTTTTAACTTTAAGTTATCTTCTAGGGTTTCTTTTCTTATAAATATATCTTATGAAAGCAATGTAAGAGACTTTTGACTATTGAATAAGGAATTAAAGTTTTTTTTGCAAAAGAAGCTATTGAAGCTTGGAACTTATTCTCTTCTCTCTTGTTGGTGGCTTGGAGCCATTCTTCTCAATCCCCTCTCATCTTCTCACTTCTATTCTTCTCTCAAATCAGCCATAAACAAGTAAGTCATTAGTTCTTCAATTTTTGTGTTTTCTTGAACCCTAAGATACAAAAACCCAAAATTCAAATATCTCCTACATCGTTTAAGATCTCATCTTGAAACTTTTAAGGACTTATTTTGGGATTAAACCTTAGCCATAGCAATCAAAATTCATAGTTTTACAACCCCTTTCGAGGCCAATCAAATTTTCACACCTTCCAAGCCCCAAAACTTGCTTTTAGAGATTGAAAGTGTAATCGGCCAACGTAGCAGCCCCCTAAACCTGAAAATCTGATTTCTTTCATCATTTAAACCTAGTATCTTTCAACCCACAGCAGTTTACCCAGAATTTCCAGATCTGTCCAAATTACCAAAATACCCTTTTGGCCTAAATTGGACCGATGTGAACCCGTTTTGTTCTGCAGAAATTTATTACTGTTTTTTTATTGGATTATTGATGATTTCTCATCAAAATAAGGTTTACTTCATAGGTTTTGGTACTGTTTTAATTATTCTACTTGGTTGCACGTTTAAAACCCCGTTTTAGCCTAATTTTCCCCTTAACTAATTACCCGAAGGACCCTTTAACTGTTGACTAATTTGTTTAATTTTTATTTCATGCTAATTGTGTTCTTTCTCATTATTTAATGCAAATTTAAGCCTCAATATTGCTGCTGCCCGCCAATTAATTCTGCCTTAAATCAACCATAGTTAACCAGTAGGTGTCTTTAGCCTCTTAAGAGTCAGCCCTAAACTTTCCTAGAACCCATTATCCCATTAGGAGTGTAGGATTTTCCCTCGTTTAGGAATTGTCCTGCATCAAATTGACCGCAAATCAATCTTGAGCTTCTAGTCCATTCAAATATATTTGAGTGGAGAAATAATATTAACACACAAGTAACGACGGTTTCCTCCGAGAAAATCCACTTCCTTTAGCAAGGAAGTACAAACTGAACATAATAATTATTGTAACATCCGTCAACTTGGAACAAGAAATCAAGGATTTACAGCATGCAAATAATCATACCAACACTTTCCCCGAGGTGCATTGAAATTGAATTCAATTGTGCCTTATTTTCATGCAGACGGTTAACCGCTTTCCTTGATCTCACAATTTCTTGAGCAAGCACCTGGATAAAAGTAAGACCACCAGAACATGGAAACCATGTAAGAACTCACGAGGACTGTAACTTCTGAATGAAAAATGATAATTTACGCAAGTAACCACTGAACAGCCAAGACATCAAAATAGGCTACCACTCTAGAGAAGGTATAATTTCATGATTTATGGGTCATGAAAGAACAAAAATAAATGTAAGTCAATATATAAGATGTAAAACAATCCACCAAAATTTTGGAACGGAAACTGATAAAGGATTGCCTCTACACACCAATAGTATTGCATTATTTCCTCGTGTAAAAAGTGCTCTCCTTGTTAGTAATTTTTTTTCACAGCATCAGCAAGTTGATGCATGAGACATTGGAGTATTGGACACTACTTTATAAAGGTATGGTGGCCAATATCAAGCACACAATAACAAGAATCACCTAGATCCTACAAATTCATGGGGCACCAGGCTCAGTCACATTTCACGGATTAGAGTGTCATTAGAGATAATAAAGAGAACTTAGTTGATATAACTTTCAGGTTGCCATTGCAAAAAAAGTGTCTCAAGATATATGTGTTTTTCCATAGTATCACCCTAATGCGAGCCCAACTCAGTCTATCTAAACGCATGAAACTGAATTGGCTGAATCCCCAACCAGTATCATCCATGTAAATACATTTCACTTTACAAGTATCACTTTCTTTAATATTGAGTTAACTTCTATGTTAAATTCTTAATTCATGTTGAGTAACTTCTATATCAAATCCTCATTTGATAAATGAAATTTTGACAAGAGTTCAAAGATTATCCCCTTTTCAAGATATTTGGCAGTGATACAATGATAATGTGGATGAGCATAAACATTTTTGGATTTTCAGAATATTTAAATTTCTTATAGGGTTTTTAGTAATTCTATGAAGATTGCATAGTTTTTAAAAAGATTAGCATCGAGGCTCCAAAAAAGAGACATACTATTGGAGGCATATCCCTGTGGGTTAAGCCTAGACTCTTTACGGAGTTTAAGCCTCACAATTCTGTCAAAACTCAAGATTTAGTTAGTCTGAAGTTTGAGTACTTCCCAATTACAAAAAAACACCACCCCCAGTTGCAATGAAATCTATAATACCCCTCCTTTTCCCATGGTTGATCTAATACAAAGCTCCTATAATTGCTGCTGGGGACAACTTTTCCACTTGTATCGTCTTTTGATCTTGGAAAAAAACTTGTTACCTTTTCAAAAAAACAAAGCACCTTCAAATCATATGGAAGAAAGAGAGAAAAGGGGGAAAAAGGGAAAAGAAGAGAAGAAAGAATTCTTGGAGGCTGAAGTCAAACCCATGACTCACATTCTTTATATAGTAAAGTTCACTTAATTATGTAAAGTGCCATTTAGGGGCATCAGTGATGGGACCCATCATAATAATGTAAATGAAAATTAAAGCAACAAAATTACACCAAAACATAATATAAATCAGCCTAAATTAAATTAATCTCTTAACAATCCCCCACAAGCTGGGCATGGTAACACTCCTCCTCAAGCTAAATCATAGATATCATCCATGCCAAATATAGAACAAATACTACCAAACTGACTTCTAGCAAGTGTCTTTATGAATATGTTCACCAATTGATCTTTGGACCTAACATGGAGTAGATATTAATTTGCAGGTGACCTTTTTACAAATAAAATGGCAATCCACTTCCATGTGTTTAGTCCTCTCATGGAACATTAATTGCTAGCCATGTAAGTAACAACGTAATTATCACAGAACATCTTTATTGGCCTACAAACTTCAAACTTCAACTATTTCATAAGTATCTTCAACCATATCAACTCACACATTGTGTAAGCATCACACGATATTCTGCTTCTGCACTGGATCGTGCAACAATATTCGGCTTCTTGTTGCACCAGATAACAACAAAGGTACACTCGCTCATTGACGAACGTCTGTCGATAGTGACCAATCCACATCTTAAAAACTCTCAATTCTTAAGTGGTTTTTCTTGAAAAATATTCCTTTGCCGAGTGCACCCTTTAAATACCTCAAAATGCCTAGAAAAAATGTACCAATTATCAACAATAGGACTATGCATAAACAAGCTTGCAACACTTAGAGAAAAGTAATGTTGGGACGTGAATACGTCGAGTAAAAAAGCCTTCCAACAAGGCGGCAATATTTAATAGGATCCTCAAACAAATCTCCCTTATTCTTTAATAATTTTACATTAGGATCCTAGGAGTATCAATAGGATTTGTACCAACAATACTTATCTTTAACAAAAGACCAGTAATATACTTTGTTTGTGATATAGTAATGCCAATCTTTGATCATGCAACTTCAATGCCAAGGAATTAACATAATTATCCCAGATCTTTGGTCTGAATTAACATAATTATCCCAGATCTTTGGTCTGCATATACTACTGTAAATAGCTTTTTTGCTGCATCAATTCTCCTTTGATCATTTCTAGGCAATTAAAATCACAATGTTTGTCATCTGTCTCCATACATGTAATGATTGGTTCACATGACAACGACAAAATCGTACTTGGTAACAATAGAACTAAAACGTATCAAACCAAGCATGTGAAGACTTTCAAACCATAGATAGCGTTTCGCTACTTACAAACATTTTCTTGACTCCCCTTGAGCAACATATTTTGGAGGTTGCTACATATAAACTCTGCATTGTAAGTCACCATTAACTAGGCATTCTTTACATCTAGCTGGCACTATGGCCAATTATGATTAGAAAAAATAGAGACAATAACCAATCGCCTGCATGCTCTAGTGGTTTGAGGCAATAATTGCCATAGTCTCTGAGGTGTAAGGTTCGAGGTTGGTGGCAGAGTGCAAAGAAAAAATAGAGACAATCACTCTACGTAATTTAGTTTTGCAACAAGAAAGTGGTATCTGAGTAATCAATTCCAAACATTTGTCCGTAACCTTTAGCAACCAACCCTGCCTTCAGTTTTCCAACAGTGCCATTGAATAGATAATTAATAGTATAAACCGATCTCACCCAGTTGGATGTTTCCCTGTATGTAGTTCAAATAGTTCCGACGTATAAATTTGTATAACTGCACCCATTTCACCATCAAAAAACGATAAAATAAACCAAAAAAAGTATACTGCCTTCAAATCACAACTCTATTAAGATAAATAGCTCGCCCGTAGGTCTAGAATGTAATCTAGGAAAGCTTGCATGAAAAGCTAACTAGAAATGACCGTCGTCACCCTCTTGTTAGGGTTTTTGGAAATGTAGAAAAGCTCAAATGTACAAAAGAGGGGTTTTTTGATGTGTTTTAACCCTCCCATTTGAGTGAGAAGGGACAACTACATACATAGCCCCTCAATGATTATAAACAAAATGATATTTGAGGGCCACAATGAAAAAAAAAAAACATAGGTGGAATTTTTACCTATGTTTTTGGTTGATTTTGGGCAAAACGGAGTTTTTCGAACAAAATTTCTAGAACAGTTGAATTCAATTGAAATTTTTGGAATTTTTGAAAATCCGGTCGAAAGTAACGATTGAGTTTATGTTCTGAAATTTATTACTGAATTGAATATTTCAAAAAATTTGTTCGAAATGGCACAAAATTGACAACTAAGCCAATGTTACAAACTCAAGATAAGGAAAGATTTTAGCATGTAAATCAGCATCGTAACACTGACCGGGCTACAATCCAGACAGTAGAGTCCACCACGCTCAATCTCACTACCAATCATCGTTATAAGAGAGATTAAAAAAAGCTACGAGATAATAAGAGATTTAGGGAGTTTACTAACAAATAAAGGGCGGCCCAGTGCACGAGGCTCCCGGCATTGCAGGGTCTGGGGAGGGCTAGATGCACGCAGCCTTACCCCTGCTTTGCAGAGAGTTTACTAACAAATAACAAATTAAAAATAAACGTTGGAACATGTAAGATAGATAATAGTGAAAGCAACGATAGGAACATTGTCGTGGGAATTTAAAAGAGACTTATCAAATGAGGAAAAACAAATGACTCAACTTGCACATGATAAGAGGCACCAGACTCGATGACCCAAGGAGAGAGTTAACTAGAAACAAGAAGGATGAATTACCTGAATGTGAATGTGCCAGAGTAGTATAGGATGGGGATGGGCAATTGGTTGAATGCTTTTTAGTACTCCTTGAAATGTGAGTGAACACAATCGCTCTCCCCCTCACCTTGTCACATATCTCATCAATAAACCTCTTATCAAGCCACTAAGGCCCAGCATTACTGCCATATGCCCAAGAGATCACACTAGACAAATCCCCCCTCTCCAAGACAGCCTTCCATCCGATCACAAAAAAACATGTAACCCCAAACGAAGTGCTCTAACCTTAGCATCAGAAGAATCAACATGCCCATGAGTTGATTGTTGAGTGTGCCGCATACTTGTCATAATCTTCACGTGAGATCATCACCTTAGGGAAGCATACTGCAAAATTTTCTATGGAAGCATGCTGCCAAGTATCATCTCCATCAAGGATCTAGGAAGCCTGATCTGCAGGAGGAAGGTTTCCCAAAACACGTCCCAGCACTTGTCAGAGGAGCGATGATCTCCCACAATGAGCACATTTTTTGTTACCATTGCTACGACCTCTCCCCTAACTCAGGACCATGTCCTCTTCCACCATCAGTGTGGCCAATAGAAGAGTAAAGGCTAACTCCCCACAATAGTTAGTCATAAAGAAGATAACGAGACCCCAACACATTGAAGCCATGAGTGAAGGTGTATAATTTCCATTCGAAACTGACATGTTCCCATTTCCATCATGACTAAAAAAATGCATAGCAAAACTGATATTCAGAAAACAAATGCATACTAAAACCGAAACCTGAATACTTGTACATGACCCCCATAATTAAGGCTATTGATGTGATCCCCCAAAGGCTTTATAGGAATGATGTTTCTGCATGTTGCGATACCTAGAGGGTCTCATGAACCAGAGCTCCCGTTGCAGTGACATCTCGTATACTGTGCTCCACACTGTAAAGGCAAGATGGGAGCTGAAGAATCGAAACATTACAAAAGATGAAGGGTATTTTCACAAGTCGATTGTTGTGATCCGCAGTGCAAGTTCGGAACTCTGTATGCTGTGACTTGGCTGACACACTGACTCACACTGTGAGTTCAGAGTCCAGGATTGTTTCGGGCTAACCTACATATAAACGCAGTCTAAGGATGCTACAATCTGCACTGCAAGACTGCTGCGCCGGAATGATGTGATCTGCACTGCAGCAACATCGTCCCAGGATTTTTTTATTTTTTATTTTTCGGTGAGTGTGTGTGTGTGTGTGTGCGCGTGGGTGGGGTGTTGCCGTAGGTTTGGAGGGGATAACAAAAATGTGCTTCGACCCTCGAACAGGTCATAGCACTATGTTGGGAGTCTTGGGACCATATCTTTGGGCTAAAAAGCATAGAAGGGTCGAGAACTAAGTAATTTCCATTGTGGACTGTCCACACCTACGTATTTCTAGTGTGGTTTACCGCACAACTATTTCTTCCGTGTGGTTTTCTACACAAACATTTGATAACTGTGTCTTTCCACACTTAGGGTTGTAGCACTATTAGCAACCCTACCATAGGCTAAGTGTAGTAATGATTGGATGAATGTAGTCTTCCCCACTGACATGGAAGAGAATTCGCCTTCAAGGACTTTCTGAATGGCCAAAAATCACAAGAAGCGGAATGATACCACCACTTCCTTTCAATTCTAACCCTAAGGTTTATCATATGAGACCTTACTTCAGTATTTTGCTCTATGGCTGAGTAAATAAGTCATGGCATTCTCAAAGGACGAATATATCAAATGTGAGACCTTTGACATGGGTAGAGATGGCTAAGGGAGTGAGAATATCTTTAGCTCTCGATATTTTGAACCTCATATAAATAAGCTTGAATTCCTTGGTAAATATAAGTGGATTTTCGGCGGAAGATGTCAAATTGTCATCAGTGGCCATTCATCTCCCATGGCAATATATATGCAAATGGATCTATATCAATTTTTGCAATATTTATATAACTGGCAAAAATGGAAGAGAATCCTTTTATATCTTCTCCCAAGTTTCTTCTCAATATGCAACCTAATCAAGATTTGTGAAGCGCCATTGGTGCAAGAAAAAAATTCTTTTAACGGCTTATTTGGAGCAGTGTTTAAAAACTCGTTGACTCGACTCGGAACTCGCCCAAGTCGACTCCCTTTTACTTTGGCCGTGTTTTGCGTTGCACCGCATCCGCATGCTGCATTTTGCCCTACGGATTCAATAAAAACTCCTTTGACTCTCCCGAGTTATAACTACATCAACTACGATCTTGGCCACATCCACGCCGAGTCGACAAGGATTTTTCTTGGCCGCGTTACGCGTCACATGCACATTTTTAAACATTGATTTGGAGGTTGTTTCTAAAGGGAAAGGAAGACTATGGTCCTTCCATGACTATCAACTGCCTGGGGCATTTGATGTCTCAACATCCATGCAATCTTCCATGGAGGTCTGGCAATGACATTCACTTCATACCTTATTGCTCGGCTTGCTCTATTAGCAAGTTTAGATAGAGCCAAGGTATGTGATGCATTACAATACTTAAATTAGGGAAAATCCTACACTCTTAATGGGATTAAAGACTATAAGAACTCTTAGGGATGAATCTAAAGGCTAAAGGCACCTACGAGTTAACTAGGGTTGATTTGAGGCAGAATTAATTGGCGGACAACAGCAATATTGAGGTTGTTTATGGCTGATTTGAGAGGAGAATAGAAGTGAGAAGATGAGAGGGTATTGAGAAGAATGGCTCCAAGCCACCAAGAAGAGAGGAGAAGAATTTCCAAGCTTCAATAGCTTATTTTGCAAAAACTTTAATTCCTTATTCAATATTCAAAAGTCCCTTCCATTGCTTTCACAAGATGTATTTATACGAAAAGAAATCCTAGAAGATAACCTAAGACCTAAGCAACTAATCTCAACCATTCATCTAATCCAAAGCAAACTAAAAAAGTTAAAAACTTACCTAAAATAGTAATCCCGTAATAGACCTATACCACTTCCTAAAAACCCTCATAACTTGCTCAAATCACATCTAATTCATGTGATCTTGGGCCCATTAGATAGGTAATTGAAAAACCTTTCTAATAATACCAAAAAACACACAAAACGGATGAGATTTGATGCCTAAAAAGTAGGCTACAAATAAAATGACGAAAATAAAAAACAACTAAAAGAAAAACGTCAACATAGAGTGGACGCCATGTGGCATGTGGCACAGCACTTGTGGTATATGTAGCATGTGTGAACGTCCATCTCTCATGCAAAAATCAGTCATTCTCCTTCCTACGATTCTTTCTTCGTTGTAAACTTTGAATCCTCCTTCGTTGATGTCCCCATCAGTATGTCTGTCTTCAATATTAACTCCATTAATCAGAAATGTTCCACTAGTGTGTTTGTGTGCAGTAACATTTCCAATCACTCTTTCTTTGACACTAAAGCAAAATTTCAAATTACTGGAAAGGTACCCCAATACCTCACATGCTTCCAAGTGATTTTATTTGGTATAAGAACCACAAGGCCCACTTTTATAATGATGTTGACATCCTTATAGAGCTTGGATCTCTTGATATGGAGACAAAAGGGGTGAAGGTGAATGCTAGGTGGGAAGGCAGAGGCAAGAGGTAAAGAGATGTTGATACTGTGGTTGGAGAGTGGGAAGAGTCAACCCTTCAAGATCTCCCTGATGAGCCTCTTCAAAAGTCTGATGTTGCTCACTTGGTTTCAGAGACAACTAATCTTTCATTCCTAGAGCCAGATGCTTCATTTAGCTTCGAAGCCTCCACTTCTAAGTCTTTTCCCAATGGACCACCACAGCAAGGCCCCACGTGTAAAAAACATAAGCATCCTAGACAAGTAGAGAATACTTTGGTTTCTATGTTGGAGCATGTTGAGCCTATTGATGCTTAAGGTATTTGAAGCTAAGCCAAACAAGAAAGAGCAAAGCCCCTCAAGTCAAACAAGTAGCTAAGAGGAGTGCCAAGCCTCTAACTGTTGCACTTCTACCAAGCTTTCCACTTCAAGTAACCATGCCTACGTATTTTTGCTTTAATTCTCTTTTCTTCATCTGGCAAAGTACAGGGTTACTTCTACCAGGTTATTTTTGTTTTAGGCTCTCAAAAATCAATAAGTACAGGGTATTTTCTCCCACTCACAGATTATGTATCAAAGTTTCTTGTCCTACCCTTCCAAAAGAAAAGTGCCCAAATACTGAAGTTGTCCAATGGACAGTTATCGTCCAAATCTCCCTGTATGTATGCCTCACGAGGAAGAAAACCAAGATGACAGTGCTGTAGGAGATCCTAAGGGCGTAGAACCTTCAATGTCTGGTTCATATAATAAATCCTTCTACTAGGATGCATGTGTTCAATCAGCTTCTCTTTAGAGATGTCTTATAGGAAGGTGAACTTGTCTACGATGCAGAAGGACCAAGTCATCTTTTGTTACTTTTCCCATTATTTATTTTCTTTTATGAAATTTACTTTTTTCCTCATGGGACTTTCTTCAAAAGGTGATAAACGGGACGCCAAGCTTTCAGGAGAGGGAGGCTCTGTTCCCATCACCTCAGAGATACATCATGAGATAGAGGCGACCTAGAGGCCCCAAGACTATATTCTTGACAGTGAGAAAGAGCTCACTGAAAAGAATTGGAGGACTGAAGTTATGGGTCAACAGAAAGCTTGGAAGATGAAGACGCCAATCAAAGCTCAGCATATTATCCAACTGACTGCTAAAGTGAGAATGCCTTTTGTAACAGTATTAGAGAGCTTCAAGCTAGGGTAGTATATTGATGCATATCTTCCACACACGCCAAGAGCTACTTGCTCGGATTCACCATCATCTCTGCCCACAGTATTCATTCGATCATATGGTCATGGGAGGCATGGTTTTAAATTTTCACCGAAACTAACATGAAATGACCTAAATGTTTTTGTTTCCATCCACACCGAAAAAATATTGAAACCAAGATCGTAAGTGCATTAGTGGTATACTATATCAGTATGTATTACATACTTATATTTATATGAATTGCATGTGAAATGTGATATATGTATTATATATAAATATCTATATGGAGAGGGTGAGCCTTGGCGCAACGGTAAGGTTGCTCCATTGTGACCTGGTGGTCACGGGTTCGAATCACGGAAACAGCCTCTCTGCAAAGCAGGGGTAAGAGTACGTACATCTAGCCCTTTCCAGACCCCGCAATGGCGGGAGCCTCGTGCACTGGGCCGCCCTATATAAATATGTAGATAAATTGCATGTGCATGGTCATATGTACTTGAACTATCAGACATGCATGGCAGCCGACAGGGCGTGCCACTAGATGTTCGATGTTCTTAAACCATTACAGATGGTTGTCTTGCTCATGTAATGGTTTCTAAGTGTGTAATTGTGCTTATTTTAGCATTTCCTCAAGTTTCATCTTAAAATTCTCATTTGCATGTCT
Organism: Tasmannia lanceolata; assembly: GCF_043159265.1. NCBI lineage: Eukaryota > Viridiplantae > Streptophyta > Magnoliopsida > Canellales > Winteraceae > Tasmannia > Tasmannia lanceolata. The sequence continues at coordinate 25,472,809 of NW_027518697.1, read as the reverse complement.
CTATGCATTTTTGTAATTTTACACGATTTCCACCAAAATTCTCAACTGAAATGTTTCCGTTTTCGTAGAGACTGAAACCTAAACGTTTCCGCTTTCGTAGAGACCAAAACCGAAACCAAAACTGAAATTTAAAACTTTGGTGGAAGGCCAGGATGAGGAGGTATTGGAGATTTCCAGAATCCTTTATGTCCCTCCAAGTAGTTAACGTGCAAACCTAGCATCTAAGAGGACAACTGAATATAGCCTCCAAAGCTCAGGAAAGAGCCATGCGTCTCAAGTAACAAATGATCCCAGCAATTGGAGCCCCAAGAAAAGTCCGGGTTTCCCAAAGAAGTGGCGAAAGTTAGGTGAAAAGTCTTTTCACAATGGTAAGGACTTTATGTGTGGAGATAATGGGCCTTCCCCCAACACATCCTTTTCCATGCGATACCTCTTATGATAAAAAATTGTCGGAAGGGTTGCCATAAGGGATGTCGCAACATCTGTTAAAGCTCATAAAGTTGGAAGTCCGAGTAGTTCTGGAGGACTACTGTTCACATTCCGCCTTGAGTGATAATAGTTCCTTCTTCGACAAACGCTTCAGAAGACCAAAGATCAGGAGAATCTCCAGACGACCCAAATTACATGGCGGAAGTGCAAAAGGTTATTTTTTCTGAAATTTTCTAGGATTGTTCAGATGGTTCTTCAAAAGCCCCTTATCACTAAAAAAGTATGGCTGGTTTTAGAGTTTTGTTTCTAATTTGATTCTGTGTAATTTTAGGAGATCCATAGGGAATATAGTGGCCAGTTTCTGGGTTCTCGGGCAGTATAAAACAGTCAATATATTCAAGTATAATTTTTTTTTTTTAATGACCAAATATAAATTGTTCTAGAAATAAAAATATGAATAGAAAAAAAAATGATCAAAGGGTTGGATCAATTGTAATTCATACATATATATGAGCAGCATTTCAATGAACAGTTTACAAAATTTTCAGCTTATCATGCATTTTTTTTTTTTGAAATGGAAAATTACGACAACTAGCTTATCATTCATGCAAAAAAAAAAAAAAATCTATGTTACTTATCCTTCTTAATGCTTTTATTTCCCTCTCTGTAGTTAATGCAGGCAATTAGAGTGAAGAAGTGCCTGTCATTTGATTCAGTTCTTCCATTCAACTGCAGATTGGTGGATTCCTACTAGTTTTTTAGCATTCATAAGTATTGATTTGCATCAATCAGAATCATGCCTCATGAACACAGAATTAGCTTACAGTTTGAAGATCGGAATCATTTCCCTCTCTTGCTTATAATATGATTAGTTCTGCAATTTTTTTTCAATTAAGTCAACAAAATAGAAGAATATCAGATTTGAAAGATAAAAAAAATGCATAAAATGCATCTTGTGACCCTTTGCAAAATTCTCCAAGAAGGAAACCTAAACAGTTTTGTTGATCTAGGAACAATAGGGAAGCATCTGCTGGATCAATCAATGCAATTTATCAATTGTCACAATGGAAATTTTTGTTTTGACTCAAAAACATACCTCTCACATCCAACAGTTTAATGCTTCGCTCTTTTTCAAATTGTATGACTTAGTACTAAGTTTTGTGAAAAAAATTAGAACTATTAAAATTGCAACAAATGATGCATTTAACCATTAACAAGGCCCAAGAGATGAAACAAATATCCTCAGTTTAACAAAATTAAACACAATTCCAAACTAAATTATAATATATAGAGAGACCGAAATCAATACAAACTCCAAATTTACAATAAACGGCTTGAGATCAAACACTTTAAAACAAATTATACCCTTGCAGAAACCATATCATTTCTCTTTGCAGAATCTTTTATCGCTTTATTAACATTCCTCTCTTCTCTCTGCACATCTGCCAAAAAAAAAAAAAAATACCCAAATTTTTTTTTATCAAATTCATTGAAAAAGAATCACACCCAACCCCAAAATGTAAATTCACAACCAAAATTACACAATAAAAAATGGACCCATAATTAAAATCCACATCCCCAAAACCGATCGAATTACAACCATTAATAGGAAAGATGCAAAGAAACTATTTGTAAAAAAATGAGCAGAAAATGTAAAAAAAAAACATAAAAAAATATTAAATCAAAATTTACCACGGATTTGGCGTTCGATGTTACGGCACTCTTGCCTTAGCCGTCTTTGCCAATCCCTCAATTGTTGCTGAGGGTTTGGTTTTGGTTTTAATATGTTCTTCACTTTCTCCATTTTTGTCCCAAAGAAATTAAAGGAAACGAATGGGAAGAAGAAACCCTAAGAATTATATCAAAGAGGGGAAATCAAGAGAGAGAATGGTAGGAATCGGAACTTTCTATGGGTAATGTTCTTCGACGAGACTTTCAAAAGGAAAAAGAGAGGAAAACACGAAAGATGGCTAGTTTATTTTCTGAACTTCCAAAGGCAGCCAGTTTTCAACTTTACGCCCTGACACGTCAAAAGCACGTGTGTCAGACCAAATATAGACCATTTTGCCTTCCTTGCAGCCCTTGAGTACAACTCAATCATTCTTTTGTTCTGCAGCCCATTTGTAATATTTTATTGATTTAGAACATTGCTTTCGGTTTGCATTTAATGATTATCGTGTCGACCATAAATGCAGTGCTACGATCGAGACACTCCCAAACCCACAAACTAAACGTTTTACCCAATTGTTGCAGTTGTGGGAAACTCACTATTAACGTCCCGTAAAGAAAATTAGTTTATTAAACTCCCCTTAAATGAATGGGAAACCTCGTAATGGAGAGTTGGTAACTATAACAATCAATAAAATAGGCCATTTTCATCCCTTGATTATTGAAAGAAATGTATTATTCAGCATTATTTATAATGGTAATTAGTTTCGTGCGAAACATAAGTACTTTTGTGAAGAATTAGTCGTAACGAGTCAACTCCACGTTAACGTCAACATTAATGTGGACGTTAGAGTCGACGTTAACAATATAAGCTGGCGGGAAATGATATGAGTGATACTGAGCCTTCTTTTTTTTGTCCTTCTTGCAGCAGAGAAGGGGAGAAATGGAAATGTAATGGATGGATATCCAATGGCATTAAAATCCAATAATTTTGTGAAAATTATTTCAATTGTTTTTACCATCCTTGGGCTTATAGACGGTGAGGAGTCCTCTCTGTCATGGTTCTTTCGTCCTTGAACTCGCGAAGGACAGTCAATTTAGGGTTTGGATCAAAACAACTATGTAAGGAATGCATTTTCATGGATTGAATATTGATGGTATATGTACTCCTATGTTTTTTGCATGCAATTTAATATGAAGTGTAGTTGTAAAAGATTGATTTCAGTATGAGGTTGTCATTAGTTATATGTATTAATTGCAACTGTTAGAAATTGATTGAGAGAAGAGCATGGAGGTAGATATGGCAACATTTATGGTATACTATGATGGTAATGTAAGGGAGGATGGATCATTTGATTATGTTGGAGGGAAGCTTAAGGCTGTAACGGTAAACCATAGAGTTAGGTACCCTGAATTTATATCTGTAATTTGTGATACCATTGGAATTACTGAAAGTGATATGTCATTCTCAATCCGGTGTCGCTATATAGTCGATCCATCGAAGTCCATTGTTTATGAAATCAACAACGATCACAACCTTTCTGTTTCAATGGGGATGCTTGATAATCCTGGGGTTAATGCTGTCATCATTTATTTAACGAAACATGTGAATATTGGGAGTCAGGGTGTATCTACTCTACCTTGTGGAAATGTGGAAGATGTGAAAGATGTTCCGGTCCCCAACACAATCCACCGAAATTCAAGTTTGCCGAGTGTGCCATTGTCGGAGGGCGATCCACAATATGTGAATGTAGAGAAATTTGCGGTTGGTAATGATCCTCCATCTGGCAGGTGAATTTGCTGGATCATATGAAATTTGCCCTTCATTAAAATTTGTTTGCATTATATGTGCTAATCCAATAATGGTATATACCTATATACCTTTGCAGATATAATGAAAGTGATACAGGTTTTGTCCGCAATACAATACAGCCAAGCTCAAGCTACCCGACTATTCCATTGTCAGACGACGGTCTGGATTATCCATTTCCCCCCATCTCCGAGGTAGTAATTGCATAACTTGTTTGTATGTGAGTATGTTTTTTTTCCGAATAGTGCATTGTATTTATACATCAGCATATCTTTTAATGAGTTATCGTTTCTTTCTTATCTCGGCACATGTTTGACTTAAATGAATGCGCAGCTGGTTCCCCATATGATGAAGAGTATGACTTGGGTGAGGACAATATTGAGCGATGCATGATTGACCGAGATGATGGGATGAGCACATTATTGAGCCATGCATGATTGAGCCATATAGGCCATCGGAGAATATTGAGCTCGGCATTGAGCCATTCATGAATATGAATTGGAGGGAGGAGGCATGTAGGCCATCGGAGAATATTGAGCCCTGTAGGATTGAGCCATTCATGAATATGAATTGGAGGGCGAATCCATGTAGGCCATCGGGGAATATTGAGCCATGTAGGATTGATCCATTCATGAATATGAATTGGAGGGATGAGGAGATTAACATGATTGATGATAACGTCAATGTAAATGGGGTTGAATCTGACGAAGATGACAGTGGAGGTAATATACGCGATGTGAATCACGTTGTTGATGTAGTAGATATCGATCCCGAGATGATCAATTACGAAGGGGATGCTTTATATGGGAAAGATGGTCAAGAATTGAAGGTAGGAGCAGTGTTTCAGAGTTTGTCATTTTTTGAAAAGGGTAGTTCGTGAATACGCGTTAAGGCGGCGATTTCTTTATGTTCCAATTACTACGAATACTAAGAAGTATTCAGTTAGATGTAAATCACCTGGATGTCAGTGGCGAATAAGTGCTATTAAATTTAACGAATTTGCCAAGGTGAAAAGATTTGTAGCAGAACACACCTGTACTCCTCAACTATATGGAAATGATCATCCGCATGCTGCAGCAAGGTGGGCAGTTGAGGCTTGCATAAGTAAATTTGGTCAGCTGGTTGAAGCAAATATTTCTATTGACTGCATGAAGTCGGAATGGGGTGTAAAGCTTAGTTATCAGAAGGCACTGATTGAGAAGGGTATAATGCTCGATCATTTCCATGGAAATTACGAGGACTCATACCGTATATTACCTGCGTATGCATTAGAATTCTACCGCGCAAACCATGGGAGTCACATGTATGTGTACAGGCTATGCGATCTATGTGATAGAGGAGAAAATTCCTTCTGCCGTCCATTATGGGCAATTGGTCCATGTTTTTGTGCTTGGAATCGGACATTGAGGCCCGTTGTGATCGTCGACGGTACACATCTAAGGGGAAAGTACGCCGGTATATTGTTGATTGCATGCGATGTAGATGGGAACAATCAGATACTTCTACTGGCATATGCTATTGTTGAGGGGGGATGTTCGAGACATGGAGGTGGTTTCTCTATCATCTTCACATGTACGTTATGGCATCGGACCGAAGATTAGGCACAACATTTTGCTCAGATCGGCAAAAAGGTTTAATGAAAGCAATTCGTCAGGTTTTTCCCGAGTCGTTTAACACATATTGGATAAGATACCTGCAGACCAACCTATACGATAAATTTAAGGATGTGGTTTGTAAGGATTTACTTTGGATAGCCGCTACTGCATTGAGGAAAAGTGAATTCCGTGACAACATGGGGAAGATTGAAGAAAGGAATAAGGCCATGTACGAATGGTTGATGAAGATTCCAAAGGAGAATTGGGCAGGTGTGTATTTTATGGGGAAAAGATACAATGTTTATACATCAAATGGGGCCGAGGTAATGAATTTTGTTCTTCCAGAAGCGAGGACACTCCCCATCGCCACTTTGGTTGAGCACACAGAGGAAGGCGTCCGAAACATTTGATAACTATAAGAGTAAAAGTAACGGTTGGACTAACAAGTTGACTTCCTATTCCCTAGAGGTTATTCAGCTAGGGGATGAACAGGGAAGGAGGATGCTGGTATTGGGATGCGATCTATTTTTGCTTGAGGTGAAATCAAAGTACCACCAGGATAGTGTCAACTTACAAGCACAGACATGTACCTGTGGTGAGTATCGAAACCTCGGCATACCTTGTGCCTATGCTATGGCCGCTATTGGTTCCAAAGATTTAGATTCCTATGACTTCACTGACGCTTGTTACCATATGGAGACTTTGCGTAAGACATATGAAGAAGTTGTGCATCCAACATTGGATAGGTCGCAGTGGCCTCAACCTACACAACCTTTGCCTATTGTGGAGCCATTCTTAAACCAAAGAGTCCTGAGAAGGCCACGGACTGTTAGAATCCAGAGAGAGTTGGTGTCTGGAGTACATCACAAATGTAGTGCGTGTGGGATATTGGGGCACAACAAATGAAACTGCAGAAACCCTCCAGGACCAAAGCAACCACTCCTTACAAACGAAATCACACCATATAGGTACATCTTTTCATGAAATTTGGTTGCCCGTAGTGACGTTATGAAATTCCAAGGGTAGGCTCGATTACTTATTCTAATGGCAACAATGAGGAGGGAAAATTTAGATTCCTAACAAGTTTTAATCTTTTGAAAACTCTAACCCAAATATGAAGATTAAGAGATCAAAAATGAAAACTAAGCACACAAGTTAAATCCTAAGTGCAATGCAAATGTAAAGCAAGTGATAAGAGAGAGTGCACCCGAGATTTAAAGTGGTTTGGTCCTCAAAATGCGAGGCCTACTCCACTCCACCAACCAAACCCGTTGATGGCTTCACTATGTTGATCTTCTTAACTTCGGCGAAGATCGGTGCCAATTACAATTCCAATTGCCTTTAACCTTGGTGGCAATCCTCACCACGGAGAGTGGGCTCCACTTCTCCGAACACTCGCCCGAATACAATCGTTTGAATAAAGAAAGAAAGAAATAAAAAATCCCTCACAAGGGTTTACAAGGTTTGTAGAAGATGTACAAATTGAAGCCTATGATCCAAATCCTAATTCTAGAGGATGAGAGGCAAAAACAAGCTTAATTCACTCTTAGGATATTCCAATAGGTTTTTTGGAGTGTTAGGATTCATTATTGGGAAGTTTAGAATACCCATATATATAGAAAAACCAAATATGACCGTTTGAGGGGCATAGTGGTAAATCTGGCAAAATCTCCAACGGCTATAATTTGTTCCCGAACAAGTGGTCTCGGAGTTCCGAGAGATTTCTCGGAGTTCTGAGAATTTCTCGGAGTTTCGAGAATTTCTCTCGGAGTTCTGGGAATACAAACAGAAGCTGGAAAATATTACTGGACCATTTCTCGGACCTCCGAGAAGCCTAAGTGCAGCTGGTTTTTCAATTCTATTTCTTATTCATTTGGGCTTCCAACTCTACACCAAGTTGGGATTGTTTTGAGGGTTCCAAAGTGTTGGAACATCACAAGGACAATCTCTTAAATATTTAGGGTGTGTGAGTTACTTTATTTATGCCTCTAAACACCTAAACTAGGATTGGATCTTTACATTCTAAAATGACTTCGATCTTTAATTGCGATGCTTCAAGTCTTCGTGCGTCTTGGATCTCCGATGTCTTGGCCTTCTGAATGTGGTCCAATGAGTGCTTCTTGGCCTCAATCCAAGCAATCTTGTCTTAGCACAATTATGATCTACAACTTAGACATACAAACACATTAGTAATATAAAATCACTTGTGTATTAGAATCATCAAAAGAAGATGGGAATGCCAAGGTGGGAACCAATGGGCTTACAATCTCCCCCTTTTTTTTATGATGACAAGCACAAGAGATTTTCCAATAAAAGCACATATATATTTCCTTACACTAGATTTTTCTCCCCCTTTGGCATCAATAAAAAAGATGGGGTAAAAGAAAATCAAAGGGATGAAATTTACAATTTTAAGCTCCCCCTTCTTCAAGGAAAAAGACAAACATAGAACTCCCCCTATTTAGAGTTTTTATTCAACACAAGAGGGGATATTTAAACAACCATACAAAGATATTCAATTTTAAGTGCAAGCCCCTAATCTAAACACATATGAAGAGAATCATATGCGGGTTTTGGGAACCCAAGCTTTCTTGGTTCCACCACAATCCCTAATCTTAGATGCACATTGGAATTGGTAGTGACCATTGATTCCACAATAATGGCATATAACATGAAGGTTAGATAGACTAGTCATATCATAAAATACATGATTATGTCTATGACTAGCCTTCTTCAAGATTATGTCAATAATTTTATTACCATTTAGGAATCCATGGAGACATAATCTTAACCTTTCATTTTCATTATGAAGATGGGTTATTTGATTTAGAAAATCATTAGTGTAATCTTCATAAGATTTGGAAGAACTTGCCACATTTTGGAGTTTAGCAATTTGGCAAGATTTCTCATCCAAACAACCCTTAAGGGTTTTAATCTCAAGTTTAAAATTTTCAATTTGTGCTTGAGATTTAGATATGGAAGAAGATGATTCATTTTTCAAAACATCAAGTTCATTTTCTAATTTTGAAATAGATTTTTTAAGAACTTCATTTTTTGAAATTTGAGAATGCAAGGTTATGCACAATTCATCATAAGATATTTTTTCACTATCACTACTTGATGAATTACAAGAGGGGTTAGAATTTACCTCATCTTCGTGGGTGAGTGCCATGAAGTAAAGATCATCCTTTTAGCTTCCCCTTCACTTGAGCTTTTGCCCGACGTGCTTGAAGCATCCCAAGCGGCAACGAGACCCTTATTCTTCTTCCAATCTTTCTTCTTTCCCTTGTACTTCGAGGAAGATGACTTGAGAAGTGGACACTCCGGTCTTTTGTGTCCCGTCTTCTTGCAATTGTAACACCTTATTCCTCCTTCTACTTCACTTTCTTCTTTCTTCTTCTTTTTATCCTTTTTGTGTTTCTTTCTCCATAAGCTTTTAAATTTTCTTAATGCTTCTTTCTCATCACTATCCGCTTCATTTGAGAATGATGAGTCCGTCTTGGAGGCCTTTAGAGCTAGAGATCGACTTTCTTTTTCTCTCTTTCGGCTTCTTCTCTTCTTGACGGCTAGTGAGGAGCATCTCATGAGTGATAAGAGATCCTACAAGCTCCTCCATAGTTAATGTCTTGAGATCCTTTGATTCTTGTATGGCGGTGACTTTTGGATCCCAATTTGGAGGAAGTGACCTAAGCAAGTTACCGACAAGCTCATCAGTAGGATAAGATTTACCAAGATTAGCTAATTCATTTGATATTTTAGAAAATCGGGTATACATTTCGGAAATACTTTCATTTTGACCCATTCTAAACATTTCATATTTGCTCTTTAACAAGTTTATTTTGGAATCCTTGACTTGTGATGTTCCCGCATGGGTAACGGCAAGAGTATCCCAAATAACCTTGGCGGAATAAAAAAGAGCTACTCTATTAAACTCCTCCGTAGATAAGGCGCAAAACAAAGAGTTTATAGCTTTGTAATTTAAATTTCCGTGCCTTTTCTCTACAACATTCAATTCTTCAAATGGTTTGGAAGGCAAAATGTATCAATTTTCAGCAATATGCTAAAGTTCCACATCTATAGAGAGAAGATAGATCCGCATCCATGTCTTCCAATGTCCATAGTTGGACCCATCAAAGAAAGGAGGTCTAGTTGTGGAATGGCCTTCCGGAAGTCCGATTCCATTTATGTTTGCCATTTCACAAATAGAAAGATGCCAAAGACCTTATGATCTTTCCCTTGTTAAAATTTTAAAAAAAATTTACCAAAGATTTTAAGAAAACAAAATCTTTTAAGAGCCAAGGCTCTGATACCAAGTGAAATTCCAAGGGTAGGCCCGATTACTTATTCTAACGGCAACAATGAGGAGGGAAAATTTAGGTTCCTAACAAGTTTTAATCTTTTGAAAACTCTAACCCAAATATGAAGATTAAGAGATCAAAAATGAAAATTAAGCACACAAGTTAAATCATAAGTGCAATGCAAATGTAAAGCAAGAGATAAGAGAGAGTGCACCCGAGATTTAAAATGGTTCGGTCCTCAAAACGCGAGGCCTACTCCACTCCACCAACCAAACCCGTTGATGGCTTCACTATGTTGATCTTCTTAACTTCGGCGAAGATCGATGCCAATTACAATTCCAATTGCCTTTAAACTTGGTGGCAATACTCACCACGGAGAGTGGGATCCACTTCTCCGAACACTTGTCCGAATATAATCGTTTGAATAAAGAAAGAAAGAAACAAAAAATCCCTCACAAGGGTTTATAAGGTTTGTAGAAGATGTACAAATTGAAGCCTATGATCCAAATCCTAATTATAGAAGATGAGTGGCAAAAATAAGCTTGATTCACTCTTAGGATATTCCAATAGGTTTTTTGGAGTGTTAGGATTCATTATTGGGAAGTTTAGAATACCCATATATATAGAAAAACCAAATATGATCGTTTGAGAGGCATAGTGGTAAATCTGGCAAAATCCCCAACGACTATAATTTGTTCCCGAACAAGTGGTCTCGGAGTTCCGGGAATACAAACAGAAGTTGGAAAATGTTACTGGACCATTTCTCGGAGCTCCGAGAATTCTCTCGGAGTTCCAAGAAGCCTAAGTGCAGCTGGTTTTTCAATTCTGTTTCTTATTCATTTGGGCTTCCAACTCTACACCAAGTTGGGATTGTTATGAGGGTTCTAAAGTGTTGGAACACCACAAGGACAATCTCTTAAATATTTAGGGTGTGTGAGTTACTTTATTTATGCCTCTAAACACCTAAACTAGGATTGGATCTTTACATTCTAAAACGACTTCGATCTTCAATTGCGATGCTTTAAGTCTTCGTGCGTCTTGGATCTCCGATGTCTTGGCCTTCCAAATATGGTCTGATGAGACATAAATACGGTACTGCCCCCTTTGCTCGACACGTGTCACTCATGCACTACAGAGCCCTGCCATCATGAAGAAAGGCGTAGGGAAACGGCAAGGCAGCTCAACCACGAGACGTGTCACCTTCTCGTCTTCCAAAACTCATCATCACAAATTGCGGAAGGGATTATCCTACCAAAACGACGCGCGCCGTCCGGACAGAGGGACGGCCCAATCCTACTAAGGAAGATTTTCTCTCCATAATGATGAAGAGGCCCACACGCCACCCTTTAAAAGGGAGGCAAGGGAAAGAAGAAGGGGATCGATCTTTTTTTCTTACTCCTCACAAAAACAACCGGAAAAAGAGGTGAGGCAACGACAGAGGAGATTAGGAACTTGATCCTACTCTCCCTGCTAGTCCCCTCCGATCCACTCATTCACGCGCCCAGAAAAGAATCTGCGCCTTGGTCCTGGTAAACCCGGCCAAAACCCTCTCTCCTTCTTGCTGTCCTTTATATTGATTGGTCGAAGTGGTCATCCGGGACCCACCCCGGACCCCCTGACCCCCCTTGTTTGTGATTGCAGACCCCGTGGAGGCCCTCTATTGACCGCGCGATCGCAGACCCGGATTCAGACGCCATCATATTGGCGCCATCCATGGGACCCGTCGAGTACTGAACGCCTTATGGCGATGAGAAACCACACCCAACAACAAGAAATAGGGGTAATGACCAGGAACCAGGCTCAACGCGCACAAACCCACACCTCAAGCTCCCGGGAGCCCAACTCACCGCTCTCAGGCCGACACCAGCCCTCCTCCAGCACACCGCAGATGGTCCCCACCATGGAGATGTTCAACGAACTCCGTCGAGAACTACTCCAACACTTGCCCCCGCCGAACCTTCCGGCTCAGGGGAGGCCCCTGACAACGCAGGACCAGACGGAAGCCCATGACGAAGGCGACGAGGAACAGCCTGGGGAGCGTCATCCCCGGTAAAAGCAAGCACCGACTCGCCGAACGCCATCCCTAGCGAATAGCCCCTTGTCCCCCGTAGCAAGGGGACACCAGCGAGACAGCGGGAGGCAGGCTACGCTAAGCCGCGCTCCCCCTGTCCGGGCTGCCCATTTCTAGGAACCGCCCCCGGTACGGGCGGAAGAATTAGCAACCTCAGCGCAACCGCCCAACACGGATCCGATAGCCGACCTACAGAGGCAAATCCGAGAGGTAAAACTGGAAATGAAAAAGCCCTACACCCACGGCATCCTCGACGAATGGGAGAGGGAAACAGCATCTCCATTCACCCCGGAGGTCTTAAAAACCCCAGCAAAAGCAGACATAGACCTCTCCCGCTTCGGTCTGTACGATGGAAGCACGGACCCCCTCGAGTTCCTCCAAACCTTCAAAAGGGTAATGACGCTCCGAGGTGCGTCGGACAGATTCATGTGCAGAGCCTTTGCCTCCCTGTTAAGAAAAACCGCTAACGACTGGTACATGAGATTGGAGCCTGACTCCATCGCATCCTTCCACGAATTCGGGAGGAAGTTCAGTGCAAGGTTCGTCAACAACCGCCTCCGCCATGATCCAGTGGATGCCCTCTTAGCCCTCCGGCAGGGAAGAAACAAGACCCTAAGAGACTTCATGTTAAAATTCAACGCCGAATTAGCCCAACTTTCTAACATGGACGTCCAAATAGCGGTCGCCACACTAAAGCATGCCACCACCGATCCGAATCTCAAGCTGCATCTCACCCTCAAGCTGCCACGGGACCTTCAGGAACTTGAATCCAAGGCTGACAAGTTCGTACGGGCAGAAGAAGCTTGCGCCCGAGAGCGGAGCCAGTCCGGCCCCGATGAAAGAAAAAACAACAACGGCCGAAGGATCCTGAGGCCGAGGGCCGAGGAGAAACAGGCGAGCCGGAACCCCATCCCCGTCTTCGAAAGACTGGGAAGCGCCCCACTAAAGGTTCCCCTCTCCCATGTCCTACTAGCCATTAGAGATCAGGGTCTCCTGACCCCCCCAAGCGAATGGCCACGGACCCAAAGAAGCGGTCCGCCAAAAAGTTCTGCGAATTCCACGGGGACCACGGCCACGAAACTGACCATTGCTTCCACCTCCGCCTCCAGCTGGAAAAGCTGGCCGAAGAAGGACACCTGAATCAATATCTCAGGAGCCCTGGCGAAAGTTCGCGCGAGGTCCAGCATCCACCCGACGAGCCCAGAGGCAGGCATCGGTCACCCGATAGGCGCTGGTCCAGCCGCCGCCGTCGATCCACTAGCCGGCACCGATCCCCGAGCAGGCATCGCTCCCGAAGCAGACATCGATCCCGCAGCAGGCACGACGCATGCCGCCACCAGCGCCCCTGGAAAGACGAGCCCCCCGAACAACCGCAGGCCCGCGAACAGCCGCCTACCATCATAGGAAAAATCAATATCATCGAGGGAGGACCGGCAGCGGGAGGGCCGACAACAGTTGGTCGACGGGCATACGCAGAGTGGGTGTTCTCCATGGATATGCCTTCCAAAAGGCCCGAACGGATCCACCCCGACAAGACCAGATCATCACTTTTTCCAACGAAGACCTTGATGGGCTACAAGTCCCGCACGACGACGCACTGGTCGTCAGGCTGGTCGTCGCCAACTTCGACCTAGGAAAGATTCTGGTCGACACGGGAAGCTCCGTCAACGTATTACACCTCGGAACCTCCGAAGAAATGAAATTGGGCCAAGAGAGGCTAGGACCCGCAGAGTATTCCATCTACGGGTTCTCTGGGGCATCCGTGCGGGTCAATGCTAAAATCGACTTACCCGTGACTTTCGGGGCGTGCCCCCTCCAAAAGACCATCCTGACCACCTTCATGGTTGTGGATATACCTTTCACTTACAGCGCCATTATTGGGCGCCCCGCTCTAAGAGATTTGGGAGCAGTAGTCTCCACCCCCCACCTCAAGATGAAATTCCCCACTCCGACCGGAGTAGGAGAGGTTCGGGGACAGCAAATGATAGCACGCCAGTGCTATGCAGCAAGCCTAAGAGGGACCAACGCCCCGGCCGAAAACTTCACGATCCGTAGTGAAGATCCCTGGCAGTGGGCCCGCACAATCAGAGGAGAGCCCGCCGAGGAGCTAGAATCCATCCCCACAGCCCAAGATCAGCCGGAGAGACAAGTCCGGATCAGTTCCCTACTGAAAGGCCCCGTGCGAGACCAGATGATCAACTTCCTCAGAACGAACAAAGACATGTTCGCATGGTCCGCCAAGGACATGCCCGGGATACCTAAGGAGTTGGCCGTTCACAAGTTAAACGTGAACCCAGCCCTTAAACCCGTTCGATAGAAAAAGAGGAACTTCGCGGTAGAACGTCAAACTCACACAAAGGCCGAAGTGGAGAAGCTGCTACAAGCCGGGTTCAATAAAGAAATCTGGTACCCCAAGTAGCTGTCTAACGTCGTCATGGTCAAAAAAGCTAGTGGAGGCTGGCGGGCCTGTATAGACTTCACAGACCTAAACCGGGCCTACCCAAAAGACCCATACCCCCTTCCGCGCATAGACCAACTCATCGACGCCACATCCGGACACGAACTCCTCACCTTCTTGGATGCATTCTCGGGTTACAATCAGGTGAAAATGCACGAGCCAGACATCCCAAAAACAGCGTTCATTACCAATCAGGGCGTCTACTGTGACACCGTTATGCCCTTCGGGTTAAAAAACGCGGGCGCCACCTACCAGCGGCTCGTAAATAAGCTATTCCGGGCGTAAATCGGAAGGAACGTAGAAGTGTATGTAGACGACATGCTAGTGAAAAGTCTGGAAGCCTCCAAGCACATCTCCGACCTTCAGGAGACTTTCAACACCCTGCGGCGAGCCCGGATGAAGCTGAACCCCGCCAAATGCGCCTTCAGAGTAACTTCCGGAAAGTTCTTAGGGTTCATGGTTAGCCAGAGGGGGATCGAGGCCAACCCCGAATAGATCCAGACCATCCTAGACATGGAGCCCCCTGCGACGGCGGTAGAAGTACAGAGGCTCGCAGGGCGAATCACCGCCCTCGGCCGATTCATGCCCAAGTCGGCAGAAAAATGCCAGCCCTTCTTCAAACAACTAAAAAATATACGAGAATTTGAATGGACCCCGGCCTGCCAAGAAGCCTTCGACGCCTTGAAGCAATACCTTCAGACACCACCCGTACTCGCCAAACCCGAGCCGGGGGAAGAACTATTTTTGTATCTGGCCATCAGCCCCACGGCGGTGAGTGCGGTGTTGGCCAAGCAAAGCGACAAGAAGGAGCATCCGGTGTACTACGTGAGCAAGACTCTCCACGGCGCGGAGGTCCGGTACCTAAACATAGTGAAATTCGCCCTCGTAGTCGTCAACGCAGCCCGGAAGCTCCGCCCATACTTCCAGGCCCACCCCATTGTGCTTTTGACCGACCAACCCCTGAGGAAAATTCTCCAAAAACCAGAGACCTCGGGCAGGATGGTAAGTTGGGCCATCGAGTTGGGAGAATTCGACATACAAGTCCGACCGAGGCCGGCTATTAAATCCCAAGCCCTTGCTGACTTTATAGTGGAATCTACGGCCCCGGCAGCAGAACCAACAACAATGGAAAATAACGAGCGCCCCACCGAACAGACGGCTCACGAAGACATGGCGCCAAGCTCAGCGGAACAGAGCGACGAGATTCACTGGACCCTGAACATTGACGGCTCAGCAGGCAAAATAGGGCACGGGGCGGGAGTGGTCCTCCACGGCCCAGAAGGATTCATGCTGGAATATGCCCTCCGGATAGATTTCAAAGCCTCAAACAACGAGGCCGAATACGAAGCCTTACTGGCAGGTCTAAGTCTAGCCACGGAGCTTGGCGCAGGAAAGTTAAAAGTCCATAGCGACTCCCAGCTCGTCGTCAACCAAGTGAACGGAATATACGAAGCCAAGGGTTTCAGAATGAAGAGATACCTCCAGAAGGTAAAAGAAAAGCTGCAGGGAATGGGAGAGGTAGAGATCCTCCAGGTACCGCGAGACATGAACAATCGAGCGGATGCATTGTGGAAAATGGCCGCCGAAGAGACCCATGACTTCGGCACCGTGCTTACAGAAATACTGCCTGTAAGCCCAAGGGTTCCCCATGGGTTCATTCAATCACCTTGTTTTGATGATTAACAAACGCAGATTGATTAGTCGTTTATGGACTAATCATCTTCCTTGAGTGTTGTGCTTTAGACAGGTCCTACACAAGTAAAATCATTCTAGCACACATCTTGTTGGCCTATGCTTGAAGATAAACCAACCAATGGATAAAGGAGCTAGAGCATTCTTGGACAAATCACACCTTGGAGGATCCACCAAGGAGAAGCTCATCATCATCCATATCAAGCATTGAACATACATGAAGGCCAAAGCTGAAGGATCAAGAACCTAATGCAAAGGAACAAGGAGCTTGTACCACAACTTGAAGATGTCAAGCATGGAAGCTCAACCATAGAAGATCCTAGCTCAAGACAAGAGTTCAAGAGAGTGATAGAAAGGGTATAATGTATTCCTATCTCTCTTGCATTTCCTCTTGTCAAGGCACATTTTTAAAACCCCTAAAACTAGTGAAAAATCATGTTTTCCAAAGAGACTACAACACACCCTTTGAGCCTAATTGGATTAGTGAATGACCATGTGGTGTTCCATCATTGTGGAACCCTCATGACATTCCATTTAACATGATCAATTTGAGTTCCAAAAGCCTAAAACAAAACAGCTCTAAAAATAGGAATATTTTGCTGTTCATAGGCTTCTCGGAACTCCGAGAGTTCTCTCGGAACTCCGAGAAATGGTCCAGGAGCATAATGTCATGCTCTGTCCATTTTCTCGGAACTCTGAGAATTTCCCAGAACTCCGAGAAATGGTCCAGGAGCATAATATCATGCTCTATCCATTTTCTCGGAACTCCGAGGATATTTCGCGGAACTTCAAGAATTCTCGGAACTCCGAGAAATCTTCTCGGAACTCTGAGAACACTACGAACTCAAAAATTTATAGCCGTTGGAGGCCCAACCGCTAGTTGACTGTTTGACCTAAAAATTACTGTTTTGCCCCTAAAACGGTAATATGGTGTTGGGAACTTATATATACCCATTGTATGGGTTCAAAATACTTGATGAATATGTTCCAACCTTAACAAACCCTAGAAACTCATTTGCAACCATTTTTTGGGTAAATTTCTCTCACCAACCTCTTGTGCCTTGATTTGAGAAAATCATTTGAGATTGGTTTAGGCTTAAACTTGTTTATTCTTGAGAGCATCCTTGGAGCTTCAACTTGCATTGTAGCCTACATAGAGGCAAAGCTTTTATCTTCTTCTTTATTCGATCGGTGGCAAGGGCATCCGTTGTTTTTAATTCCCTTGGGTGAAGCGCTTAGAACTCGGCGGAGAAGGAGAGTCATTGTAAAGGTGGAAGGGCATCCTCATTTAATTCCTTTGGAGTGTAAAAGCCTTAGAGCCAGGCGTCGTGGAGGTCTCAATAGTGGAAATCCTCAAGTACGACCTTGAGTAGAGTGGAGTAGGCCGTTGGCGAACCACTATAAATCCTTGTGTCGCTTGCATTGGTATTTCTCGATTTCTCACTCCCTCTATCACTCTCTTATTTGTGCTTGTCTTATCATTTAGAATTGAGTGAGTTAGCATTGCTATCCAATGTGAATATCTTTACATTGCTAATTAGTCCACTAAATCTCCTAATTAAGTTGGTTGTTTAAACAAGAGTTTTTAAGCTTATATATATATTTGTGGAAATTTGTTAAGCTTAACTAATTCAACTTAATTAACCAAGGGATAAAACTAGGGTGAAATTAGTAAAAGTTTTCAAAAGGTAAAAGTTTTACAAACATCCTATTCACCCCCCCTCTAGGTTGCCAAACCAAGTCACTACTTAGATTTCACTGCCCCACCCCAGTATCGACGAGGTACAAGTCTTAGAAATTCCTCCAGAACCCAACTGGATGGACCCCATCATGCGATACTTGAAGGACGGGATACTACCCGAAGACAAGCTGGAAGCCGACGCCTAACTGCAAGAGCTGCCCAGTACGTGGTCCATGGGCCCAGACTGTACAAACGGTCGTACACATGGCTGTACCTCCGATGCCTGGTACCCTCCGAATCGGATTACGCCCTACGGGAGGTACACGAAGGAATCTGCGGGGACCACGGCGGCGGCCGGACCCTGGCTCAGAAAATCGTAAGGCACGGCTACTTCTGGCCCACAATCCTCAGGGACGCCAAGGAGTTCGTCAAAAAATGCAACCCGTGCCAAAGGTTCGCCACAACCCCCCGCCAACCGGCCATCCCTTACACCGCAATGGCAGGGCCCCTGCCTTTCGCCATGTGGGGATGGACCTGCTCGGGCTGTTCCCAAAAGCCCCGGGGGGACACACGATGCTGTACATCGCCATCGACTACTTCACCAAGTGGGTCGAAGTCAAAGCCGTGGCCAAGCCCGACTCGAAAGCAACAGAGAAGTTTTTCTATCATGATTTGATCTGCCGCTTCGGCATTCCAAGAATACTCGTAACAGACAACGGACCCCAGTTCGCAAGTACGGAGTTTGGCAGATTCTGCGATAATCTAAGCATCAAACACCGTTTCGCCTCCGTAGCACACCCACAGGCCATCGGGCAGGTAGAGGTAACTAACAGAATCTTACTCCAAAGCCTCAAGAAGCGACTGGGAGAAGCTGGAAAGAACTGGGTAGAAGCGCTCCCTAGCGTCCTCTGGGCCTACCGAACAACGCACGAACTGCGACCGGGGAGTCCCCTTTTAGCTTGACTTTCAGGGCCGAGGCAGTCATTCCATTGGAAATCGGCCTCTCCAACTTCCGCACGGAGAGCTACAACGAACAGGGAAATTCGGAGCTCCTCTGGAACACCCTTGACCTCGTACTCGAGAAAAGAGAATAGGCCGTCCTCCGAATTGCCTCCTACCAGCAAAGAGTGGCACGGTACTACAACGCCCGAGTAAAAAAGCGCTCGGTAAAGCCCGGAGACCTAGTACTACGACGGGCGGAGGTATCCGACCCCCGCAATGCCTGGAAACTCGCACCTAAATGGGAAGGACCATACAGGGTCGTTCGGACACTCCGCCCCAGGGCCTACCAACTAGAACGCCTCGACGGGGCCCCAGTCTCTCGAAGTTGGAGCATGGACAACCTCCGAGAGTTTTACCAGTAAAAAGATAGGGTAAGTTCCGTGTTTTCCTTTTAAAGTATGACGAGTGTTTTGTTTGTTTCTCTTTTGTGTTTCTAGGAGCAAAGATGTATTTTCCTCCTTAACAAGTTAATGGAAAAGCATTTCTACCAAAGTAGCGTGTATCTCCATTTTTCGGTCCACGATGAATAAAGGACCGGAAAAAAGACAGGGAGTGAGACAGAGGTAGTATCAAGGCTGATCCCCCCGAGAATACCCTAAAACGCTCCCCATGAAAAAAGACCTCCCCTTAAAGGGTAGGTGGGACCCATTAACCCTGAGCTGATCACTCGAGGGGAAGATAGTCCTTCCATAAATAAGACGCCCCACTGGGGTGCACCAAATATGCTCTCGCCGAACAAATTGCAATTCAAACACCAAAAGGCTCGAACAGCCCTCGGCAGATGGCATACACAAAGAAAGAGGAGAGAAAAAGAGTCCACAATGTTATTACAGAAACCATCAAAAGAAGCAAAAACAAAATCCAAAGGGCGCCCGAGCTTCACCGAGCTCCCGCAGGAGTCTCAGTGACTATAGGAGCTTCCGGGGCAGCCGCCAGATCGTCGGCCGGCCTCGCGGTAACCGCCGGCACCGGCAAAGGACCCCCCGGAGTAAACTCCTCAGCCTCATGCATCAGCTTCTCGAGAGGAAAGGAGGGGTCAACCTCGCGGACACGCCGCCGGCACTCAGCAAAAGCGTCTATCTCAATATCAACGCTGAAGGTGGCGGCGGCCCTGAAAAACTCCTCGGAGTCGTGCCACTCCTCCCGCGCTTTTGCCAGCTCCGCAGTGAAGGTCTCCTGGGTCACGACTAATTGATTCGCCGTGCGATTCCTCACGTCCTCGGAAACCCCGAGTTCCGCCCTGAGTTGGGCAACAGTGTCCTCCAACGCCGCCTTTTCGGCCTGGCCCTTTTCTTGGTCCTCGCTCAACTTACGGACTCAGTCCTCAAAAGCGCCGATCTCGGACTCGTCCTCGATCATATACTGTAGCATCTTCCTAGCAAAAATTTGGGCCTACAAGAGTCCCCACCACAAGCAAAAAATGTCAGAAAAGTTGCCGCAAAAACAGCAAAAAAGGGGAGGGGGGGAGGGAAAACAAAAACAAAAGGGCCCACCATCCGGTACTTACGCAGGACATCGAATGAAGGTACCGAGCCCCCACGACCCTACGGTCAAAGCTCTCCAACTCAGCCTCGTCACCAGGAAGGGCGGCCATCAACCCAAACTCCACCCCAACCCGGAGATTCGCAAGGATGCTGTCCTCTACACCGACCTTCCAGTCGGGCTTAAAAGGTTCTCCCCTCGCCCGATAAAATTCAGGAGAAAGCTCCATCCGCTCCAAAAGCACCTTGGTCATAACTGACCCTTCCAGCCGACTCGGCATATCCTCCACGAAAGATGCAGAAGGACAGGCCCCCCGGCCGGTTTTTCCCTTATCAGCACCGGAAGAAGCCACCCTCTTGGCAGGGGGCTCCAACTCCCTGGGAGGGGGCCTGACCGCACCCCTCGCCCCGGCTGACCGGCCAGAGGAACTCGACGGCGCGGATGAGGGAAGCCTTGTTTGTGTCCGTTCGACCCTGGCCGTGGCCATAAAGTCTGAAAGGATCTTCTTACAGGCAGCTGGACCCTCTGTCACTGCCACCGCGTCCCCCTTTCCCCTGCCAACGCCGTCAGGAGAAGACATGTCCGCTGCCCAAAACAGAAGCATAACAATAACTCAACAGGAAGCAAATGGCAAGCTTAAAAAAAAAAGAAAAAAAAGGGGAAGAGGGAAGCAGGGGGGGGGGAGACCAACCGGGGAAGAAGGCTCACCACGACGGCTGGCAGAACTCTTCCCCGCTCCCTCACCCATACAGCGGACCCTCCCCTCTACAGTGCCCACCAAACCAAGCCTCCTCAGGTCACTCTCCCACTTAAACTCTGAAACGTCGACGGGCTCCCCGGAAGCAAGTTTCTCCAAATCAAACCTGCTACAGTCAGACTCGTCAGGAAGGGCTTTCCTCCGCCACTCGACAGAACGCCTCCAAGAGCGGGGAAAGCCCCAATCCGCATCCAACGGAGGAATGATGAATACGAACTCCTCCTTCCACTTCTTGATGGAGGAAGGCAAGTTCGCCGCGATCTTCACCTGGGGACGCTGGGTCAGGTACAACCAGCCGTTTTCCCCCTTCATCAATGGGCTGAGGGCTACGCAACTCCGAAGCAGAGGAAGGGTAGGCTGAACCTTGTGAAGGCCCACCTTGGCCACAAAGGCCAAAAGAGTACGCCAACTATTAGGCTCCAGCTGGGAGGGAGCCACCCGGTAGAACTCGAGGGCCTCCACTATGATACCCAAGAGCGGGAACCTGACCCCCGCCCGAAAAGCGTCGACATAAAAGGCCACCTCTTCCTCCGTGGCACCCTTGCACACCCCCTCCCTAGAAGAGGGAACCCTAATCCCGTATTCATCGGGAATGTGAAACTCCCTCCTAATCTTCTCCGCCGCCCCCTCTACCAAAGTGCTCTTATAACCCTTCACGGGGCCAGGGCGAATGACGGAACCAGACCGAATGTCCCTAATCTCTGCCTCACGAGTGGAAGAAGCACGAAAGGGAGATTCAAGGGGAGCAGCCCCCAATGACGACCCAGAAGCCCCAGAGCTATCCTCCAACTCTCTAGGCTGCTGCTCATCTCGAGAGTCACCGTCCCCACCCTTTACCAATCGCCTCCTTTTCCTTGGCAGAACCCTCTCCACTACTTCTACTGACTCGGAAGACATCGTAAAATGACCAAACGACAGACGAAGTAAAAAACACGAAACTCACCGAGGCAGATAAGCAGGAAAGGACAAAAGACCAGAGGAGTTGGTGAAGAACAACGCCTAGAGGAACTAGCAGAGAAAGGAGCCCACTTCACCAGAGAGAAACAAAGAAAAAGCAAGGATGAAATCCCCAAAAAGGTCTTAAAAAGAGTTGGGGTTTCGATACGCGTCGATTAGTCCCCCTCCCTGTCTAATCCGATGGGACGCGGACACGTGGCGCCGATTGGGAAATTCGAGGGAACCGCCAAAATCGAAACGCCACTCTCCCCTGGCTGAAAAGACGTCACTGCCCCTACCGCTGAATGGCTTCCCCAGCAAGCCATCTCCCTGTCCTCCCCGCCCAACGAAAAGAGAGTATCCGAAGATGGGACCCAGCACAAGGGCCCGGCAAACAAATCCACTAAATGGAAAAACCCAAGTGCATGGGGAAAGGCTCGGGACCCGTCGCAAGGGCCCGGCATACAAATCCACTAGATGGAAAAACCCATGCGCATGGGGAAAGGCTCGGGACCCGTCGCAAGGGCCCAGCATACAAATCCACTAGATGGAAAAACCCAAGTGCATGGGGAAAGGCTCGGGACCCGTCACGAGGGCCCGGCAAACAAATCCACCAGATGGAAAAATCCAGAAGGCTCAGCTACTGCGCGAATAAAAAGGAAGCATGAAGTACAAGTCAGAAATGCAAAAAGAAGCCATTCACAACCATTCCCCCTCTAGCCCACGGGCCTACAAAAAGGGGGAAGGAAAGCAAAGATGAAAAAGATAGGGTGCGCAGGCCTGGGTCCCGGAGGCCCCCCCCCCCCCCAAAAAAAAAAAAAAAAAAACAAGACAAAAAAAGAGAGGGGAGAAAACAGAGGAAAGAGCCCCTCCAAAATCCCCCCACATCCCGTTCCTTCCGGCCTAAAGCGACTGGCCACTGAAAGAGTTCTCCGTGTCAGAAAGCTCCCTATCAGTACGCTCCCCCTCCGAAGAGCTCCCCCAGTCCGGATCCGCTGAGCCCGCCGCCCTCTGGTCATTCAACCACCTCACCCGGTTCCTCAGCAAATCGTTCTCCGCACGCAAGGCCGCAATCTCCCGATCCATGTCGATCATCCGGCTAAAGACCTCCATTTCCCTACGATGGACGTAGGAAAAGAATGAACGTTTGCGGTGAACGAAAGCTTCATGAGACTCCCTCTCGTAGGGGGGAGGAGGATGAAAATGTGGGGGAAACCTTTGAGGCAGGCTCCTCTCAAGAACTGGTTGTCGAGGCTCCAGCCCCTCAGGGTTTCTCTCAGGGCTGCTAGGGGAACCCCCTTGGAGGCAGCCCTCCCCTCGTCACCAATAGAGAGACCCTCAAAAGACAGCGACATCTCAGACGAGCCCCAAAGAAAGGCAGAAAAGTAGCAAAGAAAGAAAAAAGAGCAAAAAAGCGATCTGCGTAAAAAACAGAAAAGAGTCGTCGTTTATAAAGCCAACTGAGAAGCCAATGGGTAGGAAAACGAAGCGACTTGCCCAACACGTGTCCGCCTCCTATTCAATGAATGATCAGCATGGCGCGACGGCCCCACGGTTCCTCGGGAAGGAACCGCCGGACAAGGCAGCACGCCTTCTTGCATTCCAAGGCCCTCGAAAATGCCTTCGTCTCGATATTCTTCGACTAGACAAGCAAACCTTCTGCCTCGATCCATCCAACGGACCAAAAGTATGATGGGACGTAAAAAACGGCGCCGCACTCACACCCCGCCACGTGTTGTCCCTACACCCGCAAAACCCAGCCGTCACAGGGAAAGGCGTTGGAAAGCGGCAAGACCGCACGATTGCGACACGCGTCACCCGCCGTCCGACCCTCATCGCCACTAATCACCCGACACCCCCACCTGACCAGCAGGAAGGGTCCGAAGACAGGAAATCAAGCAAGAAGGTTCGACCGAGCGCTCGGCACACCAGCACAACGGGCAAAAAGCCTAGCGCACCAGATAAAGGCCCACAACCCCGCACAGATTCAAACAAACGACAACACCACAATCCCTCGCAACAAGGTCAGTCCACGCCAAACACAGTGCAAAAGCAACCAAACAAGACAGGGGAAGCAACATAAGAAACACATCACAAAAAAGCCATCCATTCATAGTCACATCCTTCTGGCCCACGGGCCTACAAAAGAGGGAAGAACCAAAGATCGGGCACGCAGGCCCGGTACAAAAAAAAGAGAGGAACAAAGAAGCAAAGGAAGCCTGGTCCCACAAAAGCTAATCACCCGAGCGACTGGAAGAAGACTCCTCCTCCAGAGAATACCCCTCCTACTCCTAAGAGCTCTCCAGCAAAGGGTCCACCTCATACTCCAGCAGCTGTTCATTAAGGGCATGGACCCTCCTTTGCAGATCCGCGTTTCTCCGCTTCAGGTCCTCGATCTCCTCGTCCATCTTTAAAACCCTGTCACGCAATTCCATCCCCTGCCGATAAACCTTGGAAAAGAAAGACCACTCCCTGGCAACACGGAAGCGAGATGATTTATCCCTTCCAGGCAACGAGGAGAGACGAAGGGGAGGAAAACCCGGGGGAGGGCCTAGATCCGTCCTAGCCCTTTTCCAGCGGGCCGCGAGGGTCCTCCCCCGAATCAGAAGATAGGTCGGGATCACTCGATGACTCGGAAAGAAGAGCCTTACCTCGAACTCCCGAAGGAGAACCAGACATGTCGACAAAAATAAAGGAGACGAGGCGATAACGAAGTGCCAGGATGATCCTCCTTTTAAACTCAAGGCAAGGCAACCCATAATAACGCCACCATTCCCCAAAGATAACCACCGGATGAAACGACACGACTCCTCGTACTCCGGAGCCCCAATCAATATCCTCGCCACGACGCTATTTCACCAACAATATTCCCTTGGCCCATTAAATGGACCAAAGGAGTAAGGGGGTGTTATGATGAGACATAAATACGGCACCGCCCCCTTTGCTCGACACGTGTCACTCATGCACTACCAGAGCCCCGCCATCATGAAGAAAGGCGTAGGGAAATGACAAGCCAGCTCAACCACGACACGTGTCACCTTCTCGTCTTCCAAAACTCATCATCACAAATTGCGGAAGGGATTATCCTACCAAAGCCACGCACGCCGTCCGGACAGAGGGACGGCCCAATCCTACTAAGGAGAATTTTCTCTCCATAATGATGAAGAGGCCCACACGCCACCCTTTAAAAGGGAGGCAAGGGAAAGAAGAAGGGGATCGATCTTTTTTTCTTACTCCTCACAAAAACAACCGGAAAAAGAGGCGAGGCAACGACAGAGGAGATTAGGAACTTGATCCTACTCTCCCTGCTAGTCCCCTCCGACCCACTCATTCACGCGCCCAGAAAAGAATCTGCGCCTTGGTCCTGGTAAACCCGGCCAAAACCCTCTCTCCTTCTTGCTGTCCTTTATATTGATTGGTCGAAGGATCTGACTTGGGTGTCGAAGTGGTCGTCCGGGACCCACCCCGGACCCCCTGACCCCATTTGTTTGTGGTTGCAGACCCCGCGGAGGCCCTCTACCGACCGCGGGATCGCAGACCCGGATTTAGACGCCATCATGGTCCAATGAGTGCTTCTTGGCCTCAATCCAAGCAATCTTGTCTTAGCACAATTATGATCTACAACTTAGACATACAAACACATTAGTGATATAAAATCACTTGTGTATTGGAATCATCAAAAGAAGATGGGAATGCCAAGGTGGGAATCAATGGGCTTACACGTTATTTACCCCGAGTTGAGTAAACTCTAATTTATGTTGTTTGTTGCTTGCAGATCAACTTTGACCGGGGAACCCCCTTTCTTCCTCTAACCCAGTGCCACTTCATAGATCGTCGATGCATGTATCCATAAGAAACATTTTGTAGGAGACCTTTATTTATGTGCTAACCTTTACTTACGTACTCATGTAACCTTTTGTTTGTTACCATTTTGATTCACAAGATAGGTGGCATTTTGAATACATGAGATACCTGTTCGGATTCATTAAGAAGTAGACTAGTGGTAGAACATAACAGTAAATGGTTATACATATTGGAGTGCTTTTTGAATAAAGAATTACAAGAATATACATAAGATACAAAAGATGGGTAAATCGTTATAGAAGTCCAGCAAACACCACCTATTCAAAACATTTGTAACTGAATGAAGTCTACTAGACATCATTTATATCATGTCCACCAAAGATAATAAAGATATGGAAACTGTTCCTTATAAATACTAAGATGCCGTTGAAGTTCATACAGGGTAGACAATTGGTCCTATTCTGAATTATCGGATTCATCTACCTCGTTCATGTCTCCCTCCACATCTCCATCGTCTTCGTCTTCGTCATCTGCGCCTTCTCCATCCTCACTTGAGTCCTCATCCTCGTCGTCTATGTCTTCGTTATTCAGGAATTGTTGGAGACGTTGAAGTTGTCGGGCCTGCATGTATTGAATGTCATGGCTGAATGGGTGCAAAGGACATTTTGTAGATAAAAATTCATAATGTCATGGGAGGACTACCTTATCATCTCTTTCCCATTGAGCCCTATCCACGGCCAGTTGAAGGCGGCCCTCCTCCCTTCTCGATTATGTTAGTAGTTTTTGTTGGCGCTTTCCTGTATTAGAGTAAGAAATTGACAATGACGTGGTGAAAAATAATTCAAATTGAACATAAATCAGTTGTTAAAAAACTGACCCGCTCTAGGACGGAAACCAATGCCCCTTTCAGCGTCTCCACGTCCGCCCTTTGTATCTAGCCCAATGCGAAAAATAATGTAAATAGAAAACATGATGGCCAAGCAAACAAATTTACGAAAGGTTGACTTTAGCCACTCACCCCAGCAATAAAATTAGATATAAAGGGACCTTGTGGCTCATTGGTGATTGCAAATGGTTCTCTTCGACCGGTAAATGAGTCTCTGAAAGTGACCTCCCATGATGGGTGCACTGGAATCGGGGCTACGGTGACTGTGGAGCTAGGTGGGACCTCGATGGGAATGTGCTGGAAAATACAATAGGCCGTGCAAAAATGATTAGGTCATAAGGATTATATGGTTAGAGGGAAAACGGAGGAGATGAACATACCACTTGGAGATCCATAAGCTCCCTTTGTGCCCAAGCATTGTAGTCCGCACCTCGGATAATGTGATGTCTCCACGAGGAACCCCTACGAAATATGGACTGTCATTCGGCCGTTGGGCAGTTGTGAGGAGAGGATAACAAAAACGATGGGCCTATGGGAACGAACGGACCGTCCCCAACTGATTGTCTGGCTATGTGCTCAGGGCAGTAGAGCACCTCGCTGTTTGGTCCGGAGAATAGAATTCTCTGAGTGCTTACTGCTTGAGCACATGAGAGGTTCTGATGAGAATCATCTACATGGCGTACGTATGGCAGCCACGTTACCAGCGAAATAGACACCTGATAGGTTTGTTGTATATAAATTTCATGTCGACACGAGGATGACATAAACTTGCCTCATTGACCCCCAGCGAGTCAATGCCTACTCACACGGCTAGTCGTGAAGAGAGCCGGTAAGTAGCATCGGTGTCATCTAACCCCCACCTCAATTGGGCGGGGAAGAAAGTTGTAACAGATTCCAATGTCCGTGAAGCCAGCAGCCCGAGGTGGTCATATGCCCAAGCCTGCAAGATGTGGGCGATG
Source organism: Tasmannia lanceolata (assembly GCF_043159265.1). Classification (NCBI taxonomy): domain Eukaryota; kingdom Viridiplantae; phylum Streptophyta; class Magnoliopsida; order Canellales; family Winteraceae; genus Tasmannia; species Tasmannia lanceolata. The sequence goes on along the minus strand of NW_027518697.1, from coordinate 25,445,281 downwards.
TTGAAGAAGTAGTTGTAAAATAAAATAATTATTAAAAACACAGTTGCTCTACTAGAAGTATAGGAAGCAAGTAGTCTAACCTACCAAACGGACCACGGACTAGAAAAGTAGGTGTACCCACATGACACCAGTGACATCCCATGCACCATAGAGGAGAACAGTGCCCCACCCCAATCAAAATCAATTACTGAACGCAAGTTAATGAGAGGATGTATAAGCCAACTCCCGATGGCCGCATGTTCGTTGCTAAACATGGTCTGTCCAAAGAAATATAGGAAGAAACTACGCGCCTGGAATTGTATATTCTCCGGCGTTGTCGTCTGCGGGCTAATCCTCGCACATGGTTGTCTAGCCACGTAAGTTCTATCATGTCTGCCCGTGAAGAGTATCTAACATCTCCACCAAGCGAGTAAGATGCCTCAGCAGCGGTCATCGCATCCTCCGGCAACAGGTGTCCATCGAATCGGATCCCCGTTAGCGCTCTAAGTGCAAGTGGTCTTAAACCAACCTTGCCAATTGGAATGGGAAGTGGAAAGTCATGGTTTCTTCCTGAAACCTTTGGGCCAGGGCTTGGGGTAGCCCAGGTTATACAGCCGAGGGCAGAGGCTCAAAATGCAGGCGAGCCCGCTGTCATTAAAAATATTACGGACCTCCTCGAATAACATTCGGTGCAGAGTGGCCACCTCGGCAAAATAGCCAGTCGGGGTTGGGAAGGGCCTTGGCTGTGAATGGAATTACAAATATGAAGCAAATGACATGGAAGCATGTTGCGGATGTGGTGTACATAATATCACCAATATGTAAAAGTTTTGCATACCTGGTCACGAAGAAGGTCCCCAGAGATGTGGTTGGGTATAGGACGAACCAGACGGCCCGTATATACCTAGCGGGTGGGCGGTTGGGTTCTGGAAGAAGATTCACCTGGTGTGGTACAAGACGACTCCGGGACTTCCTCTCTGGCCTTCCTCTTCTGAGGTAAATCCATTGATGGTGGATTGAGATGGAAGTGACGGTTCGATCTAGAGTGGAAGAAATGCAGCGGGGTCAAATCTGTGAATGTAATGGAAATGGTTTCGCCACCGTTTACAAATGAGGGTTATAATAATGTGCTGATTTACCCAATTACGAGGGGCACGTTCTGAGAATTCCAAGAGTCAGTTCTAATTGTTACCAACCGTTTAGTGGCAACCTTTCGATATTTTACCCAAGGCGTGAAGAATTTACCCAGCCAACGTTTGGCATTTAATAATAGACTGTTTATGGAAAATTTAAGTATTGGATGAAAAACGTAGACAGTAACAGGGACGTTATCAACAACGTTGAATGGTTCCATCGCGACTGACGGGGGTGTTATCTCCATCGCTGCTTTAATCCTTCAATGTTAACGACGACGTTACCGCCGAATCTATAGAATGTGCTAGAGGTAATATCTTAACGACAACGTTACCAACAACATTAATGATGACGTTATCGCGACTTGGCCAATCATGACGCTTAAATATAGATGGTGGAAATACAGAAGGTTTTCGTCAAATTTAAGGGTGATGTTTACGGTGACTTACAAATACGTTTTCCCCACATTGGCAATCGTGCCTGAAGGATTAAAACTTTATCGAAGGGGGAAAGCCTACAAGGTCATTTTCCTCTGTGAAGAACCCTAACCAAGGCAGAGGCGGATGCGAAAAGGAGTACAAACCTTCTCTTCCCTTTATTTCTTTATTTCTTAATTTTGTTTTCTTATTGTTAGGGAAAATGATAGTGCTTTCATCCACACATGAACAGGGAGATCACAGATGGGTAGGACAAAATACTACGTTGTTTTTAGGGGGAGGCAGCAGGGGATCTTCACTTCGTGTCTCTAAGATAAGGGAGGAGATCATTATCAACATGCGGGTTGCAGTGCCGTAATTTCCCCTGGATGTAAGGAAAAGGGTTAGGGTTAGTTATTAAGTAGTAACACGTGTTATAACAAACCGTGGCACAATGTTCATATAAGTTACCATTAGATGTGTCTGGATGGAGACACAACGGCTGGCCTGCTTCGCAGCAAACTCATCTCTCTTGTTTAGGTGCTCCCTGTATATGTCTATCACCTATAACAAAACGGCTGCGCATTTGTTAATGATACAGACGGAGACAATAAGGTGTCAAATGTTACCCATCGTGTCAATAAGGCGACCGTCTAAGTTGTATAGTGTCAAAAAGTCCTCCTTAGTTATGTAATTTTTGCCCGTCTTCACAATTGTTTCCCTGGAAAAAACATTCATATAGTAGAGTCAAATATCGACAGATGTAAACCGTCTTAATGACAATCTTATCTTACCATGCATCTCCACCCCAAAAACTGGCGACTGTTTTCTTCGTTTCAGGGTGCATTTCCATCCCCACTGGAATGCACCGATTACGTGAAGTATCTACGCATGTTGGCACCATCAATTCTGACCCCATATGGGTGGCGTCAATTATGCCTCCCAAAGTCACATGGTTTTGAGAGTCATCCGGGATAATTTCAACCGAAACAACGACAGAATCAGTATATCCCAATCCATATGATTCGCTGCTTGCTTGCTTCCCCACTTCAACTAACTTTCCCATTACCACTGCCTTCGACGCGGTTGGTATCGTTGCATGTCGGTACGGAGATCAAACAAATCTATCCCAACATGTATGCTACTATGTAATGGTCCTAATAAAAAATGCTCTCCTGTGCATATTGGCAGGAGAATCCGCTTCGTCTCATCAATGTCAATGATGTCTATGTCTCTAAGATAAGGGAGGAGATCCTTATCGACGGGCGGGTTGCGTTGCTGTAATTTCCCCTGCATGTAAGGAAAAGGGTTAGGGTTAGTTACTAAGTAGTAACACGTGTTATAACAAACCGAGGTACAAGGTTCAAATCAGTTGCCGTTAGATGTGTCTAGATGGAGACACAACGGCTCGTCTGCTTCGCAGCTAACTCATCTCTCTTGTTTAGGTGCTCCTCGTATACATCTATCACCTATAACAAACCGGCTATGCATTTGTTAATGATACAGATGGAGACAATAAGGTTTCAAATGTTACCCACCATGTCAATAAGGCGGTCGTCTAAGTTGTGTAGTGTCAAAAGGTCCTCCTTAGTTATGTAATTTTTGTCCGTCTTCACAATTGTTTCCCTGGAAAAAACATTCATATAGTAGAGTCAAATATTGACAGATGTAAACCGTCTTAATGACAATCTTATCATACCATGCATCTCTACCCCAAAAACTGGCGACTGTTTTCTTCGTTTCAGGGTGCATTTCCATCCCCACTGGAATGCACCGATTATGTGAAGTATCTACGCATGTTGGCACCATCAATTCTGACCCCATCTGGGTGGCGTCGATTACGCCTCCCAAAGTCACATCATTTTGAGAGTCATCCGGGATAACTTCAACCAGAACAACGACAGAATCAGTATATCCCAATCCATATGATTCTCTGCTTGCTTGCTTCCCCACTTCAACTAACTTTCCCATTACCACTGCCTTTGACGCGGTTGGTATCGTTGCTTGTCGATAGCGTATCAAACAAATCTATCCCAACATGTACGCCACTATGTAATGGTCGTAACTGAGAGCAATCCATGGTTTCCCGAATCGGGGATCCAACGACGACATTGGTTCCGATGTTGTCGTTAACATCATGCCCATCGACCAGGAACTCCGTTCTTTCAACCTTGTTGCAATCCACGACAGAAGTAATATTCTTCACTTCCCTTTCCAAGTTACCGACTCTCGTCATCAGAGCCTCAATCCTAGGATGCTTCTGTGCTTTTATTACCTGTACATCCATCTCGATGCCACTCAACCTCTGTTGAATTAACCAAATATGTAATCTTAACTCATCCAACTCAATGTCTTTTCTCTTTATTTCCTCTTCCGCAGCTTCCCTTCACACTCTTTCTTGATGCAATTGCGGTTCTACTTCGCCTTGACTATTTGAAGAATGCGGTTCCTGTAAAAGATGACAAGGACCCTGCTAAGATGCATTTTGGGAATGCCGAGGGAATGACGCAACGGATTGTACCGTATCCACCTTCTCATGCAATGTCAGTTGCGTAGATGGAATTTCATCCTCCCATGTTTCAATATCGGTTACAGGTGCAGAGTGGATATTGTCGATGCTGACTTCTTCATCCCCCAAAACTTTTACATCAGTAGCCTGAGGAACATAATTCAAAATTCGGTCTGAGCCAATGTTAAATGAAAGTAGTATAGTTATTTAACTCCGCAGAATACTTGTTCTTTCAGAAGCAAGAAACGTAATTCGGCTGGAAGAGTGTTCAGATTAACGACGACCTGAAATTTAAGATTACACGCATTACTAAAATAGCTATGCATATAACATTTGAACTACGTTCCATTTAATGTCTCACATGGGACTCCCTCAACTGCAGCTCCTTCACCTTTTCGTAATTGGCTTTATGCTCCGGACTCCTGTTGTGTAATTTTTCCTTCCACTTAAATAATCTCGATAAAGCTTCTGGGTCACTGCTGCGCCATAATGTAGTTTGCTCAAACAACCAAACCTGCATTATAACATCAGTGTATTCGGAAAACATTGTACGGTTATGACGTTTATTAAGGGTCTAACCAAATAGTTCATAATAACAGTAACTGAAGTTCGTACAATACCTGAAGGACAATAGAGCATCCCGCAAGATTACCTTTCCTGGTTGAACATTTATTAATGGACTGGATGAGGTAATCATAAACAGCATACGCCCATGCATAGTTCAATATGTTTTCAAGGTTATCTATAAATGGGAAAAGGAAAGAATCGACCATGTGCTCTGCTTGATTGAACAAGAAGGTATTAAATAGGAGCAGCAACAAAAGTTTAACAACCAGGTCAACGGACTCTTTGTCATCCTTACCCTCACATCGCAAATGCTTAATCTCGTTATAGATGTCATCTTGTCTTACCGATGGTGTATTAAACATCGACCCATGCACATTTGAACTGCGCCGTCTGTGCAGTGCAACACGTTCACCCCCATACTAAGTCTTAACACTAATGCGACATCATGTACATCAAATGGAAGAAGTTGGGATCCTATTCTAATTGAATTGGTGGCCCTATCCCAATGATGAATTAGTATTGTTATAATAGATTTTTGCAAAACAAGTACTTCTAGGTCGAACAAATGACCGAAAGGCGTCCTCCTTAGTGTATCGAAATGAATTTCCCTAAGATCTAATAACTTCATCTCCTTCAAAAATCGGTTAGGTGAGCATCTGGTCATTACATATTTACCCTACAAAAGAATAGATAGTCATGTTATTGCCTATCCAAAGATAATAAGGATTCGCCTGTGTGAAGTAAGAATTTATTTGTTTCGTGAGATTGAAAAGAGAAAGAAATGTATACTTTTCCATTGCAAGCATATTAAAAGAGGCTCAAGTAATCAGAGAAGGGACTAAGTAAAAAAGTCCTGCAAGATATGGTGACGCCGAACCAATGCAACACGCCAAATAAACGGAGTTTACCTTGGCTGACATTTTCATCGCCCTATTCAGTTCCATCCCCTTACGCTTCATTGAGGGATGAGTAGATCTTGCGCAGGCCTTCAGAAAGTGCAAATCACTGGCGTTTCTTATTGGAATCTCAGAGCAGGTTATCCACCAGAATGCTCCACCTAATGAATACACCTCCATGAAGCCCTTCCTTCGATTTTGGTGGCACTCCTTCAGATTGATCATATGGGTTGTACTCGAAGTAGCCTCCAACACTCCCTACAACCCGACGTTGAAATCGCACCTCCGCACCAAAATAGGGTTTCGTCGAACCAATGCAATCCGCACTAAATTCAAACAGAGGAAAACACTAATACGGCGACGTAAATGCTACCGAAAAGCTATTCTTACTTAAAGTTTGGGCCCACAAGACCTGTAGTAGCACCAAAGCACCGCCCAGTCGCACCATCTAATTATGTTACACGCACTGATGTAACGTGTGGGGGTCACGTGGTTCGTTAAACCCAATCGCACCAGTTTCAAACCAACCCTTCCACGCCAATCATCGTCTAAAACGTCGGAGTTAACGTCGACGTTAATGATGTTATCTTTTATTGGCCCGTAACCCTAGCAAGATCGATTCGTGCATTTGGGGAGGAAAATTGAATCGGGCGTCTGGAAAATCATAGGTGCTCTCTCCATCGTCGCTGTAATCACTAAGGTTACATAAGCGGTCGAATCTAAAGAAGAAGGTTACCGGATTCATTTTCCCCATATCGTCATTACAAGACGCATGAATGGCCGGCTCAACAGATCATCAAAGAAGAAAGAGGGGGGGGGGGCGTGCTTCAAAGAATGTAAGTTATTGTATCAATGATTACAATGACTTTTTTACCATCTTCTGCTATTTTTTGTTCATCATAAGAAGGAAAGATGGGTTTGTACAGGTGTTCGAAGGGGTTGAAGTGAGGTCACACTGCTCTATAGGTATATTGAACTTAATTATGGACGAAGCAAACCTTCGTGCTGCCCATTGGGCATTGCTGGATAAAACCCCCTTTGCAAACCTATTTAGACTACCTGATATTAAGCTCCACGGAGCGTTGTCTCTGCCATGCTACCGTTATGGGACAATGAAAACCAAACTTTTTTTTTGGATGGTAAGTCGGTCCCGTTCACCACCCATGATACCTGTCTCATATTAGGTCTTAGGACGGAAGGAGAATAAGTTGTTTTGGACAACGTATCCGAGAGATGTGAATTACAGACTAGGTTTTTTTACAGTGATCGCATAACAAGTGATGGCACCATCAAGCAGATTAAGAACTTACCAGGGGAGGATATAGAAGCGCTTGTGAAGCTAGTGATCCTGTATCTTTTTCTAATTTGTTGTTTGTCGACACGTACTATGCTGTGAGCCACAAATTTGTTAGGTATGTTGACAATCTACCCAGTATTGGAAATTATGCATGGGGAAGGGTGGTGCATCAATACATACTACGCAGCATAGATAATAATGTCAGAAAACCAAGGAAGCAAGTGTACTTGTTCGGATGCGTGTACTGTCTGCAGGTAATTTTCATTGTTCTGTTTTGAATATACGAGCCTTTTTTATGATGACAAGCACAAGAGATTTTCCAATAAAAGCATACATACATTTCCTTACACTAGCTTTTTCTCCCCCTTTGGCATCAATCAATGTAAGCCCAATGGTTTCCACCTTGGCATTCCCATCTTATGTTGATGATTCCAATACACAAGTGATTTATGATCACTAATGTGTTTGATTGTCTAAGTTGTAGATCACATTGGTGCTAAGACAACATTGCTTGGATTGAGGCCAAGAAGATCTCATTGGACCACATCATGAAGGCCAAAGACATCGAAGTCCAAGACAAATGAAGACTTGAAGAATCCATTGAAGACCAAAGTCTTATTTAGATTGTAAAAGATCCAATCTTAGTTTTTAGATTTTAGAGGCATAATTAAGCAAATAAACAAACACCCTAAATTACTAAGTGATTGTCCTTGTGGAGTTCCAACACCTTGGAACCCTCATAGCAATCCCAACTTGGTGTTAAGTTGGAAGCCTAAAAACATAAAGTGAAAATCTGCTCAACATAGGCTTCTCGGAACTCCGAGAGAAATTCTCGGAACTCCGAGAAATGGTCCAGTAGACTTTTTCCCAACTTCTGTTTGTATTCCCGGAACTCCGAGATTTTTTCTCGGAACTCCGAGAACACTACAACGGTCGGATTTTTAGCCGTTGCGATTTTTCCTGGAATTACAACAATGCCATTGAACGGTCATATTTGGTTTTTCCTATATATATGGGCATTCCAAACTTCCAAATAATCAATCCTAACACTTTAAAACTTCATTTGAACATCCAAAGAGTGAATCAAACTAGATTATGCCTCTCATCCTCTAAAGCTTAGGATTTGGATCATAGGCTCAATTTGTACATCTTCTGCAATTCTTGTAAACCCTTGTGAGGGATTTTTTTGTTCTTCCTTTCTTAGTCAAGAACTTTGTATCGGGCAAGTGTTCGGAGAAGCGTAGACCACTCTCCGTGGTGAAGATTGCCACCGAGGTTAAAGGTAATCAGAATTTGTAATCGGCACCGATCTTCGCCGAAGTTAAGAAGATCACATAGTGAAGCCATCAACGGGTTTGGTTGGTGGAGTGGAGTAGGCCTCGCGTTTGGAGGACCGAACCACTTTAAATCTCGGGTGCAATCTCTCTTACTCTTGCTCTTTATTTGCATTTGCACTTTAGATTTAACTTGCGTGCTTGAATTTTTTTTTGATCTCTTAATTTCTAAAATTGGGTTTGAGTTTTCAAAAGAGTTAAAACTTGTTAGTAACCTAATTCTTCCCTCCTCATAAGTTGCCGTACTCGGGGACCACCCTTGGAATTTCACTTGGTATCAGAGCAAAGGCTCTTAAAAGATTCTATTTTCTATAAATCTTTGGAAAATTGTTCTTTAAAAACTTCAACAAGGGAAAGATCATAAGATCTTTGGCAACTTTCTAATTGTGAAATGGAGGATAGAAATGGAACCGGACTTCCGGAGGGCCATTCCACAACTAGACCTCCCTTCTTTAATGGGTCCAACTATGGACATTGGAAGACAAGGATGCGCATCTATCTTCTTTCGATAGATGTGGAACTTTGGCACATTGTTGAAAATGGATACATGTTGCCTTCCAAACCATTTGAAGAATGGAATGTCGTAGAAAAAAGGCATGCAAATTTAAATTACAAAGCTATAAATTCTTTGTTTTGCGCCCTATCTACGGAGGAGTTTAATCGAGTTACTCTTTTTTATTCCGCCAAGGTTATTTGGGATACACTTGCCGTTACCCATGAGGGAACATCTCAAGTTAAGGATTCCAAAATAAACTTGTTAAAGAGCAAATATGAAATGTTTAGAATGGATCAAAACGAAAGCATTTCCGAAATGTATACCCGTTTTTCTAAAATTTCTAATGAACTAGCAAATCTTGGTAAATCTTATCCTACTGATGAGCTTGTGAGTAAGTTGTTTAGGTCGCTTCCTCCATATTCGGATCCAAAGGTAACCGCCATACAAGAATCAAAGAATCTCAAGACGCTAACCATGGAGGAGCTTGTAGGATCTCTCATCACCCATGAGATGCTCCTCACTAGCCGACAAGAGGAGAAGAAGCCGAAAGAGAAAGAAAAAGAGAGTCGATCTCTAGCTCTAAAAGCCTCCAAAGCGAACTCATCATCCTCTAGCGAGGCAGATAGCGATGAAGAAGAAGCTTTAAGAAAATTTAAAAGCTTATGGAGAAAGAAACATAAAAAGGATAAAACGAAGAAGAAAGAAAAAAGTGAAGTAAAAGTGTTATAATTGCAAGAAGACCAGACACAAAAGACCGGATTGTCCACTTCTCAAGTCATCTTCCTCAAAATACAAGGGAAAGAAGGAATGGAAGAAACATAAAGCTCTTGCCGCCGGATGGGATGCTACTAGCACCTCGGGAAAGAGTTCAAGCGAAGGGGAAGAAAAGAAAGATGATCTTTGCTTCATGGCACTCACCCATGAAGATGAGGTAAACTCTAACCCCTCGTGTTATTCATCTAGTAGTGATAGTGAAAAAAATATCATATGATGAATTGTGCTCAACCTTGCACTCTCAAATTTCTAAAAATAAAGTTCAAAAGAAATACATTTCAAAATTAGAAAATGAACTTAATTTTTTGAAAAATGAATCTTCTTCCAAATCTCAAGCTCAATTTGAAAATTTTAAACTTGAGATTAAAACCCTTAAGGGTTGTTTGGATGAGAAAACTTGCCAAATTGCAAAACTCCAAGATGTGGCAAGCTATTCCAAATCTTATGAAGATGAATTTAATGATTTTCTAAATCAAATAACTCATCTTCATAATGAAAATGAAAGGTTAAGATTATGTCTCCATAGATTCTTAAATGGTGACAAAATTATTGACATAATCTTGAAGAAGACTAGTCAAAGACCTAAACAAGCATATGATAGGACTAGCGTCTCTAACCCTTATGTTAGATGCCATTATTATGGAATAAATGGTCATTACCAATTCCAATGTGCATATAAGATTAGGGATAGTGTTGGAACCAAGAAATCTTGGGTTCCCAAAGCCCCCATATGATTTTCATCATATGTGCTTAGATTAGGGGCTAATGCTTTAAAATTGAATATCTTTTTCAAAGTTAATTAAATATCCCCTCTTATATTGAATAAAAATTCTAAATAGGGGAGTTCTAGGTGTGTCTTTTTCCTTGAAAAAGGGGGAGCTTTAAATTGAAAATTTCATCCCTTTGTTTCTCTTTTACCCCAATCTTTTTTATTGATGCCAAAGGGGAGAGAATTCTAGTGTAAGGGAAATATGTATGCTTTTATTGGAAAATCTCTTGTGCTTGTCATCATAAAAAAGGGGGAGATTGTAAGCCCAATGGTTTCCACCTTGGCATTCTCATCTTATTTTGATGATTCCAATACACAAGTGATTTATGATCACTAATGTGTTTGATTGTCTAAATTGTAGATCACATTGGTGCTAAGACAACATTGCTTGGATTGAGGCCAAGAAGATCTCATTGGACCACATCATGAAGGCCAAAGACATCGAAGTCCAAGAAAATGAAGACTTGAAGAATCCATTGAAGACCAAAGTCTTATTTAGATTGTAAAAGATCCAATCTTAGTTTTTAGATTTTAGAGGCATAATTAAGCAAATAAACAAACACCCTAAATAACTAAGTGATTGTCCTTGTGGAGTTCCAACACCTTGGAACCCTCATAGCAATCCTAACTTGGTGTTAAGTTGGAAGCCTAAAAACATAAAGTGAAAATCTGCTCAACATAGGCTTCTCGGAACTCCGAGAGAAATTCTCGGAACTCCGAGAAATGGTCCAGTAGACTTTTTTCCAACTTTTGTTTGTATTCCCAGAACTTCGAGATTTTTTCTCGGAACTCCGAGAACACTACAACAGTCGGATTTTTAGCCGTTGCGATTTTTCCTGGAATTACAACAATGCCATTGAACGGTCATATTTGGTTTTTCCTATATATATGGGCATTCCAAACTTCCAAATAATCAATCCTAACACTCTTAAACTCCATTTGAACATCCAAAGAGTGAATCAAACTTGATTATGCCTCTCATCCTCTAAAGCTTAGGATTTGGATCATAGGCTAAATTTGTACATCTTCTACAATTCTTGTAAACCCTTGTGAGGGATTTTTTATTCTTTCTTTCTTATCAAGAACGTTGTATCGAGCGAGTGTTCGGAGAAGCGTAGACCACTCTCCGTGGTGAAGATTGCCACCAAGGTTAAAGGTAATCAGAATTTGTAATCGGCACCGATCTTCGCCGAAGTTAAGAAGATCACATAGTGAAGCCATCAACGGGTTTGGTTGGTGGAGTGGAGTAGGCCTCGCGTTTGGAGGACCGAACCACTTTAAATCTCGGGTGCAATCTCTCTTACTCTTGCTCTTCATTTGCATTTTGCATTTTAGATTTAACTTGCGTGCTTGAATTTCTTTTTGATCTCTTAATTTCTAAAATTGGGTTTGAGTTTTCAAAAGAGTTAAAACTTGTTAGCAACCTAATTTCTCACTCCTCATAAGTTGCCGTACTCGGGACCACCCTTGGAATTTCAATCAAAAAGATGGGGTAAAAGAAAATCAAAGGGATGAAATTTATAATTTTAAGCTCCCCATTTTTCAAGGAAAAAGACAAACATAGAACTCCCCCTATTTAAAGTTTTTACTCAACACAAGAGGGGATATTTAAACAACCATACAAAGATATTCAATTTTAAGTGCAAGCCCCTAATCTAAAAACACATATGAAGAGAATCATATGGGGGCTTTGGGAACCCAAGCTTTCTTGGTTCCACCACAATCCCTAATCTTAGATGCACATTGAAATTGGCAATGACCATTGATTCCACAATAATGACATCTAACATGAGGGTTAGATAGATTAGTCCTATCATAAAATACATGATTAAGTCTATGACTAGCCTTCTTCAAGATTATATCAATAATTTTATCACCATTTAGGAATCCATGGAGACATAATCTTAACCTTTCATTTTCATTATGAAGATGTGTTATTTGATTTAAAAAATCGTTAAAGTCATTTTCATAAGATTTGGAAGAGCTTGCCACATTTTGGAGTTTAGCAATTTGGCAAGATTTCTCATCCAAACTACCCTTAAGGGTTTCAATCTCAAGTTTAAAATTTTCAATTTTTACTTTAGCTTGAGATTTGGAAGAAGAAGATTCATTTTTCAAAACATCAAGTTCATTTTCTAATTTTGAAATAGATTTTTTAAGAACTTTATTTTTTGAAATTTGAGAATGCAAGGTAATGCACAATTCATCATAAGATATGTTTCCACTATCACTACTTGATGAATTACAAGAGGGGTTTGAATTTACCTCATCTTCATGGGTGAGTGCCATGAAGCAAAGATCATCCTTATTAGCTTCCCCTTCACTCGAGCTTTTTTCCGAAGTGCTAGAAGCATCCCAGGCGGCTACAAGACCCTTGTTCTTCTTCCAATCATTCTTCTTTCCCTTGTATTTCGAGGAAGATGTGAGAAGAGGGCACTCCGGTCTTTTGTGTCCCGTCTTCTTACAATTATAGCATCTTATACCACCCTAAACTTCACTTTCTTCTTATTTTTATTCTTTTTGTGCTTCTTTCTGTGGGACCCGATCCCACGAGAGGGGTGGGGCGCGAGCCGCCACGCTCTCTCTTGGTCTCTCGTACCCACGCGATTGGCGTGTGCATTTTAATTATTGATTTTAATTCGTCTTTTATGTGAACTTGGGATCACTAAGGCAATCCAAATTCCACACAAAAGAGACTGACAGAGTCGCCACCTAGATGTGGGATCTAGGACCTATAATTAATCAGAAATCTAGACTCGCTACCTGGTTACAAGAATGGAAGGTATGGGGATTTATCCACCACATGCACCATTCCTGCCCGATAATCGGTCTTCAATTTCAAAAGGTAACTCTTTTAAATTTACTTTAAATGGCTCATTCAACTCTTTGTTAATATGCTATCTATGTGACATGCATCTTAAAATCTAATTTCAATGTGAATCCTAAATGTGTATCTTGATTTCTTAATTTGTCTGGATTCATTCTAAGTGAAAGTTCTCCTAAAATTCTAATTTCAAGGAAATCCTACATATTTTTATTAAGAATTCATAATAAAATAAATATACAAAACCCCACATTTGTTGTGGAGCCGACTCGCGGTTGGTATGCCATCAGACATCCAAGCTGCCTACGTACCCAAGCCTCACTGGGATCAGAGTCGACGTAGTTCGGTGCACCTAAGCTAAACTACTTATGCCTAACTCAACTAAGACACCGACCTAGACGGGATTGACTGTTTCAACAGTTTTAGGAGAAGTTATTTAATTCAAGTTGAGGATTTTATTATCCTAGGATTTCATCAAGATGCTTTATGATTCTTATCTAAATGCAAATTGTTCCTTAGACTAATGCATGTTAGCCTACATCCTAGTTTACTAGGCTTGTCCTAGGGAAAAGTGAGGTGACTAGTGTAACTAGACCTATGGCACAGTTGCTATCCATAGCAAACGTACATGATGAGGCTGGACTCCTAACTCTAGGACTCCCTAAAATCTAAGACTCCCTAAAACTTAGGACAAGACACGACACCAGTGTTCCTAAATTGGGCTCTAAGGGTTCTTATGACGGAAACCGCGATCCAACGGTTCCGAAAGACACAAGACAAATCGATTTAAATTCTCGAGGGTAATGAATTTCAGATTTTAAGGATTTTCAGTTTCTGGACATTCAAGGATTACCAATGGTTCTAGGGTTCACCAATTTCGGCCCAGAATAGCATCCAAGGAAGAAAATCGTGCGCTCTTTCCTTGTGCAATTTAATACTTAGGTTATAGAACCTTATTGCCTGGCATATCTCAGGATTTCCGTGGACAGTAACCTCGGAGCCAACAACGTGCTATAGCTTAAATATTCAAATTGTCAAAGATCGGTTGTAATTGGGATACGATTATGGATGCACTGGCCATTTTTCCAGGAAAATGTAAAGATCTTAAGATTTCTGTTTCAATGGATTAATGAATTAATATGTGACAGAGATTTAAGGTTCTTTAGAGATTTTCAGATGAATTTCAATTAATTTCAATTTTTTAATGGATTTTATCAATTTTAAACCATATGAGTGATTTTACAAGTGAACTTGTTGCAAACGAATTTGAAATGAATTGAAATTTATGTAGCAATAATATGGGAATGCATGTAGTTTATTTGAAGAGTTTTGCAGATTTTTACATTAAGCTCATATTTAATTTTGATTTAACAATAATAAGACCAAATTGCAAAAATAACACAGAAACTACTAGAAATAGAAATCTAAATTCATTGAAATTTCTAAAATAGAAATATATAAGTAAACATAGCATGCTGTGAGATTTTCATGAATTTTAGAAACTATTTACTACCAATTCCGGATTTTGCAATTTTCAGACCAGATTATGAATCAACACTACATCCCATAGGAAACAAGATCCAAATGAATTGAAAATTTTACAGTAACAAGAAATATGAAACATAAGACTACTGTAAAAATTTTGTGAATTTTAATGCGGATCTGATGTCAGTACAAATTCTCACAAAATCTGATAAGTTTCAAAGAAAGCATAAAATAATATACCAAAAAAAATCCAAAAATTCTCAAAAATTCAAGATAGAATGTATCAGCATCATATTATTTTCCCACGAAATTTCATTATTTTTTGAATCTGTTTAGTATATATATTTTTTTTTCTTCGTCAAAAAGATATTTTTGAAGATTTTTCCATTTTTAAAACACGATTTTCGAGAAAATTATGACTCCGGAAAACGTCCTTTAATCTTGTTCTGATATGATGAACACAAGAAAATTTTAAAATTCTAAAAAATAGATCATCCTGAGATGGCTATTTTTTCGAATTTCGTAATTTCTCAGCCATTATTTTAAATAAAATTCCACTATTCACTCAAATTCTAAAAAACCGTTGATCCAATGTCCGATCCGATCCGATAGTTAGTTTACTATATTTAGATAAATCATTGTATTAAATTTTGAGACGAAACAGAATTGAAACACTCATGCAGATCATGATTTTAAGCACACACATTTAATATTAAATTAATTTCATTTAAATGCTTAAAAATCATGCAAAAATCTAAAAAAATACCAAATAATTCTGAAAAAATCCGAGAACAGTGTACCAACATGTGATGGAGTTCCTCACCGATTCGAGAGCCGAAAATTTCAAAAAATCTCGCCGACGTGCGATCCGCTCCGCTTTTATTCTTCCTTTTTCTTTGTTTTTTTTTTCTTTGATCTCTGTGAAGAGAGAGAGAGTAATAAGGAGAGGATGAGAATGCGAGAGAGAGCAAGACAGGGAGTGCAAAAGTGACCGAGAGAGAGAGACAGACCGATGTAGAACGAGAGAGAGAGAGTAGTAGAAAGAGTGAGAATGAGATTGGCAGAGAGAGAGAGAGAGAGAGAGCGAGAGAGAGATGAACGATGAGAGGGACACAGAACAGAGAGTGCTGTGGAGGGCTTGAGAGAGGGAGTAGTGTGGAGAGCTTGAGAGAGTGAGTGAGAGAGAGAGATAGAGAGAATGTGAGAAGAAGAAAAAACAGAGGGTGAGATGGAAAACATGAAAACAGAGGGGGAGAGAGGCTGTGGGGTGGTTAGTTGGTGCAAAAAAAATAAAATAAATAGATACTCTGTTTTTCCTCCTTTCTGTTCGAGAGAGTGCGGGTGAGTGAGGTGAGAGAGCGGCCTAGTCTCTTAAGGGAGGGATGACAGAGAGGTAGAGAGATGAAGGATAGAGAGGGTTTTGAGAGAGGGTTGTAGAAATGAAGGATGTAGAGGGTGAGAGGTTGCTGTTACTAGAGAGGTGAGGTGAGAGGGAAAAAACCGAGAGTAAGTGAGGGAGAGGGAAAAACCGAGAGTGTGAAATTGAGAGAAAAACAGAGAGTGGAGTGTGAGACGGAGATCGAGAGGGGGAGTTGGCTGATGATCTACGTGAAAAACATGATGCTCTGTTTTTATAAAAATGGAAAAAGAAAGAAAGATAGAGATGGCTGTTGAGTGTGGGAGAGGGTGGGAGATTGCTATGTTTCTCTGTTGAGAGAGGATGAGCGAGCCGTTTGATCTATGGAGAGAGGTGAGTGGGCTTAATATCTAAGAGGAGGAAGTGGGAACGAGGGATGCTCTGTTATGGGTCCTCTCTCCTTTTTTCTTTTTTCTTTTAAAAAAAAAAACCGTCAGATGGGAGAGGGATATCTATGGATGAAGCCGAATGTTGCTACCTTTAACATATTGTCTTTCTCTCTTTTTTTAGGACGGTTTCAACCCAAGTCAAGCAACAGAATCTAACGTTGCCCAATTTGCCAAAGAAAACTGCCATAGCTCTTTAAAGGTATGTTGCCCGAATATGCTTACTTCCCAAAAATAAGAAAAGAGTTTTCTTACTTACTCGCATAAGATCATTATTGCCATTTTTCTTGGGACCAATTCCTTTTGAATTCTCTTTATATTTGACCTCTTTTTAGTATAATAATATACTTCTAATATTGCCCTTGATTATAAATCTTCACTAATCAATACCCATGCTGAGATAACCTTAAAGTGGGTCCCATACGTGTAGTCTCCACATATTGTTTTCAACATTAGCCGAACTATACATGCTGTAACAAGATTTCGATTTTTAAACATAGGTCCCACCTGTGTTCACCGAATACTCTTGAAATTCATTTGGCTTTCTAAATAATGGTGGGCCCCACTTCGAGTGAATTCTTCTTGCATTGCACTACTTGCATTCAAATCCCCTCTATTGGATGATCTCAACCGTCCAATTTATGGGTCATGGCCCAAATAGATTGCGCGCCCCAAATCACTTCCATAGAATGGTCCGAACAGTCCATTAGTTAGGATTCGCCCTAAATGGTTTGTGCGCCAAAATTATTTCCATGAATTGATCCAAACAGTCCATGCGATGGGCTGCGACATAAACAGAATATTCCTCGAAATTGATTCAAATTAGAATGATCCGAACCATTGATTTGCTAGGCTACCATGTAAGGTTGCGCCCTCTAAATAAATTTCGTGAAATAATCCAATCTGTCCAATTGATGCAGCATAATGTAAATTGGTTGTGCTCCATAATGATCTCCATGGGCTAATTCGAGCCAACAAATGCCGAGATAGATGTGAATTGGTTGCGCCCCCTAACTCATTTCCTTATAATAATCGAGAATTTCCCATTAATGGATCGCAAAGCAAATTGGCCGTGCCCTCTTAAACCTTTTCCATCAGATGATCCAAACCGGGCTGCAATGTCCATTGGCTGAAATACACTATGCCCGTTATGAAAACAACGCAGTTCACACTTGCTTGATCCAAATCTAATCGAAATGTTCAATGCGGGGCCACCCGGTGGGTCCAAATTCTCTCTTGTTTTGATTCTTGCGCATAACCCTTCTCAACACTTAGCAAGACAACACGAAGCACGACGGAAATGTCCGAAAAGATTTAAAAATGTAAGAGACGGACGCGGAAAGGAAAGACACTAGAAAACCGGTAGAAAAATTACTAACTTCTTTATTGATTAAAGCGGAGCAAAATGGGGGTGTCTACAGATGCCCCTCTTTGGTAGAGATGACGTAGTCATTGAATACCAAAGCAAACGTGACAACACCATTTTGCGCAGCGTTTTGCCAACAAAGGACTCTTTGGACAAAATGCAACCTAACATAATGCAAGACCTTAGATGAAATCCTAGAATTTGAACATCTATCAAAAATCATTTACTCTAAACACCATGAGATGGCAGTTTAGAAACACGGAGAATCAGATTTACCCTGGGTGCAAAAATTTTGCAATCCAGAACAAAAGATGATTATGATGCGGCACTGTTTTCGAACGGGCAATGAAGGAATGGGATACCATTTTCAAATGGATTTTCGGAGAGAAAGGAATACCGTTTTTGAACGGTTTCAGCGGAAATGAGATGCCATTTTCAAATGGTCTTAGAGAGAATAATGGATGACTTTCAAAAGATTTTTAAAGAAAACGAAGCATCATTTTCGAACAGGCTCATATAACATGCGATACCATATTTGTATGGGTTCAAAGACATGGGATAACATTTCGAATGGATTCAAAAAAGAATGAGGCCTCGTATTTGTACGGGTCCGAAGGGCTAAGAGACCGTAGCTGTACGGACTTGATAAGAATGAGACACCGTAGTTGTACAGGTCCACAAAGAATGAGATATCAGAATGAGACACCGTCTTTGTACGGTTTCCCAAAAGAATGAGCAACCATATTTATATGGACCCCAAAGAGGAATAAGAGACTATTTTTGAATAGACTGAAAAATGATGAGATACCGTATTTATATGACTCTCAAGAGAGTAAGAGACCATTTTCGAATGGACCTGGGAAGAACGAGTCAACGTATTTATACAAATTCCAAGAAATGAGACACCACATTTATATGATGTTCAAAGAAAATTAAGAGATCATTTTTTAATGGACTTGGATAAGATGAAATACCGTATTTTTACGGATTCCAAGAAAATGAGACATCATAGTTGTATGATGTTCAAAGGGCAGAGACCATTTTCAAACGGCTCGACGAGAATGAAATAGCGTATTTATACGGATTTCAAGGAAAATGAGACATCATATTCGTATGACGTTCGAAGAGAATTGAGAGGCCATTCTTGAATGGATTCGGAGAGAATGAAATACCATATTTATGCGGATTCCACGGAAATGAGATATCACATTTGTGTGATGCTCAAAGAGAATAAGAGACCATAGTTGTATGGACTCGAAGAGAATGGAATACCATATTTATACGGATTCCAAGGAAATGAGATATCACATTTGTGTGATGCTCAAAGAGAATAAGAGACCATAGTTATATGGACTCGAAGAGAATGGAATACCATATTTATACGGATTCCAAGGAAATGAGATATCACATTTGTGTGATGCTCAAAGAGAATAAGAGACCATAGTTGTATGGACTCGAAGATAATGGAATACCATATTTATACGGATTCCAAGGAAATGAGATATCACATTTGTGTGATGCTCAAAGAGAATAAGAGACCATAGTTGTATGGACTCGAAGAGAATGGAATACCATATTTATACGAATTCCAAGGAAATGAGATATCACATTTGTGTGATGCTCAAAGAGAATAAGAGACCATAGTTGTATGGACTCGGAGAGAATGAAATACCGTATTTATACGGATTCCAAGGAAATGAAACATCACATTTGTATGATGTTCAAAGAGAATAAAAGACCATAGTTGTATGGACTTGAAGAGAATGAAATACCGTATTTATACGGTTTTCAAAGAAAATGAAACATCATATTTATATGATGCTCAAAGATAACTCAGAGATAATGGAATATCGCATTTATACGAATTCCAAGGAAATGAGACATCATATTCGTATGATGTTCAGAGAGAAAATATCATTTTCAAATGGATTCAGAGAGATATGATGATTTGAGCTTTGAGAGAAATCAAAATTTCCAATGAACAACTTTAGAAGCAAATGATTTAATAACACCATGCAGCAAATGACTTTCAGGGCTTAAATATGGGATGCCACTTCATTAGCAACCTGCCCCAGTTTGAGGCATTCTAACCTTCTTCTATTCATTGACCAGAGATTATTCTTTCAAAGATCTTCGCCATTTGTGACAGTGCCAAATTTTTCCAAGTTTCTCAGAACTTGTTAATGAACCTGCCTTCAGAGTGATTGCACTCTACAACAATTCTAAAAATAGAGTTCGTAATTTTTTTTTTTTTAACAAAATAGAACCACAGACATTTGTAATAAAAAGACAAAATAAGAAAGATTACTCCAGTAATCTCGTGATGCTTCTGACTCATCACTATTTTCTTTTGGGTTAGACTAGCCTCTTTTAAAGAACGTTTCTCCATTGATAAACATCTTCACTTATTTTTAAGACAGTGATACTTCATATATCTTTCTATCAATTTTCGGATTGCTTTGAAATTAATGCCCCTAGTTTCGGGAATCATTGTTATTTTTTTTTGCCTGACCTACTGTGATTTCAAAGATTGCTGTAATTCTTCTGGGAAGAACCTAATCTTACCATGACCAAGTTCCCCTTTTCGAATTTTCAACTTGGCGGACCGCTCGGCCTTAACTTTTGCCTGAATCGCCTTTTCAGGTTTTCGACTCAGCAGGCCACCCCCTTAACTTTTGCCTAAGCCGCCCTTTCAGGTTTTCAACTTAGCAGGGGAATGATCCTAAATTTTGCCTAGATCGCCTTTTCAGGTTTTCAATCTAGCGGATCTTCAAGCTCTATTTCTTTTCTTTTTTTCTCTTTTTTCATTTTTTTTCTTTTTTTTTTACTTGAACACCAAAAGGACTTTATAGGTGAGGTAGGGCTTTTCAAAGAATGGCTTAAGATTTTGCAAGAATTTCGACCGAACCTGTGAACAGGTTGCCTACGTATCCCAGTGTAGGAATCAGGTCATGCGTAGTTCAGGGCGAATGCCCCTAGTTCGAAGGTATTTCAATTTTTCTTTTCTTTTTGCATGGATTTTTTTTCTTCCTTTTTTTAACTTCTTTTTGGAATAATTGATTTTCTTCTTTTGAAACAACCGAACTCGGTTTGACCGAGCTGCCTACGTACCCCGGTGTAGGGATTAGGTCATGCGTAGTTCAGGGTGAATGCCCCTAGTATATTGGGTTTTTGAAGGAAATTTTTATTTAGGTTCAAAAGGGTTTGCAAAAGGTTATATATTTTCTAACTTTGGGTTATGAATTTGCGATTTATTCGGCCAAAAGACGGCCTTCTGGTGTTCAAGCATAGAACCTCTTGAGTTGATCAAGATTTGTTGGTTCTGGCAATATTTCTCCATTTAAATTACGGAGCTTGACGGCTTTTTCGGGTAAGATTTGGTCCACAATGTAGGGTCCTGACCAATTTGGTTTGAACTTGCCCCTTGGGACAAACACTGGTGCTCGATTCTCTTTCAGAACAAGATTGCCTTTTTCTAGATCTCTAATTTTAACCTTTTTATTAAAAGCCCGGGCTATTCTGCGCTGGTAACCCTGTACATGGTAAAGCGCCTTTAACCTCTTCTCATCTAGCATGTTCAGCTCTTTATATCTGGCATCTGCCCATTCATTTTCTGGCAACTTAGCCTTAGTCAATACTCGAAGCGAAGGTACACGGATCTCAACAGGTAGCACTGCCTCCATCCCGTAAACAAGAGAGTAAGGGGTTGCCCCAGTTGAAGCTCTAATTGATGTTCTGTAAGCCCTCAAGGCGTACGGCAACTTATTCGACCAATCCTTATAAGTTTCTGACATTTTGCTAATGATAGTCTTGACATTTTTGTTTGCAGCTTCTACCGCTCCATTTGTCTGTGGACGATAAAGCAAGGATTTATGATGCTTAATCTTGAACTCTTCGCAAAGAGAGATTACTTCCTTCTTGAAATGAGATCCATTATCTGAGATAAGTTCATGGGGAATTCCATATCTGCAAATGATGTTGGTGCGTACGAATTTAGCAACTGATGCGGATGTAAGCTTTGCATAAGAAGCGGCCTCGACCCACTTGGTGAAGTAGTCAATTGTAACGAGTATGTACTCGTGACCATTAGATGACCTAGGAGAAATCTTGCCAATGATGTCAATTCCCCATACCGAAAACGGCCAAGGAGAGGTAAGAGAATGCAATTCGGTGGGTGGTACATGGATGAGATTCGCATGTATTTAACATTTATAGCATTTCTTCACAAATGTGTGACAATCTGCTTCCAATGTCGGCCAATAGTACCCCAGACGTAGGATCTTCCTTGCCAACATCTTCCCATTCATATGAGGCCCGCACACTCCTTCATGAATATCTGCGAGAATTTCTTCTGTCTGATCTTCAGTGACACATAAGAGTTGAATTCCGTCGAAAGACCGTCGATACAACTCTCCTCCACAAATGACAAAATTAGCTGCCAATCTCTGCAAAGTCCTTATTTCTTTATTCGACGCCTCATTGGGATGCCCTTGGCCTGAGATGTAGTTCTTTATGTCCGTATACCATGGCTTACCATCGGGACATCTTGCAGCTATCTCTATAGTATCAACATATGCAGGAGCCCATTGCTCTTGAACCGTGATGGGCCTCATCTTCATATTGTGAGGTATGTCAATCATAGAGGCTAATGTTGCTAAGGCATCAGCAAATCTATTCTTCAACCTTGGCAAATAACTGAAAGTGACGCACTGGAATTGCTTAGCGAGAATATCCAAGTATTCATGATATGGCAACAGCTTTTCTTCTTTGGTTCTCCACTCTCCTTGAGTTTGACAAATGATTAACTTTGAATCTCCATATACATCAAGATTCTCTATGCCTAAGGCCAATGCAGCCTCAAGCCCAACAATGCATGCTTCATACTCTGCCATATTGTTGGTGCAATTGAATTGTAACTTAACAGTCAGGGGAACATGCTCATTTCGGGGTGACACAAGCAATGCCCCTACTCCATGCCCTGTTTGATTTGCTGCTCCATCAAAATAGAGGGTCCAACTAGCTTCTGGATATTCATCTTCTACCATCATGATCTCTTCATCTAGGAACATTGGCTTGAAAGACTGATTTTCTTCTCGGGGTGCTTCTGTCAATTGTTCAGCAATGGCTCGGCCCTTTACTGATTTTTGGGTTACATGGGTGATGTCAAACTCAGACAACAACAATAACCATCTGGCAGTCCTACCTGTGAGGGCTGGTTTTTCAAAGAGATACTTCAGAGGATCCATCCTTGACAAAAGCAGGACCTTATGTGATAAAGGGTAATGCCTGAGTCGCTGAGTAGCCCAAACCAAGGCTAAGCAGGTTTTTTCTAGGACAGTGTACTTCTGTTCATACTCCAACATCTTCTTGCTAAGATAGTACACAGCCTTTTCATGCTTGGTTTCTGGATCTTGCTGTGCTAACATACAACCCATTGTGGTTTCTGTTACTGACAAGTAAAGCATCAATGGATGCCCCGGTATTACTGGTGCTACTATCGGTGGTTCAGACAAACTTTGCTTTATCTTCTCAAAGGCCTGTTGACATTCTTCCGTCCATTCTTTGGAAGAGTTTTTCCTTAAGAGCTTAAAGATGGGTTCGCAAGTTGATGTAAGATGAGCAATGAATCGCCTTAGGAACTGTATCCTTCCTAGGAATCCCCGAATTTCCTTCTCGGTTTTAGGCGGCGGCATCTCTTGGATAGCCTTAATCTTCTGAGGATCTACCTCTATGCCCCTTTGACTCAACATAAATCCAAGCAACTTACCAGAGGTAACCCCGAATACACACTTGCTAGGATTCAGGCGAAGCTGGTATTTGAGTATTCTTTCAAAGAATTTCTTAAGGTTCGGGATATGATCTCTCCTTTCCTTGGCCTTTACAATCATATCATCAACATAAACTTCGACTTCTCTATGTATCATGTCATGGAGTAAAGCTGTAGCTGCTCTTTGGTATGTCGCACCAGCATTCTTAAGACCAAATGGCATTACCCGATAGCAATATGTTCCCCATTGTGTAATGAACGAGGTCTTAGCCATGTCCTCGGGTGCCATCTTAATTTGATTGTAGCCCGAGAAACCATCCATGAAAGATAGTAATTCATGCCCGGCCGTATTGTCTACCAGGATATCGATATGTGCTAGAGGGAAATCATTTTTTGGACTTGCCTTGTTCAAATCCCTGAAATCTACACACATTCTCACCTTTCCATCTTTCTTCGGTACAGGTACTATATTTGCGAGCCATTCTGGATATTCCAGCACTTGCAGAAATCCAGCATTCAACTGCTTAGTAACCTCTTCTTCTACTTTCAAGACCGACTCGGGCTTCATTCTCCTTAGCTTCTGCTTTTTAGGTTTAATTTCTGGCAACAAAGGTAGCTTGTGCTGAACAATGTCTTCGCTCAACCCGGGCATATCTTTGTAGGACCAGGCAAAAACTTTCTTATATTCCTTAAGTAGGTTTATTAATTCATCGCGCTTTTCAGAGGATAGAGTATTTCCAATTCGTATTTCCTGTATTAAATCTTCTGTTCCGATGTTTATAATTTCGATTTCATCTTTAAGAGGCTGGGCTCGGCGCTCCTCCTCTTGTTTGAGCATATGCTGCAATTCAAGGGGAGTTTCGTCGATCCCTTCTTCCTCGTCTGAGGAGGGAGTGTTATCATTATTAAAGTTAGAAGCAAACACAGAGACATACTGAGAATCAGATTTCATTGAATTGAAAGAAATTACATCATTATCATTGGACTCATCCTGAACAGGCTCAGGATTCACATAGTAAATAAACTCAGAAAATGACTCGCCTGGACTAGGCACTGACACTAATTCAATCGACTTGACTAGACTTGACTTAGCAATAAAATAAGATGGAAAAACATCAGAACTCCAGTTTGAAAGATTTTCTGTTGCAGGTGCAATCTGACTCTGAGGTTCAGTAAATGTATTATTACTCTGAATAACTGCCACCGGCACATCTTCACAATCTGTCTCTTCTTGTTCTTCAGAATAGTAATCAACATCAGGCACATTTTCTTCAAACAAAGATCCCAGCACATCTGGCTCAAGGTAGACTAACCAGTCCTCAACAGCTTTCTCAACATAATATATCGGCGGTTCTGTTTCTGGGAGAGCAAGGCCACTGAATATTTCAAAACCGGGTATCATGATCCCTGTCACTGAGTCATACCATGGTTCAGAAAACCCATAGTATGTAGAGGTCTCACCTTCTTTGATAAAATGACCATTCATCGATAAGGAATATGGAGCCATTGGGAGTACCCTTCCGGTGCGGCGGACTTCTTCCTTTAATTTCAACAATTTTTCCATGGCTTCCTCCTCCTCCTCAGTAGGTACATATCCAAGACCGGAAATTCCATGGTTTGCTTTGATTGGGCGCTAGTGAGATGCCTTGCTTGGATCACGGCCCAAATTCATACCAGGGAAGTAGTTCATTTTTCTCATCAGCTTGGCCACCACAGGACTGATGGCAAACGGCAAGCACAACTCCTCTCGAGAGGCATCCTCATAAGAAATAGCAGCAACGTCGAATGCGAAACCATTCAAGTTGTAGTCATCTGCTTTTGCAATTGGAAGGATCAAGGTTTCTCCTGTTATCTGCCCTATTTCTGGCTCTTCGTCACCTCTAACAGTGAACAACTTCCCATCTTTGATGAACTTCAGCTTTTGGTGAAGGGTTGAAGCAACAACACCTTCCTTATGTAACTAGGGACGTCCTAGAAGCATATTGAACGAGGTTTTGATATCAATAACTTGAAACTCAACCTCAAATTCTTGACCGCCTATAACGATTTTGGTGGTGAGGACTCCAACCGCATTTCTGCGGGTGTTGTCATATGCAAGGATACCAAGGGTTGATTCGGCAAAATCAGTGGGACCGAAACCCAAGGTAATGGCAGTTCTCAATGGACACACATTCAAGGCGGATCCGTTATCTACCAACACAGATGGTACTTTCTTGCCTCCACAGACAATAGTGACATGAAGAGCTCTAGCATGATTCCGACCTTGAGGAGGCAGCTCCTGATCTGAGAAACTAATGGCCCTGGTGGCCTGGGTTAGAGCAACAACTTCAGCCAGTTGCTCCGGAGATATCTCTGAGGATACCTGTGTGGTATTCAATTCTTTCAACACAGCCTCTCTGTGTTTCTTTGATGCTATCAATAATCCCCATATAGATATAACAGCCTGAGTTTTCTTCAACTGCTGCACAACTTCATCATCTGGATCTTTCACATATTGCGGCTCCTCTCCTCGAGCCAATACCCCTGGATTTTCGACTCTCAATTCAGCAGGTTTGAAAATTCTTCCGCCCCTTGTCACATGTCTGACTTCATCCAATTCAGGCTAATCATAAGTGATAATTCGAGGGACTTGTGGCTCATAGGTGATTACCAAGGGAGGTACTGACTCTCTTGGGTATGATTCATCATAGAATATGATTTGGGGTTCAGAAACGGGTTCTAAAGCACATATGAGGGTGAGAGGGTCAAACTCAGGATCTCCTATGGTTATGGCATTAACGGCAGCAGGAGGATTTGCATGACCAGGTAGCGGGTTTTGGGTGACATTGGGTCTTGGCTGGAATGCAATGACTTTCTCATCAATGAGTTTCTGGATTCTATATTTCAAGGCAATGCAGTTGTCAGTAAGATGACCAGGACCTCTGTGGTACTCACAGTGTAGGTCAGCTCGCCAATTTGTAGGTAGAGGATTGGGGGGAGGCCGGATGGCAGGTAGGGTTATACGACCTGAAGCAAGACACTGCTTAAGCACCTCTGAAGATGGAATGGGAAGAGGGGTAAATTCTACCCGGATTTGTTGCCGAGGTGCGGTCGCGGGTTGAGCATAGTCCATTACTAGAGGTTCTTGGGACTTGGAGGACTGAGCATTGGAACGAGAGATGCTACTGACTTGGGCTGGAGGGGACTTTTTGAAGTCTCTGGGGTTTGGGTTGCTACGGTTAAATACACCTTGAGTCATAGCCTCCTCTATCTGGGTGTCAGCTACAATGAAGTGTTTGAAGTCTGGATAGTATTGCAATGACATGTGATACTGGAGTTGGGGGGAAATATTTTTCATGATTATTTGAACCTGCTCCTCCTCAGACAGGCGCTCCATCATCTGAGCTGCTATTCTCCTCCATCTTTTCACAAAAATCAGAAAGGATTCCCTCGAGTCTTGCTTTGTTCTCTCTAAATCCTTTCTGGTGATTTCTGTCCCATCATCATATTTGAATTGCCTGATGAATTGCTCGCTGATATCCTTCCATGTCCTGTAACGAGTCTTGTCCAAGACCATGAACCATCTCCTAGCAACCTTGGTTAGGGAAACTAGGAACAATTGAGCCATTTGCTCAGGAGATAAGCCTTGAGGCTGACACATGATGGTGAACATTTGAAAATGTGTGATTGGACAACCCACACCATCATATTTGTCGAAATCTGGCATTTGAAAATTTGCAGGAAGGCGGATTTCGGGAAACAGTGTAAGGTCACTTGGATTAAAACCACCCTGGTCTTGAAACTGGATGTCCTGAACTTTCCTGGTAAGACTTTATAATTTCTCCATAACAGTCTTATCAACCATGGACTGAGAAGGCCTACTGCGATCCTCACTATACTGCTCTTTTTCCAAATCTTCTTCGGCTTTCTCAGGGATAGTGATGAACACTGGCTGGGCAGGTGCTGCTGAAGTAGCTGCTTGGTGCATGGGCCCTTTATCTTTGGACAACGACGGTCCCAACTTCTCAGAAAGCTGAGCCTTGATAACTTGGTTCTCTTCTTTGAGTTCTTGAAGCTGCTGGAGAATCAAGGTAAGAGTATCGGTAATAACAGCAGGTGGAAGGCCATCTTGGTTATCTACAATTGGTGAGGATGAGAAAGAAGGAGATGCTTGGGTTCTCAGAGAGGGTGGTGGAGAGACAGAATTCCTCTCCAATCGTGAAGAGACCCGAACCCAAGGAGCAGTGGGGTTAGCTATGGTGTTTACTGCCGTGAAATATTTGAAAGACATATTTTAAAATCAGAAAGAAGTAGACAATGATGCACGCATAGACCAAGATGATGAGAGAGAAAGATGAACTTTATTGATCAATCATTGAAGCTTGAGTACAGGGTTCATTCTTTCAAAGATAAACGGATAAGATTAAACATGGAACTAAGCATTCTTTTTAGAATTCTTCTTCGGACGACAATCTTCCTCAGCTGACTCTTTTAAAGGTTTGATGATTTTGACATCCCAAGCAGATGAAACGGCTTTAACAATCTTGGGCTTGAGATCCTCAGGCGGGTAGAAATGACGAAGGGGAGGCACAATGGATTGCTCCCTTCCATACTGACGCAGGATCCTGGCAGGAACATAAAAGGAAGTCTTTTTGAGGCCAAGAAGGCGAACATAGTTAGCTTCTCCGGTGTTGAAGACAGCTTCTTGAATTCCAGGAATTTGCCAATAAATCTGATCTTGTTGGCGAGAATTTAACCATTCAACCCAATCACTTTTATGATCGAAAGAAACATCATGACGCCATTCACTGAAGGTGTATAACGTATGATCGAAATGAACAGGAGCTGCAATTTTTAGCTTGTGGCACAACCACACCTGGAGTAATACAGGACATCCTGAGAAAGACCCAACGAAAAGAGCGAACATAAGAGCCTGGACCTGAGCTGGCACGAAGGCGAGCCATATCATCCAATCCATTGAAGGTTTCTGCAAGTATAGTAGGAATTGGATTGGCGCCCCGATCCATTTGATCCACGAGGTCCAAAAGAACATCTAACGCAAAGCGAGAAGGCTGGACAGTGAGGAACCTGGCAAAGGAGCAGAATCTCAAAGCGCGACTCGGGCTTTTTGAATATCAACAGCACCAATGTGTCCAATAGGAGGATAGATATCAATCAGCTGTTGCATGGACACTTCTTGGCTTTTTATGAAAGAGTTCATGGATTCATCTGGATTATTCATTAAGCGAAGGAACAAAGGACGATAATCTGGAACACAGGATGACTTCACTAGAAGGCCATCCACAGGATATTCCAATAAGGCACACCATTCTTCAAAGGTGGGACACATTTCTTGGTTGCCAAAACGGAAGACATGATGATCGGGATCCCAACATTCTGATGCGGCATAAAGTAATCCCCAATCGAGCTTAATGGTTGCCACGTAGCCGAAGAGATTTTTCTCTTGCTCACTTATGGCATAGATATGGGATTCTCTTAAT
This sequence comes from Tasmannia lanceolata, assembly GCF_043159265.1. Taxonomy (NCBI): domain Eukaryota; kingdom Viridiplantae; phylum Streptophyta; class Magnoliopsida; order Canellales; family Winteraceae; genus Tasmannia; species Tasmannia lanceolata. The sequence continues at coordinate 25,416,385 of NW_027518697.1, read as the reverse complement.
GTACCACGGATCCAATCAAGAATTGCACGAGTAGACATGGTGCCTGCAAGCCAAGAGAAGGATAAAGAATGATCAGGATTACATGAACACGAAATTGGGATAAGTTCCTGCCAGTACAAAGAAAGTATGGATACATGATCGAATCACATGATAGAAGATTGAAAGGCGTACGATCAAAAGATGAGATGAGATGGCATAAGATTGCCTTTAACGGATAGATCATGAATGACTAATCCTATGAGATCTTTGGAAATGATGTGATTTATATCCTAACCCCAAAGGGAAAGTTTTTAATCTTCGCACATTTTAACAGTGTTACCTGAAGGCATCAAACCCTAATCCTAATCTAGCGGAGTGGAGAGAGGATCTCGACTCATGACTTTGTTTGTGTACGTAGGACCGATCGTAGCCATTGGAAGATGGACTACGGCCTATTCTAGACACAAATGGGTAGGATATCCTAAACTAGGCTCACACACGTGATGCATATGTGTTCGTATTCTACATGCATGTGTGGGTTAATCTAGGGGTAAGGCCAAGAGTTCCCTTAGCGCGAATCCATGTTCGATATACTGTACCAGTGTCCGGCGTATCAGTACGTGAACAAGAGATCCGTTTACGCACCATAAAGGTACTAGGCTAAGGGTGGAATGCTTCTCTAGCACAGAGGCACCAGGTGATGAAATCCCAGTCAACCATGCTAGATAACACCCCGGGTTCCTAAAATAGGATGTGTGTGCATGTGAAATGCAAGGGTTTAGATGCAAGTGATGTAAGTCTGTGCAATAAGTTTGCGCAATCTATGATGCCTTCAGGTTTTGTTAGATTAAGTTTGAGTAAAATGTGATGAGAAAATAAAGCATACAAACTAATCTAACAAGTATATAAGATAGAGTTTTCATGAGCCAATTAAAATCAATTCAAATGAGTTATCCTTTGGAATTGTAATGAAGTTAGGTGGTCCCCAGCAGAGTCGCCAAACTGTGGGACCCGATCCCGCGAGAGGGGTGGGGCGCGAGCCGCCACGCTCTCTCTTGGTCTCTCGTACCCACGCGATTGGCGTGTGCATTTTAATTATTGATTTTAATTCGTCTTTTATGTGAACTTGGGATCACTAAGGCAATCCAAATTCCACACAAAAGAGACTGACAGAGTCGCCACCTAGATGTGGGATCTAGGATCCATAATTAACCAGAAATCTAGACTCGCTACCTGATTACAAGAATGGAAGGTATGGGGATTTATCCACCACATGCACCATTCATGCCCGATAATTGGTCTTCAATTCCAAAAGTTAACTCTTTTAAATTTACTTTAAATGGCTCATTCAACTCTTTGCTAATGTGCTATCTATGTGACATGCATCTTAAAATCTAATTTCAATGTGAATCCTAAATGTGTATCTTGATTTCTTAATTTGTCTGGATTCATTCTAACCTCCACCAGAATAATTAGGCGTCTCCGCATCACTTCGAGTAAGAGCGAAGATACGGCTTGACTGAGCGTCCCTTCCTGCATTCTGAGGGCGATTTTGGTTTCCCCTCCAATGGTTTTGGGCAGGAGCAGCTTGCCTCGAAGGTTGAGTTTGCTGAGGCGGACGAACAGGAGCACCCACGGACTGCCTACCCAATCGAGGGCAATTAAATTGCCTATGACCGGGGTCCCCACAAGTGTAACATACCTCCATGGTCCGCCAACATTGACCAGCATGCCGCTTTCCGCAAGTAGAACATAAGGCAACCGAGTTATTCCCTTCCACTTTCTGCTTCTTCTGGGGTGGAGCCGAAATCTTGCTTCCAGACGAAGCCATCCTCGAACTTTGAATAATCTTCTCACTCCTCTCGGCCACTTCGGCCTTTTTACAGGCCTCGGTTAAGGTTTCAGGGTCTAGGAGGATAATGCTAGCCATAATGGAAGGCCGAAGCCCGCCAATAAACTTTCGCACCTTATCTGCCTCGGTTGATGCATAACCAGGTGCATACCGAGACAAGGTTCTGAACTTGCTTCCATATTGGGCTACTGTCAAATTTCCTTGCCTTAAGGATGCGAATTCCTCGGCTAAAGCGTCTTTGACATGAGACGGAAAGTACTGATTGTTAAACCGGCTTTTAAACTGGGCCCAAGTCCCCTGATCAACCCCCGGATAGCTCTGTTCAACCGATCTCCACCAAGCTCCCGCATCCTCTGAAAATAAAAAGGATGCCAACTGAATTTTCTGCTCATCATTACATCCCATGACCGCGAAGATACGCTCTACCTCGATAATCCAACTATCAGCTACCATCGGGACTCCAGTTCCCTTGAATTCCGGGGGATGATAATCCCTAAACTGGCGATGTAGCCGATTTGGATCATTCCCCCGATGATGGCCACCAAGATGAGCGGCGATGCTTTGAAGAGTTGCTTGACTCACCGCCTGAGTCTGAGCTTGATCGCTCATAAAATTTGCAATCATCCGCAGCGGGTCCTGGTCATCCCCTTCCTGACTATTGCTAGCACCCGCTCTCCTCTGATATGTATTCATCTGAAAAAGGAAAAAAAATTTCCAACATATGCTATTATGAAAATATCTTTCTTAATGTAACAAACGGCAATTTTAGGGAGGGAGTTGGTACATTTTATTTACATGCATCCTAATAATAGATATCGGTGTTTTCACATGCCAGGGAAGTTTAATTGTGATGCGCAACCCATTCCTAAGACCTACCCAAAACTCAATCCAGGTTCCTTACCGACTAAACCTGGCCTAGCTCTGATACCACAACTGTAACGACCCGGCTTCCGTTGCCTGAGGTCGCTACCAAAAATCATGACATTTTTTTTTTAAAGGGCCATTAGATAACAAATGGCGGAAGCAATAATTAAAACTCAATAACATAAAACCTTGCCATAAATATTCGCTCTTAACAATTAAATCATAACCATCCATCAACTTCCAAAAACTTCCATCTTAGATGACCAAATCAAATCTATAATATCTTAAGTCAAAAAAAATCAAAACCAAATAAAGAAAAACAAATCCTTATTAACTACGACTCTCGGTTATGACAACTGTGTCAAACCGAACTCAAGACTCCAACTTTCCCCTTTCCCGCATGGGTTTCGTCAAATATCCTCATTAGCAAACGCTCCTTCCTCTTCACCTACAATTCCTGTAGGATAAGTGGGTTAAAAGCAAGTAAAGAAAACTCCCAAAATAATGAAATTAAGCGACATGAATCTACAACACAATATTTTCTACATTAATGAAACAATAATAAAACATGACACAGTAACAATCTTTTATCCGATAATAACAAAACGATTTAACTGCAACATACAAAGCGTAGCATGTATTTTAAATGTTCTCCCCTTTTTCCCCAATGATCATGCGGCGGTCCCCCATCGACTTTATTCTCATTTTCTGCGGTGGCTTTCTAGCCTTGCCGGTGATCATTGACCATCAAGGACCCTCCGTTCCCTAATAGAACGTGATCCACTTTAGGATTTCGATCGGTTCACCACAAGGGTTCCTCCCAATGCATCGCCCACCAGCTGTCGTACGCTCTCGGACTGGTTGGCTTTTGGCTTTTCGCCCAAGGTTGGATCTAAGGGTTCTCCTTAGTCCTCCCTCCCATTATTCCAAATCCTAAATATGCGTACACTTATTTTACAACAAAACTTTTCTTTACAAGCTCCAGTTGTTACAGAGTTGATGATGCAGCCCAAACCCATGAGGTTGACAAGTTTGAAGCCCAGATGAACCATCCTAAGCAAGTGAGAAGGTCAGCCCGCATCCAAGCCCAACACAAGGCCCATGTCCAACTTGAATCCATTAAGCATAAAGACCACCATGGACACACTGATCGAGCTGGAGTCCCGCATTAATGAGTCTGACCACTTTTTGGAGTCCGTTTTTGGACCTCTAGATGGACGAATCAGAGAAAATGCTTAACTAGGAAGTTGTATGTCTTTGAATTATCTTTCCAACAGATATTCATAGTCCTAATTTGGCTAAATGGTTGAAGAGTTATGGCTATTTTGGTAGACTGTGTTTGCTAGCTTTGACTAGTTAATGTGTTTAGAGTTTCTAAAACTATTAATGATGTATGTGAGTCCCTAAACTAGTTAGTGGACTAGTTTGAATTAATTTTCTCATGTATTTATCTATTTAAAGAGTATCAAACATATGTAATAGAGTTAGTTGAATATTTGAATGAAAATTTGCTTAGTGCATTTTCCCTTGAACCTTGAAGAGTTCTTCCTTGAAACCTGGAAGAGTTTCACTCCTTCCTTGAAGAGTAGGAGCTTTCCCCTATTGTTTGCATCCTTGAAGAGTTGCAATCATCAATCTAGAAGAATTGATGTTACCTATCTTCCTTGGCAACCTAGAAGAGTAGCCATTGAAATTATCTTTCTCTATTTTGCCCGCTCTATTTCCAGAAATCTGTCCATTCACATTCATCCACTTCCATCACCATTTCAAGCCCTTTCCATTATTTTTCTGAACAAACTTTTGTCAGAAAAGGTGTAGATCTTTGAGTCCTTAAAATTTTGGCTTTTGAATCAAGTCATTCCGACCTATATCGAGGGAGATACGCTCATTTTACCGAACTTGCACAAATCTGTTTTTCTTGAATCCGAATTCTTGAGCACTTGAGTGTGTGTCTTTCACTCTCCCGATCCTTAGTCCAAGAAGCCTAGGAGAGGCTTTCATCATTTTGGTATCAGAGCTTTGGAGGAGAGGACAATGCCTCCAAGACAAGCCCGACGTCGAGGTGGTCGAACAATCCCCTTGGATGAAGTACACACACTTGCTGAAAACTTGCAGCAGCATATGCAACAACAAATCAATGATTTGACTCGAGAAGTTGAACGTCTTCGTGCTGAAGCAAACAATCCTTCACCCCATTCCAGATCCGGAAGAACCAATGGTGATTCTTCTTCTTCAGAAATTGTTCAATCTTTGCGACAAGGTAGGCGCCCTCAACTCCACACACAAGGTGTTCGAGAACCGGATTGGGAAAAGGAAATCAAGAGAGACATTCCAGAATTTCTGGGAACTGATTCCCCTGATGAAATCATTGATTGGTTAACACTTGTGAATGAATTTTTTTATCATAGAAATGTCCCGGAAGAGCATCGTGTTGGCATCATTGCCATGCGATTCCGAGGCAAGGCCATAGCTTGGTGGAGACGTGAGAAGCAAACCCGCCACTCCGCCGGTAAAGATCCTATCACTCGATGGAGAAAGATGGAGGACAAGATCCGTAAGTACTTCCTTCCCAAAGGTTATAAGAGGGATTTGTACCAACGGTACCAAAATTTGAGGCAAGGTACGCGATCGGTGGAACAATACACTAATGAATTCAATGAGTTGGTAATTCACAACAATATTCAAGATCCGGAGGAGATGCTCGTGAACAAGTATTTGGGAGGCCTTCAAATTCATATCCAAGATACCCTTGATGTTCTTGACATCTGGGATTTGAGAGATGCACACCAAAGAGCTCTCAAGGTGGAGCATTCGCGCTCTCGAAAGCAACAAGCCACATCCTTCACAAATCGAGCAGTTCAAGGTTCGGTTGGCACCACCAAAATCGGAAACACAAGTGCACACACCAATAGTATCAACAAAGCCTCTGCCCCACCCAAGGGTTCTAATCAACCCCCTCCTACCGGTCAAAGCTCTACAACCATCATGTGGAGAGATAGGACATCGTGCTAGCAATTGTCGGAAGCGACAGGCGGGTAAAGCATTACTTGTGGAAAATGAATCTGATGATCCGGGTGAGGAAGACACTGATATTGACCCAAAGGATGATGAGAGTAACTTGGAGGATGAGCAAGTGCTTAATGCCGATACCGGTGAGTTCCTTATGATGCGGAAAATTTTTCTAACTCCAAAACAAGAAGCTGGAAATCGTTGGTTGCGTAACAACATTTTTCACTCGGCATGCACCGTTTCTGGAAAGGTATGTCAATTAATCATTGATTCCGGATGTTGTGAAAATGTAATTTCTGAGGCGGCGGCAAGCAAGTTGAAATTGGAGTTGAAAGAACATCCAACCCCTTACAAGATGTCTTGGTTAAAGCGAGGTATGGAGGTAACCATTTCCAAACGTTGTCTTGTCAATCTTTCTATTGCTTTCATCTACTTTGACAAGATATGGTGTGATGTTATACCTATGGATTGTAGTCATATCATCATTGGCCGTCCATGGCAATTTGATAAGAAAACAATCCATGACGGGTATCGCAACACTTACTCTTTTGACTATGGAGGAAAGAAGATTACTTTAGCACCTAGTAAAGAACCAATTCAAACTCCTTTGGTTGAAAACTCCCCATCCTCTAATTTTCTTGTGATGAAAGATGTAAAGAGTGCTATGGAAGGGGTTAGTGTTATATACATCTTACTTAACAAGTCCGATATTGGAGATGTGGTTGCACCAATCATTCCGAACCAAGTCAAGCCTCTTTTGGAAGAATTTAAAGATATATTTCCATTAAGCCTTCCCTCTGGCCTTCCCCCCATGAGAGACATTCAGCACCAAATTGACTTGCTGCCCGGTGCATCTTTACCCAACCTAGCTCACTATCGGATGAGTCCAGTGGAGCATGAAGAACTACAACGGCAAATCATGGAACTATTGAACAAAGGTTTCATAAGGGAGAGCCTCAGCCCATGTGCCGTTCCAGCCCTTTTGGTGCCGAAGAAAAATGGCACTTGGAGAATGTGTGTTGATAGTAGAGCCATCAACAAAATCACCATCAAATACCGCTTTCCGATCCCTCGTCTTGATGATCTCTTGGACCAACTTTCCGGTGCCACCATCTTCTCAAAGTTAGACTTAAAGAGTGGATATCATCAAATCCGAATCAAGCCCGGAGATGAATGGAAGACGGCATTCAAGACCAAAGATTGACTATTTGAGTGGCTAGTCATGCCATTTGGATTGTCTAATGCACCTTCCACCTTCATGAGGTTCATGACACAGGTTCTAAAGCCGTATCTTGGATGTTTTGTGGTTGTTTATTTTGATGATATTTTGATTTTTAGTAAGACTACTAATGAGCACTTGCAGCACCTTCAAGATGTGTTACGCTTGTTAAGGCAAGCACGCTTATTTGCAGCCCCTGAAAAGTGTTACTTCGTGGTGCCACAAATCCTATTCCTTGGATTTAACATTTCAAGAGAAGGGATTTCAGTTGATGATGCCAAGATCAAGGTGATCCAAGAATGGCCAACCCCAATAAACGTGCATGAAGTTCGAAGTTTCCATGGCCTAGCTTCCTTCTACCGACGATTCATTGCACACTTCAGTTCAATTGCTGCCCCACTCACTTCTTGTATGAAGAAAGGTGTTTTTGAGTGGACCATTGAAGCCCAAAGAAGCTTTGAACAACTCAAGGAAAAGTTATGTACAGCCCCGATCCTTGCGCTTCCCAACTTCGATCTCATTTTTGAGGTTCATTGTGATGCATCCGGAACCGGCATAGGAGGAGTTCTAAGTCAAGGAGGACGTCCCATTGCATTCTTCAGTGAGAAGTTGAATGGTGCCAAACTCAAATATAGTACTTATGATTTGGAGTTTTATGCCTTGTTTCGCACACTTGAGCATTAGAGGCAGTACCTAATCCATAGAGAATTTATTTTGTACACTGACCATGAAGCATTGAAGTACATTTCAGGTCAACAAAAGCTAAATTCTCGGCGTGCAAAATGGGCGGAATATCTTCAAGATTTCACCTTCAACATCAAGCACAAGGCGGGTGTACAAAATCAGGTTGCCGATGCTCTCAGCCAAAAGAAAAGCTTGCTCAATACCATGCGAACTACTGTGCTCGGCTTTGACTCATTCCAACAGCTATACATGGAGGATGAATACTTCTCCAAACTCATATCATATGCTCAAGATGAGAAGCTTGCTGATTTCACCTTATGTGATGGTTTTCTCTTCAAAGGAAATCGCTTATGTGTACCGGATTGCTCTCTTCGGCAAAAGGTGATTGGTGAGATACATAATGAAGGTCATTTCGGCCGTGACAAAACTCTCCAACTTGTTTCAGCAAAGTACTTTTGGCCACATCAGAAACGGGATGTACATCATTATGTTATGAGATGCCGAAATTGCCAAATTGGTAAGGGACAAACTACAAATGCCGGGCTCTATTTGCCTTTGCCTATACCACATGCACCATGGGAGGATATATCCATGGATTTTGTCCTTGGATTGCCACGGACACACTGAGGAATGGATTCCATATTTGTGGTCGTTGATAGATTTTCCAAAATGGCACATTTCATCCTTGCCGAAAGGCTATGGATGCCTCACGCATTGCTAGCTTATTTTTCAAAGAAATCTTCAGAATGCATGGAGTACCAAATACCATCACTTCAGACCGAGACACGAAGTTCCTTAGTCACTTTTGGCGTCAATTATGGAAGAGTATTGGGACCACACTACAGTATAGCACTGTGTTCCACCCTCAAACTGATGGGCAAACCGAAGTTGTAAACCGATCATTGGGAAATTTGTTGAGAACCTTGATTGATGACAATCCTCGTTCTTGGGAAGACCGCCTATCACTTGGAGAATTTGCTTACAACAGTTCGGTGAACCGTTCTACAGGTTGCAGCCCTTTCTTGGTTATCTATGGGCGACAACCCAAGTCAGCACTAGATCTTGCACCTATTCCATTTGCTGAAAAGCCCATTGCCCAAGTTGAAGATTTTGTATCTCAAATGAAGCTTATACATGAAGATGTTCATCGTAAGCTGGAAAGTAAATCTGAGACCTATCAGAAGGCTGTTGATAAGAGGCATCGTGAAGTCATATTTGAACCCGGAGATTTTGTTTGGGCTTACTTGCCACCAGAACGTCACCCCGTTGGAAGCTACAACAAGCTTAGTGATAGAAAGCTTGGTTCACTTGAAGTACTTGAACGCATCAATCCCAATGCGTATCGTCTCAAGCTTCCTTCCCATATGAAGATACATGATGTGTTTAACGTCCGCCATTTGACACCTTATATGGGAGATTCCACTGATGATGATACCTCGAATTCAGAGACGAATTCTTTCAAACAATGGGGGAATGATGCAGCCCAAACCCATGAGGTTGACTAGTTTGAAGCCCAGATGAACCATCCTAAGCAAGTGACAAGGTCAGCCCGCATCCAAACCCAACACAAGGCCCATGTCCAACTTGAATCCATTAAGCATAAAGACCACCATGGACACACTGATCGAGCTGGAGTCCCGCATTAATGAGTCTGACCACTTTTTGGAGTCCATTTTTGGACCTCTAGATGGACGAATCAGAGAAAATGCTTAACTAGGAAGTTGTAGGTCTTTGAATTATCTTTCCAACAGATATTTATGGTCCTAATTTGGCTCAATGGTTGAAGAGTTATGACTATTTTGGTAGACTGTATTTGCTAGCTTTGACTAGTTAATGTGTTTAGAGTTCCTAAAACTATTAATGATGTATGTGAGTCCCTAAACTAGTTAGTGGACTAGTTTGAACGAATTTTCTCATGTATTTATCTATTTAAAGAGTATCAAACATATGTAATGGGGTTAGTTGAATATTTGAATGAAAATTTGCTTAGTGCATTTTCCCTTGAACCTTGAAGAGTTCTTCCTTGAAACCTAGAAGAGTTTCACTCCTTCCTTGAAGAGTAGGAGCTTTCCCCTATTGTTTGCATCCTTGAAGAGTTGAAACCATGAATCTAGAAGAATTGATGTTACCTATCTTCCTTGGCAACCTAGAAGAGTAGCCATTGAAATTATCTTTCTCTATTTTGCCCCGCTCTATTTCCAGAAACCTGTCCATTCACATTCATCCACTTCCATCACCATTTCAAGCCCTTTCCAATATTTTTCTGAACAAACTTTTGTCAGCAAAGTTGTAGATCTTTGAGTCCTTAAAATTTTGGCTTTTGAATCAAGTCATTCCGACCTATATCGAGGGAGATACGCTCATTTTACCGAACTTGCACAAATCTGTTTTTCTTGAATCCGAATTCTTGAGCACTTGAGTGTGTGTCTGTCACTCTCCCGATCCTTAGTCCAAGAAGCCTAGGAGAGGCTTGCATCAGATGAAGGATGTAGAGGGTGAGAGGTTGCTGTTACTAGAGAGGTGAGGTGAGAGGGAAAAAACTGAGAGTAAGTGAGGGAGAGGGAAAAACCGAGAGTGTGAAATTGAGAGAAAAACAGAGAGTGGAGTGTGAGACGGAGATTGAGAGGGGGAGTTGGCTGATGATCTACGTGAAAAACATGATGCTCTATTTTTATAAAAATGGAAAAAGAAAGAAAGATAGAGACGGCTGTTGAGTGTGGGAGAGGGTGGGAGATTGCTATGTTTCTCTGTTGAGAGAGGATGAGCGAGCCGTTTGATCTATGGAGAGAGGTGAGTGGGCTTAATATCTAAGAGGAGGAAGTGGGAACGAGGGATGCTCTGTTATGGGTCCTCTCTCCTTTTTTCTTTTTCTTTTTTTCAAAAAAAAACCGTCAGATGGGAGAGGGATATCTATGGATGAAGCCGAATGTTGCTACCTTTAACATATTGTCTTTCTCTCTTTTTTTAGGATGGTTTCAACCCAAGTCAAGCAACAGAATCTAACGTTGCCCAATTTGCCAAAGAAAACTGCCATAGCTCTTTAAAGGTATGTTGCCCGAATACGCTTACTTGCCAAAAATAAGAAAAGAGTTTTCTTACTTACTCGCATAAGATCATTATTGCCATTTTTCTTGGGACCAATTCCTTTTGAATTCTCTTTATATTTGACCTCTTTTTAGTATAATAATATACTTCTAATATTGCCCTTGATTATAAATCTTCACTAATCAATACCCATGCTGAGATAACCTTAAAGTGGATCCCATACGTGTAGTCTCCACATATTGTTTTCAACATTAGCCGAACTATACATGCTGTAACAAGATTTCGATTTTTAAACATGGGTCCCACCTGTGTTAACCGAATACTCTTGAAATTCATTTGGCTTCCTAAATAATGGTGGGCCCCACTTCGAGTGAATTCTTCTTGCATTGTACTACTTGCATTCAAATCCCCTCCATTGGATGATCTCAACCGTCCAATTTATGGGTCATGGCCCAAATAGATTGCGCGCCCCAAATCACTTCCATAGAATGGTCCGAACAGTCCATTAGTTAGGATTCGCCCTAAATGGTTTGTGCGCCAAAATTATTTCCATGGGATGATCCAAACAGTCCATACGATGGGCTGCGGCATAAACGGAATATTCCTCGAAATTGATTCAAATTAGAATGATCCGAACCATTGATTTGCTAGGCTACCATGTAAGGTTGCGCCCTCTAAATAAATTTTGTGAAATGATCCAATCTGTCCAATTGATGCAGCATAATGTAAATTGGTTGTGCTCCATAATGATCTCCATGGGCTAATCCGAGCCAACAAATGCCGAGATAGATGTGAATTGGTTGCGCCCCCTAACTCATTTCCTTATAATAATCAAGAATTTCCCATTAATGGACCGCAAAGCAAATTGGCCGTGCCCTCTTAAACCTTTTCCATCAGATGATCCAAACCGGGTTGCAATGTCCATTGGCCAAAATACACTATGCCCGTTATGAAAACAACGCAGTTCACACTTGCTTGATCCAAATCTAATCGAAATGTTCAATGCGGGGCCACCCGGTGGGTCCAAATTCTCTCTTGTTTTGATTCTTGCGCATAACCCTTCTCAACACTTAGCAAGACAACACGAAGCATGACGGAAATGCCCGAAAAGATTTAAAAATGTAAGAGACGGACGCGGAAAGGAAAGACACTAGAAAACCGGTAGAAAAACACTAACTTCTTTAGTGATTAAAGCGGAGCAAAATGGGGGTGTCTACACTTTCTCCATAAGCTTTTGAATTTTCTCAAAGCTTCTTCTTCATCACTATCCGCCTCACTTGAGGAAGATGAGTCTGCTTTCACCTTGAGTGCTAAGGATCTACTCTATTTTTCTTTCTCTTTTGGCTTCTCCTCCTCTTGTCGGCTAGTGAGGAGCATCTCATGAGTGATAAGAGATCCTACAAGGCTCCTCTATAGTTAGCGTCTTGAGATCCTTTGATTCTTGTATGGCGGTGATCTTTGGATCCCAATGTGGAGGAAGTGACCTAAGCAACTTACCCACAAGCTCATAAGTCGGATAAGATTTACCAAGATTAGCTAATTCATTTGATATTTTCGAAAATCAGGTATACATTTCGGAAATACTTTTATTTTGACCCATTCTAAACATTTCATATTTGCTCTTTAACAAGTTTATTTTGGAATCCTTGACTTGTGATGTTCCCTCATGGGTAACGGCAAGAGTATCCCAAATAACCTTGGCGGAATAAAAAAGAGCTACTCTATTAAACTCCTCCGTAGATAAGGCGCAAAACAAAGAGTTTATAGCTTTGTAATTTAAATTTGCATACCTTTTCTCTACAACATTCCATTCTTCAAATGGTTTGGAAGGCAAAGTGTATCAATTTTCAACAATATGCCAAAGCTCCACATCTATAGAGAGAAGATGGATGCGCATCCTTGTCATCCAATGACCATAGTTGGACCCATCAAAGAAATGAGGTCTAGTTGTGGAATGGCCTTCCGGAAGTCCGGTTCCATTTATATTTGCCATTTCACAATTAGAAAGTTGCCAATGTTCTTATGATCTTTCCCTTGTTAAAATTTTTAAAAAAGTTTACCAAAGATTTTAAGAAAAGAAAATCTTTTAAGAGCCAAGGCTTTGATATCAAGTGAAATTTCAAGGGTAGGCCCGAGTACTTATTCTAATGGCAACAATGAGGAGGTAAAATTAAGTTCCTAACAAGTTTTAATCTTTTGAAAACTCTAACCCAATTTTGAAGATTTAAGAGATCAAAAAGGCAATTAAGCATACAAGTTAAATCCTAAGTGCAATGCAAATATAAAGCAAGAGACAAGAGAGAATGCACCCGAGATTTAAAGTGGTTCGGTCCTCAAAACGCGAGGCCTACTCCACTCAACCAACCAAACCCGTTGATGGCTTCACTATGTTGATCTTCTTAACTTCGGCGAAGATCGGTGCCAATTACAATTCCAATTGCCTTTAACCTTGGTGGCAATCCTCACCATGGAGAGTGGGCTCTGCTTCTCCGAACACTTGCCCGAATACAATCGTTTGAATAAGAAAGAAAGAACAAAAAATCCCTCACAAGGGTTTACAAGGTTTGTAGAAGATGTACAAATTTGAGCCTAATGATCCAAATCCTAATTCTAGAGGATGAGAGGCATAAACAAGCTTAATACACTCTTAGGATATTCCAATAGGTTTTTAGAGTGTTTTGATTGATTATTGGGAAGTATAGAATACCCATATATATAGAAAAACCCAAATATGACCGTCTAGGGGCATAGTCGTAATTCTGGCAAATTTCCTCAACGAATATATTTTTTCCTGTTATAGTGTTCTCGGAGTTCCGAGAATTTATCTCGGAGTTCCGGGAAATGAAACAGAAGATAAGAAAATGTTACTGGACCAAATCTCGGAGCTCCGAGGAATCTCTCGGAGTTCCGAGCTTGGAGCTTCGAGAATTCTCTCGGAGTTCCGAGCTTGGAGCTTCGAGAATTCTCTCGGAGTTCCGAGAAGCGTATTTCCAGCAGATTTTCAATTCATGTTTCTTATTTGTTTGGGCTTCCAACTCTACACCAAGTTGGGATTGTTATGAGGGTTCCAAAGTGTTGGAAAACCACAAGGACAATCTCTGAAACATTTTAGGGTGTGTGAGATTACTTTATTTATGCCTCTAAACATCTAAACTAGGATTGGATCTTTACATTTTAAAATGACTTCGATCTTCAATTGCGATGCTTCAAGTCTTCATGCGTCTTGGATCTCCGATGTCTTTGGCCTTCCTAATGCGGTCTAATAAGAGCTTTTTGGCCTTAATCCAAGCAATCTTGTCTTTATACAATCATGATCTACAACTTAGACATACAAACACATTAGTGATATAAAATCACTTGTGTATTGGAATCATCAAAAGAAGATGGGAATGCCAAGGTGGGAACCATTGGGCTTACAATGATGAATTAGCACTGATTTTGTATGCTTCGATAGGTATGGTTATATGAACACCTAAGGGTATGTGCACCGACGTTCGACATCAGGGTCCCACGGCTGCTGAGGTGAGAACGGGAAAAAACAAAACATACAAACATTATGTCAAACATCATCAAAGAGCTTCACCCGGATGAGGTGTGACATTGGTTGACCATCAATCGTTCATGTATCGCATTATGATCGTCTACTAACCATTTGTAAATTAGGTGCTCTCGCATATTGAACCGCGTGAATCTGAGCTCCATTTATTCCAAAATCTGAAAGCAGAGGTGATCACTCAGTAAAACGCTAATTCATAATTCTGAAGATATTTGTTGCTTACTTACGTTATTTTACTAAGAAATTGTAGCGGATCACCATACCATTTGTAATATATGGAATCCATTCGTACACAGAAAACTATAGACGATGTATTATTTTGGACAATCCCATATCGAATGAGGTAGAATTCAGTGGGAGAAATGACATACCAAGAAAAGCCTCTGTCACCAACAAGCGGTCATGGCAGGTGGAGAGATGTAAGTACGACATTCATGATCCCCGTCTTAAGGAGACTGTTATCTCTGACTTCTTCAACAGTGATGCCAAGTATCCACTTTACCTCTATCATATGCCCTAACTTCAGTTTATTTCAATACATATCTAATGTATTTCTTGTATTAGTATTACTCTATACATAAGCAAGAGTAGTTACTACACGAGGGACGATATGGAAACACTATACGACCAACATGGTAGAGTGAAGTGCACGGTCAGGCCTTCTGGACTCTACGCCGATGCATCTATATACTGTTTAAACCGAAATTGGGATTTATTTATTTCAATACATATCTAATGTATTTCTTGTATTAGTATTACTCTATACATAAGCACGAGTAGTTACTGCATGAGGGACGATATGGAAACTCTATACGATCAACATGGTAGAGTGAAGTGCACGGTCAGGCCTTCTGGACTCTATACCGATGCTTCTATATATTGTTTAAACCGAATTTGGGATTTATTACCTCCAGTATTCCATTGCAGGTTATCAATGTATATGCTGATCTTTGCACTTACAACTCCAAGCAATCAATAGCCAACTGTGGAATGAGACGGTGCTTATGCATGCCTACATATATTGCCGTACGTTATCAAGCCCTTAAAACTACCTTACTTCCCATTATTACTTTGCCGCAGTGTTACCTTATTTTGGATGTGCTTTGGTAGGGGTACATGTCAATGGGGGAAGAAGACGAATATATTATTCATAATGTCATGGAGAAGCATGATATGCAAGGCGTCGACTGAATCTTAGTCCCCATAGGGGATGGGGATCACTGGCTCTTATTAATGGTAGATATTGAAGGGGAATGTTATAAGGTTTACGATTCAATGGGTAGGGCCCGTATGCATATCGCACGGCCTGTGGTAGGATTCAACCATATAACATCTCAACGTCACCTACCTATCTTTATTTCCCCATAATCTAAAATAATTTCGTACATGCAGATTGATTTCTTTCGAGGGTTTCCACACAGAATTGGATACAACAACGCTGCTCAGTGGAAGGCGAGTCCTGAAAAAAATAGGCCAACACAGTCGAACTAGTAAGTATCCTTCTAGCCTCCTAAGTAAATTCTTGGTTGATTTTATCGTCTGATTGAAGGTAAGTTACGAACTATACTATTGTTAGGCACGACTGTGGGGTGTTCTTGATGGAGTTCACAAGATACCTATCCCGATATAGCCACCCGGCCTTCACACAGGTAACAAGTACATTGCAACTCAAAATGTCCATTCCAGAGTACTGTATGTTCTGGGTACATTAATCATTGTTGCAACCTTATGTAGGAAGAAATACTAGAGCTACACGTGCTCAGAACTTATGAGATGATATATGATTGCAACCATAGGTAGTTTACATGCGGATGTTTATTTGAATTTGACTTTGGGATAACCCACAAGGTTCATACTGGAAATCACGTCGTATGTTGGTTTCAGAGACAATATTACTGTATGTATGTGCCCCCCAGGAATGGGTATTTTATTAATGTATGATTACACTTCAGCATACTGGCAACAAGAGTGTTTACGGGAGCAAGCTTGTAATTTCATGTATGTAACCCAGGGAATGGTATAGGACTTAAAATTTTCTGAATTCTCGTAATCAACCACTTCCAAGGTACACCAAAAACTATACCAGTGGGTGAATTCACTATCACCTTCACGGCTGTCATTACTCTAATGACCATAACAACTTTATAGAATTTGATTGACCAACATAGATAAAAAGAAGCACTTAAAGAGTGTGTTTTTCTTTAATTTATTAACAGAAGTCAGTGGATACCTCTCTTGGCCTTCTCAATATTTCCACTTTTAGTTAAAAAATAAATGACACTACACAATACCTCCTGTTCACCATCCATCACAACACCGAATGCTTGGTTGGGTAAATTACTTACAGTTCTTTAATTTTCTTGTTTTGATTAACCTACTTCGACATGCTACGTCCACCTTGAATTAGGGTAGACAAAAAAACGAATGCTTCATCTGGTAAGTAAGTTACATATAGATGACCCAGTGTGTAGTAAGAAGTCGCTGCCAATCCTGTCTTGGTAACGCATCCAGTAACGTCCTGATTAACGTCGACGTTAATGTCGACATAATAAGTGTCGTAAGTTTGTATAATTGAGGGTTTCTGTCAGAGGGAGGGACTTAATAATTCGACTAAGAAGTAAGTCATAGAAATTTGTTGTCAATTCTAATCCGGTAGGAAGGTTGCGAAACTCATATAACTAACAGCTTAGCCCATCATCTGTCTAACTGATTGGAAATCGTCGAAAATGGGCATGTAATGCAATATGTAAGGAACGTTTCATTGCTTCTTTCACCCTCTATTACCATTAAAATTAAGGATTAAATTGCGCCTCTAAGGAGGACTCCTTGATCAACATGTACAAATAAAATAATTAAAAAAACACAAACACAAACAAAGAAGTAGAGTAAGAGGCTTTTTCCTTTGCACTAATTTTCAATAAGTTGGTGCCATTATATAAAAAAATAAGTACAACAACCCTTTCAGTAGGCTATTCATATTTATCCATGACCACCACTCCTTCCCACTTCTGTAACCTTAATTACATAAGAAGACAACTTCAAGCGAAGGGAACCATTGTTACACATAAGCCTCAACGAAATCATTACTCTTTCTATTGTATTGGAAAGATAATCATTGTTACACATAAGCTTCAAGCAAACAGATACATTGTTACAATTAAGCTTCATGTACGAATTCTCTTCACTAACATGGGCCCAACAGAGTGTGAATTATGTCGGAACATTCCTTCCTATCCTTCACATGCATCGGTCTTACCCTCTTGTAAAAAACAACACTTACTATCTGCCAATATCTTTCTTTCTCTCATGATTAACTCGTACCCAATGTGCCGCCTCAAGTATGGTACATCACCCTATGAAGAAACATATAATACGTAAAATCCATCTCCCTAAAAGGGGACGACTGACTGTAGATCCAGATTAGATAACTTTGGCACTGCAAGTAAAGAGGACATGAGATACATGATTAAAGTCCATCTCCCTAAAACCGGCCGCACACTCCAAGTATCTCATCACAAATATACCACAATCATGAGTGCATGAACGAGTAAGTTATTTCCTCAGGTACACAAGGAATGAAAAATTCATGAAGGCATAAATTGATGACAGAACAACAAAAACTTACCCATTGTTTTGGTGAGGGCAGTCTTCTGATATAACTTTACGGAACTCCGTTGGATCTTTACCCATTAGGGTTAGGACGTACTAACTTGACCTAACTGCAGATACCATGTAACGTTAGATTTCGGCAATCGGAAAAACATACAAACTGAGAACCTTAACTTGAAAAACATCATACTTACAGTTTCTTTCGCTTCATCGAGTAATGACCACTCTACCACTGCGGAATTATAAAAAATGAATTTCTTCCCTTCTACGTCCACCACCATCAGATAGTGTGGACCCCGATCCGAGATAGGCGGCGAGGGAACGGGTCCCTACCACCCTCTGGATCATCCACGTGTGAAGGAGAACTCTACCAAGGAACTCTCAAAACGTATGCCACCCTCATAGCATAGCACGAGTGGCGATATAAAAAGAAAGAGATATGTCTCGATCCGGAGCCAAGGCTCGAAACCAAGACATACCTGAAATAAACTCAGAGTCGCCATCCATGGATATGCCATGGAACCCTAAAATCAAATCCTCTGTGCGATGGATAATCAGAAATATATATGGGTTCGTGCCTGGTTACGAATGGGGAAGGTCTGAGAGCACCCCCAATTCGTCCGAGTGCAAGCACTTGGTCTCTTATGCCATTTTTATAAACTCCAAATAAGTTCGGGTAAAAAAACATGTGAAATGGGAACAATCCTCAGGAGTCTTCTACCTAAGCATGCATTTCCTGAGAATACAAATAATAAACACACATAAAATAAAATGAAAGATGTGTCACCTAAGCATAGCTAGGTTATGAGTGACATACCTAATGAGTGTCTAAGTTCTGATGTGCAAACACACGCAAGCTATAGCTAAAGGTATAGGATCAGTACTAGAAAGTAAGAAAACACATCAAAACATACAATATAACAACACCACAAATCCTAAGACTCTAAAACGATTTAGCCCGAGTCCTCGGATGGTCTGATATTCATCCAAAGAAGCCTACGTATCCCCGCCTCCACGAGAATCAAGGCAACGTAGTTCTTCGCGCCTATTCTAAGCTATGATGTCTAAGACACATAGACCTCTATCTTAGACTCGATCTAAAAGACCGGACTAGTTATTAAAGTTTCTTGTACAATTATTTAAATTCCAGTGAATTGTGAATTTTAGAACACCCTATATGCCCTAACTAAATGCATGTTAGCCCTAGGCTAATGCAAGTGGTTCCTACAACCTATGTGTAACTAGGCTGCGTTTCCTAAGGAAAACAAAGGGTGGACTAACGCATCCTATGCTAGTCATCAGTCGGCGATGTGGATCGCCAGCTGACCGGACGGAGGCGCTCCTATAACTCTAGGACAGACCCCTAACTCTAAAACAAACACACAACAAACAAACAATCAAGCAACCTAACAAAAGAAAATCCTAACTCTAAAACTCTCTATCTAGGAGAAACTCCTAACTCTAGAGGAAGATCTTTTGAAAACAGGGTTTTAAAGATTGCTTATTAAAAAAGATTTAAAATATTATTTACAAAAATTTGGCTGGACTTGGGATATAAATCCCGAGCTGCGCTACGTACCTCGCAAGAGGATCAAGCCAACGTAGTTCGAAACGAACTCTCAAACTACGCTTCTAAAAGAAACACTCAACACTTTAGATTTTTTTAAGGTTTTTTATGTTTTTCAAATGTTTTTGATATTTTTAAAGTTTTCAAATGTTTTTGAGTTTCAAATTTCTAATGTTTTTGGATTTTAAAGCTTTTCCAATGCTCTAAACCTTTAAATGTTTTCAATCTTAAAAGGAACACTCAAGTAGTACCACAAACTAGGGCAAAGCCCTAAATCTAAAGGGGAAACCCCTAACAAGCAAATAGCGTCTCAAAGAGACGAACCACAACACAAAAGATAGCGCCCCAAGAAGAGAGAAAACGATCCAAGATCCCAAGCAAGCAAAGCTCTAATAAGACTGAGTTAGCCTCTAATCAAAGCGAAGTAATCAACAACTCTAAAGGAGAAACTCCGAACTAACAACACTAAAGAGGGGAACAAATGAGTCAGAGACTCTCTAATAACACTACCGAGTCAAAGACTCACTCTAAAAGAAGAGGCCACTCTAACATGAGGCTAGGTAAGCCTCCTAAAGGGGAAACTCTCTACATGAGACAAGGCTTGTCTCCGAGACACAAATGACGTAAAAAGGAATAAGAGACCCTGTGCATATTTGGCAAAGGTAAAATACCCAGCCGGGCCGGACAGCTGCCTAGCCCTAGGGTGCAACAAATGTGCAACCCAATACCCATAAAGGTAGGGGTATGAAGCCAAGCCGAGTAGGGTGTTCTTCCAAAACCAAACGACGCACAAAGAGGAGAACTAGCGAGAGAATGAGACCGGAAGGGTCTCCCAAACACACACAAAGATGGGCTCCAAGTAACCTTATCATTGCCCTTGCAAGGGGTAAGCAAGGCTAAGACAACTAATTGACCAAATTGGTCTCTAATTAACAGAGAGAAAATTGAGGCAATCTCAGAGAGGATTCTACAAATGAGGCTTGCCTCCAAAGGAGGATTGCCTAACGAGACAGAGTATGTCTCCTAGTACAGGTTCTATTATCTAAAGAAGTCTAGAAGACTGCGCTAGTCCACCAAGAGAGTATAAAAGAACTACTAGGCAATCTCAAATTCAAATTCAAATTCAAATAGCATGATAAACAACATTAATTAGCCCAAACCAGCCGCTGGGTAGCCTAATGAAGTAAAAACAATATCAAACACTTCAAAACCAACCACAAACCCCAATACAGGGACTCCAATGAAATCAGATGATGCCAAAGTAATCATCTGATTTCCTACACATATAATATTTCTACAAACCGCCTTGAAATCAGACGATATTCGTGTCAAGGACATCGAATAGTGCAAATCATCTGATTTCCTTCTTCAATTAAACAATTTATTTAAAATAAAAATGAATGAGTATGATAAGCTTTGAGATAATCTCACCTGAACACCATTTATTACCGTCTTCAAACCCTAACTCAAAGCTTAGTACCAGAGAATAATATCAAAATTTTTAACAGATTATACAAATGCATGCAATGATATTTCTAATTTTTATAAATTTTGGTACATAACAGGGGGCATCAACTTGTGCAGATTCAAGTGCAAAAAAAAACGGTGAGCCACAAAACACAAAGACAGGCTCCAAGTAACCTTATCATTGCCCTTGCAATGAGGAAGAGATGAACTACCATCTAAAGGTGTCTAAAAGACTAAGTAAGTCTACTAAACTAAGAGGAGAAACCTACTCGGACTAAGCAAGTCCCCTGAGCATGCCTCCCACCAGAAAAGGATTGAACCCATTTCCCCCTTCTATCCAAGCATAACAAGGGGCCTTTTCAAACCTATATCCCTCATTAATGTCCTCACATCTGCTAACTTGCTCCAACATCCCAACATCTGCATACATGTATGCAATAATTACATAGTAGCCTGGATGCGCAGGCCTCATTTCTAACAATTTCTCAGCTGCTCACCTCCAATTTTTATGCTTTGATGATCCCAACAAACATCGAGGAGTGCAGCCCACATGACAAGACTATGCCTAAAGAGCATCCTTATAATAATCTCCTCTGCCTTTACAACAAGTACTTTAAGCCTATCAATTTCAGTGAAGAGGTTGTCCCTCCCCTTTTTCCAAGGATTTTCGTTCATCTATAAACTAATGACCTACACAATTCATTATGCTAACAGGCCACAACACTAGTAATCATTCAGTTAAACCAAAAGGAAAACAACACTTTGAAAACTTAGTAAAACTCATAAAGCAATCAACAATAACTGTGCTACGATCCTTTTTCTAGAAATAAGAGCAACTTATACCAATTAGAAGCAGAATTAAAACTGAACAACACACAGATGAACTGATGAAAGGATCTTCTTTGCAAAGATCAATTGAAGCTAAAATTTATATGAAGAAACCCTCATAGAAAAATGAGCATCGAAGGAAATATCATTCTAAATTCCAAGCATCAAGCACAAGCATTCCAAATTGAAAATAATATATTAAGGAAGTTAGTGTCACCTTCTTTGAATGCTTTGCTCTTTTCAGACCTAGGAAGCTCAATGCACAATCCAGTGGCTTGCAAATGCCGAGCAAAGGAGCTGAAAGGAAGATGAGCTTGAAATTTAAGCTCTAGGCCTCCTTCTTCTTCTGTTTCAAATTAGGGGAAAACCTAATCGAAACAGATCCTTAGATTTCAGATCCTAGATCTGAGGGTTCCTCCTCAGATCTGAGATTAATTTTTGATCATCTCCAACTCTCAAACTCTCTCTATCCCAGCTCTAATGGTGAAAGAAAATAGGAATCGAGTCCCAAAATTGAAGAGAATAATGGAGTGATGGTGATGGCCGAACGGAGCTCCGGCTGGAGATGGTGCCGGAGACGAAAGCTCTCCAAAATCTCCTTCTTCCTTTCTCTGCTTCTTTCCTCCTTCTCGATCCCTTTTTCTTTTTCTTTTTTTCTTTCTCTCTTCTCAGATCTTGAGATCTCAGATCTCAGATCTGAGATTTCTCCGCTGGCCGGAGCTCAATCGGAACTTGCCGGAGATGCTGAAGATTACCGGAGCAATGGATGCGGCCGGAAGAAGAAGGATTGTCCGGAATCTTACGGATCTGGCCGGAGAAGAAGGATTGGATGGTAGATCCGGTGGATCTGCAGAGGAGGAGGATCGGTGGTAGAGCCGGTGGATCTGCAGAGGAGGAGGATCGGTGGTAGAGCCGGTGGATCTGCAGAGAGAAGGTTGGAGGTTGCCGGAGAAAGAAGCTACCGGAGAAGGTGAAGGAGATGGCCGGAGAAACGAAGGTTTTGGTCGGAAATCCGAGGGCTCGGATCAAAAAAATCCGATCGGAGAAGGGAAACCCAAGCTTTTCTTCTCTCTCTCTCTGTCTGCGAAATTTCCGGCTGGCGATCAGTGTCTTTTTTTTTTCTGAATTTTTCGTATATATAAAGAGAAGGCTGCTGATAATGGCACTACTCTTACGGATAAGGCGCGCGAATTTATAAGCGCACCTCCGCCGCTTTGTCCTATTATCGAGAAGACAAAATCGAAATTTTGCACCTCAAAGACGCACCCCCTATGCAGATAATCCACCCCCCTTACAGATTTGCACTACGCTCACTACTTCGATCCGTTCACTGATCAAATACGCTCGGATTTTGACAAAATTTTACAGGGACCTATGGGGGACCCTAACCTAGCTTAGGGTGCAATTTGAGACCCTAACTCACTGGTTTGATAAGGTTGCGCACAACCACTCGCGAACCTGGGTCCGGTCAAAATGGGGTGTCTACAGATAGTAGTGCCCCTCATCGGCATTAGGAATGGGAAACAGTAGTCGCCGGATTTTAGCGAGCTTGTCATACCCTATTACATTCTCGATGGACTCATCGATATCAATACTTTCCATCTTACAGAGAGTCTGCATAGTGTAAATAGCTGCACGGTTAAATTATGATTACGGAATGTCTTACCCGTTCAGCAATACTCTACTGATGCTTGCTTACATGGAAGGAAACTTGAGCAATGAATATGCCAGTATCCGCCTCCTGATATCGAGTAGACAGGAGGTCTATGAACCAATCCATTGCCTGAAAAGCAAGGTAATCAGTGGTGACATTATACAATCACTTCTCAGACAATACATACTTGATTGAGAGAGTACTCACCGTATTCAAGACCTTGTCACCCGTTTTAAGCACAGATGAGATGTCGTGCTTCCCCTCCCCGGCATGTTTTTTCATGAAGGTCTTCACGACATTCTCCTTGTCAGGCTGAAATCTTCTTGGAAGCAAAGGGTCCAAGCAAACTTTCAGTCGTTTAACTTTCCCCCCAACACCTTCTTCCTGGATTGACTCCCTATCCAATTGCTTCTTCACGTCAACATGTTGTCTCCCACGTTTTGATTGCTCCGCCTTCATCTGACTGTAAGAAGTGGTACTAGGATTCTTTGAACCTGTTCTCCTACTACCGACCGCCTCCAAAAATGGAGGTTTAGCGAGCATAGCATCTATCTTTTCCCCTAGCACACCCCTACTGATTCCCTTCCCTTCCCTTCCAATGCACTTTGAAGTTTTTCATTCCTTGTTTTCATTTCATCGTACTCACCCTTCAAAATATCTTCCAATTCCGTGAGGTTTTTGAGATTCGCAACATATTCATCTACCAAGGTCTGAAGCTGTTTGTTGTTCGTCTCCAGTTCCCCCTTAACTGCCTCTAACTCCTCCACCCTAGATTGAAGTTGTTTCATTTTCGTCTCTATTTCCCCCTTCTCGGCCTCTAACTTCGTCACCTTATCTTTTAACTTCTCTATCACTCCGACCTTCAGCTTACACTCATCTTCCCTCTTCTGAACATCCTGTTTAAGGAGATCATTCTCTTGTTGAGCCGCACTCAACTCAGTGGCAAGTCTGGACTTCTCCTGTTGAGCCACACTCAAATCAGTGGCAAGTGTGGAGTTCTCCTATTGAGCCGCACTCAAGTTAGTAGCAAGTGTGGACTTCTCTTGTTGCAGCTGAACCACAACCAAATCCAACTCCTCTCCCTTGCCCTGCAACTGCTTCTTGTGAGCAACCAGCTCTATTTCTTTATTAGCCAGTTCGGTCCTCACAGCACTGAGCAGATTATCTCTACCTCTCAACAATGTACCAAGCTCTAACTCCTTCGCAGACAGTCGTTTTTCTTCGTCGTGAACTTGTCTTTCTCGAGCTGCAATGTCTTCTTCCCTCTTCCTCAATGTCTCTTGCACGTTCATTGAGACATCATCCTAAACCACATGGAAAACACAGTGCCCAAGTCATTCACAAAGATATCAAGTTATGAAATCAAACACATACAGTTATAAGATAACAATAATATACCTGCAAACTAAGTGTCCGCCTTGCAGCTTCATCTTCCAAGGGGGGTTAACATCCACATCATCCTACACGTAATAGATTCATTACATTATAGAATACCTACAAATCTATAACTAAATTATTGATTAGACACATTACCTGTGGAACTTCCACATTACTGGACGATAGTCCTTCTAGAGCATGCACATCTCCTTCTTCATCGGTTGCCTACGTAACCAAACGCCAGATGTTCCTCAAGATAATTATCTATTAAACATAACTTTAAAAACCATAATCAATAGCTTCAACTGCTATTATCTAACTCACTTTATGTAAAATTACTAATTTCTCTATGGCAGAAAGAGGTAACTGAACTATGACCTGAAAGAAACAAATATAAAAAATTTTAGTTAAATTGCAATTTCCTATTTATGATTACACAGTAAAAGGTAATGAAAAAAACTTACCGTATTATTGTCTTCAACTGCCAATTGTTTACTGTACACCTCCCTTTTACACAGCTGCAATCCCTCCCACTTGAAGTACCAGGGAAGGAGGCCCGGCTTTGGAGGCGAGGCGAAGGTCGTGTGTTCGTAAAACCACACCTGTAATATAAACTGAAGCTGGTTTAGATTTCACAATCAGAATCTTACTGATCAGTTAAGTTAGAATTGTGACCTAATAAGCTAAAAAACATCATGGAAATATACGGTGCTAGCTTATCTCTTCTTTAAAGCCAACCTATCAAAGTTTTCAACTAAAATATTGTACAAATGCAATCCCCATGCATAGCCTACATTATCAGCAGTTTTACAGATTCCTCCGCTCCTTCACTTGAGCGTAAAGACACCTCCAACCTCTCAGCAATTGCCTGACAATCTAAGCTGTTGGCCCCAATGAATGATTCCCTAAATGCGGTCGATTTCATATTTAACAACTCTATTTTCTGGCCTACGATGGGCAAACCAAATATTGCACCCACATCCTCAGCTTTAAAGGGTACTACCTGCCCCCCTATTCTAAAACCCTTCATCTCACTATCCCAACAGGGAATCAACTGCTCTACCAAACATCTATTTACAGGCATTGCTTCTATCTGTACTAGAGAATGGAGTTTCTCGTAGCAGCTCTGTGTGCTCCTGTGGGACCCGATCCCGCGAGAGGGGTGGGGCGCGAGCCGCCGCGCTCTCTCGGTCTCTCGTACCCACGCGATTGGCGTGTGCATTTTAATGTTGATTTGAATTAATCTTTCCTGTGAACTTGGGATCACTAAGGCAATCCGAATTCCACACGAAAGAGACTGACAGAGTCGCCACCTAGATGTGGGATCTAGGACCCGTAATTAACCAGAAATCTAGACTCGCTACCTGGTTACGAGAATGGAAGGTATGGGGAGTTATCCGCCACATGCACCATTCCTGCCCGATAATCGGTCTTCGATTCCAAAAGCTAATTCTTTTAAATTTATTTTAAATGGCTCATTCAACTCTATGTTAATGTGCGAACTAAGTGACATGCATCCTATGATCTAATTTTAATGTGAATCCTAGATGTGTATCTTGATTTATTAATTTGTCTGGATTCATTCTAAGTGAAAGTTCTCCTAGAATTCTAATTTCATGGAAAATCCTAAGTGATTTGATTAAGCATTTACAAGAAAATTAATATACAAAACACCACAATTTGTTTGTGGTGCCGACTCGCGGGTGGTATGCCATCAGACATCCAAGCTGCCTACGTACCCAAGCCTTACTGGGATCAGAGTCGACGTAGTTCGGTGCACCTAAGCTAAGCTACTTATGCCTAACTCAACTAGGACACCGACCTAGACGGGATTGACTGTTTCAACAGTTTTAGGAGAAGTTATTTAATTCAAGTTGAGGATTTTATTATCTTAAGATTTCATCTAAGATGCTATATGATTCTCATCTAAATGCAAATGGTCCCTTAGACTAATGCAGGTTTGCCTACATCCTAGTTTACTAGGCTTGTCCTAGGGAAAGATTGGGTGACTAGTGTAACTAGACCTATGGCACGGTTGCTATACATAGCAAACGTCCGTGATGAGGCTGGACTCCTAACTCTAGGACTCCCTAAAACCTAAGACTCCCTAAAACTTAGGACACGACACGACACCGGTGTTCCTAAATTGGGCTCTAAGGGTTCCTAAAGGAATTTTGAATCCACCGGCTCTTGGAAATCTCGAATTCTTTTGGGCTTGTGGAAACTTTTAGAGTTTTCTTGAAGCTTTTATTATCTGAAGGTATTTAGTGTGTTTGGTAGCTTTTAAAGTTGTTTATTTAGAAGGTTTTAGTTTCACTTGAAATTTTTAGTGGTCTTTTGGTTAATGGCTTTTAACGGATTTTTATCAGTGGATTTTAAATGGGTGAATTTTAGTTTTGTTAATTTTAGGTTGGATGTACTTTAGATTAATGTCTTTCGATTTTGGTTTGGAAAATGACGTTAACACAACCAAGTTTTGACAATTGCACAAATTCGACAAACCATTGACCATTAAAAGATCTAACAAATGCAGCCCACTAAAACTGTCGTAACTCTTTAACCGCTTGGCCAAATTCAACGTACGAACATGCGTTGGAAAGATCTTTTATAGGGCTACAACTTTTTAGTTCTCCATTGTTTGTAAATCTGTGATTTAGAGGTTCGAATTTGTGTTGCAAACAAAAGGACAGCAACATTAAACTGGAAATGCCTAAAGGTGTGCCGCAACCATTTTGGACTTAACTTTTTAACCACTCGCCGTCTGATCTAGCACGAATACTCGTTGGAAACGGCACGAAAATATCTACGACTTTGTAGTTAACCATTTCCCACGATTCTGTTGTTTAGAGGTCGAAAAATCTGTTTAAAGTCTAACAGCTAGCACTATGACGGGAATGATATTGGCACCCCCATGTTTTCTTTTGATAGTTCTTATTTTTTTTAGTGATTAAAAGACGGTGAATATGAAAAATGGCTTGAATGGGCCTGAGATTAGATTCAAATGGGATGTTTGAAAAAGGGGTTGTTTTTATCTACTTGGCAAGGTGGGGTATGGATATTGGGTTCTTGAGATTGAGTGGGGGCTGTTGTTATCAAATTGGAGTGGGGGCTGTTGTTATTAATTGAAAGATGGAGATTTTGTAAGCCAAATTAAATGGGTTTTGATAATTCACGTAAAATTCAAGTTTTCTTTCTTGTAAATGTTCAAAATTTTTAATGAATTGTTTTCCCAAAAGAAATCTAAATTCCCTAACAAGCCAATGATTTCAAAATCCCATCACAAATAGGTTCTAATGACCCTATCACATTAATTATATTTAGCATAAGTGAGAACATGACCAAGGCCAAACTAGTACGAAATTAAACATGACATCAACCAAAATATACGCAAAACAACACTCAATCCTACAAATATAGAAAAGAAAATAAAATTCCAAAAGGCATACCTTTTTGTAGACGATATTCCATGCAAACTTATGGAGAAGAGGGATTTGGTCTAGAGAGAGGGCTTGAATTTTCTAAGAGAGGGGTTCTCTCCTCTTTTCTTCTCTTCTTCTTTTTTTGATGGTGGGATGAGAGGGTATTTATAGGAGAATGGGATAGGAGGTTAGGTGAGGTTAGGTGAGGTTAGGTAAGGTTAGGTGAGGTTAGGTAAGGTTAGGTGAGGTTAGGTGAGGTTAGGTGAGGTTTGGTGAGGTTTGGATGGTTATGATGAGAGGAGAGGTTAGGTGAGGTTAGGTGAGGTTTGGATGGTTAGGATGAGAGGAGAGGTTAGGTGGTTTTGGATGGTTAGACCCAGGTCATGATCTGCCACTGATCTAACGATTTACGGAAATCGGGTCTCGGAATAGAATCAGGGTCCGGGCTATGAAGTGACCCTAGCTTATTTTGTCCCGATTGATGATCCGTAAAGTCAGATCAAGATATTAATGACCTAAAACATATAAATCAATGATAGAGGGGGTTCTCACATGGATTTAACACACTAATTTATTTGTTGATTAAAACAAAACAAAATGGGGTGTCTACAGATGCCCCTCTTTGGTAGAGATGACGTAGTCATTGAATACCAAAGTTAAAAATGACAGAACCATTTTGCGTAGTTTTAATCGACAAAGGACTCTCTAGATACAACGCACCTTAACATAATGCAAAACCTTAGATGAAACCCTAGAACTTGAATAATAATAAAAACTCGATGCGGCGCCGTTCACAAACGGGCAATTAGAGAATGAGATATCATTTTCGAATGGATTCTGAAGGGAAAGGACAAAGATCGCTCTGAAACAGTTTTTAGAAGGAGATGAGACGCCGCTCACAAGCGGGTTCAACGAGGATAAGAAGCATTCCCAAATGGACTTGGATAATGAGGCACCGTTCACAAACGGCCTCAAGGAGGATAGAAAACCATTCACAAATGGACTCGAGAAAAGAGGCACCGTTCACAAACGGGCTCAAGGAGAAGACAAGACCATTCACAAATGGACTCGAGAAATGAGGCACCGTTCACAAACGGGCTCAAGGAGGAAGATACCATTCACAAATGGATTCGAGAAAAGAGGCACCGTTCACAAACGGGCTCAAGGAGAAGACAAGACCATTCACAAATGGACTCGAGAAATGAGGCACCGTTCACAAACGGGCTCAAGGAGGACGATACCATTCACAAATGGATTCGAGAAAAGAGGCACCATTCACAAACGGGCTCAAGGATAAGACAAGACCATTCACAAATGGACTCGAGAAATGAGGCACCATTCACAAACAGGCTCAAGGAGAAGACGAGACCATTCACAAATGGACTCGAGAAATGAGGCACCGTTCACAAACGGGCTCGAAGAATTTAGAGATTTTCCATGAACTTGAATTTGACGTAAGATTGGATTTGATGAATTTTTTATTTTTTTGAACTCAATGAAATCGGGGATATTATGGATCGTGCCCGACAAAGATGTTGGAAACTAGGACTTTGACGAATGATGAAACGGCAAACCTTTGGAACGAAGAACCATTACTAGCAAGAATGGATTAGGAACATTTTTATGAAACTTCAACAAGATTTTTCTCAAAGAGACTGCTGGTCTTGTCTTCTGGGGATTTTGATAACTGAAACCTTGAACAAGACATTTGAGATTGGTAATTTAGAACAACGACTCTCTTGGATATTAACATGGAAAAGCGGGATCTGCTTCTTGACAGGTGTTTAGATAAACATTTCTTGACCAGGATAACTAACCGGAAGGGAATTATGAATTTGAATGGTTCATCTTTCTGAGAAATTGGCTCAACCACCATTGCATCTGAGGTTCTTCCAAGCTTAAGGTGCCTTCCTGGGGTATGATCTTTTTACGGAAGCTGGGCTTTCTGATGTTTCTACTTCTGAATTTTTCTGAGCTGATCTTCTTTGAAATGAAGTTGTTTGACTAAATTCTCGAGCTCTTTCAGGTATAATTGCAGGGAGCTGCCTAGGCCTGGCCTCCTTCACCAAGACAGTTACATCATTTGGACATAGGAACGACAATTGACTCTTTCTAAAGAGAAAACTTAGATGAAAGGCACTACTCAAAGGATTGAGCAGCCCTGAAGGAGTGAACTTAGAATAATAAAGATTGACTGACTATACTGACAAACATAGTGATGCT
Organism: Tasmannia lanceolata; assembly: GCF_043159265.1. Lineage (NCBI taxonomy): Eukaryota > Viridiplantae > Streptophyta > Magnoliopsida > Canellales > Winteraceae > Tasmannia > Tasmannia lanceolata. The sequence goes on along the minus strand of NW_027518697.1, from coordinate 25,386,033 downwards.
TCTGACTTAGTTAATGTTTTGTTTGGTAAGTCTATCCTTTCAAGGAATAGTTTTTCAATTGGTAAACACCGGACTTCTTCCTCGAAACAGTAATGCCTCAAGAATTTAATTACGACCCCTAAGATTGCTTAGCTTCAATGCCCCCAGTTTTGAGGATATCACTTGAATTTGCTTGAACTTCAGTTGATCTTCAGTCTTGATACCGGCTGTTGCCTTCTTATACTGATTCTCTTACCGTGACCAAGTCACCTCTTCAGGGTTTTTAACTTGCCGGACCGCGCTAGCCTTAACTTTTGCCTGAACCACCTTTCTAGGTTTTCGATCCAGCAGGCTATCCCCTTAGCTTTTGCCTAAGCCGCCCTTTCGGGTTTTCAACTTAGCAGGGGAATGATCTTAAATTTTGCCTAGACCGCCCTTTCAGGTTTTCAGTCTAGCAGATCTTCAAACTCCGTTATTTTTCTTATTCATCATCATTTCATTTTTTTATTGTATCTCAGGACCTAGCTCATTAGTTCTGAACACCAGAAGGACTTTTATAGGTAGGATAGGGCTTTTCAAAGAATGGCTTAAGGCTCAACAAAGATTTCGACCGAACCTGTGAACATGTCGCCTACATATCCCAAGGTAGGAATCAGGTCGTGTGTAGTTCAGGGCGAATGCCCCTAGTTTGAAGATAAATTGTTTGATTTTTTTTTCCTTTTTTCTTTTCTTTCTGGAACAATTAACTTCTCTTCTTTTGGAACTTGTCCCTCTCTTTTTTTTTTTTGAAAGGATTGAATTTCTTTTCCTTTTTGAATCGACCGAACTCGGTTCAACCGAGTTGCCTACGTACCCCAGTATAGGGATCAGGTCTCGCGTAGTTCGGGGGAATGCCCCAAGTTTGATGGGTTTTCAAGAAAATTTGATTTAGGCTCGAAGGGTTTGCAAATCGGTATTCCTTTGACATTGGGCTTTGATTTTGGGATTTAATCGGCCAAAGGAGGCCTTTCGATGTTCAGATTGGGAATCGATCTAGGTTACTAGAGTCCCTCTGGTACTGATTATTTTTTTTTTCTCTTTTGTTTTTTTTTTTTCGCGGAGTTTGACGGCATTTCCAGGTAAGAGATAATGGATCTTCTTCTTTCAAGATTCTAATACGTGCTTTTGACTTTCATAGAGCGAAACTTGTTCTTTGACATCCTCCATCTATGGATTCGTACTCTCGATATCTGATGATCACTTTTCATTGTTTGCTCTTGAACTTTTCATCTTGAATTTGTTGGCTTTATGAATTTGAGAACCAAGGTCATTGATTGGAAATATGAAAGTTGTTTCCACTCTATGCCCCTTGTATAGCATATATCTTCTCACTTTCTTCATTTTCTTTGAGCTTTCCATCTATGTCTTGCCCCTGGTATCGGTTGTAGCTTTTCTAGACAATCTTCTTATTCTTGAAATAATTTTATCAATTCTTCACACTCTTTAGAGGGTAATGTATTTTCAATCGGCATTCACTGAATCAAAGTTTCAGTGCCAGTGTTTATCATTTCAATTTCATCTTTGAAAGGTTGGGATTGGCGCTCCTCCTCTCGTTCAAGTAATTGCTGTGACTCAAGTGGAGTTTCGTCAATTTTGTCCTCATTTGAGGAGGGAGTCTTATTTTAAGATCAGAAGCACACTTAAGAACAGACACAAGTGAACTTTTTGGAACTGACTGAAATTTTATTTAAAGAAAAGCTATTACATCAGACGACCTATCCTGAACATGCTCACGATTCACAACTCTAAATAAGAAAGAGAAACAGAAGATAACTTGCCTGGACTAGGCATTGACCTTTAACTGTAAGACCGGACTCAACAATTATACTGACCATGATGACTGACTCAACATAAAATAGTAAGTGACTAAAACTTTAACTGCTGCAACTGTTTGGCGTTGAAGGCTCGGCGAAGGCTGGTTCGTTCTGAACATCATCATGGCTGATACTTTCAATTTTGGACAATGATGACTGATTCGCATAGGGAAATGCCCCTAGCTCAATGATTCTGAGAGTGAACTCTGAAGGACTTAGCAAAATAATCTTGAAAAAGGTAGCCCCTAGAGGAGGAACAGACCAGGGGTACAAGCAAGATTGGATTATCTGGACCAGGCATGATCAGATCATGAGAACGCATAATCGAAAGATTGTGAGATTCTGCATCTGCCAGTTAGGGGATGGCATGAAGATACGATCGAATCGTATGACAGAAGAACGAAAGACGCACGATCAAAAGATTAGATGAGATAGCATAAGATTGCTTTCAACGGATAGATCATGAATGACTAATCCTATGAGATCTTTGGAAATGATGGGATTTATATCCTAACTCAAAGGGAATTTTTTTTTTTCACATTTTATCAGTGTTACCTGAAGGCATCAACCTTAATCCTAATCTATCGGAGTGGAGAGAGAATCTCGACTCATGACTTTGTTCGTGTATATAAGGACCGATCGTGACCATTGGAAGATGGACCACGGCCTAATCTAGACACCAATGGGTAGGATATCCTAAACTAGGCTCACACACGTGATGCACATGTGTTCGTATACTACATGCATGTGTGGGTTAATCTAGGGGTAAGGCCAAGAGTTCCCTTAGCGCGAATCCCTGCTCGATATACTGTACCAGTGTCCGGCGTATCAGTACGTGAACAAGAGATCCGTTTACGTACCATAAAGGTACCAGGCTAAGGGTGGAATGCTTCTCTAGCACAGAGGCACCAGGTGATGAAATCCCAGTCAACCATGCTAGATAACACTCCGGGTTCCTAAAATAGGACGTGTGTGCACGTGAGATGCAAGGGTTTAGATGCAAGTGATGTAAGTGTGTGCAATAAGTTCGCGCAATCTATGATGCCTTCAGGTTTTGTTAAATTAAGTTCGAGTAAAATGTGATGAGAGAATAAAACAAGACAAACTAATCTGACAAGTATACAAGAGATAGAGTTCTTATGAGCCAGTTAAATTAAATTCAAATGAATTATCTTTTGGAATTTTAATGAAGTTAGGTGATCCCCAGCAGAGTCGCCAGACTGTGGGACCCGATCCCGCGAGAGGGGTGGGGCGCGAGCCGCCGCGCTCTCTCGGTCTCTCGTACCCACGCGATTGGCGTGTGCATTTTAATGTTGATTTGAATTAATCTTTCCTGTGAACTTGGGATCACTAAGGCAATCCGAATTCCACACGAAAGAGACTGACAGAGTCGCCACCTAGATGTGGGATCTAGGACCCGTAATTAACCAGAAATCTAGACTCGCTACCTGGTTACGAGAATGGAAGGTATGGGGAGTTATCCGCCACATGCACCATTCCTGCCCGATAATCGGTCTTCGATTCCAAAAGCTAATTCTTTTAAATTTATTTTAAATGGCTCATTCAACTCTATGTTAATGTGCGAACTAAGTGACATGCATCCTATGATCTAATTTTAATGTGAATCCTAGATGTGTATCTTGATTTATTAATTTGTCTGGATTCATTCTAAGTGAAAGTTCTCCTAGAATTCTAATTTCATGGAAAATCCTAAGTGATTTGATTAAGCATTTACAAGAAAATTAATATACAAAACACCACAATTTGTTTGTGGTGCCGACTCGCGGGTGGTATGCCATCAGACATCCAAGCTGCCTACGTACCCAAGCCTTACTGGGATCAGAGTCGACGTAGTTCGGTGCACCTAAGCTAAGCTACTTATGCCTAACTCAACTAGGACACCGACCTAGACGGGATTGACTGTTTCAACAGTTTTAGGAGAAGTTATTTAATTCAAGTTGAGGATTTTATTATCTTAAGATTTCATCTAAGATGCTATATGATTCTCATCTAAATGCAAATGGTCCCTTAGACTAATGCAGGTTTGCCTACATCCTAGTTTACTAGGCTTGTCCTAGGGAAAGATTGGGTGACTAGTGTAACTAGACCTATGGCACGGTTGCTATACATAGCAAACGTCCGTGATGAGGCTGGACTCCTAACTCTAGGACTCCCTAAAACCTAAGACTCCCTAAAACTTAGGACACGACACGACACCGGTGTTCCTAAATTGGGCTCTAAGGGTTCCTAAAGGAATTTTGAATCCACCGGCTCTTGGAAATCTCGAATTCTTTTGGGCTTGTGGAAACTTTTAGAGTTTTCTTGAAGCTTTTATTATCTGAAGGTATTTAGTGTGTTTGGTAGCTTTTAAAGTTGTTTATTTAGAAGGTTTTAGTTTCACTTGAAATTTTTAGTGGTCTTTTGGTTAATGGCTTTTAACGGATTTTTATCAGTGGATTTTAAATGGGTGAATTTTAGTTTTGTTAATTTTAGGTTGGATGTACTTTAGATTAATGTCTTTCGATTTTGGTTTGGAAAATGACGTTAACACAACCAAGTTTTGACAATTGCACAAATTCGACAAACCATTGACCATTAAAAGATCTAACAAATGCAGCCCACTAAAACTGTCGTAACTCTTTAACCGCTTGGCCAAATTCAACGTACGAACATGCGTTGGAAAGATCTTTTATAGGGCTACAACTTTTTAGTTCTCCATTGTTTGTAAATCTGTGATTTAGAGGTTCGAATTTGTGTTGCAAACAAAAGGACAGCAACATTAAACTGGAAATGCCTAAAGGTGTGCCGCAACCATTTTGGACTTAACTTTTTAACCACTCGCCGTCTGATCTAGCACGAATACTCGTTGGAAACGGCACGAAAATATCTACGACTTTGTAGTTAACCATTTCCCACGATTCTGTTGTTTAGAGGTCGAAAAATCTGTTTAAAGTCTAACAGCTAGCACTATGACGGGAATGATATTGGCACCCCCATGTTTTCTTTTGATAGTTCTTATTTTTTTTAGTGATTAAAAGACGGTGAATATGAAAAATGGCTTGAATGGGCCTGAGATTAGATTCAAATGGGATGTTTGAAAAAGGGGTTGTTTTTATCTACTTGGCAAGGTGGGGTATGGATATTGGGTTCTTGAGATTGAGTGGGGGCTGTTGTTATCAAATTGGAGTGGGGGCTGTTGTTATTAATTGAAAGATGGAGATTTTGTAAGCCAAATTAAATGGGTTTTGATAATTCACGTAAAATTCAAGTTTTCTTTCTTGTAAATGTTCAAAATTTTTAATGAATTGTTTTCCCAAAAGAAATCTAAATTCCCTAACAAGCCAATGATTTCAAAATCCCATCACAAATAGGTTCTAATGACCCTATCACATTAATTATATTTAGCATAAGTGAGAACATGACCAAGGCCAAACTAGTACGAAATTAAACATGACATCAACCAAAATATACGCAAAACAACACTCAATCCTACAAATATAGAAAAGAAAATAAAATTCCAAAAGGCATACCTTTTTGTAGACGATATTCCATGCAAACTTATGGAGAAGAGGGATTTGGTCTAGAGAGAGGGCTTGAATTTTCTAAGAGAGGGGTTCTCTCCTCTTTTCTTCTCTTCTTCTTTTTTTGATGGTGGGATGAGAGGGTATTTATAGGAGAATGGGATAGGAGGTTAGGTGAGGTTAGGTGAGGTTAGGTAAGGTTAGGTGAGGTTAGGTAAGGTTAGGTGAGGTTAGGTGAGGTTAGGTGAGGTTTGGTGAGGTTTGGATGGTTATGATGAGAGGAGAGGTTAGGTGAGGTTAGGTGAGGTTTGGATGGTTAGGATGAGAGGAGAGGTTAGGTGGTTTTGGATGGTTAGACCCAGGTCATGATCTGCCACTGATCTAACGATTTACGGAAATCGGGTCTCGGAATAGAATCAGGGTCCGGGCTATGAAGTGACCCTAGCTTATTTTGTCCCGATTGATGATCCGTAAAGTCAGATCAAGATATTAATGACCTAAAACATATAAATCAATGATAGAGGGGGTTCTCACATGGATTTAACACACTAATTTATTTGTTGATTAAAACAAAACAAAATGGGGTGTCTACAGCTCCTTTCTCAATTCAACTTGTTTGCAGTACCTTCTGAATTTCGATGCACTGCATCGGGAGTCATACGGGACCTGCAAATAACAGTTTAATTACATGACCAAATGACTGATTGTAGGAAAAACATTACGCTTTCACAAATTCAAAAACTAACACAATAAACATGGGCAGAAAAAGGAATCCATATAAACCCTAGATTGGGTAAAATTTTCTCTCCCATCGATTCTATGAAATAAATATAACTTCAGAATGTAATTGCATGTATGTAGATATAGATTGGGTAAATTCCAATATAAACCCTAACTTCGATGCACTTTATGTTCACATTGTGCTCTAACTGGGTTAGGTTTGGGTTACAACTATTTAAATGATGGTTACCTACCAAACAAACCATTGGAGTATTAACTGTAGGAGTTTTGTGTGGCCTTTCAGCATTTTAATTTCATTTATATTTATTTTATGTAGATGCTCATATTTAGCACATATGATGGTTATTGCTAGCTATTTGAGATAGCCTTATTTTTGCATTTATGCTCATGCTTTTGTGGATGCATGCTAATTAGCTAGATGGATTTAGTTAATCGATGAGGTTGATTAATGATTGTCAGCAGGTACGGTCTGCTACTCACACGGCATAGACCGGCCCCGACATTTGGGATGTGCGGGATGAGGCTGATCGCATTGACATCTGGGATGTCCGACAAAGTGATTGGCCGCCCTGATTCCACAAGAGGTCAGGACGATTGACCAGTTTCAGAGCCAGGATGAGGCATTCCTGAGATGAGTCGGATGGAGCCTTACAGTCATTGAGGCTTGATCCTGCATGGTGTAACCGCATGACGATATATCTAGTTCCGGATTACTATGTGCTTTTCAGATTTACACCATGACTTATGCACTGGGTGCGACACGTGCTAGAGATCACTACTTACAGGTGCAGGATTAATCCCTTTTACCTAGCATTGTGTGTGAGAAGCCGGTTCCGTAGGTAACCCTTGTGCCCTTAGGTACTCTTCGCTTTGCTAGGAAGTTGAAGTCTAATGCTCGCTACTTTGGCATGCTAACCTGCGGTTGTGATCGATTCGACTACTGGCGCGCAGTTGGACTAATACGGAATAGCATATGTGGTTGGGGAAGATCCCATGATATTTACACTATGGCTGGGCTATGGCGTGCACTTGTTTATCTTTATCAGCCGCCACATTTTTATCGGGTTTTATCGATCGTTTTGCGAGTTGTTTTCTAAATCTATTTATGTAGTTAAATATTTTTATTTTAGAAAATAATTTTTGCAAAACATCAGTTTGCTCAACAAATGAACACGTGCATGCTGAGGTGGATGGGGGCTCTTTGGGATTAGGGGAGTTCATCTCGGTGTATATCGTGTGGGTCTAGCGCAGGCTAGATGGGATTGTGATGTTGCCGTTCTGGTCAGATAAAGATTTGGTACGGTACTCTCATTGAGGAGATGATTGTTCTCTTGAGGTCTCACCTGTTAAGTTTCAGTATTTGAGATCAGGTGTGGATGGTTAGGATTGCTAAAGGGTTAGTTTTGTGCCGTTGGTTTGACTGCCTTTTGGGTTAGGCAGGTGAAAATTTTCGTTATGCCTTGAGGGTATTTTCCTCTTTAAGATCAATAATGGCACGGCTGTAATAAAGTCGAAGAGGGAGGGCTGTTTGTTTGCCCTTGAGAGTATAGAGATTTTGGGGGTAATTTGGGAATTATCAAATTTCCGTTTTCTATATAAGTTAGGTTATGGCTTATTCTCTACACACGTAAGATTATCTCCTCCCTCTTCTTCTCCGTCTAGCACCTTTTCTATCCACCCTCGATCTCTCTCGTCCATTTAGATCTAACGGGTGTACAATTACAAACTCCCTCGTGGTGACGTACAAACCCCCTCAAGGTTTTTCGATCATCTTCTATCCCGTCAGATTTTGGTTTCGATTGCGGCTTTGGCGTGATTACGTGTCCGGTTTAGTGATTTAACGAGCGAATTGTTTTTAAATTAGAGCTTCCGCAACATACAGTGGTTTCAGAGCCACACTTGACAAATAGTTCACAAATCGAGTTGAGAATCGATATCCATGCTGGAAAGGAGATTGTCTTCATATCCGCTATGTTGAATTTTATTTACATATTAAGGGCTTTATTTTTCCTTATTTTTGCTGGCCGGATGAGTCACCGTCGGTTTTCGGATGGCTAAGAGCCGACCGACACATGGCCGGAGTTACTGGTAGAGGGAGCCCACAATAAGTATGATCTGGGCATTTTCAGTTACCTGCGGTAATTTCATCATTGGCTAGGAGAAACAGAGAAGAATAAAGAAATAATAATAATAATAATAAAAATGAGGTGGGGATTGGCCAGTGCGTTTCGCTACGAGAAATCGGCCGGGTGATTTGGATTTTCGGACTGGTTCTGCCAAGCTTCAATGAGCGGCATCCACTATCACCGGCTTCGGTTCTCTCCACGGGGAAGCAAGAGACTATTCCGGTGAATTCTTAGGTTCCATTTGGCCATGAGATAAATTCGTTGGTAGTTTTTCCAGGGAGGGATTCATTATTCACCGTCACTCGCTCCTTGTAGTTGAGAGGATGAAGACGGAGTTGAATAGGATAAGTGGTTTTAGTAAAACACACCATACCCATTATTTGGTAATGACAGTCCATCTCAAAAACAGTTTTAATCGCATAAAGTTTTTTGATAAAGTTGACCCTCGTATGTTTTAGTGGTTAAAGAAGGATGACGTGTGGGGGGGGGACATACACTTCCGATATTTTTGACACTTTACAAATTCGTCAAAACGTGAGTAACATGGTTGCTGACGATGAGTTGCAGATAAGTCCTTCCCAAAAACTACACCCAGTAGTTTTATATTTCCACCTAGGGGTGTAAATGGATATTCTAAAATTCGATTACCGTCCCCATCCGAATCCGTTTAAAGCGAATATTATCCGAATCCATTTCAAGCGGATATTATCCGAATCCGTTTATGAGATATCCGGCTCTTAGCGAATGCGAATCAGGTTAATGGTATATCCGAATCCGAGAAGTACATCATTTTTATTTATTATTAACAATTTCATTAATGTTTAGTTTTAGTAATGACACACTATATTTTGTTTCTAAAAGAAAAGAGAATTTTATTTTTTAGAAACAAAACAAAAACAAAAAGTGTTTTAGGTGGGAAATAGAATAATCTCTTATTTTAAGGGCATTCTTAGAGTTTGACATGAATTATTTATGAAGCAACAAATGTGGGCTATAGGATGAAAGAGACAAATGGATGATGGTGATTGAAAAAAGATGACATAGCTTTTAGAGAATTCTAAAGTAAAAAGGCCATCTAGGTCATTGATGGTAAAAAGGCCATTCATTCGAGGAGTAAGGACAAGAAAGATAAAGTGCTGCAATAAAATGTTCAAATTTACCAGATAAACGGATACGGATAATATCTGTATTTGAACAATATCGTACGGAATCGAATTCGAATCCGAATCCGAATTCGGATAGTGTATACTGTGATCGAATACAGATATAGCTATATCCGCTTCGAATTCGATTCGTTTACACCCCTATTTCCACCCCATCCCAACTGTTTTAATAGTTTAAAAGGTGTTTGATAATTGATACTCACACCCCACTCAAACCCAGAGGATAAAAATTGTGTTGCCAATGGGCCCTTTGTGGTTGCAATGAGAGAGGGTGTTTGAGTTCTAGCCCGCGTATCTATAGCTCGTTAAACGGGCAGCAAAATCATATTTTAATTAGTACACAAACTCAGCTTGTGCTTCCTCTTTAATTGGCATGTGAAAGTGAAAACACAAAAAATTAGAAATTTAGATTTTGTGTGTAAAAGTGATAGATAGAGAAAATAAATGAGATAGTAAAATAGATGAACTTTAATTAAATGTTAAGCATGAATATATAATAAAATGAAGTAAATAATCATAAACAAGCAAAGGATAATAATAAAATAAGTAAATAAAAGGGATTTAATGCTTCCCTAGTTTGGCGGTTTGCCTTTCCGGTTGTTGATGACAGAATCGTCGCAAACAAAAGGGAAAATTATGGTGGGCCATAAGAGGCCATGTTTGAAGACTGGGATGGATGTCGGATGATCGACGTGTTGCCCCAATGAGAATTTAGAAAAAGGAAGAAAATGATGCAAGGTGGAGAGCAAGGTGGAGAGCTTTTCTTTTTCTTTTTCTTTTCTTGTCTCTTTGTTGTAATAAAGAATGAGGGGAAGTAGAGATGGAAGTGAGATCCCTTTTGCCCCTTTGTAGAATATGTGAGAGAGAAGTTGTAGCTAGTAAGTGAAAAACGTTTTTGAGTCTTTTATGAAAGAATGGGAGGAAAAGAGACGTTGGGAGAGATGAAAATTTGGGGAAATATGTCGTTTTTAGATTTTGTGTGATTTCTTTTTGGAGAGGGAGATATATATATTTGTTACTATAAGGGTGGGGGAGAGTGAAAGGAAAAAGAGACGTTTAGGTGGGGAGAGGTTTTCCTTTTTTTGAAGGGGTAAGAAAGATCTATAAAGGAAGCTTAAGTTAGAAATCTATCATTTATTGAGTTAAGTTGTCTAGATAAAAAAAGACATTTGGCAATAAAATATTTAGAGAATATGTGATGGGAAGATGGAATATTTTTGAAAAAAAAAACTGAATCTTGGAATGCTTATTTAGGTAAAGAGTGATTGTGGTTTATTTTTTTAGATTTTTTTATTTAAAGAAACCTTTTGAATTTTATGTTTTTACATTTGCCTCTATTTGTCACTTGTTGTATGCAATAAGTGGCAAAGAAGTAAACACATGAAGAAAATGAAGGTGGATGTTTGGATAAGAACAGATTAGAAAGAAACAGATGCCTATATGAAGCCCCTCTTGGATGCCTCAGGTGAAAAGTGGGGTATCCAAGTAGATAGGCGCGAAAATATACTACACAATGGTAAAGATTGTTTCAGAGATAAGATAAATGAAATAAAAATATTGGGATATGGGGCCACGACATCTACCAACATCCGATGAATTTTGATCTTCAATTGATTTGACAAGTGTTGTAGGTGAGAACAACAAGAATGTTGGCTCGATCCATTATACTGGCCTTGTAAATGCCATGATAATAAGAGCAAAGTAAAATGAAAATAAAGTAGAAGAATAGTAATAACGAAAATATAAAATTATAAAAGTAATAACATAAAGTTGAACAAATGTGTATCTAAAATAAGAAGGCTAATTGAGAAGTGAGGTATATATAATGAATAAAATTGTATAAAGCGGTGAGACAAACTGAGATAGATGTGTAAGCAACTACAAAATATTCTAATGGGGTTTGCCCCATTTGACATAAGAGATAAGAATTATGTATTAAGAAAAAATAATTAAGTATGTAATGATGTAGTCTATAATATGTGAGAGAGGTATGAAGATAAAATTAAAATAAGTTTTGAGATAATAAGATGGGAAAAGTTACAACGAGTGGCTTTAGTTTACATGAGAAGAAAAATTAGGAGTAATGCATATTAAAGTAATGAAAAGAAATAATGATATAGTGGTGTATTTTATAGTATGTACAAAGTAGATATATGTGATATAAATGTAGTTAAAATGAGAGGATTTTCAAGCGTAAAGTTCATATGAAAAGAATATTAAAATAAATGTCTAATTAAAATGGCATTGGAATCCGGGGTGACATGGTAGTTAAGGTTATACCCAACCGAATCGAAGGCAACAGAGTACCGTATAAGCTTAGTGCAATAAATTATCTGGCTAGTGAGTTTGTCAAGTATAGCAAAGCAATGCAATATGGATTATATGCCCCTGGCATAGGCAATATGAGTGCTAAACAAAGTACTGTCGTAATAAAAGAATACTATCATGACTACACTGAAAGTACATAGAGATGAATCATCTAACATTGTGGATGCATATGTAATGGGTGAGAAGGAAAGTGGCGAAATGTAAGTGGATATGCAATATGAGGTAGTGTGAATAAAGGGCTAGTCCCATAATATGGTGGATAAAGAAGATGTGGAAAATAATATCCTATAGCAGTGTTGTCATAGCCTGGTCTTATTGATATTTGTTGTAATTTGTTAGTATTATAATAGTTAGGTTTAAAAGATGTAGAGTGTATCATCGGTGAGGATTTAATATACGTAAGTGTAAAATGAGAGCGTTTACTATGATTAGTTGTAATATTTGATTGATTTATTTTGTTATTTTGACGTATTTTATGACCTTGGTTATTTTGAAAAAGAGGGGTTTGTAAAGGTGATGATGGAGATGTCAAAATTAGAGAGGGTCTAAAAGGAGATGTGTGATTCTTTGGTTGAGGCATAACTTGAATGTTGTTAATTGTAGGCCTTATAGGGAAATCTACTGAAAAGTGTGTAATATCTTTCAAATCAGATCGTGAGGTTGTGGGTGAAACATAGGTATTTTGAAGAATTTCATTAAAAGAAGATCTATGCGATGAAGAGGATTGGAGTAAATTTAGTAGGGAAATTCTAGGAACTGATGCTGTAGTTGATTGTGTATGTGAAGGCGTAGAGGAGAAGACTTTGATTGTGAATGAGGAGAGGGATTTGAGAGTGATGTTGCATGAGGATGTTGTGAGTGGTTAGTGATATTGTTAATGGAGTTTAGTTTAAGTGTTTGAGTAGAGGGCAAGGATTGATTTGGAGTTGCCATGGGCGTAGAAGGGGTTTCATCGATGACTAATTTGTTATTGGAAATTAAATCTTGAACAAAGTATTTGAAGGTAATACAATTGCCAATTAAGTGACCAATTGTTTTATGAAAGGGACAATATTCATCTTCTCGATAGTTCTTATGCTTACGTGTGTTAGGTTTGATTTTTGGATGGTTGATCATATTTTGAGACATGAGCCTATGAAAGAGGTCGGTGTAATTAATCTTGAGTGGCCTAAGATGAGGTTTTTCTTTTGACATTTGGTTAGGTTTGTTTGAGGTTAGGTGGCATATATTGTTAACTACATGTGATTGAGGGTGTATTTTAGGTAAATGATCTACATTTGATTTAAAACGAAATTCTCTGCTAGTTTCAAAAGCTTTTTGAATGGCAATACCATGTTGAAGGACTTTATCGAAAGAAGTGAGACAAAGAATAGAAATCTGAAAGCGTATTTTAGGGACAAGAGCCCGAATAAAGGTGGATACTAGAAGCGAATCGGGATATTGACCTGGTAGTTGGTTGGATACTATTCGCCACCTAGCATAAAATTTAGTGAATGTTTCATCATCTTTCTGTTTAGTGTTTAAGAGATCGTCAAGGGTAATTCCATTATCTATGTTATATGCCAAGTGGTCGATAAAAAGACGTGATAATTGGGCGAATGAAGTGATAGAATGATTAGCGAGGTTTATAAACCATGTGAAAGCAAGATCGATTAAACTTTGAGGAAAGAGTTTAAGTAGAAGTGCATCATTATGTTGAATAGGCATGCATTTGATTAAAAATGATTTTAAGTGGGGGCGTGGGTTGCTTGTTCCATTATATTAAATAAATTGAGGTATGATAAAATTATTGGGAAAGGAAACCGATGCTATAGAAGGAGGATATGGCAATGAACAAAGGTCATGAATTAAAGATGATTGAGCGTCTTGACTATGGCTAGCAGGTTGTTCTTTTATAGTATCTTTAATAGTTTGTTTAAGATGCCCAATAGATAATTGTGTTGTGGGTAACGGTATTTCAAGTATTCTTTAAAGGCGATTTGTGAAGTGGTGGGAGTTTGAGGTGGAGATACTATGTTTGTCTCTATAGGAATGCTCAGAATAACGTTGTGTGGTTGTGTTAGAAGAGCATCATTCGAGGCTTCGTGTTGTTGTATAGGAGTTCGCAATGTTTTATTTTAGGCTTCAAGTGCAATGAGTCTATCTTTAAGAGATGCAAAAGTATTATCATGAGATGTGGATGTTATAAATTGAGTTGGAAGAGCTATTGTGGCCATATATAATTAATTGAGAGTTGTACACTTGTGAGAGATCAAAATGTTTGTGTGAGAAAATTTGTTATAAGTGACTACCGATAACTATGCAATGACTAGCGTAATGAGAAAGCAAATAAATGCACACTTATTAGAATAAACAGTAGAATAATTAAACGAAAAAAATCAGGATTGTGGGGAGCTCGGGCGTGCCAAATTGAAAACACAAAAAATTAGAAATTGAGATTTTGTGTGTAAAAGTGATAGATAGAGAAAATAAATGAGATAGTAAAATAGATGAACTTTAATTAAATGGTAGGCATGAATATATAATAAAATGAAGTAAATAATCATAAACAAGCAAAGGATGATAATAAAATAAGTAAATAAAAGGGATTTAATGCTTCCCTAGTTTTGCGGTTTGCCTTTACGTTGTTGATGATAGAATCGTCGCAAACAAAAGGGAAAATTGTCGTGGGCCATAAGAGGCCCTGTTTGAAGACCGGGATGGATGTCAAATGATCGACGTGTTGCCCCAATGAGAATTTAGAACAAGGAAGAAAATGATGTAAGGTGGAGAGCAAGCTAGGTGGAGAGCTTTTCTTTTTCTTTTTTTTCTTGTCTCTTTGTTGTAACAAAGAATGAGGGGAAGTAGAGATGGAAGTGAGATCCCTTTTGCCCCTTTGTAGAATATGTGAGAGAGAAGTTGTAGCTAGTAAGTGAAAAACATTTTTGAGAGTCTTTTATGAAAGAATGTGAGGAAAAGAGACGTTGGGAGACATGAAAATTTGGGGAAATATGCCTTTTTTAGATTTTGTGTGATTTCTTTTTGGAGAGAGAGAGATATATATTTGTTACTATAAGGGGGAGAGAGAGTGAGAGGAAAAGAGACGTGTGCGTGGGGAGAGATTTTCCTTTTTTTAAGGGGTAAGAAAGATCTATAAAGGAAGCTTAAATTAGAAATCTCTCATTTATTGGGTTAATTAAGTTGTCTAGCTAAAAAAAGACATTTGGCAATAAAATATTTAGAGAATATGTGATGGGAAGATGGAATATTTTTGAAAAAAAAAAACTGAATCTTAGAATGCTTATTTAGGTAAAGATTGATTGTGGTTTATTTTTTTAGATTTTTTTATTTAAAGAAACCTTTTGAATTTTATGTGTTTACATAAAGATTTTTGGTAACTATAACAGCCCTTTAAATAATGAAAGACAAGAAGGGTTAGTGCAAATATCAAAACATGGTTGTGCTTATATCATATTCGTTTCTAGGAGGGCTGCTCTTATAAATGTAATCTTCATATTTTGTCTTATATGGGGCCACTCATAAAATGAAAAGTTACTTACAAACTTTATCAGTTTCTTTAAAATCATTTATATTAGTTTTGATGACAGCCCATGTCTAAGCAAGGGGTCTTCTGCCTTTGATAATAACACCCCTTGTTTCGTCTTATATCAGGCTAATATAGTACTATAAGAGTTGTTTTTAATGCCCATTCACAATCCGTTTTTCCTGAAATTTTAAACATGGTTGTCTGAGATTATGGTCCGCCCCATGAGGTTTCAAAAGCCCCGAAATTCCTTCTGGGCCATTACAGTATATTTCTTGTTGTTCATTCTAAACAACTTATGGTATTTTTGGTAATGGGCCCCACTTTGGAAGGGCTATTATGAAGAAATTTTTTGGGCCATAAAAATGATACAATATTCGGTTAGTTTTAAGAGATTGAGATGTTATGAGTATTCCTCTAATCCCTTAATGATCTATTAGAAATTAAGTGGGCCCACCATAATCTGAGTGTTAATATTGAATGAAAAATGTTTTGTTTCCTTTGAAATTGTGTATGAGATTTATAATAAATTGAATTGAGTGGCATTAATTGTAGATGCCCTAATTATCGTATACCATCGAGGTTTATTTTTCGATCATTTTACCATAGTTGTTGAATTTGAATTTTTCTCCTTACTTTGCAAGTTCGGGCTAATTTTGGTTAAGCGCTATGGTGGTGTATATGATAGATCCTGATTGTATGATTATAACCATCGAGCTATCCACATAAACTGTATGTATGAAATTCTTTGCTTTTGTCTAGTGGTACAGAATGGCTTCGAAGGGTGTGATTTCAGAACTCAACAAGGGAGAGAAACTTGACGGTACAAACTATGATATGTGGAGCCATGAGATGACCTATGTTTTGCATGAACAAAAGGTCTCATATACTCTGAGTAGGATAATGATTCAACCCGTGTCAGACAAGGGTGAGCCCGTGGTTAATGCCACATATGAGAAATGGCATGAGGACAACACAACTGCTAGGTACACATTACTTAGTGCTATGTATGATGACCTTATCACCGCCTTCGAGATCCAAGATACTGCCAAGGGCATGTGGGATGCCCTTAAGACTCGATATGCATCTGTGACAGCCATAATGTCATTGTCCCTCCTTAATGCGAGTGCTTTAGTTTGCTCAGAGGTTTTGGTAGCTGACCAATCTTGTCCTGATTGGTTTTTGGATTCAGGAACAACAAAGCACGTGACATGGGATAGGAGCGGATTCATAGATTTCCATCCGACCGTCAAGGGAGTTCATCATTTATACATGGGGAATAATGCGGCCGAGGACATGCTTGGAGTTTGCACTTACCACCTTCAGAAACGCATTGGCCTCACCTTAGTTCTTCATGATACTCTTTACTCTCCTGGCATGCAGAGGAATTTGATTTCTGTTTTAGGTCTAGTTAGAGATGGATTTGAATTCAAGTTTTTAGGGGATAGGGTTTCAATTCATAAAACCAATACTTTATATGGTTGGGGTTTTATTTGTGATAATTTATTTTGATTGGATTCTATCTGTTCTAATTAGTGCATGGATTTCAATATTACATGTGTGAATAAATCATTTAATATTGTTGATGCGTCCAAATTGTGGCATGCAAGATTGGGACACATTAGTAAGGATCGTATGTCTAGGTTAGCTAAGGATGGTTACCTTGGACGATTAAATGTCATTGATTACCCCACTTGTGAGTCCTGTGTATCAGAAAAAGCGACTAGAAAATCCATCCCTAACGCCAAGAGAACTGAGAACTTATTAGAAATAATCCACTTTGACATTTTTGTGGTCCTATGAGTGTAAGGGCTAGGAACGGTTTCCATTATTTCATCACTTTTATAGACGATTTCTCTAGGTATGGTTATGTCTACCTTATAAGCCATAAGCATGAAGCCTTAGAAATGTTCAAGCGCTATAAGTTAGAGGTAGAGAACCAATTAGAGAGAAGGATTAAAATCTTAATAATCGATAGACGTGGAGAATATACATCTGATTTGCTTGATCAGTTTTGTATGAATAATGGGATCGTCCACCAAACATCCATGCCATACACACCTCAACAAAATGGTGTGGCAGAGAGGCGGAATAGGACCCTTCTTGATATGGTGAGATCCATGATGGCCCATGCAAATCTCACCCCTTCTTTTTGGGGTGATGCACTTTTATCAGGTATCTATATTTTAAATAGGGTTCCTTCTAAGTCCGTGCCTATGTACCCCTATGAATTGTGGATAGGCCGAAAGCATGAACTGAAAGAATTGAAAGCATGGGGATGTTTGGCACATGCCCTGATACCTCATCAGAATCGAGGTGGAAAGATGGAGAAGAGAACTCGAGAGTGTATCTTCATTCGATATCCTGAATACTCAAAGGGTTACGTACTTCTCCATGATTTTGTTGAGATTGAGTCTAGAGATGTCACATTCTTAGAGGATTCTTTTCCAGTAGGAAGAAACCCAGGTTATATATGGATTTTCATGAGATGCCCTTAGATAGTGGGAGTCAACCATTAGACAGTGGTAGTCAAATGCGGGTCCTTTGGACAATGGGAGTCAGCCACCTACACCTATGGTTGAGGGAGTCCACCAGTCGTCGAGGATAGTGGGAGTGACCAGCCCGTGGTTAGTGGAGTCGAGCCCATAGTTGTTAGTGACTCACCGGTCATTCCTGCCATTAGAAGAGGGACGCGCATTAGACGACAATGGTTATTCTATGGGCATGACGGAGAGGCGTTCACCTGTGTTTCTGTCAATGAGGATGAACCAGGATCATTTTTGGAGGCGTTGAAATCGCCTAACTCTAAGGAATGGGTCTTAGCCATGAATGTAGAGATAAGTTTCATGATGAAAATTAAAGTATGGCAACTTGTTGATTTGCCCCCTCGCAGAAGGGCAATAGGAAACAAGTGGGTATTGAAAATTAAGAGAAAAGCTTATGGGAACCATTGACAAATTTAAGGCTAGACTCATGGGAAAAGGGTTCACTCAAATTGAAGGCGTCGATTATGAGGAAACTTTTTTCCCCTGTGCAAAGTTCACCTCTATTTGCCTAATCTTGTTCATAGTCGCATACTTAGACTTAGAGCTATATCAGATGGACGTTAAGACTGTTTATGAAATGGAGACCTCGAAGAAGAGATTTATATGAAGCACCATCAAGGATATGAATTAAAGGGTCAAGAAAGTATAGTTTGCAAGCTCATTAAATCTATTTATGGTCTGAAGCAATCTTTAAGGCAGTGGTATATGAAATTCCAGATGCAGTTACATCATTTGGGTTTAAAATGAGTGAAGAGGACCACTGCATATATATATATATATATATATAGAGAGAGAGAGAGAGAGAGAGAGAGAGGAAAAGGATTGTACGCTCGACCGTACCTAAAGTTAGGTACGGTAGAGTGCCAAATCACATGGGTCCCACATTTTTGGTGAGCATCTAAACGATTCATTTGCAAGGCCCCATCATAGATAGGGTGCATACCAAAAGTCAGCTCCATAGGATGATCCTAACCCATCCATTTGTGGAGGCCAAAATGGACAGACAATGTTTGTCCACAAATCTGCCCATTTTGGCCTCCAGTTTTGGAGGGGTTAGGATGATTCAATGGTGCTGATTTTTGGTATGCACCCTATCTATGATGGGGCCTTGCAAATGAATGGTTTAGATACCCACCAAAAATGGAGGACCCAAGTGATTTGGCACTCTACCGTACCTAACTTTAGGTACGGTCGAGCGTACAATCTTATTCCTCATATATATATATATATATAGAGAGAACATTTCCTACACACTTGTGTAGGGAAGTTACCTACACACTACCTTAAAATACAGTGGGGGCCCACATAGTTTGGGTGATCCAAACAATTCATTTGAATGGTCCTCACATAGATAGGGTGTCCACAAAAAATCAGATCCATAGGATCATCCTAACCATTCAAACTATGGAGGCAAAAAATGGACTAATTTGTGAAGGTTTATACACGTCCATTTTACCTCCACAAATCGTAGGGTTGGGATGATCCTATGGATCTAATTTTTTGTGGACACCCTATCTATGTGAGGACCATTCAAATGAATTGTTTGGATCACCCAAACAATGTGGGCCCCCACTATATTTTAAGGTAGTGTGTAGGTAACTTACCTACACAAGTGTGTAGGAAATGTTCTCTCATATATATATATATATATATATATATATATATATATATATATATATATATATATATATATATATAAAGCGGTCTAATCGTTCATTTCTTATATTGTCTTTGTATGTCGATGACATTCTCTTAACATGGCATATGGAGTTGATAGAGGCAACCAAGAAATGACTTTCTTCAAATTTTGAGATGAAAGACATTTGTGAAGCTAGCTATATCTTGGGAGTTAAAATCGTTCGTGATCGATCTAGAAAATTTTTGGGTCTATCTCAACAGACATATTCATAAGATTCTAGATCGTTTCAATATGTCGAACTGCAAGGCCATAGACACACCGGTTCAGAAAGGACTAAAATTGAGAGTAGATATGTGTCCTAAGTCGGATCAGGAGAAGGCTAAGATGAGTAAGATCCCTTATGCACATGCGGTTGGTAGCCTTATGCACACTATGTTATGCACTCGACCAAACATCTGTTATGCGGTTAGTCTCATTAGTGGTTATCAGAGTAGTCTAGGTATGCTCCACTGGCAGGCCGTCAAGAGGATCTTCTGATAGTTGAGGGGCACCAAGGGATACATGCTTTGCTATCAGGGTTCAGACCTGCATGTACGAGGTTTCACAGATGCAGACTTTGGTGGTGATATAGATGGGAGCGAGTCTACTTCAAGATACGTCTTCATGCTAGGAGGTGGATCTGTTTCTTGGGTGAGCAAGAAACATGATTGCATATCTATGTCCACCATGGAGGCATAGTATGTTGCATGTTCGACAGTGGCTATGGACACTGTGTGGCTCCATAAACTTTTGGAGAGCTTAGGGATTATTGCTAGTGCTAGAGATCCTATTTCATTGTCATGCAATAATACTTCTGCAATTGCTCTAGTGAAAGACCCCAAGTTTCACAAGAAGTCGAAGCACATTAGAAGGAAGTACCACTATGTTCGTCAGGCCGTAGTTGACAAAGATGTTGACATCAGTTATGTTCCCACTCGAGAGATGTTGGCTGACCCTACGACTAAGCCTTTAGTTGGTGAGACATTTGGCGTCATACTAGAGGCATGGGACTGCGCTATATATGATATGGCTTCAGGCCAAGTGGGAGCTGTAGGAGTTTCGTGTGGCCTTTCAGCATTTTTATTTCATTTAGATTTATTTTATGTGGATGCTCATATTTAGCACCTGTGGTGGTTATTATTAGCTATTTGAGATAGCCTTATTTTTTCTCATGCTTATGTGGATGCATGTTAATTAGCTAGATGGATTTAGTTAATCAATGAGATTGATTAATGATCATTAGCAGGTACAGTCTACTACTCACACGGCATAGACCAGCCCTGACATCTAGGATGTGCGGGATGAGGCTGGTCGCATTGACATCTGGGATGTCCGACGAAGTGATTGGTCGCCCTAATTCCACAGGAGATCAGGATAATTGACCTGTTTCAGAGCCATAATGAGGCATTCCCGAGATGAGTCGGATGGAGCTTTACAGTCGTTGAGGACTGATCCTGTATGGTGTAACCGCATGACAATATATCTAGTTCCGGACTGCTGTGTGCTTTCCATATTTACACGATGGCGTGTGCACTGGGTGCGACAGGTGCTAGAGTCACTACCTACAGGTGCCGG